>NC_134218.1:21152387-22402387 GCF_965140235.1 Caretta caretta
CTGTTGCAAAAAAAGCAAACATCATTCTGGGATGTATTAGCAGGTGTTTTGTCAGCAAGACATGAGAAGTAATTCTTCTGCTCTACTCTGTGCTGATTAGGCCTCAACTGGAGTACTGGGTCCAGTTCTGGGTGCCACATTTTAGGAAAGATGAGGACAAATTGGAGAAAGTCTAGGGAAGAGCAACAAAAAGTTATTAAAGGTCTAGTAAACGTTACCTATGAGGGAACATTGAAAAAACTGGGTTTGTTTAGTCTGGAGAAGAGAACACTGAGAAGGACATGATAACCGTTTTCAAGTACGTCAATGGTTGTTACAAGGAGGAGGGAGAAAAATTCCCCCCTCCGCCTTACTATTGTAGCTCTGGATGTTGTTCTCCTTAATCTATTGTAGCTCTGGATGTTATTCTCCTTAATCTCTGAGGATAGGACAAGAAGCAATGGGCTTAAATTGCAGCAAGGGCGGTTTAGGTTGGACATTAGGAAAAACTTCCTAACTGTCAGGGTGGTTAAGCACTGGTATAAATTGCCAAGGGAAGTTGTGGAATTTCCATTATTGGAGATTTTTAAGAGCGGGTTAGAAAAACATCTGTCAGGGATAGTCTAGATAATACTTGGTCTTGCCATGAGTGCAGGGGACTGGACTAGATGACCTCTCAAGGTCCTTTCCATTCCTATGATTCTATGATTCAGACCCATGGTCCAATCTAGTCTAGTCTCCTGTCTCTGACAGTGGCCAGTACCAGCTGCTTCAGAGGAAGATGCAAGAAACCTTGCATTAGGCAGTAATAGACTAACCTGTCCACAAGGAAAGGGGCTTCCTAGCCATTTACAGGGGTTTGCTTATGCTCTGAAGCCTGAGGAGTTCCCCCCTCTGCCTTACTATTGTAGCTCTGGATGTTGTTGATATCCTTTGAATAAAGGCAATGCAAATGGGAACTAATGAGCAAATAGCAGCAGACCACTCTGTTCCACAAGATGGCTGGGAAGAGCTTCTCTTTGGAGGTGCCTAGAGAACCACCAGCATGTTGTTCAAGCATCTGCATGTGCGCGCCTATGGGGCACTTCACCCTTCCCAGGGCCTTAGGCTTCAAAGGGCTGAGTTCCCAATGACGTGCTTCTCTCTCTTCCTAAGTGACTGGCAGTAAATGGCACCTGGCTTTCCAGGCTGAAAATAAGTACGGTCACCTCTCCGAAGTTTTGGCAGGAGGCACTGTTCATCTTCCCAGAACAGCTAATCATGGAGGAGGACCCTCTGCCGAAATAATGAAGGCAAAGGATCAAGAGACACTGACCGTCCAGATCCACAAAGGTAGTTAGACTCCATCAATGGAAGTTAGGACCCTAAGTACCTTTGCGGATCTGGGCCCAACTTCTGGTATCAGGTAGTGGATCTGATATTCACTGTACAAACCTACAGCCCCACTCTTTGCTTCTGCTCTGCTGAGATCTCATCTTCTTCTTGAGGGATACCTGTGACTCCCCTTGACTTCCCTAGAGTGGGGAAAAAAGGACCCCTGATTCTCCACTTGTCTCCTTCTTTGGGTCACAGATCTAGTCTTTAGCTCACTTGCCCTGATTCACAGACAGTCCTAGAGATGACCTATGTTGTTACTCCCCACAGGATTGTATGGGGAACTTTAAACAGAGCTACCCAACCAATAAGGAGAAGACCCAGTGGGGCAGGAAACAGGCATAATATCACCCTTTTAATACCATCTTGCTGTTGCTGAACAGACAGGAGTCTCGATACTTCTCCAACTAGCCAATTGCTTGCATCCTGAAATGGAGGTCACTAAGCCTGTGGGCAATAATGCCTCCGCTGGAGGGCAACAGAGACATCATGATCCCCAGAACCCTTGCCAACAAAGTGACGAGATGCGCATACCATAACGGATGGGGTCAGAGGAGGAGGAGGAATGGCCTCTACATCTTTGGGAACTCAAGGGCTCAAAGTTCTTGTTGTTGTCTAGGAGAATATAGAGTAGGATTTCCCCACTGACTTGCACTGGAGTGGTGGGTGCTTTGCTTCTCTGAAAGAATCCGGCCCTAGGGTCAATCCTTTCCAAAGCTTGGGTGTCTCCATTGTCAAGTTCCCAAGGTGAAGCACCTGGAGCCTGATTTGCAGAGGCACTGAGCATGAACGGCCCCAAATGGGAGCGAAGGGGGCTCAGCACCTCTGAAAATCAGACCCAAGTTAGGAATCCGAAAATAGAGGCACCCAATATGACACAGCCCTCTTGAAAACGTGGGCCTCAAAACCTTCTGCCATGGTTCCCTCACATGTGAAATGGGCAGGGCACCTGTCTTCCTCACAAGGAGAGGCCGTGTAGCTATTTATTTGAAATCAGTGAGACTGAGTCACCTGTCACAGCCCCACAGTCCCCGCCTCATCCTCTATCATTCCCTGGGCTTACTCACTCTGCTGTACCCCCAGCTGCTGCTGGGCTCTTAAGAAAGCCATTTCCATGACAGAGCCAGACCTGGCCTGCTTTCCAGTGAACAGCAATTTTTTCCATCCCTTGCCAATGCCAAAACAAGCTGGGCTTTTCCAATCATAGCCCTCTTTGTTGTGGTTTCCAGGACTTTGTTTGTTGGCAGCTTAAACCAGGGGCTAGTTGTAAAGTGGAATGTTACTGCTGTTTGAGTGGCTGAACATTGTCTCCCTTTGGGGCGGCTTTCACACACCTTCCCTTCCGCAGGAGGAGAACTACATCCTGAGCCCTCTCCTACTCCAGGCCCCTTCTGGGAGCCTAGGCATTGTCTGCATATATGTGGGAGTGGGCATGAAGGAGAACCCTCCTCCCCCCCCCCCATGAAAACTTTCCAGGGAAGAGGAGGAAGAAGAGATGTCAGGGGCTTCCCCACCAAGCTCTTCAGGAAATGAAGCTGTATTGTGCTGATGGATTGGAGAGGAAATCAGTTTTCCTGTTTTTCTGGAAGCCGGTCATGGGGATTTGGATTTTTGGAAATTCTCTCTGGAATTTCAGCCTTTGCACCCAGTTGCAGCCTGTCTGGGTCAGTAGGTGGCTGAAATACATTTTGTTTTGGAGCTGGCAGTGGGAGAAAAAGAGATTAATGCCTTGATCCCTGGTTAGGATTTAGTCTCACTTTTCAGGTGTGTTTGAGGCACATACTACATGAGATTTGTGGGGATGGGCATGCCCAGCTTAGTTTCACAGCCACCGGTTAGGGGGCAGGGGAATGTTACATTCGTTCTTTGTTTCTTCTTTCTCCTCTTTGCATGTTTCTCATTGCAACTGTGTCCACATGGATCTCAGATACTACAGCCGTGGGTGCCTTAGGTGAAAGACAGATAGACCCTGAGGAGGATACGGAGATGCATGCCAGGTTCCCAGAGAATAACTCAGTGATTGACTCACCCTGTACACCTGGGCGCAGTGAATGTAAATGCTGCTCTGATCCTGATCCCCATTCTGATCTGGTGGCATTTCACACTCGCTTTGCATTGGGAGCCAGTACAGAGTTTCGGTGCTCAGCAGTGCCCTCAAATGGGGTCAGATTTGTCAAAAGAATCTAGCCCCCAGCAGCTCCCATTGTGACCTCTATGCCTAGACAGCCAAAGGAGCTCGGCTCCCAAAATGCACTCAGCGTACTGAGCTCGCTTGAAAAGCTGGCCCTGTTGTGGGTGCTGAGCCCTGCTGAAAAGTCTGGCCCACACAACTGCACAGGGCAGGGCAGGGCAGGGCAGGGCAATGGGGGGTTACCTATTGTCCAGTCGTCGAGCCCACCACTTCCTGCTCACCGGAGCAGAAGTCTGTCTTCTACAGCCATGGTCAAAGTTGTTATAGCCGTAGAACAACACTAAATGAAGTGGTTCCACCCCTTGCCTTACTGCAGACATATTTTAGGGGGCAGCACCCAGTGAATCAGTTACTTGCCATTGTCAAATCGTTGTGTTTTCCACCCCCAGGCCCCAGTCCCGGGGTGGAAAAGGCTGGGAGTCAGGGACTGGGAGTCAGGGACTCTGGGGTCTGGCTACACTGCAGCAGAAAGTGAGCCTCGAGCTAGCGTACTAAAAAGAGCATTGCAGAGATTGGGCTTGAGAGCCTGAGATGCAACATCCACGCCGCTGCTTTTAGGGCGCTCGCTCGAGCCCTGCTAGCCCGTGTCTGTCTACTTGGGTCGGGAGGTTGGCTTCCTGCTGCAGTGTGGACATACCCCGAGGGTCTAGCTCCAGCTCTGCCATTGGCTGACTGTGTCTGGCAAGTCACCGCCACCGCTCTGTGCCTCAGTTTCCCCCCTCTATAAAATGCGGGTGATACTTCCCATCTGTCGGACTCAAAGCACTTCAAAAAACTAGGGGAGTGCAATGCAAGTGCAAAGTGTGACTGTTATTTATAATGAATCAGATCCTGAGGTCTGTACTCGGGCAAAAATCCCAAGGAAGTCAGTGGAACTTTGCCCAGTGACACTAATTACTACAGAGGCATTGGCAAATAGGAGCAATTTTAGACTGTCAGGGAGGCTAAGGTCCAAGGAGGGAGCATGAAGTACCAGGCTGGGACTGACCTGCCACTGTTGCATGAGACAAAGCTCTAAATCTCCTCTAGTGTCAGGCAGGGACAGGGGCCCCATGAGTCTGTTCATTGGCTTGCAGAAATCATTAGCTAAAACAGCTCAGTATGGAACCATCCCCCCCCGCAGATGAGAACTACTGTGGACCCAACTTTTATAGGGGACACTCGTGTGACCCCAGTGGTTAGGGTCAATGAGATCAGAGCCATCTCCAGCATGCCAGGCGGAGCAGGAAGCCATCTAGGGCAGGAAAATAAGAGAGTTAGTGCAGTGGAATATTGGCGGTGACCCCTTCTTGTCTGAATGTCTCTTTTACACGTTACAAAGCTGGACCACGTTCTTGTATTTGCACAGCTGCAGATTCACTCTGGGCAAGGTGCATTTGACACCGGTCTCTTTCTTTTGGGGCTTGGGAGATGTCCTGTGTTTGTAAACTTCTTATTTAGCCACTAGGAAAGATGAGTGCACTGAAGGCCAAATTCATCCTCTTCCTTTAATGGGAGGATGAATTTGGCTGTAAGAGCTGTAGCATTCTGGCTAGTCTTGTTAAATCAAAAGATAACCTGTTTGGTTATAAATGGAAAGACTATCCGAGAACGAGGGTGGGCAGGGGGCACTACTTAGATTGAGCTGAGGACGTTGAGGCTGCCTTGGGCATGGAGATCTCTAGATTCCATTCCACACAGGCACAATCCCTTCCACTCGGAGATTCACCAGCAGCAATCCCTGGTGGAAGCTAAAAAAGTCTGCACCCATGCCAGACAGGTAAAGGACTTCCTATAGCTGTTTATTTATGAAACAAGCAGGAAGCTGCACTGCTCTGGAGTCTGAGCTAGCCTAGTTCCACTATCTCCACATTTCTATTTCCATGGTGGGTTTTTTCCTGCCCCGTGAGCAAGCAACGGGCCAGGAGGAGGAAAGTGCAGAGATGGAGTTCTGAAGGTAACCTTCCTGACTCAGATCCACTGTGCTTCCTGTGGGCGGGGGGGCTCCAGATGTGAGGAAGAAAATATTACAAATAAAATGGGTCTTGCACAGATTGTAATCAGGAGCCTGAAGAGCTGCCTCGTGCCTGAGGGACAGGCTGTGGTTGTAAGAGGCAAAAAGGGGCTGTTTGTGTTCTCTCCAAATAATCCATTTCTGCGTCGGCAAGAAGGTTTCCTTGATAGGGGAATGTCACTGTCCTTCCTAACGCAAAGCTAGGAGACAAACAGCTGGGAAGCAAATGGGTCCTGGAGATAGGCTGAAGGGCCTAGAGGTAGTCATCTTGCTCTGTTTTCCTTCTTTTAGATCTCCCAGGCTTTTCATATATTTAATGTTGCTCTAGAAAGCGTTGAAAGCTGAATCCCATTCAAGGGCATTCAGCTGACCTGTGCCTATAGCCTCCACTGTATCACCTGCCCAGTTAGATAGTTCAGGCCAAACTGGCTTCCTGTTCATACATCAGACGTGTCAATTTCCTACCAAGAGAAGGGGGTGAAAGGAAAGAGGAGAACACCTACCTTTTCCTGCCCTAGTAACTCCCCTCCTTCCCTGATTGAAGGAACTGGGGGAGGTTTGCTCATGCAATGCTAGATAGCCTTGAGGCAAACCATGAGGGAGGGAGAGTGCATGTGTAGGTGGGCTGAACAGACACTGCTACCTAAACTCTCTGATTAGAGGCGCAGATACACCAGGGGAGCACTCATGGGGACACTGCTCGAAGAAGAATGTTAGCTTTGTTGCACAAAAGAGAAGCAAATTCCAGGTTGCGGGGAAGAGAAATGGCTTCCTAACATGGATGGCTAGCTTGGAACTGAGTTCCTCCTAGGCCAGAGCATGAGTTAAGAATGAATGGTGTTTGTCAATGTTAGTACACGTGTTTTCAACCTGAAGAGTGGCAGATGAGGACCATGTTCTTCGCCTTGTTAACACACTCATACTCAAATATCTGTGTCAATGTGGGACAAAGGGGACAGACAGCTCTGTCCTTAGTATCTGACAGGGAGGATTTTGTGGATGATGGGTACAGAGACAGCTTCCTCTCAGCATGGGTCAGAGGGGATTCTTGGTTAAAGATATGTTTATTTGAAGTATGTTCTTCACCTACTAGATGACTCTGTGCACTGTATAGCACTCCAGATGGAGTTTAGCCCCTGGTAAACAAGGAAAGGCAAAGCTGGAACTCAAGCTATGTAGAGACCTGTTTGTTTGTGTCTGTCATTGTCCCTGTTTTCTTTAATACATGCCTCATGTTTAAGAAGGTCTGTGATTCCAAAGATCATGATACTGGGGGGATTAGGGTTTTAGAATCATAGGACTGGAAGGGACCTCGAGAGGTCATCTAGTCCAGTCCCCTGCCTCATGGCAGGACTAAGTACTATCTAGACTATTCCTGACAGGTGTTTGCCTAACCAGCTCTTAAAAATCTCCAGTTAGGAAGTTTTTCCTAATGTCCAACCTAAACCTCCCTTGCTGCAATTTAAGCTCATTGCTTCTTGTCCTATCCTCAAAGGTTAAGAAAAACAATTTTTCTCCCTCCTCCTTGTAACAACCTTTTACATACTTGAAAACTGTTATGTCCCCTCTCAATCTTATCTTCTCCAGACTAAACAAACCCAGTTTTTTCAATCTTCCCTCATAGGTCATGTTTTCTAGACCTTTAATCCTTTTTGTTGCTCTTCTCTGGATTTTCTCCAATTTGTCCACATCCTTCCTGAAATGTGGCACCCAGAACTGGACCCAATTCTCCAGTTGAGGCCTAATCAGCACAGCGTAAAGCGGAAGAATTACTTCTTGTGTCTTGCTTACAACACTTCTGCTAATGCATTCCAGAATGAGGTTTGCTTTTTTTACAATAGCATTACACTGTTGACTCATATCTAGCTTGTGGTCCACTATGACCCCCAGATCCCTTTCCCAGAGTGGAACACACAGGGACTCTGGGGATCAGAGGTAAAGTTGATCAAAAGATTCCTTATGAATTTAGCCCATTTTATGGCCACTGACTCACTCAAAAACCAATCCTGATTTCTGTGATTGTCTTTATTCATAAGTATTTACTAATTCATAACCTATGGGTTGTTTGAAAGTTGTTCCTGGTGTGTGTTTGGTCACCAAAGCTACAAGGTATTTTTTCTATTTCCTGATTAGATAACAGAATTTTTCTAACCAGAATACCAAATGCAGAAGAGAAATGAGTTTCTGGTTTGGATTTTGGCATGAATAAACGTTTGAGCTAAAATACGCATTCTTTCAGAAGTTGCAAATATTCTCCTGCTGTCAAGTGTTCATGCAGATATTCACAAATAATGGATAAAATGACCCCACACAACAGAGAGCAAGGAGAACTCACTGCTTATAGTCACAAATGAGCATTTGTACAATTTGTCTTTCCCACGAGATTCCTTAACTTGTAGTTCAATCTCTTATCATGCTGTATATTCCTAAGAGCTCCTTCTGCAGTCATAAGGGGTATTTTCAACAGTGGGCCCTCAATTCTGGAATTCAGTCTCAGCAGAAATATACATAAACCAATTCCTATTTGGAAAGCGTTGTCCAGACTTTCTGCTAACTGTCGGCCCCAGAATCCCTAGCATTACCCTGCTGCTCAGTTTTCCCTCCATATCTCGTTTCAATACAAGGTGGGAGGTGGTCGTATATTTGCTCTGGGTACTTGTGAATTATTGTTGTGCTTAATCAGAACCATATAAACTGCTCCCATATACTAGAGAGACAGGTCCCTCGTAAAGGTCTGCAAGAGTAATAAAAACTCATGGGTGTCACAACCCAGTAGGGCCAGCGGTGTCAACCACCCTTCCTTTCTTTATGGCTGGATGGGAAGGGGCATGGCAAACCATTCTCTTTTGTAGCATGGAAGAGGCTGAGAACCTCTATCACAATATCAAAACTGGCTAATGTGTACGATTGCCTCCTGCTGGGTAGAACCAGAACCAACCTACTGGGTGCCGTAAGGCCTGTTTGGCTCTCAGTCTAAGGGCATTGCCCTTTGGCTCAAGCGACTGGGGCTTGTGTTCATGGAGGCGGGGCTCAGCTGCCAGTGTACAGTCCTGAGGGGCCCTGGTGTGCAGTTTAGTGACAGCTGGGAAGTCCTGGCTGTAGCACAGAAGATTGGGCATTAGACTGGGACGTAGGCTATTCCTGGCTCTGCCGCTGGCCTGCTGTGTGAGGTTGGGTATATCACCTTGCTTCCCTGTGCCTCAGTTTCACCATTTGTAAAGTGGGTGTAACCTTGGCCGAGCGTTTTAAGACTGTTCACCCATAAACATTCTGTAAGAGCGTGGCACTATTATTTGTTAGATTAATAATAAAGCACTCTCCGTTTCAATTTGAGAACTTACTAAAATCGTTCCCTTGCTGGTGGCATCCAGACAGCTCATGAGAGCACATTATAATCCCAGCTAAAGAACGGCAGGACAGGAGCCCTTATAAACAGAAATATTTCTCATTTGTCACACGGGCAGATCCCAGGAGCTGCTCCCATGAGACCTGATTGATCACACGGTAACAATTCTCCCTTGGTGCAGCAGCTCCACAGTCACTGACTTTCCTGCTTGGACAAATAGAAAAGAATGGCACAAAAGCAGAGGAAAAAATAGCAAATAAATGGCAGACAAATTTATCCGAATGCCTGTTTTTCCTCCAGCTTCTTCTATTTAGTCCCAGTCTTTCTTTGATATAATTGGTAGAAAATCAGCCACAACATGAGGTCAGTTTCCCAAATGCACAAGAATATAAATAAATAAATAAATAAATAAAATAATAAGGGAGCCAGAAATGTGATGCAGGAGAGAGAGGCCATTTAAGAACACAGAAAACAAACCAAACATGCAATTCAAAGGCTTTGCTCCCCCGTGGGCTGAGTTCTCCACTCCTATCATTAAAGCACTTGTCTGGCCTGGAATCTGCTCCTTTAATGATAGGTTTTTTAATTTAAAAAAATAAATAAATAAAGGAGAAATAAAGCTCTTTTGTTTTCCAGCCTGGCAGCAGCTGGACAACATGTCCCAGGGTAATGGCTCCAAAGACTAAACTGAAAGCAGGCACCAATTTTACAACAAGGTTGAGCAAGGCTCTGGAAAGTCTGTCCTTTCTCTATCTCCCACTTGTACTCTCCTTCTGTAGCCTTATAATTTGGCCAAGTTATAAGCCTTTGAAAAAATTGCTGTTCCCATATGTTCAGTGGAGATGTTAGGTTTTAGTAGCGAAAATCCCCAAAGATTCCATCCATGCTGGGCAGGCTCCTGCCACAGGTTGAGAACTGGGTCGGTCTCTAAAACTGCAGCTGTGCTGGGTCTGGGAACCTGAATGAAGAGCAAGGCGCTTGTCTCTGCTGTGCTCCCAGTGACCCCCTAGCCAGGCCCAGGCATAGTGGAGGAGGAAGCTACCCAGTTTGAATGCAGAGGGGACAAGAGAGACACCTATAAGGAAGATGTAGGGAGACAATTGGGCCAAGGAGACTGGGGAAGCGGGGACAGGAGGAGACAGATGGAAGCTGTGGGGGGGGGGGGAAACTGGGAATGCGAATTGGGGTGCAGAGAGACTGGAACTAGTTGGGCAAGGAGATTGGGACTGAGAACCACTGGGATGAGGGGAGGAGGAGGGAGGACAGATCTGATGAGGAGCCAGGGTGCAGGGGGAGAACTGGTAGTGTGTGCAACCTTAATTTGGCCCCCTTTTGCATATGCATTGTGACGCAGTCTTTAATTATATGATCACATAGTATTTTTCCGTAAGATCCCTTCCTCTTTCAGTTCACAGGAGGATCTGCTCTGGGGCTGAATCAGGGCTGTGTAGTGAAAGAGGTTATTGTATGTTAGATCCATGCCTCATTTGCTGCATAAGCTGGAAGGTGTGTGGTGAACGGGGCAGGGGATTGCAGGAAGAGAAAGGAGGGTCTCATGGTTATGACAGTTGCATGCTGTGCTGGAGAACTGGAGTCTCTCTCGGTCTCTGCCGCACAATTTCTGTGCGGTCATTTGAACCTAACTTTTTGCAGGTGTCCTCTAACAGTGTGCACCTCATTTTCTAGATGCCTGATTTGAGACCCTGGGGTCTGATGTGCAAAAATGCTGAGCACTCACAGCTGTAACCGAAGTTAATAGGAGCTGTGCTTGAATATACGAAGTGCTATATAATGGGAAGTACACTGAAAATCAGGTCCTAGGTATCTCTGATGAGGCACGCAAAATTAGTGGATAGTTTTGACCTTAAGGTCTTTGTGCCTCAGTTTCTCATCTGTAGGGTGGGGATAACAACACTCCCTCACCTCTCAGGGGCGCTGTGAAGATAAATGAATTAGTGTTTGTGGCACACTCAGATACCATAGAAAACCACATGAGGAAATTAATAATTCTGTCTTCAGAGCAGGGTTTGAATAGTGTGCAGTAGAGAGGGCCTGGGGCCACACGCTGAACAGTGAGGATAAAACAAAATATTGACCAGCCGCCCATTCAGTGAGCCCCATCCAGTCTGTGCACTGAGTGGGGCAGGGGTTCTGTGGAAAAATAGCATGTGATCATGTATTTAAAGACCATAGCACATACGCACAAAGGGGGCCCAATTAACCTTATACAGGCAACCTTTACTGTAGCATTTCCTAACCTTTGAGTGCTTGACAAGGCAACCTGAATTATTTTATTTTAAGGTTGGTGTAATATATCTTTTGTTTGCTTCAAGCCCTTAAAAAATAGACAGTTCCCTAGCTGTACACCTCTGGCCAACTTGATAGGATGATAGGACATCCTCCTTGCAAAATGGAGAGCCTGATAGCCCAGCTTTAATTGAGCCTCCTTTTCTGTACCCGCAAAAGGCTCAATTGAATGCTCCTAGTTCTCTGTGCCCACAAGTTGTGGGCAGAGAAAGGGAGGCATGGTTTTGAAAATCTGGCCCTAACCATCAATCCAGGGAGATCAGCTTTCTGTCAGAGTGTGCAGTACTGGGATGTAGTCTGCAGACAGCAGATGGCTCGGGTTTAGCTCTCATTTCCTTATATTTTAACACTGAGATATCCGTTTAAAGAGAGCATTCCAGCTTGATTCTGAGCCCTGAAAGTGTTCATTCTGAGATGAAATCACACCCCCAGAGAATCTTGTCCACAGAGCAGAACTTTATGGGGCCATGATAACACATTCCCTGAAACTGACATGGAAATTAATTTACCGTTCCAGACCAACAGGGGATCTGTTTTCTTTCTATGTACCTCACCTCTCTTGGGGATTGCATGCCGGAAACGAACCCAGGTAACATTAGCCTCTGTGCAGGATATGGAGAATAGGTAGGACAGAGCTGTACGCTTTGACTTTTAAGAAGGAGCTTGTAGTAAACAATCAGCCGCCATTCTGGGCAACTTATTAGATGGTCTTGCACGGAATTATGCACAGAACATGTCCAGCTACCATTAAAACATTATTGGCTGTTCTGCAGCATTAACTGGCATCACAGTTCTGTAGCAGAAGGGCACTGTGGCACTGAGGCCTGCTGTGTTCGTTTGGAGCAAAAGGTTTAAGGAGCGAGGGCTGTATTCCAGGGATTTCCCATCAGATCATAGCCTGGATGCAGACACAAGGAGGAAGGAGGTGATTATTGCCCTTGGAAAGGTTAGGAAGCCCCAGGAAGAGGAGGAAAATGTCCTTCCTGTTGTTCAGTACATGATAAAGATCCTAAAATATACATTCAAAATCTTGCAGGCTCGTCAGGCAGGGAACCAGTTAGAGGGCCGGTTATGGAGCTAGCCTTCCCCTGAGTACTGAAAGGGAGGCAGTGGCAGGCAGGAAATTTGGTAACAATGTATGTAAGAGTCCAAGAGGAACCCAGATTGTGGCAGGGCTGTGGACTGAGCTCTGACATCCTCCAAAGGCGAAGAGTCTTCTCAGGGTCAGCATCGAATCAGTCCAACCCTAGTCACCCAAAAAGGCACAAGGCCCCCTAAGCAAAGCCTTTCATGGCCGAACAGTTGCTCATGTTTGCATGTCCTGTGGGAATAAAGTAGCAGAAGAATCGCCTGCCAGTAATGAGCTAAACCTTATTGTTTCTGATGGATAGCTCCGCTTTCTGGGGTGATCTGGGATGTTTCTCTCAGGTTTCACAGCTCTCTCTTTCTGAAACGAGGAATTAGGAGGCGTGGTGGCTCAGTACATCTTAGGGCCCAGGGATAAGGTAATCATGCTGAGTTTCTGGAGGCCTGAGAGCCATCTCTCTTGGTGATGAGCGAGGTGATCCCAAGAAAAGAAGGGTCTAGAAAAGTCACACTGGCTTTTCACCTTGACACCATCGAGTCCTTTTGCAGCTCTGCTCCTAATGCTGTGAGCACTTGTGCAACTATCCAAATGCATCCTTCATGGGAGGTGGTGACCCAGGGCTATGAAAGGGGACAACTTCCTTTGGAATGGCAACTTCCCAGTAGAAATAGGATATTCTACATTATACAGCACTTTTCATCTCAAGCAATCACCAGATGCTTAGGAACTCTCCCTCTTTAACTATATTCATCGTCTATGGAGTTTGTTCTCTCTCTCAGAGCAAATTCAGGTTCCAATCCAGCAGATTTTTAAGCTTGACTTCCAAAGGCCTACTCACATGTTTAAAAGTGAACCATGTACTTAAGTGCTGTCTTGCATCGGGACCTTAGCCAGAATACAACAGCCTATTTAACAGAAGAGAACAGCCAGCAGCAAGACCGCACCGCGTGGGCTGGGATTCTGTGCTGCACCCCCAGGAAGCACAGCCCAGGAGGAGTGGAAACAAAAGGGGCTTTAAAGCTTACTTTGCACCCACCCAATTCTGGGCTGTCGAAGTGGCCAGTGCATCCCTTCCAGTGCCCTGCTGCTCCTGGGGCAGCCCGGAATCCCCAGGGCAGCATGTGCTACAGAAACTCCTCCCTGCGGGTGCTCGGGTTGGGCTGGCTGCGGGGCCGTCGTGGGAGCCAGAATCCCAAGAGTGAAGTTAAAAAGAAAAGAAAACAAAGCCATTCAAAGTACCAGGGGAATTGTTGGTAGACGTTCAAATTGGGATGTGACCAGAACGCCAGGGTTTTCACCCTCACTCTTGCTACAATCATTAGCAGCCCTAAGTGGGAAGGGCCTCACTTCTACATTTTGCATGAAAGATGGGCACCCTTAAATCACCCCAGTGCTGCTTGCTGAGATGCTGGGGGAATGAACATCCCTGACCCGTAAGGGGGCAGGTTGCCTCCCTGGTGCCCCCGAGTGGCCAGTCCCCACAGCCAGCCCCCCGTCAAGCTCACACACTACACTTCTCAACTCAAATATCCACCCTTTACTGGGGTGCCCCACACGACAACAGAAAGGGTTTAAAACAAAATAGGTTAAAAACAGTCTCCCATTCAGGGAAGCCCCAGTTATCACCTTCTCTCAAGTGTCACCCTTCCTGTCCTCCTCTCACCCAGAGGCCCATTCCCCACAGTCCTCTCTGGCCTGAGCCCCTTTACTGGGATGTTCTGGTTTCCTTGCACCAGTTTCAGTCACTCCCTGCAGGGAGCCCTCTCCACATAGGCCTAGCAAACAAGCCCCTTTTGGATGTCACTGCTTGGGCCTCCCTACCCAGACAGCCTTCCTCTCTCTACCAGAGCCTGCAGAACGCTCCCCAGACAACACTCCATCTCAAACCAGGACTTCCAGTCCACCTCAGCTGGGACTAGAAACGACCTGCTGCAGTTGTCTCTCACCAGGCTCAGTTAACCCAGTCCTGAGCAGGCGGCTGGTCTCAAAGGGACCACGCACCCTGTGACAGGCCCTGATTCTGTACTAACTCAGAGATACCAGAGAGCAAGCTACTGGGCCAACACTGCTCCAGCTTTTCGTCAGCCATCTCCCAGCCACCTTGCTTAGCTGGTTAAAAGCTGATGAGATCACAGCCTGAGGTGGCAGCTGCAGACAAAACACTTCTGTCAGCTTAAATAATACCAGACACGTGTATGGTATAAATTATAGAAAGCCATGGCGTAATAAACAGATCCTATGGCAAATAAAATGAAAGCATTCTATCATAGCCCCATAACAAAGGGAGGGAGAGCTAGAGAAGCAGAAACAAGGCGGCGGAGTGGGGAGGAGGTATGTTTGGAGAGGCGATTTGCAAAGGGACAGAAAATAAGAAGCTGATCTAAATGGCAGATAGGAAAGCTTTTGTACCAGCATTGGTGAGAACTGTGGGAAGCACAGAGAGGGCACTGGTTGATGAGCAGAGAGAAGGAGAACATACAGAGAAGGTCCTTGAGACAGACTGGAGTGAGCTCAAGCAGAGGACAGTTTTGAACTGGATCATGTTAAAAAATGATCCAGTTAAAAAAATGTGAAATGAATGAGGAGCTAGCGGAGTTGTCCAAGAGTCGGGATGGTGTTGTTGCTCTAATGCTTCCTGCCCTTGCAATAAGAATAAGGCATTCTGCATGTGCCAGGGTCTGGACAACAGAGACTTGGAGAGGCGATAGTCAAGGCAAAGGGATGAAGGCTGCAGAGCCAGAGTCTAGGCAGTGTTGAGGAGGTGATGGTTGGCAGATATAGAGGCTTTGGGAAGAGTTCAGAGTCAAGGACGATGCCAAGATTACAGGCAGTGAAGGTGAATGGAGATCCAAGGCAAGGAGGGAGAAAGCAGAGATGGGGGTACAAAGTATTCATGAGGAGCACTTCTAATTGAAGCGTTTAGTTGAAGGAAGTTGACTTGACTTTAGTGGGACAACTCATCGCATAAGATACTCTGCAGAAAGCAGGAGCTTCAGAACCTGGCCCATTCTCTCCATCTGTGTCTTGTACGTTGAAAGGTTAATTGTATCTTGCGCACGGATCTAGGCCAACCTGGGGATGGTTTTGCAAAACACCACTGGTGAGGTTTTCGTTTCATCTACTCTCCCAGTGATTCAAATTCAGGTCCTATTTTAGCCAAGTGACCAAAATGAGTAGGAGAGGAAGCTTGGAGGCTTCTAATACATGGATCTGGTACAAGGCCATCTACTTACAGCAGAACCTCAATTTTATCCACCCCAACCTTATGAATTAACAGTTTTATAAATAATTTTTCCTGACGGGGAATTAAATAATCGCCTAACCAAAGGGATGTCGATGAAGAACAAGTCGACATCCCTTCACATTCCAACACCTTCAATGCACTGGAAACTGCTTTGCAGTGTTTTGGCGGACAAGGAGAAAGTGATACACTCTGGTGGACCGCAAGTTATGTACCATGCCTCCCAAGGTGTTGAATTTTATGAGCTTTGATGTTATGAACTCCTCAATCCCCATAGTTCATAAAATAGGGGCTCAACTATATTTAGCTAGTTGTGGGGTTTCTAGAGTGACTATCACTGTGGTATTTGAGTGCTCCCAGCTAAATTCGCTTTTTGGTAGTGACCTGTTCTTTGTCAGGTATCCATTCCTGTGTGATGAAAATCACCTCCACTCAAAGTCACCAATAAAATGAAGCCCTAGTGTACAGGGCCACTCATTCAAGTTAATTAAATCTATTCTCCTGATCTTGATTGTTGCATGAAACACGTACAGAATTCAAACCCAGGAGCTGAGGGTTGGAATCCTTCATCCTGACTCCAATCACTGCTCCCGCCTTCACTTTGAAATCTGTCCTGAGGGTTTGTAATAACTCTCCACCTCTTGCTTCTCAGCATTGGTCTCTCTCTAGTGCAGCTGTCTGCCTAGCAGTGTTTGCACAGAGGTACAGTACGTGCATGGATACAAAACAATAGCCCTCGAACAAAATGGGGGTGGGGGGAAGGGAATGTTTTATGAAAAGCAGTTACAGCCGTTCTTAGAGGACTTTGGCTCAGGGCCCCCTTGCCACATTCTTCGGAGAGATCATCTCACAAACTATTTTTGCTAAAAATGTAGTGGTAACAGGCTCCAGATGTCAATTGTTATGTAATAGGGTTTGTTTTAATAGATCCAACTTCCAGATGTGCAGTTTGGAATGAAGGAGTTGGTTTCTCTAGGGACCAGGCGAGAGCAGCCAGCCCTTATCTGTGCCTATGAGAAGGGGAGAACTTCCTACACCAATGGCAGGATTAATTCTGGTTTATATATTTACACTTTGCTTTCAGCAAAGCATTAGTCATCATGGGCCGCTCTCTCAAGTTCTGTATTTAACTTTTAGGAGAAGTCAGTGAAAACGGTCACAGAGCTCTGGCTAATCCTACTGCATGTGCGAGAGAATTTAATTGAACGGAGGACTCAAATGCTGCCCTAGCTGAGGGCATTTCCAGAATCCATTCCCAGTCGGCACCATAACCCACCCTGAGACTTACTTGGGACTGTCCTAAGTCACTAAGGCCTGATCCAAAACCCACTGACGTCAATGGAAATACTCCCATTGATTTCAGTGGGATTTGGATGAAGCCTTAAAAGCGACCCCATCTGTATTGAAGAGACTCCCTCAAACTGTTCAGTGACTGGGAGGATGGAGAGACGAGCTGGGCTGGGCTGCAGGAGATGCTGGCTAATGGGCTTCAGCCCTACCATGGGAGTGGGGTCTGATTCAATATTGGATGGGGACAGGGAATCTCAAAAGAAACAGGAAGCAGACAGGATAGATTTACTTTCTAGTCCCATGGCATCTGAGTCTGGGCTTCTCTGGCTGTCTGAATAACCCTGTTCTGAAGGTTGTTCAAAACTGGGAGGAAGAAAATCAGTCAGGGATTTCAGCAACATTCCTGAGTCACGGCCTGAAGCAAGGTGGTGAAACTGTGAACTCAGTCCACAGCATCTGCCCTTCCACAGCACCTTCCAGCTGAGCTTCAGGAGTCACTTTATACCCATTTATAGACCAAGTTCACAACTCCCTGTGAGGCAGGGTCATTATACCCATTTCACAGATGGGAAAACTAAGGCACAGAGGCTATGTCAACACTAAGGAAGAAGAGGTATTTTTAACCAGTGTTAGCTGGTTGAGACAAACCCTAATGGGGAGCCTAGAGTATACTTTGACTCATTAACACATGTTAAAACTACTACAGACTTGTCTATGCTTGGAGTTCAACCTGTGTTAGATAAAGTGTGTTAAAACATGTTTTTTCCCTAGTGAAGACAAAGCCAGAGAGTTGTCCACAGTAAGAAAAGTGAGGAATGGAGGTCAGGAGTTCTGTCTGCCAGTGCTTTGTTCTAACTGCTGGACATCACTGCCACCCCAATGGCAAGGCAGCATATTGTTCACTCTGCTGTTATATCATAGCCCTTCCCTCTCCCTGGGTCTATCTTGTCTGTTTAGCTTGTGAGCTCTTTGGGGCAGGGACTGTTTACTATTCTGTGTTTGTACAGCACCTAGCACAATGGGGCCTCATTCTTGGTTGGCCCATAGGCATTACCATAATAAAGCTTTAGCTTGGCCCGTGATAATCCCAAGACAGCAGCTAGGGGATGACGAACAGTCACTGTCGTGTTCCGGACAATATATTATTGCTAGCAATTGATGATCAGCTAACTAATCACAGTGTCACTGAATTCTTTTCTCAGAGGTTTTCTTTTTGTTGTTCACCTTTAATGCTCACATCCTCAGCTAGCGTCATTTGGTGTCGCTCTATTCCTATGGTGATGAACACAAGCAAGAATCTGGACTATTGTTTGTTACATAGGAAGGACTTTTTAAACTTTCAAGTGGGTGTGTTTGGCAAATATTGGCTCCCTTTCTCTGCCCTCCATGCCAGTTTGTCTGATGAAGTCTGAAGTGAACGTTTGGGGCCCATTATTATTTGCTTATTATTTATTTGTGTCAAAAGGGGGTTCTCACATGTGCGCACACAATTGCCTTCACAGCTCACACCCTGTACTGGCTATGGTCACGTAGCCATGTCTACACTAGGAGCACCTTACTGAGGTAGGAATACTGGTATACTGAAACCAGCAAAGCACAGCTAGCGTGGACAGTGCTATATGGCAAAGCTGTGCTTAGTTCCAGTACAGTCACACCGTGCCCCACAAGTGAAAATCTGTAGCAGTAAAAGCACAGACTTGCCAATATAGTTGCGTCTACACCAGTGGCCCCTGCCAGCTCAGCTATATTGGTCAGGAATTGCACCTCTTCACACTCCAGACCAATACAGCTGTGCCAGTGGCGGTCCCTGGTATAGACCTGGCCTTGGACACTCAGCAGTTTGCCTGGTGCACAATTTGCAGCTGTGGTACACGCACATGGGCCCTGAGCCCTTCTGAGAGCTTGGCCCTCTCTGATGACTTTCTTGTGGATACTCTCTTCCTCTAATTGTGTGGGCATCATCAATGTACAATACAAAATATTGGTGTTTTCAGTAGGGCATACATAAACTTGGTGTTTTAACTTTCTTGGCTGTCTTAATTTTAAAGACCGAAGAAAAGGTAAGAATCCATTGAGTTTCCCCACCAGACTAAAGTGATTTTAAAGCAAATCATACACTGACCCTAAGCTACTCGGCAGCCATCTAGTTAACAAACAAAGTAAAGGCTTAACTTCGGCTTTCATTTGTCCTTGAGCTATTTGTTACATTGTCAGAGAGTGAAGATGCCAGTGGCGTGTCTGTATCCCTGTCCCCTCTGGCACACCTGTGGAGCAGCATATTTCAGTAGCATAAATGCAGCATTCCATAGGCGGACACGCTTAAGATAATGTTAAAGATGGACTTAAACAACAGAGCCAAACACAGCAACTTTGGGAAAGTTCAGATCCAGACTGGACCCATGTAGTGGCCAAGAAGAGTGGGCTGGAGTGCTACTGAAGACTCATGCCCTCCCCAGTGCAGTGGGATGGGCATGCTGAACATTTATGGAGTGTTGTTTAGTGCCCTAAGCACAAGCCTGGAAACCAGGAGCTCCTGAGTTTTAATCCTGGCTCTGACATCGCCTCTTTCTGTGGCCTTGGGCAAGTCAATTAACCTGTATGTCATGGCTGACCTATTTGTAAGTAGGGGATATTAATACTTGCCTCCCTCATGGAGATGTTAAGTAGTAGCTAGGGCTGGAACCAACCGCAATGGGTTTTTGGGGAAGTCTGGATCAGAACTTCCAGCTGAATAAAGCTAAATGGAACACTCCAACCCTAGAAGATCTGGATGTAAACTCTGTGGTTTGGTCCCACTGCTGTTAATAAATCACTGCAAAGAAAGCGCTAAGTATTATTAAGCACCTAGATACAGGGGAGAGATTTAAACTGGACACACAGCTTGGACTGAAGTGAGGGGGTTAACTGCTTTCCTGATGACATCAAAATGTGTCCTTGCAGCTGTGAACGGCCAGGAGGCCTGACAGCACTGCAAATGCAGACACCATGGATTGTTCCTCGTAGGTGAAAGCTACACTGCACAGGAAACAACTGGCCAATAATGCACTGCTGGACAGGAACACTCTCCTACAGAGTGAGAACGCAGGTGTGGATGCCATGTTCCATGGGAAAGAATATAGCGGTAACAACAATGGGACTGAAGTGGAGTCAGAGGCTGAGCTGAACTCTGTGGCTCAGGTCCATCTCCAACATTCCTACATTGGGATGGCAACGTGGACTCTGCCCAAGCAACCCATCTCCTGATCACTGAGAACTGTTCACCACGGTGCTCCCCTCACTACCCTGGCACTCCTACCACAGCATGATAAATTCAACATCCCAGTACGAATCTCTGAGGCCCTCCAAGGCATTGGCCCAAGCTGCCAAAGAAAGCACCTGTCTTTCCACAACACTGACCTCCCCTGAGAGCTAAACTCCTCAAGAAATATGGAATCATCCCCCTGGAGTGCCTAAGACCAGACTCCCAAGATGAAGAAACTTGCCTCCAACAAGGCTCTATACAGACATCAGATAACTCATGAGTGGGGATTCCTGAATCCTTTCATACAAAATTAGAATGAAAAAAAAAAAAAAAGCTTGGATTTTTCTGACTCAGTTTGCACCTTCTTAGTTGAAATGCCCTGTTTCCTCTCCCCCTCCACCAAATCAACCTCAGCAACTCTGACAGATGGAGGTGTTACCTTTGGATTTCTAGTTCTGGTCCATCTTATAATTGCCCCTGAAGGTCCCAAGGCTTTTCTGGATTTGATTTTGCTTTGCACTTCAGCTATAAGCTGGTCTTTGTACCTCGATTCTCTCTTGTCTTACTGCATATCACTGGCAGTGCAGCCACCAGGTCAATGCTACAAAACACAAAGGCTTGCTCAGTGATTGCTTCTATCTGAAATCCATATGTTCCTCTAGTAACGAGAAGGTTTGCATGCCTTTCGAAAGAGAAGGACTTTTTTTTCCTATGGCCGATCCATACACAAGTCTGGCTGATGGTGCCAGAAATATGTTGCTTGTTATAGGTCTAGTCTCAACCCATACATGACAAAATTCCACAATGGATTAAGGGGGAGTGGGGTGGGGGAAAAGGTAGGGGGAATATAAAGGAGCATCCAAAACAGGAGACGACAGTGCGGAATTAGCAGAAATAGGCTCTGCAAAGCTGGGCTTGGGAAAAGTGGAAAAAAATACATGAGAAAATAATGTACATTTCAGCTTAAAAAATAACCCATGTAAAATGTGGAGACTGTGTGGAAAATCCATATACAGAGGGAAAATTTATGTTTTTAACAGATCTTGTCCTCAAACAGGCCAGCTAATTATTTTTAATATAACTTCTGGCATACAGAAAGATCCCTCTTTTTTCCTTTAAAAAAAAAAAAGGGTACTTTTTATTTCTTCTTCTTAACCCTTTCCTCGCCATTGGCCAGCACATGAGTGGGGAAATGGCAAATAACTAACTAGTCCCACTTAGGGCTTCCAGAGCAATGCCTACTGCAGAGATCTCCCAGCCCCTTGTAAAGGCAGCAATGTGTCATTGTTCCTAAATCTTAAAGAGAGGAAACAAAGGCATGAGGAAATGAAGTGGCTCACTTGAAGTCTAGCAGTGAGTCAGGTGGGTCTGATGCAAAGCCCAGTGGTGGTCTCTCCATTGAGTTCAAGGTCCCACAGAGCCATACAACCAGATGGGCCTGAACTCAGTCTCTGCACCAGAACTTGGGGGAAGTTGCGGGGCTGGATCCAAAGTGAGCCTTGTGTCCCTGGTTCTTTTCTGACACAGTGTGTGATGGGGAGAGCCCAGGAGTGGAAGCACGGAGCAGGGCCATTTTAAATAAGCATACGTGGATGGTTACATTTGCAGCACCTCAAGCACAAACCTGCCTCTCAAACAAATCTGCACCATCTGAGTCATCTGGAAAGTCTAAATTATTCTTCCCTTTGTCCTGTGCTACAAGTCCTGAGCTAAGCATCCCAACAGACACCTAGAAGGGGGGGAAAGAGGCAGATTTGCATTTGTTTAACTAGAGCAACAACACTCCATCCTTCCACAAACTTCAAAAAGTCACAAGTGGGGCAGACATTTCAAGAGTTGTCGTGAGTAGTAAACATTTAGAGATGGTGACAAACGAAGAAAGAAAAACATTTTCTTTGCTTTTTCTTATGGCTCCTGGGCGGTCAGAGGAAAGACATACATGTGAAAATGCAAGAATTGAACTCTGTGGCTCTCGGAGTTGGACCTTTTTCCTTATTCTTACAGGAGAAACAGGTTTCTCCAGCTATCTTATGGTGTCGCAGAGGGGAAACAAAAAGGATGTTCCTTTCAAACAGGAAGAAGCAAATTTCCAATGAGAGGGTTTGGGTGAAATAGAAGGGACGGATACAAAGGAAAATGGTAGGAAATGGGGAAATTAATAATATATTGCATACCCCTATAGTACCTCTTCTCAAAGATCTCAAGGCCCCCTGGAAACACAAATTCAGCATCACAATATTCATGCCAAGTGTTTTACAGTTTGGTAAACAGGGATAAGAGACTTCCCCCAAGATCTCACTGTAAGGCAGCGGCCAACCCAGAACCATCCAGGAATATTGATTTCCAGATTCCTGCTCTAATGCAGAGACTCCTCCCTTTCCTCTGAAGGGTGTAATGAGGGAAAGGAGGGAAAAGGTTTGACCTCAACCCTATTTGGAAGGGCACAGCAGAGCTGGAGTATGGGAGAAATAGGGCAGGACAGAAGGAGCATTCACACAGAGAGCACTGCAGGTACGGATTCGTACAAGCCAAGGGAAGGAAGAGAAAGCAGCAAGGGAAGGAGGTAGCACTTAAGGGCTAACAGTGATGAAAGAGGGTCTGATTGGGGAAGTTCCCCACTGCAAGTATCTACTAGGGTTTCCTATATCATGCTGCTGAATGTGGTATTAATACCCAGATGAGGTGGGAATAGACAAACAGAAAGCTTCGGAAAACGCATCAGGGACAGAAAAAGGCAGCATCGGGGCAGCAGTAAGTGACCAAACCAGCAGACACAAGAGAGGCACATACAGAATTTAATGGGGAATGTTCTCCATTCAGCACCAATGACCCTGGTTACTTGAGATGTGTCATCACCTGCTCAATGCCACACCGTTCCAAGTTAGCAGAGACATTTAAAGAGCTTCATGCCGTACAGCGCTGGGCAGATAAAAGGACTTTGTGGCTGACACTGACACCAGAGCATATTCTCTTTGTGACTCAGCCCTGATCCATGACGCTTCTTCCCAGAGGGTAACAATGACTGATGGGTCCAGACCTTTGACAGCTTGGATGTTTTCTGGCCTGCTTAGAATTTTGAGATGGGGCATTGCCAGGGAATGCAATTAGGTCATTTTAGTCGCAGGCCAGCTTTCCAGTGGGGCAAATGATCATGTCCACGCATTTGGGGCTGCAATCTGTTATGTATGCCAGTAACTTTCAAACGCTGTGCACAGAGGAGATACCACCTCTGGGCCTTCGTTATATGTAATGGAATCCAAAGGGACTAAGGCTTGGAGAGATCCATGCGCTGGAGAGAGGGTTAAAACAAACAGTCATTCATCATGATGCTTGTAAGCATCAAAGGCAGCTTAGATCACTAGTGAAGCCTCGACATAGCCATTAGTTATAGGTGGAGCTGTGTAGGGCAAAGACTGCCCAGGTTGTATCTCTACTACACCTGACTCCGAACAGAACCATCAATCTCCTTCACTAAAATTTCACCCCAGAAGTGGACATCTTTTAAAGCAGGTGAGATGGGTTGTTCTGACATGGACTTGTACGCACACAAGATCCAGGGCAATACACAGCTCTCCTGGCTCTGTACCAGGCTACCCCAAGCTTGTGAGAGATAACATACCATCTGACACCGCATAACCCCACGTTGTCTGACACCTCCCATCAGAAAGAACAGAGCAGTTTCCCTGGAGATCACCATGGCCAGTGCTGGATCATAGGCAGTTCACTATCCCTCATCCCTTCTGTGTTTGCGAGGTTGCTTGGTTTGTTATGGTGGTTCAACTTTATAAAGAGGGGTCTGGATGAAGGTGGAAATCCGTAATATGGGGAGTGCTAAGCTCCTGCTGTTTGCACTAGGGGGGAGAGGTACTGTACTAGGGGCCAAGGCAAGTCCTCATGAGAGTCCAGCTGGGCCCTCACACTTTAGAAACTCCCAGTTGCCAAGCAGTTCAGCTCCACAGAGGATCCTTCCATATTCCGGGGCCAGGGGGGGATAGGAGGCAGAATGGGTCTGATGGCTCTGTAAGCAGATAGATCCTCCAGCTAACCTACATCCCATGAGGAAGGGCTTCGCGGAGGGTCCTAATACAACCCAGCTGCCATGGAGCAACTCCACTACTGCCCCATGGCCTTGTGGGGAGGATTTCCTCACTGGCAGCCCAGCTGCCAGCTTGGGTACGCAGGTGAATTGGCCAGTGTGTGATTTTTGATAATGTATTTCAAAGGCAGCAGAGGAGGGAGGCAGTGTTTCCTAGTGGATAGAGTACTGGACTGGAACTGGGAGACTTGGGTTCTATTCCCAACTTGGTCACTGGCCTGCTGGGTGACCATTGGGCAAGCTACTGTATTTCTCTGGACCTTAGTATCCTCATCTGTAAAAAGAGCAGGTTAGGAATCTGACCTCTTATGTAAAGGGCGTGGACATCACCTGATGAAAGGTGCCATATAAAAGCTAGGTATTATCTACTTTTTTAATTGTCATAATCATGCCCAGAAATTCTGTGATGGACACATTTTCTAAAGCTCAAATACAATCCCATTACCATAAATCCAGCATACAGAGTACAGTAGGTAGAGATAGAAGGGTATAATAGTGTTGCTTCTGCGTGGTAGGATCCGAAAAATACTATCACTAATTACACGATTTCCTTATGTTCCACGGTAATGCAATACATAGAAGGACTTCCCGCCAATTCAGGTTTAGGCCAAATCAAGACAATATATGTAACTCAATTCAAGTTCCTAAATTTGGTAATTCTTTAGCTGGGGTTTTTAGATGTTTCTGAGCTGCATTTGTGAATGCCACGGAGGAAAGTGATGGGGGTAATTACTGTAATTCGGAACAAATGTGTTACTTCTGAAAGTCATTTTCTACTTGGAATAGCCAATCCCATTTGTGTGACCACGTTGCACAGCTAACCCCTGCCAGGATTTTGAGGAGTTCATTTCTCCATCTAGGCAGGAAATCTAATGCTCACCAGATTAGTAGTGTGAAGAGTTGCTGTGGAGTTGCACAACACAGAGCACTCTCGTGACAATTAGCGGGCCAGCTCTTCAAGTGGTATAAATTACTTGACTCGGTGGAGCTAGGCCACTTTACACCAGCTGCGGATCTGGACCTCTGAGTCCAGGCCAGGTTTGTGTCCCTGGTAACAATAGCAGCTCATTCTGAGCCCATGGCAGGATTTGAACTCAGACTAAGGGACAGGCTGCAGTCTGGTGCTGTGCTGAATCGGGTCTTAGTTGGATCTATCCCGCACTCAGGAAAATATGCCTTTACTCATTTTTTAACCTGTTCTACAGGTTAAAAATGGACTTCCTCTGCCTAGGCCAGAGACTAGTGATAGGGCTTCAGCTGAAATCTAGCTGAGGTCAGAAGTGACCAAATTTTGCTACAATCTGATGCCTATTTGGTGACCTCGGTGAAATAACATTGGTGTCTCAGTCCAGTCCTGAAGGTGCATATTCCACACACACCCCATCACCACACGTGTCATTAAAAGCTTGACCTTTGCCCCTGTTGAAGTTGCTGGCAAAGTTCCCATTGCCTTGAGCTGTGCAGGATCAGGGACTGGCTGTCCCCCTGGTTAGCAGTCTCAGCAGAGGGGCCATGGAGACTCAACTCCCCTCTCATCCCTGCAGCTCAAGGCCCAGGCACACTGGCAGGCCTGTGGGAGGAATCATGTCCTGCCACTGCCCATGTGGTAATTTTTCTGTGGATAAACAGGTCTTTAGCCTCCATGGCTGACAGCCTGGCACTTTTCGCCAGCACCAAAAAGTATCCTCAATGATGCTCATGGCCCCCAGCATGCTGATATCATAGCAACGGCTCCTTGTTTGAGCACTGATTTCCCAGGACCCTTGATGGGGAGAAGAGGAGCAGGCGGTACATACCAAGCTGAAAAGGTCAATTTTTTAAAGCCCTGGTCCCCATTAGTCATTATCCATCAACCTCATTGACAGTTCCCCAATGCGAGGCTGAATGGAAGTGACATGAGACTGAAACTTGGGCTGCGGAGGGTGAATCCAGGAGCAGGAGGAAGAAATCTGCCAGCGATTGTACTCATCTAACCTCTTTTCATAGCCAAATATTTGCTAAATAATGTTGGTTTGGTGGCCCTGTGCCTGCCTCTCTTTACCATGAAGTGCTCATTCAGAACAGTACATTCAAAGGGCCCAACCCTTGCTCCATTCCTCCTGCTCCCACTGAAGTCAATGGAGGATTGGATATGTGAGGAATGCAGGACTGTGGCCCGACTCTACAACTATCTTCTGTGGGATCCCAGGAGCAATGACCTACAAGACTTTTTTGTTTGAAATGAACAAGCTGCAGGGTTCAGTGGGGACAATTAGCACAGAGAGGCCGGGGCAGGGAGTTATTCACCATGTGATTCCATACATATAGATCTCCCTCCCCATCCCCAAATCACAGCCCGCTAGCTCCTACTAGTCAGCTGTGGAGCCCCACTGGAACATACAGCCAGCCTATGGGGGGAGGAGGGCGTCAGGTCTAGTTGTCCTGGAAGTCAGTTCCATTTCTAAGCACAAGCGCTCAATGTTAGTTTTGTAAATGTAACCTGCTGGAAGGGTTTAAATTTCCCACAGACAAGGAGACTGGCTGCTAGGGAAAAATTGGCTTCCTTCTTCCTCCTAACTCCTCCATGGTGCCCCCTCCTAACAAGGTCATAAAAGCCCATAGCTCTCTTGTGCACACGTGTGCCCGCCCAATGAGTTGGGATGGAGGAACAGGCTGCTCCCAATCTGAACTCAGGTACAAATTAAAACCAAAACCCCTTCCATCAAGTGGAATGTTTGTCAGGAGCCTCCTAAAAATTAACTGTTTTCCCGAGGGAAGGTCCAGCAGGGATCAGAGGCCTGAATATGCAAATCTCATGCTTGAAAGTGTCTGGCAGACGTGACCCGCGCATCTGATTCCCCTGAGGGTTATTTTCCCTTCTCTCTAGCCACATCTTCTCTCACATCTGCTATCACAGGGTCTTTCAGATGAGCAGCTTGGCAGCTCTGCCCATTAAAGCAAACACCATGTATGCTGAAGCCAGAATGTCTCCCCTTCCCACATGTGGTACAGAATACAGCAGTGAAGTCAGATGTGAAGTCACATGACTTCACATAGCAGCCATGTGACCCCATGCGGAGAAATGTAAAGAAAGAGAGAAAGACAAAGACTAATTTACTGGAAGGAAAGAAAGATACCAAAAGGCTGCTGCTTTCTGTGGAATGGTTTGAAAAAAATATCATCAAAAAAAGACAAAATGAACTAAAAGAAATATCAATTATTTGTTCAGCTTTACTAGGGAGGCAAGGGCTAGATCAGAGCAGGATTCACAGTGGTTCAGAGGGGTAAGGAGGCAAAGACTAGGTCAGAGCTGGAGGTACATCTTCATTCTTTCCTTTTCCCTGTACATTTGTTGAGCACCTTCCATCTGAGACTCTAGAACATAAGAACGGCCAGACTGGGTCAGACCAGTGGTCCATCTAGCCCAATATCCTGTCTTCTGACCGTAGCCAGTGCCAGATGCTTCAAAGAGAATGAACAGAACAGGGCAATAATGTAGTGATCCATCTGCTGTTGTCCAGTCCCAGCATCTCGCAGTCAGAGGCAA
The DNA here is from genome assembly GCF_965140235.1 of Caretta caretta. Taxonomy (NCBI): domain Eukaryota; kingdom Metazoa; phylum Chordata; order Testudines; family Cheloniidae; genus Caretta; species Caretta caretta. The sequence continues at coordinate 21,180,059 of NC_134218.1, forward strand.
GGGACACCCAGAGCCCAGGTTTGCATCCATGACCATCTTGGCTAATAGCCATTGATGCATCTATCCATCATGAATTTATCTAATTCTTTTTTTAAAATCCAGTTATAGTTTTGGTCTTCACAACATCCCCCAACAACGAATTCCACAAGTTGACTGCATTGTGTGGAGAAGTACTTCTTTATGTTTGTTTTAAACCTGCTGCCTATTTATTTCATTGTGTGATCCCAGCTTCGTGTGTTATGTGAAGGGGTAAATAACACTTCCCTAGTCACTTTTCCCCACATCAGTCATGGTTTTATAGACTTCTATCATATCCCTCCATAGTCATCTCTTTTCCAAGCTGAATATTCCCAGTCATTTTAATCTCTCCTCATATGGAAGCTGTTCCATACCCTTAATCAGTTTGGTTGCCCTTCCCTGTACTTTTTCCATTTCTAATATATCTTTTTTTAGATGGGACAAACAGAACTGCACGCAGTATTCCAGGTATGGGCGTACCATGGATTTCTATAGTGGCATAATGATATTTTCTGTCTTATTATCTTCCCTTTCATAATGAGTCTGTTGCCTTTTTTGACTGCTGCTGTACACTGAGTGTGTTTTCAGAGAACTATTCACGATGACTCCAAAATCTCTTTCTTGAGTGGTAACAGCTACTTTAGACCCCATCATTTTATATGTATAGTTGGGATTAGGTTTTCCAATGTGCATTACTTTGCATTTATCAACACTGAATTTCATCTGCCGTTTTGTTGCCCAGTCACCCAGTTTTGTGAGATCCCTTTGTAGCTCTTCACAGTCTACTTTGGACTTAACTATCTTGAGTAATTTTGTATCATCTGCAAACTTTGCTACCTCAGTGTTTACTTCTTGTTCCAGATAATTTACGAATATGTTGAACAGCACTAGTCCCAGTACATCTCTCTGGGGGACACTGCTATTTACCTCTCTCCATTCTGAAAACTGACCATTAATTCCTACCCTTTGTTTCCTGTCTTTCAACTAGTTACTGATCCATGAGGGAACCTTCCCTCTTATCCCATGGAAGACTCCTTGAGACTTTTCCAGAAATGGATTAATTCAAGCTGCACCTCACCCCATGAGAGGGAGGCACTTTATGCCCATATTACAGAAGGATGAACTGAGGGCCAGAGACAGATTTCCTGAGGTCACAGAGTAGAATGCCATGCATCAGATTTCCTGCTCTGCCCTCTACATCTACTGCTGCCTCTTGTCACTGTGCCCTCTAATGAGTCTTAGAGAGAATTGCCCATGCACTATGACTGATGACATGTCATTGTGAGATTTGTCTGTATTACCGTCTTCTTGATTAAGCCAATGTAGACACTGGCAGGCAATCATGTCTTCCTTTCCACCAGGGGTAGGGTGCCAGGTGCCTAGCACAGCCCAAAGAGTAGGCCACACTAGGCAGGAAAAGGACATGGCCAGCAGCCACACTGATTCAGTACATTCCCGAGGTAGCCACTGCAAGCAGGACGGCTATGGAACCTGCAGCCAACTTTCAAGTTGCGGTCTCTGACCGAGGAAGGGCAGTGGTCGAAAGATGGCCTTTCTTTACAAAGGAAAGGTAGGCCAGTGCAGGGAGGTGCATTCTGTGTGGATCTGGAACTGCCAGAACCTTGGGTCTGAATCTTGGTAGAACTTAAACTACTGATCTCTGGAGTTTCCTCTCCTGTCTCCCCACCCCTCTACTCTCTCTCTTGTGCCACTGCACTGACTGGGACCCTCTCTTGGTAGCATGCCCAGTGGGTGGGGAAAGAACCATCTCATTCCTCAGGATAGGAATCTCTCCTGCCAGAGTTCTGCCCCAGGCAGCACAGATAGAGTAGGAATACACATCCCCATCTCACCAGCATCTCCTCAGAGCAGCACTTCATGGAGCTTCTTCAGACAGCCCACTGGCCGGAAATTTAACGGCATGTTCTCGAGTAACATTGTTTGCAGTTAACAAGGAGAGAGGGATTCATCCATACCATGAACCTGCTCTGGTCCGAATTACAGCGGTCTTAAACTGAGCTCCCAGTCATGTTAACAGGGATGAGAAATACCAAATAACCACAGCCTAAAACCAGGACAGCATCCTCCCAACTCTTTCCTCTCTCCTTTGCAGCGATGGGGGACTCGGAGATGTCTTACACACACTTTATTCTGCCTGGACTCTCCCTGATTATAGATGAGCCCAATCCCCTGTGGGTGTGGAGGGCCCCCAGTAGCAGAACTGGGGTGGTTTCACTGCATAAGGGGAGGCAACAATTTGGGGAGGCAAACAAGAGGTGAGTGGCATGAAGCTTGGCATGGTGGTGGGTCCTTGTCCCCGAACACTCCAGGGGAGTAGGGCTGGAGGATCTGTTGCTACAGAGATGTTCCTGTCCTCCCCTGGCATCCACACAGCATGTGTGTGTGTGTGGGGTGGAGGTTAAGGGCCATTGCCGACTCAGGACTGCAGTCATGGGGAAGGAATGCTGTCCCTCAGCACCCTCTGGTGCTAATACTGCATCATCTGGTTTTTGGGCAGACCACAAGGAGGAGGTTTTGGACCTAAATGTATTAACCCACTTTGCTACCTAGGAAAGTTACACCTGGGCACAGGGAGGGGGCAGAGACCCTCAAGCACACATGACACTTTAGCCATGTCCAACACCAAGAGCTTCTTAACTGAATGAATTTTAGTGCTCATGGAATTGAGGGACTGGCAGCTCTGCTCAGAGCTGAGCAAACTGGGCTTGGCAGCCCTCTGCCTGGCACAAGGTGCTGTCATTTGTCCCTGGGCAGAGTGGGTGTAAAATGCTCCCATTCAGATTTCCACAAATATAAATGATGACACAAGGTCCAAGGCAAAGGAACATGAGGCCCTGTGTGAACAGGCAGGCGCGGTTCAAGCCCCACCACCCCAGTCCCTTAGTTCTGTCGCTGCATCTCCATCCTTACCCCACGACGTGCAAGGATTTACATGCAGGATGTCACATGTACATGGCCTGCGCTTCCTTTCCAATAGGATGCGGAATGCTTTAATGAGCAGGCGAGGCAATGCACTGCGGATTTAATGAGGAGTTAGTTTATGTCTGCAAGGACGGGATGGAGATGTAGAGCATACTCATTGTGAACTTAGCCTGCACTTAGCAGTCTCAGCCAGTACCAAAACCAAAGTTCCTTAAGCCTGCTCATGAATCCCTCTTACGGGCAATGATCTTACCCTTGCCGAGCTGCTAGCAGTGTGACATGGGGCAACCTCTGAACCATCACTGCATTATACCGATTTGTTTCTCTGGGAAGGCATTGCCTGCAAAGCAGCTCGGAGCATACAGAGTGCATCCTGGCTTCCATTAAAAAATAAAGGCCTGGTAGAGTTTCTAAAGCCCTGAGAATTTTTTATTTTGATTTTCCCCCTTTTCCTGTGCCTTCAAAAAGGGCCCAGATGCCTTGACTTTGGCTGGATTCACTTGGCTGGCAGCCTTAACAAGGCACCAGTAACTGTGTGTGAGAGAGCCGTATTAATACACACATGTGGAAGCCAACCAACATATAAACATTCTTTACTGTTTGGGTCACAGCCCAGTGCTCTGTGAGAGCTTTTGTGCTGAGTTTTGAATACAGACTAAATAGAAAGAGAAAAGGGCAGAGAGTGAGAGGAAGAGAAGGCAAGGGTGGGACAACTGAAGAGAAGGAAGAACAGAAGGGAAAAAAAGCACTTTAATTAATTTATTTGGCAGTGGCAGGGAGGGAAATAGGAATGTAACCAAAATAGAAGCCAACTGTATTGGCTGGCTCTGAAATCTGAAGCAGGGTAAATGGAGAGGCTTTGCTGAATACATTATTTTAGGGTTGAGGGCTGCATAAAATTTACAAACCAGTCTGCTGAGATGAATGAATTGAGGGTGGGTAGATGTGGGATTTTAGTGTTTTAAAAAGCAACGCTCATTCAGGGTTGAAATGACCAGGATTCCATTGCAAATCTCATTACAGGGGCTTAAATGTGTATCTGGGAATAAGGGGGAGGGGGCGATGGTGGAAGTATTTCTCCGTCAGCCAATGAAAATGACAGTCTCTTTAGAGCTAATGAGACCCATCTGGATATTGACTGTGGTCGGGAGTGCTAAATCAGAAACTATTCCATCGATGGCCAGTTTGGCCAAATATGAAACATTTGCAGTGAATCAATGGCCGGTGTCGGCGACGCAGAAGCCAATAGCCTTGACTTCTTTTCCAGAGCCTCCAGAAAAACATTCGTCATTTTGGCTTTAAAGGGCCACTCTGAGTTTTTTCCAGGAATCACATGGAATAAGGCAGAGCCTGTTTGAAAAATCCAGATAGCAGCACAATAATAGATTGCTTTTGTTTATTATTGTGATGAAGTACACCATTTATTAAATCCATTGGCTACATTTGGCAGAGCACCTCAAAGGTGCAGAGAGTTGCTAAAGTGCTAAGAATTCTCATCAGAGCTGGACAAAAACTACAAAACGGTTTCCACGAAGATTAGCTCAGATTTAAGAAATTAGTTTGCTGCCGCTGGGCTCCTGCCCGCTTTGTGCTCAAGCTCTGCAAACGCTGGCGTGCTCGCGCTGCAGTTGCACCAGTGGTCACAGAAAGCAAGGGTTCAGCTCTCACACCTGTGGCTCCATTATACACGGCAGCTGGACACTGTTCCCCAAACCCCATACCAGAGCCCAGGCACAGAGGGAGATGAGCCAGCTCCGGATCATCTGCCTGTACTCTTCACAGCTAGGAGCATGGCTACACATGCAATCACTTTGTGCGCATGGAATGAAAGAAATTCAATGTAAACACCCTTGACAGCCAATAAATCTTAGTTGCCTAACTTTTCTAGGTATAATAAGGCCAGGCACATTACCCAGAAGGGAAATGTTTTAACATTGTCTAAAGTTCCCTAATCTTGTTTATCTATCCCCACTCCTATTCCCTCAGGCATTCAAAGTCCCAATGGCTTCTTCCAGCCCTCCTGCTGATTGAGTGAGGGTCAGCCAATCAGAGAACAAGAAACACTGTCATGTGACTTATGACCACTCGCAGCTAAGACGTTTATATTTGTCGTACTAGCAGCGCATTGAATATAGGTATTGACCTATTAGCAACCAGTCGCATAGGGTACACCTTCCCTGCAGCTGGGAGCATGCTTCCCTGCTCGAGCAGACAGACACACGTTAGTTCTGCTCCAGCTAGTGCACTAAAAATAATAGCGTGGCTGGGGCTAGCATAGGCAGTAGCCTGGACGAGCTGCCCAAGTGCGTATCCAGGGGTTCTGCCCGGTTTGCACTGAGCTGCCCCCATGCCATCGCACCCATGCTACTTTTTTTAAAATGTGCTGGCTGGAGCAGAGCTACGACATCTGTCCACTCGAGCAGGGACGCATGCTCCCTGTTGCAGGGTAGAGGGATCCATAGAGGGGGAGCAGAAACAACCTGCAAAAAGTGTATATAGTAAGTGAGAATAACTAATGTAAGGTAGGAAAGTGTCATCTCTTCAGAGACATACCGTGAGCAGGGAAAGGGCTCAATTATGCACCCTGAATCATTCGTTCAGCTTCAGTTACTCTTCAAAACAAGGCAAAACTCCCCTCCCTGTTCAGTTCTGTATCTTTCAGTGCACAGGGATTCCTTGAAGGAGAAGGCACCAGCCCTTCAGTGCCCTGATGTGCTCTCCTTTTTATTGGAACACCACTCTCTGACAAAGCCAAACCAAAACTCTCGTTCTTAGGGCCTGCTCTCTAAATGTATCCTCGTTCAGAGAGAGAATTTCTATCCCTTTCCCCTCAGACAACCGATGGAAAAACCAGCAGTGGCAAAAATGGGTTTGCTGTCAGCAAACGTTCTGGGCTGTGGTCTCACTGGACAAGCTGAGAGTCAGCCTGCTTTGTACCCCAAAAACATCTTCCAAGGAGAACTCAGGGTACTGTAGGAACTGGTGTAGGTATTTCATTAAGTGGCGCTATTCCCTCCTAGTCCTGGTTGAGCCAAAGCTCCACGTTGTTGGAGGCTGACTGTGATGTTACAGGGGCTGTCCTTTCCCTGAGACATTCAACTGAGGTTCTGACCACTTTTGACCATTAAAATTCCCATAGCAATTTCTGCAAGAGTAGTAGCATTAGCCCAGAGTCCTCGCCAAATTCCCATATATGTAATTACAGCATGCCTCCCTGCAACTCACAATTGACATTTCAACTGGACCTTGGATTCATCTTCATTTCCTTTCCTAAGCTGATGTATAATGTTGTTGGAAGTGGGCAAGCAGCTGCTGCATTCTCCACCAGAAGTGGCTGCATTTTAGTGGTGGGCAAAAGGATTTCTTTAAGACACCAGTGATAGAAGCTGTCTGACCATAAGATGTAATTAACTTTAACGGCATTGTGGATACATTACAGACTTTCAGAACACAGTGAATAATTGCTTTCCTGAGCAAAACAGAACAAAATTCCAATATTCCAGAGGATAACTCAGATAACTCAGAGTATAAATATACTCGTATTTATAACTATACGAGTATATTTACTTTGCATTATGTCCCAAGTCCTCAAATCTAAGGGCCCTTCATATTTGTAGTGTACAGTATCCATTGCTGGAAGTGAATTCCCAATTCTCCCAGCACTTTGAAGACCTGGTCGGTGGTCTCATTTTGCGGATGTGAAATTAGCATGGCTTTTATCAGGTGCCAGAGGGATGGAGGAAGGAGCCAAGCTCCTTGTTTCTCTCTCCCGGTCACAGGCAGCCCAAGTTCCCATCAGCCGATGGCAGGCTGCTCAACCTCAAGCAGTAAAAATAATCCCGGGGGTTCTCCTACTAAGCCATTTTGGGAAAAACAAAGCAGCCTTAGACCTTGGGCACAATTAGAGTCAAAACAAGAGCCATTTTGAGTCTCACCAACAAAAGAGTGTTGGGCCATTTCAACCATTTTCCTCTGAAATAGATCCTGGATTCAAAGGAGGACCCAACTGCCTAGCCTCTGCTGCCTGTCAATGGTTAATACAAAATTATAATAATCCGTAGCTCTTTATAGGCCTCTCACTCAGACTAGGCTAAATCAGGAGCAATCCACTGCAGTCAATGGCATTATACTACTTTGAAACCAGAGAGAGTGAAAAGAGAACAAAGCCTTATGGTCCAAATTCTCTCTTGGTGTAAATTAGTTCAGGTGCATTGACTTCACTTTACACCAGCAGACAGTCTACCCTGTTATCTTTTAAGCTCTCTACAAATATTAACTGAACCTCACAACTCTGGAATTGCTCCAGGGCTGGATTTGGCCAGAGAATTCATGGCTGCACCAGGAACAGAGCATAGAAGTCTTGATTCCCAGCCAAGGGTGCTGGAACAATTTGTATAGTGGGGGGCGTGGAGAGCCATTAAACCAAACTATAAACCCCGTATATAATAGAAATAACTTCAAGCCATGGGCTGCAGCAGCACCCCCAGCAACCCTAATTCCAGCACCTATGTTCCCAGCCCAAATCTACTAGACCATGCTGCCTCCTATGAAAGAAGCTGACAGCAGAGTGCTGTACCGCTCCATGTGGCTGCATGTATCATTCGCCATTTGATTTTCCCCGGCTGTTTTTCCATGGACACTTCCAGCAAGGAAAGTTCCATTGAAAGGGGTTTCCCGCTCTTTTGTGGATGAACAGTTGAAGAGATGAAACACTCAAATGATGGATTTTCCCTTCTCGTTTTATCTGGAGGAAATGGAACTATGAAAGTTTCACTTAGTCCGCAGCAGTAAATGGAACCAACTTCTAGAGATGGGCAGAACAACTGTAGTAAATGATATAGGGTTTGGCCTGAAGGTAGGGGGTAATTTGGTGCCCAGTCCCCTTCCAAAGCAGTAGGCAGCATAAAGGTATAAGTACGTAAGTCTTTCAGACCAGAGGAGGCCAATAACCCTTCTAATCTGGTATCCTACCTTATGCAGGCACCTCTATGCAATGAATCAATTTCTTTCCAAAGTAACTTCAGTAAATGCTGCAGAGAAGGATCTGGCCAGTGTTTCAAGTGAAGGCAACAAACCCCCTGATGCTGCTGTGAGACCAACTTATGCTCTTAAGTGTGGATTTTGCTTTCTGCTGGTCTGTCACCTCACCTATTTGTAATCTTCCTCCCAAGCCCTGCTCACCTAGGAAAGGCACTACTGATTGGCCAGTGCTGTGGCTGCATCTCCAGGTGAATTGCTAGCCAATGACCAACTCACCTGCATTGCATCAAGTGGATAGACAGCCAGGGTACCATCAGTGATAGCCCAACCCTTTCTGTTGCCCTGAACTGAGATTAAAAGTGTTGCCACTAGCTTGCTCGATTTAAGGGCAGAGAGTGAACAAAAAATCTTGTCCCCACTCCCTGATGGCTGCCGAAGGCACTGGTGCTTAATTTGGCAACAAGCATAGTCAAGAATATCCTGCACTCAGAGGGCAAGAGAATGTGTAGGGGGCCATACTGAAACACACAACTAAATCAATTACAGACAAGGGGAAACCTCCTCAGTGTCCCTTTTTACAAATGGTCATGGTTCTGGTTTATTCTTGCCTGGATCCCATTTACTAAATCTCCTTTATTATTGCCATATGCCTCAGTCCATCTGGCCTATGGGTATGACTGAGCGCCAATGAACTGTGCATTTACAGGCTCAGCAATTTGGTTCTCCAGCAAAGGCAAAGCAGAATATATGTATGTTGTTTTCTAATTTTCTTAATAAGGAACAAATAAAGAAGCTGCTATGTGGGGTAAAAATGGAAGCTCTTGTCCCGGGCTTAAATTCTTTTCATTGCCTTCCCAGAAATCATACCATGGAGGTAACATAGCTGAAGTGACACACCAATACTTGGGGATTAAGTGGACAGATAATTACTTCCAGACCCATTCCCCTCTGTTACTGTTCAGGTCCACATAGGCAGCTTCACGCTGATCCATGTGTTGCTCTCTGTATCAAAGTGGAAAGGGCAGAGAAGCTTTATAACATACGAATCCTTCCATAACATCAGGACAAAAGAAAACTTGAGTTGCTCAGAAAATTTTCCATGAAATAGTTTTTCATCAGTTTGCCATTTTGTCAAAACAAACTTTTCCGAAAAATGTGTTGATTTTGACAAAATTTTTGTTCAAAACTAAAATGGGGGAAATAGTTTAAAAATGTCAAAATGGCCTGTTTTGATATGTAATTTTTGTACCAAAACAACTTTTCAGAACAAAATTCATTGTATTTTAAATTTAAAACAATTAAAAAAAGAAGTTGAAATTGGAACAAAATGTTTTGATTGTATTAAAACAAAACATTTGGACCAACCCAAACCAAATTATTTTTTGGAATTTTATTGCGTGGGAAATTTTGAATTTTTTTGGTTTTGATCCATTTCAAAAATAGAAAAAAATTCAAAGTCTCAGGATTTCCGACACAGATCTAAAAATAGCTTCTCTCGTGCTCTGCCTTTGCAGCCACTCTACCAGCATAGCTCCCGGCGAAGACAACAGCAATTCCATTTGTGGAGAGACTACAGAAGAATAACGAGGATACTGACAATGAGCTCATGCCAACAAAGTTCTGGGCTAGATACACTTTAGCACACTTTCCACTTCCTCTGTGGTAAAGAAATCCCTTAGGAAACTTCATTTTCTCTCCTCAACCAGTTGAGGGAAGAACCCTGGTGGAGGTTTTCTTCTTGTTGCCACCAGTAGTCAGATTTCATCTCTGGAGGTAAAAACAATAGTGCTTTGCACTTTTATAGCTTCTTCTGTCCAAGGATCTCAAATTGCTTTACCCAAATATTAGATCTGCTGTATAAATAATTGAATAATAACGTTTGCTTCCTACTGTGACATTCAGAAGCAAAATCAAGCAGCCTTTCTTCTTCTGGTTTGGATAAGCATTATAAATAGCTGATTTCTCTCCCTCTCCATCCCTCACTTCACAGAGCCCACCGAGTCCTCCCAGTAGGCTACCTAACCAAAAAAACCAACACATGCCCAATCAAATTCTGTTTGACTTGGTTCCTCCATTTGGCAGGGAGGTTAATCAGCCCCTGGGAAACCTCTGGGAAAAGCAGGCAGGGGAAGAGCTGTCAAAGGCTCCAAGGGGAAAAATAAAGCGTAATTAATTTTATTTTCATATTCTCCCCGCTGGCTCAGAGCAAAGTGCTCATGTTAGAGGTCATTGCCTTGTGGAGGCAACACCAGGAAGTCATTGAGGTCCCTTGGCTATTGGCTACCAACTGACATGCCTGTCTGGGATTACCGTAGGCCTGTTATGCAGGGATATGAGTGGGGAGAAGGAACCAAGTGCTTACATAGGCAAATTAGACTTGACAAATGCTAAATAATTCCTTTGCCATGGGGATTTTTCCAGCCACTCTGGCATTCCAGTTTTCACACATGCTGAAAGACCCAACAATAATAAGCAGCCAGTTTTATTGGTAGGTCTAATGAATCCCACAGCCTGTTTCTTCCAGGGCTGTGTTTCTCCAACAGTACCACAGGAGCAGGTAAAAACTAGGGGACATGTAAGGCTTGGGCACTTCAGTCATTGGAGAGGCCCCAAAGATCACAGGCTTTCCATTGTTAGTGTTCTGTGCCGAACAGACATGAGTGGGAGACGGAAGGAGCGACCGGTTAAGGTCACTGTAGCAAGATTGTGGTTGCGACTGGATTTCACATCATGGCTTCTCAGGACCATTAAATGAAAAGAAAAGGGGAAAAAAAAGTCCACTGGGGACCAGTCAAGTCAACTCTTCCTTCTGGTCTTGGAGTGGTTCTGGCCGCAATGCTATTTACAGCAAAATATGTGGTTCCTTCATGCAGGGTCTGGACCCACCTGCAGCATATATTGGCAGTAATGACTGGCAGGAATGTAGTACCAATGAATGTGGGTGGCCTTATCCACCCAAAAACAACCCAGGACAACTTGGAAGGAATCAGGCAAGGTCACTGAGTGAGACAAACCATGGATAAGTATCCCTGGAGCTGGAGAGCTCTGAGCTTGGGAACCTTTTCCCCCTTCTAATTTAAACTCATGGAGGGTTGCTTTGTTTCCTTTAAGGTGAATAATTGAAAACAACATTTTTCTAGCTAAAGAGAAGCCTGTGCTCTGTATTAGGCCCTTTCCAAAGCTTGGTGGCCATGGGTGGTGGCCTGTAGCTAGGGTATAAGAGAGGGGATTGATTTTTAATTTTGTTTTCCTCCTCCCTCTTTGCTCCTTCCCCCCCACACACACAGCCTGTCTGTTCTTCTTCTCCTCCTCCTGCCCTGCAACTCTGCCCATTCGCTGTTCAATTTTTCATTGTGTTCCTCCCATCAATGGATATTTTCTCTTTACTCCCCATTCTCCATGCACTCTGACTCCCCTCAAAGACCCAGAGCTTTTCCACAAGCTATCCTTTAACCCAATACTGTTCAAGTTTAAGACAAACTTTCAAGCCAATTGTGTTCAAGTAGGTTGGACTTTAGGCAAAATGAGTTCACTTGTCTCTAGGTGAAGTTATCCAGAAAAGCCCCCAAAACCAGGGAGTTTGGGGAAAGGACTATGAGATGATAGTCAAGTTGAGTCAAACTACGTTGGCAACATTTATTTAATTATTTATATTTATGGAATAGCCTCCCTCATGGCACTCCAGGGAGCATGGGGAATATTTAAATAATAGATTACATCCTGAAGACCAAAGTCATCAAAAGGACAAGACTTTCTTTCCTGACCCCCACCCCAAAAATAAGTAAAATATTTACCTGAACCCAGCCCCAAGCTCAGACAAAAACTCCCAAGCCTAGCAGGGCAGCAAGGATGCTGCTGCAGATCGTCTTGTTTTTCATCTTCCCTAAAGGTGGTGAGCTAAGAACAGATCATAGGGAAATCCTAGCAGTAACGATCTCTTCTTGCAAAGTGGCAAAGGCTACGGGAGGTTTCCATGCTGGAACCACTTCCTGCAGGTTCTCAAGATCCCTCCTGGATCTGACATTCCAACATGTCAAACTTTGTCTTTGATTTTTGGTCAAAGTCAGTCTTTATCATTTGGGGCCTCCTCTAGCCAGAGAAGCCAATGGAGTCGTCTCTCATCCCTACTCCCTCTTATGCCCACAAGTATCTGGCCACCTTCAAGTTACCAAAATCCCCAAGACCTGTAGGTTGAGATCCTGGAACATCTGAGAACTTCCTGACATCATGATGGGTTTGAATGGCTGTGTTATTCATTAATGTAATGACAGTCATCTTGGTCATCACCCAGGGCTGAACTTACGACCTCCAAAGCTAAAACATAAGTCTATAGGGGCTGAGCTGAAGGATTAAACCCCCAAGTTAACAGAGGTAGTGGACTCATATCCTGTGTGGATGAAGGAGAGGGGATGCATAGTGCACAATGAACAATAAATTACTCCTGCTGAGGGTTCTGTTACTTTGGCATGGCAAAGCGGCACAGGGCCTGGCCCTCATCAGCCTGCACCAGCTGATGGATAAATAAAGGCATTTGCTCCTCCTGGAGCAGCAACTGCTCGGCAGCATTCACTGCAATGAAGTCGGAACAGGGCCGAGCAGCGCCTAAGGTCAGAGCCTCCTGGAAGCGTTCATTTCAGTTTAACAAGTCAGCTGCACAGGGCCTGCCAGCTTTTGTAAGCTAGCAGCCAAGGACACAATGGGGTTATTGTGCGACGGACGCACACCTACAGTGCATTATTTCACCTTTGGCCACAACCAGGCGAGCGGTTGTTCTGACACTATCACCAGGCTCTCCAGGGAGCAGTGCTGCAGACAGAACATGATGCATTGCAAGAAAGAAGTTGGCTGATTTTGAGATTTGTGTTTGCACTTGGATTCTGTCCTCCCAAGTGACTGTTAGCATCCACCGGGCAGGAACTCCTATTCTAGTGTAGCTCTGGGAGCATTCAGACTCAGTCAGCTCAATAGGCAAGGCCAGATTTTTCAACCCAGCCTTGATTTGGGTGGCTGCAAACTCTGGTCATGTGGTCACTTGCACCCTTTATTTTTTGTGCATTATGCTTTGTACACAGATGATTGAATTGATATTTGCAATGCTCATTGACACTTGTTTTGCACAAGCAAACTGGGTTTGTACAGGTAAATTCCAATAATCATATGTGGAAGGGACAGTGAAGAAAAACAAAAACAAAGGACCACTGGTGAACAACCAAGTCTATGCGAACAGAAGCCATGTTTTCAAACCCAGCTGAGAATATCCCTACTACTGCTGAACTGATGGTCTAGTGACCCCAAAGCAAGTCCTCACTCATTGTAATGCAGTTTTTGCCATGTTCACTAGCAAAGCTTTGCAGAAGTTTCTCCTGTAGCAGACATAGAAGCCAACCCGTGGAGAGCACACAACATTTACTTCTGAAACCCCACAGCCTCCTCCCCATCACACCAGGCACACCTACCAATAACAGGTCATTTCATGAAAGCAATCAACATGACGTTTTCTATTGATACCCCAAACACCCCTCAGGCATCAGTCTCAGACCACCCTAGTCAGTTTCATAGTGCGGAAGCACTCTCATGAAGGCAGCGCAGATCGGGAACAGGGCTGATAACTAGCCTCCCCCCTCCAATCACAAAACTAGCCCGCAGCTCTAGCACTGGAAGAGTGAGGCTTGCAGGTAGCAGAGGGTGCAGGGTTAGCTCTGGCAAATCAATGTTTAGTAAACAGTTCGTAACCTCTGTATCTTCTTTGACTTGGACCTTCCTCTACATCCTGACATCCAGGATGGGTCTAAATTGTGCAGGTTCTTTCTGCAGAGCATCTCTAAAATATGGCCTTTCCTATCCACCCACACAGGTAAAAATCCCATCTAAGTTCTCATCATCTTGTGTCTCATCCCTCTCTTTGGCTTTGGCAAACGCAGTCTTGCCCTGCTCCTATGCATTCAGAATGCTGCTGCAAAGATCATTCTCCTAGCCCATCGCTTTGAACTTTACCACCCCTTTCTTTGCATCCCTCCACTGGCTCCCCCTACTTTATCACATCCAACAGAAGCAGCTTATCTTCACTTGCAAGGTGCTTCACAACCTATCGAAAGGTTGACTCCTGCCTCCAACTGGCCCATGACACCAGCCTCCAATCACCCACTTGTTACATTTTCAAACAAGCACCTTTGTGCTTTTTCCCACGCTGCTCCTCACGCGTGGGAGGAGCTCCCCATAAACATGCACAAAGCCACCTCATTATCCTCAATCAAAACCCTCCCTACTGCTCTCCTTTGCCAGGTTGACAACAGCTAAGCTGCTGGTATGCAGAGGTCACGGTCTATCATGCTGACCATTGTAACTGCACAGTTTCCTTGCACTCCCCTATTAGGAGTACCCATTGGTTATCTCTTGTCTTATACTTACACTGTAAGCTCCATGGGGCAAGGACCATCTTTTTGTTCTGCATTTGTACATTAGGGTCCTGGTCCACGGAACTAGGATGATAAATAGTCAGGATTTAAGTGATGTTGCTTGACATTTCTCCATCGCCTGTCCCCAAGGGATCTGCGAGTGCTTCAGCTAACACTAAGGTGAATTAGTTCCTTCTTGTGTTCTCATTGACTCAGCCCTATTTTATCGATTAGATGCACCTAAAGCACCTGGAATTTCCAAAGGGCAACACTTTTTCCTTCTGAGGGGAAGAAATAATCCCCCAGAATGAGGGGAGCAGCACTGGGGAAATCACCCTCTGATTTTACACCCTACATCCAAGCCTGGGGGAAGGTCAGGTTCAGATGCTTGATTGTGGTGCTGTAGCTCTGACCCATCCCTACCACTGACCCATTGTGCCATTCCCATATTTCTGTGCCAACCTGAGGTTTTAAGCACCAAGGGCCAAATTCAGCCCTCACCTACTTTGGGATAACCCCAATGAGGCCCGTGAAGTTTGGCTGGTGTAACCAAGAGCAGAATTTGGCCTCAAAACATCCTACAAGGTTTGAGCTGGATAGTGATTAATTCTTGGAAAAGGCTAACTGACGCAGCCATCAGTAACTATCGTAACTTGTTATGGCTGCTTCATTCCAGCAGGATTACATGCCTGAACACTCCTTATAACATCTAATGAATGTGATTTTGTTTTTACTTTCAGCGCTCATGCAAGTGAAGGACTAATAGCACTGGGTGGAGCCCTGGTGTGAGCAGGAAGGCACCACTCAAAGCTTCCCACACTGCTTTGCCAACGGACCTCAGATCTGACCTGAAATATCGTCCTGCTGCTCCAGCCCGGGGCCCTCACACAGTTCTGCGGCTGCACCTCCATCCCAGACCTGACAACTCTACCAATTGTAAAAGGCTTGATGAAAAGGACATTGAAGTCAAGACTCCCACTGATATCACACATGCTTAACCACATAGCATCTATGCACTGAGCTTGCACATAATTCTGCCAGTCTACCACAATCCTGACCTGAAAGAAACCCTATTATTGTAGTGCCCCGTAGGCCTCTCTCCTAGTACGGAACAAGTTTTCCCTGGCCCCCATTGTGCCCGTGAATTTTGGAGTTTCCATTGCAATCCCTGAGAAGAAGAACAGTAGTAATAAAACTGTGATCATTCTGTCACAATGTGTATCTGCTTAGAATTCCCACCCATCCACCCCCAATTAAGAAGAGTTAGAAAAATAAAACACAATCTACTTCTCATTAAAAGCAAACGGGGTTTACTTTTCTTAGGGCTCTGACCCTTGCAGATCTTGGCATCTCCTCTCTGAATGAGTCAAAAGCAAACTAAAAGAGAAAGTCTGAGGTGTATAATGAATATCCCGAAGCTGAGTGCAAGAGCAGAACTCTGGGATCACCCACAGGCAGAGAGTTCTGTGCAGAACGCAGCTGACACTGGAATCCCCTTCAGCTCTTCCCCTCCTTCAAGAGTTTAGATGCTTCTTTGACCATTCAAAGACTGTCCACCAGTAATGGATACAGCTCAAAACCATGCACCTCACTGTCATATCTCAGGTTCCTAATTTAAGAAGCTCCTGGTAACCTGGAACATAACGCACACCAGACTCAAATACGTTTGGGTAACTTTCCCACCATCCCAGGGCTCAGAAGATTCACTGACCCAAGAAACTCAAGGAAGCACCTAAACTTTTGGGTGTTAATCTGAATGGAACCTCTGAACTTTGTCAGCCAGCCCATTTTGCAGTGATTGACAGGCTCCCCACCCTATCAGAGAGCAGTCACTCCATCCCTCATGCTGTGAGCTCACCCAGAGTAGCTGCTGGTGTTGTCTAAGCACCTGCTACAGTGGAGAAGCAGCCGTTTGCTGGTGCAAGCTGGAGGAGAGGGAAAGAGGAAAGCCTGGCTTCCATTGTCACACCCTATCCTCCATTCATCACTGCTTAACTTCCATGGCCAGAGCCTGGATCCTGACTGTACTCTGATGAGGCGTTAGTATGTATCTTGCTCATAGTTAGTGATCGGTAGGAAGCCAGCTGGGTGAGGGTATAAGCAAATACATCATTTCTCACCTTTGGGTGGAAAGGACCTCACCACATGAGACACTGGGAATGGCACAGACTCTTCCTTAGTCCAGGAAGTAGAGTGACTGCTGTAATAGCCAGCTGGGTAGAAACTGTGGAGTTATTGTTAGTAATGGGCTAGATCCTCAATGGTGTAAACCACCCCATTTCCATTGATTTCAATGGAGCTAGGCTGATTTACAACAGCCAAGGATCTGGCCCTATAGATTTCACTGAGGCAATATCTGGTTGTATCTGGGCTCTATGAATTACCTCCTATTGTTACTCCCTTAGACTCCATTGCTAACCTTCCCCCTTTCTCTCTCACACTACCTGGGAAACTCTTCGTATAAAGCTCCCTGGTTCACATCCTTAGCACGCAAATCAACCTTCAGTCAGGAGCCCTGCCTTGGCTCTCCAGCCCCTTGGTGCCTTTTGGGGTGCAGGAAGCACATTTAACTTCTTGCCCGCTGACTCTAAGGTAGATTTTCTGCATCCTGTGCTAAAGCCCCTTAAAGTCACTTTGTTGCACGCTATGGAAGCCACTCTGGTTTGTGCTTCACAGCCTGACTGGAGGCTCAAAACCACCTAAAGGGAGAGCATACAGGATCTTCTAAAATACCAGCGCAGGCAGCGATAGACCCCAAATGCATTCCTCAGTGTATCCGACTGAGATGTCATTTTAAACTACCTCCTCAATTACTTATTCTATTTCCTTCAACACGAGACTGTCTGCAGAGACTCAACCCAAACTAAGCCCCATGCGGCAGCTCATGCCTGACCCTCCTTTATTCCATAGCCCCCGAATGGCTCAGCTTTTCCTATTAGCGGGGGACCTTTTCACTGCTTATTCCACACTCAGCTTCATATTTCAAATTCCTTCTGAGCTGTATCTGGTTTTCATTTAAACATATTACATTTAAAAAGAAGTAAGGGGAAAGGATTTTCAAGGTAATAAATGGAGCATGCGAGC
The DNA here is from genome assembly GCF_965140235.1 of Caretta caretta. Classification (NCBI taxonomy): domain Eukaryota; kingdom Metazoa; phylum Chordata; order Testudines; family Cheloniidae; genus Caretta; species Caretta caretta. The sequence continues at coordinate 21,197,479 of NC_134218.1, forward strand.
CTAATTATTCTGGATGACCCAATGCAATTTGGTAGGTCCAGTGAGTTGTTTATGTTGGCAAGACAAGAGTAAAATATCATTGGATATGGTAATTATTCTTATAAGATTGCAATATGTATACATTGTCAGGAACTGAAGGGAGTCCCTGAGTTATGAAGTCGTCCTTGCTCAAAGAATAAACACACAGGGCTGTAATCCTGGAAGCAATCAAAATGCCTTCAACTCAGTGATTGTAAAGCTGCTCTATTCAGAGAAGCCTAAAGTCGATCCAGAACTCATGGGCTTAGGTCACAACCAAATCCTTCAAATAGACAGTTTATCTCATCATGAAGCCATGGGCAGAGTTCAGTGAATGAACGGATAAAGCAACATGAGTCTTGGTGTTTCAGATTGAATTACTGGAGCTGTCCATGACTGGCCAAGTCAAATGGATAACACTTGGGCATTGGTTTCATTCTCAGTGAGGCTGGAAGAGATTGTGGGAGTGTCTGTGGGTTGACCTGCAGAGGTTTATTAGATGCTTTATTTTGGCTGCAGGAATTTCTGCTATTCAGTTTATCTGATGTATTTGATTTCTAGTTCCACCACCACCTGTTCCCCACCATTCTGAATATGCCTATACAGAAACAACATCTTCTGTTGGGCACTAATGAGAACAAGTATTTCCCCAGGAGCAGGATAGGAAGTATAGTGGGTTGATAGACACTAGACAGGGACTCTGGAGAGTCCGATTCAGTTCCTGCCTCAGATATAGACTTCCTGTGCAACCATGGAGAAATCACTTAATCTACCTTGTGCCTCAGGTACCCCATTGTAAAATAGGTATAGTGCTTCCCTACCTTACAGGAGTCCTGAGAGGATAAAATCCATTAATGATTTTGAGGCACTCAGCTATTATGGTGATAAGGCCCATGTTGGAGAATGGTCTGAAATAAACAGAAAAATAATCAATCAACACATGTGCAAAGTACTAGACTTGGGAGGGAAAAAAATCAAATGCACAAATATAAAATAGGGAATAACTGGCTAGGAGTAGTACTGCTGAGAAGGATGTGGGGGTTATAATAGATCACAAATTGAATCTGAGTCAACAATATGAGGCAGTTGCAAAGAAGACTAATATTCTGGGGTGTGTTAACAAGAGTGTCATATGGAAGACATGGGAGGTAATTGTCCCACTCTAGTCGGCAATGTTGGGGTCTCAGCTGGAGCGCTGTGTCCAGTTCTGCATGCCACACTTTAAGAAATATGTGGACAAATTTGAGAGTCCAAAAGGAGGGATCAATTTTTCTCCATGTCCACCGAAGGTCAGACAAGAAGTAATGGGCTTAATTTGCAGCAAGGGAGATTTAGGTTAGACACTAGGAAAAACTATCTATCTGTAAGGATAGTTAAGCACTGGATGAGGCCTCCAAGGGAGATTGTGGAATTCCTGCCATTGAAGATTTTTAAGGACAGGTTACACAAACATCTGTTAGGGATGGTATACTTGGTCCTACCTCAGTACAGGGGGCTGGACTAGATGATGCCTTGAGGTCCCTTCCAGCACTACATTTCTATGATCCTATAAAAGTACCTAGGGGATGTCTACACGGCAGTTGGGAAGCACAGATGAAGCAAATGTAGGCACACCTGAGCTAGCTTACTAAAAATAGCAGTGTATCTTCAGCGGCACAAACTAGTTGCCCAACTATGTACACAGGCTCCTGGACGGGATTGCACTTGGGTCGTTAACCGCTGCTGCTGTGGCTTCACTGCTAGCTCAGGTATGGCTACACGTGCTGTAGTCATGCCTCTGGATTGCTGTGTAGACGTACCCCTAGACAGACAGAAGCTAGACATGCAAGAGTAGTCAATTGGCCCATCAACCACAACCAAAGATCAGGCAAAGTACTGCATATATAAGTCTACCCGCTATTGGCATTGGAGTCATAAGGGCATGTTTTGCAAACAAACAAGGACAAGCTGTTCACAATAAGCACTGAAAATGTTCCATGAAGCACCCTAGCTGAGTCCCAAAGCCCATAAGGTCATGTAACTGGCACATCATGCACACCACGACAAATGAGAAGGAGGTCACACCATAAAGCATTAAGGAACAGCTAAAATTAGGAGGCCAGTGGAACTGCAGCAGGTAGCTTGCTGGCTAATAAACCTTACACACATATTAAGAATAAAGCGTAGGAAAAGGGTGTTTCAAGCTTTTGGCTCTAATCTCCCATATGTTCATCACCCATGCAGCCAAGCTGGCCTCTTACCCTTTGCCTCTGACCCCAGCAGATGAGGCAATGCACTAATAATGTGGAGCATGACTCACCTTCCAAGAGGTCCCGGGGAAGCCATCTCCTCTTTTATCCTGAGTGCGATCTGCCAAAGGTGTGATCCACGGAAGTGAGAGTTCAGGGGACACGTTATAGAGCCATTCTTTTCAGCCCACTATGGGGAATGGCTCTGTCCTGAAAGGGCTCAGCTCTACAGCAGCACCACCTTGCCCTCCCACAATACCCAGGAATGCAGCAGAGCAAAGGTCACCATTTAAGCTTTGCTTTCCAGGAAGACAGAAGCAAGTCTCTGCACTGCAGCTGTAGTACTGTCATGCAAACAACAAGGTTTCAACCACTTGTGTTTGGCGTCTGAAGATTCCACAGATCTTTCTACAAAGATAGGGATGTCCTGCCTAGTTCCCCATGTGGGTAACCACAGTCTGGCTCCCTAGAGCTCCACTGCAATTTAAACTGGACGAGGTATTTTTCATTCTCTCTCTCCCCATTTCCTTGTTTCCTCCCCCGTTGGGTGCTGTTAAGCAGCTACCATATTTCATCCCAGCACTGACATGAACTTTATTTCAATGCCCAAAGGGATACCAATGTACTTAGGGCTAGGTGCTCCTTATACAACGAGCCCTGTATAAACAGTGGCATGCAGTTGTGCCGCCTGCCAGGACCAGACCAAGGAAGGAATCATGTCTCAGAGAGGCTTAGATAGGTACGAGTCCCTCTTTGCTCCACCCAGGGAGTAATCCTCTGCTACTGACCCGGACCGGTGGCTGATTTCTACATCCCCAGGCATGCTGGCAGCACTGTGCTGGTTGTGAGATGGTGAGGACAAAATCAAAGGAGAACAGAGGTGCAGCCTCTGCTTACCCTCCTGCCTCTGCAAGGATGTGCAGAAAGACAGCACAGGGAAGTGAGGATGGCGGTCTCTTACTCTCCCTTAGGCCCCTGTGAGTTGGCTAAAATGGGCTACAAGCTCACCTATAGTTTGTATTCATCAGTTACAGCTCCTAATCCTATTTGGGGAGCATTTTAATGTACAGGTCCATGGCACCTGTTATTAAGTGGGATTCAGGCATTATCAAAGTGATCCCATTGCTAAAGATGAAAAGGTGTATGGGGCGACTCCATGAAACTCATTCTTCGCTTTCCCAGGATGGCTGCCTCTAAGAGAGAAATGCTTATCAAAATGGCGCACCTGGTGAGGCCTGCTTCTGGTGAGGCCATGGACTCACTTGGCAAAGCATTTCTCTGCTCGCTGTCACCTGTAAATGGAGTTAGTGGTGTTCATCCACCATTGCAAAGCTCTGAGAGATCTGCGGCTGAAAAAATACTGCTCTCTGTGTGAAAGTGTTACTATTGTTGTCATCACGAGGTATCCCCTCCGAAGCATTATGAATCTCCTCCATTTCCAATGTAGCAGGCTGACATCCAGAGAGAAGCCAAGAAAATTCTGCCTGTGGAAAGAATCTGTGAAAAAGAAAAGAAAAAACCACAACAGCCTCTGCTGATTCTGGGAGATATAAATCAACCTCAAAGACAATATTTCTGTTTCAAGGAGGAGTTAACTTTCCACTGAGTGCAGTGAACTGACAAGCATTGGAGCTGCAGTTGTTTACCACACAGCGTAGGCTTCATGGTCTGCACAGCTGAAAGTCTCCGTGGGGCTCCATTCACTTTGATTTTACACCAGGGTTAATTAGACCCCAGTAATTATCCCCTTTTAACAAGGCTATGTTTAGACCTATGAGAAAGGGTCAGCCGCATGCTCCTTACTTGCCCTCTGTGGCTGGGAAGAAAATAATATTGATGGCAGCTAGGGAGATGAAGTGGTCATAGGGAAAAAGGATACTGGAAAAAACAAGAAAGAGGGAGAAAGAGAGAAGAAAAGAAAGAAAGAAAGAAAGAAAGAAAAAGAAAAAGAAAGAAAGAAAGAAAGAAAGAAGATAAGGGAGATTGTGTCTAAAGGCCTCCAGAAGAATATATTACATGGTCTTTCACCCCATCCATGGTTGATTGAATCCTGTCTCACCAATATGGAAACTAGCATTTATTATCCCCCCTCCATCCTTCCACCGCCCATATTTCATCCTAGGAAATACCAATGACCCTGTGAGCATTTGCAAAGATAGCCTGAAGGCAGGATGGTTATTTGTGTCCCCTGCTTCCAGGCTTTGGGACCAGCTAATTATGGAGTGGGGGAAATACAAAAAGAAAGAAAATTCCAAATGACAAATAATCTGGGAGGCCCTTCAGTAAGAGGATAAAGTTTTATAACCATCACGAATATTGGAGCTGCCCATAAAACTGAAGCCAAAGGGGGAAAGCAGGACTTGATTTATGCAGTGGTGGTGAAGAGCATTATCCAAACAGTAATTTATTGATTGCTGCACCACTGAAGATTCAAGGCTGCTCTCTTGGGCATATGAAACCAGACATATTTTTCTTGTATATGGCGCTGAACACAGCAGTCCTTCCTCACTTCAAGAGCGATATGAATCTGCGCTCTGTCTTTCCATGAACTGCTACTCCTTGTAGCCCATGGCGGGCAGGGAAGGGAAATAGGTGCGGGAAGATGGGGGATGCTGGGAGCCAGGCAGAACAGGACTTCTGCAACACCCTTTTGATTTCTAAAGAGATATCTCTTAGGTGCTGAATGTGCCCAGGCCGTGTGCTGCAGCAGAACATTTCTCTGCTCATCTCTTCTGAAGATTCTGCGAGAGATGACAAGAGCCTCCGGACAACTGTTCTCAATTCATTCCTCCCTAAACTAGGGTTCACGGGCTGGATGCTTGGAGCCGGGCTGGACCCAAACTAAACCCCAGATCTGGCCCCTCCAGATCTTCAGGGTGATTAAAATTCAGGGTGATTAAAATTCCCTACCATTTTGGCATCAGTCTATCGCTGCTTAAGGGCTCACTCTTCTGAACACTTCATCAATGTCATGCAAAGCTCTCTGTCTCAGTGATGGGAATGTCTGAGTATCCTCTCAAAGGCAGTTCTCTAATCCGCTCCACATGGTAAGGCGAGGTAGGATACTATGTCAGCTCCCCACCAAATAGGCGAACATATTCTGCCCACCATATACACCTGGGGGAATTCTGCATTAACAGGGGATGGACTGGCCTAATGGTCTTGTGCATGTAAAATGTCTCTTTCTAGGACTGACAACCTGAGGGCTCATTCAGTGGTCATTCTTCCTCTTTCACAAAGAGACGGGCGTTACTGGCTGTCAGCAAATTGGGTTTATTTTTCCTCTCTCATTTCCTCAGAGGGAAGTGCATCATGACTGATTAACAGGGGCGCAATCAACCAGTGACAAAGCCAATCACTGCATGAATTTACTTACTTGATCATTAGCTAAGGAAAGAGAGAAATGAAATGCTGTTGTGGAAAGTAATTCCAGGGCGGACTTTGGCAGCAACCAAACTCAAAGGGCTATATTCAGAGAGAAGCCTAGAGGGCATAGCCTGTTGGTGTAACTTACACTTTCCCCCAGTCCCCTCGGCAACCCAGACTCCCTTAGACTTGTAGGGCCAAATGTAGAGGTGATGTGTAACACAGTATAAGGGGCTCTAACTCTGACTCCTATTCACTGAGACTCTCTTGGCCAAATTCATCCGTGCTCTAATACCACTGAAGTCAATGGAGTCACCATGTGGATGTGTTTGGTTCCCTCAGAACAACTGATACCCCCTCTGCCAATGTCTAAGGAAGTCAACAGCTCTGTAGTGTTATGCCAAGAAGCCAGAATACGGTATAAGTGGACAGAATTAAAGCAGACTGGGGAATACTATAATTTGCATCTTCCTACCTTCTTCCAGCCATGATGGGAACACCCCTGTCCGCTAGGTTATTCCAAACTCCTACACACTTGGGGGGTGGAGATTAGGGGGTGTCAGGAATTTGCCCAGGAATCCCTCCAGTGCATACATGCAGCCCAGTGCCTTTATTAGCACAAACAAGCCTGGATGCCATTGAAGAGGAGTCAATGGGAGTACGACATACACCCAAGAGGCTTAAAGGAGCTCTGACTCCATCAGTTGAAAACAGTCTCAACTGTCCCTCCAGCCTTGGCCCTTGGGTCCCAGATTAAGGCACCTCCCGGTGCCCACTCCCGGGGACATCACATGCTCAGGCTGCTCCCTGGGCACCACTGGATCCTGCTGTGTCCCTGCAGCAGAAGCAGCACATGCTCCTGCTACGTGGTCTTGCTCTAGGTGCATCCCAGCCATCCTCCAGCTGGCAGGAGGAAGTGGGGGTGCAATTTCCTGTCAGCTCTTTAACCTTGTGGGGGTGGCCAGCTCCTCCCTGTGGCCCATCTGTTAGCCAATCGGAGCTTTGGGGACAGGGATAGCCTTCCCAGCAAGGGGGCATGCCACTCAGGTCTTTGGGATAGGTTGCATCCACTCAGACTCTGGCACATCCATAGAGCGGGCATAAGCAGGTCTAAGGGAGTTTATTAAGTGTGAAGGAGCAGGAGGCCCCCAATCCTGGGCTGCCTCCAAGCTGCCTTGGGGCCATCCAGGACAGGAGTGGCCCTCAGAATAAGTTAGAGTAGCATCAGGGCTTCTCTAACTTGCTCCTAACTGCCTTTGGCCCCAAGATGCCATTCCAATAGCTGGAGATTGCTGGAGGAAGGCACAGGCTGGACACATCCTCTTTGCTTGGACATATCCCCTGTACCAGATGCAGGAGCTGCTATTTTAATTCTATCACACCCAGATCTGACCCAGAGGACTAACCTCCACCACCTTATACACACATTGCCTCTGGCCGTCCCAAGCACTTCCCACAGCAGCTCTGAGCAAAATTTCCCAACCATTTCGAAATAACGCATGTATATGGTTTTCATTTGCCAAGGCAAATAAGGGATCGGCATCTCCCTGAGCTGCGGCCTGCAGAGCCCACACGGCTATTACCTGGCTTAATAAGTGTGATTGCTTCTCAGTGTGAGCAAAATTCGACATGGCAAATGAAAAGAGGGCAGCCTCTCCTGCCCCTGGGGAACCCTCTCTGTAACTGGAGGTTCTTTAAGCCAGTCCATCTGGTGAGGAGAAAGCCAGGCTCTGAAGGGATAGACAGAAATAACAGCAATTGATGCAGTTAGGTTTCCAGATTCCTCCCCCATCCCCTTTTACAGCCATCAAATATTACCACAAAAAAAAGGGAACAGAAAAAAGCAATATAGAGTCCAGAGCTCTTAATCCTCCTCCCCATCCTAGAGGCCAGGAGGAGCCCTGGGATTCTTTCCACACTTTAACTCATTCCCTCTCCCTCATGTCATGGCCTTCATCCTTCCAGATGCAGAGAGCTGGACCCCCACTTAGGGACAATTAGTACCTTCTTTAACTGGACAGAGGTCAGCATTGAGTAGGGCTGGTCACAAATTTTCCCTCAAAAATCAGTTTTGATGGAAAATTGAGTTTCCCACTGAACAAATTCTCTCCTCCTGTCCCCCAGAAAGGGTCTGCTTTCTGTGGGGGTTTTTGGGTTTTTTTTATTTTTGTTTTGTTTTTTTGGTCAAAAAACAAACACCCCAAACCCAAAATATTTCATCCAAAACCCAAACTATTTTGTTTGTGGCTGACGTTTTCCAAGATTCAAATTTCCACTGAAAAAAATAATAAATTTCTGTGGAAAATGTAGACAAAGCCATTTAAAAAAATGTCCTAGAAATTTCCTCAGAAAGATAAACTGTTTTCCTTCCATCTTTAGTGATGAGCAATGGACAGAAGGCATTCCTTGTCCATGGGCTGAGAGTCAAATCTAGGGCTCCCATAAAGCAATACAGAGCATTGCCAGTCATTGGGCAGATTGCCTCTCCTGTAGCAAAGAAGGGAGGAAAATCCCATTATACCTCCTGGCAGAGTTCATCTTCGGTTCTTCCATTAGCGAGCAGATGCTTGTAGAGTGAGATGCGGAGCCCTCAAGCCCTGTGCTAGCTACAGCTGACCCTGAGACCAGGTAGGAGGATTCGCCACGTGGAGAGGGCTCAGACGAACAGGTAGCACAGTTGCAAGCTGCACTCCCTTCTCTGCCTCATCTGCTCCTACCCCCATCCAATGCAGGGCCACCCACGACTAGCCCCAGGCCCTGTTGTATTATTTAGATGGAATAAAGGGGCCCAGAGAGTCAAAGGTGTTAACATGACCCTGAAACTGTCCAACATTTAGCAGTTTTAACCAAGGTTCAGGGTTTAGTACACAGAGACCAAAGCCTGCTTAGTACCATGATGAATATACCACTAAAAGTCCTTTTAGCCTCTTATGAAAGATATAGAAAAGAAGGAAAAATATATAAAGTATTAAATAAGGCTCTCTTTTTAACAACATCCCTTGTTCTCTCTCTCGCTCACTGGAGAGAATCTTTAGAAGGGGAGAAAAAAGATGTTTGTCAGTCTCTTAGATGGTAATAACTATCTTTTTCGGAGGGAAAAGAGAAGTTAGTTAAGATGGGCTGATGCTGTTGTTGTTAAAGTCTGATCTTGTTTCTTAGAAGACAAAGCAAGAACACACAAAATGAGGAGAGAAAAGAACAAGGGGAGAAAAAATACAGTTTCTGTTCCTCTGATGTTGACTCACTTGCAACCTCACTGCTGGTGAACCACAGACACAGCACAAAATCTTATCACCCACACAGACTTGGCAAACTTATCAGACAGAAGAAAAAGGAGAGGGCTAGGAAAGAGAAGTAATACAGGGGGAAGGAAAAGAACGCATGAAGCAAGGGAGATGACAAAGTCTCACATCCCAGGTGATGTTTGGGATTTAGCTGACACCAGTGAAGCTGGCTCCCTCTCTGGTCTGGTCAGGACATCTTTCAGGATTAGGATGAAGAAGGTCCAGGGTCCTAGGAGACAGTGAAAGTGGCAGCATGATGGTGAAGCTCACTCCTTCCTCTTCCCTCATCTTTCAGTGTGCCAGCATCATAGCAGCCTTTGCCTTTCCAAAGTTTCTTTTTGAGGAGCCCAAAAGGGAGCAATGGGCAAATAGCCCATCCCCATATTTTGTCTGCCAACTAGGCCCAGTTTCCAATACACCAATTTTGGTTTATTAGTTTCTGGTTCCATGCTTCTCTTGTTTACCAAGCATGATCTTAACACAGTCCTTGAGTTATGTCAGTAGGCCTTTTTGTTCGGACTAATTCAGTCTGTCTCACCTTTACACCTTTTCCCTGATCAACATTTATTGTAGGCTATTGTCACATTTTATGAACTTTCATTCACTTTTTACAGTTGAGCTCACAGCTAAGGTAAATGTGTAGGCCCAATTATCACAACAGTCCCCTCTATCCATAAGCAATTGCTAAAATAGATCAAGACTGGAAGACCCAGAAACTGCTGCTCCTGTGTCAGATTCCCCTGCGTAGGGAGTCCTCACTTCAACAGTTCAACCCAAGAAGAGGGAGAGATGGAGGGAGTCTACAGATCCTGACCCCATAGAGCACCCTTTTCAGTACCTTAGGTGGGGAAAATGCCATGGGAGGTAGAGGTTGGAAATCTGCCTGTGAAGAGGACACATGTGGGGATCTGGGGAGTTTGATCTGGCCCAAGGTTTGTGGGGAAACTTTTCCTCCCAGGATGGTTCTGAAACATATAGGTACCTAACCAAACAAACAGCGGTTCCATAAACTAATCAGCAATTAGAGATGGGCCTAGATCCAGCCTTTCTTAAAGCCTGGATGGGAATTCAGATTCAGGGTTTGGTTTCCATCCAGTATAGAGGTAGGAGTGATCCAAAAAATTTACACTCATACATGGGGATGGCTCAGATCAGTTTCTAAGGGTAGGCATCTGCTCCATGGTTCTGGTTCAGCCCATTGTAGGGACAGGTGTCTGACCTGGACGTGGTTCTGTAGCCCAGCCTTCCAAACACCCCCAAGTGTTTGGCTCAGTGGCTCTGGATCTCTCATGTATTCAAAGCCATAAACGTGACAACCACAGTAAAAAACAACCTCATGCAATCTGTCTTTTAGGGGACAGAAGGATGCCTCGTTTATGAATTAAGTATCATATTTTCCCATTGAAAACCCCAAGTGATTCATCAGATAGCCATACCACACAGGAGAATGCTGATGACTAAATCCATGCATGTATTCCAGGGGCCTGATGAAATCAAGAGCTACATGCGCATTTATTGGCTCTGCTGTGTGATAGTGAAAGGCAGCCTGTGTTATGTGCTTTATTCATATATGCTGACTCAGTGACGGACAGCTCACTCTGTTGCTTTGCCAGAGTCCCTGTAAAGTAGCCCATCCAAACAGCTGGAGTACAACCTTAATTATCCAGTTTATCGCAACCTCACATATCCAAACCCCTCTTACCCAAACCCTGGTCATGTTCTCTAGGGTGGTCAGATAAATGAGGGCCAGATAAACAGCTGGCTGGCTGTCCCCAGGCTGGTTAGCTCAGACAGACTTAGGGTTTTTGTACTGGCCTTCAGCTAAGGGATGCAAGACAAAAACCTTTATTTGAAAGCCAGTGCAAACGTACTTTAGGGTTATGTGGGGTTTGAGCACTGACATCCTGATGGGTTGGATGCCCTTGGAGGAATGCAGCAGGCTGTGTATAGTGAAGGTCACAGTAGAACCTCCACTGTATAAACAGATGGAGCCAAGCAATCCCCCCAAATCTGAATCACCCATAAACAGGAGAGAGGTTCAGATCCAAGTCAGGAGCCCTGTGTAGCAATGCGTAGTCCTGCTGCTGCTGCCCTCCCCTTCCACGCTACTGGGGTAAGCCCCTACCTGTGCAGCTTTTTGATTTGCTATTTCACAAGGAGTGTTTCTCCAATACTTCTATGGCTGCAGCTGGACGCCAACAGAGCTTTGCTGAAGTAGACCTAACTCATACCATCAAACTGCACTCAGGATTCATCACTTCCACTGCACATTACAAATGGAAGCACTCCTTCCAGCATCCCTGAGAGAAGATTATGAACCCCATGTCAGAAGTGGGGAAACCGAGGCAGAGGGAAGCAGCATGCAGGTCACACAGCACGTGAGTGGCAGAGCTGGGGTGCTGGTTGCCAGATCTATGGAGATTCCACTAAGCCTCTCAGATGTGATTAGTTATTTTCATGCAGCAGGCTTGTTGCCATCACACCTGCACAGCACAGCTTTCTAGTGATATCAAGGTCCTACAAGAAGACTTCCCCCTGAATTTCAATGGGGTTTTGGCTATCTCCATTATTGAGTTGAAGAAAGCCAGCAGGGCTGGCTGCAGCAGTTTAAGAGATCATTCATTTTGGGAGTTCTGTGATATCATACAGCTTCAGAGCAGAGCTCAAGTTTCTAGAACCTCATGATACAATTATTCCTACGTCCCTCCCTACACCCATGGGCAATCTTCGGCCACTAATTGATGTGTGAAAGGGTCTGTGTAGATCAAGGGGCTGCTGATTTGATTTGGGGCATCACCTGTTTAATGGTAACTAGGGCTGGTGTAACCAGACAGGGGTGTCAGAGTTGTGTCTTCAGCTGGAGCAAGGATAAGTGTCACCGAGGACAATTTCAATACATGCTGCACTCAGGCTTCTAAGGAGGCAAGGGTACACACGTGAAGAACTCCTAGTGTAATAATGCAGTAGCCGGGACAGGGTTATTTGGGACAAAAAAAAAAAAAAAGAGAAAGGTAACACTATAGAAAACAAACAGATCGGGTTACAAAATCGTTCCCCAGGCGTGGGGGCCTCAGGATGTGACCCTAATGGTCTTATTACGGCATGCACAGAACAGTGTGCTGTGTCTCCCAGTGCTGCCAGATGGGAGGTGCAGTCAATGAACGAAGAGCAGTCGTAAACAATTGTAGGAATCCACACAAACTTGTAACAGCAAGCAGAGTGCTGCCTATCAACACATAGCACCCAGCACAGAGATTCTGCACTGAAGTTCAGGGTGTCTGAGTCCCGCTCAATGCCTGGTGTCCAGCCTGACTTCCCCTGACCTGACAGGGGTCAGGTACATCCCAAGGAAGAGTAACAGGTTGGTTGGTTTTGTTATTGTTCATGTAATACGCACTCCAGATTGCATCTGAGTTTCACAGCTTTCAAAAGAAGGGAAAAATTCTTAGTCCAGCCACTAAAATGAAGCTTGGCATTTCTAGGTTGCCTGGCATCTGGGTCTCCCAGTGTTTTACAATCATCAAGCCCTGTGAAGTAGATGTATGTTATATATTTGGGTAAACATAGGCACAAAAAAGGAAAACTTTGGCCTCACTATCTTAGACCCCTAACTTCATATTTAGATACCTAAATAGTAAGTGGCCAGATTCTTAGAAGTGCTGAGGGCACAGAGCTCTTGTTAACTGCAGTTGACTTAATTTCAAGTAACAATTACCAAGCACGAGGAGCAACTAGACTGTGACACACAGACACTCCTGGTCAGCTGCAGCATGACTTAAAAGGATAGAGCCAGAGGAAAAATGTGCCAGTGGGATCCCTGGCAGTTAACCTAGAGTCCACAGTAGGTGCAAAGCCAGGATATGGTTTGTAACAAATTCTAAACATGGCCTGAGTTGGGCTTTGATCTATTTCACAGATACTTAGGAACAAACTTCAGGGGCAAAGGTCACCAAGAATGCCCTGCCTCCACCTCCCACTTGCTTCACCCTTGGAAATGACAGGGACTGATGCTGCAGTTTCCACGGTATACATCTGATGAAGTGAGCTGTAGCTCACGAAAGCTCATGCTCAAATAAATTGGTTAGTCTCTAAGGTGCCACAAGTACTCCTTTTCTTTTTGCGAATACAGACTAACACGGCTGTTACTCTGAAAACTGAGGCTGCAGCAGGTCAGATGTAATTATATTTATTTCCTTGTTAGTTCTGCTTTGCAAAAGCAATCACAACTCTTTGCTTGAGTTTCCAGACAGCATGAAGTATATATTTTGGCATTGGTCCAAATTCTGCTCCCAGTAGAAATTCAGAGCAACACTACTGAGATCACTAGGACAGACTCTCCCTTTCCCTGCACCTTGTGTCAGGTCATTACACCAGTGCAAAGTGAGAACAAGTGACTAAATAAAGGACAGGGTAATAGAAAACCTGCTCCAGATTCACACCCGTGGAACAGAGATCCCTATCTGACTTTTACACTCTTTTCACCTTCCCTCAGGCCTCTGGAGAGGGTGTGAGGTAAAGACAAGCAAGGGGAGGGGGAAGAGGGCAGAGTTAAGGGTTGTTATCAGACATAGTAGGCAGGAGGCTGCTGCTATCGCTCTTCTTCCTGGTTACAGGTTTTGCTACTCACCGCTGGCACACCCTCTTATAGCTCATCTGTGGATTAACTCCCCACCCCTCTGACACCCCCTCCTTCTGTTGCTCACCCTATGAGCTCTCACTCAGGTTATTCCATCTGTGTGACTCAGCTCTTCAGTCCCACTGGACAAACTGCCTCAGGCAGTCTTCTGAGCCACTGCCCAGTTTGGGCCACTCTCCCAGGAGGGGAACCTAGGCCCACCTACTACTCTGGGCTCCAGCCTAGGGAATGTATACCTAGCGATCAGTCTGCTCAAGTGCCAACCTGATTGTTGTTTCCCTTGGCTCTTTCCTACCTTTCTTCCGGCCCCCCCTCCAAGTTACCACTAGAGCATCTCTAATCCCCATAGCTACTTCCCCCTCTCAACTTCTTACCAGAGTCTATATCCCTAGACAGACTCCCAGGGCCTAAGCTCCCCTCGAGCAGCGCCTGATACCTAGCCACCCCCAGCATGACTATTGAGCTCTTTCTTATGGTCCCTTTCTTACCACCAACTTCCTCTCTTTGTAAGCCTAGCCCAGTTCCTCCTTCAGCTGGGCTTTATCAGCCATTAGGCCTTATCAGGCCTTGGCTCCCTTCCAGGTGCAGCCAATAAGTTAATTGGCCTGTTTTACCCATTCAGGCCTGGGTATGGGGTGGACACTCCATCACATTCCCATTTTCAATTTTTAAAATAAATGGCTTCCAGTGAGCTGTTTGAATGCATGTCTGGAGTGTGGGGAAGGAACATGGAGATTGCCATGCAGAATTCCCCCTTTTAGTTAAGGACCAGTCAGTGAATTTGATTTAACAAGAGTCCTGTTGAATGTTTTTTCCTGTGTAGTTGCTTTTAAAGTCATTTCCCTTCTGCACAAAGTATTTGTGCACATGGCTCTGCTACCATAATGCCCAGCTTTAGTTTGGGTGTGTGTGTGTGTGTGTGTGTGAGAGAGCTAAGAACAAATGTGATGTTTTTTGTATTTAGTCAATCTGAGACTGCTTTTTGATTTTTCATTTGAGGACGGAGGGAACAACCTATTGTGACCTCCTTCAATACACACTACTCTAATGTCACAGAGGGATCAAGGCCAGAACACTTATCCCTGACATTGCAAACAAAAGAGGTGTTCTTTTGGTAGCAGTGGTTAATACTGTGCAATTTTCTCTCTAGAAGTAAGATACCAATTTATTTGCTATATTTGGATTTTGGGGTCTTCAGGAGATGAGAATGGTAGGAAATATGAGATCTGTATGAAACTTTATCCATTCCCATCTGCACCCATCTCTTGCTCTCTATCCTGTGCTCATCACCACAGTATCTAAAAACCTGAGTTAGCTTACCTGCCCTTCTTAGGGGTCTGACCTACGCCCACTGCAGTCAATGCAAAGATTCTTGTTGACTTTAATGCCTGTGAATCAGGCCCTTTTTAACAGGTGTTGGAAGTGAGGTGAGATGCCCTTGGCCTATCTCAGATGTTTGATTCTCGGCTATATGGGCCCTGGGGAATTCTTGCTGCTAGGCACCCTCTCTTGAAAGCCATGTTTGCTGTTTTCACACAAGTAAGACAGACGAAAGACTTTGAATATATGGCTCAGATCCAACAGTTTCAATGGGAAAGAGCTACAGAGCCTGACACCCTCAGTCACTTAATGTTTTGCATGGCACATTGATTTCAGCAGAGCCTGGGAAGTGCTTGTTCTTGTAGGACCAGCAGAGGGAGCAGAGGAGCACAAAACTAGCCCCACATTAACAGCCTCTCCTGCTTTGCTTGCAATTTGTCAGGGACAGTGATGAATAGAGAAATGTTTAGATTTTTTAAAATATCCCTAACCCTATAACCAGTTATAACTATTTCAAGATAAACTGAAGTGGGAGGAGTGGTCAGAAGTGCCTTGCCCATTTGATTCCTTTTCAGAACCTTGCCACACCATTCAGTGCTCTGCCGCTAGTTTTGACCCCGTAGATTATCTCTTTTTCTACTGGAAGTCTTCCCAGCAAGAAGCCGCAGGAGAAATATTGGCTTCTGATAAGGAAATGCAACCAAAATAGTGGAAGGTTGTGAAGAGAAAGTCCTGCATTTAAACACTAAAGCATCAGCATCCTAGCAAGTATCCCAGTAAATCCAGCCACATGCTGGCTCTCTCAAACCCTAATGGCTATACCGCTGGTATCCTAAATCCTCTTCTCTGCTCACGGGGTTTCTGTTTGATTCCTGTTCCTCCACACCACACACAGGTCTTGTCTCATCCAGGCTGAGACCAACACAGAGCTGGGAACTGATCTCCATCCAAAACCCAACATGTCCTGCTTGAATTGTAAACCTCAGCTGTTGTTTGTGGACAATTTGCAACACCCTCCTAATCTAAGATCAAAAGTGGTGGGCCCTAGAATATGGTGCTCCCTAAAATATTTTCTTTTTTCTTCTCTTTACAGCATGAATATTTATTGCATATTCTAACCCTCCTCTGGCCCGTAGGACTTCAAATTCTTGATGGAATTCCTCCTTATTCTGCCTTCAAGAAGCCACTGTAATGCCAAGTGCAGCAAAGGGACAGAGGGGTGGGGGGAAAGAGAGGCAGACCTTTTCATTTACGTTCCCCGCACTGCCATCCTAGATCAAGAGTAAACACTGTTTCTCTCACAAAGGAGCGTATTGTACCAGGACTTGGGGTAAAGGCTAAAGGGAGGGGGGAGAGTTGAAGAGAGAGGGGAAGAGAGAGCCCCATGAGAAGAGGGCAAACGGGATGTGAATATAAATTCTGTAAATATTTTCTTTAAGGTGCTGCATGTAATCCCAGGAAATAGATCCAGTTTCACAGGAGAACAGAGTGATTGATTTTGCATTTGCTGTGGGTTTCTTCTTGTTTATTAAAATACTTAACCAAGCAGGGGCTGACTACTCGGAAAATGTAGGAGAATGAGCAGGCATGCACTTAAGTGCCAGTGTTCAGGGGAGGCAAAGAGAGTGGGGGGCACCACTCAAAAGGGCTGCTGGGGTCAATGTTGTTTGAAAGGCTCCTTGGAAAAATGTATATCCTGGCTTTGAAGAAAATGAAAGATTTTTCCTTGCCCCCCCCTTCCTCCCAGCTTTCAGATCCAGTTCATAAATATCTGGTTATTAAAAAAAAATCTCCAGAATATTTGACAGATGGTTGCAAACCAGATGTTGCCACAATGCAAGCGAGTCTCTGAGATGCTTTTCCCAAACGTGCATTGAAGGAGGACATGGAAGCTCTGCTGTCTCCCACCCAGCCTCCCCTCAGTTGCTCCAGAGGGTGGGTTTGCATTTACAAACCATACAGGAGATCAGCCATCCACTACTACTAGTATATGCCAGCTTTCAGAGCAACTGCCACTTTCTCCTCCATGCCCACCCCACTCTGGCCACATGCACTCACTCCTTACCCCCCCCCCCCACGCCAACTCCTCCAGGTCCTAATAATATCCCTCTGATAAAACAAATAAAAACAAAGTTTGAATCCCATATCAAGGGATTTATTATTACCCATCATCAGAGTCCACAGATCAGGGACAATATCCTTAACTGAAGGGAGGGGTTCGTGGTAGGAAAAAGAGGGAGACTGGGACCACAGACAACATAGCCTGTTTATCGAGTAAAGTTTGCTGCTTCTTTGCTGGTAACCATTATATGTGAAGAGTCAAGCAAGGTCCTTCCCCCAGCCCCTCTGGAAATTAGTTCCTCCCCGAAGACATTTCTGAAGCAGGCATCCCTGCTGACCTGAGGGGAGGAGAGAGATGAACCTTAGTGCTTGTGGGACTGAGGACAGTTGATAAAGCTAGAGTCAACCATAGTGAGGGAAGGTACCATGTGTGTGGAGTAGCTGTCATTATTGCGTCAGTGTCATGGCCATCATCTTGGTCAATATACTAAGGTCTGAAACAGGGATCTCCAGAGCTGAACACTGGAGTCTCCGCAGCTTGAGCTAAAGAGCCAGCTGGGGGCTGTAACAGACTCACATGCTCTTTGGGTCAGGCACAGAGGGGGACACAACGCATGCTGACCAGTAGGCTACATAAGGAAGTTCACTAATTGTGGTATGTAGCCTATCATTTAAATCAGCTTCTGTACCAGATGACCGGAGGATAGCTAATGTGACACAAACCTGTCATTTTTTAAAAAAGGCTCCAGAGGCAATCCCAGCAATTACAGCCCATAAGCCTAACAAGTCACCTCAGTACTGACTTGCAGCTCCCCTTTTAGGCTAAGTTAGGTTTCCTCCTGAGGAGTGACTCCCTTCTTGCCAAGCCCGAGAACCCTGCTGCCCAAATTGCACAGGAGAGTGTGCCCTCAAGTGACAGTTATAGTGCAAGAGAACAGGGAAGCCTAGGGTCTTCTACACAAAGCTGAGGCCCTGAATGAAGAAAGCCTATAGGAGCCCAATGAGCTGGGAAGACATCTTTCTCCCAGGACCTCAGTCTATCTAGGCAGTTACATGACCCCCATCATCTGGGCAGCTCACATACATTAATTGATTTATCCCCATTTTGGGGATGGGGAACTGAAGCCTGGAGTGACTTGCCCAAGGTCATGCAGAGTGTTGTAGTAAAGCCAAAAGAAAAGAAGTACTCTGAAACCTGTAGTAAAGCCAGGAATCAACCCCAGGTCTCCTTGATCACAGTCCAGTGCCTCAGCCACAAGACCATCCTTCCTCTGTGTCCTATCGGCAGGGAAGAGGAGGGGAAATGTTCCTGGCAGCTCTCTTCGAGCTATGGCAGTTGAGCAGCAAAGGTAACACCAAGTTTCCCCCTTTCCATGACTTCTTTTGTTATCTTCCCCAACCCCCATATGTCCCAGTTCTCCTTCCACAGGCTCCACAGCATGAACTACGAAGTCAGAATAACCATAGATTGTATCAAATGGAGCAACAACAAGAAAGGGAGCAGCATGTGGCATGCACAATGAAGTGCATCCTGGGGCTTGTACAGTACCAGTGGCGAGGGAAGACGGGGATGGACGGACCATTGGTCTGTTCCAGTCTGACAATCCTTTATGGGTCATTCAGAGGCTGAGAAAAGGATTAAGAGAATGCCCAATTACAATTTTCTTTCTCTCTGTCTTGCCTTCTTTTCAGTCTTTTGGCAACAAATGAAACAACTGTGTCTAGAATCCAGGATTTCCACCGACTCTTGCTTTAATATTCATTTTTGGCTGGCTGTGGCACAATAGCCATGGTCATGCCGTTGCTTGCTCCCCTCAAGAACTATAGCTGCCCCTCAGCAAACCAGAACTTTGTCACCACATCCCATGTCAGTGATTGGTGGTGCCCCACATCGCTGGCAGCCTAAACCACAAAGACGCAGTCTGTCTCATGCCGTGGCTCTCCTCTGCCTATTCTGTGTCGGGAGTGACCCCACGTCACAACAGAAGACAGCTTCAGGGCTCTCTCCCATCTAGCCAGAATGAAAAATAGTCTGAGCATGGCCCCTTGAAGCCTGTTGGGGTCATGACCCTCAGGCCGATAACTTGTGGTCTAGTGGTGTAGAGCAGTAGTTTCATTCCCAACTCTGCTGTTGGTTCATTAGTCTGACCGTGGGCCAGTCACTTAAACCTTCTCCAGCTCTGCTCCCTCTCTGCAAAATGGTGATAACAAGACTCGCTCGCCTTTGCAATGTGCTTTGAGATCCTCAGATGAAACGTGCCATATGAACGCTAAATATCATGCATTGTTATTATACTAGTGAGGGACAAGGTAGGGTGAGGAAATAACATTGGTCCAATAAAAGATATTACCTCACCTACCTTGTCTCGCTGATATCCTGGGACCAGTGCTGCATTCTAATAGTGAGGGACTCATAGCACTTGCAGGAGTAAGTGCACCTCAGTTCCAGCCTGGAGTAGCCACTGCTAGAACAAGCCCTCAGGAGCCTAGCTGCTCCTCTGGTTTTGAGGTCTGATCCTGCACCGCTGATATCAATGGCAGTGTTGCCTTTGAAGTTAATGGGCACAGGCTCAGGCCCTTAGAAGACAGCAGGCGAGCTGTTGGCTCATGGGTGTAGTTACCAAAATCATTGTACATCCTGCAGCCCTCAAAGTTGTGTGTAACCACTAGTTGTGAAACATCCACTGTTTAAGATCAGGTCTCCACTAGACTGTCATTTTGGAGACTTAGGGCCTGATTCCTCAGTGCCTTGCAACTTGCGTAGTCATAGACAGTTGTGTAAATTGAGTGCAGAATGCTACAAAAATTGGATGGGAGTGTGTTACCCCCACTTTGCACTGACATAAATAACTGGCCCAGGTGCAGAACCAGGCCCACATGCTTCTCACATATTCCATTAGGAAGGGGCAAAGGGCTGGCTGGGGAAAATTTAGCTCCACAGGAAAATTTCATCATACCAAGATTATCATTATGATTAACTGGAAAATGGAAACAATATTTTCCACAAAAAATTCTAAAGAATTGGAAAAAAATTCCAACTTTTTCATGCATTTTTTCCTGATTTTTTAAAAAAATCTGTTTTGGGGTTGAGACAAGTCATCTTTGTTTTCTTTTTCTTTTTGTTTTTTATTGAACATTTTTTGGTTTCAAAATTTCAAAGCATAAAATTTCCAGAAAAATCTGCTTTTAGAAAAGAGACATTTTTGGCATTAAAAATACTTTTGATGGAAAATTTCTGAGCAGTTCTAATTATTATGTATTTATTACTGTACCACTTATAGGCCCCAGCATAGACCAGGGACCTATTGATGCATAGATATTCGGGCTTGGAAGGATTCAACTGTGTGTTTTGGGGGGACAGAGGGTATTTGTTTTAAAATGAATTTCAATAGAGAATGCCAAGATTTATGTCCATTTTCCCCAATTGTTATTGTTTTAAAAGTTTGCATCAGCAGGATATATTTTAAAAAAATCAGAGCTTCAGAAATAAACCATAATGTCTGAGTAACAGTTTTTGTTAACCACTTGCAAAACAGAAGAGTCACTTAACTGTCAGTACATATAGAATCCACTATAAATAAGCTATAAATATTATTGGCAGCATAATTGCAATTGACAGTAAATAAGATACAACGAGAACTGATGGTATGAATAGAATTGACAGTAAACAGACTATTCACAGATTTAATAGACTGTAAGGCCAATATGATTACCTAGTCTGGTCTCCTTAGATAGGCCAAAACAGAACTGACAGTGGAAATTTCAGGAGCAAAATATATTGGTCCAGATCTCCATCTGGTGTAATCTGCGCAGTTCCATTGAATTCAGTGGAGCTTTGCCAGTTCACACCAGCTGAGGCCCTTGCCCAGACACATGCTTCTAACGGGCCCACTCTATAAATTCTGGCTCTTAGCAATGCAAATTGTGTTTTGTCGCTTTCTGCTTTGCAAGGAGAAATTGACTATTACTGACATTTACCATTTAAAATCTAATCCATTCAAGCCTGAGTAGATCTCCTAAAAAGGAAAATTTGCTTGTAGTAGCACAGTAGGATTTGGGAAGGGCATCTGTTGAGGCTGGGTTGGGGTCTGCAGCCTGTAGGGGAAGATGTTATAGCACTACCAAAACTTCCCCAAGTGATTCTCCCCAGGGTTAAAAACACATCAGAAGGTGTGTTGACAGAGTTAGTGTTTACACTGTATGGGAAAGGAGACAGCTATAAAGAAAAGCAGTGCTTGGCTTTTCTTTAACTGCAGAGAAAGAGAGAGAGAGAGAACATATGCATATGTCAGTGTCCGTATGGGCATCTGTTGGCACGTGTGCATGCGCCCTTTGGTGTGTCTGTGTGTCTGTGAATCCCCTGGTGTGTCAATATGTGTCTGTGCATGCCCATTAGTTTGTCTATACGTGTGCATGCATGTTCCCTTTGGTGTGTATGTCCAAGTTTGTGTGCCCGATGGGGGGGCATGTGCACAGGTGTCCTTTAGGGGTGCCCATATATGTGGGTGCCAAGGTGTCTCTATGCATCAGTGCCGCCCACTGGTTTGTCTGTGTGTGAGTGTGCACGCGCAGTCTCCTTGGTGTGTCTACGTGTGTGCGCGTGTTTGGGTGCCCTATGGCGAGGGGTTTCTATATGTGTGGGTGCCCATTGATGTGTCTATAGGTGTCTGTGCATGCCCCTGGGGAGGGTGCATGTGTGCATCCTTTGGGGTGTCTCTAGGAATGGGTGTGGGTGTCCCTTGTTGTATGCATGTGTACATTCTGGAATGAACCAAATCCTTGCTTTATTTCTCTGGGCTTAGGGACATTAGTAGCCACTGTGCTCCCTGGAGGGGTGTCACGCAGCAGAGCACAGTGAAACCTAGAAGATGGAGTCAGATCCCTCAAAATTCTACATATGAAATCTTCACAGCCCAACAAACGAGCCAAGGCCCCATACTTGATGGTCTTCTCTCAAGGAGCTTCTCCAAACAAGCTGCAGGCCACAAATCTAGCAATGCTGTGCTGGCATTTGCTGGCAGTAGCTCTTTGGGCAGCAGGGAGCCCATAAATTACCCAATGATATGTAAAGCAAAAACACCTGCTGGTGCCATGATCCATGCCTGATGGTTGCATTCAGCATGGAGACTCAGCCTGTTTCAGCATGTACCAAACAAGTGAGACCTGGGTGTGATGTGGTTGGCTACGCAGCTGAGGTCTAGAGTGGGGGGATCCTGGAGATCCAGACTGACTCAGTTACCTTTCTGCCTCTCCCAAGCCCACATGGATTGTAGATCTCATCACATGTGGATTCTGAGTAGCAATAAAACAAGTTTCAGGTTTCATCTTCAACTCTTAAAACCTTCTTTCTTTCTTTCTTTCTTTTCTTACAAACACACTAACCCCGGTCTCCTGCTGATATTGGCCCTTTTCGGTGAGGTTTCTGACCATATCCACAGCAAGATCTGGGCATCTATTGATTTCATTTCTGTTCAATACAGAGCAGTCTAGGTGGCCTGTGTTAGTTCATCTCCAGAGAACAATAACAGCAGCAGTTTGCACATATACTGCACCTTCAACTCATGATCTTCAAGGACTCTACAAACTTTAATCCATGAACCCTTACATGAGTCTTTTACATACGTATTGATACACTGGCCTTACAGTGGGGTAAACACAAGCAAAGCAAAGCAGTTATTATAAATGACTTGTTCAAGGCCTTGTGATCAGAGGCAGCAGAACAAGGAATAGAACTCAGGAGCCCTGACTTCTAACCCTCATCTTGTACCATGAAAACACCTAAAATTGTTACTAAGTATAAAAGCTAGGTCATTCTAGATGCAAAGTGATTTAGCAAACATCGTAATAGCAGTGCCCCTCACTCGCTCACCCTTCCCTTGGGAGGCTTTGGGGACCTTCTGTGTTCAGGTAGGTAGGCAGGCTCCTGCATGATGGGTTGCTTCTCTCTCCTGCTAAGCTGGAGAAAACTGTCCAAAGCGGGACAGCAAATACAGCAGTTTCTGCCCTTTTTATAGCCTTCCAGGCCCAGTCCCCGTCTGTCAAATCTCTCTCTGTTCAGGCTCCACAGATGACCATGGTCTCTCATCAGGCGATCCATTGCTTAGTTCCCTCCCGCCTGGAGTTCAGGCTTGAAAATCTGGTTTGCCCTGGGGCGGGGGTAGCAGCCATCCCTTTGTCATTTAGGCAGCTGGTCCTCAAAGTTTAACCACTCTCTATTGTTAGGGCCTTCCAGTGCCCCTGCTGGAATTTCAGTCCAACATGGAGGCCAAGAGACCGCAGAGAAAATAATCAAGCTGCACATTCAAAATGGAGCTTGCAGTTTGGTAAAGATACGTACAGAGAGTTCATCGTCTCACACCGAATTCATAAATAGTACAGACGGAATCCCCAGAGTGTCACAGTGTGCTGTGAGGAAGTCTTAATGAATGCCAGTCAGGGAGAGGGCCCTAGCGATTCTGTTAGCTGGGGAATGTATAGAAGTTTGTCCAGTCTGTTACCAGAGATCCAGGCCTAGTCTGAAAGGACTGTTCTTACTCCTCTACATCTACCTTGGCTGGCCTGGGTCCAAATCCATGCTCCATCCCAAGGCAAAATGACTGTTGTGGTCTCACTCTAGTCTCTGGTGGACATTTTGGATATTTGTGTGTATCGCAAAAGCACCACCTCATGTTGCAATATTTCACTGTTTCTCCTTAGCTGAGAAGGCCATGACTGAAATAGCCAGTGACTGGGGGAGGTGTTACAGATCAGAACTGATGTGGCTTGGCACTTGGCAGAACTTTCTGGGACAGTTTGTACAGTGCCTCTCTACACAATGGTTGTGTCTAGCCACTGGGATCTGTCTCTCATTTTCATGAGCAAGGAATTCAACCGAAAAGTAAACAGGAAAAATGGTACATCTCACAGTTTATAAATATACAATATATAGAATTTTTTATGAAATCGGGCCAAGTGCACAGATGCCACATATAATGTGACAGATCTTTACATTACATTGGAGCAATTTCATGTATACAGGGAGCAAGTATTTTTCTCTCCATGTCTGTGTAATATATTGGTGTTCTTTTGCAAGCCAGCGCCAAGGAATGACAACGACAGCTCTCAGAAATGACTGCTACAAGCTAATGTGAGTTATTTGCATGTAGTATGAAAAAAAATTAAGCCCCAAGAATTTCAGTTCAGTCTGCACTATCCCACCTCATGTGCATGACAATCCAGAAGTGAAAACCTGGCTCCACAGAAGTCAATGGGACCCTTGCCATTGGGGCCAGAATGTCACCCTAGAGTCCTGTGGCTGCATTGAGACAGACAGCCTATGGGTAAGTGATAAACTGCGGGAGACATGCTCCTCTCACCTTTCCCCACCTACGCTAAAGGGGAGGTTATTAAGCTGAATGGAAACAAGCAAAAGAAACCCTGGGTCTAGATTGTGATTTGAATATGTAGGAGAGTAAAGAGATGTGAACCCCCCTGCATGACTTACCAGTGTTGCCAGCTCTCACAATTTTATGTGAGTCTCACAGTATTTGAGGTTTTTCTTAAAGCCTCTTGGAGTCATGTGGACAGGTGAGAATCTCAACTTTCAGTTAAAATAAAAGGTTTCTAGCTCTCATGGTTGTGGAGGAAAGCTTAAACACTTGACCTGAGTGCAGGCTAAAGGCTCAGAAACCAGGAACCAAACAAAATGAGCCCCAAATGTATTAGTTTGTTTAAAAACTCATTAATTCTAAGCTGGTCTTGTGATTTTGAGGCCCGTCTCATGCTTGGGGTTGGCAGTGATGGCTGCCTAGGCCTCAGGCCTGCAGCTGCAGGAGCAAAGAGCTGCTGTGCACTCACCCCAAAGCGGCGACTGAGCAGAGCAGGGTGGGGAATGGACACAGTTTTAGCTTCTATCCCACCATGTGCCTGGGCCAGCAACAAACAACTGCTGCCTGGGGCACGGAGGGAGCAAGGGGTCCTTTGGAGGGGTGTCTCTGAGGCACAGTACCTTCTAGGCCTTCCCCAGGGGTAGTGCAGCTAACGTATGCTCTGCCTAGCCAGAGCAGGTCGTAGAGGCGGAACCTAACCCAACAATTCAGCACATCTAATGGAAATCAAGGGCTTTTCCAAAGGGCAATGGAACTTAATGTCACCAGGCTTTCTCCAGCAACTTCCCCCGCCCAGCTGAACCCAGAAGTTTATTTGAGTTGACAGCTGAGTGACTTGACGCTTGGAAGCAATGTCTTAATCACAGGACGTCCTCTGTGGCATTCTGGCTATGTTTGTCTTTCTTTATAAAAGAAACTTCTCTGCCCCTCCACTCCCCTTCCCACCCAGCCCAGTTGAGAACCTGGAGTAGTAAGAGCTGCTGGAACACTGGGGATATTGTTTTGTTCACTGCCTGAATGGCCTGGCCTTCTCAGCTGTAAAATTACCTAGAGGATAACTAAACAAACTGGAGACAAACACTTCTTTAAAGCTTGCTGCTTACTTTACAGCAGCAATTTCCCCCTGCCTGCCACATGTGTTCATGCTGGTTTTCCTTCCCTCCCTTTCAAAGCATTCCTGGTGTCCTCATTAAAGGAAGGGGGAGAGGACCAGGGAGCCCAAATCACTGGCAGGGAATGCTAAGTGATCAAATTTATGAAGTGCCTCTCATTCCCAAAGGCTTTCCAAAGTACTTTGCACACACTGATCAGTCAAGCCTCACAGTACCGCTACCGGGGGGGTATTATTGTCCCCACTTTATAGGTGGGTAAACTGAGGCAGAGGTGACGCGACTTCTTCACCATTAAATGACAAGTCAGTAGCACAGCTGGGAGGATTACATTGAGGTCCTGACCCTAGAAACGAAGGATGAAATGTTGGACCAACTAACAAAGCTCCCATTGACAGCAATGGGGCCAAGATTTCACCCTAAGACTTTCAGAATAGCTCAGCATGCTGATCGTTGAGCTATTTGGAAAATCTGACATTGTTTGTACAATGTAGGCCCACAGGCCTGAGCCATAGCCCACTGGAGCGAGCAGAAAGACCTTCAATGGCCTTAGGACTAGAGATGGGTGGGAATTTCTTGACAAAACTTTTTGCATTGAAAAATGCTGATTCATTGAAACTGAAACTATTTGCAGGAAAGGGTTGGGCTTGATGATTCTCCCGATTCAAAACAAAAACAAAAACAAAACAAGTTTTAGAAACTGTCAAAACATCCCATTTCAACATTTTGTAAATGAAAAGTTTAATTTTTCGGTTCAAAAAGATTTTTCATTTTGAAATTTTAGTTAATTTATACTAAGAAAATAAAACAGGTTTACATCAAAATGAAATGTTTCTGTTGACCTGATCTGAAATATTATTTGGACTATTGGTTTACAAAGTCTAACTTTTTATCCTGATTCAGGAAGGGGGGAAAAAATCAAACTCTCTAAAACTCTCATGGGACAGGAAAACCATTCCCCACCCAGTTTTGCTTAGGATCACAGTGACTGCCCTTTACAGCACAGGATTAATTTTTAAGAGAGCAGAGAAAGCCCCTGAGAATATTGTTACCATTGATGGAGGATGGAGGGATGTTCTGCACTAGAAGATTTTGAGTATCTGACTGTCCCTGCTCACCACATTAGCTCAATGGCTGATGTGTGATATGGGCATAGAGCAGAGCTGGTGCGGAGGTTCAAATCCTCGGTGTTTAACCTTGCTAACGTCTCCTTGTTCTTAAAATAAATAGATGAAAAACTCTAGTGAAATGTCCTAGTGCTATTTACTGACACACGCTGATGCTCATATCAGAGCCAACAAGAGGCTTTCCCTGCCTGGCATTTTGATCCTCTATCTCCTCCCTGCAAAGGTCGGGTGAAAAAATGCTGCACTGTATGCTCTGCAAAATATTCACAGACAAACTGAGGCAGATTCCAAGTTTTGGCAGATTCCTAAGATCAGGAAATTCCTTGAAAGTTCAGGAAATTCTCCAAGATTTAATATAAGCTATTTTGCTCAGGGGGAAATATCAAATTCTCCTTTTTTTTTTTTTTTTTTGTGGTGGGTCCATAGAACTTCAGAGAGTATGTATTAGTGTGCAGTGTAAAGAGGAATTAGAGAAACATTGTGGAAGGCTAAAAACAGATGCAGAACCCACAGGAACAGCTGCTTGCCGAGAGGAGCCAACAAAGCCAACAATCAGCCATGAGGGCCTGATTCAGAGGGGAGTCTAAGTAAGCCTGGAAGGAGCCCAACTAAGTGTTGCTTACACTTCCTTCCTCACCCCTCAGCATGTGTGTATGTTAGACCAGCACAGACTTACCTAGATTTACTGCCATTTACCACTGTGTAATTTACACACACTCCTTATGCATCACCGCGGAATCTGAGTGCTCACTCCCGCAGCACCAGACCTGCCTATATAGGGAAAACCTCAGCTTGCCTTCCTCTACTGACCCTGTTCATCGGGCCTCCTCTTTGCTATTTTAAAAAAGTAAATTCTTCAAATAAATTTATTATTAAGTATTAATTAATGATGATAGCCTGAAAAGAACTCATCCCATACTTGAAGTGACGTGGTCAACGATGGGCTGAAGAACTGTTGCCTTTGCTGTCCGCTGGTCCAGGAGTCATTGCTTTCATTATTTTCCCCTGTAAAAATGATTACAGGACTGCTCTGTAAAGGAGAGAGGTTAAGGTCTATGTACATGGTTAGTTAATATATAAGTAAAAAGAAAAGGAGTACTTGTGGCACCTTAGAGACTAACAAATTTATTAGAGCATAAGCTTTCGTGAGCTCACGAAGCTTATGCTCTAATAAATTTGTTAGTCTCTAAGGTGCCACAAGTACTCCTTTTCTTTTTACGAATACAGACTAACACGGCTGCTACTCTGAAACCTGTTAATATATAAAGTGCCAGTAGATGGCGCTCAAGAATATGCAGCATTATCTTTGGGTTTTGTAAGCCCAATACAACTTCTTGTTGTCCACAATTGTTTACTTTGTGTTGGTGTGTGCATGTGTGTATCTTTTTACATGCAGTTCTCAACAACCGCCTGGCACCACCGAAAGTCCTGTGATACTGGAGGCTGGAGATCCTGTGTCTCAGGTCAACAGTCTGAGGTTGGGCAGGTCTGGCCATTTCGTGGCTAATGATTTGAATGAGTGAAGTGAAAGGAAAGCTGCAAACACTGGCTAATGCACACATTGCTACCAAAAGCCAGGTAGGAACTCAGCTCAGCTCAAGTGTGCCTGCAAGCAGCTGATTCATCAAAAGGCTTATGGCGCTAGTGTAACTCCCTTCAGGGAGATTTCCCATTAGCTCAAGTGCCACGGATCAGCATCTTTTGAGCAAAAGATCCTGAGTTTATGACTGTGAAGTCCATGCAGAACAGCCACCATGTGTGGATGTAAATGATGACTGTGACATCGATATGGCTGAGGTATCAGTGCTAGGGAGGAGACCCTCACTTGAGTCAAAGAGACAAACCAAACACAACAGTCAGAGAGGTGCTAAAAAACATGTCTCCCTTTCTGCCAAAACAAAGCAGAAGGTTGGGATGGAACAGGAACTAAAAAGGAAATGATAACTTTCACTCTCATTCATATCTGACCACCACAACTGGCTCTTAGAGTGAGCCCCAGCCCCAGATCTAATCACCCATAAACGCTGGGCATGAACATGATTTTAGACTTTTTACCTCAGGGCCCATCTCTCCTACTGAGCTCACCTCAGATAACCTGGGTTCCCTGCATGTATTGACATTATTGTTTTAGTTATTAGATGGATACAGATAGGCGGGCGAGTAAAAGGAAACAATGAGACAATACTGGTCAACATGATAGGCAGCATAACCGTTGTCAAGATTTTTGTAGGCATCATGGCAAAGGAGAGTTTTGAAGGAGGATAATGAGTTAGATTTTCAGATGTTTAAGGGGAGCTACACCCAGGTGTGCGAGGCAGCATGGGAGAAAACACAAAGGTCAGACTTCTGATCAACTCAGCCTCAGCATTCGAGATTTTTCTTTAAAAAAAAAAATCAATAAAAAGGCCATTTATACCAACATCCTTCAACACAACTTTCCAGAGAACCCAACAAAAAAGTATTTTCGTTCCACTCTCACAACGTTTTTCTTCCACCATGCACAGCAATGAAGTCACTGAATGGAATTTTTACTGCTAAGCTTCTGGGTTGCCGCCATCAGTTGAAGGTGCAGCCAGAATCCACTCTGCCTGGGCATAAAACTCTCGTCCAGGATTTCCCTGCGACTCTCCCTGGTGCAAGGTGTAAACTAATGAACTCATCCTTAGTGTCAGGCTAGTAAAGGAGTCCCGTGATCTGTTACGCCATTCAGACTTAGGAAGATATCAGAGGGTACCTGGCACTCAGAAGGGGTCAGGGGCCCAGGCTACCTCTGAGAGACTCCACAAGGGGGAATGAAGCAGCTCAGGTTCTCCTGGCAGTCATTAACTCACCGAGTAACTGGGAAGCACTTATTTAGGAAGGGAAGCAACTGGGCAAGATAAAAGACTAAGGCCCTCAGTTAGAGGGAGAACTCCTGAGGAGACAGGAAGCTGCCAGAGAGGCAGAGGGATTGCAGAGAGACATCCCTCCAGCAGACTGGGGAGGAGCTGCCAGAGAAGCCAGCACTTCAAAGAGGGAGAAGCAGGGCAGGAGTCTAGGGAAGCTGACAGAGGTGGACAGGTAGGAAGTAGCTCAGGCAGCAGCAAGGGACTCAGAAGGGTAGGTTCTGGCTCCTGAGTTCCAAATAAGGGCCCTGAGTTGCAACTCACTGTAGTGGCTGGGCCAGGGTTCCCCTATCCACTTCAGCCAAGAGCTCTGGAGAAGGTGGTTCTAAACCCAGGAGATTTAGGGCTATCTAGCCTCCACTAGAGCCATGGGACTTCTGACTCTCCATTACCCTGAAGGGGGAAGAAACTATTAATAACCCAGCCACAGGACTGGGTCATAACCTGGTCTTGACAAACTCAGAACTGGGTATGGAGGCATAAGGGGGATGGAGTCAGATTGGCGTAGCTCCCCATCCTGATGCAAGTGGGCACTAGCAAACAAAGGCCCCATATCACAGAAGAGATGGATCATCAACTCCCTGCCCGATAGAAATGTACAATAGGATGCAAATCCTGGGGTGAGAAGAACTGGAAGGGGACTTCTGTATCCACAAGGAATAAAATCTGTACATCAGCCAACAGAGGTGTTGTCACAGTTCTTGAAATGGATTCCTGTGCACACCTAGGTCTGGTCTACACTTAAAACTTAGGTCAACATAGCTACGGCACTCGGGTCCACTCCGCTGAGCCCCATAGCTATGCTGACCTAGCCCTCTATGCAGACACACCTAGGTCAGACTGCTTTCATCAACCTCGCTTCTGTAGCTTGGGGAGATGGTGTACCCACAGTGATGGAAACCCCTTCCATTGCTGTAGTCTGGGTCTACACTTCAGGGTGATGCCAGCATAGCTAGGGCACTGTAGCCATGCTGCTGTAGTCCTTGTAGTGTAGACATGGCTTTAGAATGGATGCTGGGTAGAGCCCCTGGAAGGAGAAAGAGCAGCAGACTATGAATGGTACCTCCATGCAGCCACGGAACGGACTATGGAGACAAGCCTTAGGTGGAGGAAAAGTAGAAGAGACTTGCCATGCCCTCCTGAAACAAATGGTATGTTTGTTCCCTAGGAAGAGAGGGACTGGATTTCTGTCCTCATCAGGAATGGACTCTTCATATACCCCTGCATTAAAGGCAAATTGCTCATGATTCATGAGTGCCTGAAAAACAACTCTTTTGTAATGTAAACATATCGAGCCAAATGCAAACCTCAGGTAACTCCACTGGCCTGGACAAACCTCCACTGACGCCAGTGTATTGACACCAGGGATGAATGTGGCTCTTTGTGTTGGAATAGCAACTGGAGAAATGTTGGTAACATTTCAAGTTTGAACCTCTTCATGACTATTTTTATTTTATTTGCATGCTTAGAGAGCCCCAGCAAAAAAAAAAAGAAAAGAAAAAGAAAAAAGAAAAGGAGCTCCCTGAAACACAGAAACATGAGGCCACCTGTTTAAATCCATGCTTTGCAGAGGATGTGCCCAGACTTTGGGGAGGGAGAAGTGGGGGAGAGGTAAGGGAAGGTGAACAGGGTTATGTTGTTGTTTTTAACCAAATGCCAGTGGGTAATTTCACCATGAACATTGAAACTTCATTTCCTGTGCTGGTGAGACAATCCCTAGACAAAAACATTTGCACAGGAGAAATGAAAAGAAGTGTTTGAACTGCAAGTGCTGAGAAAGGGGTTGAACTATTTAAATGATGTGGAAATGATTGAATTATTTCTCTAGCCGATGACATCATCTTTTCCTGCTGGAGGGCAGCCCCTTCGCAGCTCGTAGGGTAAGGGACTGGCTGGAGACACAGAACAGAGAGTGGGTCTGTCTAAGTCCCCACCAGCATTGCACCTGGTTGCAGAGAAGGCTGATGTTTGGTTTAACCAGGTAATTAGCGGGACCCAGAAGAGATCACGGTTTCTATCCATGCAGGTCTTGCAGAGCCATTGCCTGAATGATCGAGGCTGCACACTCACGTTGCTGCAGATATTTGTTTAATAGAAAAGGATCCAAGCCAACCATGTGGGTCCAAATGTCCCTAACATTTTAGGAAGCTCATCTGGCCCCAATATTAATAATAGACTAAATCCCCAGACCTCCCCACAACCCAGCATTGGGGGAGTTCAGATATTGATCCAGATCAGAACTTTGCTACCTATCTTTGATTGGTAGGATGAGAGTTATACTGCATAGGAGGCCCCTTCCCTGTAGGGAATTTCTTCCCAGTTCCCACTCCTACAGGCCAGCTGAGCGTGATCGTTATCAGGAGTACATGCATGCTGCTGCACTGTCCAGGCTGACGTATCTGTTTCCTGACCCTCTTGCCTACCCCTTGTGAGAGAGCAGTATTCCCACCTGGTTCACACTGCAGGGGGACATTAGATAGGAAACTGGGGATTTGCAAGCCCGGTTAAAACAAGGGGGCACCCTATGAGATCACAGGAGATAAGTGGAGTTTGAGTGGCACACAGTGAATCCAGGAGATGTGTCAGGTTCATATACCATGTGCATGTGTGCCCACTTCTGGAACACCTGGCTAAGAAGTCAGACAATACCGCCCCTGATGCCCTGAGTACAGTTAGACAGTTAGTGTAATTACTCCCACAATCCCCTCTGCTGGCGTGTGATAGGGATTACTGAATCTGTGTGGTCTGGCTGCGGCAGAGTCCTTCTGAAATTTGAAAAGATCCTTCACTTCATTGCTGCCACAAGCCCAGCTATTTCATTTTCCGCTGATCCCCCTGCAACCTCACACTCAGCTGGCCTTCTCTCATTTCCCTCTTCCATAAAAGCTATCATTGGCTAGTGGACAGTGCGCTGGACCAACACTCAGGGGTTCTAGTCCTAGCTCTGCCACTGGCTTACTAGGTGATCTTGGGCAAGTTCCTGCACCTCTCCGTGCCTCAGTTTCCTGTTGCTAAATGGCGATAATGATACTGGCCTCCATTGTAAAGCACTTTGAGAGCTACTGATGGAAAGCACTGTATAAGAGCTAGGTATTATTATTGTTAAGAACAATTTCTCAAAAGAATACCCTGAGCCAGTCCTCTCCAACCTCCTCTTGCCTCCCTGCTTTCACATTATCAACCTCTCCATCTCCACTGGGACTTTCTATGTCTGGCTCAAAACTTCTGCAGTCAACTTACTCCTAAGAATGAGCCTTCTTCACTTGCTAACTACTTCTCTGCTCACTATCTGTAGGAGGCCTTATACCTTCTCCTTACCCTCTCTACTATGGTCTCAAGGCTCCATCTTTGCAGTTCTCTCCTCCAGCTATCTACTCTTTCTGGGATAACTCATTGCTAGGCTCAGCCTCAGTGTCAGAGCCCACCCAGAGCAGAACAGCTCATGCCAGGAGCTTAGCATCAGTCTCTAAATGGTTAACAATTATCAACTCAAAAGTTAGCTCCCTGCCTCTTTAATCTAACTACAGACCAAGAAGTTGACTGCTTAGTTGCAATGTTGAAGCAGAGCCCCACCTGGCTCTACAATTCTGGACTAGTACTGAGGAGCTCCTCACCCAGCCCAGCACTGGACTGTCCTCAGTTTCGAAGCATGCAGGCCTTCTTAACTGGTCTGCTGGTTCCCAATTGGTCAGTGTCACTTCCTGGCCCCCCTAGGCCTCTGAAGGACTAAACCTCGTTGGTAACCCAGCCCAAGTGGCTTTTCCTTAAGCAGGGGGTGCTAGGGTGCCGACAGCTCCAGCGGTGGGCTGAGATGGCTTGATAGATCCTGCTGCATTCAGATATCCCACCAGCTCTGCATCTTTTTGACATGACTCTCTGATATTTATCCTCTGTGTGCTCCTGGGCAACCAGAACTTGTGACTCACAAATGCATCAAATTTCTTTGTCTGGGTACAAAGTTCTCTAGCTCCATTATCACTAACTCCTTAACCCAGTCTTTATCTTTGCTGTCCAACAGCAGAAGTCTTGGGGTCCATTTTTTCCCTTCCCACCACTCCATTGTTGCAATCTGCCATTTCTAGAACAAGGCCAGAATTCATCCTTAACTTCAGTCTGCTCCCTCTGAATCCTTTTACTGGCCTTAAACACATGACTATTGTAGTGCTTTCTTGCACAGCCGCCCTGAACACCAGAGATTTTTCAATGCTGCCGCCAGACCAGGAAACTTCCACATGCCACAATCTTCAGAGAGTCCTCCATCGTGAAACCTCCATCCTCAATCTTCATTTCCAATAAATCCCTGAATCCAACTCAAAATTGTCCTCACAGACTTGCAATATTGCATCTATCAGGGATTGGATCCACCCACTTTCTCCATCTGCCCCCTCTGTACTTCCAACCTCAGCTCCCCTCTGGCCTTGCCCAGGATTTCTATGTGATTGAAGGATGCTCTTTCCAGCATGCTGCCCAGCCACTGTGCAAAGAACGTCCCACTTGTCAAGGAGTAACTTCCTCTCTCTCAACCTTGTTTTAAAGCCTTCCTTTGTGGTACTCTGGATTAAGGATATTAATGGGTACCACAATGAAATGTCCTGTGTATCATCCCCCTGATTTAGAGCTAAGTTAACCTGCAAATGACCCTTTCGAATCCCCCAACCCAGTATCTCCGTGTCTGTGATTTTTCGCCTTCAAATCCCTTTCATTCAATGTGTTGCCTGCTATTGCTGATGATGATCTGGTGTTTTGTGAATGGCCTTGAGAACAGAGAGTAGATTTGCACATGGATTTGGAAGGGCTCCATCCCTTCTGCGATGTGCAGCTAATCTTGACCAACAATCACAGAGAGCGGGTTTCGAAGCCAGAGATAAGACTGTCCGAGCACTTCAAGTAGCTGCATTTTCTCACAAAGAAAGGCTTGTTCTCTTCCCTGAGCCCCTGCTTCCCTGCACCCAGACTTCTGGACAAACTCAAATACCGTCCATGGAGGGTTTTTGCGAATGACACAAAGCAAATGTTCTGCGCTGGGCACTCATGGCGTCCAGCTGTTCAGCCTGTGGGGATGACAGTACATTTACATTCCTGGAAGCGGGGCTGGATGTCTATTCAAAGGAACATATAGCGGGGGCCCCCTTGTGCTCACATTTTTAACTCTTTCACTGCTCTTGCAACTAGAGCATCAAACGCACATCCAGCCCACCAGAGAAGCCTGTTTCCTTGGATAAACCCACCACCACGCAAGTGAGGCTGTTACAAACATGATGAAACTTTGCCCAATGGGTTATGTGGAACTTTAAACCTGCCAGCATCAATTTATGTCTTATACTGCCCGGTGAAACACACCAGACAGCAGCCAGTTGAGGAACCCATGGGAGCACAGTGTCTGGAGGCTATGACACCACGGGGATGTTGGGAGCCAGAACCCGATACAGGACCTCTGGCAGATAGACCTGGTCTCTGATCTTGGTGACCAGCTCCACCCACCCACCCATTCTGCTGGAAGCAAAACACACCTGATTCCCAATGGAGGGAGAACACCAAGGAAACTCTGCGAGCTCAAACTCATGGCCTGCTTCGGTGAGCATAACTTGCGTAAGGGAGAATCTACCCATAAAATCATCTCTACTCTTGCCCTGCCACCCTGATAGGCTTCCTTAGAATACATCTTCCTCTGAGCAGATTCAGGTTGAGATGAGAGAGTTCAAGAGTATGGACTATGCCATGGACATGAGATGAAATACCACCAAGCAGATCGTTTCTTGTCACCTTCACTGTTCTGTCCTTCTGTCTGTATTATGTAATCACTGTGGTAACAGAGCACCTTATTAACATCACTGTAAACTGAGACCCAGACTCCATTGTACCCAGCTCTGTACAAACATATAGTGGGAGGCAGTCCCTGCCCCAAAGAGCTGACTATCTAAATAGATAAGATAAAGTAGGGGAGAAAAAAAATGGGGAACTAAGAGATCAAGTGAGCTGCCCAAGTCACACAGGAAGTCAGGGCAGAATCAGGAAGTGAACCCAAGTGTCCTGGGTTCCAGTCAAGCACCGTAACCTCAGGACCACATTTTCACCCTGTCCTACCATCCCTGAGCATTTTGGAGCCATCGGTTTTGCTGCGTTGCCCACCTAGGTAACAACACAACTGAGTACCAAGCCTTCTTTTCTCTTAAAAAGTACCTAACTCTTTGTGAATGCTACCAGAAACAAACCATAAATACTAATACACCTGGCTCTCAGCTCCCTCACCTCCCACTGTAGAGCTGATGTGGACACTCAAATCTGTTGCACTTCCTTGACCCAGGCTCACCATCTGAGTCATACAGAAAATCTCTATTCTTTTGGATCATCAGTTCACATCCTCCCGCAGACTCTCACAAATTCCCAAACTTAGAGTGAAATCCTGAGCACCTTCAACCCCCAAGAAAGTTAATGGCACTAAGACAGTGATTTTTTATATGCAAAACTATACGTGTACATTGCAGGGCAGAGTCATATTTTATTAGACTTTCTACACTGGCTCTCATTGCCCTTAGGCTACATCTGGTAGCTTCTGGCTCTCTGTCTTGGCATCACTGGAAACAGCCCCTCCTCTCAATCTCTGAACAGAGGAGACTGATGGACGGGAGAGAACAAATTGACAGCACCAGCAAGGATATTTAAATTCCTGGGAGCAATAAAGGGGTCAAGAGGGAGGGGAAGGTAGAGAGCACAGTAAAGTAGGACACGGGCAGGAAGAGAGGTCAGGGGAAGGTGAGAGACAGAGTGGCCCTGATGTGGGGCACAAGAGAAAAGCATGGGAGGATGAGTGCATGAGCGGCAAGGGAGAGAAATGATATTTTCTGTTCTTTTCTGCCTTGTCAGGTCAAGCCGGAGAGCTCTCAAAAGGGGGTGTTCACCTTCTACTCTGGTACAGAGAACAGCTGTCCACATCAGAAAACTACCATGTATCATAGCTCACCGCCATGGTCAGCATCTGCCTAGGGAACAGAGTGACCCAGGAATGGAATATCAGAGCGCAGTGGAGGCCAGTGCTGCAGGACAAGACTGAGGAGCAACAGCAGAGCTTCAGGGATGCTCCAGACCTGGAATACCAGGGAGTGTTGCAGGTCAGGAACAAGGAGCATAGGCCCAGCTATGTGAGAGCAGCAGGGAGCTGCAGCTGGTCAGGATTGAAGGGCATTGGTAGAGTTATGTGGCAGCCTCAAACCAGAATAGCAGAGGTCCAAGTATGAGAAGTATTGGCAGAGCTGCACGGGAGCCTAAGAGTGGGCTGGTGGGTGAAGGCCAGCAAGAAGATGCATTGACTAGGGTGTGTGAAAACCCCAGGCAGCAACACCAAAGGCTGCTGTGTGTCAATGCAGATTTGCAGAACACATGACTACCTGAGCTGGAGTGGAACAGCTGGGGGTGCAACGGGATAGGAATGAGGTGCATTGACTGAGCTGTTGGAGGGCCCAGGGCTAGAATGGCACAGGCAGCTTCAGGACAGGAATGAGGAGTATTGAAAAAATGTGTGGGGCCCCTGGACTGGAGGAGCATTTTGCTAGTCCCGGCACAGCATTGGTCTGAGGAAGAACACGATGGCCCAGGCAAATAAATTAATTGCACTGAGACTCTCTCTTCCACCATACGTGCACACAAAACCTTTTACTCAGGTGGGAATGGGAGGTCAGAGGCTGTTGGGTTGTTGACCCATGAATGGAGACAATTATTCAGCTGATGAGGCCATGCAGGTGCTAATTAAAAACCATGCAAGGCACAACCGGTCACTGTTTGGTGTCAGCCACTTGTGAAATTAGCCTGTAGGTGGCTCACCCAACCCTCCATCTGGAGAGAAAAGAGAGAAGAAGAACAGCTTGTTGTAAATCTGTAGTTA
This sequence comes from Caretta caretta, assembly GCF_965140235.1. Lineage (NCBI taxonomy): Eukaryota > Metazoa > Chordata > Testudines > Cheloniidae > Caretta > Caretta caretta. Next base: position 21,234,759 of record NC_134218.1, read on the forward strand.
CATTGACCCATTGCAGCTGGTTGGTCTTTGGTGATTGATTTAACACTTCTGTACCCCTGTGGTATCTTGGTTAATATTTCCGCTTCTCTCCCTCCTTCCCCCATTCCCCACTCCTTCTAATCTTCCTTCTTTGAACAAACCTCAGCTCAGGGAGAGTTAGCCCTTCTATTCACCCACTGCAAGGCCAGCCCTATATATATGGAACAAATCGAAGGACCTACATTTGCTGGGGCCTGTAACCAAATTCTGGGGATAGTGAGCCAGATGCAAAGCAGAAGATATCTCATATACCTCATATGAAGGTATGAAGGTATAAAGTCTTTGGGGACCCTTCCTATGCAAAGCAAGTAGGACACCTTTACTGAAGAGGTGACCTAGGTGGAGTGGAGGATTTAATGAGGATCCTAATATATGAACCTTCTAGTACCTTGGGAAGAGCACCTAGCTTGCTATATAATTCTGCAAAATGTTAAAGTGAATCCATTTAAATAATAGTGGTTAATAGTACCCTGAAACTCAAGGCACCCTGCTTCCAGAAATGGTCTTTGCAGTAATTGAAACTAACCATGTTAAATAAACTTCCCGTGCTCCAAATGGAAAAATCATCATCTTATCCATACACTGAACTGTTCTAGGAATAAGCCAGTTCATAGGATTACAATGGTTAGAGATGGAAAAGACCTTCGAGATCACTGACTCCAACCCTCCACCAGCTCAGAACCTGGTCCCCAGACAGAGGACACTGCAGATGTTAAATTGATACTATCTGATTAGTAAAAAGAAAAGGAGTACTTGTGGCACCTTAGAGACTAACCAATTTATTTGAGCATGAGCTTTCGTGAGCTACAGCTCACTTCATCGGATGCATTCATCGGACGAAGTGAGCTGTAGCTCACGAAAGCTCATGCTCAAATAAATTGGTTAGTCTCTAAGGTGCCACAAGTACTCCTTTTCTTTTTGTGAATACAGACTAACACGGCTGTTACTCTGATACCTGATTACTGTTATTATTAGCTGTCATTGATAATCAAGTTTTGATCTTAAACAAAGGGCCCCAAAATGAGCCCAGGTATTCTTAACCAAAGGACAAAAAGCAGCCTTCACAAAGGAATGCCTGTGAAAAGATGAGGGCCAACAGTCTCAAACTTGTCTGCCCAAAGTTTAGGCAGCTAAGTACAAGTACCCAGATATTGCAGAGCACCTGTAATTCCCATTGGTTTCACCACTTGGACGTGGAGGGATAACAAAGCTCAGTATTTTCTCCACTTAACATCTTTGAGCATAGATTTGGCATCTGGTAGAAGGCAATTGCTGCACAGTTCTACATTAGTGCCATATTAAGGAATCTCTTTAGTCTATCCTTTTCTTTAAAAAAAACCAAAAACCTAGGAAATTCCATTTAGCAAACTGAGTTATTAGTTATTAGTTCACTAGGGCCTTGGTCCTAAACCTGGTTCCATGCTGGTAGAGTCCTGTATCTGTGCAGAGCCAGTTGCATGGTTGCGGCTTAAGGTTGCACAGTTAAGCACCCAAAAGTCAAAAAATGCAATGTTAAGGTTACAAAAGCAATGTTAACTCTCCCCTGTCCTGGATATGCATTAAGGATACAGTCTTTAATTACATCACAAACTGTTTCTCAAAGAATACAGTAAGATCAGGCTTTTTTTCCTAACCCCTTAAGTACACATGTGCAGCATGCTGATATTAATGACCCTCCCATAATGCAGACACACAAGGGGACAGAGATAAGGCTGTGTGTGCAAATGTGACTCTTAACTTTGGCTTTTGAGCACTTAGCCATGCAACTTTAATGGATTTTTGTTTGTTTTAATGCCATTTCTATAGCGCGTCCATCCTACAAGAGCTCCAAGAGCATTTGAAAAGTAGCAAACAGATAAGTATCATCACCTCATCTATTGCCAAGTTATTATATAGGAATCACAAGGCAGCCACGTCAGGGGTGGAACCTGGCAACAGCTTAACAGCTTGCAGCAACATAACAGAGCAGCATGAGTGAAGGTGACTATGGAATCCAGTGTAAACGGCAGTTCAAAAGGACACATTGATTTGTCACATGCATTTCCTCCTCTCTCACAGTCCTGCCCATCGGTATTTTCTTCTGCTGCCAACAGTTTTGTATTAATCTCTGATCTAACTAAAGTCTCCTTTTACCCATAAATATCACCTGTTTGTCCCCATTCTGTGTCTTGGTGCTTCTCTCCCAGAACAGTCACACCGGTGTTTTGTCCCCCTGACTGCTGGTGTTTCCAGGCTGCTTCCCACTTTTCCACAGAGAATTAGAAGGATGCATTGTTTGGCTCACTGTCATTTTTCCTTGGCTGGCTCAGCCTATGCCTGGTACAGTGATGCTGAGGGAAGAAATGAAGATGGGTTTATTCTGTATATGTAAATATCCCACAGGCAGCAGGTGAGGCATGGCCAGCCTTTGGCTGTACTACTTGTTTGTTATATGACACTATTGCATCCGTCACCACTGGTTTTGGAATCTCACAGGCTCACCTTTCCAGTAACATGGAGTGACCTCTGCTGGACGGCAGGGGTGTTGTTGTCCAGCCAGTGTCCATCCTTGATCTACATATTAAAGGCTTCAGGGAAAGAGTTTCTGTGTGCATAAGAGATGAGTTCCTCTGGTCTCCCTACCCATCCTCTCCCTAGCCACCCCCAGGAAAGTTACTCTGCTTGAATGGATCACATTGCCAACAGCACACACAGCTGGGAAAGCTACAAGTAACACAGGGTTTCATAGATTGTATTATTGTGCAGTAAGCAGCTCAGTGTTTGGACAATGATCCACGCAGATTGGATTTCAGGGAGGTTAGCCCATGGTCCCTGACAAGTCTCACATGAGGACAGTGGGTTCAGGAAACAGAAAGGGTTGGTGAAATGAATGTATTCCTGCAAAGCACAGGACAGAGACAGGAACAGTAGGGTGCTTGGAAAAAAATGATAGAAACCCTCCCATGGGAAAATGTACTTGGTTGCATGATGTTTATTGGTGCTGAGATGAATTTAGAATATTTCATCCATCTCACCTGGAGCATCAATCATAGAGTCTGTTTTATCCTATTCAGGTTCATACTCCACACCCCTCACCATGGTATCTGAGCACCTTTGAGAATAAGCAAGGAGACTAGAATAATTGAGTTGTTAGTTGCCGGTTCCTATCAAAAGTCGTGGGTTTACACCTAGCAAGCTATAAAAATGGGTGTAACCTGTTTCAAAACTCAGCTGCCTACCCCCTCTTAAAAGTTCAAAATCCAGATTTATGCCACACTTGGTTACCATGATTTGGAGGGTCATCTCCCACCCTCAGCCCTGTGGTCCACGGCCACAGGAATCTGCCAACTGTAGCATGAAAATCAGGGGCAACATAGAAACACCATAAACTATCCAGGCACCACCAGAGATGTGGAGATGCACCTGCCACATTGGTATATATATGGGGGGGGGGGGGGAGGAGTGTGTGTGAAGGGGATGTGGAAAAAGCAATGGGCCAGCTTTGGGACTGAAACTGAAGTCAGTTGAACTGTTTCTCTTTTCTTCCCCCAGCCACGGGCGATTGCTTTCTTCTAAATGATTATTGCTGATGAAAAACTGCCATGATTTGCCATTGGAGGCCAGCACGGGAACTTAGCTCATTGCTGGCATTGCTCAGATGGTTCCTCACCTCGCCAGGAGTGAAGAGCTGAGACCCCATAAAGGGCCTTTCATTCTGGCCAATGGCTCTCCTCCCCGCCCCCCATCCACCCTCTTCTTTTTCTTCAGGTGACTCTCCAGGAGGGATGGGTCCCTGAGAGAACCATGGGCAGCTGGGATTTCCAGCTCCTGAAGGGCCTGCTCCAAAAAGGATTTGAGCTGGAGAGTGAAAGGGACACTTCTATAACGCCCCCATCCCCTAAACTTCCTCCCCATCCCCCCAACTCCCATCCCTGCTTTTGTCTCCTTCTCTCCTGTCCCTCCCTCTCTGCCCACCTACTGCATCTTTCTCTCCCCTCCCTGCTTCTCTCCCCCTTTTTTTTAACCTCTTGTGTGATGCTGCCCGGTGGGGGGGCTCGCTCCCTCTCTGGCTGGGGGGAGCATTCCAAGGGCCTGGAGGAGGGGATGGGTGGAAGATTATGCTAATCCAGGGAGATGGACCCGCCTTTCCCCCTGCCCTCGTGGAGCTGGGGCTGGTGAGGAGACAGCAGCAGGGGAACGGCAAGTAGGGTACAAAAGAGAGCCAGGGAGAGGTGGAGCGGACAGCAGCGGCAGCCTCTGCCTCTCCAGCGGGCAGAGGGACAGGGGCGCTCTCCTTCACCTTTGCTGCCCTCACCCTGTCTATTTATAGGATTTCCTACTCCCCCACCCCCCTGGAGAGGGTAAGAAAACCCGTCCTTGCAGCTTCCCCCTGCGCTGCCGGATCCTCTGCATTTCCCAAGCCGAGCAGCAGAGCCTCGCATCGGATCCTCAGTGGCAAGGAGGAGAAAAGGTTACAGAGCTAGCTGCCGAGCTCCCCCGCTCTCTCCCTCCTCGGATGGGCGGAAAGAACATGAGCAGGACAAGTGGAAACTCTCTCTTCTGGGTTTTCTCCTACCTCTGCCTGGGGACGTTGGTTTCCCCGACCGATGCCAAAGGGACCTATTACCACCACCCCGCCCCTGTCTCTTACAGTAACCGATACAATCTTTATACCTCAGGATCTAGCCCGCAGCTGAGCCCCGGGAAGCCCATGGGGAAGCACAAGTAAGTGTGGCTCCTCGCTGTCTCCTCTTCCTTTTCAGCTCTGTCTCTTTCCCCGTTGAATTGACTAGAGAACGCAGGCTGCTCGATTTCACGGCTGATCCGCTTCATTGGGGGGGGGGGGGGGGCAGTGTGGAAGCGAAGGCAATGGAAAGGAAATCGGAGCTAGATTCAGTACATTCGCTCCAAGGTGTCTGAGCTGGGCGCCCAGTTACCGAACCGGAGCGGCGGGTGGGAAGCGCATGTATTTCTGTATTGAATCTGTAATGCTCAGGCAGAAAGGCGGGGCGGGGTGGGGAGAGGGGAACGGGATTAAAAATGTAACTCCCCTCCTCCCCTCTCCTTCATTTGCTCCAGAGCTCTCTCTCCCCGTGAAAAAAGGACCGATGTGGGGTTATGGCAGAACTCAGACGAATAAAGAAATTATTGGAAAGGAGAGGTCGATGCTGGAGGTGCCAGCCAGAGGTTCCCAAAACCCCGGTAACTTTTCCCAGCTGCCGCTGTTAAAAGCTCAGGCTGAAGCTCTAACGCTGCTAGCCACAGGTGGCTACCAGGGATAGAGCCAGCATAGTCCTCACCGTGTACCGCGCTAGCTACTGGCCAGCAATTTGTACCATCGGTGGCTGCCTGCCTTGGCTCCTAGCGGCAGTGAGGCGGGGTTTGCCACGTGCTTCTGGGGCTGAGGGGTAGAAAGGGCGGTCAGTCAGCCGGTCTCCCCAGCTTCCTTTCCTAGGGCACCCGCCTCCTGCGAGAGCCGGAACTGGAGGCTAGCGAGGGGCTCTTTGGGAAGACTTGCGTGCCTTAGCGGTCATCTCCAGAGCGTCTCTTGCGCTGGCAGCGCTCCATGGACTCTTTGGCTTGCCATGTCCCCCCAGTGCTGCTCTCTCTCTCCTTCCCCCAGCCCCTCCTATTTATAATACCCTCTGTCCCATTAGCTGCTGCAGCCCATTGGCATCCACTGGTGGGAAATGTCTCCAGCCCCAAGCCAGAATGGGCCAGTGTTGTGCGCTAACCCAATGCCATCCCTCCCTGGCACCCCACCCTGCACCCCGTGCCCTGTCCTTCCAGAGGGGGGGCCATACAGAGGAGGAAGATGCTTTGCTTCTGCTACTCAGGCTCTGTATAGTGGGGCTACTCGGCAGCGGAGTTGGGGAGCCAATATCAACTTCTCCCTAGACACATGCTCAGCCCCCCTCCCCCTCCTCCTCCTCTCTCTCTTTCCGCACCAGCCTGCCCACCTATTGAGTCCTGGGAAGGGTTGAATTGCAGAGAAGGACAATTCTCTGGGGGAGTTCTCTGGCCTGTGCTATGCAGGAGGTCAGCCTAGCTGGTCACACTGATCCCTCTGGCTTCAAAATCCATGAAAACTCAACCTTGATCCATTCAATGGGAGAGCTGGATTGTCTCTTCCCTTCATTTTCTAGGGAGCTCAGAGCATGGCTTGTGCTGGGCAGAATCCAAATCCCTAATCTCTTTACTTTGGCATGAGTTTCACACTCATAAAAACAAGGTGCTGATAATACTAACTGTAGCCCAGCACAGTGCAAACAGGGCTGGGGAAGCTACTCACCCCTCTCTAACCAATGCACCAGTCCTGACTGGCTTCCCCCTGTTGTTCCAGACTTGGGCTTCTTCGCTCCAGGCAGACAGCCCCTGCTGTGTTAGCCCTTCTCCTCTCCTAAGTAGACCCTGCCGCTGCTGCCTGAATAATATGATGTTCTGGGATGTGTCTAGAAGGGTGCCTTAAGATTGAGGCTGAGACCCTCAAACTCATTGCACATGTGACTGAAAGGTGAAGGTCTCCCAGGTCCCAAGGCAGCAGCTCCTCGGGTCCACTACTGGTTTTGGTCAGGGTGCAGGTGGAGGCTGGAGAATTGTAGCCGTTTCCTCACGTGGGGCTGAGCAGCCAAACAACAAAACCATTTCACATTTGAAGAGCTGTCTTTCCCTGTCTCTAGGCAATGTGTCCCAAGCCCCATGAGCTCACTCATCCCCATCTGCTTTATCCCATGGACCCACTGTATGCAACTCAGTGTTTGGCTTTGTCCTTGCACCCTCATCTTCTCCCGCCGTGCCATCTGCTGTGTCCCTGTGCCCTTAATCCTTCTCCTCTCTACACTTCTCTGCTATCTCTGCCCTGCATTCTGAACTTCTCAGCACATCCCCATCTGCTTCTCCCCACCGCCCAGTGGTTTGCTGGAATTGCCTCAGCGTCCCTCTGTTCTAGCACTGCCCCTGTACTCTTCCCCCTGGGCCTGCCTCTGCTGCCCTCAATCCCTCTCTCCAGCACCCAGTTGGATTGTGATGTGCTTGCTGCCCCACTCTGGCTGGCTCACCTCCCGTATCGTCTACACTTGGTTACAGTCTGCACATTAATTGAAAGGGCTCCGTTACTTGGCAGCACATTCCCACCGTGAGAAAAAGAACGTGTCAAAGCAGACTTGCCTAACTGGACATCCAAGGCAGAAGCAACCTGGGTACTTTTTGATTCACCCAGCGGCTTGCTCAGTGCAAGCATTGTGCCTACAGGCGGAGGCCTAGGAATCCTACCTTTTTGCAGTCACCAGCCAGTCCAACTCGCATTTGTGAGAACTCCTAGCATGAGCTATTCAGGAAGCTCCCTCTTTTTCCTACTGTCAACAGCCATGCTGCACTCCACTGGAACAAGCTGCCCAGTGAGTGTTCCCATCACTAACTTGGGTATAAGGCAGGTAGTAGGTCCCCCCGCCCGCCAGCCTGTGATCCTGTATTCACTGGACATGGAACCAAGTGTAACCCACGTTAGATGTTACTAAGACCCTATCTCCACCATAGGAATGACCATGGTGAAGGACCTGGTTGCAATACAGTTGTTCCCCAGCAAAGCAAAGAGGTGAATTAGCCTGGCAACGTAGGTGGGATGAACTATGGTTGAATCCTGTTCTCAAGCCATGCTAAAGCTTTGGACATTGACAGAGCTGTGGGGAACATGGTTCAGTCCTGCCTACACCTCCAGGCAAGGTTTCAGAGCACTGCTGGAACCAGGAGCAGGGGAACCCGAGCTCTGTGCTTATTCTGGCAAATGGCAGATGCTGGCAAAAATCTGAAGCAACCACATGAGGACCTGTGGGACTCACCTTCAACACTGTGAGAGTGGTTTAGCAGACAGAAGGAGCCATTGCTTCAGGAGCCTAGCCATTAAGTGCATGGTGAAGCCAGCAGCCAGGAAGAGTCCTGTGCTCTGGGAGCCTCTCCTGAGAGCTTGGGGAGAAGGAAAGAGCCAGGTGCATAGGGAAGCAGACAGCCTGGATCTGTCTTGCAGCCCAGGGCTCCAACCCTAGAGTGTAAAACATACAAAGGAGGCAGAACTGAGCTTCTGCAAGGTTGCTGAGCTCTAAGCCAAAGAGCTGAACCCAGACTTCTCAAGCTTTGCTGGAGAAGTGCAGCTATTTAGCTGCATCCCATTGATCCTGGCGAGAGATACTTGGATGCATTCATGCCCATCTTGTGGGAAATGCTGGTACTGAGATCTCAGACCCTGTCCCAGTGCAGATACATCAGCTGTTGTACTTCCTTAAGTTTGCCTGGGACAGCACTCATGTCGCAGACAGCAGCATGTGGGTGAAGAGCTAAGAGCAATGTACTCCCTTTCTTGGTTGTTGTTCTGGGGGTTGTTATTTCAAGCGAAGGGTGGGGAAAGCCCTTGGTGTGTGGGTCCCATGAGAGAAGGGTATGTGTACAGTGTATTAGGGAGAGGAGAACCAGCCCAAATTTAATCAGAACCCACCTAACCCTGGGGCTTCTCACACATTTGAAAGTGTTTGACTGACTTGCTTTGCCTGTTCTCACTCCCAAGTCACAGCCAGGAAGGGAAGCAGCAGCACCAGAATATAGGGGAAGCAACTAGCCTTGTGGTCTTGCTGACCCAGACAACTAGAAAGCCCTGGAGATCTTGCAAGCTGATCTCCTGAGAAAGCCTGAGCAAAGACATTCAGGCACAATGAAATGAGTATCCATGGCCCAATCCTGCCAGCCCTGGGCAGATGGAGCTCCCGCAAGCTCAGGTAGAGATCCGCACAGATAGCCCCCAACCATACATCTGAACCACTCCCAGGAGGGGAACAGTGCAGGCATGATCAAGAAAGCTCAGAGTTATGTACCTTGCTGTCAAGCCTCAGGGCTTGCGCTGAAGGAGCTCCTCATGGCCTGGGACCCAACATGTCCATCATTACCATATAGTACAGCTCCTCATTGAAGCCCCAGTGGTTTACATGTGTCCTAGGGCACCATGAGGCAGGCCCTCTGTCACCATGCTTGCATGGCATGATATAAACCTGAGTGGTCACAAAGATGCTTCAGGTTAACAAATGCAGAGGCCGAGCACAACACGGGATCCAGGCTGGGGCATCCAGGTGACATTCATCTATCCCTGTTCCTTCCCAGGAGACCCCCTCCACTCTGAGCTCTCTTGCTGTGACTTTTCCAGGTCAGTGGTGTTAGCTAATTCATTATTCCAAGTGAATGAACAGGTGGAGGGAGCCCCCTAGCAGCCTAACCCTAGTAGAGACCTTAGTAGCAAATGCTAACCAGGTGCAGGTAAACTCTGGACTGGAGGGTTTTTTGAGTCTCTCCCTTGGAAATGGACTTTGGTAGCAATGCCCCATTCTCCTTCCCTTTTCAGGGATTCCTAGCTGCTGTTTCTGGGCAGTGGCTTGACTGTGTTCTGCTTTGTTTCCACTGCAGGAGCTACTGTGCGTATGTGGTGCAGAGAAATGTGACATGCACCCTGCAGGATGGGGTGGAGAGCTACGTGAAGGCAGAGTATCACAAGTGCAGCTGGGGGCCCAAGTGCCCTGGGAAAGTCCTGTGAGTACATGTTGGACATAGCCATGGGAGTGGCATGGTGGGATCCCATGGTCATTTAGACTGAACACTAGCCCTAGTGTAACACATACGCAATACAAGTGTGCTGCTTTCATGCCACTGTCCCAGGGCTCGGCCACATGCATCCTGCATGGATGAAGCTTATCTGGCTTTCTGCATACGCTAATGATGGGGAGGCAATGGGTTTGTGGGTGTAGTGGAAATTGCATCAGAAAAAGACGTTCCGTGGATGGGGTACGAGCTGGGGCTGCTCGTCCCCAGAAGCTCAAAGCATTGCCCTTTCAGTTTGAGTATTAATACCCTCATTTGACAGATGGGAAACCATAGTATAGGGAGGTGAAGCAACATGCCCAGAATCACACAGTCAATCAGTGGTGAAATCATTTACAGACCCCTGTATACAGTGTTCATTTCTGGCCAGCCTATCTCAAAATATACAGCAGCAACAGAAGGCAGTTCAGAGACAGGCAGAGAGAGCCAGTAGACTTCTGAATGAGGAGAGACTGGAAGGATGGGGATGGTTTAGTTTAGAGAGATAACTGAGTGGACATGTTAGAAGTACACAAAATATAGAATGATACAGAAATGATAAATCATAATAATACCCAGCTCGTATACAGCACTTTTCATCCATAGATCTCAAAACACACTATACAGAGGAGATTGGTTCATTTTACAAATGGGAAAACTGAGGTACCGAGAGGAGACATGCCTTGTCTAAGGACAGCAACCAAGCCAGGAACAGAACCCAAGTCTTCCGAGTCCTAGGCCAGCATGCCAACCACCTTTTCACCTAGTCCATCCCACCTTTTCCTAGGAGCATCCTATTTACTATTTCACGCACAGAGAACAGCTAGCAGAACAGAAAAGCAAGGCATTCAAAACCAGTCAAAGGATATACTTTTCTTTGCAATGCATTACAAATCTGTGGCACTCATTGCCACAAGGCACCACTAAAGTCAGGAACCTAGCAAGACTCAGAAAAGGATTAGACATTTTTATGGATAGTAAAGTCAATCATAGTTGCATTAGATAAGGTATACTGACCTTCATGCTTCAGGGCATAAGCCAACCACTACCTGCCTGGGGTAGGAAGAAACCTCCCCTTGGGAAGGACATGCCAAAACTCTCCACTGCAAGGTCTCGGGGTGGGGAGATTCCACCTACCTCTGAGGCAGCTGCTGTTGGTCACTGGAGGAGACAGGATACTGGACTGCTACTAGGTGGATCCATTGGGCTGACCTGGTTTGGCAGTGTGCTCCTCTGTCTCCAAAGCCCCTGAGGTAACCACTGGACACTGATGCCATTGCCTGAGGCTCTCTGGTCTCATTTCCTAGAGCTGTCTCTGAGTGACTCAAGGAACAGGGGGGGGGGGGGCAGCACAGACCCCATCCTTTTGACCCAGGAGCACTAGCCAGGACTCCCTCTGGAGCCCATTACTTCTGCTCCTTAAGCAGCCTGAGGGAATGCAACGGGAGAGCTCACTGCACTATGACCTAGAAGTGAACCCGTGTCTCCTTGGCGACAGCACCCATCCTAGTGCACTAACCACTAGGTCCCTGGGCCATCTAGACTCATGGGGCAAGACAAACGTGCCCAGTGGGTTTTCCCTTTCCTTCCCCCATGGTGCTGCTCCCATGGAGGGAGCCGGTCCCTTGCCCAGGCATTAGACTGCTTTGAAGAGCAAACAGACTATTTCTGAAAGCAGACACCCTTAGTTTTTTTATTTCCTTTTTATTTTATTTTTTGGGGGGAGGGGTGCCATTTAAACCCAAACGCTCCCCCAGAGAGAGAAAGGACAGGTGCCCTGATGCCCCAGACCTACCACTACTCTGCTCCCACTGCGGAGATAAGGGGTAGGAGAGAGTTGTGTGGCAGAAGGATCACTCAAGACCTCTGTCCCACTTAGGGAGCAGAAGGGCAGCCTCTGATCCTGCCCAGTCCCTGCAGTCTGGAGAAAACCTGTAGTGGGTTTGCAGTTTGGAGACACCCCCCACACACACACACCAGCACATCTCCCACCCTTCTTTCCGACCAAACCTGCTCTCTCTTCCCATCTCCCACCAAGAGGATGAATGGATGAGGCCCACCTGTGGTGTGATGGTCTCCAGTGAGTCATGCACTATTGCTACCCACAGGCCCTCATGCAGTAGCCCCATCCCACCAAACTGCAGCAGGAATTAAATCAAGTTTCTGTCCCATTCGTGGAGTAAGGCAGCCCAACGCAGCTGTATCCACAGTGTCAAGATTGGATGAACTCACATGCTTTATGGAGGTGGCCTAATAGGTTCCCCCTCCATGAGCACCTGCCTCAATTCATCTGGCAAGGATTCTAAACAACCTCACTGTAATGGCTGGGGGAGAGCTAGCTGCGGGGCGGGGGTCAGCAGAAAATTCCAATAAAAATTAATGTTGGTTTTGCCAACTTTTTTAATGAAAATTTACAGAAACATTTCAATTTGGAACATCTGCCAGAGTGCCTCCTGCTTCCATTCTCTTCTAGGAGGTGGCTCTCTCTTCTTTCTACATCTCCCATGATACACCATGGTGAAGAGGAGGCGGAGCATCATGGGACTCCCTGGTCATAGTGCATCCTGGGAGTTGTAGTCTGGGAGGGGAACTTCCTAGAGAAGAATGGGCAACTGATCTACAACTCTCCTGAGGTACTGGAGCAGCATATTTTGGTTGTCAGGAGTTAGTTGTTGGCTTTTTATCTGGTTTTTGGTTTTTTGAGGATAAGTCCAATATTTCTGTGGAAAAGACACAATTTTGGTGAACACTTTCATTTTGTCAATAATCCAATTTGATTGAAAAAATTTGATCAGCCCAAGTCCAGGGTTCAAATGCAGGGGGGGAGAAGGTGTAGACCATGGAAAGGGAGCCTGCCGGTCTCCTGTACCAGGAAAGTATTTTTAAACTCCCTGCCATTTAGTAATGGTCCAAGGGAAAACCCCGGCTGTTCAGCAAACCTAGGGCTGGAATAAGACGATTTCCTTTCTGCTTCGCTAGTATCTGCATCCAAGAAGCTAAGGATTTGTATGGACATTAATTTGGCCTCTCACTGCCTGATACCTAAGCAGGATTGTGATCCCATCCCCCTCTCACTGATGGGCAAGCTACCCCAGAGAGGTTAAGGATCTGATTATCAGAGCCCCCACATCTCACACTGAAGCCTGGGGAAGCTATGAGTGCTCAGCACCCATGCAAATCAAACCTGAAAAGGTCTTTCACTGAGCTCAGGACATCAGGTGCATGCTGGGTGCCATCAGGTGCCAGGTTTCTCTTGGAAACCTGATTGGCATCTCAGCAGCAGGGCTAAAGCAAAACCCAGGAGCCATGACTCTCAGCCTTTGCTATGCTCACTGGCAGAGAGATTTTGGTAGTGTCACTTGAGTAGGAGGAGAATGAATGAATTCCAGCAAAGCCAGGGAAATCCCCACATTTCCCCCCTCTCTCCCAAATATCATAACCACTAGGAACCTTACAGTTGTCACTATGCTGCATTCTGTAGCTTGCGTGGGACTTCTGTGAGATTGGGGAGAGGGAAAACTCAGACCGTCCTGCTTCCAAAAGGCCCATACTTACCACTTGAGCGAAAGGAGAATCTCTGCTAGCTGATAGTAGTATAGGGCCTATGAAACACCATTTTGAGTCCATCCAGTGGAAAGCAGTAGTGCACACATGAAAGCCTGTTCTTTATATGCATCCATAGTTATTCAAACTCACTCTCAAGCATCTGGGGTTAGCAGGAGTTCACCCAGGGGTGCTGGAAAAATTTTTATAGTGAGAGTGCTGAGACCCATTGACCTAAACTGTAAACCCTGTATTTAATGGAAACCACTTCAAGCCAGGGGTTGCTGCAGCAACCCCTGCACCCCTAGTTCCAGCACCCATGAGTTCACCTCACTTGGACACGGGTGTAAAAGCTCCTCCTAGCTGACACCGTGCTGCACAATGACACTCACAGCACCATTGCAGCAGTGGGGCTAGAACCGAGCTTTAAAAGCTCAGCCTGGCCTCCGCCACTTGAGCTAAGGAGGGTCTCGCTTGTCCTGGCACAGGATCTATGACAAAGTTGCACTGCTCGAATGCTCCCTACTAGAGGGCAGCAGTGCACAGAGTGTATCTGCTAGCTAGCCAGTTGGCAACCAGCCCCACTGAACATTGCCCTGCTCCCGCTCCCTGGCCCGTTGCATCTCTTCAAACACACACACGGTGAACCCATAGCATTTGCTGAAAGAGGCCGCATTGGCCAGCTGCACTTTTTACAGCGCTTGGAATGCTGCACACAAGAGAGGCAGTTTTTCCAGGCCCTGTTGATCCAGCTGCAATAAATACTTCCTGTTGCTGGCATTCAGGGAGTTGGGGGGTGGGTTCTTAATTGCAGAAGGGCAGCTTCTTAATTGCAGAAGGGCAGTGTGTTCCTCAGCGTGAGTGGTGCCAGAGGGCAGCGCGGCAAGGCTGGGAGCACCTCGTGCGCCAGACGCCTTGCTCGCCCCATCCCGACTTCTACTTACAACCCCCCTGCCTCTGCCAAGAGCGACAGGCTGCAGCCCAAACGTCTGCACAGAGCCAAGGTGATGGCTTGTGCCAATGTTATTATTGACAGTGGCTGAGCTCGGCGGCTTTTACTGTGCACCACGATATTTCCGGGCAGGTTTAAACACTCTATAAAAAATACCATAGGAACCTGGAGGCTTCTGGACGGAGGAACAATAAAAAGCAAGCTGGTTTTTCCAGCCCCTGCTCCCCCTTTCTGACCCACGCTTCTGTTGCCAATTGAACAAACAGCAGCTCACGGCAGGTTCCTGCACAGCGTGGCATTCCGTGCAGGCTGGCCAAAAAGAGGCTGGAGGAACCGGCCGCTGAGCAAAACCCTTCCCAGTGGCCAGGGACTCACCGGAAAACAACCAGAACAAGCCCTCCTTTCCCAAGCACATTGAAAGCAGCTGAGCTAGAGCAGCCCTGTGACCGTAGCCCTATGATGCTCTCCCTTTGGAGAAGGGTGCAGGGTTCTGAGTGTGTACTTGGCCATGTACGTATAAATCAGTGCCAGTATACATCCACCTGTGTACGTACTAGGGTATGTATGCAGCTTATACACCCACATCCAAGTGAATACAGCAGGGGTGCAGGAGATGTGCACATGCATCCAAGGCTGTGCATGTCAGTTCATGCCTTGCACCTCACTTAGCCATTCATGTCAGCATCCCTTGTATCAGTGCATGTCTGCGTTTGTGTGCATTAGAACAACATAAGGTGCTCCCCAATGGGCGAAGACCCTGCCTTTGTGCTTGACATCCGGGTAGCATATTCCCCACACCATGCAGTAATGCACATGCAGAGTTCTTGCAAGGTGGATGGAAAGCTGAGAGGCCCAGCTCAATAAATGTTTGAGAGAGTTGAACATTTTCAGTGTCGCAGTTTCCACTTGAAAATGCTGTCTGCAAAATCAAAATGGTTCATAGGAATGTTGATTTCAACTAAGCTTAACCAAAAAAAACCTATTTCAGTCAAAATGGAGTATTTTGTTTTATCTTGCTCAGTTTTTCTTGTTTTGACTTAATTTTGTTGACATTTATATTAATATGATTATATTGCTACATATAATATAAATATATTAGGTTTCAAGGGTGGCAAAGTGTTTTGTTCTGGTGATTGCAATGTTTCCAAAGTGCAATATATCAGAATTTCCATTCCATGATAAATTTCAACTTTTTGTTCCCACTCGGACCCAAAGGAATTTCAAAATATTAGAATTTCCTGCAGAACAGCAATTCCATTTTCAGAGCAGCTCGAACAGTGGTTCAACTCACTTTGGGAGCAAAGATTCGGGTCTGTTTTCATTTTGTCCCAATTGGTTCCCACATACTCAGTTCACACAAGGTCACTGGAACTCTAGCAGGGATGAGGCCTAGAGAGAAATGGGGAGCGGGGAGGGGGGGCAGTGGCAGCAGGGGTAGTTTACTCCTGTCCTAATGATAGCTGTTGAATTCCCATTTGCGACACCCCTGATAAGCTAGAGTGAGGGGAAGATGAGGTGGGATTAAGGTAGAGGGTGTGCTGTTTGAAACAGGCAGAGGAAGACACTAAACTGGGAGGAGAGGTAGATACGCTGGAGGGTAGGGATAGGATAAAGAGGGCCCTCGACAAATTAGAGGACTGGGCCAAAAAAAGTCTGATGAGGTTCAACAAGGACAAGTGCAGAGTCCTGCACTTAGGACGGAAGAATCCCATGCACCGCTACAGACTAGGGACCGAATGGCTCGGCAGCAGTTCTGCAGAAAAGGACCTAGGGGTTACAGTGGACGAGAAGCTGGATATGAGTCAACAGCGTGCCCTTGTTGCCAAGAAGGCCAATGGCATTTTGGGATGTATAAGTAGGGGTATTGCCAGCAGACCGAGGGACGTGATCGTTCCCCTCTATTCAACATTGGTGAGGTCTCATCTGGAGTACTGTGTCCAGTTTTGGGCCCCACACTACAAGAAGGATGTGGAAAAACTGGAAGGAGTCCAGCGGAGGGCAACAGAAATGATTAGAGGACTGGAACACATGACTTATGAGGAGAGGCTGAGGGAACTGGGATTGTTTAGTCTGCGGAACAGAAGAATGAGGCAGGATTTGATAGCTGCTTTCAACTACCTGAAAGGGGGTTCCAGAGAGGATGGTTCTAGACTATTCTCAGTGGTAGAAGAGGACAGGACAAGGAGTAATGGTCTCAAGTTGCAGTGGGGGAGGTTTAGGTTGGATATTAAGAAAAACTTTTTCACTAGGAGGGTGGTGAAACACTGGAATGCGTTACCTAGGGAGGTGGTGGAATCTCCTTCCTTAGATATTTTTAAGGTCAGGCTTGACAAAGCCCTGGCTGGGATGATTTAGTTGGGAATTGGTCCTGCTTTGAGCAGGGGGTTGGACTAGATGACCTCCTGAGGTCCCTTCCAAACCTGATATTCTATGAAGGATAGTCCAGTTGTTAAATCCCAGCTCTGCATTCTAGGGTTAGCTCTCTGCCCCATTATTAAGGGGCCCTAGGATGTGTCTCTTAAGCCTCTCTCCCACTTTCCCCTTCTGTAAAATGTGGGCAGTAAAATCTGCCGTGCAGGGATATTGTAAAGCTCACTCCATCATTCCCCATTAGTGAAGGACTTTGAGAGTCTTGGGTGGCAGGCAGTGAGTGAGGTGCAGAGGGTTATAACAACAACATCCACCCAACCCACAATGCTTCCCACAAGGGAAAATACAGATATTGGGCACTGCTGCCCTCTATTGCTTAAGATCAGTAATTTTAGAGCAAATACGGCAAGGGGTGGTTTATTGTAATGATGTTCCATTCTAGAAACGTTCTCCAAAATACAGCAGTCTTTCGAAAGGTATTTGACCAGTCCTGAAACATTCCACAGGAGAGATCTCCCTCCCACATGCAATTCTATGGAGTTATTAACAAACAAATGTTGGAAAAGGTTTCTCTTTTAAAATTCTGTAACATGGGAGTCATTTCCACCAATGCCTCGGAGATTTGTCTCTCTCACAGAGGCAGTCATTTACGGTCTATTTGTGCAAGCTTTAGCAAAATGAGGCCCTTTGCAGTTGCCCTCCAGATACTACTGCAATATCTAGGTTTAATAATACAAATTATATTGCTATTGGTCTTTGATTTTCGTAAGTGAGAGTCACAGCAAAGAAAAGAAAGAAAGGTGCATAAGCAATCCTTCGCACGTTCTCCCCCTTCCATCCATAGATGTCTTGTCGACCTGATTGTAAGCTCATGGGGGCGGGGAGCTGTGTCTTGCTCTGTTTGCACAGTGCATGGTGCAAGCTCAGTCGGGGCCTGTAGGCAGTTACAGCTGGGCCTAGATCCACACACATGACAGTGTGTGGGCTGGGAAGAGAAATGCCAATAACAGTTACTATTCATCTCCAGCATGCCAAGACAGGTGGCTGATTCAGGCCCCCCTTCTGTTATAAAGTGCTAGAGCTCTAGATTTCAGCTCGTTAACACTGCTCTCCCTTCCTTCCTTCCTCCCTCCCTCATCTCCAAAAAGGTACCGCACCTTCTACAGACCCAAGTACAAGATTGGCTACAAGACAGTGACTGAGCTGGCATGGAGGTGCTGCCCAGGACTCATGGGAGAAGGGTGTCATGACAGCCCTACCGATCAACCAGGCATTCTGCCCCAGCGCCCCAGCCCTAAGATTCCTCCTGGTCACAAGATGTTTCCAGGTCCTAGAGTTCCTCCCCATCCCCAAATCCACCCTGAGCCGTTTCCAGGTCCAAAGAAGAACCACTATGGTGAGTGATGGAGCCCTCCCCGGAGAGCGGCATTGCCTTTGATTTCACACCCACAGGTTATGGTTTCACAGAACCTAATGACACAGTCAGCCCTGTTGTTAGCACTCTCAGTAGAGACAGCCAGGACAGAGGCCTGCTCACGCGCAAGTTAATTACTGCAGTGGCTATATGTCAACATAACTCAAATCGACTTAATTTTCTGGCGTAGACTCATAAGGAAGATTCTCTCCAGCTCAGGCTTGAGCCACAACAACAGGGCAAGTAAGGAGGAAACTTACATTACTGCAGTTGCCAGAGCCGTACTGGTCCTTAAATCAGAGAACTTCCCTCACCCAGGCTGTTAAAGCACCTTTCACCTGTGCACAGTGTTGGTTGTAGCTGGACTCCTGCAGCATTTCGTGGGGCTGGGTTTCTCACTCTCACTGAAATATGGATCATTTGGAGACAAAGTCAGAGAATTGTAGGATTCATAGACGTTTATAAGGCAAGTTGGGTTTTAGGGCCAAATTGATGGAAGGTATTTCAACAGGTTCCAGCAGCCCCTTCCAGCTGAGCTAACTTCTGCAGCAGAGTGGCGACAAGGTACCCACGAAAAAGGGGCAGCAGGAACTAATAGAGGGTGTTTTGAAATATACAGTCCCGGCCCTTTAAAAAATTCCTCCCACGTCACAAAAATGGAGCATCTTTGTTATACTAGGGCTCAGCAGAAATCACCCTCCAGGCAGGAAATTCCTTGCAGGGCAGGTAGGACTCCAAAGAGTTGAATCCCAGCCCTTTAGGCAGCAGAGAGGCCCGTCTTACCTTTCCGAGGGCTGGGCCTGAACAGATGCTCCTCTACTTTCTTTGACACAGCCCTGCTTTTCCAAGGCTGCTCCCACCCGCAATGCTAACCATCAGGAGATTTCCCTAGTGCTGGGGGCTTGTCTGCATTCTAAACATGTGCTCAGGGGGCGGGGGAGGTCATTACTGACCAAGTTGCACAGCTAAGTAAGCATGGAGCAATGTGCCTCCAATTTTCTGGAGACGGGGGGGAAAAGAGGCAAGAGATGGGGCAGGGATTTGGGGTTTGAACAGCCAGGCTTGCTCGCACTTTACCTTGTAGGGAACACAAAGAGAGCTGGTAAATTAGGGCCTGAGTCAAAGCCCACTGAAATTAATGGGAGACGACAGTAGACTTTGCATTAGGCTGCTGCAGAACACACCTAGCTGGAGCATCTGTACGTACAGACATCCTGTAGAGGCTGGGGGCCCCCCTAAAGTGGGTAGCACTGAAAAGGCTCCCGATACCTAGAGTAGCCACACTGTCGGTCTCTGCTTAGGGCAGCAGGAGCCCCATGGAGTGGCAGATACACAATTTTTACAGACATTGTACAGCCAGTTCGCCCTGCGGAGCAAGAGGGTGCAGAGGAAGGAGGCAGTTCTCTAGAGCTACTGGAGGCAAGTGGGATGGGACAGGACCACTGGGCTTTGCAGCCTCATCAGACTGCTCAAGCCACAGTGGCGCCCTTTCCAGCTATCCACAGCCCAACCCGTGGCCAAACGCATACAGACATCACTTCTAATGGGGACTGAACCCATCATCCCCCAAAATACAGGCTTCTACCCCATTCACTATCAGAAAAGAGCAGGGATTATACTTGCTGGATCCAGGTATTAGAGGGAGACATGAAATCAGGCCCAGAGAGCCACAGTCATTACTACACAAAGGGAGCAGAGGAATAGAGACCCTGAGCTATTCACCACCCATCCCCTTGCAGTTATGGCCTGCAGCTGTATAGACATAAGAACACAGGGGGTTTGTCTACACTGCAGTTAAAAACCCATGGCTTCCCCATGCCAGTTGACTCAGGCTCATGAGGCTCAGGCTAAGGGGCTGCTTAATTGCAGTGTAGATGTTGCAGATTGGCTTGGGGACCATGTGAGGTGAGCTGCAACCCAAGCCAGAACATCTACACTCCAATTAAGCTGTCCCTTAGCCTGAGCCAGGTGGCTCAGGCTAGCCACAGGTTTTTAATTGCAGTGTAGACATACCCAGGAAGGCCAGATGGGCTGCTTGCCGTGCTAACCATCTGAATACCAGAAGGCTGAATGCAAGCAACAGGACGGGCGGAAGTCAGAATTAAGGCGGAGAAAGCTGTAGTAGTCGTCGTCATCTTCCTCTCTGTTTCTTCTCTGATGTAGGCAGGAAGATACCTGGCATCTTTGGGGACAGGCTGGACCGGCTGGAAGAGGAGGTAAGGCGCCTCTCACAGTCCTACGACAGCCTGCACAACGTGGTGAGCGGGCTGGGGGACCACCTGCGTCTGGCCATCCAAGAGGACACCAACAAGATGATCGGGTCCCTGATGAACAGCCCAAGTGTGCCTGACTCAACGGTGGGCTTTGGGGTCATTCCTGATGGGATTGTGGATGTGGCTGACAAAGCAGACATCGCCACCTATCCACCCGTGGGTGAGATCCTAGCCAAGGTGAGCGAGGTGAGTGATGTGCTGAAGACCAAGACAGATTTGCTCAATGAGGTGCACGGCCTGGTCCTGGACCATGATGGGCAGATCAAACACCTGCTGGAATCAGCTAGGCCATCACCCCTCACCTCCATCGACATGTTGGAGGAGTACATGGACACCCGGCTGAGCAACCTGCGAGCAGAGCTGCTGGATGGCTTTGAGAAGAAGCTGGTGAAAATCCAGAGCACATGTGACTTCAGGATCAAGGAGGTGCAACAGCAGTGTGAGGAGGAGAAAGCTGCCAACTTGCGGCTACAGCAGACCTTGGATGGCAAGGAACTGGAAATCAAGAAGGAGATCTCCCAGCTGGAGACCCAGATCCAAGGGTTGACGGTGGTGGAGAGCTGCTGCGGCAACCTGAACTACCTCACCGAGCGCATGGACATCCTGGAGAAGGGCCTACACAGCATCTCTGAGTCCCAGAAGAACCTGCACTCGCATCTCAATGGTGAGTTCTCCACTGTCACCCTGGGGAGCCTTGTTGAAGGGCGCTTCGAGGACCTGGAGGTGAGGCTCAATGCTACAGAGAGAGAGACTGGCAGCTGCTGCTCCAGCTTGGAGGACAGCATGATGGGCCTTGTGGGGTCAGAGTTGGACGGTGTGAGGACCTCGTTTGAGGACAAAATGAGGACCTTGGAGGACAGGTTCATGACCATTGTGGGGGAGCTGAGCAATGTCAGCACCCCAGCAGGCCTGGATGGAGCCGTGATGCCGTTGCTGGAGGGAGAGCTTGCCAACATGAGGAAGCAGACAGACGAGAGACTGGAGGTGCTGCAGAGCCAGCTCACCACCCTGGAGAACACCTGCTTACTGGGCTGCGCCTCTGCTTCCAAAGATGTGGAGACCTTCCGGACAGAAATTGAGGACTGCCA
The DNA here is from genome assembly GCF_965140235.1 of Caretta caretta. Classification (NCBI taxonomy): domain Eukaryota; kingdom Metazoa; phylum Chordata; order Testudines; family Cheloniidae; genus Caretta; species Caretta caretta. Next base: position 21,256,032 of record NC_134218.1, read on the forward strand.
GAGCAAGAACCAGGATCTGCTGCTCAGAATGGACAGTAACAACGACCTCCTGCGCAAACTGAACGCCACCATCCTGGAGATCCAGAGGCGGATTGAGGAGGAGGCAGCCGGCTCCCTGCAGGGCGAGATCACCCTGCTCAAGATCAACCTGAATACTGTGAGCAAGTCACTGACAGGGCTCAAGGACTCCGTCTCCCAGTACTCCAACACCGTGCTGCACGTCAACTCTTCACTGGACGAACACGAGCGCAAGATAGAGGACGAGGTGCACTCCATTCAGGAGAAGGTCAGCGACCAAGGCTCGCAGCTCATCTTCAGCAACAAGCGCGTCCTTAACCTGAAAGGCGACCTGGAGAGACTCAAAGCCAGGATTGTGAATGACCTAAGCAACTGCAAGAATGCCGCACATGACCTGCAGAAGGAGGTGGCCCAGTTTGACAGCCGCGTAGCCCAGGTGGAAAAGATGTGCGGCGGGCTCGGTGCCATGACGGGGAGCCTGGACGTCATCCGCGATGAGCTGGAGAAGCACACAGGCAGCCTGTGGGGCTACATGGACCATATGAACGGGACATTGGCCGCCCACTCTCAGGAAATAACTGTGCTGAAGGACAACTTGCTGGATTGCCAGGCCAAAGTGACAGAGCTGGCTGAACAGGTCACCCACTTGCAAGGCGCTTCAGAGGGGAAGCAGCACTAGCTATACTGAAACCCACCTCTCTTTACCCTTGAAGAACAGAACTAACTTATATCACAGACTCTACTGTGGCAATGGGTTTTTTTTTTTTTAAATATATATATATATAAATGGAAAGCTGCTATAATCCCTTCTCCCATTTCTTTAACTTCTTTTTCTTGCCTGAGAAAAGTGAAATCCTACAGCCCAAGTTGACCCTTTGCCATTACGGAACTGGACTGGACTTGACTTCCTTCTGGTCACTTAGCAGCAGTCCTAACAATGTAGCGAGATGCCTGGTCATAGCTGGGTGGTTATGTAGCTATGACCCAGGAATGACAATTCAGGACCAAGCTCAAGGCAGAATCATTTTGGAGGATTGATTACTTCTGAAAGAATAAAACTCTGTATTTGTGAGGCAGGATGGACAAACTCTGTTCCTAAAGGATCACATGCATCTTACCCCCTGGGGCAAAGAGATAGTCAGGGACCTGCCTTTGCAACACCCACAGGGGACATTTGGATTTTAACAGGGAAAATTCCCTCTGTACTTTGGGGAATTTTATTCCCCTTTTCGATACAATGGCTTCCATTCTATTCAGCTGAACCCAGGTTTCTGTCTCACAACTAACGCCTAAGCCAATTTAAAATTAAACGCATTCCCCACCCAGCCGTTTTGACAAGTATCATAGGGGGATATGCATTAAGACAACATATGTCTATACACAAGCCTCTTCCTTCCTGCCTACTCCAGAGTGCAATGCCTTTGTTCAGCTTCCTCCATCTTACCAGTTGTGCTATGGAGCATACAGTGTGCCCTGTTAGAGATTCAACTATTTTAAGCGTGGCATTTTGTGGGAGAGCATTTTAGGACTGTATTGGGCCTGAATTTAATAAGAACAATGGGTGCTGGGGGTCCTGTGTGTTTGCAGATCAAGGACTGCAAATTGGACACAACCCTTTGCTTGTTGCCTAAGTCACATTGGAACCTAGGTCTCCAAAGATGAAAAGCCAGGGTATTAAGCCATGATGCCCCCCCAGCCCTGGGGAGTGAGTTAAGCAATAATGCGGCAGTAGATATGTGCAGGTGCTCTTGTCCCATAAATGGCTTTACTGCCCAAGATGCTCCAGGTCTAGATTTGGAGAAATAGGATTTGTGTATTCCCAGACTGCACAGGGCAATGGGTGTGCATGTTCACTATCCCATGGTCACGCAGACAGGAGTGGGCAACTGGAATCACATCCACTTCACATACCACAGGACCCCTGAAAGCCTTCTTGTCTATGTGACTTCCCTAGGGAGGGACTTGCTTTATCAAGAGCAGGCAGGAGGTAAGGTAAGGGGATGTCTCTCACAGTGCCTTTGAAAGCAGAACCCTTCTGGGGGTTGGGTGTATTAATCAAGGGAAGCTCAACTCAGCAGTATCATTTGGGCTTTTGGGAGATCTCCACATTTCACCCAGTTTTCCATCTGGGCTGGATGAGGCACAAAGGGGCTCAGTGAAGTGTCAGATCCCCGAGTGGTTCTGGTGAGCTAGGAATGGGGATTCACCTCACAGTGGAACCAGGAGGTGACAGGGGCCTCTGCTCCCACGTCTGGGCCATTTCACAGCTCTAATTTAATCTCACACTAGGCCTGCTTCAGTTCTTCTCTGCACCAGCTGCCACTGCAGCCCTGGGCCCTGACTTTCCTCACCATCGCTCTCTTCCACTCATTCTCATCCCGTTCTCCTCCTATTACCACATTTCTTCCCTGTAACCCATTGCACCAGAGTGTCAGGCATAGGCTGAAACTGGGCTCTGAAGAATTCGCCCCCTTTGCTCCATTTCCCCATTAAGCACATGGTAGCAGCTTGCCACATAGGATGTTTCCAGCTGTTCTTTCTCATGTGATACAGCTTTAATGCGAGCCCTGGCCTGGGAGGGAAGAGCATTTCCCCTTTAGCTGTCTCAGCCCAGACAAGTAACTTACACAGTGGAAGCATGGAGCAGCACAGATAGCCCTCTACAGCAGTGGTTCTCAATGAGGGGTCTGGGGCCCCCTGGGGGGCCATGAGCAGGTTTCAGGGGGTCTGCTAAGCAGAGCCAGCGTTCAACTCGCTGGAGCCCCAGTCAGAAAGCCAAAGTCCCACCATGAGGCTGAACCCTGAACCCCTGACCTGGGGTGAAGCTGAAGCCTGAGCACCTTAGCTTTGCAGGAGACCCTGTAGTATGGGGCCCACATGACCAATTAAGAGGAAGATAAATCTCCTACTATCAAGCTTATCTATAGCCAGCGTGATAGTCTGCATTTTCAAATAGCAAGTGGCTGAGGGGAGCAGCTCCCTGGAGGTCAGAAGGAAAGTAGGATGTTAAAGCTAACACAACTGGGGAGGGGGAATAGTTTCAGATGGGACAGGGGAAGAAGTGGTGGGGAGGCATGTTGCTCTCTCAGAAATGGTGCTATATTTGAACTCTTTTCCGGCCAATCACTTGAAGAGGTCTATGCTTGGACTCTCCAGTTTAAAACTAAGTAACATGGTGTTTAAATGGGCATTTGTTGCTTTTGCAGGAGGAATCTGATTGTATCTGCATCTTTGCTCCCTGTTGGAGGTGTGGGGATTCTGGAGCAGTTGTGAAATCCTATTAAAGTCCATTTTGAATTGTTTTTTTTAAAAACTTTGTACAGTTGTTCAGATGTTAAAGCTGAAAGACTGTTTGTACTAAGAACAAAAAATAAAACTTCTTGCTGAGGTTTCTGGTATCAAATGACTCCCTTACAATTAACAGAGAAGTGCAAGCACAGGGCTTGGCTCACCGAGCAAGGCAGCCAGGATTGAGACACGAGTTATTTTCCAGAACAAGTTGTTTGAGGGGTGGAAGCTGTGTGGAGGGAGGGAGGATTTGCAGCCTTGTTCAGTCCATGCTAGTAAAATTGCTGTAGCAATTGTTACATGTAGAATGTGCTTTAGAAAGAGGTTTTTGCTCACAGGAGCCTGCAGTATTTGGTATTCTCTTGTTTCTATTTATTTCATAATTAGGTGTATGCGAGAGCAGCTTTCAGCTTGGAAGTGGGGGTGGGGAGAGGGAAGCTCATAAGGGACTGACTTTTAAAGTAACTTCAGCCAGGTCTCCCTTGTGACACTAATTATGAATATTTTGTAGAGTGCTGAGCACACTGGGCCTGAGCTTTCTGGAAAGTCTGGATGCAAGGGTAGGCACTGAGCCCTGTGAAAATTCTGGCTTTAAGACCTGAGTTCTGATGCTGTGACTGCTCTCTAGGGACCACAAGGCTCACAAGAACCTGGCTTGCTTGTTTTTTAAATAGGCTTTGTCTACAGTAAGATCTAAACGGACACGAGGGCACCTACTTTGTGCTTAGCTGCTAGCTGCACTAGGATTGAGTTCTGCAGTGGGGCAAAGGCAGGGCATTAAATACATGGTCTCACCTGGCACCTACAGTGGAAAGCTGCAAAACAGCATAAGCTTCCCGCCCTAGAGTTATAGGGATAAGAGCCAATGGGGGATTTGAAACCCATTTGGAGGTCAAGCTCCTTCCACGTAGACTAGACAAAGGCACCTAGAACAAGCCACGCTTGCTCTCTACGAGTAAGACAGGAGGCTCCCTTTGAAGAGAGCCATCCCTCAGGTGAGCCACAGTTGGAAAGAGGGTGAAGAAAGCCTGACAGTGCCCAATGCACCTTTTTGGCTGAGGTTAGAGAGCTTCCATCTTCCCACAACCTACATGTGAGGTCAGGACATTTCTGAAGTAGGCTGCAGTATGGCCACAGGTCAGAACTCCTGGGTTCTACTCTCACCTCTGCCAACAACTCACGAGCTGGCCTTAAGCAAGTCACATCTTCTGCCTCAATTTCCCTCTCGGTTAAACAGGAGTCGTGCTGGGAAGGCTCCATTGTGAAAAGCACTTTGAGATCCTCCCACAGAAGCACAAGGTCATAGAGGAGGAGTGGGAGCACCAGTAAGTGGCCTCATCAAATCCAGCAGGCTGTGGATGCAAATCCCCGAAGACCCTTTCTCCCATTAGTGACATCACAAGGGCCAAGAACAACATACCTGTTGAACAAGCCCATAGCTCATTTCATTGAATAAAATCAGCAGCACTTTAAATGGAACCTCAACCCCTTTGGGAGGGACGGCCAGCATCATTCCACAGCTGTACACTGAGGACAAACTGCCACAGAGGCCAAGGGCCAGGTTTTCAAGAGATACTGAAGCACCTAAAGATGTTGATGGGGGATTTTCGAAGGTCTTACAAAGGCGACATAGCTGGGCCCTGTCAGAGAACCAGGAAGAGACCTCTTTACCAGTTTTCAGCTTCCTGGCTGAAGCCCTAGGTAAGCTCAAACTTCCTGGTGAGCTAAAAATTTTACTACCAATTCAGTGGCACCTGTGCTCAGGAGTGATACACAAAACAAGCCAGTAGCAGAAGCTATAGAATGAGACAGACACGCAGGGCTTTAAGGCACTATGTATTAATGCTATTAGTGACCAACTACTTTAATCCTGACAGTCTTCAGCCTCCTAACACAACATTATTGAGCAATTAAACTGCATCTCAGCTGATCCAAGCTCTGAACTCTCACTGGTTGTTGAGTAGATTAGGATGGGGGACCCTCCCCTCAAAAAAGCTACATGGTAGGTAGCCATTAAGACAGTCTGGGGCCATCAGTAAAATTGTAAATAGCAGCAGCCACAGTGAAGACCCACCAGTAGATCAACCCCAAGGGGATCCACCCACCATCCCTAAAACCAACAAGCCATTTCAAACCTATAAGAACCTCAAACATGTATCTGGTATATAGGAAAACACACATCCAATTTCTACTGAACAAACAAGCTTTAAGTCAAAAACTGGATTAACCCCACCACTGCCCCTTGGAGAGGGGTTCACAGTCCAGAAGGTGTCCGGGTTTATTAAATGAAACTCCCTAGCAGCAGCAGCAGAATAGGCAGGAGGCGGCAGTGGCTGCTGTATCGAGGCCTGGCAGGTTGTCCATCCCCACCAGGTCTCCGTTCTCCGGTGAGTCAGGCAAGATCTTCTATGTCAATGAGCGGCAGCGGAGCCCTCCAGTAGGAGAACTGACTGTACTCTGGCCACAGCAAGGCAACATTAACACCCTGGCCTAGCGGGGGGAAGATTAGCTCCACCAGCTCAGTCAGCCGTTCGTACCTACGAGGAAAAGGATAAACATACAGGATTACGAGACCACGTTTCTCCTTCTCAGCCCTCATCCAGGCACATGAGCCACCAAAAGGTGTTCAAGGCACACACTCTACTCCACGGCCAACAGTGCATTGCGACTAGGCCCATTCAGACATGGAGTGCACTAGCTTCTCATGCCATGTATGCTGCACAGGTTCTTGCTCACTGGCAGGCAGTGTGGCCCGCCCACCCACCCCACCAACCTTGCTACCACAACAGCGCCAGTGCCGATAGGAAATCTGGTGGACTAATTCTACAGGAGGCAGCTGAAGACAGAAGGGCCTTTGCCCTAGGGAAAGCCATGTACAGGAAGGAAGGAAAGAAGCCATGTTTTTAGACACAGGCAAAGAAGAGACTGGGGTTCAACCCACTCCTAGGATGCCAACTGTGGAGCCCAACCTTCTCCAAGGCATTTCTCTCCTCCCCGGCCTCAAGCGGCTACCCCTCTAACCCTTCCCCTGTGCAAGAGGAGAGGAACACAGAGCTGGCATTAACTCCTCATTCATCAGGGATCAGGTAGGGCCCCTGCAACCTGCCACAGAATGTTATCGGTATGAGCTTCTTCATATGTGCCATGTAGGAGCCAGACTGCAGTAGCTTCCCCACAGTCCAGGCTAGGCTAGGAAGAGCTGGGGGGCAGGGGGTGGAAGAGAGGGTCAGGAGCAGCCCGGATTGCCAAGGAGGGAGGGGAAGGTGGTGGTAGGTGCAGCCCATGGTATAGAGACAGTACAGTAGGCAAGTAGGCTTACGTGGATTTCTGGCTCTTGGTGAGCTCCCGGATCAGTTCCCCCTTTGGGTTCACCGTGAATATATGAGATGCTGACAACCCCACTTGCTTGTAAGCATCGACATCCTGCCCAAGAAAGACCAACCAGACCAGTTAGAGCCAAGGAAACACTGCCCCCCCACCCTCAGGATTGCCCCCCCTTCCTCCCAGCACGGAGGATGGAACTCACATGGATCCTGTTCCCAAAGGCGGCATGGAAGGGCTGCCCCATGGAGCCAAACAAGTTCCGGATGTCTGTCAAGCAGGCGATTTTGAATATCTCTGGCTTCTTCTCTATCACCTCCCTGCAACATGAGGGGTGGGAGGTCAGGTCAGGAGTCATAGGGCCAGGCTGGTCCAGGACCTAGGACAGCCAGGACTTCATTGCACTCCCTTATTCCAGGATCCCCCAGGCAAAGAGTCAAGGGGCAGCAATTGGCCTATCCTACCATCCTACCGCTCCCCCTACCTTATCTGGAAGGCTGTGACTACACAGGTGATAGAGACATGAAGGATCCCAACCCCCACTCACCATCCTCCCTCCCCCGGGGGAGACTGCCATCAGCCAACCAAAGCAAGTACAGCTGGAGAGGCAAGGTGGGCACCGCACCCTTCCTATTACAGGGGAAGGGGAAGTCCCAGAACAAGGCACACTTCTGCTTAGCAGCACAGTGCCAAACACCACTGGGGGCAAGACTAGAGGAGCCAGATGCTTTCTAAAGCCAGGACCATGCTGCAGACTTTAATGAGTTGCTTGGCATTAAAGCCATTACCAGCATCCTGAGAGGAGTGGCTAAGAGACCCAACCCCAGGCAACAGGCCCCTCTGATGAGGGTAAAGCCTGTTTGTGCAGGGATAGGGCTACACTTGCAGTGAAATGCACGTTTGGGCTCAGGTACAATGGAGATGGGTGGATTACAGCATCCAAGTCCCATTACACAGGGTGGCAGGGAGAGCATGTGTGTGCAGAGGATATTAAAGCAGAGAGACAGGCTGAACACCCCCAGGGAGATGTTTCGCTGGGAGTTTCAAAGACTTTGAGACCTTCGTCATGCAGCAGAGAGGCTTGCATGGTTCCTGGCACCTGCCCATGAGGGCTTCTACCTGAGCTCTCACACTGCTCCCATCACTGAGGGGCTGCTGGTGCCCCCTCAGCTCCTGGGGGAGCCAGCCTTTCCACAGAATGAAGGCCAAGGAGGAGCCACCAAAATAAAGTCACATGGGTGCCAACCCAAGCGTAGCTGTCCCAGGGGGCAACAGAACATGGCAGGGAAGAGCTACCTGTGAAAGGCTGAGAAGAGGCTGCTTGGGGCCAGCAGGATGGGCCCCTTGGGGAGGGCACAGCCCTGGTCTTTGACCCATTTCAGGTATCCTTTGGTGATGTGTGCCATGCCAATGGCCCTGGATGAGCAGTAGAGGAACTTGTAGCCATTCCTAGAACAGAGAAGGTAGGACTGGGCAGAGGCTTGTCTCTGAGCAAGCTACAGCTTCATTATGTCCCTCGCCACTGCCACAAGGAGGTGGGACCTACATGCTGGGTTTGGAGACTGAACAACCCCAATTCCTGCTCCCTGCACCCCACAACAGGCATGCATAGCCACCACCACCGCATGCACAAGGGACCACTGATTACATCTGGCAATGCTGCTCTCCATGGGCTCGGGTGCTCTGTCCACTCAACATAGGGCTCTTGGGTCCAGGCTCCATAGGAAGAGATTAGTGGGTTCATCCCAAGAGCAGCCACACAGGCAGCAGGTTCTCCTCTCTGCCAGCTCAGGTCCAGGAGGTGCTCTGGCAGATCTGCAGGAGGTGGCTCGACATGGACTCACCCCAGAGCCCTCAGCCTCTCACCAAACACAGGTGCTGCACGCCAACCCAGAAGGCTTCCAGGTGATTTCCTGGCACCACCCAGGCACGGAGAACAGCCTCCCATCATCCTTTGGCACCTCTGCTAGCTAGAGCATGGGAAGGCAAAGCCAGATGTAACACTCAGCAGTGGGAAAACGGGAGCACATCAGGGTGCCCAGTGGCTACCTACTGCTCTAACCAGACTTAACAGTATTCAGTGAGCTTCCCGCCACCCCCAGCACATCAACCAGAGCTTGGCACATGCTCTTGAAGAGCCCACTCAGCTGGCTGCACACGGATACCTAGTTATTGCTTTGGAGTTATGTAAATATTAACTTAGTGCAGGGGAGTTTTAGTCGACTTCCAGGAGTTTCTCCCCAGCTTAGCACATGAGTGCAGCTGATTCAAGAGGGGAGCTGCAGGCAGGGGAGGCCAACCAGGAGATTCACGTGTCTGTTGATTTCGTTTATTCAGCAGACTGGGTATAAAGGCAAGAGTGGCAGGGTGCAAACTCCCCGCCTCTATGGCTCAGTTATTCACCTATCCCAGCAGCTCCTTGTGTGCAAGTGAAGTGGGGCTCACCCCTTCCAGACATGGAGTGGGAGACGGTTTCCTCTTTGTGCCTTGATCACCAATAGAGGAAATAGTCTCAAGTCAGCCAGGCTCATTGCAGCTTCAAGTACACCCAACAACAGGTACACAGCACCCCGCAGTGGTGGCTCAGAGATCACAAGGAAATACCAGCATCAGAATAGTCTGGCCAATTGAAAAACCACCCCCAAAGGTGCACCACTGGGATGTAACGTGACAGGAGCTCTGTGGTGTTTGACAGGATGCACAAGACAATCTTAAACCAGGTTTAACTTAGTTAAAGCCAAACAAACATTTTCCAGGTCATTTTAAACACAGTTGCCTTTGCAGTCCCAACTCAAGAGACCTGCTACTTACCAGTTCAGGTGAACACAGGTGAGGGAAGCCTTAGAGCCAATTGCTCCCCTTTACATGTGGAAATCACCGAAGTCATTTGATGACTGACCTTCTAGACAGCATCACACATCTGCTAGCCAGTCCCCTACATTTACCTAGCTGTCCTTTCACAATGCCCCTTAGGAGGCAGCTCAAGTCACAGCATGTTTTCTGAGCCTCCCAACCATCTACCAAATCCTCCTTCAAAATCTCTTCTTCCAGGAAGCCTTCCCCCACCATCTTCCTCAGCAAGGCCTCTGTCGTAGGCCTGCATTTGGCCCAGTTAGCCTCTCAGCTCCATGAGGCAAGGTCCATACTAAGCAGGTTGTAGAGCATACTGTAGCTTTGCAGACCTCCATGAACAGTTATATGGTCTTCTAGCTATGGAGATTAAGAGGAAGCTTTCATCCCTGGTCCTTTCATCAGCTGGTGATCCCTTAACTGCCTCCTACAAGGTTTCTTCCCCAGGACCAGCTGGGTTTGGCCACTGTCAGAGACAGGATATTGAGCCAAGGGGCCATTGCTCTGAATTGGCTTGCCAATTCCTACGATTTCCAGAGAACTCCTTGGATATCTACCCAAGCAAGCGAGGCTTATTTATGGTCTGACTGAGGAATTCCAAAACAGGAGATGGAGTCCCCTGGAAGGCATGTTTTGGAAAAACAGAAAGCAGCTTCTCCTTCCCAGAAAGGATCAGCATCGCTGCTTGGCATATCAGTGACCCAGACAGCTCAGCTGACCATGTTCAAACACACTGATAGAGCCATCACCCTCTTTGGTCATTTCCTTGTTGCCCCCTAGCAGCACTGGGGGAAGACAAAAGGTTTAACAGAACCACATAGAAAGAGACAGAAACTAAATACAGGATGGGCCTCTTCCCCATATGAGGACCCTGATCCTGGAGTCCCACATCTCAGACCATCTGGGCAAGGCCCCTACCAGGTACCTGACTAAAGCTTTAACTTATTCAATACCTACAGGTGGATTTTATGGTAGAGTTTGGCAATGCCCTGGTGGGTCCAGTCTTTTCCCAGCTGTGGCAAAATGTGACCCAAAGCATCAGACCTAGAAGGAGAAGAAAGGGTTAAAATACACCCTTAAAGTTAAGTGATTCCCAGCTGGTTTGACAACAGACCTCCAGGCATTGGTAGGCTTAAGGTACCTCTGGGACAGGTGTACATGGCCATGTACACAAGGCATTTAATGACATGTGCTCTCCCTGCAGACAACACAGAGCAGGGCCCCTTACTTGGTGATTGTCCCATCGATATCGGAGATCACCACCTTGTCATCCCAATTCCACAGGTAGATGGTGGCCTCACAGCGACACGTGCCCTGGTACTGAGTGGTCACACTGAACACCACCTCATTGGGGCCATCCTGCAGGTTCAGTCTCTTCTATAGCGAGAGGGGAGAAAATGCATTGATATTCCCGCAGCACCTCTCCCCACAGAGGATCCTACACGATACTACCTGTGTGAACACGTATTCCACCCAACACAATTCAGTTGGAGGAGAAGTTCTGTGCGATTTTACACCCCCTGTCAAACCTCTCTGAAAGGCAGCTGTTGAGGGGGCAGACTGTAGTAGCCGTTTAACAGCACACATTAAGCTGCGGTATACACAGCAGGTTTTGCAGGAAGAGAACTGTATCCAGTTGAAGCCACAGGGGAATTTCAGGCATGAAGACTAACTACTAGGGTTGGATTTTGGTCTAGACACCCTTGTGGGATCTTTCTACCCACCAGTGATCAGGACCCTCTTTTTCACATCTCAGCCAAGAGATACTTCTGCAGCCCAGAGCCCCCAACCACTCTAAGGGAGCATTGATTCTGTGCTGACCCAGAGGGAAGGGGACCCACCAACGGATTCCACTTACATTTTCCTTGAAGGTCTCCCAACCAACTAGTGGCCATACCTGACCCTGCTCAAGCTAGCAAGATCTGAGGTGATCTTAGGCCTAGACCAAGATGTTTAAAGCCCTTTAGGAGCATTAATATCTGGGCCCCGCTGTAGATCATCCCGTTAGCATGCTCCTAGGTAGTGGCAGCCCTATTTGAAGGGCCATCTCCTCCCCTTCAGCCTTGATAGCGGGGAACACACACATACAATCTGATCTGAAGAGAGCCTCAGGGATTTCTTGTAGGTGGGCAGAAATTTCTGCACAGTGGCATCAGGTCTCGACACCGGGGATATGGATTCGTCACTAGATGAAGGATCCATCTTCCTCCTACACCCACATGGAAAGAGACAGAAACAAGGCTGTTTCACTGCAGCAGCAACAGGAGCCCTGGCTCAAGCCACAGCTACTAGCACACAGAAAAACCCAATCCCATGTACCGGAGAGAGTGAGACCAGGCTGTGGAGAGAAGTATGACTGGGCTCTAAAAGGAGAATGATGAGCCTTGCTCAGGTAGATGGGCCGGAATCGTGAAGTGGGGGGGAGGCGGGGCCTTTGACTGGGGTTGTCATAGGGCCTGGAGTCTCCAGAGCTTCAGGTGTATGGGGTCAGGATATAATGGTGAGCTGAATGCCCCAACATTACCCACCCCTCAGCCCTCTTCCCTCTCAAGGCTATGAAGGGGACCCCACCACTCCCACACACAGGGGTAGCCATCAGGAAGAGGAATTCACTTAATAAAAGGAGGGAGAAGATAGGCTGAGACTACAGGGCCGACTAGAGAGCCAGTCCAGTATCCACCATAGACCGATAACTAGCATGAGAGGACTGCTTACCGCTGTGGGGTAGAGCCCTGCTCCAGTTCTCCTGCGCTGGGTTCATGCTGTGGACACAGGCATTTCTACCATTAGCTCCTTTAGACAGATTCCTGTTGGGAGCTCAAAGGCCAGGAGTAAAGGCTACCTGCTTGGCTGGCTTTCAGAACGGTACAGATAGCTCTTCACCATGAGGGGAAAGAAAGAGGCTCACAACAAAATCCACCAGCACCTAGTGGGGTGGGGGAAGTCTTACCCAACCCCAGCTCTGGCACACAAGTTGGGGAGGGGAAGAATGAAGACCCACGCCCCCATAAGGGCTACCTTTCCTACCCTAAGGAGCCAGTGTGTACCTTGATTTCAGTCCAATACCTTGTGGTCTTCACCTGCTATTGCAGAGCCCCTTTTCTGCCCCCCCCCCATGCACATTTCCTTTTAGTTTTGTTAACTGCAAATTTGTGGGAGTAATTCTAGGCACGCCACCCAGCTCCAGGGTTCATGCTCTTACAGCAGTTTGTGCCACACTAACAGCTCAGGCACGAGGGCCAGGTCTATAGCGCCACTTACTTTGGCGTCACGTAGGGGTGTGAATAAGTCACCCCTTTGAGCGACGTAAGTGACTCCAACCTATGTGCTGGTGTAGACTGCGCTGTGTCTGCAGGAGAGCTTTTCCTGCCAACATAGCTACTGCCTCTCATGGAGGTGGATTTATTATGCAGACAGGAGAGATCGCTCCCCTCAGCGTAGAATGTATCTTCACCAGATGCACTGCAGCCACTAACTTCCAGCGTCATTGGGGTTCTGAGGATGCCACGCAGTGGCCAAGGACACATGACCCCTATTTTCAGATGTTCCTGCCTCCAGTCTCCACCTCAGCTTAGCTACAAGGCCTTGTTGTAGTTGGGTTTGGCTGGGGCAGGAGAACGCAGAGGGAGGAAGAAGTTACTCAGTCTCTGCTCAGTCACAGCCACTGCACATGTACCTCCTCAGCAGTCAAGTCTCTCCTCCGCCAGGAAAACCACCACCTGCCGCTCTTCTTGGGCATTTTCTCCTTCACCAGCCGGTCAATGGTGCTCTGTGAAGATGGGAGAGTTTGAGAGGGACAACTCCTGCTGCACAGCAAGTCCTGTCTGAGCCCAAGAGAGCCCTAGACTGGAGAACATTCACAGGGCATAGTTGCTCAGTTACCTCAGGATGGCAACAGCCCAAGCGCTGAACATGGGCTGAGGGGAAAATTCACAGCATCTACCTCAGTTCAGCTTCCTCCCCAACCCATCCTCATCAACACAACCCATCTCTATGGGAAGCTGAGGCCAACTGACAAAAGGCCAGAGCAGACTGAATTCTTCCAGAGGTCAGGGGTGTCTAGCTCAGCCCTGTCCCCAGGTGGACATCACCAAACTGGCCTCTTGTCGAGGGGGCAAGGGAAAGCACCATTTCTCAACTGCCATGTTTGGGCACTCAGAGTGGCACGTAGGCATGGACACTTCTACACCAAAGCGCAAATCTGCGCTTTGTGTGTTTGAGTGAGGGATGGTTGATGCACTTTTGCGGTCAGGGAAGGAGGGGACTGGGAGTCAAGGCTCTTGGCTCCCACCCCTGACTTTGCCCCACATTTATTTAGCCTCTCTCTGCCTCAGTCTTTCCCCAACCCCCATCTGTATAGCATATGGGCATTTACAGCTGCTCCCTACACAGTGAGGTTGTGAGGCTTGGCAGAGCACCTGGGACCCTTGGGTGATAAATACTATTAGCACAGGAATACAATTCCCCTAAGGGGAAGGGACTCTGCAGGGTCAGAGGAACGTAGTGTTTCTGCCATTTACCTTGGGAACGTTCTTCTGGAATGCCTGCAAGGAGAGGATCATGGGAGCAGCCACTGCCCAGTTATAGTACCTGTAAGACACAAGACGTAGAGGAAGGCAATTGCACGTGAAGGGCTAAAGCCTCAGGAAGGTGGTGGCAAGACATGGGGAGGCTGCCTGGGAAGGGAAAAAACACAGCAAGTGAAGTAGCAGCACTATGGGCATTCTGGGTTCTGTGAGGAGGCTGAAGGAGAGACCTGGCTACCCTTTAAGCACATGCACCAGAACTGGACTTCGGTAACAGGCCAGTCAGTAAAGGCAAGCAGAAGAGAGTAGGGAGATGTGGCAGCTGCCTCAGGGAAGGAATGAAACAGGGATAAAAAGATGAAGCCATGCCAGCTGTAGCATGTGTTGTGTGGCTCGTGACCAGGGCATCCTGGCTGAATTGCAAGATGCCAACAGAGCACTTAGTTGTGAAGGGGAAGCCACGAGCCATTTCCAAGTTGAGAGGACAGAAGCAGAAGCAAAGTACAGAGCATATCCTGGAAAGGGAACAAGTATATATTTGGTGCAAGGACAGCAAAGAGCCATTTTCAGATCATGCTGGCTGCAGAGGGTTTCCCCACCATTTTGAACCTCTCAATTGCTAGGCCATGGTTTTGGGTCTACGTCCCACAGAGCAGGCAGCAAGCACCACATATCCCAGCCTAGACAGTATTACAATACAAATAGCAGCCATGGACATCAGTTGTGGATGCTTGCAGAGAGGTTTCTTTGGCACAAGGGGAATATATATTAAAAAAGTCACCAGCGCCAGGAGAAGCCAAGCCAGAAGAGCAGACTACTCACTTCTTGTGGATCTGTATCACAAGGTTTGGGTCATCGAGGACTTCTGGGTTCTCAGCAAACTCCTGGTAAGAGATGATGTGCTCCACAAACTTGTCTAGCAGAAACAAGAGAATGGGGAGAGATGAAATACCAGCAAGCCAGCACTTGAGCAGTCCCTCACTAGAATATTAAGGTTATGTGAACCAGAGGGGGACATAAGCAGCTTTTTAATTGCTGTTAAGATAGGAGGCCTAGACCTCCTCATTGGAAGCCGTCAGACATCTGTGTTGTGCACCACTTCTCCTTATTCACTTGAAGGGGTCCTGCAGACTCCCCCCCTCTTCCATGGCCCAGCAGCTGATCCGCTCCCTATCTGTACTGTACCTCCTCTTAGACAGCTACATACTGTTCCTGCTAAGGAGGGGAGAATGGGAATAGGAGCAGGGTTGGTTGTAGCAGAGCCAGCTGCTGTTCCAGCACAATAAGCTCTGCTCATGGAGAAGGGCAACACCCCCAGTGGTGTGCTCTGAAAATTAATAGCAGGTTCATCCCTCCCCTTGGACCTACGGTGCAAGATCTGTCTGCTGTCCCCGAGACCCCCACAAAGGGACAGCGCGATGGGATGCATCAGGTCATGAGCGGGGTCAGATAAGTTATCGGTGCCTCCATCGGCTGTAGGACCAGCCAGCAGCTGGGTATGGCCGGGGCTGCTGGGATCAGTCGAGGGCTTTGAACCCGGTTCCATATCACTGTCAACAACAGAAGAAACAGTGACAATGCTGCATGAGTCACCAAGTCAGATACACCCTGGCCACCCAAGTGAGACCAGGTTTCACTCCTCCCCTCCAGAAGTGCATTTCTGAACCAAACTTGAGAGACCAGGTTTCATTCATATGAACAGGCAACAGGAGTTCAATGGCCTGCTGCAGTTGGAAGGAACTCCATGCAGAGCTGTTCTGCTGACTCTCCCTGGCAGCCAGGCTAGGGGACCAGGGGTGGTCTCCACAGCTGAACACAAGTGAGCAGGATCTTCTGCTGGGAGAAGTCCCAAGCAGCCCTCTCAGGAAAAAACTTGGGCCTAAGGTGTAAGTCTGCAAGTACAGACCAGTCTTAAAATAAGAGATCCTTAAAAATTAAGGCAAACCTCAGAAAAAGAGGGGTTGGGTTAGTGAACAGCACACACTGTATGCATGTTGTAGTATGAGTGCAGTTCTGGCATAAAGTAGAAGCTAGACTGCCTTGAGATCAATTATACTTAGAAAGACCATTAAAAACGCTCTCCAGTCCCATCTATATTACAGCACAGAACTGTGCTCAGTGTATCTAGGACCGCAGTAAGTTTATCTGGATCAGTTACCTCCAACACATTGTTTCAGTGTTCACTCCCTCCAAGTCAGTTACTAGAACAAGCTTTTCTGGCTGCAAGGAATCAAAATCCCTCTTGGGCCAAAGCAGGTGGCCAGACCCTTCTCTGAAACCAGCCAGCCAAAGGCCATACCTTTTGGGGAAATAAAGGGCCACCTGCTCCTCGTCCAGATTGGTGAGGTCCTCCAAGTAAATGTCGCTGGGACCCAGGTGAGGGCTTCTCTTGGTGGAGCCTCAAACACAGACAGACATACAGTGAGACCAGCATTTTCCCCAATCCATCAGTCTCTTACAGAAGCCCAAGACTGTTTCCCCCCAAAGACTTTAAAATTCCCTTTGAAACAGACACTTCAGCTAGACCAACATGGTGTTGCAAAGACTGCAGGACACAGAATAGCGCTAGTACAGGAGAACCTAGATGTGAAGCCAACTATAAGGCAAAAAGGGAAACTGATGCATCTATTTTCACCCTCCAAGTTCAGTAGCAAGGAAATAAGTCCAACAACTCTCCCTGGTTGTTAGGGTTACTCTGAGGGGTTTGCAATAAACCAAGCTGCTGTACCTATGCCAACGTATTTGATTTTTGCCTTGCTATGCTGGGGGAAAGCCAAGTAGCTCCATTAAATCTCAGTTGATGTAGCTCTGGATTCATCCCACAGAAGAAGCAAGCTGTGGCTCAGTGTCACTTAAATGCTAGAAACCCAATATCCTTGAATATGTCAAAGGACGAACAGCAAGGCACACAGCTGAGCAAGAATTCTGCATAGCTAGTGTCAGCCACAAAAGGGAAGAGAAGACAGGGCAACCCAGAGACCTGCTGGACTTGCACAAAGTGAGGTGCATAGGCCAGGACGACTTAGGCAACAGACATGGCATATTTGAGGGATAAGGGAGGGGACTGGTATTTGGGATGCAGGAGGGGGGTTGCCAACTGAAAGAGGGAAGTTGGAGGTGCATGTTGCTCTGGAGCTTGCAAAGCTGGTGAAGAGGAGATGAATTAGAGTGCTTGCCACCAGGGGAGCCAGAGAGCACACTCACCTTCCCAGGAGTATCACAGGGAGCTTGGGGCACCATTGGGCAGGGGAGCTGCAGAATGAACACCCCACTCCCAAAGCACAGGGGCCTCCCGTGCATGCTCAGAAGAGACACCTGGGGCTGGCCTGGATGGAAGATATGGATATCACATGCACAGCTCTAAGCCAGGTGGCCTAACCCCATAACCAGAACTATAGCAGTCTGCATTCTGCACCATCCAACCTGCTGCTCACCCTGCCTCCTCGGGCTCTCTGGTTTGGTTCCTGGGCTATCACTGGGTTCCATGCTTTCCAAATCAGCCCGTCTTGGGGCTGGGGCTGCCTGCGCACAAGAGGGATCCAGCTCTAGGACTTGCTGGTTCTTCATCACATTCTCTTCTCCTTCCACAGCCTCTCCCACTGACTGTTTCTGTGCTCCCTGCTCTCCTACTCGGGGCAGGGCAGTCTCTGGCATACTCCCCACCGCAGCTGCAGACTCTGCCGAGAGCTGGTCTTTTGGCACAGGGGGGCCATTCCCATTTTGGAAGACGGGCGTCGGCCTAATTACAGGTGTGGTGGAGGAACAGGACGTATCCCAGGAGTCTGTTGTTTTCAAGTCTCCTTCCAAACCTGCCATGATGGCTTGGAAGTGGGTCGCCTGGCTCACTGGGGTGGTTGCTGTCGTCGTGATGGTCATAGTGGACTTGACTGGTTCGACTCGCTCCAATTTACTCACCTTAAGAGGCGGGAGGAAAGAGGGTTGGTGAGGGAGGGGTAAAAACAAAAAGGGTCAGCCCTTTAAAAGGAAAGGCAAAAATTCTCCTCCAAATGGCATTCTTTCCCTCCTATGTGTATTTCTAGGCCTCAGCTGGCATGGTATCCGCATGGAGTGCATGAAGAAGAGAGTCAATAGCTAGCACAGGGGTTCTCTACCTTTCTCTTTCTGAGCCCCCTCCCACACGCTATGAAGACTCCATGGCCCACCTGTGGCATAATAACTGGTTTTCTGCATATAAAAGTCAGGGCCAGCATTAGGGGGCAGCAAGTAGGGCAACTGCCTAGGGCCTCATGCCACAAGGCCCTCTCCCCTGTGAAGCTACATTGCTCAAGCTTCAGCTTCAGCCCCGGGTGGTGGGATCAGGGCCCTGGGCTTCAGCCCCATGTGGTAGGGCTGCAGCTTTCTGCCAAAGGCCCCAGTGAGTCTAATGTTGGCCCTGCTTGGGGGACCCCCTGAAACCTGCTCGTGGCCCCCTGGGGGGGAGCCTGGACCTCTGGTTGAGAGCCACTGAGCGAGTGGATGCTCTGTGGAACTTACACCAGTGATGGGAGCTCACCAAGTACCTTCTAACCCCAAAGCATCTGCTCCCCCAGGACTCTGGCACTATGGAAAGTTGCTGTACCATATTTACTGAAATAAGCTATATTAGTCAAAGACCTTTATTCCAGTATAATTGCATCACCCAATGGGGCGGGCAGGGCTACTTTAAACCATACTGGTTTCAGACAGAGCTAGGTAGTGGACAAGGAGTGTGTATAGAGTAGCCCTTATGGAGAAGGCTTCTGCAGACGGCTCCGTTTCACATATACAGATAATCAAAGAAAGAAAGACCTCAGTTCCACGGATTATCAAGAACAAGCCGTTGTGCACACATTACACAGAAAATACATGAGAATGTTCAAGGTTGCAAAGTTAAGCACTCAAAAAATGCCAGAATTAAGATTGCACATGGATATCCCTCCCTCCTCATGGGCTTGATGCGTGTACAATTGATTGGCCCAAGTGTAAATACCCTCCGGCCTCATTGGGCTGTTCTCTTCTGGCTAGTGAGGGTTCGACCAACAAAACCTGAACTGGCAGATGCAGCCACAGTGGGTAGCCAAGAGAAGGAAGCACTGGACTAGTGCTATTCTGTAGGATCCGATCTAGCGTTCAAGCTACAGGGACAATATCCCGTAGAACGTAGGCACTTACATAGACTCAGTTCTGACTCTCAGTCTGTGGGTTACACTTTAATTTATATTAAAAGCAAGGCTGGGACCAAGCATTAGACCAGGGGTGGCCAACCTGAGCCTGAGGAGGAGCCAGAATTTGCCAATGTGCATGGCCAAAGAGCCACAGTAACATATCAGCAGCCCCTCTGCCCCGTCAGTCTCCCCCCCAGCCCTGACAGCAGCACCAATCAGCACTTAACCCTCCATTCCCACGCCTCCTGCCCACCATGATCAGCTGTTTTGTGGTGTGCAGGAGGCTCGGAGGAGGAGCAAGGGTGCGGCAGACTCAGGGGAAGGGGTAGGGGAAGGGGTGGAGTAGGGCTGGGGCCTGGGGCAGAGCCAGGGGTTGAGCAGTGAGCACCCCCCAGCACACCGGAAAGTTGGCGCCTGTAGCTCCAGCCCCGGAGTTGGCGCCTATGCAAGGAACCACATATTAATCTCTGAAGAACCACATGTGGCTCCGGATTGGCAACCCCTGCATTAGACCAAGACCAAGTGAGTCATATTGAGTGAGTCATACTAGAGATAAGAAATCCCCCTCTCCCCCCGGCCCTTCTCTTAAGAGAGAGACATCCTACCCCCTGACCATTGCTCCAGAATAGCCCATGCAGAATGCACAGATGTCTTCAGACAATTGCGGCACCGATTCTATTTCCCTGAGTTGAAAGAATTAAGCTGCCGCCTGAATCCTGGGACAGCCATGTTCTCTCACTAGACCATGCACCAGCTGCCCACCGACACGTGGTCAGAAAGCCAATTTCCCCCAGTCTTTCCAAAAAGCAAATTTGTTTAGAGATTGCTTACTCCATTCCCTGTCCCTTACCTACCTGAGGGAGCCTCCCCCAAGTCCATTGCATGTGGGATTCAGCTCCAAGAAGAGATGGCTCAGAGGGTTTGAGCTCCAATTCAGAGTCACTTTTGGGGGAAGACGGACAGCTTGGAGTGAGGCTACAGAGAAGAACCAGGAAGTCAAGCAGAACCCTTTCCACGTGCACAGCACCCATTTACATTAATTATTTGTATTACAGTAGCACCAGGGGCTTCAAGGCCCCACTTGAACAAACAGAGCTAGTCCCTGCCACAGAGAGCTTACATTCTAACTAGCCAAGACTGACAAGTGATGGGAGAGGAAAGTGGCAGAGAAATTGGAAGTGATTTGCCAGAAGTCACACAGCAGGTCAGTAGTGGAGCTGGGGATAGAACCAAGGTCTCTCAAGTCCCAGTCCAGGGCCCGAGCTGGTGGCCTACACTGCTTCTGAAAGCTTGTCAACATGGTGCATTAGTGTGCACCAGAGAGGTGTAAATTCTAGTTCACACCAGTATGTCATGCACCAAATAGCTTGCATGGACTCTGCTGGCACATACTAAAAGTTCCCAAGCGTGCACTGATGTAGGCCTGTTTTAAACATTACCACATCAATGCACACTTGGGAACTTTTAGTGTGGGACACACTAGTGCATACTAGAATTTACACACCCCGGTTCACTGTTTGGACAAGCCCCGAGACTCCTTCAGGCCCCAGTTTCCACCACCACCACCCATGCAGATTTGTCCTTGCTGCTTCTCAGCTCTGCCCACAGGATCTGGGCCCATTCAGGGCTTCTAGCTCTTCTACTTTCCACTCACCCCTTACTGGGCCAGGGAAGCTTAATATTTCAAGTGCCGTTCCCTTGCTCCAGCCGGCTTTCTAGTCACCCCATCCTCCAATACACCCCACTGTCTCATGGAACCTTCAAATGACTATTACCTCTGAGACGGAGCCAGCTCCCCATCAGAATAATGGTAGATCTCTTTGGATTGCACAGTCCCAGCTTCCTCACTTGGGAGGTCAGTGAAGGAGAAATAAACTGAATCACTGTGAAGAAAGAAATAAAGTAGAGTGGAAGATGGAAATACCAGTATTGGGAGCTATTACAAAGTGACACCCTCCCCCTCATGCAGAGAAAGGAACTAGCCAGGATGTTAACCCAAGACTATCAGTATCCAGAAACTAAAGGAATACAGGCTTAGCATTTCTACAGGCTTCACTTCCCCAAGGTGTTGCAGTAACATTAGCTACTAACAAACCACCCCCCATCCCGTTGGGAGGCAGGTAGTGGAAATTGCCGCCACTTCACATACAGAAACAGCGATTAGGTGGCAAGTGAGTTGCTGAGTGCCACCCAGGAGTCAGTGATGGACTCTGGTTTCCTCGCCTCAGTCCACACTACCCCCAAGGAGTCCCATCCAGCCCCCTAGCAGGGCTCACCAGGCAGTCAGCAGCTTGCGCTTTTCCTCGAGAGTCCTTTCACTGTCAGTCCCTTCCTGCTCTTCTGAAGTAGAGTCCGCTGCCTCCTTCGGCTTCGGCTTCTTCCTGCGCCGCCTTTTCTTACGAAGGGATGTCGTGTCAGAGCCCGATTCTTCTGGCTCTCCAAGCAGGCTGAGCTGAGACACAGTGGATGCCTTGGATGGTTCGGCCATGAGATCTGGGCTCTCTTCTAGAGGGATAGGGGAGGTGCACAGACAGGAGGGGATCGTCTCCTATAACAGGTGGGAAGAGGCACAATTGTTAGCCTTTGACCCCAGCCCTGTGGGGACAATCTACACAATACATTTCATTCAAGGACATGACAATTTTGTGATGATGAGCCCTTCAGGTCTGGTACGTGTGGAATACACACGAGGACACCTTTGTTAGCCTTGGCCCGTAGAGACTGTTGGAAAGTTCCTTTCAAAGTCAACTTGGCTAAATGCAATGAGAAGGTGGGATCAAGACTTAAAAAAAAAGTTAATGGTGCAGAGGGGACTAGGAACTGGATACGCAGCCTTTTCACCTCTAGGTCAGTCGGTCTAATCTAGCAGCAGCCAAAAGTCAGCACAAGGGGGTTGTTGGAGCAGGATGGACACCCCCTCACAAGACCCCACGCATTGTCAGGCACAGCAGAAGCACCAAGATTCAAGACCACCTCTCTGCTCTGACCATTGATAAAGCCTCAAAAAGCGGGCTGGCTAATCACTATGCTGTTCATCAGGGTCCTGGAGATGCTCCAGTTCTGACCTCCTCTACATTGCATCATAAGCTCCTTGACAGAGGGACCTTTCCATGCATTACACCCGGAGAGAGAGAGCGCGCGCACGCAAGAGTACTATACACACACTCCAACAGCCAGCAAGGGCAAATGGCACAACTCCAATGTAGAACAGCAATCTGAGCCTACTTGTCCTTCTCTCTTCCACTCCCCATCCCTCTTGCAGTAGGCACAAAGTCAGGAAGATACAGAAAAAAAATGAGCTGGCTGACAAGAGGTACAGGAGCCATTTCAGGGCACTCAGAGGGGTACATTCACCTCTTCCCAGCTATTGAACATGGCTTACCTCATTCTCCTCTGACTCCTGGACAAAGAAGGCCTCTCCATTGTCTCCCAGCTTCATGTGCAGGTCCACTGGTTCCCCGTTGATTTCTATGTCAACCTGACAAGCAGGGGGCGGAGCGGGGGAAAGAGGGAGAAAGCAGGGCTTGGAATCCATAGAAATCTACCTCACCCAGCAGTTCCCGGGCAATAAAGTCACACACAAGACAAGAGGGGAGTTCCATCCAAAGCACATTTTCCCTGGGGACCTCCTTCCATGCCACCACAGCCACATGCCAAACCCTCTGAAAACTAGGAGGGCTGCAGACACTAGTTTTTTTGGAGGAGGATGGAATTCTGCTTGGCAAAGGAGTCTCCGGTGAGTGAGTCCCGTCCCCCCAGCAACTGGAGAGAGAGTGTCCCATCTTATGGGGCTACCTGTCCCCATCAAGACTCCTCCCTGACTGCAGGCCTGTTTCACTTCCACCTACCACTTGGTAAATGAGGAACAGAGGTCCTCTCACATGTAAGTGAGGGACGCTCTCTCCCCCAAGCTGCCTGCTGAGGATGGTCTAGCTTCAGAGGGGGGGAAGCGAACCATTCCACAATGCACCAGGGCTGAGAGACAACCCAGGCAAATGGCAGGGCTCTCTGTCTCCACCTTCAAGCCAGCCTCCGTGAACTTAGTTTCAGGAAGAACTAGAATGGAGGAGAAAGGAGGGGACCTAAGCAAGTAGACACCAGTGCTCCCTAGCACGAACAGCACATACCCCATCTGGAGGGCATCACTTACCACTTTCTCCCTGGAGCGCAGGACTCCCAGCTTCCCAAAGCGCACGTGGAAAGGTGAGCACCGGAAAGAGCCATCTGGCTGCCTCACCACAATGATGTCAATGCATCCCGTCAGGGTGGCTGGGTTCAGGCCCTTGTACAGCTCCTTCACAGTGATCAGCACAGTCTCAGCCAGCTGTCCCACATAGTTCATGGTCTGACACTGCAACCAAGGGAAGTGGGGAGAGACTCAGGGGGGCTGCGAGAGACCTGGACACCAAGTTGTCCAAGGTAGAAGAGTCAACAAAAGCCTATTTTTTAAATATAAAAAGTCAGCAAGCATTGGAGCAGGGGTGGGCACATTATGCTCTGGGGGCCACATCTGGCCCTTCAGCCATTTTAATCTGGCCCTTGAGCTCCTGCTGGGGAGCGGGGTCTGGGGCTTGCCCCACTCTGCGCGTGCAGTGGCTCCGCGCGGCTCCCGGAAGCAGCTGCATGTTCCCCTCTCTGGCTTTTATGCCTAGGGGCAGCCAGGGGGCTCTGTATGTTGCCCCCACCCCAAGCGCTAGCTCTGCAACTCCCACTGGCTAGGAACTGCAGCCAATGTGAGCTGTAGAGGCAGCGCCTGTGGACAGGGCAGCATGCAGAGCTGCCTGGCCACGCCTCTGCACAGGAGCAAGAGGAGGAACATGCCCGCTGCTTCCGGGAGCTGCTTGAGGTAAGCACCACCCAGAGCCTGCACCCTGATCCCCTCCTGCCCTCCAAGCCCCTTGGTCCCAGCCCAGAGCACCCCACCCCCCGGCCCTAGTCTGGAGCCCCCTCCCACACCCTGAACTCCTCATTTCTGGCCCCACCCCAGAGCCCTCACCCTCTCCCACATCCCAATCTTGTGATCATTCATGCCCCCCCCCCCCCCCCCCAATACAATTTCCATACCAAGATGTGGCTCTCAGGCCAAAAAGTTTACCCAACCCTGCATTAGAGCCACAAGACTGGATTAGTCTTAAGAAGGGAGGTCTATGGAGGGGGTTAAAATGACAACTCGTAAACAAAAGGAAAATGGAAACAAACTAATGGCCCAGAATTTCTGTTTTAGAAATTAGGTCTAATTGATAGACCAAAACAAAACCAAACAGTGCAGGGGGTGGGCTATGCTGCCCAAAACCCATTTTTAAAGGTTCTAGAGAGAGAATTCGGGGGGGAGAAAAGAGAAGATCATAACACAGAGGTGGGAGAAAGGGGTGAGATTCAACATGGCTGCTGCTTTCTGGAAGCTGGGATCCCCCAGAACACTGTTGGGCCTTCACTGTCCTGGGTGTCCTGACCAGACCATGCCACAGAGAGGGAACCAATGAGACCAGTTTTGGCTAAATCCTTAACACCTGGAATGTGAGCCTTGGGTCCCTGCTGCCTCCCCCCGCAAAATGTGTCCTCTTTTTCCCACCTTATTTCTTTCCTTTCCCCTCTTTTTGCCTTACATTAAGGAGTCTGGCTTGATTGGCCAAGACCGCCCTTTTTGCAACATTGCTGTGAGCACATGACCAGAGGCAGCTAAAAGCTATGCTCTAAACCAGTGGTTTTCAACTTTTTCTCATTTATGGACCCCTAAAAACATTTCAAATGGAAATCTTAGGCATAGTTTGCAGATCCCCAGAGGTCCACGGATCACAGGTGGAAAACCACTGCTCTAAACAGCCCCACGCTGGTACAAGTTTGCCAGCTCTTAGAGAGGCTGATTGGACCATGTGCCATGCCTGCATTTCTTCAGCGGCGAGGTTGCAAGTGAGAGAGTCAGCACTAGAGACAGAAGCTGTATTTCCTATTTCTGCTGTTCTTTTCTCTCCTTTTATGTGTTTGTGTCCTGTTTTGTTTTCAAGGAAACAGCAGCTGCTGTTTCTCCCTCACCCCAGGATAGTTATTGCTATCTTTGAAAGACCAGCAAACAGTGGGGGTTTTCCCCTTTAAGGCCCTACAGCTGAAGGGAAAGGCAATGAGTAAGGCTGCAAGTCTGGCATGGAGGTCACAAATTTGGTGACTTACCAGGACCTCCATGACTTCTGCAATGCCTGGTCTGGGGGCTGCCTGAGCCCCCTCCCCACAGCAGCAGGAGTTCGGGTGTGGGAGGGGGCTCAGGGCTGAGGAAGGGGGTTGGAGCGTGGGAGGTGGTGAGGGCTCTGGGTGGTGCTTATTTTGGGGGAATGGAGGGGGGGTCCCCAGAAGCAGCAACATGTTCCAAGGCAGAAGCACAGCCAGGGAGCTCTGCATCCTGGCTCTGCCTGCAGGCACCACATCCATAGCTCCCATTGGCCATGGCTCCCAGTCAATGGGAGCTGCAGAGCAGGTGCTTGAGGCAGGGGCAGTGTGCGAATCCCTCCGGGCTGCCGCCTGCCCAAGAGCACCCAAGGTTTAGGCAGGGGTATCTAGTACAAGTCATGAACAGGTCACGGGCCATGAATTTTTGTTTACTATGACCTGTCCATGACTTTTACTAAAAATATCTGAGACTAAAACATAGCCTTAGCAATGAGAGATATTGTTCAAATAAAGGCCTACTACGTTACAAATGCTTTAACTGTTTTTCCCTCTTAAATCTTTTCTTAAGACGACACAGGAAGAAAAGAAGATTTTCTGATGGTGCATTTGCCATGCACCTGAGCAGACAGTTCATCCCTCAAAACCTCAAACCATATTTAACTGTTTAGTGTTGTGCAGTGACAGATGACCCCTTGGACTCTCTGGGCCCATGGATTCCATCAAAATGAACCAGCCATTCATACCCCCAGGGCACATACAGGTGCCTCCCGTAGGGAAATCATCTTTCACTTCACAGCCATTTGTGCAGCCCCCCACCCCCATGGGGTAAGTAATACAATGGGAATAATATTTAATGGGAAAGGGGAGGCAGAGAGGTTAAGGGGGCTTGGTCAAGACCATGTAGTGAGTCCATGACAAAGCCAGAATCAGAGTCCAGACCTCCGGCTTCCCAGTCCTGTGTTCCCACATGCTACCATACTCACCCATACTGCTTACAGACCAGAGAGGTGTTTCTAAAGGGGGAAAAAATGTGCCATTCTACTTTGTGATCAGTCAAAAAGAAACCCCTGTCCACACCCTTTAACATCAGAGAATAAGCTAGTCTCCTGCATGCCACCTAGGTCTTCAGACCATTCCCTGCTGCAGGAGCTCTCCTTGTAGGCCAGAGTCCTTGCCAGCGGCATGCGCACACCCCGTAGAGGGGAACAGGATATATAGATGAACGCCCAAGGCAAAGGAAGTGCTACTCTGTGATAAAACAGAGATATGATCTAGCAGAAGCCAAGCCATGGCTCCTTGACACTAATGTGATCAGCACAAAAGAACTAGACCAACTAGAGTTAAAGCTTTCCTTGAATTATTAGGATGTCTCATGGGACCACCACTCAGCATTGACAGAGTTTGCTGCCACCGCTTACTTACAGGTCAGCTATTCTGCTGAAATTCTTTACTTGGGTCAGAATTCTCCTCACTTCTGCATGGCAGATCTCAGCTCTGATCCTATGTTTTTCTTTTGGGAGACCCAGGACTGTAACGACAGCAGAAGAGAGAACCACTGTGCAGATCCAAGGAGAGATTTTTGCCCTCTTTTTAGCTACGTAACATCACCTGGGTGAATAGAGACCCCAGCCCATGGGATGTGGCCTTCAGCTTGTTGGGAAGCGACATTCCTGGGTTGACTGACATGGCTGTTGCTTTGTAACCTGGCTTCCCACTCCTATCTGCACATGCTGTATTTAGGCTTCATTGGATTGCCTTTGAAGTCAACGGAAAGACTCCTGTTAACTTCAGTGGAAGGTGAACCATACCCCTTATGAACACAGTATGTGCGGTGTCTCTCTTTGGGAAGATGGAGAAACCTCGGCAGGGGAAAAGCAACATACTGCCAAACACAAAATATTCAAAACTCATGAGCCACACCCTAAGATCATGAATTAAAAGGGGTTCTTGTTTACCTTCTGGTTTGAGCCTTTAAAGGGTTACATTTTCAAGCTTTCCCTGCAACTGTGAGGGCTAGACACTTTATTAAAAAAAAAAAAATCCGAGATTCTCACATATCTCCAGGAGCCAGGGTTTTGAAGAAGGCAACAGATATCACAAGACTGGGAATAAAATAGTGACAATTGGCAACTCTGAGCTCGCACGCATTCTTTCTACTCCTGGAGGGTCTGCCACCATGCAAACCGGCATCACCACGTTTCCCTGCAGAATTCTTGGTCATTATCATTAACGGGTTACAGTTATCACCCTATCACTGCACTCTTCAAAAGCAGATGGCAGGCGTTAATTTGCAGTTGAATGCTAATCGGTATGAGCCATTTCACTTTTACATGGATTGGCATTTGCCATCCCAGAGGTCTTTAATCCCATAATGAAGTCACCAGCAATCACTTTGTACTGCGTGATCTTCTTATTGGGACACCCTGGCAGATGGCCTTCTGCACCATGCACGTAGCTGTCCAAATTAGAAGAGGCCATGGAAGAGAGGTGGAAGACATCCAGAGTAGCACTATACTGAACAACAGAAGTCTCTGCACTTTACACTCATTAAAGGCCAAATCCCAACTACTTCTGATTTGGAACCATTTCACAGCCACTACATACAGGTGTAGATGAATCTCCACTAGAGTGGAAATTGTTAATACTTTCCCAGTTAAGCAACAGCCGTTGCCATTCACCATCATTTGGCTCCTGGGGGTAGATCCCAGAGAAGCAGTCATTCCGATTAAGTGGACTAGACTGTGCTGTAAGTATGAAAAGTTAAGGGCTATTTAGTTGCAGGCTGGCGGAGGACTCAGACAGCTTTGGAAGGCCACTTGCATTAGGCACTCATGCACCCCAATCACACAGCTTTTGGTTTTCATTAGCAAGGAAACCCTGCATGGCCCATAATCTTCATGTCTCTAGTTCACATGCTCCATCTTATCATTCCCAAAAGGAGGTTAATCCTCTCTTTGCCACACACAGCAGGCTGCCAAGATGCTGAGGATGTCACAGAGCCTTGCAAATTGCATGGTACGCACTGCAGTTTTGCATCAAGTGCTGGAACTTCATGATGATACAAGTGGGATGCACTGGCATGCCAAGATTCTGTGGCACATTGTATGCAGCCCCCCAGAGCAGTTGGCAGGAACTCATGTGTAACTGGCAGCCAATCTCCTCCTGGCTAGCACATGGAATCCCAGCAGAAACCTCTTGCTAAGCAAGGCATGAGAGCTGGCTATTCAGCCTGGCCTCCATTTTGAGAGGGGGGCAGAGGGACAGTCAGTACCCAGGGAGTTACAGGAGTTTGATTTCTTCCACAGCTTCCCTGGACTTCCAGAAGGCTTTACAAAGTCTCCCAGGAGCCACCACTTCAGGAAGCTGCAACAGGGCCTATGGGATAGGTACCCTGGGGCAATGAGACTGAATAGCCATGTGACAGCCCCCAAGTAGACACAGTAAAACTGCAAGCACAGCTGCCCAACGAGTGGCGACACACTGCAGGGCTGATACCAGCACCCCTGTTGTCTCACCAGCTGAGTTCTCTGTGTAGATGCAGCCATGGACCAGAGACCAAGGCTATGGCCACCATTCATGAACTGCATTAAGAGGGCTAGCAGTGGAGGCCACAACATCTCTATTAACCTCTTCTGGTAACAATAAGATGGGGACAGGAATCTCTCCTGACAGATACAGTTCCTAGAACTAAGACCTTGTGTTCTTAGTGACCTCCCTTCCCCCCCACCCCCATCCTCAGCTGTTGGGAAACTAACAGGTTGAGACCGAGAGGGGTGGGAAAAGGTTTCCAGGCTTATTCACCAAGCCCCTGTAATAGTTAGAGGAAAGCAGGTTGGTATGAGATGGCTGAGCCCAGCTGGCAGTGCTGGGTGAAAACAAGTACTGAGGCAGGGAGAGATTAAGCATTGCCTTGTTAAGCTGAGTAAGTGGCAGACCCCAGAATGGAACCCAGAAGCCCTGGCTACTAGCCTTCTGCTCTAGCTACTAGGCCACCCTACCTCTCGAAGACACAGGCATACAATCTTAGTCTGCTGGCCTGTGCAGGATGGTAACAGTTGTTCTGGACATGAGCCAGAAAGCCAGTTTGGTAGCTTAGCGGCAAGTGCTCCTCTGCTACACAAGCTTCCCAGGTTCAAATCCCACTTACTCTCTGAACTAGGAAGGACAGCCAGTGTGCCGAGGCCATAATACTCACAGCCTGATTAGCTCCAAGAGAGAACGGACTTCCAGTTACTCTGTATCAGCCCCCAATGGCTGCCCAAAGCAGCATGAAACCAGACTCCAGAGGAGAGGTCAAGATTTCAGCTCGTTTCCTCCTGCTGCCATACAGGCCCCAGATCCCATCTCTGCATGTGACCCTCATCCCAGGGGCACCCCAGGAGGCAGAGCTAGGAGGAGCTCACAAATCCTGCAGATGAGGGATTTAAAGCCACCTCCCATTCACCCAGCAAGCCAGCCAATGCAACACAGCCAGCAGCGACCTTGAGAGCAAACACTGTGGGGAAAGAGAAGGATTCCTTACCCAGACGGAAGGGGACAGCTGAACACCATCAGATGCTGCCTCTTCCCCAAAACAGATGCGACCTTCCTGGTATGCTGCACACAGAGTCATATCGCTCCAGCTGCCAGACATCCCTCGAATTGGTCCAGCAGGGACATCCACATCAAACCCCACAATCCCAGCCCCATGTTCCTCCTGCACTCCCCACCCCAAAGGGGTAACAAAATCCTACCAGTTTGTTTTGCTGCTGTGCATCCCAGAGCAAATGTCCTGGCTGGGTCCAGAAGCTTCAGTGCCTGTCAGCTCTGCTGTGCTGGGACAGGGTCATGAGCCATCCCCCATGTGCACCAGTCTGCTGAGCCCAGCTTTCTCCAGTGCTGTTTCATTGACAGCAGTGCAGCCAATGCCCCAGCCAGTGGGCAGGAGTCACCTGACCTTCCCTCTTTGTCCTCTGCTTCACACCCAGCCAGACTCCTTGGTTCCCAGGACAGCACACAAAAGGGGCACAGAGCTGGATTTTTCCCCATGGGTGAGCACTGCCAGGAGTGCACTGGACAGTCGGCCTGAGCACACCCTGGGCTCAGACTGCAAGACACTAAAAGGGTTTTATGTTTACTTGGTCATGGGAAGGGGGTAGCAGAGGAAGAAATGAGCCTTCAGTTTAACCCACTTTCCACCCACGGAGTATCTGGCAGGCATGGGGCGGTACCGTGGTGAGGGAACCTAACCTGAGCTCCAGAGGACACAAGTTTAAGGGCGCTGCTGAGCAGAAACTCATCCAAGCAGGCTCCTGCCTATGATTAACAAGGCACTATGGCAAGGATGCTTACAGGGCCTTTCAACGCCTTCATTCCAGAAAGCTTGTACTGCGTGCCTTCGGCTACCACTCCCTATCTCTGCCTTACCCTAGAGGGCCAGATGCCAGCTCACCGCAGCTCCTCAATCACTGGCTCAGTCTCACACAGCCTTGGAGAGACAGGACGAGACCCCCATGCTGCAGGCCAAAACCCAGCTCCCCTCCCACTCAGGTAAACTAATCCTTAGCCATCAGGGGTCTGGTCATCTGCGCTCCGCCACTAGGGGGAAAACATCACACAGTCCAGCCACCATATTCATGTTCCTCCAGGCTTCCAGAGTGTTTGCTATGGGGCTGAGGACACAGGGAATTTCACTCTGGAGGGGACTGTCACCCCTCCTTTCCAAGGAAGCAGCTAGCGCTCAAAAGCAGGCATGGGGCTGGGCAGGAGATTTCTGGTACTGCCAGAACCCCACAGGGTGCTACCACATCCACACAGCACGCATGGGTCATTTATAACAGGATAGTGTACTTCAGCCTTAGGGCCCAGCGAGCCTTGGTAACCGGGGGCTGCTTCGTGAATCCCAGGACCCAATTCCTACTTGATTGGTCAGCCTGGGGGGGGGGGGGGGGCGGGAAAGCCAGGGGAAGATTCAGGACCCCTCCCCCACCCCACCCCAAACGGAGCCTGGGTCGTTCAGACAGGTCTGTCCTTTTGTGATAAGGAAGGCAGTCAGTCATCCCTCCTTGCTCCCCAGCTTGTGCCCTAAGGGGCTCATCCTGCTCCCCCAAGCTGTAGAGAGAAGCAATACGAACCTCTGCCCCCTCCAGAGGGACCACACTGAACTACCCCAGCTACTTCCTTAGCACTCCTGCAGGAGGCAGGAAGTGCTTGCAAGCAGTCACCAAGCCCAGCACCAACACCTATCAACATCTGGTGCCCCAACTCATCCATACGCAGTATCCAGCCCAAGCAGCAGCCCGGGGCAGAGCTCTTGGAAGTCAAGGGGGAGACCTTCCCTCCTCACCCCGCTTTGCGAGATTATGAAAGGTACAGAGAGAGGGGGGGCGGCACCTTCTGCTGCTGGCTTTTGAGGGGAGCTGCATTTTGATATTTATTGGTGTGTCAGGATCCAGATGGTGATTTTCAGCCCACAGGGAATTTCCTGGTCTAGACACAAAGGGTAAGGCTACCTAGCAATCAGGAGGCGCGACTGCAGCACCCGTAGGCATACTCAAGCCAGCTTGCTAAAAAACAGTATAGCCTCGGTGGCAGGAGGAGCTGCGGGAGTACAATCCCACTAGTCCATACTCATGTGGGTGTTTTGTCTTCTGCACCTACACCTAACTTAGCACCACCCATCTCACACACACGCCTCTAACAGCCTCACAATTTCTCTTCACCATGTGGTTGCCCATTTACCGTGGGGCGTTGCCAGAACAGACACATTAAAGATGGCAAGGCACTCAGATAGTATACAAGCACGAAGAGAGTCAGGATTTTCCAAAGCATCTATTGATCTGGCTGCCCAGCTTGAAATGGCTTTAAAGACCCAGTGTTCAGAAAGAGTGCCTACCCTCTGAAAATCAGGCTCTGTTAAGGGGTCTCAAATTGGGCTCCCAACAAGTCTTGTCCAGAGTCCATGCTCTAGATGGCTGTCGGGCCAAGGGCATGAACTGGATGCAGTATAGTTCGATACAATCAGAGAGGCATGAGCTCTTCATTAGGACTGGCTGAAAGCTTTTCATCAATTGGGTTCTCAACTAACCTGAGTATTCCCATAAGTGTCTGCTTTCCACTGAAAACTTGCAGCCAAGGTGCCTAGGAGCAGTTGTAGTTTGGTTGCCTCACATGCCCATTCCCCTCCACAGGCCAGGGTTCTCAGCCAGACTACATTTCCCAAGAGGGTTGACTATGTTGCATCATGGGAGATGTAGTTCAACCAGGAAGCTTGGCCTAGAAAGGATAATGGGAGCTTGACCCAAACTACAATTTCCCTGAGGCAAAGTCAGAGCATTTCCAAACCCATGTTCTTTCCCTCTGTTAAGGGTGGGGGAGGGGGGAATCTGCAGAGAATATTAAAACAAAACAAAAGCCACACAGCACAGCTCTAGTTTAGATTAGGTGGAACACGTTGACAACTATGCGTAGGGCTCTACCAAATTTACGGCCATGAAAGATGCATCACGGACCATGAAATCTGGTCTTTTGTGCTTTTACCCTAGTCTAAACAGCTTTCACAGGGGAAACCAGCATTTCTCAAATTGGGAGTCCTGACCCAAAAGAATTTTGGGAGCATGGGTCACAAGGTTATTTTAGAGGGGGTCATGGTATTACCAGCCTTACTTCTGTGCTGCCTTCAGAGCTGGTGGCTCAAGAGCGGCAGCTGTTGGCCAGGCGCCCTGCTTTGAAGGCAGCGCCCCAACAGTAGCAGTGCAGAAGTAAGGGTGACAATACCATACCATGCCACCCTTACTTCTGTACTGCTGCTCTGCTTTCAGAGCTGCTCTCCAGCAGAAGGAAGCAGTACTGCAACACTTCCTATGATAACCTTGCAATACGCCCCCCCCAAAAGACACAAACTCCTTTTTGGGTCAGGACCCTTACAATTACAACACTGAAATTCCAGATTTACATAGCTGAAATCATGAAATTTACTATTCTAAATTCCTACGACTGTGAAATTGACCAAAATGGACCATGAATTTGGCAGGGCCCTAACTATGCGGATCGTCTGTTGGCTTTTGAAGGAACTGAAGTACCTACATACTTTTTTCTTCTTATAATCCTACCCACTCAGGTACACAGGGCACCACCAGTTTTCACCATTTATTTTGGTCTTGTGCTAATCTGTTTGTGCTTCCAAGAGTCATGTTGACAGATTCAGTTTCTTCCTCTATTGCTCTACACAACGTTTCCTCTAGGTCAGCCTCTCTTTCGAGGCAGCATTCATGTTCTCTCTTGACATGGAAGCCATGCTTTAGGTATGCCACCAACATGTTCTAAATATGCCCCTTGTGAAGTTGTCTCAAGCATAAGCATAGTGTAAAAAGTTGGGGCTAAGTAAGGTGTGCATGAAGGGGGTGGAGATGGGGGAAGGGTCAGGAGAGAAGACAGCAAAACTTACAGCTTACTCAGCAGTTCTCTTTTTCACAGCACACAGACAGACGTGGACTGATTAAAAACAGAAGCGTGGGCAGAGCCTAGGCAAGAGAGTTAGGTGGGGACAGCATCTGGGAGCTGCATAAAGGTGAGGAGAGATATGAGATTCAGTGAACAGACATGATGGAGGTGATTGCAGCATTCAAAGCAGGATATAACAGGAGCTTGGAGTGGAATCTTGAACTACGGGAAGAATGAGTTTTGGAAATACTCAAAAGTAGCTACCAGATCTGCTATGTGGGCTAATGGATGGTGCACTGGGCTGAGACTCCAGAGCGGAGCTATTTTTTAGTTCGCTGGCCAAAAAACGCCGCTTTAAAAAATTGTTTTGGGACCAAAAACACATTTCATTTAACTCAGAATTTTTTTTATTTTTAAAAACAGTTTTTAAAACCAAATCTAGCTAAATTTTGAAACATTGTGTGTTGAAAGTCTCAAAATAAGTTGTTTCAAGAGGTTTTATTTATTTAGCCAAATCTAATTTGAATACAGTAGTTTTGTTAGAGCCAATCTGAGTTTTCTGGTGAATAAGCTGTTTGTCTGAAATATTTCAGAGTAACAGCCGTGTTAGTCTGTATTCGCAAAAAGAAAAGGAGTACTTGTGGCACCTTAGAGACTAACCAATTTATTTGAGCATGAGCTTTCGTGAGCTACAGCTCACTTCATCGGACATCCGATGAAGTGAGCTGTAGCTCACGAAAGCTCATGCTCAAATAAATTGGTTAGTCTCTAAGGTGCCACAAGTACTCCTTTTCTTTTTGTCTGAAATAGAGGTTCTCAACCTATTTACCATTGTGGGCCGCATATGAGGCTCTCAGTTTTTATACCACACACACACACAGAGTACGTCTCCAAAAAAATGGTGTAGTATTTGTTATATGACAGCAATACAAGTCAAATCCATCTACTACCTTTCATTTCAACACTAGCAAATATCTACCAAGAGCATTTTAAATTAACAAAATACATCAAAACATTAACTGTTAAAATGAATTAACTTACAAAAAGGGTGGCATGGCATATTGTACTCTCCAGACGCTCAGCCCAGCTGCGCTGCCAGCAGTAGTGTGGAAGTGTGTCTGCAAATCCTGCTTGCAAAGATGGGGAGCCCTGCCTGGTGCAGGGTGTCCCCCTAGCCTGGGACTGCCCCCCACATGCACCCAGCCCTCAACTCCCCCATCCAGGGACCATGCACCAGTATCTAGACCCCATCCAGAGACTCGCCCCCGCCCCCACACCTAGAGTCTGTTCCCCAGGCACCAGCTGCACCCCCTCCCCATGCCCACTGGTCTCCTACCTCGGCTGCACATAGCTCAGCAGTGCAGCCCACCTGCCACTGCAGTCCTAGTACCGGGGATCCTGCTCCAACCAGGGTCACTGGTCCCATGATCCTGAGGGGTGGTGGACCACACTGAGCACTCTGGCCTCCTACTGATGCTGCCAGGCCCAATCCTGCCAGGGGAAAGGTGCTGATGCTGGGCCTGATCCTGCATGGCCCCATTTTTACACTCTCTCCCCCTGGTGGCTCTGTGCCTGGGGCAGGTGCCCTTCCTGCCCCACCCTAGTCACTACCCTGAGAACGTCACATGGGCCACGGCTGTGCGCTGACAGACCAGTGGTTCTCAGCCCGTGGCCAGAGTGAGCGGGGTGAAATGTTTTAGGAGACTTGGGTTCTATTCCCTGTTCTGCCAATGAGCTGCTGTGTGACTTCTGACAAGTCACTTCATTTTTCTGGTTCCCCTCTCACGCTGATTCTCTCTTGTCTGTTCAGATTGGGCACTCTTCTGGGCAGGGATAGTCTCACACTATGGATGTGTGCAGCACCTGGCATAATGAGGTTCCAATCCCAGTCAGGGCCCCTATCTGCTACTGTAATACAATTTCATTTTGAACAAGTGCAATCTAATGAGGGCCTGGCTGCATGGAGGGGACAAGTCAGGAGGTCAGAGGCTGCAGGCTTTAGTGGCAGAGGACACAGCATTAGCAGTGAGAAGATTTGGAAGGAAGTGAAGCCACTTGAGATACAGGAGCATAACCAAGGGGCAGAATTTGTCTCAGCAGGTCTAAAAACAACGGCCAATGGCTATCACCGGGGACTGAACTTTGGACCTCTCCAGCCAACTCAGTAGCCTCTACAGCTTGAGCTAAAGAGCTATGTTTACTAATTGGCAGCTATAGCAGACTCTTAACCTCTGCGGATGGGGGAAGGGAAGAGAATGGGTGGCATAGACTAGTTACCTCCCTTTCAAAACCACACCTCTTCCTTGCTCCTTCCCGCAGCCAACTCTGCTCCAGAAGGAGATTGGAGCTAGAGAAGCAAATTTAGGAATCAGCACCAGAGGCAATAGCTGAATCCAATGGATCCCTCAGGGAGGGTGTATAGAGGCAAGGAGGGATTCTAGCTAGCATCCAGTGGATTACCTGTCTGTAATGGGATCTGCAAAAAACAAGCCATTTCCTACAGCATCACAGAAAATCCACTCTGTCTATAGGCATTAGCTGGGGGCAGAAAGCACTTTGAGGCCAATATCATTAACCACTTTAGTCTCAAGAGTGGGTGACCAGATGTCCTGTTTTTATAGGGGCAGTCTCATTTTTGGGGACTCGCTCTTATATAGGCACCTATTACCCTCCACCCCGTGCTGTTTTTTTCCACAGTTGCTATCTGGTCCCCCTACCCAAGAGCTGTAGTTGCAACCCACAGTAATTCAGCAGTGAAGGGCTTAACTGGGGTTTTCAGACAAGCTGAGTTGACAAATAAAAGGAGTGCGTGGGAGGGGGAGAGTCCAGTTACAAACAGAAAAATAACCCCAAGTTAAAGCAGAAAGCATCTGTCCCCTACTTCCACTGACCCTAAGCCAGGCACTCCTATCCCAGCTCACCCCACCACCCAGGGTACTTCAGCACACCCCCAGAGAGACAGCCCCAAATGGGAATTCACCACTGGAGCCTCTTCCTGCAGCATGATGGTTCTCAGGAGTCATATTTCAACCCCCCAGATTTGATCACGGAGAACCAGTGGTTTGGTGCTGCCCATCAGAGTGGTAAAGTTCAGACCTAGTGTCCAGGATGATCTCTTCATACAGCAGGCAATGCCACACACTGCTTAGAGACCTCTGTGAGCCCCACATTCAGAGGCAGTAGGAAGTGAGTGTTTTTCAACCTTAGCCCCCCCACCCCATCTTCTCCACAGGCTTCATACTGAATTCAGCAAGTTTGTTGGGAGTAATAAAAAGTCCTCCTCTTTCTAGCCTCTCAAAATCCTCAGGCCAGCCCTGAGCATGGAAGTCCCATCACAGTGGGCAGGAGTCAATTGCTTTTGGAAAGGGGTGTGTGTAAATAAATAAATAAAAATATATCATGGTCAGGTCCACCCAAATAACGCCAAGGCAAACTCAGAAGATAAATAGATACGCGAGGGGGAGGAGTCAGAATCTGGGGGCCTAAAACCTGGCTAATTTGTAACCCCACCCTTAAAAACAAAAGGGAACAGCTTGACAACACCTCAGCAACCAGGATGTGGGCTGCTACTAAGTTTCCCCTTTCCAAAGGCCACAAGACAGGTCACACAGCACTTCTGCCACAGCAATTGAAGACCCCAGCTTTATAGCTAGAAGGATCTCCCAGGATAAGCCAACTACTATCTGTACTTTGCTAGAATGCCCCCAGTTTAGCACACCTTGAGCTCCTATAACTGCCTGACACAGAGGGAACTAGAAGAGGGGAGTAGGGGAAAAAAGACAAACAATATCATTTCCCTTGGCTACCAGGGAAATTGAGGACACGGGATTAATGCTTTGTACAAGTGCTACTGCATTATGAAAGTTGCTTCTCCCCCAAGCTATTCTGTATACACCTTTTACAGCAAGATTCCTTCTTTCTCATCAGTTACACTGGCCCAAGATATTCACACATTATAAGTCTTCTCTTTTTACATCCTGCCAAGATGAGGAGGGCAGCATTACCCAAACATACAGCTTTATTTGATCACTTGTTTAGCCCCCCCTACCTTGACAGCTGCTTAGCTTCAGTTGGCTGCTCCTAGACTTTGAAACAGACACGCTCTTAAAATGCTAGCTGGCTGCTACCTACACACGGGCATTTTCTTTCTGCTTCTCTCTTAGCTCTACTGCCTTACCTGAAACTTCCTGCTTCCCTCTTACCTGATCCAGGGCGGAGCCTGCACCCTAACCAGTGTCAGGTCATCACTGATCTGCCTCACCTTAAGCCTATCAGAGGTTTAGGAGCTCTAGAGACAGGACCTCATTGAACCAGGCAGCTGACAGCAAACATGAATGGCTGCAGCTGTGGGTCCCTTCAGCCCTGCCCATTTTCCTCCTCTCTCATACTCCGGGGGCTCCAGATACTTGTCAGACCTGCCAGATGTCACTCGTTTGTAGGAAGACTTCTTCCTGTTTCATTAATTTGCAGACAGGTGCGGTGCCTCACCCAAAGAAGGATTTTGCAATGTCACTGCAATAATATGCTTAGGGCGAGACTTTCCAAAAAAGCCAGCTCCCATTTAGGCACCTCAATTAGTGGGCAGATTTTCTAGAGGGTGGGGTGCTGAGCTCTGTGGAGAATCCTGGCCATTGGGGTCACAATGGAAGGTTCTGGGAGCTCACCTGTTTGAAAAACTGAGCCCTATGAGTGCTGAGTTTTCTGGAAGCTCTATCCCTTAATCCCTCCCTCATAGTGGTTTGAAATCTCCCACATTCAAGTGCTGGGAGCCTCTGCAGGGCTGAGCTAGTCTGCTGTTACTGCTAAATACTAAGATAGTCCTTCGAACTGAGGGGAAGGACTGCAGAGATGGGTAATCCAATGGGTGCTTTTGGTTTGTAAAGCTTCGTTGAAGGGTTTTTGGTTTTGCAGGTGTTGTTTGGATATAGGTTCCTTTTTCCCTGCAAATTTGGATGAATGGCTCTGGTTTTGGCCAGTCTCCAGGGCCAAATCAGTTTGCTTCATTTTTATTCAGTCCTTAATGGCAGACCATAACTTAAATAAAACCAGGGTGCCTAAGCACTGCAGCAGATGGTGTCGTGGGACATTGTATTAGCCTTTCACTTCTGTTCTTTGGAAACTGACCATGGGCTCAAGTTGAGGCAGTGTTATCTCTGCTGCTGGAAGCTTCTTAAAGTGTGGCATCCAAACTTGACAATGCATTACATAGACAATGAGCTTAATGACCATGGCTGCAGTGTATTAATATGCGTACAGTTCTCACTCAACTCCCAAAGTGCTGGCCCACCAGGCACTGGGCTCAGTGACCTGAGGAAGTTAGAGGCAGGCTACTCTTCTTTGGAATGGGAGTGCCCCTGGAACACTTCAGACCCAGCAAACCCTCTGTCAAAATCCAAAGACGCTTTGTTGCTCTGTCTGGATAGTCTCAAATTTCCCAAGGAAAATAGTGAAACCTGGGACAGATGGTGACATAGGCAGTCAAAACCACTTGAACTATCCACCCAAATCCCTATCTGTATAAAGGAAAGCAGTATTTCCTAGTGGATAGAGCACTGGACTGGGACTTGGGAGACCTGGCTTCTATTCCGTTTGGACACTGGCCTGCTGGGTGACCATGGGCAAATCATTGCATCTCTTTGTGCCTCAGTATCCCCATCTGTAAAAGGGGGGTTAGGAATCTGACCTCTTTTGTAAAACGCTTGGACATCACCCGATGAAAGGTGCTATATAAGAGCTAGGTATTAGGATTTTATGATCTATGCCAGGGATCGGCTACCTTCAGCACGTGGCCTGTCAGGGAAAGCCGCTGGCAGGCTGGGCTGGTTTGTTTACCTGCAACGTCCGCAGGTTTGGCCGATCGCTGCTCCAGGCCAATGGGGGCTGCGGGAAGCGGCAGCCAGCACATCCCTCAGCCCCTGCCGAGTCACAAGGAAGCTCCTTGTGGAAACAAGGAACGAAACTCCTAAGATTAGAGTTGAATTTAACAGTCTGTTCGTTTCTGGGTTCATATACTGTACCCATCAGCATGGTATCTGAGCGCCACTGCATTTGAATCAACCCAAACAAAGTGCAATTCATGGGGGGAGAAACCACATGAACTAAAACCCGCTAAGCGACTTGTCAAAAAAAGCTATGTGACAGAAACCCAGCAAGATTTGTCCAGCCCTGCCCGAGTTCTGACACACTGGGGTTATAACCCGGGTTTCACCGCAAGGTGGCAATCTTTCATCTCTTTAAAAAACAGGAGTACTTGTGGCACCTTAGAGACTAACCAATTTATTTGATCATAAGCTTTCGTGAGCTACAGCTCACTTCATCGGAGACATGCATCTGATGAAGTGAGCTGTAGCTCACGAAAACTTATGCTCAAATAAATGTGTTAGTCTCTAAGGTGCCACAAGTCCTCCTGTTCCTTTCGCGGATACAGACTAACACAGCTGCTACTCTGAAACCTTTCATCTCTTTCTGTCTCTGTCCGTTCATCATCTTCAGATACGCTGCACAATTCAGACTCAAATTCTGTGCACAGCAGATACGTGCATCTTCCACAACAGTCCCCAGGAGATGCACAAGCACATCACAGAGAAGACTCTGGCCCTATCCTAATTAACATCTTCCCATCTCGTGACTGTATGTATATACATAGGTGCTGGAACTAGGGGTGCTGCTGCACACCCTGCCTTGAAGCGATTTCCATTATATACAGGGTCTACAGTTTAAACAGCTCTCAGCACCCCCACTATAGAAATTGTTTCAACACCCCTGTGTATACAGCGACCAAAGTTTTCTATTAACGGCAGCTTGAGCCTTTTATAGAGCCCCCAGTAAAGAATTCTAATGATTAATAGCATATCACTATGGCACCATTAACATCTGCAGTGCTCTGACAGAGACCCGGTCCCTGTGCAAAAGAGTGTACAAAGTAAGGGTCTGATGATCCTACTTCCTATACGTTAATGGCAAAGCCCTTCTTCTTTTCAATTGGAGCAGTGCGGGGCCCTAAATGAGAGAGACATAAGCAGATAGATGCAGATTCTCAAAAGGTATCTAGGTGCCTAGCTCCCACTGAAGGCAATGGGAGCCAGGTGCCTAAATACCTTTGGGCTATGCAGCACAGGTGGTAACAGACAGCTAAGCAAAAGAAGGCAGTTTAACAGGACTTAGCATTTATGGATCTCAACCTGCTTTAAGTATCGTGATCCTCATGTGACAGACGAGGAAGCTGAGGCATGGGTAAGTGATTTGACCAAAGTCACATAGGGAGTGCTAGCAAAGATGGGGTCAGAAGCCAGGTCTGCTGGTTCCCAGTTGGGTGCCCTTTCCACTGGCCCTGCCCTGTTTTTAAGGAGGGATTTGATGGGAGAAGGGAGGGATTTGGCTTGGGGTGGGGGGAGGATGTTCCAGGTACAGGGGGCACCACAGAAAAGGCATGAAGCTGAGTTCTGGTGGGGCAGAGCACGCACTGAAAGGGAGTCTGGTAGCTAGATCCTGATGGAGGAAGAACCTGAAAGGCCGTGAAGGGATCAAAGATGGGAGCTAAGCAGGGTGGGAGGTGGCTGGAGAAGCAGCATTAGGGATAGCCTGGAGGAGGGCACAGATCAGAGACAGGGGAGGAGGAAGCAAGAGTCAAGATGAGAGAGAAACAAGGAAACCAAACACATAGGCAGGATATTGCACTTTGCACATGAGGCAACTGTCTTGCAAAATAGCCAGGGTGGTGTTTGTATAGTTACCAGGATTAATAACAGGGGCCAAACTGCCTGCACCCGTCGGAGCTGCCACAGGCTGAGGTAGCAGATAGCCCACGGGGCTGATGAGCACAGAGACATTCCGAGCTGAAATCACAGGCGAGGTCTGGGGAGGCTCACAGGCCGGCATGCTGCCTCCCAGTTCAGGCACCTTTCTGGGGCAGATCACGTCCATTGCATGCAGTTTATTTGGTGTGAGCCTCTCACATGAGTCCTTATAAACAGAGCTCCTGTCTCCTCCACATGGACATTAAAGATCCCTGGTCCCTTTTGTAATGGGAGGGGGTTAGTGTGGTCAGCAATTTCCCCTTTCATCTGTTGTGCTGTGTGATGTACACTAGATACAGCACTGGGCTGGGACTCAGGAGACCTTTGGGCCAGTCACTGCACCGCCCTGAGCCTCAGTGAACCCATCTGTGCAAGGGGGATAATGCTACTGACCTCCCTTGTAAAGCGCTTTGAGGTCTACTGATGAACAGTGCTAAATAAAATCTTGGCATTGTGAATGATAGGGAGGGGCTTGGCTACAATGATCATGAGGCCCATGTATACAGACAGGCAGTCCCCTGCGTTTGTTCATCACCTAGCACAAGGGAGTCCTGGTCCATGACTTGAGCTCCTAGTTGCCTCACTGGGCCACCTTAAAGAATCTCTCCCCCAGTCTGTGGTTTACCCCCTCCAAAGCCATGTATTGAAGAGACGGATGTAATAAGCAGGGTTTCCAATAGAAAAGTGCAGCTACTTCTGTACAGTTTAAGGTGGAATCCAAGCGACGTAGTTCTCCATATAATGGCAAGGGTGCGACAACAGCACGCCCAGGCAGCTGATTTACTTGGCTAACAGGCTTTTATTGTCCACGAACACACACACCCTGTCCAGCAACGCAATAAACATCAGACGGCAGCAAGCCCATTAGCATGCCAGTAGGAAAACAAAGCTTGTCTCAGCTCACCTGACCTTCCCCACCCCCCTCCTCTCAGGGAACGTGGGGGCTGCTTTTTGCTGAGCAGGATTTGAATGAGTGTTTGAAAACGTGGGGCACAGCTTTAAAAGAAAAGGCTGATTGTTCATTATTGCACAGTCTCTTGCCAGCCTACCAACTGAATTTGCTGCCAAGCATTGGTTCCAGATCCAGAGCCGGATATTTTGCCGCTCTCCCAGAACCACTCACTACAGGTAGCTAAGATGACAGTCACTCCAGTGCAGAAAGAAGGGATCTGAATGAACTGCACAAGGGAATATTTTACTCTCAGAGACCTGAGTCCACAGGTGGCTTTTTCTGAACAAAGCAGCCAGAAGACCACTCTCTACAGAGCATGGTTGGATGGAGAGATACAGAGGTCATGGCAATCAGCTACACCCCAGTCATGTGCAGTTAGGGACAGAACCCATAACCCACCCGCTCCAAACACAGGTTTGAATGAAACACACCCCTTGAACTAAAGGAGAAGCTGTTAGTTATCAGTAACTATTACTGGGTTTTTATCTTTTAGGGGCAGGCGCATGCATACACCTTAGCCAGTGCATTCTAGTGTATTTTGGACAGCATGACATGCCTCCCTAGCTATTTAAACACCACTCACTAACTCCCCTGCGAGAGCCGGTAAAAGCAGCTTCCAGCTGACAGCAGCTCAACGCAGAACTCCTGCTGCTTGGGTGAGCAAAAGAGGGGGAGAGCCATGGAGATGCGCAGACTTGCTGGCCTCAGACCACAACGGTTCTGCTCTGAGCCTGGCCTGTGGTAAATTGCAGGATGGGTATGAGAACCGTTCAAAACACTCGGCCGTTTCAGTTCACAGGGGTCCGTCTGTGCACACATCCTTTGATTTGGCCTATGCGAGCCTGCAGCCCCCCTAACGCTCAGCGTCCGAGACACCCAAAAGAAACTTAAGAGGAAAGCCGGTCAAACTCCCCTAGTTTCATGACACACCATAGTAGTTTAAGGAAAAATAGTACCCACGTCCAGCTCTACGAAAACTAGGGCTGGGTTTGCTCAAGAGTTCACAAGACACCTAGCCTGTGTGCTGCTAGCCTGACGCAGCGAGCAGACTCCTGTTGAAATCCAGGGGGCTATGCTTCGGAGTAAGAGAAGCAGGGTCTGGCCTGCTGTCTGCAATGAAACCTGATTGCAAATCATTGATTTGAATGAACTTAATGCACTCGGCCACTGGGCGAGCTATAGCATGCAGCCCCCCGCCCTAGACTGGCAGACACAGCGCCCCTTCGCCTCTCAGAAAGACTGGTCCATATCCTTCTGTTTCCATGCTGATATTGCCGGTCTCGTGGGTGAATCATTGGGGAAAGTGTTAGTGACTCCTGGCTGTCGTCCTGCATCCCTGCACTTCTATATTTGACCGAAGGAACGTGCCGCTTGCAACAAAGGCCAAATCATGGATCTGACACAGTAAAGGGTCTAGGCCCCTTCAGTTCCTACTGCTGGCCATGGGAGCAAGGGGTGCTTAGCACCTTGCATGCGTGAGTCCCACAGAAGGAAGCAACTCCAGCACTGCTGTTGCTTTGCCTTTCTAGAACACGTTTCATTCATGTGCCTGCCAGTGCATTAAAGCCCAGAAGCAACCCTTGGGAGGGAGTTAGAACCCTGGACATGAGGGTAACAGGTGTGTTAGAGCTACAGAGATAGATGCCATTATAACCAATTTACAAATGGGCAAACCAAAGCTTGGAGCAGCCAAGTAACATGTCCAAGCCAACTGCTCAAGCCACTAGACCACACTGCCTCCTTGCTTGCATCCTGCTTGAGCTGCTAGACCACATTCCCTCTCCTGAGGAGCAAAGGATCCCCTGGTGCATACAGCAGAGACCTATGCACACTCTGTAGAAAAGC
Organism: Caretta caretta; assembly: GCF_965140235.1. Lineage (NCBI taxonomy): Eukaryota > Metazoa > Chordata > Testudines > Cheloniidae > Caretta > Caretta caretta. The sequence continues at coordinate 21,300,355 of NC_134218.1, forward strand.
CCAGGCAGGGATTGATAGGAGGCTTTTAAAGAATCAACAAGTGTCTCCTTCCTTTCTGCAGTTATTTAATGATTTAGTGAAGAGAGATGGTGTTACCCCTGCTCAGCGAATGTGAAGAATCTGCTCCGCTGTTTAGGCGCTGAGCAGAGATCCTGCATGTTACATTCTCTCCTGATTCAACCATTAAATAGCCATTTTTTTTAACCCTTGGAACAATTTACCAAGTACTCCTGAGGGCATTCTGTGCCAAAAAATTAAACATTCTGCGCACATTTTAAAATTCTGCAAATTTTATTTGTCAAATAAATGTGGAGACCCCAGCATGGCATTGGGGAGCACAGGCCACTGGCTGCCCAGAGGTGGAAGATCATTGTGCAGCTCCCCACCGGGACAGGGACTCAGCGGTGAAGCTGCACCCAACCATGACACAGAGCATGGACCGGGCCTGCCCCACAAACACCCCAGGGCCCTGCCCCTCCGTGCTGGGTGCACCAGGTGTGGGCAGGCAGGCTCAGCACGGCAGGATCCAAGTGTGGAGCGGCTTAGTGTGGGGGGATCCAGATGTGGGTTGAGAGGGTTCTGGGTGAGGGCGACTCAGTGGGGGATGCAGGTGTGGGGGGAATCTGGATGCACAGGTGCTTGTTGGGGGGGTTCTGGGTGCAATGGTAATGGGACTCTGCAGGGGAGTCCAGGTAACAGTGGCTGGGGCTCAGCAGGAGGGGGGGTCTGGGTGTGGGGGCCCATGTGCAGCTCGTTGAGCGTCAGTAGGGTGGGGATCCAGGTGCGGGAAGCTTGTTGGGGTGGTCCAGATGCAGGCAGAGTGGGGCCTATTGGGAGGGGGTGTTTTTTGGGTCTTTGGGGGGGCTGAGGCTTGGTTGGAGTGTCTGGGTATGAGGGGGTCTGGATGCACAGGGGTAGAGTGGATGGGGGAGGAGCTCCTTGTAAAGTGATCACTCTTCCTGCAGCTGAGGTGTGATGGGTGCAGGAAGCGGGGGGGGGGGGGGGGGGAGGAATTTGCAGAGCTTCCTACAGCTGGGGGAGAAATCTGGGGGTGGGTCTGACATGGCCCTGGATGCTGTGCAGGGGAAAATGAAGTCCCATCCCCCACTGCCCAGCCAGGACTAGCAGCTGAGCCAGGTGCAGGATAGGAGCTACCAGCTGTGTCTTCTCCAGTCCTGCATCCTGCCCCACAGCAATTTACCTCTCTGCCGGCTGCCCTCGGCACCTGAAACATACCTTTGGGGAGGGTCGCATAAACGTTATTGTGGCTTCCCTTTGCTTCCCCAACAGAAAGTCATTTTTCTGCGGAGAAGCGAAGAAATCTGCAGGGAATGTAAATTCTGCGCATGAGCAGTGGCGCAGAATTCCCCCAGGAGTAACCAAGGGTTGTGGTGGATTCTCTATCACCAGCAATTTTAAAATCAAGACTGGATGTTTTTCTAAAAGATCTGCTCTAGTTCAAACAGGGATTATTGTGGGAAAGTTCCAGGGCCTGTGTTTTAGAAGAGGTCAGACCAGATGATCACAGTGGTTACTACGGGCCTTAGACTCGATTAACAACAATTTCCATGTAGGCACAGACACCAACGTTCCAATGTGCTAGGGCGTGCTCGACCCCTGGCTCTGCCACAGGCCCCGCCCCCACTCCACCCCTTCCCCCAAGTCCCCACACCCACCTCACCTCTTCCCGCCCCTGCCCCATTCCGCCACCTCCCCCTCACACGTTGCCCCCTTGCCCCAAGAGCCTCCTGCACGTCGTGAAACAGCTGATCCGCTGCGGGTGGGAGGTACTGGGAAGGAGAGGGAGGCGCTGATCGGCAGGACGCACCAGCATGTGGGAGGCACTGGCGGAGGGAAGGGGAGTACCTACGGAGTTGGCACCTATGCATGTAGGAAGAGACAAATTTTCAGTTGTGTTTCAAGACTCAGCTGGGTGTAAGTGCTGTTTAGTTTCCAGGACGTCCCTGGCCGTAAGGGTCTCTCTGTTTTTTTTCCCCAAGGAGAACGCTGCACAGTGGCAAAGCAGAAGAGCATGCCGGGCCCTGGCCTGCACTGGGTGGGCGTGCTGAGGTGGGTGGAGCGGCAAAATGAAAGGATACATTGTGCCTTGGGTAGGCAAGCTGTGCTCTGAGTAACAGCTGAGCAAGGAACAGTGATATAATCAGGGTGGCAGAAGGGGGGCTGAATGGTGAGGCCGTGGCGTGCTATGCTGTGGGGAGCGGCAGGGAGGCACAGTGCAGCATGAATATGATCAAATGAGGCAGTGCGCTGTGCTGTGCGTGGCAGGGTGGCAGCCTGGCACACTGTGTGGCGGGTAAAGAGTGGCAGAGTGAGGCAGTAGGTCAATGTGCTCTCCGCCAGGTTGTATCTAAAGCAGTAACAGTAGAAGAGAACCAATTACTATTTGCAGCCCTGTGTTGTGTCCTGGCAAACCTCCCCCGGCCTGAGCACAGAGTTCACTGGCTGCTTGGACACTGTAGCATTTACTACATGCTGGAGTAGCCAGGGAAGCTGAGTCTGCTTGACTGTGGGGAAGCTGAAAACGAAAAGCCCTCACCATCAACTGACAGCCGCTCTACCCTGCTACTTTATGGAGCATTCAGCACAGACCGGCCAGTGTGCAGGTCGCCTGTGACATAGAAACACACTGCTATAGCATCTCCCATCTAGCAATCCCAAAGCACTTAATAAATACAAATGAATTAAGCCTCTCAACACCCCTGCAAGGTAGAGAAGTCCTGATACCCTCATTTTCCAGAAGAGGCACCTCTGTGCCAGCTGTCTCTGGGGCATAGAGAGGTGAAGTGACTTGACTAAGGTCCCATGGCTAGTTGGTGGCAGAGTCAGGAACAGAACCCAGGACTCCTGGCTGCCAGTCTCCTGCTGTAGTCACTTGCTTACTTATGTTCACTTAGTCACTTATGCTCTGTGCTACAAAGTAGTGATGAGGTTAATGCAAAGAGAAAGTGAAAAATTATTTAATAACTAATTACCAGTATTGTTGTCGAGATGCTGGTCGCAGCTCCAGAGTGAAGGCTGAATTGAGTTTGGCACCTAAGCGGGATTAGTCCCTCATCAGGATACTGCCTCTCACTGATGAGCCTGAAGAGCAGAGATGAGCTGCTCAAGTCTGGGAGAGAGGACAGGGACCTCCCTCCATTTCTGCCTTCCAAACCCAAGAGAGGGAAAATGATGCAACCAATCTGTTTAAAAGAAGTTCTGTTTCCCCCGCCCCTTCCACAACAGCTGCTGCATTAAGAGGTCAGGAGAGACTTTATGATGAACTCCTTGGATGTTTCGGATGTGGAGGGTGGTCTCAGCCTCGCCTCCTCTCTGCTCCCCCTTAAATGATCCTCTCTTGTTTCCCTGGGATTGTCCCGACTGTTCGACCCTGGCTTTGAGCTCCCCAACAGACCCACTTGTGACATTTCCCCTTTGAAGTTCTGTCACTGCACAAGATGAGGAGCCTCTGTTGGTACTGAAAGCAGCGTGACAGAGTGGGGCTCACGCTGAACCAGCCTGTATGAACTGGTAGGGACTTCTGGTCCGGGAACAGGCATGAAAAGATGGTCCGGGGGAACTGTGGGAAGGCACTGAAAGGCTAGCAGGCTAGAAACAGATGCAGCAATAAACAAAGTCTGTAGATTCTGCAGGGGTAGGGGGTTTGTTTTGACGGCAAGATGCTTTCTTAAGGAGCCCATGGTCCCACTTGGCCAACCCCAGCAAACTGAGGGCTGAGCTGCACATTCAGAACCCAGATAATTGCTAAATGAGCACAAGGAGATTACGGGTTTTTTTTCTTTCCAGACAAAAGTTCTTTCTCCTGGTGAGCTGTTCCCACTGTTCCGTAACACTGGAAAATACCCCTCCCCCACTGCTCCTCCAAACTCATTAAAAACAAACCCAGAGCAACATGTTTTGTCTAGAGCCAAATGGCCTGCGCGGGATGTGCTGAGCTGGCTTGGAACAGAGAGGCAAGAAAGAAAATCTGATCTAGGGGGTTCGGCTGAATCTTTCTTGGTGCAAAACACACAGAAGGATTCAGTCTAATGAACAATACAGAGCACTGTGAATGCACCTGTCATTTTGGCAACGTGGCCCCTGCCAGGAGGAGCTTACATTCAAGCTCAGATGAAAATGAAGGCTTGAGTCGGTTCCTAGAAAGGCTTGTGAAAGGAGTGAGTTTTAAAGAGGGCTCTGAAAAAGCGTGTGTGCGTTAGGGGCTGGGTTGGGAATGGAAGGCTGTTTCAGATGGGCGTGGAGGGAGGGTTAGAAGAGGAGACAAAGCTGAAACTGAGAGAAAGGAACCCCGAGAAGTGAAGGGGCCTGACTGTCCACTGCTTAGCACCTTGTGTCATCATTTACCCTTGTCCAAAGGGGGTGTAAAACAATCCAAATGAAATTCTTTGCTCGCCGACACCAGCGGTAGTAACATTTGCCCTCCACGGTGCCAGGTCTCAATGCTGACGGTGAAGAATTAGGCCAAAGCTGCGTAACAGGCTTGCACTGATTCACCAACTATCCTGGCAATCCATTGCAATCTCCTGACTGCCTTTGAAGTGACACTGGCAAGGCAGGTAAACCTACAGTCACACATCCTAGTGGTGGCATGGTGTGGCTTGTGGGCATGCACTATCCTGGCTCTGCTGATTTATTTTTGTAAATGGGCAAGCTACTGAAATGTCTACAAAGAATTCTGATCCCTGAAGTGTTCTGCCTGCTGGATTCTGGTATATTTCAGTGCCACTCTGCTCACTACACAAAGAGTACACAGGCTGCCTGCTCTCCGGGAGTCCCCACCTACGGGAGTCCTTTTAATTTAACTCTGTTGTGGTTCTTTGCTGGGGGGAAAGCAGCAATGTAAGAGTGGCCAGGAACGAGCAGTCCAGTTGTCAGTTTAGCAGAGTCTCTTTTCTGTCAGTGGTCAGTACCAGATGCCTTAGAGAAAGGTACAAGAAACGGCGAAGTGGCAAATATGTAGTAGCCTGTCCATAGGAGAAGCCCCTTCTGCTAGAGGTTGCCTTAGGGGCTTAGATCCCTTCCAAACTTTTGTGTTGTTGTTGCTTTCAATCCTGGAACTGTGGATATTTTCTTTATCCATATAAAATGTCCAAACCTCCCATAGACAACAGTGGGGCAGGATCATACCTTTAACTAGCAAGTTTTAATGTATGAGTTGGTCTGGACACAGCGACTGATTTGTAAAAGTCCTAGAAGTGGCGTCCACACAAAGGTCTCATAGCCAGTAAAGAGAAAAGGAGTACTTGTGGCACCTTAGCGACTAACCAATTTATATAAGCTATTACCAACAGGAGAGTGGGGTGGGGGGAGAGAAAACCTTTTGTAGTGATAAACACCCATTTTTTTCATGGTCTGTGTATATAAAAACATCTTCTGAATTTTTCACAGTATGCATCCGATGAAGCGAGCTGTAGCTCACGAAAGCTTATGCTCAAATAAATTGGTTAGTCTCTAAGGTGCCACAAGTACTCCTTTTCTTTTTGTGAATACAGACTAACACGGCTGTTACTCTGAAGCCAGTAAAGATGTTACTTCAGCAAACAAAAACACAAACCGTAGAAAATCTACTCCATAGCAGGAAAACACAGGGTGGAAAACAGAGCCAGGGACAGATAGTTCAGAAGGGCTGGGGGCTTTCCCTTCTTTGGCCCACCTCTAGCTAAATTGATAATCTGATGCGTAATAGAGGTCAGAGCTGACCTCTATCTACCAGGCCAGTTCAGGAAAGGCTGCTGGGTGAGTGAGCCAGAGGGCTGGATTAGCCTCACCGCTGTGGCTGCTGCTTCCGCATTGCTGCTGTCTGAAGTGAGGGGAAAGAAAACACAGCAGCAATGGGCTCCATGTAAGTGACACCCTCCCCCTCTCTGTGGCCAGTCACAGGGAATTCCCAGCCAGGGTAGGAAGGTTTGGATGTGAAAGGGATTTCCCAAGCACTTTATCAAGGGGCTCCCTCCTAGAAGAGATAAGCAGGCATTTAAAACCACAGAGAGAGGCAGCAGGGGAAGCCTGGCAAAGCACTGTGTTTCCTGTCTCTCCTCAGCTGGCTTTGCAGGGGCTCTGATTTCCTTCAGTGGATCAACAAAGAGTTCCAGAGGCTTTTGAAAGAGGTGACTCAGCACATAATAGGAGGGGGGAAAGAATGAATGTGCTCAGAGTTGTTAAAATTCCCATGCAGCGAAAGTGAAACCAACCAGAGCACAGGTAGTTTGTTCAAAGGTGGTTGTAATTTCTAAAGGCTTGTCATGCCATGACCTTCAGTCACATACTTTGGATCAGCAAAACCACTTGAGTTAGCACAGTGGGGGAGTTTATTACTATTATTTATTTTCTATTCCTGGGAAAGGTCAAGTCAGACTGGAATAGTGAGAGGAGGAGAACGATCTGCCAAGGAAATACGTATTTAAGAGATATGCAAATAAAATAGGATCCAGTATTGCCAACTCCAATTGTTGAAAAATCATGAGCCAGGCCCCCCCAAATCTTTATTGTTTTAAAAAACAATAAATTGGGGGGGGGGTTGCCTTCTGGCTTGTCAATGGTACGGTTCATGCTATTCTTCACAAACACAAGAACTAGAAATGTACTTTCTTTTAAATAAAATCTTTATTCACTTGACTCTGGGAGCCAGGGGTTAAAAACAAATAAAAACACCCCCAAACCAAACTAAAATAAAAAAACAACCCACACCACCAAGATGCACCATAAAATCAGGAAAGTTGGCAACAACGCTGATCGGATGTTCCAAACAGACCGAAGTGGCTGAAAGGACAGTGTGTTCATAATATTTTTCTCATTTGCCTAAGGACACCCAAATCAAATTCTACTCTTGGCTACAGCGGTGTACATCGTAGGAACTCCACAGATTTATACAGTTATGCCATATGTACACCAGCGTAACTGAGAACAGAATCTGACCCATTAGGTTTGTGAAAAGAAAAACAGGTGTCTCATTTGCTCTGTATTCAGCTATAGAATCCCTTATCCTTAGTACTAAACTGGCATCTAGTTCCAGGGATGTTTTATTATAATTTAAAACAAACAAAGCTTTATAAAAAAGTGTGTGCCACAGTTTTATAATTTTTTATTTACATTTTAAAGTATGCTCAGTATTATTATTGTTATTTATACTAAATGTATGGTAGGTGCTTTACAAGCACTTCTAATGACAGCTCCCAGCTCTAAAGATCTTACAGTCTTAGGACACAACCCACAAATTGCCCCATGGGAGCAGTCCCCTGCACCCAAGCCCTTTATCCAGGCGTTCCCTTCTAGGAGTGAGAAGCAGGCTAACATGCCTCTGTTTTCCAGCAGTGAGGCTGAAAGTGAGACTCAATCCCTAAGACAGAAGCTGCATTTTCTATTTTGCTGTTCTGTTCTTTCCTCTTGTGTGTTTGTCTCATTTTGTCTTCTAGGAAATGGGCCTGGACTTTAGAAACAACAGCACCCTAGACGTCTCCAGCCCATCTCAACTAACTTCTTATCTCCCCAAAAAGAACAATTAAGACTCTCTTAGATGATATTAATGATGGTAAGCAAAGGGAGTTTTCCTTCTAAAACCGCCCTGCAGCTAAAGAAATGTTGTTAAAATAAAAGCCTTTTAAAATATGTTACATTTCAGGTGCTTTCACTGGTTTGCCTTCCCCCCCCCTTGTATCTTTAATAAAGGGCTAAAAGGATTTTGAATGGTGTTTGCGCCATGGTGGTAAAGCAGGCTGAGGTCTACTGTATAGCAAACCCTGAGCCTCTAATGTTGAACAGGTCCAGGGCCTTTAACTCCTTGGGCCCATTTATTCCATCTAAATTAATACAACAGAGCCCCTTGGACTGCACTGAGCTTCCTTGTTGCACACAGAGCAGCTTGCTAGAGGCCTGATCCTGCAAAGTTACACTCGTGCATAACTTTACTCATATGGGTAGTCAGTCCCATTCAAGCCAATGAGGCTACTCTCATACGTAAAGTTACCCAGAGGTACCGTTGTGGCATCTAGGCCCCAGGTCTGGGCCAGGACCCACTGTGCTAGGATGACACCCTAGTCCCACTAAAATCAATGAGAATTTTGCCATTGCCTTCAATGGGGCTGGGATTCATCCTAAAGCTTGAATCCTGCAGTGGGGTCGGCACAGGAAGACCCCTGTTTTTGTAGAGACCTGTCAACTCCCGTTGGGCTTAGCATGAGATCAAGGGGTCACCCACACAGATCTGAATGCAGGCTCAGGTTCTACAATTATTTCAAAAGCAGTAGAGTGCACACAGCATTGTACAGACCATGAAGAGCTAATATAGTCCTCATCTTGGAGTTTTTACAGATTCAGGATTCTCTCCTGAAAGTGATCTGTGTTTGAACCTCCCAGTGACTGAGCTGTTAACAAACGTGTATTTAAAAATAAAATACAATAAAATAGGAAAGAAGCAAGGGTTAACATTTTCCCCCACTCCAGAACAAGAAGCTAGGATTAAAAAACAGTTTGATGTGGAGCTAGGAACCAATAAAAAGTGGGAATTAGATGTGGAATCAAATATAATTTTAAGCAAGTATTGTAACCCTTTCCCCATTCCCCTGTGTCTGTAAATTGTCTTGGTTGGGGCCTGACCCTGCTTCACCGAGGTCAATGCTATTGATTTCAAGAGAAGCCGGATCAGGGCTTAAGATGCTCTGCTTTTCAGGACAGGGACTTGCACTTTTATATTTCTGTTAACCCGCTGCACATGTTAGGGTGCTACAGAAATAAACTCTCCACCTGTATAATCAGGTGAATGCTAAACAGATCCTGTTGGAAAGCCACCCTGAAATGGAACAGCGTAGGTGCAGAAAGTCCATTGGTATCATTTTTGTTTGAGACACACTCACATACATGAAGCAAGGTATGTTATGTTAGTCTGAAGTGGGGTAGGGCTTATGGTAGGGTGCCAAATAAAAGATATTCAGTAGTTAAAAGCATGTTATATTGTTCCAGTGAGTTAGTCGCATTTCAGGATGGAAGGGATCCCAAGAGGCCCCGATCATGCACACAATTATGCATGTAAGAAATTTTACTCACTCTTATAGTCCGATAGCGGGACCTCTCATGTGGGTGTTTGCAGGATCAGGCCATTAGCTGAGTGGGTCTTAAGTTCAAGTCCATAGGTAACCAGCAGGCTGTAGAGTTCATTCTGGTGATTTGCAGAACATAATTTGAGAACCAAACAGTTGGGTGGATGGGGGAGAAGGAGGGTCCATGAGACGATTTTAATCTTACAAAGCAGACCACAGAATGGGCAGGTACAGCCCACTGCCCCACCCTGCACAGGGTTATGCCCACGGGTACCATGACACCTGCGCAGCGTCCCGCTGCCCTGTGCCCAGCTGCAACTCTCGGCAGCATCAGGAGGACCCTGTTCTTCAGTCAGGTTCTTATGCCGCCCCCACCCTGGGGACGCCCCCGGGTCCCCGTTCTCTCTGCGCTGTCAGGGCCTTTATGTGGGGGTTGGGCCCTGCTGTACTTTTTGGAGCTGTGCCGGCGCTAGGGCCAAATCCTTCACCTCACACAAGACGTCCCAATGAAGCCAAGGGCCCCACGCCAGCCCCAGCAAGGCACGAGGAGGCGGAGCAAGAAGTGGCCCTCGGCTCCCCCTGGGCGCTGCTCGCCGCCGCCGGCCCTCACAGCAGCGGGGGCAGGGGCAGGGGCAGTGCCTGTGGGGCGCTGCAGGGAGCAGGGCTCACCCCACGCCCTGTGGGGCGCTGCGCTGGCCAGGCCTGGGAGGAGTGGGGGAGCGGGAGGGGGGCAGTGGAGGGGAGAAGAAAAGGGGGAAGGAGAAGGGCAGGGAGCGGGGGAAAAAGGGGGGGCACGTAAAAAAACCAGAGAGGTAGGGACCCTGCCCCGACGCCACAGGAGCTGCGCATGCGCTCGAGGCAGGACCGACTCCGATTCGATTACGTCACCCTTCACCGCCGAATTGTTACCCATTCTCGCTGATCCTCGTGTGTGTTGCGCCCGCCCGCTCCGCGCTTCTCCGCCCGCCCGAGTAAACCCCGTCCTCCGTGCATATTGATGTTGCTGGGCCCGCCCCCTATCCTCCTCCCCCGCTTAGACTGGTGCTGGAGCGTCCGCCCGGCAGCTCCGCTGGGTGTCCCGTCCGCCCCCGCCCGCCCCGCGGGCACAGCCCGGGCCTCCGCCGCCGGGAGCGCTGCCCGCTGCTGCCACTCGCACCGAGCCAGCGGGCAGGGGAGCCGCTGGAGGTGAGTCCCGAGCGGCTCGGCCCGTCTGCAGTGGGGCGGGGCCACCGGGGGTCCCCTGCTCCTGCCCCCCATCCATCCTGCCCCCCTTCCCGGCTCCCGCGCCCCCGATCCACCCCACCCCTCTGCCCTCCTTCCCGGCTCCTGCGCCCCCGATCCACCCTCCCACCTTGCCCCCGATCCACCCTCCTGCCCCACCGCCACCCGACCCACCCTCCTTCCCGGCTCCTGCCCCCCGATCCACCCCACCCCTCTGCCCTCCTTCCCGGCTCCTGCCCCCCGATCCACCCCACCCCTCTGCCCTCCTTTCCGGCTCCTGCGCCCCCGATCCACCCCACCCCTCTGCCCTCCTTCCCGGCTCCTGCCCCCCGATCCACCCTCCCACCTTGCCCCCGATCCACCGCCCGGCTCCTGCCCCACCGCCACCCGACCCACCCCCCTTCCCGGCTCCTGCCCCCCGATCCACCCCACCCCTCTGCCCTCCTTCCCGGCTCCTGCCCCCCGATCCACCCTCCCACCTTGCCCCCGATCCACCGCCCGGCTCCTGCCCCACCGCCACCCGACCCACCCTCCTTCCCGGCTCCTGCCCCCCGATCCACCCCACCCCTCTGCCCTCCTTCCCGGCTCCTGCGCCCCCGATCCACCCTCCCACCTTGCCCCCTGATCCACCGCCCGGCTCCTGCCCCACCGCCACCCGACCCACCCTCCTTCCCGGCTCCTGCCCTCCGATTCACCCCATCCCCTGCCCTCCTCCCCATTCCCCTACCCTCCTCACGGCTCCTCCTGCCCCCATCCCCTGGCTATTGCCTTCGTCACACCCCTACCCCCAGCTCCTGCCCCCATCTCATCTCTCACCTGCCCCCCCCATCACCTGGCCTGGGGCCTGCCCCGTCCCTTCTGCGCCGCTTTTTGCTCACCCCCCCGCCCAATCTTTTCCCCAGCTGACCATCCCCTGGCTACTCCCCTCTTTGCCACCAACCGTCTTCGCTTTCCTGCCTTTGCTCGCTCCCTCCCTTTTCTTTCACTCTCCTTTCAGTAGGAGTTCCCATCCTCCGTGGAGAGCCCCAGGCACTTGGGGGAAGGGAAGGGTGCCCAGATGATCTCCTGGGGGCTGCCCAGGCACCTCCGTGCTGCTCCCCCCTGCTGTGGTCTAGCTCCCGGAAGGGGATGGTGAAAGTGCGGGGGTGGAGAGGAATAAAAGAGGCTTTGGATGTTTACAAACAAGTGTGTATTTGCTTGACATTGGCAGGCGATTTGCATGGCTGAGGCCCAAGAAGGGGGTAGGGGCTGGCATGTGTGTGTGTTGGGGAAGAGCAGCGTGCAGCATGATACTGGTAAGGTTGGGAACAGGGCTGGCATAGGGGTGTAGTGGGCTTTGGTGTATCCATGCAGTGTTCTTCCTTCACCCCTGCCTGTCTCAGCCTAGCATCAGTCCAGAACATCAGTTTTGTAAACTGGTGCTGGCTTTAATCAGATGATTGACTAAATGAAAATGCCAGTCTATTAACAAAATACATCCATGGTACTTCTACCTTAGCCCTTCCCAGCACTCTGAGCAGCTGAATTGTTTTGAGGTTGTGTTTTTTCCCCAGTGTCCATTTGTGTCTACTTCTAGATTGCTTCAGGACCTACAAATAGAACCAGGGTGGGGGAGCAAATTATAGCTATCCCTGATCTGGTCATGGCATACAGTTTGTAGCATGGATGGAGTTATTGAGGTGTAGACTCTTTGATGCTGCTGTGATCCCATGCAATTAGCCTTGGAACACCTCTTTGTGAGAGAGATGTTATCCCCCTTTTTCAGGTAGGAAAACAGAGGTGCTGAGGCAGATTTTCAAAGGTATTTTGGTGTCTAAAGATACAAGCAGTCTTCTAGTGAGATTTTCAGAAGCCTACAACTCCCCTACAAATCCATCTTTAGATATCTATATACCTTCAGAAATCTGGCCCAAAGTAACTTGCCCATTGTCACACAAGAAATCTGTGGCAGAGACAGGATTAGAAGAACCCAGATCTTCCCTGCTGAGCCCTAACCACAGGACCATTTCTTTCTTGGAATGTTGTTTCCTAGCCAATCTAATCCCCTGGATTATTAGGTTAAAGTCCTGTCTGTGCTACCAACTGGAGCCAACTAGTAATTGGGTCCTCTGAGTTAGTCACATTTGTAGTGTGTGTCTAGTGAGTTGCTGGGGGCTTCAAGCCTCCTCCCGCCAGGCAGCTGGCTGTAGAGGATACTGGGCATCCAATGCATTTGAGTAAATCAGGTGTGGAGCCTGGATGGAAAGTGTGGAGGGTTGGGGTCTTGCATCACTTTTCTTTGGCTGGTTAACATTTCTGAGAAGTGACTGCACAGATTTACGCTGGCCTTTTAAAACACACACTGCAGTTCTGAGCATGGGAGGGGCTGTTGTGTAGTTTGCTTGAAGTTTTTCAACAAGCTCTTTACAGTGAGGTTTTCCATTTCTAATCCCAGCTGGAAAAAAGATATCTGTGTTTTAGCTCCTCTTTCGCTCTCATTTCTGCCACTGCAGGATTATTGCCGTAGTTCAGGGTTGTTACAACACCAAGTAAACTTTCTCCCTGACCACCTCCTATTTCCACACAATCCCAAACCAAAGATCATAGTGTCCTAAGAAACTTTGATGGGCTATTCTCCATGGATATAAAAGAGCCAAAAGTTTACCTCACTAGCTGGAACATCTTAGTCTCAATTAATTTGTTTTTAAAAAGACGTGGAGGAGGAAAAATTCAGAGCCACCACTGACAGAAGCAAAGGAATTAAAGAGAACACTGTATTTACCGTAGAAGAGAACTGCAATTTAATGATAACTATATTAACTAGGTTGGATCTGTGACGTGGATATATTGTGCAACATTTGATGTGTAGCTCAGGAGGGGAAGACAGAAACTTTCAGTCTGTTCTAAATGCACGTTGTGCCACTTTATCATTATACGGCTATATTGACACCCATGCTGCCTTGGAATCCTGATCCACCTCTGTGGGTAGGAGCAAAGTGGGTGTTGCTATTGCATTTTTGTTTCAGCACTGTTTACTCTGTTGCAAAAATAAATCAGCATGTACCTCTCCAGTTCTTAGCCTCAGCCGCACAGGTTACATCATTTGCAAACTGGAGGCCAGATCCTGAGAGGTCATGAACACCCTGTAACTCCTGCTATATTCAATGAGAGCTAGGGACGTTGTCCCCTTTCTCTGGGCATCAGGTTATTATTTCCCATTCCAATACAACTGGGACCATAGATTCTTGCTTTAAAGTTTAGATGCAGCCTGGTGGATATGGAAATAAACAGCTATGCAGAGTCTGTGGAACTTATGCAAGCAGCGGGCAGGAGCTGGAATAATGTTTCCCATGTTTCTTACTGTCATTCTAATTTTTCAGCTGTTCAAAATCATACACACAAACTTATGGTTTTTATGGTGGGTGGTTTTGGTTTTTTTTGGAAACTCAATTTCCTCAAGCATTTCACTTAGCCTTTGTTTTCCACCTCTGTGTATTTTTCCCTTAACCCCTTTCCCCACCACCCCCATCTTTAGGATCTGATTTTGCAACCCTTCTGCATGTGAAATATCACCAAGGGACTATTCATGAGAATAAGGATGCAGGAGCAGGACCTTAGTATGTCTGTAACATTATCTTCCTTCTCTTGCTCCCACAGTGTGCCATCATGGGCTGCTTGGGCTAGCAGTAGTGTAAGGGCTGATGCCTGGGCCGTCCCTGAGGGCCGTTCAGCTTCCCCTGCTGGTCTGACAGAGCTTTCCTTTGGCCAGGTGTAAGGCCTGCAGTATATTCTTCTTTTGCCAGGCTGAGGGGTGGTCTGGGTGGGTATGTTAGCATTTTTCCCAAAATAACCTGTTTTTTCATTTAACCAAAAAAACAAAAGACATCTCTCACCTTTGTTTGATCATCATTATTATTTGATCATCATGTGATGTAGCTCGAGTATACATAAGGCAGTGACTTGAGAGGGGCTAGTGATTACAAAATGAGAGTAAAGCTACAGTGGCTTGTTTGTCACCAGTTCCTCAAGGTGTAATTATAGTTTTGGTTTGTTTTCATCTAGCATATATTTTATATACATACATACATACACACACACAGAAAACCTTGGCTTCTTTGCTCTCCTCTCAGCTTTGAGCTGCATATTATCTGTTGATCTCCCTCCTTAAATGTATTCCTGGTCACTTGACTTGCTGCCCTCCTCCCTATGTTCCACCAAAATTCTTAAGTATAATTTTAGAAACTGTTTACATTCCTCAAAGTACCTTTTGATGTATGTATTATGCTTTCCCAATGTCTCTTACTTGCCTCATTGTTGTTAAACAATATCCCACAAGCTAAATACAGGCCTCTTATGTATTTTAGCATTTGCTTGAAAGCACTCGATAGTGTTAAGGTTGCAAATGTTTCCATTATTGCTTCATCCATGTAGTTGCACTCAACTTCCCAAAAGTTTCATCTGTGGGTATAAAATTTTTTTCATGTTTGAGCTCTCTGCAAAGATGAATGTTTTGGGGAAAATTTGGGGAAAAGCCTTCCAGCTACCTTTGAGTGGAGAGTGTGCGTGTGTGTGGGGGATTTTAAGAAGTTCTAATCATATATTTTTGGACAGGGCTACATCTGAGATGGCTGAAGTTTAACTGGTGGAACTTGGCATATAAATATAGTCCTTAATATAGAGCAGTGTCTGAGGGAGGATAGTTTTGATTTAAGTAATGAGCATTAGAAAATTCACTGAGACTAGAGGGCAGAAGTCACTTAAAGGAGGTGGCTCTGACTGGGAAGTAAGTACATCCCCCATCTCTCTTAGCCCTTTTCTTTCTGCTTGAGGAATACTCAGATCAGTCCCTGATTGACTTGCTCCATTAGATACAAGGGCTCAGTCTACTCACAGCTGATTTCAGACTGTTAGAGGGACACCCAGGGTCACGTTATAAACAGCCACATACATATTCTGCTCTGTAACACTTTAAGACCAATAGAAATACTTCCAGGAAACTTTTAAAATCCTCTCCAGTAGAAAGTGCTTTGAACAAAACAATCCTCTGTGTTTGCAATCCCAACATTGTGCTAATGCTTGAATGGGAAACTGACTACGTAGCATTTTCTTCTACTGTTTTCCTTGTCAAGCATATTGTTTAATACTGTTTGCTGGTATGCATACTATATAATGCTAATAATTTTTATATCAAATATACAGCATGTGCAATGTAAGTGAATTGCTAATGCTATAGGAACCTCAACTCTCATTGCAGGCTTTTTATTCTAATTGGATAACGTTAAAGTTTCCTGAACATAGTATTTTTGCATTTGTTTATATAGTACAAAGAAGCAATTGAAATGCAAGTCTGTAACTTGATCCAGAATCGTGTAAGGTTTTCATGAACCATTATGATGGAACTGCAGCCCCATAATTCAGAGGTTTTAAAATAATTTTTAAGGCTGTTGACAGATTTTTCCCCCCCCTCTCCTGGGGAGGTAATTGGTCATCTTCATTGCTCCAGCTGTGAAGTGTTATCAGCGTTTTTAAGGTTGAGTGGCACCATCCACACAGTTTGAAAGGGACTAGCTCTAAATATAATTTTTAATGCATAATTATGATATCACTTGTTAATTCACAGAATATAGGTGAAAAGAAAAGGAGTACTTGTGGCACCTTAGAGACTAACCAATTTATTTGAGCATGAGCTTTCGTGAGCTACAGCTCACTTCATGCTCAAATAAATTGGTTAGTCTCTAAGGTGCCACAAGTACTCCTTTTCTTTTTGCGAATACAGACTAACACGGCTGTTCCTCTGAAACCTGTCAGAATATAGGTGGGATTTTTTCCTCCCCATAAGTTAAGTGGTTTTTTTTTTTTTGCTGGATTTGCAAAATGTTGGTCTCTAATCTGTGTATGTGTACATATGCATGCATGCAATACCTGCAAAAGGGCTACTGGGCCCTAAAAAGCTCCTGTGCTCACTAGTGGTCTGCAGCAAAGCATACTCTCCCCAGGTGCATTCCCTCATGGTTGGGTGTGGCAGCTCTCCTCCTCCTTTGGTACCCACTTTAGATAGCCACTTTGGCCCTGCAGTACTCTGTGGCTTCCAGTCACCTGGACCTCCAGCCAGTCACTTTTAGTCCTACCCCTTTTAGCAAAGACAATAGCTTGGCATCATTGCACCAGATCCTCAGCCCAACTTTGGCCTTTATGGGCCTTCCAGCCAGCGGCTCTAGTGCAGGGGTAGGCAACCTATGGCTTGCGTGCCGATTTTCAGTGGCACTCTCTCTGCCTGGGTCCCAGCCACCAGTCTGGGGGAAACTCTGCATTTTAATTTAATTTTAAATGAAGCTTCTTAAACATTTTTAAAACCTTATTTACTTTACATACAACAATAGCTATATATTATAGGCTTATAGAGAGAGACTTTCTAAAAACATTAATGTGATACTGGCACACGAAGCCTTAAATCAGAGTGAATAAATGAAGTCTCAGCACACCACTTCTGAAAGGTTGCCGACCCCTACTGTAATGTCTTCACACCACTACCTTAGGTGGGCCACTAGGGGAACCCAAACCTGTATTCTACTCTGGGTTCCCACCAGGGACCCTGTAAGGTCTGTTCATTCAGGCCCTCTGCTGCACTGCTCTGCTTCCTACCAGGGCTTGCACAGCAAACCTGTCTGCCAGGCTCTTCACAGGCAGACATTTCTGCAGGTCTCAGAACAAAGGGGAGCTCAACTAGTTATGAGGAACAAAAGATCCTGCATAAGGCCTACCTGCCCTAGGGAGAGTCTGACATCTGGGAGGCTCCAATTAGGCACTTCCTTTCAACAGTCTTTGATTAGGCTCTAGCCCCAGCCATGCCTTCCTTCATAAGGCTAGCTCAAGAGGTCTGTTCTCTATCCTACTCAGCCACCAGAGTGAGCTGGGCATTTCCTTTTTTAGCTCCTCCCTCCAGGCTTGATACCTTGCACAGGTGCATTGGGGTGGGGCTGATTGGGGCCACAGGCTCTCATTAACCCCTTCTTGGTCAGTGTGGGGTCTGTATACCCCATCACATGTTCCAATCTCTTGTGGTGCTGAGCTCTCTTAGATGCTGAATGCCCTTGATTGACTGTAGTCTCTGGGAAGTGAGGGTGTTCAGTGCTTTGGAGGATTGAGCTCCAGAGGCATTGGCTATTGGACAGGTCCCAGTTTTTTTCAGTAGTTCTAAGAAGAGCACTATCTAAGCACACTAAGAGCTAAGCTAATGTTACTAAAATCAAACCATTGACTTACACAATTACACACTGCTAACTAGAAACCTTAGTTATAGACAACCTGTCTTGTGTTCCCAGTTATCCCCCCATTTTATTTTTCATATACTCCCTACTTTTATTCATTTAGATGAAGATAATAAAAACACCTATCCAAGGCTGTGGGTGCCCTCACAGAGTTCACAACACAGTAAATAAAATCCTAGCAGCATTACTGGGTGAGACCAAAGGTCTGTCTAGCCCAGTATCCTGTCTTCAGACAGTGGCCAATGCCAGGTGCCCCAGAGGGAATGAACAGAACAGGTTATTATCAAGTGATCCGTTCCCTGTCCCCCATTCCCAGCTTCTGGCAAACAAAAGCTAGGGACACCATTGCAACGGGAACTGAGCCAGCCAGGCACCTACAGAGACTCCTGTCTACCCCTTCACAATTTGGGGAAGCATACCCTCAGCCCTCTCCAAAAACCCTCTAACCAGAAGTCTTTAGGGCTGCACATTGCAACCGATTTGATGTTTCGCCCTTATCCAGCCAAAACCCTACACAAATCAAACCTTTTCTGTGTAATCCAAGTGTTATAGGAGGTCAGTTCAATTTCTGTTATTTTATTTTATGGCAGTAGCACCTAGGAGCAACAGTCATGGGCCTGGACCCTGTTGTACTACCTGCTGTATAACCACAGAGCAAAAAGACTATCCCTGCCCCAAAAGCTTACCATCTAAGTATAAAATTAGACAACGGATGGATACAGACGGCGGTCGGAGGGAATGGGGATTTGCAAGGAAACAGAGAGACAATATTAATCAGCACGGTGGGCCTTGGTCTCCACACCAGCAGCCAAACCTTTGTCAAGTTTTTTGTAGGCATCACATCAAAGGAGAGTTTAAAGCAGGATAAACATATGGATGTTTATGGGGAGCTCCTCCGAAGTGTGAAGGGTGGCCTGGGCGAAAGTGTGCTTTGCTTGTTTGAAAAGTGAATAAGTGGACAACATAGGTTTGCTAGTGGAGGGATGCAAAGAGTGGCATGGTGTGGTCAGGGTGACAGGATAGGAACATGGTCTTTGCATCCGCGTTCTGAATGAATTCAAAGTTGCAATTGGGATACAAGCCATTTTCCTGATTACAATCTAATTGTTTTGAACAGCGTCCTACACGTACTCCAAATGCTGCTGCAGACTAACAAAGCACTTTTGTGTGTGTGTATGTGTGTGTGTGCGCGCACGTGCATCAGGTGCTTTCTTTTCATGTTGCCTCTTTAGATGCAGTATGATGTATTGCAGTGGGAGCAGGAGGCCAATTCGTCGTAGTCTCTGAGAGACATTTTTTATTTTACAAAAAGTGAAGTGCCTGGTTAACACCCAAATAAATTGACTGTGTGTGTGTGTGAAAGCAAAATTTAAACAAATGGCCCCATGAAGTTAATTCTGCTCTCTTGATTTTTTTTGTAAGAATCAGTCAGCATCTAAGTTTCTGTGAAGAGGGCTTTGAACCTCTTGTCAGTTTAAATTTTGACAAACAAGGATGTTCAAACTGGACAAACAGCATTTAAGGTTTAGGTTTTTGTTGCTTGGTCTAGTGTCTAGATTTCCTTCTCAAACTCCATTCAGCATACAGGTATTGGTAGGGGTCTTCCATAGTGCTCCACTAATTGTTTTTGCAGCATATTTTGAGTATAGCTCACGAAAGCTCATGCTCAAATAAATTGGTTAGTCTCTAAGGTGCCACAAGTACTCCTTTTCTTTTTGCGAATACAGACTAACACGGCTGTTCCTCTGAAACCTGTAGTTATAAACAATACATCTTGGACACTTTTTCATGTAGTTGTATTTAATGAGCTGAGGTGTCTTGGTCCAGTGTCAGAAGAGTAAGTTACCAAATCCCCTGCTGGCACCTTGTACGGATGCAGAGCCCCATTGCGTCAATAGCAAGGACCTCCCATGCTGAGCCAATTGCTGGCTCAGGGACTATCTGTTGTTAATAGCAAATGGGCCATTTGTGCCTTGTCAGGGGTGTCATTTAAGCAGACATTTACTTGCCATCAGTGCAGAGTGGCTGGGTTATTATACATATTGAATCTATTTCCCCATGTTAAGTATCCTCGCACCTTCTTGTCAACTGTCTAAATGGGCTATCTTGATTATCGCTGCAAAAGTTTTTTTCTCCTGCTGATAATAGCTCATCTTAATCAATTAGCCTCTTACAGTTTGTATGGCAACTTCCACCTTCTCTGTATGTATATATATATATATATATATCTTCTGACTATATGTTCGATTCTATGCATCCGATGAAGTGAGCTGTAGCCCACAAAAGCTTATGCTCTTATCAATTTGTTAGTCTCTAAGGTGCCACAAGTACTCCTGTTCTTTAAACTAGTATAGCTGGTTCCCATCATTATCTTTCTACCACCTCACCTAGCCTTTTGAATACGTGTACTTGATACCTTTAATGATTTTGGAGATGTTAACAATTCAGATGTGTGTCAATAAAGTCTCTTGGAACAGAGTTTCCATGCCCATTGGAAAGGTGAGTTTGTTCCTTCTTCACATGAGCGTTAATTTGATTTTAAGCACATTTCTAATTGCATGAGTATTCGTGTGAAATCATGTCCCCCTGAAGCACGTGCAGTACGTAGTTATACTGTTTTTATCAAGACATAAATCTAGGATCCCCTTTTGAAATTTCCCCCTTTTTAAAATTATTTCCAAGTAGGAGAATGCTAGTTTGGGCTGCTTGTTAATCTGAGGCAGAACTATTTAAAACAACCTCAATCACATTGATACAGAAGGAACAGTCATCTGGGCTGGAATCAGTGTAAGAAAATGGACGTGAATAATTCATCAAGACCAAAATCCACTTGTTACAATGCTCTCCCTCCCCCATGTTCCATGGAAATGTAACAGAGGCTTTAAATAACAGGCTGCACTCAGTGCTAAGGGTATTTAGCATTGTAATGATTCTCTAAAAGCAGGAAAGAGGAAATTCAGTGTAATGTGGTAACTGCCACAAATTTGTGGGGGGGGGGGTCTTTGCTTTAATGCTTTTCTTTGTTTCATTGTGAGCTAAAATTCTTTGCGGACACTTCACCATTCTATTTTTCTGATCTGTCACCGATATGAAACAGGTACTATGTTTAGAAGTGTTTGCCCTGCTTTGTGTAAACCTCACACATGCTGTTCCTGTGTAGAAATCAGAATGAATCAACCTACAGTTTTTATAGTAACACTGACTCATTTCGTATTCACAGCTACTATGAAAAACAAAATTACCCTGTGTGCATCTATGCCACCTTGAGCTGCCATCTAAGCAGAGGGCAGGCCTGGCTACTATTCGTGTGGGAGAATTCTTAGGAAAACCTACATGCAGAGGGAAGTAGTTGGGATTCAGTGGCATTCTTCCTTCTGAGTCAGTACTCTCTCAGATGTCCCAGCACAGTGTGAGGACTCACTGTACTGCTCCTGGAACTGCTATCATTTGGCTGCAATGTAAACTCAGGGCCATGACTACTTGAAGCTAATTGGTTCCACATCACTTTTTAAAGTAGGGCTGTTATCCCCAGGATATCTTCAGCAGGTTCCAATTTTTGCAATTGTATTTTGCCCAACAAAAACATCCATGGGCACTGCAGAAGGAAGAGGTATTCTTTACCTCCCCAGTTAAGACTGCTGTGGGATACGCTGTTGAATAGCGGCTGCCTTTCACTGGTAGGGAAGTAAGTTATGTATATGCAAGGTGGGTATTCTAAGCCCCAATCCTGCAAAGATGTAAATGTGTGCATCACTTTATATATGTGAGTCGTCCCATTGAAGTCAGTAGAACTAATCACTTATGTAGAGTTAAAAGAATGAGGAGTACTTGTGGCATCTTAGATACTAACAAATTTATTTGAGCATAAGCTTTCGTGAGCTACAGCTCACTTCATTGGATGCATTCAGTGGAAAATACGAGAGTGATCAGTTAAGGTGAGCTATTATCAGCAGGAGAAAAAAACCTTTTGTAGTGATAATCAGGATGGCCCATTGCCAACAGTTGGCAAGAAGGTGTGAGTAACAGTAGGAGGATAAAATAAGCAAGGGGAAATAGTTTTACTTTGTGTCATGACACATCCACTCCCAGTCTTTCTTCAAGCCTAAGTTAATGGTGTCCAGTTTGCAAATGAATTCCGATTCAGCAGTCTCTCGCTGGAGTCTGTGTTTGAAGATTTTTTGTTGTAGTATTGCCACTTTTAGGTCTGTAATCGTGTGACCGGGGAGACTGAAGTGTTCTCCGACTGGTTTTTTCAATGTTATAATTCCTGACCTCTGACTTGTGTCCATTTATTCTTTTACGTAGAGACTGTCCGGTTTGGCCAATGTACATGGCAGAGGGGCATTGCTGGCACATGATGGCATCTATCACATTGGTAGATGTGCAGGTGAATGAGCCTCTGATAGTGCGGCTGATGTGATTGGGTCCTATGATGGTGTCCCCTGAGTAGATATGTGGACGGAGTTGGAAGTGGGTTTTGTTTCAAGGATAGGTTCCTGGGTGAGTGGTTTTGTTGTGTGGTTGCTGGTGAGTATTTGCTTCAGGTTGGGGGGCTGTCTGTAGGCAAGGACTGGCCTGTCTCCCAAGCTCTGTGAGAGTGATGGGTTGTCCTTCAGGATAGGTTGTAGATCCTTGATGATGCTTGGAGGGGTTTTAGTTGGGGGCTGAAGGTGACGGCTAGTGGCGTTCTGTTGCTTTCTTTGTTGGGCCTGTCCTGTAGTAGGTGACTTCTGGGTACTCTTCTGGCTCTGTCAGTCTGTTTCTTCACTTCAGCAGGTGGGTACTGTAGTTGTAAGACGCTTGATAGAGTTAGTTATGAGTAACTAATCTTAGCACACAGTGCTGGTCGTAAGCCCTGGGAAGTTATAGTGTCAACTCCACCTTGATTTATTTAAAAACATGTTCTGGGGTCCTCTGTGTATCTTGATTTATCAGACTGTTCGGTCCGTGAGGCAGAGACCTCCGCGTTTTTGTTGAACTGTACCAGGCTTGAGTGTCATAGAATATCAGGGTTGGAAGGGACCTCAGGAGGTCATCTAGTCTAACCCCCTGCTCAAAGCAGGACCCATCCCCAATTAAATCATCCAACCAATTTTTGCCCCGTATCCCTAAATGGCCCCCCTCAAGGGTTGAGCTCACAACCCTGGGTTTAGCAGGCCAATGCTCAAACCACTGAGCTATCCCTCCTCCCCTGTGTCAATGCTTCACACATGCTAATGCCCATCGAGACCCCATTTGTGATTCATAGCTTGCCCTAGTAGTTTTGTTCCTGTATTCCACACACGTTTTCTGTGGAATGGATGGGAACTGACACTCAAGGAGCTTGCTGTTCTCTCTGCTCAGTGCGGGCCGACAATTGAGACAAGGTGTGCTTATGTGTTATGCATTTTGAGACTAAACTTCTGCTTAATGAATGAGCAAAGAGAACCTGATTATTATGGTGGGGTCTCAGGTAAGACTTGGTTTTGCACAGGGGTAAGGCTATTAGTTTACCTAGTTCCATTGTTCAGATCATTTTTGTACCCTAATGGTAAGGAGTGACCTAAACTTAGATGCATTGACTGTGCTATAATGAATGAGAGGTCTCCAGGTGCAAACTGGTTAGATAACTTCCACTGGGGAAGATCCTAAAACTCTGTCACTGGGTTTACTTCAGATTTACTCCTCCACATGTTAACAATTCTTTCTAGAGAACACAAGCTAAAAGGGAACGGTGAAAACTTTCCTGTCTGATTGTCCTTGGAATTTGAGGCTTTTTGAAGTTGGATGTCCGTTTAAAACTGGTGGAGGAAGTGGGTAAAAATTGGCCCTTCGTTTTGTGGGGTCTGCCAAGTGGTAAATTGATGCTGCAGAGCAAGCATGAAAATCTAGCGTATGCTTAGGGCACATCTTCACGAGCTGTCGCAGCAGTGCTTTAACGTGGCTGTGCTGTCGCAGCACCGGCTCTGGGAGCTATAAAAAAACCCCATCCCCACCAGGGGAGCAGCTGCCGGTGCCGTAGCACTGTCTATACTACTATGTTACAGCGCTGAAACTTTCAGCGCTCAGGGGGGTGTTTTTTCACCCCCCTGAGAGACAAAAGTTGCGGTGCTGTAAAGCGGCCAGTGTAGACAAGGCCTTAGAAATCTGTTGTCAGCAAGGCTGGTGTCTAGACACATGCTTTGGCAAGGCAAAGCACCGTGTAACTATTAATTGTTTGTGCAGTATTGAGGCTTATATGTCAATATGGTTTTTGCCTTTTATGTTCCTCCCACTTTCTGTGGGATGCCTCCTGCATTACTCTTAACAAATCTTAGCTGACAAGGTCTTGAGCAAAATAAACTCTGGTTACTGCTGGTGATGGCATTGTGTGTTGTCTTGTCCCTCTGCTCCCAGTCATCGCCCTTCCTGGGGCAGGGCACTGAAACTGCAAACTCAATTCAGTTTAATTCCCTTCTAACTCACAAGACCAGAGCTGCTAAGGGCTTACAGAAACAGGGCAGGCTGTACTTGCTTTCATCACTTGCCTGCACACGCTCCCCAAGAAAGTCCGTGTACCTAGTTCAGTAGCTGAGATTTTACAATAGTTGAATCTCTTGTTTTGAAAATGGTTACTTATTTCCATAGGGGAGGAGGTTTGCCTTTAAGAGAGAAATAAGTCTTTGCCAAATGGAAAAGGACAAAACTAGTATAAGAGGCAAGAGGATGTGCCACACACTAGAGGTATAAACTATAAAGATATTTTTGAAAGGACATGCAAGGTGTTTATTTATTGTTCTTCCTCCTCTTACCACTGAGAAATGCTGCTTTGCACGTGAGTTTCTGCTGCTTTTCAATTTGTCAGTGGGCTAGAGTTCCAAAACTTGGAAGAAAATATAAAAAGGTCATGTGGCATTTTAAAATGTCAGTGCCTTTTTTCCCTTCCTTCAGGGAAGAGGTGGTGTTGGGACAGACGTGGAGATTGCTTTTAGTTAAAATGTTCCCCTGCAGTGTTGTGGACCCCTCCAAAAAAAAAAATATTTTTTTTAAATGCTGCTGCACTTATTTGTATATTAACTTGCTAGAATCAAAAACAAAACTGTTGAGCTGATTGAAATGGAAAAAGTAAACAAATAGAATAAAGTGACACATTGTTTAAAAACAATCTGGTCCTGGTAATAAGGTGGTTGGGTTTTTTTGTGAGGTTTTTTTAATGATCTGTGTTCAAGCTTTCTTTGAAGCTGGCTTTAGAAATTTAATGAGGTAGGATGGTGGAAAATGGGATGTTTAGCATATCAGTATTTCCGGGAAAGAAATGGTTTTAAACTGGAATTTAGACTTAAAATATTTTTGTTAATGGCTATCAAAACTTTGTAGCCAAACAGCTACATTCTTAGCAGCCCAACTGTCAGAGGAAGTAAGTTAAATGGAACACCTCCTAGGAGAAGCGGTGCTTGTGGAGCTGTGTGTAAAGGACCCTCTGACTGACTTTACAAAACATAATACTCTTGTATCAAAACCCTTTTTAGCTTCAGTGTCTATTTTCTCCTGTACTTCCTTTCCTGGTATGAAGAAAAGGAGGACTTGTGGCACCTTAGAGACTAACAACTTTATCTGAGCGTAAGCTTTCATGAGCTACAGCTCACTTCATCGGATGCATGATGATTTCCTGGTATGGCCGCTATCAAGATAATTGGGTGTAAATATAACCAAGATACACTTAAATTAATGGTCCTTTAAGTACAGTATGCAAATTTATGAAGTTCACGGGAATGTGTTAGTGGTTATTTAACACTGTCTCCCTGTTATTTGAAAGCCTGAAGCATAAGATAGCATTTAGCTTTAGATACTTGGCAGACTTGTAGTGATTAACAAAAAAACCCACATCAGTATTTTTAGAGAGGCATTCCAAGGGTGGCTGACTCCTGTTGATATCAGTGAGAGTTTTCAGCCACTCTTGAAAATCTGACCCTTACAGGCTGCAGATGATATGAATCATCTCTCCAGTTTGTGGTATCAATAATGTAAACTTCCTTAGAAGTTTTTAAGGTCAGGCTTGACAAAGCCCTGGCTGGGATGATTTAGTTGGGGATTGGTCCTGCTTTGAGCAGGGGGTTGGACTAGATGACCTCCTGAGGTCCCTTCCAACCCTGATATTCTGTGATTGTGATTCTGTGAATGGTGATGTGCCCCAAATACAGCAATTCAAAACCTGGCTGACTGTGGACTCCTGTCTGCTGCTTGCTTGAATGCTCAGGTTCATAAGTCCAAATGAAATGCTTGCAGAGAACTAGAATTCTCTCACCTCTTGGAAGCAGTTCCGCTTGCTGCCTAAACAAGTAAAGTAGTGATCTGACTCTGAGTTTTCTTCCAAATATAGAAATAATTAGCAAAACATAAATGGCAGCTTAGATGCTAATACTGAATGCTCAGTTGTGGTTCTGGTTTTGGGGCACTTGATTCAGTTTCAAATATTAAACTTAAGGTTTGCTAAGTTATGATATGTCACAACAGTTATGAGGCCCAAAAGAATGTTTTTAATTTGGGGAGGAGTAGGATGAGGGAGGTGGGTCATGTATTTAGGCCCTGATCCTGAAAATGTTTAAGGATGTGTGTAACTTTAGGCAGATGAGTGGTCCCATTGAAGGCAATGAAACTACTCACATGACTAAAGTTATGTACACATTTGGGGTGATGAAAATGGGACTTGTGTCACAATATAAAATTGTTATAATCGCAATAACCTAGTTCTTACACAGAGGTTTTCATCTATTCATGTCAAAGCACTTTACCAAAGTGTCAGTTGTTATCCTCATTGGATGGATAGAAAACTGAGGCACAAAAGTGCAGTGGCTTGCCCAAGGTCATCCAGCAGGCCTGTGGCAGAGCTGGGAATAGAAACCAACTCTCCAGAGTCCCAGTCCAGTGCTCTACCCTCTAGGCCATACTGCCTCCCAAAGATTTAGAGCAGTGTGAATTGCTAATATTGTTAATCTTTGTCAAAAAAGTCAGGCCTGTCTTTATGCTTTGCGGTATCTTATTTTAAAAATTTAGACTTCCAGGCCAATATTTTCATCCAAATGATTTAAAAATATATATATAGACAGACTTGGGAGCAGGTCACTCCGCTATTTTCTTTTCATGCTTTTACTTATGTTAGTAATTGACTCAAAGAAGCCCTGGCATTGTTTGAGTCTCCTCTCTCCCCTCCCCTGCAAATACTTTGATTTTCTAAAAATAAATAATAATGTCAACAGCCCTTCAGTAACAAAGGAATGTGCACATCCTGCACTGAAAAAGAATTCCAGTAACGGAAAAAAAATGATTTAGTTGTTAATCTTCCTATAAACTGAATAAAGCTTAGGGTTTGGTTTTGTTTTTTAAACTGATTTTAAACCCCGCCTTAAAACAAACAAAAAAAAACAGGTAAATCAGAAGCTGAAAATACTTTCGAATGAGAGACAGAGAGAGAGCGCAAACAAGAAAGGTCAATTGACATGAGTAAACAAAGTGGCTTTTATAAAAAAAACAAACAAAAAAGCCCATAAAGCAAGCTGCTGTCACTGTGTGTACTACAGGTTTCAGAGTAACAGCCGTGTTAGTCTGTATTCGCAAAAAGAAAAGGAGTACTTGTGGCACCTTAGAGACTAACCAATTTATTTGAGCATAAGCTTTCGTGAGCTACAGCTCACTTCATCGGATGCATACTGTGGAAACTGCAGAAAACAGTATATACACAGAGACCATGAAACAATACCTCCTCCCACCCCACTCTCCTGCTGGTAATAGCTTATCTAAAGTGATCACTCTCCTTACAATGTGTATGATAATCAAGGTGGGCCATTTCCAGCACAAATCCAGGTTTTCTCACCCCCTCCCTTTTTTTTTTTCCAAAAACACACACACACAAACTCACTCTCCTGCTGGTAATAGCTTATCCAAAGTGACCACTCTCCCTACAATGTGTATGATAATCAAGGTGGGCCATTTCCAGCACAAATCCAAGTTTAACCAGAACGTCTGGGGGGAGGGGGGTAGGAAAAAACAAGGGGAAATAGGCTACCTTGCATAATGACTTAGCCACTCCCAGTCTCTATTTAAGCCTAAATTAATAGTATCCAATTTGCAAATGAATTCCAATTCAGCAGTTTCTCGCTGGAGTCTGGATTTGAAGTTTTTTTGTTTTAAGATAGCGACCTTCATGTCTGTAATTGCGTGACCAGAGAGACTGAAGTGTTCTCCGACTGGTTTATGAATGTTATAATGCTTGACATCTGATTTGTGTCCATTTATTCTTTTACGTAGAGACTGTCCAGTTTGACCAATGTACATGGCAGAGGGGCATTGCTGGCACATGATGGCATATATCACATTGGTGGATGTGCAGGTGAACGAGCCTCTGATAGTGTGGCTGATGTTATCAGGCCCTGTGATGGTGTCCCCTGAATAGATATGTGGGCACAGTTGGCAACGGGCTTTGTTGCAAGGATAGGTTCCTGGGTTAGTGGTTCTGTTGTGTGGTATGTGGTTGTTGGTGAGTATTTGCTTCAGGTTGGGGGGCTGTCTGTAGGCAAGGACTGGCCTGTCTCCCAAGATTTGTGAGAGTGTTGGGTCATCCTTCAGGATAGGTTGTAGATCCTTAATAATGCGTTGGAGGGGTTTTAGTTGGGGGCTGAAGGTGACGGCTAGTGGCGTTCTGTTATTTTCTTTGTTAGGCCTGTCCTGTAGTAGGTGACTTCTGGGAACTCTTCTGGCTCTATCAATCTGTTTCTTCACTTCTGCAGGTGGGTATTGTAGTTGTAAGAATGCTTGATAGAGATCTTGTAGGTGTTTGTTTCTGTCTGAGGGGTTGGAGCAAATGCGGTTGTATCGCAGAGCTTGGCTGTAGACGATGGATCGTGTGGTGTGGTCAGGGTGAAAGTTGGAGGCATGTAGGTAGGAATAGCGGTCAGTAGGTTTCCGGTATAGGGTGGTGTTTATGTGACCATTGTTTATTAGCACTGTAGTGTCCAGGAAGTGGATCTCTTATGTGGACTGGACCAGGCTGAGGTTGATGGTGGGATGGAAATTGTTGAAATCATGGTGGAATTCCTCAAGGGCTTCTTTTCCATGGGTCCAGATGATGAAGATGTCATCAATATAGCGCAATTTAAATTGGTTAGTCTCTAAGGTGCCACAAGTACTCCTTTTCTTTTTGCGAATACAGACTAACACGGCTGTTACTCTGAAACCTATGGATGTAGAAGCCCTCTACACCAACATTCCACACAAAGATGGACTACAAGCCGTCAAGAACACTATCCCCGATAATGTCACGGCTAACCTGGTGGCTGAACTTTGTGACTTTGTCCTTACCCATAACTATTTTACATTTGGGGACAATGTATACCTTCAGATCAGCAGCACTGCTATGGGTACCCGCATGGCCCCACAGTATGCCAACATTTTTATGGATGATTTAGAACAACGCTTCCTCAGCTCTCGTCCCCTAACGCCCCTACTCTACTTGCGCTATATTGATGACATCTTCATCATCTGGACCCATGGAAAAGAAGCCCTTGAGGAATTCCACCATGATTTCAACAATTTCCATCCCACCATCAACCTCAGCCTGGTCCAGTCCACATAAGAGATCCACTTCCTGGACACTACAGTGCTAATAAACAATGGTCACATAAACACCACCCTATACCGGAAACCTACTGACCGCTATTCCTACCTACATGCCTCCAACTTTCACCCTGACCACACCACACGATCCATCGTCTACAGCCAAGCTCTGCGATACAACCGCATTTGCTCCAACCCCTCAGACAGAAACAAACACCTACAAGATCTCTATCAAGCATTCTTACAACTACAATACCCACCTGCAGAAGTGAAGAAACAGATTGATAGAGCCAGAAGAGTTCCCAGAAGTCACCTACTACAGGACAGGCCTAACAAAGAAAATAACAGAACGCCACTAGCCGTCACCTTCAGCCCCCAACTAAAACCCCTCCAACGCATTATTAAGGATCTACAACCTATCCTGAAGGATGACCCAACACTCTCACAAATCTTGGGAGACAGGCCAGTCCTTGCCTACAGACAGCCCCCCAACCTGAAGCAAATACTCACCAGCAACCACATACCACACAACAGAACCACTAACCCAGGAACTTATCCTTGCAACAAAGCCCGTTGCCAACTGTGCCCACATATCTATTCAGGGGACACCATCACAGGGCCTAATAACATCAGCCACACTATCAGAGGCTCGTTCACCTGCACATCCACCAATGTGATATATGCCATCATGTGCCAGCAATGCCCCTCTGCCATGTACATTGGTCAAACTGGACAGTCTCTACGTAAAAGAATAAATGGACACAAATCAGATGTCAAGCATTATAACATTCATAAACCAGTCGGAGAACACTTCAGTCTCTCTGGTCACGCAATTACAGACATGAAGGTCGCTATCTTAAAACAAAAAAACTTCAAATCCAGACTCCAGCGAGAAACTGCTGAATTGGAATTCATTTGCAAATTGGATACTATTAATTTAGGCTTAAATAGAGACTGGGAGTGGCTAAGTCATTATGCAAGGTAGCCTATTTCCCCTTGTTTTTTCCTACCCCCCTCCCCCCAGACGTTCTGGTTAAACTTGGATTTGTGCTGGAAATGGCCCACCTTGATTATCATACACATTGTAAGGAGAGTGGTCAGTTTGGATGAGCTATCACCAGCAGGAGAGTGAGTTTGTGTGTGTGGTTTTTGGAAAAAAAAAAGGGGGGGGGGTGAGAAAACCTAGATTTGTGCTGGAAATGGCCCACCTTGATTATCATGCACATTGTAAAGAGAGTGGTCACTTTGGATAAGCTATTACCAACAGGAGAGTGAGTTTGTGTGTGGGGGGGCGGAGGGTGAGAAACCCTGGATTTGTGCTGAAAATGGCCTAATTTGATTATCATACACATTGTAAGGAGAGGTTTCAGAGTAACAGCTGTGTTAGTCTGTATTCGCAAAAAGAAAAGGAGTACTTGCGGCACCTTAGAGACTAACCAATTTATTAAATTGGTTAGTCTCTAAGGTGCCGCAAGTACTCCTTTTCTTATTGTAAGGAGAGTGATCACTTTAGATAAGCTATTACCAGCAGGAGAGTGGGGTGGGCGGAGGTATTGTTTCATGGTCTCTGTGTATATAATGTCTTCTGCAGTTTCCACAGTATGCATCCGATGAAGTGAGCTGTAGCTCACGAAAGCTTGTGCTCAAACAAATTGGTTAGTCTCTAAGGTGCCACAAGTACTCCTTTTCTTTATGTGTACTACAAGTACCTTGCAAAAAAGTCTCCTTTACTTTTTGTACTTTTGTGGGCACGCACCTCAAAAATCTTTTGCAACAAGTCTCTAATTATAGCTTACTGATTCCTTAGGTGCCTAGATCAGGTGTGAACTAGCCATAAGACCAGAGAGAATATTGATATTTGTTTGTGGGGACTCAATGAAGCAGATTTAGAATCGAAGGTGGCCACGGGGGTACACAGCAGCGTATTTACACTATTAATAGATTCTCTTGGTGTTTTGTAACATCCCCCTCCCACTATTTTAGGGGTTTAGCCAGACATTTAATAGAAATGAAGGGTTTGATCCAAAGCCATGGATGTCAGTGGAAAGACTCCGATTGACACAGGCTTTGGCGGAGGCCGTAATTGAACTAGTTTTAAATTATGCAAAAGGTTTGAAAATGATCTTGCACTGTTGCCAACTCTCGCCATGGTATCACAAACCTCGCGATACTTGATGCTGTCCATAAAGCCCCAGTTCCTGTTTCTTACAGCCATGTGATTCCTATTCTCTATGAGGGCTAGAAACTTACTTTCTTAAAAAAGAAAAAGAAAAAAGAAAAGCTTGAAAACATGAACCCTAAAGGCTTAAAAAGGGTAAGGCAAATAACTCCCCCCCCCTTTATTTTTAAAAATCTCATGACGTAATCCAATCTCGTGAGTTTGGGGGCCCAACTCATGGTTTATGAATGCTTTGAGTTAGGAGTGCTGACAATGGCAAGTTGTTTCTTTCCCTTCAATTTAAATTGGTTTCCTCAAGTTTATTACCATCCCATGGGAGTTTTGCACTGAAATTGGTTCATTGCTGAACTATTTTCCCCCCTCTGTCATGGATGCACACTGTGGTTTGATAGTGTCATCATATTTCTAGCATGGAAGAAAAACAAGAACAGAATTAAAGCAGTTGTTTTGGGGTGAAAAGCACATACATAAACTAGATGGATTTGGAAGAGAAAGTTTGGGGTGAAGGACAAGGAACAGATCACGTTTTGGGCCTGCCTATCTGGACAGATTCCATATAAATAAGAAAGATGCAGATTGAAGTATAGTATCTTGACTCACAACACATTTCAATGAAGAGTGCTGGAAAATCCAGACTCACTGGCAATCTGTTCTTCAGGATTCGTGTTGTGAATTCGTTCTGTGTACATTCTGAAGGGGTAACGTCTTAGCTTTCTATCTTTCAGAGGTACTGGACTGCCTTACAGTCATTAATGTGTTAATCCTCGCAGCATCCCTGTGAGGTCGGTAAGCGCGATTATCCCCATTTTACGTTTTCCCTGCTCAGCCACAGACTTCCTGTGTGATGTCAGGCAAGCCACTTAGCTGCTCTGTGCCTCAGTTCTCCCATCTGTACAATGGGGATCATACCGCTGCACTGCCTCACAGGGGTGTTGGGAGGCTAGATACAGTAAGGATTGAGAGCCCTAACTACTGGACAGTTCCTCCCCTCTTTCTCCAAGTAGGAACACTGAGGTCCAGTTCAGCAAAGCACTTAAACATGTTTGTACCAGGACATGAATAATCTCATCTCTATTCAGCAGAGCTGTTGAGTGTTCTTTCAGTCCTAGTGATTTCAATGGAACGGCTCAGATGCTTATAGTTAAAGCACTTGCTTAGATGTTGTGCTGAATTAGAGGAGAACTGCACCGGCCTGGAGGAAAAAAAAAAAAAGAAGTGTATAAACCAGGGATCGGCAACTTTGCAGAAGTGGTGTGCCGAGTCGTCATTTATTCACTCTGATTTACGGTTTCACATGCCAGTAATACATTTGAATGTTTTTAGAAGGTCTCTTTTTATAAGTCCATAATCTATAACTAAACTATCAGTGTATGTCAAGTAAATGAGGTTTTTAAAATGTTTCAGAAGCTTCATTTAAAATTAAATTAAAATGCAGAGCCCCCCGGACCGGTGGCCAAGACCCGGGCAGTGTGAGTGCCACTGAAAATCAGCTCGCATGCCGCCTTCAGCACGCGTGCCATAGGTTGCCTACCCCCGCTGTAAACCATATGGGTTATTAAGAAGTTCTGTGGTTACTTCTGTGATTGAGATTCAGAGCATGGGCAATCCCATGCATTCAAAAACCATGAGTCACAATCACGAGGGCTCGAAACTCACTTATTTTTTTAAATGAAAGAGGAGACTCTCACAACTTCAGAAGCTGGAACTTTAAGAAACCCACCAAACATTGTGAAGCCTGTGATAAAAATCTCAAGAGTTGGCAACACGGCAATGCCACTGGAATATCAAGCCTACTGAATAAGTCTTTTATCACATTACAGGATTCACAGATTAAGTCCTTTTATAAAGGAATGTTGTCCTGTGAAGACATATTTTGCAAATATATTTTAATGTGTCCCTAACATGAAGTTTGCTAAGTTTCCCTTTGGTTTCTAACTAGTTTTGCTTTTAAGGTCCCTTGCAGTAGCACATGCGACCATGCTTCAAGTTTTGCACCAGGGGAATGCTTAAATTCTCATAAACTAATCCTGGAATATTTATTTTCTCTATAGAACATAAGTCTTAGATATAAGCTACCAAACTGCATCCCTTTAAGGGATGGGATCAGGACACAACTAATAATTTCGAGGGTGGGTAAAGGAGCAGCAGCTAATACTAATATTAAGAGAAAACTGGCTTGCTCTGAGATTTCCACATCAAAGGCAGGTCAGTTCATCCATTACACTTCAAGTAAGAAAGAGGTGATGGAATTTCCAAGTGTCAAAGGGATTGCTGGAACAACAAAGGATATGTAAACTGGGGAGAGAGGGGCTTATGGTGCACATAGCTCTTATTTATGTTCTGGTTTGAGTCCGTCTTTTCCTTAACTGTTCAGTTGAGCTGCTTTTGATTTGGGAAGCAATATGCTTTTAAACAGCAGAAACTTGAAAACTAGAACCTTTCCCCCTCCACACACTATCAAAAATGCTTTGTTTTCAGATAGCATCTCTAATGACAAAATTTAAAGACACTGTCTGCTTAAAAATTGTACTGACATCTGAAATCTTTACCTACTATTGTTACACCTAATTTTACTATAACTGAAAGGCACAGAGAGAAGCATTTTGCTCTATATTTCATTTTTGTGCAGTTGGTAGCACTTTGTATAGTCAGTTGCACTGTTCTCAGTGGATAGTTAGTCAGTTTCCCATGTTGTTTGCCTGTTTTTTGGTTGTTTTTTAAGACACACAGCAGCAGTAAATGTGACTAATGCCATAAAAATTTGGCAGCTGGTGTATCACATAAAACTCATTTGGAAATTGCCCAGATTTCAAGTTGACAACATCCCTTCTTAATTAGCTTAAAAGATGCTGTGAAAATTGTAAGTGTGGCTTGGTTTTTGTAACCATTAAGTTAGCAAACACGACATACAGAAATATGATCACGTAGCTTTAACTAAGCACAATTTCAAAGCTGAAGTCAATGAGCATGGAGAGTTTAGTGTTAGACAGGATTATTGATTGATCAGGGCCCTTTTGGGCTAAGCACTGTTCATACACTAGCAGAAAGAGAGTTCCTGTCCCAAAGAGCTTGGAGTCTTAAGTAAAGATAGGAAATGGTCTGTGGAAGAAGCTGATCCTGTAAGGGAATCTATTAGGTTATTAGTCATATCTGCTACAGTGCACTCAGAGCCTGAAACACAAGAGTTTCGAGGTTTTGCCTGTGCTCTCGTAGCACCCTTTCTTGTGGTCAGTTGATTTCTTCCTGTTGAGTTGAAGCCTGGGGAATAAATTGGGTTGGTTCCCCCCCACCCTCACTTTTCTCAGGGAATGGGGGAAACCTGTCTTAGGATTTTTTGCTTTTGATCTTAATGTTATTTTAAGTATCACGAGAGTTTGCTAAAAGAATTCCTGCAGTCTAAACAAGACAGAAAAGCACTCCATTGAAATTTAACTGCAACCTAGCTGGGGCCAGTTCACTGCAGCATACCGTCTTGTGCGCAGAAGGTATTGAACTGCCAGAGCGCAGAGTTCTCAGGAATGGCTCTCTTTGATTTTCTTCTTCCCACTTTTCTGAAATGTTATCTCCCAGCAGTCACAATAAATATTTGTTCCCAGTTGTTTTCGTCAGCCAAGCGCATGGGTAGCAATGGCTGCACCCCCAGGGTATGTGCAGGATGTGCTCTCAGGTTCAGAATCATGTTGGCGGAAACACTGCCTGGTTTGTTTTTCAGAATGTCTATGTTCATTATTGGGAGAATTATGAAAGCGAAGTCAGTCCCAGAACTTGCATTAGTTTTTTCCCCAAGCCAAGAACTTCTCAGATACAAACATATCCAAGATGCACTAGCTGTGGATTTAGTTTGCTTGTGTTGTAGACTGCAGTTATGGGGCAAATGGGGCCCCCTCCACCCTGTCCTGCAGATACCTTGTATGTTTCACCGTGAGAAGCACTGTGTTTCTGGCTGTTCAATAACTTCCCATTTCCCTTGTAGCCTTGCTCCATCTAAAGCTGCTTTACCCTCCCAGAAAGGGATTGCAGAGTTCTTCCCCTCTTCCCATGCAGCCCCGTCCCCTGAGGAGATCGGGTTGCATGGATCAAGAATTATGCAGATAATGCTGCCCCTAAGTGCAAATATTTTCCTGCATGTTTGCCTGGGAAAGAGGCCCCCGACTTCACACTCCCCATCCCCACCTAAACATGTCCACCTATAAACTCCCAGAGCCCCAAACATGCTGAATACATATAGGATGGGTGGGAGGAAGGAATGGTACAGTTTAGGCTTATCTCCCCCTTCTTACAACAAGTGCTTGGCTGCTCTGAGCATGTTTTCTGCATAGTATAGTCCCTCCATGGCAAAAATTAGTAGGAAGGATCTGAACTGTAGTGAGCATTCCTATGGACTTGAGAGCTCAAGTTCCATTGACTTTCAGTGAGACATGTGCTCTAAAGTTACCTGGGTGTGTTTGAAAAACAAACCAACCACCCTTTGCCTTAGATGAGTATTCCTGTAAGTCAGTAAGATGAGCATGATTTGGCTCCTCTGGGACAAATAGTGAGCCTAAGTACCTGGGGGTTGAGGATGTTGCTTGAAAATAAACTATATGTCTGGTTCCATTAGCTGGTCGAAAGAAAACATCCTCCATGAATCTGGATTGGTTCAGTAGTGGAAGCTGAGGAAAGGTCCCCTCCAGAGTGTGTGTCCACAGAAACTCTGGGGTTCTGCCGCACAAGAGGGCTATTTTCTCTCCACAGGAAGCTTGAGATAATTTAGTATATGTAGTCACTAAAATCTTTTGTAAGTCTGCAGTCTCATTCCTGCAGAAATGGGTACTGACTGGAACTATTTCATGTTCCTCAGTTCCAAAATGCAATTTAATGTCCATGAAGTTTAATGAATCTATTCCATTATGCCTTGATGGAACAGTCTTGTTCAGAACACTAAATCATATGGAGACTTGGGTTAGAAATGAGAAATCCAGTGCATTTGAGGATGTTCTTTCTACAGTAGCTGCCTTTCCTAACAATTACTAAAGAGGGTGAATTCCCAGCTCTGTGTAAGATATGAACTGGAATTTTAACTCAGGATAGTCTCCCTAGATCACCTAGAGAGTAGTTCTGACTTCAATATTTAAGAACTTAAGAACGGCCATACTGGGTCAGACCAAAGGACCATCTAGCCCAGTATCCTGCCTTCTGACAGTGGCCAATGCCAGGTGCCCCAGAGGGAATGAACAGAACAGGTAATCATCAAGTGATCCATCCCCTGTCGCTCATTCCCAGTTTCTGGCAAACAAATGTGCCTCTGAAGAGATGAGCCTTTACACAGAGTGCCTGAGAAATACATAGTTATTGAACAAGCCTAGAAAGCGTAGGCAAACAGAATTCAAACAGTGCCTCTATAGAAGAGTTGACTCACCCCAGATGTGCCCTCTTGTGGCTGGGCTTGGCATAGCAGTTTTTCCTCTCACCCCCTGTTGATTGCTGCTCTGGCCCCTCTGCTGATCAGCCTTGTTTCATGGCTCAGGCCTCGAGCCACGTCATGTTTAGTCCAACTTCTTCCAGGATAAACAAAGGACAATAAACTCAACTCAAATAAACATAACTCTTTGCCCCAATGGCTCACTGCTCTACAGACTCTTCGCCTCATCCCAGGCTCTGCAGGATTATCCTTCTGCTCTTGGGCAGAGCAGCACCTCCCAGGGTTTTCTCCCTAGAGGCCTGGCTCCAAACTCATTCGCCCTCCTCCCCCTTGTGTCAGGGTGTTTCTGCATCTTCTTTCCTAGTGGCAAGTAGGAGAGCCCAGGCTTTCCCTCTCAGCTGGGTTCCAGTTCTGGGACCTTGTGGTGAATATCTACCACCTGCTGCCTCCCTTGACCTTCCTTCAGGCCCTTTCCCACAGGCCTTTCCTAGGCTCTCCGTATTCCTGCCTCTCTCTAGGCCTTTCCTCCACTCTCTGA
Organism: Caretta caretta; assembly: GCF_965140235.1. Lineage (NCBI taxonomy): Eukaryota > Metazoa > Chordata > Testudines > Cheloniidae > Caretta > Caretta caretta. The sequence continues at coordinate 21,337,562 of NC_134218.1, forward strand.
CAACCAAGAGGGACTGGAGAGTTCTTCCCTTTGCTCCCAGCAGTTCCATCTCATCTAGGCTTCCTCCTGTTATGCTCACACCACTCAGCATCTCCCTCAGCTGGGCTTCATCAACAGTTGGGCCTGGCCCAGCCTCCAGGCACCTTAATTGAGCTCTCACCAGCAATGTTAGTTCCAGCCTGGGGTATGTACCACATCGCTGCTCCCTACGCATTCTTTGGGTTTGCAGGAAACCAGTTGTGAGCAATGCCAGTGAGAAACCAGCTTTGTACAAAAAATGCATTATGCCATCAACTGCACACTCTGTACCTCAGAGGCAAGAGCAGACCAGATGATCCCTGCTTGTCTTAGAACAAGACAGAAAATCCTCATAATTCCTGCCAGTACCTCAAGAAAGAGAACCTCTCCTTGGCTGCATTCCTATCTCAGTGCAGCCTTTGTGCACCTGAGCAGGAATTTCTACGGAAAGAGCACCTAATACCATTGACACCATGATTAAAATGGTTTAAGGATGCTTGTCCCTTGCCACCTTTCACTCATCACCGCCCTTACCAAAATGAAAAATGAGAAACAATACAAAATTTTTAAAAGGCCTACATTATTGTTCTTGCTCACTGTTCTTTTGAGACCATTAAAAACATAATGCTCAATATTTAAATGTGAGTTTTAGCTAGCTGGCTACAGATTGCACCTAGGTATGTTTTAAAAGTGCAAGATTACAGGGACTTAACTGCGTGGACTAATGTTTCCAGAGTGGGTATCTAAAGTTCAGGACCTACATTTGTATTTAGGCACCCCGGTATAAGTGGCTTGATTTTTCAGAACAGATCCCTTTGAAATGAATGGGGGCTACAGGTACCCAGCACCTCTGAAAATCAAGCCACTTGTATGCCTAACTTTAGGCACCCGTATCTGAAAATTTTTCCTTTGCTAGAAATGTGTAGATAAATGAAATCCTTTGTCCCCTTGGTCTCACTGAAATGGAACTGACATTGTGGAACTGCTGTTATTGTTGGCATGGAAGGTGTGAATGTCAATCAACTCAAGAGGCATAATAAACAGCAGAACTTAGTTCAAGACAATCATTTCCAGGTAATTAATAGGAGCCACCACAAATTACTGCCTTGGAGTAGGCTGACGAGAACTTTTAAACACCCCCGCACACCCCATTATTACAGACATTAGGAAGCATAGGAGAGGGAGCAGCCCAGCGAGTGAGCCTAGGTGATTCCCTCAGCTGTACTATAGAAGGCATTCATCTAGTTCCCTTTTTGAAGTAGGAGGACTGTTGCCAGAGTGCTTGATCAGAGGAGTAGCTTCTCCACAGCCCTGGAGCTGTTACTCAGCTGGAAGAAAGTAACACATTTTGAGAACCCCTCTTGGAGGTCATCAGATAGTTAAATTGTTTCCTTCCACAAGTGTCACTTCCCTCTTTAGCTGCTTGACCTCCTGCAGAGAGAGGCTTGGAGAAGTTGTTATTGTGCTACCTTCCCTAGTATGCATACAAAGTGTCCGCTCCAACTACATTTCCCTTAAGTAGGCTTTGTGCTGAGCAGTCCCTGTGCCCTATGCAGTAATACGAAAACATGTGGCTTACTGACAGCCATCCAAGAAAATACTGAAATGAAACTGATGCCTGGAAGCAGGATGACAGGTGTTAGGACAGATGACTGAAGCTTTGGATGAAATGTTTAGGAATCGGTTCACCTCTCCCCTTTCGTGAAAGTGTTCTATATGTAATTACTTAGTTTTCATGTATCAAACATCTGCTCAGCTTTGCTGCTTTCTTGAGGAGGTTGTGGTTAGTTGGAAGAGCAGAAAAGATAGGTGGTGCTGGCAATTTGGGGAATATCCTTAGTATGTAATACGGCTTCTCTGGAAATCACTAATATAAAGAGTCACAGTAAACTGGAAAATTTTGAATATGTATTATTACAAGGAACCCCTAAGATTCCTCTCTCTGAAAGAGTTTAGTCATTAACAGTCATCTTTGTCCGTTTGACGATACTTTTTGTGGACAGTTTCACTGTTGGTCATTCTCATTCTCACACACACTTCTCCCATGCCTGCAGTTTTAGCCCAGACTCTCCAAGAGGGTGTTTAGCTGTCACAGCAGCAGCAAAGCTCCCCCCTTTTTTGACCTTGGGTTCTGTATTCCTGTCAAGAACTGGCCTGTATTGGTTTATAAGCATGCTGGGTAAGGGTTCACACTGCCATATTTGAAAAGCTGCATCTAGCCATTACAAAAGTGACTAGTGATTTGGGGGGCTTCAAATTTTTGATGCCCCCAAATTGAGGCACCTTAAAAGGTACCTTATTTTCAGAAAATGCTAAACACCGACTCTCTGCATATGTGGTCCCTTTTCTTAATTTGAGCACCCAGAAATCCAGGCATTCAAAATCACGAGTCACTTCTTAAAATCTTGGCTATATGGTTATTGTCTACAGGTGAATTGGACCGAGACTGCTATTGATATTCTGTACAATAAATGGACACAAAGAAAAGGAGTACTTGTGGCACCTTAGAGACTAACAAATTTATTTGAGCATAAGCTTTCATCGGATGCATCCGATCGAAAGCTTATGCTCAAATAAATTTGTTAGTCTCTAAGGTGCCACAAGTACTCCTTTTCTTTTTGCGAATACAGACTAACACGGCTGCTACTCTGAAATAAATGGACAGTGAATAATTGTAAAGATGAGCTTGGATCTATGAAAACTATGGATCTATCTAATTGCTACTATCACAGAAAGAATTACAGATAAGCTGCCTATAAGACTTTCAACCCTGTGCTTGTTGTTACAAGATCTTTATGCAGGCTACTAGAATAAAAAGCACTTGATCAGCACTCTAGTGTTTGTCTCTTATTATTCATTAAACTTTTCCTGGCATTAAACTTTTCATTAAACTTTCCCCCGTCCCTTGTTCTGTTACTCTTGTGACCTGTCAAATACAGGGATAGACTTCCAAAATGCATGTCCATTTTTGTGTGCACAGGTCACGATCTATGCACTAATGCAGTGGCTCTCAACCTTTCCAGACTCCTGTACCCCTTTCAGGAATCTGATTTGTCTTGTGTACCCCCAGGTTTCACCTCACTTAAAAATTACTTGCTTACAAAATCAGACATAAAAATTCAAAAGTGTCTCAGCACACTATTGCTCAAAAATTGCTTACTTTCTTCTTTTTACCACATAATTATAAAAGAAATTGATTGGAATATAAATATTGTACTTACATTTCAATATGTAATATATAGAGCAGTATGCACAAGTCAGTCTGTATGAAATTTTAGTTTGTACTGACTTCGCTAATGATTTTTATGTAGCCTGTTGTAAAACTAGGCAAATATCTAGATGAGTTGATGTACCCCTTGGAAGATCTCTGCATAACCCCAGGGGTATGCCTACTACCCCTGGTTGAAAACCACTGAATGCATGTGCACACATACCTTCGAAAAAATCTGGCCCATGAAAGTACAGCCCAGGAAACTGATGTGCCTTCATAAAGGTTTCTATGACATCACAAACTGCTCTTTGCTGTTATAGTTACCAAACAGTCATCCGAACCCTGTGAGTTGGCGTGGGTGGAGAGGAGGCCTTAGATATAGTGAAAGTAACTTCCAAGTCGGAGTCATGCAATCACAGGAATAGTGGTATCAAACAGGCTTTAAAGAGAATAACTACAGCAGAGAAGTCATTTTTCTTTTAAGAGCAGGAACGGAAGTTGCTGTTGATAAAGGGAAAAGTGTAGAGTATGTTTGTGTGTGCTGCTTAATACCCTTGAAGAAATGGTAAGCTTTTTTTAATTCCACAATACATCGTTCTGTATTTAAATTGAAAAATGTCATTGATATGCTATCAAATGACTAAGACCCAGTAAGTGACTCCATGTTATTGAAAGGGAGATGTCCGATTCCATACACGGGTTGTTTTATGAATAGTATGGATAATTAATATGCTTAAAAATCCACAAACCATCTAACCCTGTTGGCACATATAGGGCCTGAATGATCACCTCTTTGAACTCTTCCCAGATCTATATAGATAATTTGGCTCCTGTTTGTTTCTAACTGTATTAGTGTGATGTCCGGTTTTGGTAATGTGGGGGTGCTAGAGGAAGCTTCTAACATTCAATAAAAGGGAAATCTGCTCCACCACCACTTTGCACACATTTCTGCAGTGGTCGTCTTGATGGAAAAATGGCTTTTATACTTCATTGAATACATTTCTCTGACCAAAATGAAGTAGTTCAGAGAGCTGCTTATCTTCAGCAGATCCTAACCTGAAAGAAGCGGCCTAATAAACAGCAGAGATTTGGCAAGGGACTTGTGGCTGGGAACAGCTGCCTGATGCAGAAGACAGAGGTGCTTTGGATTGCAGTGAGACTGCTTTGCTGGGGCTTTCTATTGGAGGTTGCAAGAGATATGTTAAACTCTAGGCAGCTAGTGAGGCTACTGACAGTTCCCCCACCCCCAAGCTTTAGCAAGAAGCAATTAGCAAGTGTGAATTTTCCTTCCTGGAAAATCTAGTATGGTCTTCTGATTTCCTATCCTGGTATGACTTTTAGCACACCTTTTTCCAGGAGAGTTTTTACATATAATTTTATCTGTCTCTGAATTTAGTTCCAGACCTCTACTTGGTCATTTATCCCTCCATAAGGATATGTTTACAAATTATGAAATATCTTGGGCTGACTTCGCTGTTTATGGCAGGGAGTGTCTGAGACTGGACAGCAGCTGAGGAAAATGGAGCAGGGAGAGAGAGCACAAAGCTAAAAGTAAAACAGCAGGTTTATATATAGCTGCAGGCTGCAGCCCTGTCGGTTAGGCTGCTGCGATCGCCACTTTAGACATGTTCCTGGCTAGTTAATCTTGATAGTTCTCAGCTACTTTGAGAAACCAGCTGAACAGCTACAGATAACTAGTGTTGCTGTAACTGCTGCATTTTCATTTTATGGTGCATATTCATCTTGCCGTATGCAGTTCTGAAGATCTTGGTACCTAGCTGAGTGCTCAGAAACTAATCCATTTTATTAAACTAACTTTAAATAAATGGGTCTCCTTTCTAATTAAACGAGAAATTGGAGGAGACATTACTGGGCACTTTCCTGAGGATTTACTATAGTCTATATAAAAAGAAAAGGAGGACTTGTGGCACCTTAGAGACTAACAAATTTATTCTATATATGGGTCTATATATGGGCAGAAGGCATTGTGAATGTGTGGTGACTTGTGCAATCAACTCAAACTCCAGGCCAGTTTGTATTTGTATCATTATTTATAGAAAGGTCATATTTCCCTTTGGAACCACAGTAGTAAATTTTGGGGTGACATTTTCTCTTGTTTCTTAGAGCCCTGAATCTTGACTGCAGCTGAAGGGACTGCTGCCACTTGAACAATGCGTACAAGTAAGGAGGAAGAGCTGGAAAGCAATACATTTTACAGGTAAGTAGCAGTTTTGGTATTTTATAGTTTCTGTGTATAAACACGTAATGTAAAAAACATGTGTGAATGCATAGGGTTGGTCTGAACAGAGAAACATGCCATATTTCAATCTACATCCCTTTTCTTGCATTTATAGTGAAAACTGAGTAGCTCTGTGTTAATTTTAGAGGATACCTATATATTCTGAATGCGTGATTGAATGAGATATTAAAATATCCGTTTTATTTAATAACTAAAGATCAAATAAAGAGCCCAGTCACTGGCCTGAGCACCCATTGTGAGGTCCTGGCAAGAAGGATGCTGAAAGGCAGAGGGAGAATGAGTCCGACTTCCAGGCCATAGAGTTGCTGGGAGACGCTCTCTTGGAAGCTAATGTAGCCCAGTGACTGAAACATTTGGGTTCGTCTACACTGCAATAAGACACCTGTGGCGTCGAGTCTCACAGCCTGGGTCAATTGACTCGGGCTCTTGGGGTTCGGGATGCGTGGCTAACAATAGCAGTGTAGGCGTTCAGCCTCAGGCTGGAGGCCAGGCTTCCCCTTCGTGGGGTTTCAGTGGCCAGGCTCCAGCCTGAGCCCGAACATCTACACTGCAGTTTTTAGCACCGCAGCCTGAGTCAGCTGACCTGGGCCAGCCACAGTCTTTTATTGAGGTATAGGCGCCCGGGTAGGGGGGGAGGGGACGCTGCACTCCCCTTCCTGCCTTTCATGCGCCTCCTGTGGCCTGCACGTGAGTACTCGGCAAGGGAATGCTGTGCTGCACTCCACCCAGGGGCCAGAGCCCCTGTGCAGCCACGCTGGTTATGCTCTCAAGGGACCCCTGAGGAAAGGCTTTGCCCCTAAATTTGTATCTATTGACAGGACAAAGTCAGCTTCAAATACATCCATGTCACTCGGCTGTGTTTTTCATGAATCCTTCTTGGCACTGGGGCTGCAGGCAGCTGAGTGCAGATTCTGCATCACCAGCAAGGGCACAGAGTGGGATCTAAATATGTATGTGGGGAGTGTTGGAGGGTCCTCTATGGGATGATTTTAACACAACCACTTACTTATCACTCCCCTCTCTCCCATTCTCTGCCCAACCCCACCTCAGAAAATATCCCTTGAGCTTATACTACGGCAACCCTCACTTTAAGTCTTTAAATCAAGATTTGAGGACTTCAGTAATTCAGCCAGAGGTTATGGGCCTATTGCAGGAGAGGATGAGGGTCTGGGGCCTGCAGTGTGCAAGAGGTCAAACTAGATGATCATGATGGTCCCTTCTGGCCTTAAAGTCTTTGAATCTATCACCACTGCTCCTACCTGTATTTGGCCAAAGGGGTTGCAGAAAAGCAATGCATGTGCCCCTTTTGCTAATCTCCAGATAAGAGGCCTGAGCCAATAATTGCACTCTGTTTTCTGTCTCAGTATTGCAGAGCTTTAGAGAACAGTCTTGTGTCGAAGCAAAGCAGAATCCCTCCGATTCACAAAATCAGAATCCGTTAAATTTATTGTTAAACGTCTATGAGCAAATGTAAGCCAGCAGCCTGACTTGTTCACCCTAAACTCATTCATGCAACAAATAACCACCTCTTACCACAGTTGGGGATTTTGAAATTCTGTGAAAGTTTCCACCCTATCTGTCCTTCACCACCCAGTCAGGATGGATAGCCCACATGCCATTTTAGGAAGATATTTCCTTGTTAGGAGCATTGCAGGTGGGCTGATATTGTTATTGAACCTATTGCTTTCCTGACACGCTCCCTGTTGTGTACTAAAACTAGACTGTTAACAATTTCTCTCCCTAAAGATAAATAATTGGCCCTGTAGTATTCAATGATTTTAGTGAATGATACATTGGGATGCACCTGCAACCCTTACTCAGTCCTCTTAGAGTTTGTCTGACTGAAGACTACTAGCTTTTTGACCCACTGTGTGTGTATCAAATCCCCAAACACCTTACACTAGTAATCCTGCAAATTCAGTGAACTTTGGTACCCTCATGTACATACTTTGAATTGTCCTACCTTATAAACAGCAGAGCTGGCAATAGTCATGGGATAACATTCCTTTGCAGCTTAACACTGCCATTATTAATTCTGGTTGTGGTGGCGAATTGTTTGGGGTGGGACCTATCAGACACATTTTTAAACCATGTGTACATCTCCTGGTATTCTCCACTGAATAATGAAAAATCTAGTTGGATGACTTGTGTGTAAAGAGTTCAGGTGAGCCAAGTGGCTCTCTTTGTGTTACGTTTGCAGAACACAACATTGTTACTTGTGGCACCTTAGAGACTAACAAATTTATTTGAGCATAAGCTTTCGTGAGCTACAGCTCACTTCATTGGATGCATGGCTGTAGCTCACAACAGCTTATGCTCAAATAAATTTGTTAGTCTCTAAGGTGCCACAAGTCCTCCTGTTCTTTTTGCGAATATAGACTAACACGGCTGCTACTCTGAAACAACACTGTTAGTTACTTAAGCATTTATTCATAAAGACAGCTCAGAGGTATTGTAGGAACATGTCATCCTCGCTGCCTGATGACAAGCCTGCTTTGCCACATGGTGGGTTTCTGATATTGCATTAAGAAGCTTTAAGGAAATAAACTATTGGTATCCGTGCTCTTAGAACTCTGTTATTTTTCACAAAAAGTAATAGTTTATAAAAATTTCCTTTCTGTTTTCAAAGGATTATGCTAACATGGGTGTTAATATGCATTCAGCCTGCTTTACAGTTTTTTCTTAGATCACAAATGCGAAACATGTTTATTTGTGTTTTGTATGAGCTGATTCTTCCCCACCCTATTTAAATAGTTTCTGTGCACAAAGCCCACAATGTCTGCAGGATTTATTGAAGTCATGGGAAAACATCTTGGGTGAACCTTAGTTCTCAACACCTGTTCCTAGGAATAGAGTTTAAAAGTGCATAGCTTGGCTCTGAGATAACTCGAACTAGAAAATAATAATTTAGGATAAAATTCAGTTTGGCAGTCTTGCTCAGTCCCTACTTCCAACACCTGTATTAAAGAGTGAAAGGAACTGAGCTGGGCATATGCATTCCATTTCTTTTAATTGTGCTTCCTCTACTGTTAATCTGATTTCTCATATTGGGCCACCCACTGATGTGGCCAGCACTGCTGGTGAGACCTGCCCATTTTAAAGGGCCAAACATTCCAGAGGGGTGTATTAACAGAATGGGATTGTTCAGTGTGATGATGCCTGTGCCCAAGCAAAGTGATGCCTGAGCTGAAACTGAAGTATTTAAAAGCCATTATGATGTTGTAATCTACAGGGAAATTAATAGGGAGTGAGAGGTAGTGTGGTCTAATAGATGGGCTGTTGGATTGGGAGTCAGGAGATGTGGATTCTAATTCTGCCACTGACTCTGCTTTGTGACCTTGTCAAGTCACTTCATCCCTCTCTTTCCTCTCCTTCCCCACTCCCATCAGTCTTGTCTATTTACAGTGTAGGTTCTTTGGGAGAAGGATTGGCTCTCACACCGTGTCTATACAGCACCTAGCACAATGCAAGCCCTGGTCTTCTAGGTGCTACTGTAACAGAAATAATAAGGGGGAGTTGATAACATTTGATTTGGGGTTTCTTTTCTAGTGCTACATCTTACAGCTTGGTCCTCAGGCAACGTAGTAGTAGGCCTATGGTTACCGGTTCAGTCGGATTACTCATGCCCCATTTGAGGCATATCTGTGGAAGTTGTTGAGCTAGCTCTTGTGATGGGATGACCTATATTCATCCTTATCAAACTGTGGGGTCAGAATTAAAATATGACATCTGATGTTCAAATCATGTGATACTTTCATAGTGTGTAATTGGATCCTCAGACTGAAAGCCCTGACTAAAGGCTGCTAACCAAAATTACCAGTATTCTATTAGTTAGGCAGCTGCTTTGGAATGGTGTTTTGCCAGGAATAAAGGACAGAACCAGCATTTTGCTTTGGTTGAGAATGCACTGGCCACACACTTATCAACTAGAAAAGAAAACCATTTTTAAAAATACAATCTTATTGGAGACTACATTTTGCTTTTTCTAAAAAATAATAATTAATCTTGGTGACCTTTAAAAAGATGATGGGATTGAAACAATGCAGAATAAATTCATCGCCTGTTGAACAGGTGGCCAGAACCACCTCCTTAAAACTGCAAAGCTCTTCCCAGAACGGACCACAAGGTGTTCAGTATTTTCCTCTTTTTGTCTGTCCTCAAGCTTACACACACAGTGTGTGTGTCCATAGTACTCTAGGGTTTTCCCAACTAGCAACATAGGTGAGATTTCCCTTGCAATGCACACCACCAAAAGCAGACATTTTAGTTACCTTTTGAAGCATCTGCTTGAGATACGTGGGTAGCAGCAAGCTGACAAATTAAATAGCTTATACAAAACATGAAAAAAATAATTAGTAAAATGCTAGGCCACTGGCGATTTAAACACTGCAGAAGTTTCTTGGCAAGACCCAACTTGGTTATTTTGACTTTTCACCATGTATCCTATATTATCCTAATACACAATGATGTCTTATATAGGTTTTTCTAAATTTATTGCCCAGCACTTCTATCATTTACAAAATTACCTGTATCCTAAAGATGTTCGCAGAAATGGTTGGGTCATCTTCAGCTGTTGTGACCTTTTTTTAAACACCCAGTGTCATCTGTTGTAACTCATCCACCATGCAGGAGGCCTGAAGATCCTCCCTGAGTTTGTAATGTCCATCTGTAGTCAGCAGCCTTTTAGTAGAGGTTTCCATCTCTAATTTCCATGAATGGAAAAGGGTACCGTTTGGAGCCTTCCTGCTTGCTTCTTCATAACTCAGTGGTTCCAGCTTACAGACAAACTTCCTTTAGGGGCTAAAAGGTCAAGAATAAAATGTATTTATCAAATTTTTTCCCTCACAGCTCTGTTAGTATGTTTACACACGTAGTTTGTGCTTGTCAATACCATAGTTACGCGTACATTCAAGATAAAGGTATGTGCAAATGGCCAGTGAGATGCACGGTTATTGAAGTCTGGCCTGCTATTGACATGGTCATATTCTCTTTAGTGCTTCTCTGAATGTACCTATTTATAAATGAAGATATAATGCCAAGATTAAACTGATGAACTGTTCTATCGTGTTCTTGCTTAGAAGAGGCAACCCTCCAAAACAAAACAATACCCTGCTCATCTCCCACCGTGATCTAAAGTTTTACAAGTGCTCATAGGAGCTGGAACTTGAAGTGGTTTCCATCCTGTACAGGGTTTACAATCTGGTTCAATGTCTCTCAGCACCCCCATTACACAAATTGTTCCAGCCCCCTTGCACATGCTTTTGCATTTCTTCTGTCTGCTGTACCAAAGAAGTTGTTCATATTGTCACACCAATAACATTGCAATTGATTTTTTTTTAAAAGAAACATTTTGACTAAAACACCATTACTGGCACATTAGGCTGGACAGGAGAAAAATTCTGATAATTTAGTCTATACCTGTGTAGTTTGGGATACTCTTTTTGTTACTTAGTACTTTGATGTGGAAACTGAGGATGAATATAATTCCCTCTGATATTTCTATCGGAAGGAAGATCCATTCTCTAGGGAACTTGGGAGGCCTGGGTTCAATTGTCTGCTGTGCCATAGACTTCCCATGTGACCTTGGCCGAGTCACTTAGTCTCTCTGTGCCTCAGTTCCCCAACTGTGAAACAGGGATAATAGCACTGCCCTGGTAAGAATAACAACTACATTTCAAATTGCGAGGCGCTCAGATGATATGGTAACAGGTGCCATATAAATACCTTAGATGGAAGGCAAAGGATGCTTTTTTGGGCCAAAACTTGTTGAAGAGAGTGTGTATGTAAGGGGCATTAAGGCTTTTGTTTTTTTGTGTAGCTCTGTTCTATTCTCACTGGAAAAATTATGTGGAGGAATTTGAATCATTTTGAAGATGACTTGTAAATTGTCTACCCTCCTACCATCCAGACCCACTACACACACCCATAGCAAAATGTGCTGAGTGCCCCACATACTCAAATGGAGAAGCATTTGGCAGTTTATTAGACTCCTCCTTAAGTTTTAAATTTAGTGGCTGGACTCCTGAGTGGCCTCTAAGTAGATTGCAGATGGCAGGAGAAATACCTATGTGTGGTACAGCCAAGATGAAATGATGCTCTCTCCTGCACTTACCTGCACAAAGCATATTCTTTCTGGGGTTTATTCTGCTGCTTTCCTATGGTGCTTTTGCTCTCATTCAGAAGTGAAGAGGCCTTTAAGAAAGACTGAGCTATGGTAAACTAAGGCCACTTCACCTCTGAATGAGAGCATCCAAAATCACGTGGGGGATGCCACGCAAGGAGAGTTTCTAGAAAAATTATTTTTCTTACATTGACCTAACTCGGTAGCGTAGATTGGGCCTAGAAGTTGACTGAAAGTGGGGTGGGAGTGGTTAGTGGAAATTGCCTTGAAAACAAAAGGGAAGCTGCCAACAATTTCTCTAACATAGACGCCTCCTTACTTTGCTGGTTTTGCATGTCTTTGCACAGTCTGCATGGGCTGTAAGTGAACTGATGTTTACTGTATCTTAAAATGATAAAAGCAATTGAAAGTAAGGCACAGACTTGGGACAACTAAACTTTTTCAGTGCTGGGAAATGAAATCTCTTTCCAGCTAGTCTGCCCAGGGATTTTCTGATACCATTGCTTAGAGCAGAAACTTCTGTAATCAAAGAGATGAAGATCAGGGTGTCTTCAGTTTGGTTGGCACCACTTCACCAATCATACTTGGCAGTTTCAGAATGCTGCTGAGATAGATTTGTCCAGCTTTAGCATGGGGGTGGGGAAGGGGATGACAGTTACAGAATAGAGCAGCAGGCTCTAAATTTAGAGGCTTGTGGCTAGTGACTCCCAAATCCTTTCAGTGTAGAAGCAGATTGCCTCAGGGCTCTGCGTATTACCCTGGGTATAGGGATTTGGGAGGCAGAATTTCCCGAGCTACTTTCCAATTACCAATGCAAGGTGGTGTTTACAAGATTATGCATTAAGTGAAGTCTTGCTGGAAGCCTCTCTCTTCTATGATGATCTTGGCTATCCTGCCTCACATTGGCCACTTGACTGATCTGCTTGATTTAGGATTTGCCTGGTTGATCTTAAGAGTATTACACTGAAGAGCTTTGCTATGAATTGAAGCTATCTTGAGTGTTTGAGTTGATCAGAGATGAGCCCTGCAGACTTGCTATTTCTCCCCCCTGATATTGTAGACAGGCATCCACTTAATCTTTTCCCTACAGGTGATTACAGCAACCCCATTGCAGGCTTCTGTATAGAGGGGAATTCTTACCCTCCTATGCTTTATCCCACTTGACAGGCTGTCACTTTGGTGCTGTTTCATTAAGATGCTTCCACGCTCTCTTCTTGCCTCTCCAAACTAGAAGAAAGCAACTGCTTGGATTGGTTTTTCCTCCCTTGGCCCCAGACGCTGAGTGGATTTTGGCAGCTCAGCAAATCTGCCAGTAGCTAAATAATTTTATACTTCAGGGTTTCAGACTTAAAGCAGATTTAGAATAAAATAGTAGCATAGTTAGGTTGCGACAGCATAATTGGGAATGTAACCTGTCCTTGCAAACCTTAGTAACACCCTGATTTATTTACATTGTTACCATGTCTCTCTCTCTCTCATTCATTTACTGCAGGTTAAAGTGGTGGATTCTTAGCCATGGAGACTGCCATGTGTTCCTTATTCACAGGATGGGCAGCAGCAGTAAGCTTTCCCTGTGCTGTCATGCTAGTTAACACTACAGCACCTTGGCCTCTTTCTAAGGCTATGTCTACACGATCACTTTTGTCACTCAGGGGGTGTGAAAAAACACCCCCCCCCAAACGACAAAAGTTTTAATGACAAAACACTCCGGTGTGGACAGTGCTTTGGCGGTGGGAGCCACGCTCCTGGCGATGAATCTACCACCCCTCGTTGGAGGTGGTTTCATTTTGTTGCCGGGAGAGCTCTCTCCTGACAATAAAGAGCAGCTACACATCACACCTTACAATGGCACAGCTGTGCCATTGTAAGGTGGACAGGGTAGACATAGCCTATGACTGACAACTGTAACGGTGACGGGTTTCATGCAGTAGTGGACAAATGTATACTAGGCATCAGACTTAGATCACCAACTCCCTTCCCATAGGTTCCTCCTTTGATTTTGGCTAACCTGGGTTGGATTTGAACTGGTGACCTGGAGAAGAAAGGCTCCATAAGTCCATTACCAGTTTTTTGAATTCCTTTATTTTGTGGGCTGCATGCTGACACTACATACGCACTTTTCCAGCATGCTCTCCTGTGCAGGATCCTGCTGGAGTTTAGTTTATCATGCTGTTAGCTGTCAATTAAGCTACACACAACAAATCATCTGTACTGCACGATACGCACGATTGATAACATGGAGTGATTTAGACTGGCTAAATGAACGGTAGCCTCACTACATTCTGGAGAAATAAGGGATAGTCTTATGGCCTGCCATGAGCTGAAGGGATAATCTAAAATGAAGAGAGACGAGCTAATACCTTAGTTACATCAGATGAGAAGAAACATGGCCAGGTTGGCCTCTTGCTTACAGTGTTATAAATGAGGAATAATTCCTTTTCAACTCTTAATTGAAGGGTATGGAATGTGGGACTCCTAATAGAGTGTTTTTCCCATGAATTTTAGTTAAATAGGTTATAACAAGACCAAAACGAATCAAAAGTTTAAACAGTCGATAAAAATCCATTCCTCTCTCACTTGAGCAGGGGTGGCCAACCTGAGCCTGAATTCACCAATGTATATTGCCAGAGAGCCACAGTAATACATCAGCAGTCCCCCATCAGCGCCCGCCCTCCAGCCCCACAGCGCCTTCCATCTGCCGCAATCAGCTGTTTAGCATGCACAGGAGGCTCTGTGGGGGAGGGGGAGCAGCGAGGGCATGGCAGGCTTGGGGGAAGGGGCAAGGGCCTTGGGGGAAGGGGTGGAATGGGGACAGGGCCTGGGGCAGAGCAGGGGGTTGAGCAGTGTGCTCCGGAGCCACAGGTTGGCCGCCCCTGCACTTCAGGTTCACTTCTTTCCTACTGGTGACATTGTCATAGGCCTACTAGTTCTCCAGTCAATCTAGTCTAACTTACAAAACAATCTGCTCAAAAGCCGGTCTCTTCCCCCAACAGAAGTTGGTCCAATAAAAGATATTACCTCAGCTACCTTGTGTCTCTTATATCCTGGGACCAACACCACCACTACAGACCATCAGGGAAACAGACTTTCAGTAAAACCCAGCATTCAGGCCTTCTTTATGCGTCGTAAAAAACCAAAATTGGGATAAACCCATTCTCTGCTTCTATCCTCCCGCATGCCTTTGCAAGTGACCTTTCAGGACATCTGATTTGGGTAGATAACCACAACTATTAGCAGACTAATTAGTTTTCTCTCTGGAGAAGTGGTTCCCAAACTTGGCCACCGCTTCCCGCAGCTCCCATTGGCAGGAACGGCGAACCACGGCCACTGGGAGCTGCAAGTGGCTATACCTGCAGTCGCTCCAGGTAAACAAAAGCATCTCGTGGCCCGCCAGGGGCTTACCCTGAACAAGCCGTGAACCAAGTTTGGGAACCACTGCTCTAGAGGGACAAGGATTCCAGGCATATTGTGGACCCAGATAATTTCTTGATTCTGTCTTAGAATGATTCATCTGGCTTTCTGAAAGATGAAATTACTGGATAGACTTTGTAAATTACATTGTAGCCAAAATGTAAGTTACTGCACACCTATTCCACAAAAGATTCAAAGGAAGTAGAACCTGTAACTGACGCAGATTTCACCTGCCTAGCAGAGAGCTGATGGAAAACTTTTGTTCTCGTTCGAGTGGCCTCTGCACATTCCCACCCTTGGGTCAGTGCAGCTCAGCAGACACCTTGGGCCCGCACGTGGGAATACACAGAGGCACCTCTCGGAGAACTGCAGTTACAGGTAAGTAACCCTTATTTCTTTGTCAAGTGGCTTCTGTGTGGGCCTAGTTGTCAGACGAAGGCACCTGCCAACCTGCAGGATTGGTGCATCCCAAGAGTGGGAATGCTAAGAGGTTATCTTAAAAAAAAAACA
Organism: Caretta caretta; assembly: GCF_965140235.1. NCBI lineage: Eukaryota > Metazoa > Chordata > Testudines > Cheloniidae > Caretta > Caretta caretta. Next base: position 21,353,093 of record NC_134218.1, read on the forward strand.
ACAAAAAAACCTCTCTGGTTACAGGTGAGTAAACGTCATTTTTTCATACAGGGGTAAAGAGGTAAAGGAGAGAAATAAACTAGTTTAGGATATACTTTTAGATATATCGATATAAAGTGTTTACTCTTTTTTTCTTTAAGGTAATTTTATAGATTTACCTTTGCATTCAGGTAAATGTAAAAAAAAAATCCTGGTATTTCCATAATTTGATGACAATCTGTACATTAGTTTTGAAACATAGAAAAACCCCTGAAACTAGAGTCTATAAAATCTGACAGTAATTGGGCAATACTTAATTCCTCTTCAGGAGTTATTTTAACATGATGAATCCAGTCTGTAATGTGTAACTTCATAGAAATTCTATGAATTTTGACTTGCATAATGATAGTAATTTCCTTTATTACTTTTTCCTACATTTTTGGTTTTGCCAGGTCATATTAAGATTTGACTTGGAGCTTTGAATGTGTGTCACTAGTGGAAGGGGAAATTGTAATATTAACACCATCTAATACCTTAAACATATTCAGGGATATAGCAAAATTGGATAATATGGTGTTATTTGTATTTTAATTCTTTCACATTGCACTCTAAGATCCCCAAACTGGTGTCTGAAAGGTATTAAAATAACATACTCTATTGTATAAAGCTTTGAATACAAAGTGGAGGTTAGTAGATTGTTGGCAGTTCACGGGTGTGCACACTAATCAGTGACTGGAAAGCAATTCTTCCAGTGTGCCTGGAATTCTTAAAATGAAATTCTCCATATTAACGCATTATCCTGATCCACAGGTTTAATTACGACATCAATAGTTTGAAGTAAGGTTTACAGGGAGACCTCTATTCGGAAAAACAAAACCCTTTTAAATGGGCTGTCACAGCTCTTTAAAGTCTCCCTTGTCCACCCCATGTAGCTACCAAAAGATATTTCCATCAAAAAGCTATTGAAATGGCTTCGTGAGCTCCTGTCCTTACAGGAAGGAACACCACCTTCTGAGTCTCAGCAGAGAGCTCAAATATTGAACAAGCCATAGGGCGTGGTCTCCCGTACTCCCACATTGTGAAGGTTGCAAACCAGCCAGTAAAACATCTACTTTAGCTACTTCGCCTTTACTTACTGGTGTTCATAACAGTCCATAAGGAAGACCCCCTCCACTGTACGGTTTTCTTCAGACAGGCCATAGAGAATCCCCTGGCAAGGACTGTACATAGTAGCTGAAAGCACCCTTGGTAGAATTTTGTTTGGAAATTACTTGAAACTGGCTGAATATTTAATATTAAAGGATTGTGACGCCACAAAGGCTAACCCTCCCCCCACCCCACACACACACAGTTACTGGCCATATCAACCCACAGTAGCTAGGCGTTAGAGAATACTAGGGCAGGAGTCCTGCTTTCCTTGGCTTTCAGAAGTTGTTCTGCTTAGTCTCTCTGATTTCCTGCTAAGTCATTTTTAGATGAGGTGAAATCCCAGCAGTTACACATGGAAGAGGCCTATCAAATCACCTGGGGTGACGAGAAAGACCGTGCCATTTGCTTAGTTCCTTTAAACTACAAGGCAGTGGGGCTTTTCTGTCAGGGGTTGCTCCCTTAGCCTTACACCGTCCCGGTCTACCCACAAGGCAGTGGGTTTGATGAGCCACAGGTAGTACCATCTACTCTCATTACGGTAGCAGGCATAGCCTGACCTGACTCAACATCCACATCAGAAAAGCCGCCACAACAAGATCTAGACTGAACAAGAGGGTATGGCAGGACAACAAAACTGACAGAACACACAAAGATCTGTGTGTATTGTACATGTGTTATCAGCACACTTTTGTATGGGAGCGAGACATGGACCTTATTGTCTCATCAGGAAAAGAGGCTCAACAGCTTTCCTATGTGTTGCCTTGGTCAAATCTCCTGGCGGGACAGAATCACCAACACTGAGGTGTTCAAGCGGGTCAGTATACCCAGCATGCAAACACTCCTCACACAGAGACGCCTCCGTTGGCTTGGGCATGTGTGCCAAATGGATGATGGGCGCATCCCAAAGGACATTCTCTATGGTGAACTGGCATCTGGAAAAAGACCCAAAGGATGCCCAAAATTGCGTTTCAAGGATTTGTGCAAGCGAGACCTCAAAGAAATGGATGTGGACAACTGGGAAGATCTCACTCAGGACCGCAGCCTTTGGAAACGAGCTTAACAAAGGTGTCCGGAGTTACAAGAGGAAGCCGTCTAGCTTAGCAGAGGAGAAAAGAGCTCACAGAAAACAGAGCCCAAAGGGTCAAAACGTGGCCTTTAAATGTGACAGATACGACAGAGATTGACTCTCTCGAGTGGATCTCTACAGCCATGTTTGCGGCTGCCATAAAACCAACTGAGTAAATTCTTTACCTCTCAGGGGCACATCCCCATGGTCTCTCGAAACTGAAGGATGCCTACTACTTTCAACTAACTGAAATGTCTTGATATTAAGGAAAATTTTTTCATTTCAAGCAGCAAATAACTGGATTGCTTTTATCTCACAGCTGATCTCTAGGAGAGAGAGAGAGAGATCGATCTTAATAAAAAATAATTGAATCTCCTGTGTAAGGATAATACATTCAAAGTGCCATTCTAAACTGCCAGAGAAAGAGTGGAACTCTGTCAAGCAAGGTTCACAGTGTCAATAATTCTCAAGCTCTGTTCTATCCACAGTGTACTGTCCAAATTACAGTGGATCAACAAATATATTTTAAATGAGAAACAGTTTTCAAAAGAAAAGTGAAGCAGAAATTGAGTCCTCTTGGCTCCAGTGCTGCTGGATCCAAGGTTTCACCTGTTGGAATTTCAAATGAAAATCTAGATCCATCTGCTCCTTAATATCAACTTTCAAAGAAATATAGGCTCACTGTTAAAGAGTTAGAAAACATTCACAGTCTAGTTTCTCTTGAATGCTGTCCCAATTAAAAAATCCACTGTCAACAGATCAGGATATAAAGTCAGAATAATTAGTGATTGGTCTTCAGCGAGGCCATCATATGTTCTTGTGAGATCTGTTGGGACGACAAGCACAGAAAGTAGGATCTGGCCAACTCAGTCATGAACGGGAGATCTCAAAGGTCCACATGGGTGTTGCAGGAAGTGGTGTGGGTGATTCAGAGAGTGGCACTCTTCAGAGAGTCACTGATGAACCAATGCAACAACCTAATGTTAGACAATGTAGGCAAGATTTTCCAAAAAATTCAGCAGTCCCAATTGGGGCCAGATTTCCCCAAAGTGCTGAGCTCCTATTTAGACACCTGAATAAATGGCCAGATTTGAAAATTGCTTAGCCTTTTGTGTGCCGAGATCTTTAGATATTGTGACCTTGCAATGGGAACAGCTGGATGCCAAGCACTTTTAGAAATCCAGCCCTTAGTCAGGTGCTTAAATGGAAGTGGAGCTTATTTGAAAATCTAGTTCCAATTGAGCACTTGAAAACCTGGCCCTATCCTACTGAAGTTTTCATTCATCTGAGTCTCAAGTCCAGGATCTTGACCATTTAAGACACTCAACAAAACTCTTTAAGAGTAGGCATGTTCATTCATGGTATTGGGACCAAATTACAGTTATAGAATTGCACTATGTCCCTAATTTCCCTCCACAGTTTCAGCTGGATGTAGTATTCTTCACTTCCTGTCCTCCGCGGTTGTGTAGCATTATTGAACGTTATTAAACACCTGCCACTTTCTACCCCAAGACCTTAACTGCTAGCATGCAGCCAATGCAGATCCCATTGATAACAAATGGAAATCCAGGGATGGTGGTCTTATTCTGTTTACACAGCACCTAGCACAATGGGTCAATGAATAGGGTACCTACAAATAATAAATAATAATGAACATGGACAGAAAACTGCACCCGATTTGCTCCAGCCGTGATCTCATTTGTGACACTTGCCATGTAGGAGCCCAGTGGAGGAGAGGGCAAATCAGTTTCCAGCTTTCCTTAACAACGGCTTAGAAATCAGAAGCAAATGTACAAGAGGTGCTTGAGGTTTAGGCACTAGAGATCTGTATTATTATAGAGCAGGTAGGAAATTAGCTTTGTTCCATCCTTTGAGCTCCCACATTGCCAGTGTCCCACAGAGCGCTGCTTTTCCACCACTTGGCCGCTCATAATTCACAACTGAAAAAAAAGCCATTGTATCATTGGTGAAATTTACCCCCATGGCCCATGCAAGGCTCCAGTTAACCTCTGTGTTTGACCTGTGTATTTGGAGGTAGTTGGGCAGGTAGAGCAGCCAGGCAGGCGAGCCTCTGCGTACATTGCAGGACAATGTGCCGCTCCACAAACCTCCCCACAAGTTGTGGGTATTGCGGTAGTTTCAGCACAACAACTTCCACAGGCTTCCCGTGACAAAAGCCATTTCCTCAGGCTTTGTGCTGTTTGAATAGCAACTAGTGAGAATGTTTTGCCTTGTGAAGGCTCATGTGGCTGACTGAAAGCAGTAGCACTTTAGAATAGCTTCAGGAAAAAGCAGAGGGCTGCCTTTTCTTTTTACCAGTAGAACTTAAAAGTCCGTCTGTCTTGGTCTTATTCACACACACGGTGATGGGTGACTATGAAGACATGGGCATTAATTTGTCTCAAACTCTAACAAGCCTGGTCTTCTAAAATAGAAACAGTGCACTTTTAGGCGCACAGGTGTATTTCTGGTTAAAAGCCCATTCTGCGTTGATAACTAGTTAGACATATTATTTCAGGTCAAAATTTCATGCATTTTTTTCCCCCCGCATTTCCTTTACCAGTTTATGACACACAGGAACGACACCCATTGCTTGACTATCCTCGTCTGACCTTTTGTAACTTGGCTCTGAACTGACTTTGGGTCTTTTGCAACACACTGTCAGAAGGGAAAAATCCTTTGTTAAAATACAGCCAACTCCTTCCTCAACATGGAACAGTTTGTTCAACTGAAAGAATGACCCAGTTCAGTGCAGAAAACACATTGCCATAAACTAGCATATTTAAAAAAAAAAAGTTGCAAAAGAGATCAACCATATTGAAGCTACAGAAGAGTGTTCTTTAAGCAAGGCTCTGGGGGAGAAAAATTCATAGCTTCAATGTTTGCAGTTGGCTTTTTAGCTGCAGTAACAGTAAATTAGGACATACTAGTGGATACTAAGCTAGTGCTGGCATATTGCAAAAGTGCAAAATAAATAAAGTAATCCAGAAACACTTTTGGGAAGGGGATACAGAGCTGTATTAGGGAACAGTCTGCACTGCAGAAAGTAAACTCGTCAGTTTCTGTGTAGCATGCGTAAGTACTAAATGTAACAACCTGGTACTTCCCCTTTAAAAATTTGGACCTTATAATTCTTTGTTCCGCACAATGACTTTCTTGGAATTACCTCTCCTCCATGCCTTATGCAGCCACTTGGCAGCTTGTGATCAACATATGTCTGAAGCAGAGTTGGGGCCTCAGTGGGAGGGCTCTGCCAGTCCTAACGTGGTTTTATTGGCATGTTTCTTGAATGCAGTCATTGCTGGTGTAAAAGGTGATCCCAGTATTGTTCGACATTAATATTACAGTAGTGCCTGGAGACTTTGACCATGTTGAGTCCTTATTGTACAGAGGCATAGCACAGTCAAAAAGCAAAATTGATGCCCTTCATGTGCTCAGTGGCCATATAGTGCTTACATCTGTGATTGGCCAACCGGCCTTCCGCAGCATCTGCTGCCCAACATTTCTCTGCCTCTTAAAAGATCCAAGTGATGGTACCAGAAATCCAAAAAAATGACTAAGATCAATCTGATCTCAACATGCTTCTTTGAGAGCTGAAAAAATCCTTTCTGAGCTCTTTGCCAGCCGCCAAGGAATCAGTGTTTAGAAGCCCCCCTCTTGGCTTGGTGAGTGGTGGTTCTACTGTTGAGTATAGTGTACAACGCTCCGTGAGTGAAAATGAGTTAGGGACCATTGGGTTTAACGTGTCTTTTTTCACAGATAGGACTGTGCAGTAATATTAAACAGCTAGGATATTATAGAGAGAGCTGACTCTGCGAAGCTGAAATTGTATTACATACCAAATTATTTGTGAGCCATTAAGCTCTGATACCTGATTATGAGCTCTAAGCAACCTGGGCTAGAAATGGCTGTACATTAAGCAAGCTGTGAGCACAGTGTTATACTGTATTATCCTAGACTAAAATACAACTCTATTGTATACAAACAAAAGTAAGCCATGTGCAGTAAGTTCAAGTGCCAGAAATCAGAGCTCCGGTGGATTTATAAGCTTTAGCATCTTGCGGCGTTCAAATACTATTTTGTATAGCACCGGCCCACTTAATGGTATTCATAATGATAGTGCTGCCACGGGTGACGGCCTGCAAGGAGATGAACTGATGTATTTCTTGAGCCTGTATGAGAAACATCATCTGGTGTCTCACACTGGTGGCAGTGGTTCTCAGACTGTAGTCCTTAGCCGACTAGTCATCTCTAGGAGCCTTCCTGGTGCTCCCCAGAATGAACTGTTCTGGGAATCCAACAGTGTGGGGATTGGAGTTGAGCATGGAGGCGAGTCCATGGGACAATATTTCTCATGTGGAGTGGTTTGTAAATGAAAAGGTTGGGGAACCAATGGTATTACAGTCAAATTTTGTATTCTTGAATTCTGGATACTTAACAATTCCAGTACAGGGATTATTGAGAACAGTCCCCATTTCCATCACCTTAGGAGTCAACCTTGTTTTGACAAACAGGTCTAGGTGTGTTCATCAACTTCTGGGGCACTGATGAGTGTGTCAACATACACTTGTTGGAGTGCTGGTGCCACTTTTAATAGACTGTGTTGCTGCCTTGTCAGACTTTCTCATGCCTTACAAAGATAAGAACAATTATGAGCTAACCTATAATGAAGCCCATGTGCAATAGACCTTCTCTGAAGAGGTCCAATGGTATGTGAAGTGTGTGTAGCATTTAACTTATTCTGTTCTTAGCTCATACAAATGAGGGGAAAAAAAATAAAAGGAGTGAATGAATTAATGTTCAAACAGAAGCATGCAAACTTGAGGAGGATGCTTGTTTTGTTTTGTTAATACTGACATTCTATGGAAATATGGCAGGCAGACAGGCTCAAACAGTGGCATGTTGCCAGTAGTCTAAAGGTTATATTATCCCAGTGACCTATTTTTATACTATAATTGCATTCTGTTACAGCTACCTCTTTCTAGCCCGTAGTCTCTCTTGGTTGCATGCTCCTCTGAAAAACAGAACATAATCCGCAGTGTTAATGCAGAGTATAAGTTTCTTCACAACTAACAAAGACACTAACAAGTTGTTGACATTTTTGGAGGGACCTGATCACAGTCACACACTGCTGTTCATAAGCTGATGATGGCGTAATAATAAAAGCAGCTTGAAATGGGTAAACAAAAATGATTGCACAGTAACAGAGGATTCCTCTTAAACACTTGTTTTACATGACCAAATACAGTTGCGCTTAGATGGACCAAAATGTAAATGAATGGCTTTGTTCAACCTGTCCAAATGAGAATAGCTCTATTCTACTCTATTCTGCCAACTAATAGAGAATGAATATGATGATTCAGTAAACCATTTTCCACTGCCTGTAAAGTGGACATGCATTTTCAAAGCCAGGCTTAAATTACAAAGCACCCTAAACACTGGGCATAAAGAAAAATTGTTTGTTTATTCCTTAGCACAAATGTTGACTTGTGTGATGTTGCTTGAAACTGCGGAGAACCTAGGGTGTGTTTATAATGCAAGATAAGAAGATACAAACAAGCTGTTATTGCCCTGCTGGTTTGTCTTGGGTGGATGTGATGTTAGCACAATGAAGTAGGCATGCTTTGTCAGAGGAAATGTTGCTGATCAGACATTCATGTAATTAGCTGTCCCTCAGAGGGTTAAACAGATCTTGAATTAAATGTTCTCTGACCTCTTTATGTTACAGGACTCTGTTCTCAGGGCATAGACTCTGGGTAGCAGAGCAATGTCAGCCTTGACCTAGTTCTCCCCCCACACTCCTTTACTTCCCTCTTAATAGTAGGTGGCAAACAGGTACAGGCCCTAGATAAAGATAATCCAGAATTCCAAACAAGGCTTGACACAGAATGTCCATGACCTGTGCTAAGTTGGACAGTGCATGAGGTCTTGCCTACCAGCTTCTGCAGAACCTTCAGCTCTAAAATAGCAATATGTCTAGTGCTTGTGGTTGTGAAGATAACCTTCCAAGTGTGATCCCATTCAGAGTCGCCTTCCCCCGTGCACTGCCGAAAGCCCAGATTCCTGGCTCTATGTCTGGGCCTTCGGAGGGAAGGAAGAATTCTGTCACCTGCTACTCAGGCTTCACAGCCCAGTGTGCAGGAGCAGGTGATTTCCACTCATCTCAGGGTTTGAACATCCTTGCTGTGCAGGAAGCTAGGTGCTAAAATATTCAAGAGTGGTACATATTCACTTCCCAGGCTCACCAAATCCTGCCTCTTCATCTGCACCTATAGAACCATACGAGTTCAGCTAAAGAAGATCCCCCTACCGTCACACACACCTGTGGCTACAGACAACAGGAAGTCTCAGGACTCACCCCGAGGTGTGAAATGCCTCCACCCACCTCATTGGGTGTTAACTCTGATGTTTCTCCATATCTGTTGTAGGCCTGCTTTACACAGAGTTTAAAAACTGATGAGTTAAACTGGAGCAGCTTGTTGTGTTTAGACCAGGCCTTAACTTTATCCTTCCATCACTTATCTGTCTGGAAATTCAATAGTCTTCACCAGCCCTGCTCCCGCTCAGCTGAATGGTGAGTGCACTGGCAGCGAGGAGGATAATTAATCTGACTAGTGACCTCCTACATGATTTGTCATGGGCTGGTTGCAAATGCAAAACAAATGTTAATGACTAACTGTAGAGAAGAGATCCTGGAACCTGCTCAGCTGCTCTGCATGTGGGATGCCAGCTCTGTGGCACATGTGCACTTGCGCTCCCTCTCTCGCCCCACGGAGTGCCTAAGTAAAGGAGGTCAGTCTCTATTTGATGGACTGAAATAGTTAGCCGTAACATACAGCCATTATGCCAGGTTATCTGCACACCTCTGGAGCATGTTGTGAGACCAAAGGCCAATTTTTAACTGATGTGGGTATGCCTGGACAAACTTGCTTCTTAAAGTGGTAGTATTTCCATAAAACATTTCATTTTAGTAACACCTGGGTAACCTATCGATTAGGTCTGGATACACACCATGGTTGGAATGTTTGCTGGCTGATCCCAGCAGTCCTTTATTCATGTGATTTAATAGTGATGATTACTATTGTGATAGTAATAATAGTGATGATGATGATGATGATTATTTATTATTAAAGAACCAATCGTGTGTTTGGTTTTGAACAAGACAGAAAGATTTCAGAGTAGCAGCCATGTTAGTCTGTATCCGCAAAAAGAACAGGAGGACTTGTGGCACCTTAGAGACTCACAAATTTATTAGAGCATAAGCTTTCGAAAGCTTATGCTCTAATAAATTTGTTGGTCTCTAAGGTGCCACAAGTACTTCTGTTCTTAAGACAGAAAGAGTAAGCCTGGCCTTGAGAAAGTAGCTAACAGGCCCATAAAGCGTCAGGAAAACCATTAATTATTATTATTTTTTTTAATGGAACATTTGTGCTCAGACTGAGTTATGTCAAATTTCAGAGCAAGTTTCTGTGTCCAAATCACAGTACTCTAAAAAGAAGATACCTGTCTGTATTATCTTTTTTTTTTTTTTTTTAAGTACATATTGTCACTTAACTCCACAGCTCTCAACATTTCAAGTGGCTAAAGCAGGATGTGACCCCACACCGGTTTGTCCCATCTGCCTCTCTGTAGATGAAGACAGAGGGGCAGCCGGGCCAAGCCTGAGTGACAGTGCAACCCTTGCACCAAGTCACAATGCCACTCAGTTTGGAGGGCTCTTTCAAATGGCGGCCCTAGGGAAACTGTACCCCACCGGTGGCCTTGATTGTGGGAAATGTTCCCTTCAGCTGGGTCAAGAGGTTTTGGGGTTGAAGCAGGACAGTCCTGTGAAACCGGGGACTGTTGGGAGGTCTGTGGTGGGAATGCAGTGATTGTCTTACCACCTTCTGGATTCCAGCAGTAAGATAATAGCTCCCACATTTAGTTATGGTGTGCATTAACTTTTCGTTTCTGGGCAAGGTTTGCAGAAGGTCACAAATTAATCTTCTAATTGAGGAACTTGGCATTGTGTGGGATGAATGTTTTGCATTAACAGCCTAACTCATTAATTCACTGAAACATTTAAAACCAAACCAGTTAAATCCAGCTGAGCCGAGAAAAGCGGAAAGTTCAGACCCACCAGTGCATATTTTGAAACCTTTTAAACCTTCTTTTGTTAATCTGTATAAAAGTAAGCTCTCCGAAGTTGTAAAACACAGTTTATAATTGGTCTTTAGACGTCATTTTCCTTGTAAACAAGGATACGAACATGCAAAAAGCTAGCAAAATAATAAGACGACAATGTAGTGGGTTGTTTGTGCGTGACAGAGAGAATGGAAGAAAGCAGTGAGGCTTAGAGCAGCAGTTCTGTTTTTTCGAGTGATCGTTAAAGTTAATACAGATATTTACATAATTGCTATTGTTTAGATCCTAGGGGTTGAGAATTTTAAAATGCCGTCTTCCTACCACACCACCCTGCTGCACCAAACCTGAGCATCAGTTCGTTGCCACGATACGAGGCTACTGAACAGCTCATCTTGTGAAGTCTGCCTGTGTGTGAGCTGATGATACATTGCTGGTGTAACCCACTGCCGCCAGAACGTGGGGCTGAAACGACCTGGCCAAAAATTAAGCAAAGCCAAGAACAACTTGCTGAGTAGATTTTCCTCTATTCGCAATCTACGCACAATGTTGATAGCAATTTCACTATATGCATTTAGAAACCAGTACAGTGAAAAGTCTGGGCAATTCCCTAGTGTGGATGGAGTTATACCAATATAAAAGTGCTTATACAGAGGTAGCAAACTTTCCCAATAGAAGCACCTTTATACTGCAGGGGTTGTACCAATTTTTAACTGTCAGTTTTGAAATTGAGATCCAGTGGAACCTCAGAGTTACGATTCACCATTGTCACAAACTGACCGGTCAACCACACTCCTCATTTGGAACTGGAAGTACGAATCAGGCAGCAGCAGAGATAACCCCCCCGCAAAACGCAAATACAGCACAGTTCTGTGTTAAAAGTAAACTACTAAAAAAATAAAGGGAAAGCAGCATTTTTCTTCTGCATAGTAAAGTTCCAAAGCTGGATAAAGTCAGTGTTCAGCTGTAAACTTTTGAAAGAACCACCACCGTGTTTTGTTCAGAGTTATGAACAACCCCCATTCCCGAGGTGTTCATAACTCTGAGGTTCTACTGTAATTGAATTGGTACAAACACACTATGCAGACAAGCAGTGATTACCCTACTGTATCATCTGCTCTGGTACAAGAATAATTGATGTGGTGTGAATTTGACTGTTCTGGGCCAGTTTCACCCTGGAGAATTGTGTTTAAAGGAAAACTAATTAAAACTGTTCAAAGGAAAAGCGTTTAAGTACTTGGGAGGTTAAGCAGTGGTTTGTGCTCCCTTACTTACGTATGTATTACGTAGGAGTAGATTAATCATCAATTGTCAACCTTTATGGAAGTCGAAGTCATTGTTTCATTACCTTCGTAACTCTGGTGCTGGTACTTCATTCAGCTAACGTTTCATTGCTACTTTCCATCAACAGGCCAGTCTGCTGCAGGGTAGTATATGGGAAACAAAGATCCTATTTGAATGCATGACTCAGCCTGAAACATCCAAAGTGGTAGAAAGGTAAGTTCTGTGTTTGTACTGATTTTTTAACCGTGGTTGATTCACTGTTACATTAACCAACACATTTGAAAAATAAAGTTTGCCTAGTCTAATGATAGAATCTGTAGGATACCCCATTTACCTATGACACTGGAAATGCACACAAGATTATTAGCAGATTCTAAAAAATGCACAGCAACCACAACCATGCTCTTAATATTTTGATGTAGTCAATACAGTTGCATCTGAGAAGCTGAATTAAGTCTAGTGTGGTTATTCTAGAAATGTAGGGCTTGAAGGGACCTTCAGAGGTCAACTAGTCCAGCCCCTTGTGCTGAGTCAGGACCAAGTAAACAGAGACTATCCCTAACAGGTGTTTGTCTAACCCGTTCTTAAAAACCTCCAGTGATGGGGAATCCACAACTGTCCTTGGAAGCCTGTTCCAGAGCTTAACAATCAGAGTTAGCAAGTTTTTCTTAATATCGAACCTAAATCATCTTTGCTACAGATTAAGCTCATTACTTCTTGCTCATCCTCAGTGGCCATTGGAGAAAGATTGATCACCATCCTCTTTCTAACAGCCCATAAACATATCTTAAGACTTATCAGGTCCTCCCTCCCCTCAGTCTTCTTTTCTCAAGACTAAACATGTCCAGTTTTTAAAAACTTTTCCTCAAAAAAAGAAAGTTTTCTAAACTTTGTATTGCCCTCTCCTGGACTCTCTCCAATTTATCCACGTCTTTCTTAAAGTGTGGTGTGGCACCCAGAATGGGACACAGCGCTCCAGTTACATCCCATGTCTTCCGTACAACACTCCTGTTAATACAGCCCAGAATGATATTAGGCTTTTTTGCAACTGTATCACAGGTTGACTCATTTTCAAATTATGATACACGAGAACCGCCAGATCCTTTTCAGCAGCACGACCACCTAGCCAGTTATTCCCCATTTTGTAGTTGTGCATTTGATTTTTCCATCCTAAGTGTAGTGCTTGGCACTTGTCTTGATTGAATTTTATGTAAATTGTTCTATGGAAGGGAAATCGACTTACAGTACACTTGATTATATTTGTCTAGTAAAATAACATCATCCTTAATTTCAAGCTAAATTTACACCCTGTAGTCTTATATTAATATTTGTCTGAACCAAAACATGACTGTTATGACACCCAAAATCTAGTTGTGTCCTCAGCTGTGATCCTAGCAATGATTGCTTGGGTAAAATGCTGACGTACGTACAGACACTTTATAAATTAAGTACCCAGCATCAAGCAGCGCTATTGATTCCTCTGCAGGTGGGTCAAGCAATTCAGTTTTAGCAAAACAGTGATGATTACCTGCTCTGAAAGGTGACTGTAAAATGGCACAATGAAAGTCTTTGTTTGTTTCAATTGCTCTGTATCAAATTTACTCAGCTGATAATTAAAAAGGTGATTTTTATCTATCTGCCAACTCTGCAAACATGACCTGGGATCTTTCTGGCTCTTGCATAATCTCCAATAATAGAGATTCTGTAACTAGAACTCTGTTAATAATTCTGCTGAAGATGCACAAACTTGCAGAGACTCCAGATCTGTCTCCCACAGCTGAATTGGCCCCGCAGAGCCAAAGAGGAGTAAGAAATAATGAAAACTTCATGCAGCAAAGTGAGTAGCTAGACAAAGAGCAGATCTGGGCAGTAAGAAGGCTCATTTTCACAGTTGTTTTTGTGACTCAACATGTTATCTTTTTATAGTTTTGTGGCTGTTTTTGTTGACATTCCTAATTGACTTGATTTAGAAAGGTCATCCCAACCCCTCACGTGTCAAATTATGAGACATCAGAAATTAGGATTGGGAGTAGGTGGTGATTGGATTCAAGTCTTTGCTGAATAGTAAAACTCTTCTTTACTTAAGTATTCTGCTCACTAGTGCTAATAAATCACTTGCTGCTCCTTTCCACAGGGAAAGGGCATCCCCAAAAGGTGGTATTGAAACAGGTATTGATAATATAAAATTCACACTACAGAAAATCAAGATCACAGCATCCATCATGTCTTTTGGAATTCCAGCTTTTCCTCCAGCTTTTGCAGAGCAAAAAACTTGGCGCCAAGTTTAATACTCACTAACGGTATTTCAGTACTATTTTGTAATCTCAAACCAGCCCACAAGTTTCTTATCAGAGTGTTTTAAATTGTGCATGAGTGTTGCTCAGGATAGGACTGAACATCCAGACTCTGTTATATAGTTAGCTTATTTTTCCAAAGGTGTGGAGATTACTTATTTTTGATGAACTTGCGGAAGTTAAATTCTAGTTCATCATCTGGACTTTAAATTAGAATCCTTCGTCATCCATATCTGAAGCAATTAAAAAAGAAAAAGAAAAGTAAAAGCAGGTTTTGCATAAGCACTAAGAAAATTATTCACCTGATCCCCATGTTTCTGTGCATGACATCAGCACAGAAAATCTGATAAGAAAGCTGGTAGACTGCCAGTTCACATTGCTTATAACTGACAGTAATTACTTACCTGGATCTTCTAATAGGATAAGTCAGTTTTCAAGATCCACTTTAATTAGTGTTTTTATAAATATCTCTGTGTTACTGTAAATCTTGGTAAAGTCTGGCACAAAATCTCTGTGTAGTAGGTACTATGGGTCAGGCACTGACTCCATGGGTGCTCCGGGGCTGAGTGGGTGCTGAGTACCTACCAGCAGCCCCCCTATCAGCTCCTCCCCACCCCCTACCCCCCAAGCACCTCCTGCCTGCCGGTGGGCCTCGCAGGTCAGCGCCTACCACCCACCACAATCAGTTGTTTCATGGCGTGCAGGAGGCTGGGAGAGAGGGGGGAGGAGCGAGGACACGGTGTGCTCGGGGGAGGGGACAGAACTGGGCAGGAAGAAGCGCGGTAGGGTGGAACGGGGGCAGGGAGGGGCAGAGGTGGAACCTTAGGGGAGTGGGCGCGGGGCCTGGGGCAAAGCCGGGGTTCGAGCATCATCGGCACGTGCCTATGGATGGCCATATATTTCCAAGTGACTGTGCAATCTGGAAAATACTATTTTATTCTTGTATGCAAAAATCTATGTTTTCCCTTGAAAGGAATGGATATTATAATCCATGTAGAAGCTTTTGAAATTCAAATAAGTGACTTAAGTGTTGTTGATGAGAGAAGTGCTGTAGGTAACAGATTGGAGAGGGGTAAGAGCAGGAATGGGCTGTTTCAGATTTGCTACCCCCCTTCTCATCTGGATCCGTTTTGGCAAATTATCCATGATGCCAGCTACCGTAGACCATTTTAGACCATTTTAGACCATTTTGCAGACTGCACCAGATAAGAGACAAGATTGTGCCTAAAGACCTGTCCAGCCCTAGCCTTCAGCAGAATATTATCTTGATCTAGAATTACTATAACTTGTGAAGAAAAGACAACACACAGTAAGATTTAAAAAAAAAAAAATTAAAATGCTGAGGTGACATCTCTTTCCTTTCCGTGATCGCCTGCACCCAGGAAAACGGCCATGTGCTGTGGAGGCCTTGCACTTCCCCCAAGAACACCTAGAAGCCTTTAAATAGAGGTGTCTGAACCTTTAAAGCTACAACAGTGCGGCATTCATGGGTGCCGTGGGAGAGGGAATCTAAGAGATAAGTGTGTCCACTTCAGTTGCTCTCTTGGTGAGCCATCTTCCCTTGCAACTCTAGCTGAAGACTAAACAGACCCTGTGAAGACCATGCCAGAGAAAAAAAGCAACACAAGACACTAACAAATTCTGTACAGATTTTGTGAACTACTGCAAGGACAGCCAAAGTGCAACACTATGACTGTAGCCCTACCCCTCTGCTCAGCCCTGCATCTGAAATTTCCACGTGCAAGGCCCCCTCTGGACTTAGTGCACAGTGTAGGTTCCCTGCTTACAATTACCTGCTTTCATGGGCTCCTGTTCTTGCTAGAGGTTGATAGGGCAGAGTCAGGAGAGGAGCCTGTATGAAGAAATAGTGGTGATTTGGGCCATAATGGAAGCTGGCACATGAATTACACTGTGTGGGCAAGTAAACAATAAGCAGCCAGACACAGCCCAATGTCCAAGCCCAAAAGTCACCCATCTGTGGCCCAGTATCTCAATATTATGACTGTGTATGGCTCACATATCTAATTCTCCCTTCTGCACAATCATTTGGACAAAAAGCAAAACAATCAAACTCACTATCACCAGCTTCCAAACTTTTTCAGTTAAATATTGAAATGATTTATCTTGTGAAGCAATTAAAGTACCAGAACAATTACAATCAGAATGTAAAGCGTATCTGTTATGTCTAATGCAAAGCTTAGTAACTCTTCTCTCGTCTCTTCCTCAGGTTCAATGGCAAATGTAAACATTTGTCAACATTTGAAAAATATTCCTTTGGACAGCATGGATTTGCTGGAATCTAGAGTGCAGAACACTTGCAAAGAACAGTGCTTTATTTTTTAAAGCATTAATTACCTGGATTGGTTGCAGCGATGGCCAGCAAAAGAAAATCCACAACTCCTTGCATGATACCGATAAAAACAATTGTGCTGCAGGAGATGGACTCAGATGCTGTGGAAGATGATCATGAAGGAGCTCAACAGCACGTGTCTCCTGAACCTCCGGCAGCTGGTGACGCTGTTATTAACAATAGCAGTAATAATGCAACGTTGTCTAATGGGCATCGCAGTATGATGGATGCTGATACTTACTTGTGTAAGTATTGCGATTTTGGATCTCAAGATGTTAATCATTTCTTTGGACACATGGATTCTGAGCACGTAGACTTCAGCAAAGACCCCTCCTTTGTATGTGTTGAGTGCAGTTTTCTGGCACAAAGCCACAAAGGGCTTTTGCATCACAATGCAGAGTGCCACGGTGGTGAAACTAGCTTCCTCTGGAATGTGGCTAAGCAGGATAATCATACGACAGTGGAACAAAGTATCTCTGATGCCACCAGCAACCAAGACCTTCCAGGAGATTTTTGTGAGGAGGGGGTAGATGGTCAAGCTGAAATCATCATCACCAAAACTCCCATTATGAAGATAATGAAAGGTAAGCCCGAGGCCAAAAAAATTCACATGCTGAAGGAGAATGTATCAAATCAGCCGGGTAATGAATTGGCAATGAAAGATGGTGACCATTCATTCACCAACGGGTCTTTGCCAGCCAGCCAGTCAACGGCCAGCTCAGCAAAATCATCTCACATAGTCAATGGCTCCATATTGGGAAACGTGCCTGTTTTGCAGGCAGGTGTTGCACAACTTGTGTCATTGCAGCAGCAGCCGCAGCTGCACCAGGACCTACCCACGTCCAAATCCCTTCCTAAAGTGATGATTCCTCTGAGCAGCATTCCCACGTACAATGCAGCCATGGACTCCAACAGCTTCCTGAAAAACTCTTTCCATAAGTTTCCCTACCCTACAAAAGCTGAGCTTTGCTATTTGACTGTCGTGACCAAGTACCCAGAAGAGCAACTTAAGATCTGGTTTACAGCTCAGAGGTTGAAACAAGGCATCAGCTGGTCTCCAGAGGAGATAGAAGATGCACGGAAAAAAATGTTCAACACGGTTATTCAGTCTGTACCGCAGCCCACTATCACAGTTTTAAATACACCTCTCGTTGCAAATGCCAGCAACGTCCAGCATCTCATTCAGGCAACTCTACCTGGTCACGTGGTCGGGCAACCAGAAGGAACAGGAGGGTTACTCGTTACTCAGCCAATAATGACAAATGGATTAAAAGGAAACAGCTCATCTCTCACCTTAGCAGTGACATCTATTCCCAAGCTCCAACCCGTTACGCAACACAACAATGTGTGTTCGAGCAGCGCATCAACTGTGAAGGTGGTCAACACAGCTCAGTCTCTGCTGACTGCGTGCCCGAGCATATCATCACAAGCTTTCATGGATCCCAGCATCTACAAAAATAAGAAGTCCCACGAGCAGCTGTCTGCACTGAAAGGCAGCTTCTGCAGGAATCAGTTCCCTGGCCATGCTGAAGTTGAGCGTCTGACCAAAATTACAGGCCTTACTACTAGGGAGGTTCGAAAGTGGTTTAGTGATAGGAGATATCATTTCAGGAATATGAAAGGCAGTAGAACCATGTTTGCTGGCGATAATACAATAATTATTGACTCCATGCCGGACATTACCTTCACTGTGTCACCAAAGGAGATTGACTTAACCTCTACGACAGCTGCGATGCCTGTGGCTCATCACCAAACAAGGCGACAGTCCTGGCATCAAACGCCCGACTTCACCCCAACGAAATACAAAGAGAGAGCACCAGAGCAGCTCAAGGCTTTGGAAGGCAGTTTTGCACAAAACCCTTTTCCTCCAGAGGAAGAAGTGGACCGTTTGAGGAGTGAAACAAAAATGACCAGGAGAGAAATTGATAGCTGGTTTTCAGAGAGGAGGAAAAAAAGGGTATTGGAGGAAAATAAAAAAGCAGAAGAAATGGTCCAGCAAGAGGAGGAGAATGCTGAAAATAATTGTGGAGAAGAAGAAGACTCCTCAGATGAACTGAGGGTCTCAGGTGAAAATGGTTTATTAGATACCCCAAGCGGCAATCAGACTTCACTGGAGCGGAAAGTTAGTCCTATTAAAATCAATCTGAAGAAGCTCAGAGTGACTGAGTCAAATGGCAAAAATGAATTGCCAGAGGTAGGTGCAAATGATCAAGGGGACAACTGTTCTAGCAGGCCACCTACCCCCGCAAAAACCAAACTGAACTTTAAAAAAACAGCCCAACAGCGGCATTTGCTTAAACAAATGTTTGTAAAGACACAGCGACCAACAAATCAAGAATACGACACCATAGTCGCTCAGACAGGCCTGCCCCGGGCTGAGATAATTCGCTGGTTTGGGGATAGCCGGTACGGTTTAAAAAATGGCCAGCTGAAATGGTATGAGAACTACCGGCGGGGTATCTTCCCTCCAGGTTTAGCGGCGATCAGCGCAGCCAGCAAAGAGATCCTAGAGGACTGTTACAAAAAGCACAAGATGCTGCATGAAGATGACCTTCAGCGCTTGTGCGAGAGAACTCAGCTGAATGCACAGCAGGTTAGGGTGTGGTTTGCTGTAAAGGCAGATGAGGAGACCCGGGCTGTGTCTGACACGGGAAGCGAAGATCGATACTCGAGCACGGGCGAACAAGCAGGAAGCCAAAAAGGGACATGTGATGCCTGTTCGGAGGTGTCGGAGAATAGCGAATCTTGGGAGCCCAGTGGCCAGGAAGGCCATTCAGAACCCTTTGATTCATGTAGCCAGCAACCTGCAGTTCAGCTTGGTAAGAAACTGATTGATGTTTTGGCTGCTTTGCATAGCTTACCTGTTGTAAATAGGCTCATTCCAGCACCAAGAAGAGAAGTCAGAATGACACTGAACATTGACTGACTAGCAGTTGACACTTGTGGGGTTTAATGCCCAAGATTTATTGTTACGGATTTACTTGGTGGCAGCGCTGATCTGGAGGGGGTGAAAAAAGCCAGGGCATGGTTATGGTTAAACTGATTCATAAAAGAAAGTCGGGGGCAGTGGGGCAAAGGGTGCTACCCTTGCTACCCCTCTAGTCATGCTTGTGTTTTATTTAGCTCCCAGAGTTCAGACCCAGCGCTGCTGGGACATAGAACCCTATCACAGAAGTTAGGCAGGGATAAAACCAAGCAGGGAATCTAGTCCATCCTCCTCCAGCCAGGAGAGGATTGCTTGCTATGGTGTATTTTACATAGGGCGACTGACTCGGAGGCTGGAGGCCTGGCTTCTGTTTATTTCTCAGCTGTGTGACCTTGGGCCCATCCCATCCTGCCTCCACACACACCCTTTGTACATTGCCTTAAGATCTGTGCATGGAAAACACTGTAAGCACAAAGTATATAGAGCACGGCGAGACACGCCCGTGTGAAAGTCGGACACTGCCCTGAGGGAAGAGCACTAGGGGGCGGGGTTTCCAATGGCACTGTGTTGAGATGGCATTGGCTACCCTAACACCCCATCCAGGACTCCTCCTGGAAAACAGGGTTGCTTCTGAGCCCAACATGGATTCTTGGAAAAGGTAATCCGGGAGTTGGGAGAGTTGGCAGAGTGGGTGAGGATGCAATCTCCTTCCTCTCCCAGCAGAGCCCCAGCCATCTCCTTGAGGAGCCTCGGCAGCTGGATAGTTTTCTGTGCTAAACCTCGCTAAAGGACTGAGGCCCAGCAGATCAAGTTGAAGCCAGGCTCCTGCCTGCCACACAACTGTGCTAAGTTTAGAGGCCTTTAAAGAATTAAGTTCCAATCTTTAGTGGCTTCACACCTCCAAATTTTTTTTAAACACAATTTCTAGATGAGGGTTGGGTTTTTAAAGGGACCCTGCTCTTGTGCTGATTGAGAGGCTGATGTGGGCTTGTCTACACTTACCGGAGGATTGATGGTCAATTTAGCAGGTCTAGTGAAGACCCGCTGAATCGACCGCTGATCGCTCTCCTGTCGACTCCTGTACTCCTCCGGATCGAGACAAGTCAGGGGAGTTGACAGGAAAGCATCTCCCGTTGACACTGCTTAGTGTGGACCCTGTAGCAAGTAGATCTAAGCTATGTCGACTTGAGTTACGCTGTTACATAACTCAAACTGCATAGCTTAGATCGACTTTCCCCTGCAGTGAAGACACATCACCTTCATGTTGGTGCACATAACACAATTCATGTGGTGGGGTGGGGCCGAGGGGTTCAGAATGTGGGAGGGGGCTCAGGCTGGGTGCAGGGGGTGAGGGCTCCGGCTAGGAGTCCAGGCTCTGGGGTGGGGCTGGAGGCTTCGGGATGCGGGAGGAGGCTCAGGATTGGGGCAAAGGGTTGGGGTGCGGGGGGTGCTGGCTCTGAGGTGGGGCTGGGGAGGGGTTTGGGGTGCAGACAGCCCAGGGGCCACGGTGGGGAGAGAGGACTCACCCCAGCAGCTCTGGCTGGGGGAGAGGTGCCTCCCTCTGGTTGCGGCAGCTCCAGGGGGTCTGGGCTGGGCTGAGGGAGGGGCGCCTCTCCCCTGGCCACAGCACGTCCGGGGCAGGTCCATGCTTGGGCCGATGGGCAGAGGCGCCTCTCCTCGCTGCAGCCCTGAGCGGTGCTTAATAGGTGGCTGCGCAGCTTAGAGGGAACTTAGGTGCTGAGAGCCATTAGACCAAACTGTAAACCCTGTATATAATGGAAACCACTTCAAGCCAGGGGGTGCTGCAGCACCCCCAGTTCCAGCACCTATGGGGCCAGCCTCCATCTTGTTAGATCCCTAGAACAGGGTGGTCCAGAGGACTCCTCGCTTAGCTACAACAAACTTCTGCCATAGGAGGTGGCATCCTGCCAAGAGCCACAGCTGCCTGGGTGTAGCTACTGCTTCCTTCCTGCCCCCATGCAATTGCTAGCCTTCACGCCAGCCCTGTTCCTTCCTCCTCACAGCAGGATCCTGTTCTGTAGCTTCATTTTTTGATGCAACCAGCTGATGCTCAAAGAAAGATCTTCTAGCAGAAGAGGCCCCAGCGTTACGTGACGATTTTGTAAGCATGCGACGTGTATTCTGACGCTTGTGTATGTTGTGTCTTTCAGAAACAGATTGACCTTAAACTGCCTGCTCCGAAGGATCTGCGATTACATTTGAGGAGATTGTAAATCCATAGGCCTGAGACGAATCTCAGTAGCAGGGAGTGGTGTAAAAACACTGCCGTAATGAGACCTTTCAGTACAGCACATCAGAAAGGGAGAGCAAGAGAATCGGGCTCTTTGCACAGTGTCGTCTGCAGCCTAATCTAGAATCTTACACACCAGTTGGCCAGAGTAGGGCATCAGTAAGATCTTCTCACTCTTGTGATGTAGGATGCTGTTGTTTCCTTTCCAGTGGATAAACTTTCAGATTTCATAGTCATATATAGATAATGGAACCAACTATTGACATGCAGACAGCCGCCTCGACAAGCATAATTAATTTTGGACATTGATTGTATAGATGTATTTTTTGCATAGAAATGGACTATCATGGCACAATACATTTTTATCTTCAGCTGTTTGTAATGTGTTTGTTCTCTAACGGTTGGCAGTGTTGCATATGTCCCCAACTCTTGGGTCCCTAGATCAGGGAGTGGTGGCTACCATCATGAGTGAGAGTATGTGTGTCAGAGCAAGAGAGGAGAAGATCTGAGAAGCAACATGCCAGTCTTCGTTATCAAGAACAGGATGAATTCAGTGGGGTGGGTGTAGGTTTCTTTCCCTGGGGATGGGGGTGGAATAAGCTCTTGTACACCCTCCAATATCCAGTGGGGGTCGGGATCCAGCAAAGGTCAGGAGATAGAGTTGGATGTAATCTGTCCCCCTACAGGCTGGAGTAATTTTATTTCTTTTACGATAGGAGATGGAATGTACCACAGCCCATTACTCTCCAAGCCTCACGTTAATTACTGAGAACTAGCACTTAATGTTTCCATCCTGCCCTAGAATCCCTTTCATTGTTTATAGAGAACAAACTGTTCTTCAGAGAACAAATACAGACAAAAATTTGGCTTTCTGCTAATGTTTCAAGCCATCATTGTCTAGTAGGACTCTATTAGGCAGGCAACCAGTTTCACAGACAGGAAGCTTGCTTGTTACACTAGTTGAATTAGTCTTGTCCCACTGTGCTAATTCTATTAACCTATCTTTATTGGTCCAGGTCACCTTCCTTAGTTCTCCAACTGTAGTCCTGTCCTTTTGTGAACGAGAATATAAATATGTTGCAAACTAATATTTAGTTATCTGGTATATTAAGTGCTCACTTAATCATATACCTTTTGAATCTGTATATGTCTAGAATGTCTTGGGCCATTACTGCTTTAAAGCAGCTTCTTTATTATTTTTGATTCTAGTGTAAGTTTTCGTAACGTGGAAGGCCTTGTTCTCAGTGGCAGGAGATATTTATTAAATGGGTGAGTTTCAAGCTCTAAGTGACTTGATCCAGTGTAAGTTTCTAAAGAGATGCTGGTATTTTTAAATCTCTTCCAGCATCTCTTCCAAAGGTAGTGTTTTATTTCTACCTTAAGTCATCTTCTTGAATAGCGTTCCCCTTTCCTCAGGCCCTTATTTAGAAGGCCTTACTATTCAGTAATTAAGATGAGTAGCTCTCTTTAGTCATAGCATCTTTTGGGAATGAAAGGACTCTAGTGGGACACCTACGCCTGTTAGTTCAGTCTGTGTCAGTTAAGAGAACCATGCTGATAGAGTAGCATTTCTTCTTATGCAGAAGACAACCTTGCAACTGTACAGGTCTCGCTAAACCTTTGTTAGAGGCATACCAGCAACAATAACCAGCCTCTCAATGGTGTGATCTCAACATTTGCATGGCTGAGCCCCTACATTCTTGCTCTGATGAGCTGAGATGTCTAGTCGACAATGGCTGCTGGAGCCTCCGTTTACATAGTCCCTGCAACTGTCATCTTGTGTACCCTGAATCATCAGGGGACGGGGAAGGAGAAGATCTAGAAACATCTAGAACTAAGGCATACTCTTGATGCTACTGCTGGGAATCTGGTGACCCAAGAGTATGGCTGTATGTACAGCGTTAACTAAAGAGAACAAATACAGGTAAGTCATTTACTCTCTAGTGTCTATATACATGCAAGAGTATTTAACTATGCACATGTACTGTTCAAATGCGCAATTGATTCTTTACTGCATAAGATGTACATTCAAAAGGTACACTTTACCGAGTGCTATATAAATATGTTGGAAACACAGTTTGCCCCTTCAAGGTGACTTTGTTGGCGTACACTTAGAAAGAGCCATCTCCAGGCCCCTGAAGGAAATGTTCAATCATCACCCTGTGAATGGGTCTCTAAAATCTTTCTTTCCAAGCACTGGCTGAAATTTTTTGCGGCTGGATTTTAGTCCCACAGTAGCCCAGAAAACAAAAGGAAAAGTCTCGTCAGCTGAAGGGATTTTGGCCATGGTGTACCCAGAAAACCCAGCCTTGAAGGGTTAATGCTGCTAAATGCTCGTTTGTAGATGTGTAAAGACATCAGGCTATTTAGTCCCTTTTCGTTAGAGGAATTTTCAAATATGCTTCCCTGCAGCCTGACTTCCCTCGAGGCAGGCATTCCGGTGATTGGAATTGCACCTCTCCAGGCATGGTGAAGGTGGTAATGAGAAAATGGGTCTAGGATAAAGGTTCAGCAGCAGCCACCAAAAGAAACCTGGTTCCTTTTTTTTTAAATCTCCCACGTGTTTATTATCAACACATTTTTAATTGGTATTTCCAAAAGGGTTTGTTATAAAGAAGGGAGAGCTATTGTCATCCATGGTTCATCTAACGCCTCTGTTAAATAGGTTGAATTGAAGTAGGTGCTAATACCAAAATACGTAGGGTTTAGTGCAGGACATTAGAAGTGTGCGTGCGTCTGAAACGGAAACAATTGCGGACCAGCTCTTGGTCACTGTGAAGTGGTTTGACAGTCACATCAGCCGCACTTCTGCACCTGGTGTTGCAGGAAATGCTGTCACAATTTTGCACCTAGACAGTATTAACTATTATCATCCTCTAACCAACAATAGTTGTCACTTAGACTAGATACAAGGAGAGAATTGAGTAGATGGAGGGGTGAGCTAGCATTTACTTATTAGGAGAGGACATCTTTAAAAACTAATTTCTCCAACTCCCTCAGCTAAAAGTGAGCCTATGTTCACTCGGACTTGATGGTTGCACAGCTGTAAAAATCCTTTTATCTTCAGTCTTATGTTGTTGCTTCCTTCTTATGAATATTAGACTTCTGTATAGGAGGCGGGCTAGCTTAAAACCAGAAACTCAAGCGCTTAGTAACCTGCTATCCAGATTAATATCCATTCATGTCTCATTTTTAAAAAGAATCGTAAGTTTTCCTGATTCTAGGAATAGAATTGGCTTGCTAGTTAGTAAGAGCAGTGATCTGCTAGACAAAGCTCTGATTTTTGGCTAGCATCCTGGATTTTTTTTTTTAAACAGTATAAAATTTAATTATACCTGGTTCCTCAACTTAGTTCCTAGTTCCAGTTTCACAAGGGAGTCATTGGGATGGTGGCTTGGTTAGTTAGTGGTTCATGTACAGAAGGCATTTGCAGCTGCCTGCATTTGACAGTTACCTGCAGGTATCCAGCCTAACAGGTGATTGTGTTAACAATTTTGGTATGTGATCATGAATTGGAAATATACTCCGCAAGCTACACCCCTGTAACTCTTAAAGTGAAGTGTTTGAATCAGACTTAGCACCGCTAGGTGGTGGTACAGAGCATAGTTGCTTTCCCTCCCCTGCTGACCACTTGCTGCACAGCACGGCAAGGACTGGAACAGGAGAGAATGTGCCCTATCGGATTGCTTTTTGGGGGGCTAATACAGGCTGGAAAGGCTGGGGATAGCCAAATCATGGAAAACGGGGAACAAAGGGTAAAATTGGGGATACCATAGTGATGCCCCTGGTATAAAATAGCTGGAGAGGGAAGGCTGTACAACTAATGCCCAATTTTCAAAGATACTGAGTATTCACAGTTCCCATTGGACTTCAGCTAGAGCTGTGGGCACTCAGCAATTCTGAAAATCAGGCCCCTAAATTAAGCTGAGTTCCAAACATGGCACAGCGGGATGGACACAGCCCTATGACTCTCCATGTTTGCTTAGCCTTGCTATAATGCAGCGATCTGCAGACAACTTGCACCTGATGTTTCAGTTATTTAAAGCAGAATGGTCTGTCCCTTCCACAGCGGCCTTTATGTGTCCTTTGCCAAGACAAATGGTTCACAGCATAAGAATCAATCAGCAAAGGCAGGGCACAATGGCAGCTGTGGTATGAAACTAAATAGTCAGGTTGGATATCTAGTTTAACGACCCTTATGTGATGGCATGACTTGCAGTGAGCGGGACAGTGACAAGACACCATATTCTCTTGTATTTGCTGTCGGTGTCAGCACTTGACCTATAAATTCAGGAGGAGGATCTGGAAGGCTGAATAGCAGTTTCGTTTTTCCACATAGAGCAGCAATTCTTGATGATTGGAAACTTTAAAAACCTTTTCCCCAAATAAAGCTGGAGCCATTGATCAGAGAGCCTGAACAGAAAATGAAATTTTGAGGCTGGGGGTAGTTCAGATGATAAGATGTTTTTCAGAGCTTGGCACAGATCAGCATGTGAGAGATGAGAATACTGTGCCTTCGCATGGTAGTACTCATAGTTACAGTGACACTGTTAAACTCCTCTCTCTCTACTTCACAGTGAAACTGTGTTTTAAACGTTTGAAACCAGTCCCTAAGACAGGCAACCCTATTGACCTAACCTCCGGAATGGAACTTTGCATCAATTTTAATTTCTCAGCTGATTACAAAACAAACACATAAGCATCAGTTGAAGCTGCCAGCATGAAAAGGGGATTCAGTCACTCTCTTTGCCAGGGTAGTTCCTGCTGTGTCCATTACTGGCAATGGGATCTGCCAGGAATTTCAGACTAGTGCCACAAAAGCTTGAAAACAAACAGGAAAACAAATTAACGGAACTCTTCGAGATGCAGCAGGGATCTCTTACACTTGTCCCTCATTTCAGCAAAGAACGTACCACTCCACTTGGTCACTCATTTGAAGGCTGGCCTTAAGGAAACCTGTCCTGGCCTGGTAGATGGATGGCATTACCCATATGCTGTTCGCTGGTGCCAGTGAAGAGAGCTGGGTAGAAATCTGCTTGATAAAGTTGCACTTTTGCTCAGCCCCCATCTGATTATTTTTGTTAGGAATTTTGTCAGGAATTTTTCACCCCACATAGGTAGCACGGCACTAAACGTCAGGCTTTGGGAACACACTGCTTCTCATCAGACCACACAATCACAGATGGTGTCTTGTTTAAAATCCTCCTGATGCTGAGTGACTTGGGATTCTGTGTGGATTTATCCAAAGCAAACTAGAATTGGAGCTGCAATGGGACCTTTCATAAGGGTGGCCTTGTGGCTAGGGACAGCGAACAGGCTTGGCCGTCGTCGTCTTTGTATGGGGGAGGGGGAAGTTATTTTGGATTTTTTTTAAGACCACAATTAGGAGGGTTAACATGGCACCTGTGTGAGAAGGTAGTTTTTAACTTTTGGTGAAGGTTTTAAAGAGAAAAACAGAAGCTGTCTGTGACTGTGGGCTATAGTTATTACTAGTGCTAGGGTCGCTTGCCCCTGCGATGGACTTTACATGCTCTTATTCTGAGGGTGAGAGCTCCCACAATGCCACTTCTGAGAAGTGAACCACAAGTTTCCCTTACTTTTGTATATGTGGAGGGGGGCGAGGGGGGGTGGGGGAGGGGAGCTGGCTTGTACAGTTTGGTGAGATGAAATGAGACCTTTTCAGTTGTTCCTAAATAAAGAGCATAAAATATGAACAGGAGCGGCGTGGTGGTGTCTGCATCAGTTGGAACGGTGGGATTAAAGGGCCAGGCATGTTACCTTGTGCTTTGCCAAGAGCTCCTGCACAGCGGCTCTTCGTTACAACTCTCTTTTCAAAGCCAGTTGTTTGGGCGTGGTGAGACGTACTGCCCAGCTTTCAGCACGCAGAGTCTAACAGGGAGAGCGTGCCTGGTGGAATGGCAGCTGTGTCCTGAAGGGGGAAGCACACTTCTCAAAGGTAAGCCTCTAGGACAGACAACCCTTTGAAGTCCACGGGGATTTGGCTGCGCCAGACCATCCCTAAGCAAGGTCGCCTCAGTCCTCTGTATCTGACACACGCACTTCCAGATTTAAATCAATAAAAACTCCACTTAAATATAAAAGCAGCCATGACTTTCGATCTGCTGCCCCATTGTGTCACCAAAGCCAGAGACTTGATGGCTGAATGTAAATCAGCTTCCAGAGTGCATATGGACAGGGACAGCCTTGAAGGCAGGAGAGGGGTGTCTGGATTTTAGTTCACACTGATGTACCAGTTAGGATCACCCCAGCTAACAGCATTCAGTCTGACTGCCTTCCAATCACCACTCTGTTCCCACAAGCAACGGGTCCTGAAACACAGGGCATTAAGGTAGTATGGGCCAGTGCTGTGCATCATGGCTACTGTGGAAGATGCATTTGATTTGCCAGAATTTGTACATCACAATCTCCTAACCCTTCTCCTCTTTTTAAAAAACAAGCTTTCATTGAGACACCAGGGTCTGTGTGGCCTTCAGTACTGATGTCATCCCCCTTCCAGTGAGCCTGGCTACTCCCGAGAGTGCAGTTTGCCCAACAGAGCATGAAGACACACACTGGCAGTGCCCAACACCCAGCAGCAATGCTGCTAGACTCCCCCACATAGACTTAAAAGAAAGTGATGGTTCCTAGGGCGCATGGGAGGGTCTCAAATGCTCAAGGACTGTCTGGGCTTCCTACTGCATTGGTCCACGGAATCAAATAACTTACGCATCGTGCACTCTTCCATCCCCCTGGAAAACAGCACGACAGAATTTCCTCAAGCAGCCTGGTCCAGGCTTTGCAGGATCCATATTCCTCTGCAGCCTTCCTAGGTGTCTTGTGCTACGTTCTCCCTGACTGTTTATCACTGTTTCAGCTATTTGTCTGCACATGTGCTCCTTATATTAAGAACATACCAGGGCATATTGTTTGCTTTGCCAATTCTCCCTACCCAGCCCCCTCTGCACAAAACACAATGAGGAAAAAGTAAGTTGAGGACTTTTATTGGACATTCTGGTCTTTAAAAGAGTGACCTGAACACAATCCTCAGGCTGAGTGGGGAGTATGGCTCTTAAGTAACACCAGTCAAGAGTCAAACACAATATAGTGCACTGCAGTGGAGCATACAGCCTGCCTCAGGGGCTGTAGCATGGTCTGTTATCCTGCCTTGTCATTCCACCCCCATGATAAATACAGTCCCTTTGGAAGGCTGGAATAACCTATCTTTCAGGCACCAGCCTAGAGGGCAGGTACGAGCTCCTGTTGTGCAATTGAGTAGCCATTTATCACTAGCCCTGGAGCAGCTGTGTTTGGAAAAGGACACATTCACTCTGCAGATCATGCAAGCGCTCGGCCAGAGTTGTTCTTCCTCTCACCCTAAAAGAACAGACAAAGCTTTGCCACCTCCAAAATAAGGGTGGCAACAACTTGTCTTAATCTCAGCTGGAGAAGCCACCAGTCAAAGCAGAATTTGCCAATTGCCAGCTCCTAACTTAAACCAGAGCTACTCAGTCACGTGAGTTTCAGCAGCCTGGAGTGTTCCTTTAGAGGCAGCACTGCCAGAAACCACCAGACTGGTGGCTGCACGGCAAGTAGGAAGAAACTTCTGTGAAGCTGCACCTGCTGCCAGCAGGGCTGCATTTGGCTCAGTATCTTGTGTAGCTTCTCTGGTGAGCCTCAGCTTTCTGCACTCCATCTTCTTGCTACATGGTCAGTTGGAAATGCTCCCGCAGGGCCTCCACAGCGCACATTCCCTACCTGGTGTGCCGTTGGATGACAGAGAGCGAGAACCCACAGTAGTTCAGACCTCATGCCTGAACTGTTTACAAGGCAACATGAGGGCAGAGAGAGAGAGAGAGAGCGAGCTCCAGGGTCTGCCTGAAGGCGTGAAAGAGACTGCCCGCAAAAACCACAGCTAGCTGCTGGCGTGAAATGCACTGAAGAGTGGCCACTAGCCCGCAAGGTGCTCTTCTGCAGTGGAGCATGAACTCGGCAGCTAGGGCAAACCTCGAGAAAGTGGAGACGTTACACACTTAACACTGACTTTTTTATTGTAATTTAAAGCTAGAGAGGCCTTGTAAACTTTGAGTTTCACTACTGGACCCAGAGGCAGAGGCTATACAGGTACTTTGATACAACAACAATAGGACTGAGGTGCATCCTGCCTGGTTCTTAGAAAGTACCTCCCTATGGGGGCATGTAAAAGGAGGGAGAAGAGGCAGGTCCCTCAAGGGAGTGGGAAACATTTACATTGAGTTAATGCTGTAAAAAGCTTCCCTACCGGCTTCTGAGCAGGGCTGGGATCTAGATTTCTCAGGACATAGGCTCAAAGTGAGTTTGTTTGATTATAGACACAGTTTTGTCTCCAGCCTTAATAGCTGACAGGCTATACACATTAATACACTTCATTATGGGCGTAGTAGTAGGAGGTGGTTGGGTGGTGGGGTTTTTTTAATTTCTCCACTCAAACACACACCAGCAGAGAAACTGGAAAAGCTGCCTGAAAGTAGGCCAAAGCAGTGACGTTTCCATAGAAACCAGTTCACAGCGTTCCGTGATAATCACAAGCACTAGAGGTGCTTTTCAGCAGGCGAAGTTGGGCTAGAGCCGGTTGTCCCCATTCACCCTGGTCCTTCGCAGTACCCTGCAGGGGAAGAGAGGAAAGGGGAGGGGCTTGAGATGAATTCTGTGGCAGCGACCTTAAGCAACTGTGCACTACTCATAACTGCAGTCACTGCAAGGTCACCCGGCTCCAGCTCTGGGCCACAGGCTGGGCTGCTAAGCCCTTATTGTCTGTCTCAGAATTGTTCGATAGAGCTGGCAGAAACGTGTGTTTTGGGGTTTGAGAGACATTTCAGGTGTTTGAAATGTGGGCTCTGACGCTGAATGAAATCCAATTTGCTGAAGTTTGTTGGCAAATAGAAAATTTTGTTTCAGAAACACCAAAACCTTCTGGTTCCCAAATGAAACATGAAACTGACATTCTTGTCAGTTTCATGGCTGCTAGTCACTCAATATCCCTTTTACAGAGCTGCTGCTGGGGCTCCCAGGGTCTGTTGCTCTGGTGCAGCCCCATAATGTGGACTGGCCAAGGACCTCGGCTTCCAGACTCCTGGCCCAGGAGGCTGCATGGGCTGTGTGACTCCTAAGTGGGGCAGCCCGAGCCGGGAGTCTGGAAGCCCTGAGGTCTCCAGCCTGAGGGCAGTCTGCATGGCTGGGCTTCCCCAAACCCTGTACGCCAGTCCCAGGAATTCCAGGCTCCCAGCTTTATGGAAAGGAGCCCTCAGAGACTCAGGTTAAGCCAGGACTCTCAGAGCTTTCAAGATTCTCAGCTCCCAGCCAGGAGCCTGGTAACCCGACTCTGTGACAGGAAGCCTGACAGAGCTGGAGTATAGCCAGCCCTGAGAGCCCCAGCTACTCCTCGCTTACTGTTAAATAGCATGAGGGCTTCCTTCCTGCCCAAGAGGCTGAATGGCAACCTGTGAGATACACACCTATCCTGCAGGCCAGAACTCTGCAGATGAACCTCGCTCCTCCACCCTTCAATATGAAATACAGGCACTTTGCAGGTACCTGACGCACCAGCGTGGGCAGAGAAGCCGCACTGCCTGCTGGGCAGGTGGGGACTTTGCTGCAACAGCCCTGACACGGGACCTACATTATGACAACAGGCTCCGGTGCCTCTCCATGAATGGTAGGATGTCCCCTGTCTTAGCTCTGCCACTAAACCAAACGCCTCCCTGGTTCGCACTGGACTCCTGGTAACTTTCTCCATGGGCTGTCGAGATCAGGGCGCTTACATTCAGACAGCATCACAGGGAGACAATACGGAAAACTGACAACTAGGCAATAGAAGCTGCACTGATTAAAATCAAGGGTAGCTTGGATCCAAGGCCATGCTTGGTTTACATTGTAGGAGCTCAAGGTAGAGAGAACAAGTCCCTTTCCAAAACTCCACTGCATTACCTTCGCTCTCGGCTGTCAAAATGGTCTGCTAGCTGCTCCCGGAAATCCTCAAATGGCTGTTGGTAGCGAGCGTCGAAGGACCCTTCCCGGGCTCGGTTTGTCAGGAGCTGACTTGAAGGGTCTCCTGTCCGTTCTCGGAGGGCCGAGGCACCGAAGAGGTTAATTTCTCCATTTTCCTGCTTGAATCAGAAACAAGGGGAAGTGATTTTTAAAGCACAGCACTGGGATTGCATGCACATTCTCTACCAGGGTAACTGTGCTGCAAGGAACCAGAACTGTCTGTGTAGTTGTGCAAGCATGAAGATGGTGTGACCAAGTCAGATGTGCGAATACGCATGCAATGGTGTGCTGATGCTCTTTAGACATCTGCCCCAATTTTAACAGACAAACACTGGCTTTAGGGCAAGATTTTGTTTTTTAAAAGACCTTCTGCTAGAAAGGGAATTACCAACCCTTCAGGCAAAACTTGTGCATGGCAGAACTACATGAACCAGCCCAATGGAGATGAGATACCAGCCTCTCTCCCTCTTCCCTGCCCTAGAGGGAATAAGTTTAGAAGCCAGCGGGGCTCCTGGGCCTGGAAGCTAGAACTATACCTGGTCAGACGGGAGGTTTAGAGTGGAGGATCCAGTGAAAACCAAATGCAGCACAGGGAGGTGCGTTCAAGCTTCGTCCCCAGAGCTCTGTTCACCCCTGCCTCCTCCCACTAGGATAAACCCAGCTCAGGCAATGCCCCTCAGGCAGAGGGGTCCACGATGTGCCATGCTTGTCTCCTGAGCAGGGGCTGCCAGTTATTCCCAGCTGTGTGGTGGGTTTCACACAGGGACCAGCTTGGAAGAATCAAGCTGGTTTGCTGTGAGAGACGAAGGGGATGTTCTGGGCTAAAGAACTACACCTCTTGAGTCTTTAGGATGGAGGAGGCCATTCAAAACCCCGCTTGTGCCGCTGTGCAGTGGGCGTGGCAGAGAAAGCCGTGGACTCTTTAACCAGCGCCAAGAGGTTGGGGCCCCATCCTTAAGAGCCACCCAGGAGATCGCATCTCCAGCACAGAGGGCGAGTCAGTGCTGACTCACAGCGGGCAGTGCCACCCTGCTTCCTGGAGCGCCAAGCTGTTCAACAGAGGTCTCTCCTCCAAGCACGGACCAGGCGTACCCCGGCTTAGAAGGGAGATCTGTTGACATGAGACGCTCAGGCTGTACAATAGCAGATGGGAAGTACGAGTAGTGAAGTGGTGAGGAAACAAGGAATCACAGTCTCACTTAGAGTGTGTGTGTACACTGCAGTCCGAGGCGCGAGTGCAGACAAACCCGAGCTAGCTTTGATCTCGCTAGCCCAGGTGACGACAGCAGTGAAGAGGTGGCGAGCTGCTTGAGGGTACAGGGTGGCCTTGTACATCCATGCTGCTGCGGTTTCGCTAGATCAAAGCTAGCTCGGGTACGTCTCCTTGTGCTGCAGTCACATCTCTCATTGCACTGCAGACATACCCTTAGTCATCAGGGGAGCTCAAAGCCTTCTGGACCAGCCAACCTTTGGTTTCTAAGCCCATCGGTGTATCTGCTCTCTTGTGTTGCGGAGAAGGACAATATTCAAGTGGACCAGCCTTACCTTGCCAGGGAAGATCTCTATTTTAACAAGCAGGGAGGCCAACTCCAGCTTCTCGCTGTAGTTGTTCTTCAACGGCACAGCTCTGTACCCTGATACAAAGAGAGCACAACCGTTACTGTGGGAAGCCCAGGGAAGGGCTGGCTAACAGGGGCCATGCACAGCACAAGCAGAGCCTCATGCACACGGCCACTCCCTACCGGGCACACATCTGCTTGCTCTAATCAGCACAAAGCAGATGGGGCATTTCTTACACACCCCTGTGAAGAGGAGCCAGCACTACGTCTGTGCCCACTTAATCCTTAGGTTGAGGCTGTCAAGGAAGCTTGAGTGGTGTACAGACTTCATGCTGGCCCCTCGGCATAGGAGGTGAAATTCATCAATTTTAGGGCCAGAAGGGACTGGTCTGACCTTCTAATGTGACCTGCATAGCACAGACCAGAGGCTCTCACCCTATATGTCCTGCATCAAGCCCATCACTTCTGTCTGAGTTACAGCATCCCTTTTAGAAAGACATCCCATCTGGATTTAAAGATTGCAAGGGATGGAGAGTCTACCATGTCCCTAGCCACATGGTTCCAATGGGTAAATACCTCTGTTAAATGCCCACCTTATTTTTAGTTTGACTGTGCCTAGCTTCAGCTTCCAGGCAGTGGATCTCATTAGGCATTTTCCTGCTGGATTAAAAAGCTGCCTACTATCTGAAAAGCTCTTCCCCATTTCAAGCCCTGTGAGCATGACCCAAGGCAGCAATGGGGGCTTATTGCACCAAGGCCACATGCTCAGAAGTAAATTGAAGGGATACGGGCCTCCCCCTCCCCCCAGTGCCCTCCTGAACCCAGAAACCATCCCTAAAGGGAGCAGGGCACCAGCAGAGCCCTCCACACAATATGCATGGCTCTGCAGTTAGGACCCTAGGGGAGCAAAGCTCAGTCTGTTGGGTGCATCCCACGTGCAGCAGAATCCTAGTGATTTCCTATGTAGGAGGGTTTGGACACAACCCAGGAAGAGGGTAAGTTGATGGACCTGGAGCAAGGGCCGCTGGCCTACGCCATCCCCAGAAGGTGACCAGGGGACTTAGGGACAGAGGGGCAGATCAGAGGGGATGTGAGCACTGTTTTCTGCCATGCTGCCGACCCACCCTGAGACAGGTCCTTCCGCCACAAAGTCTGCGTGACAGCAGGAAGGACACACACACGCGTGGAGACACACAACTTTACCGGTCTTCAAGCCTTTCACTGGGAACGTGGCCTGTGCCAAGAAATTCTCGTCACTGAACATGTCCTCCTCATACACCACGAAGCGCAGGAAGGCGAAGTCGGGATTGCTGACCTGGAAATTGAAGAGCTTCTGGGGCCAGAATGGGTTCAGGCCATTGTCCGCTATTTAAAAGCACAATCAATCAATCAATCAAAAACCAGCCCCAACATTCACTTTGTCCCCACGCTTCTCCCTGTTTGATTTCTCAGAAAAATATACTTGAAGTTTGGCTCATTTAGTGTCTGGAGTGAACCCTGGAAACTGCTACCTTCCAGAAATCTTGTTTCCTTTGGCACATACAGATCTAACAACAATTGTCCAGGAGCTCTGGGCTTTGAGCTCTGTTTGTACAGCACCTAGCGCAACAGGGTCCTGGCCTATAACTGAGACTTCTAGGTGCTACCACAATACAGCTTTCCTTTCTAGCTGGCCTTGCAGTTAGCCTACTGTGTATTCAGGACACAAAATCAAAACATAAGAAACAGCAACCAGAGTCACCTTTGCTTGTGGAGCGCCTCAAAAGAAAGTAGCCAGCAGCAGACCAGAGGTTCTCAAAGCTATTTACAAGCATTCATTAATCATTCTGCTCAGTCAGGCAGTTCAGCGTTTATAAACCTCAGAGAGGGAAACTGAGGCACAGACAGCTCAAGTGACTTGCTCCATTTCACGCCTCAAGTCCATGGCGCAACAGGGAGTGAACCTAGGACAGTGGACACCCACTCCCCCGCTGTAACGGTTAAACAAACATTTCTTCACGCCTCCTTCGACGGTATGGCACGAAGTTCAAAACCCTGCCACTGTGCCTTGGCGTGTGACTGAGTCCAGCAAACTTGCCAGTCACCCTCAGTTCTACATTAGCTGGCATTTCAAACAAATGGCAAATCATTCAAAGAGTCTCCGAGCAGCCCAGCATGCTTTGAGGCGAGGAAGAATTCTCCTAACGCTTCCCTCAGGAGAACAAGCACCTGCAGTGTGGCATGGGTTACACTCTTTGAAGGGACAATGTCAACTGGAATTCTTTAATGTCGGCCCCTTTAAAAATAGATATTCATTTTCTGACAGTGCCCTTCCCCCCCTTTAAATAGCAAGTACTAGAATTAAAAGTTATCCCTTCAAAGGGAACACAGATAAGGGTTTCTGCTCCTCTGATGGAGGTTTCTTTGGATCTTTTCAGCCAGAGGGGCAAGTGACTCGTGGTGAATTTCATCCCAGCTGTCTATAGAGGGGAAAACCATGAAAATGGCTATCCCCAAAGTGCTCTCAATACAGAGGAAACACATTGAAATAACAGAGAAATTGTGTGTGTGTTGGGAGGGGAGGAGGGGGAGGGCAGGTTTGCTAGCTTCTTTCATTTACAGTCTTGGTCTCTACAGGAACTGTGGTGTTTGCAGGTGGAAATGTGCTTCTCACATTGACATGTCCCCCAATAGCACTGAGCTCACACCAGGCAGTACCGGAACAGAGCCCCTGCTTGGCTCAGTGAAGCTTTGAGCTATCTGCAGGGTGTGCAACGCTGCTCACCACATCAAACGGCGCCCACAGTATATTCAGGACGAATGTTTAGCATGAGCACGAGGCTTCCTAAGCCTCTCGCTGGCCCCATGCCTACAGGCTCAAAGGTGAGAGCCGCAGTAAAGCGTGTGTGTGGAGGAGGGAGGCAGAGGCAGCTAACACGAGGCAAGATCCTGGTGAAGAGCGGCAGGTCGATGTACAGACTGTGGAGAAGCCTAGCCTACCTCCTGTTAAAACTACAAAGTGCTGGGTCTTCAAGAGGAATTTCCCTCGTATTCGCTAACACACTATCTTCCCCCAGTGAAGATGCATGCCCAAGTGTCAGATCACACACCAGGATCAATGGGAAGGGAAACCGTTTACAAACAGGGAGAAGCACATTCTATCAGGGGCTCCCTTTTCGCAGGCACAAACTGCACCCGAGATTGTTTTGCGCCCGCAGCTCTATTGGGAGAGCCAACCCGGGTACTCACCCACGATCTCCGTCTTCTGTTTGGCATTGTCGTACTCCGCTCCAGACATCTCGACCTCCACAAACGGGCAAACGATCCCCCTCCCATTTTTGGGAAGATGTCGTGCCCCAAGGATCTAGAAAAAGAAAGAAAGAATTTGAGGTAATGAGGAGAATGGAAAATCGCCTTCTGACCTGTGAATTGTCTTACACCCACTGTGTCTGACAATCTGTACTGCAGGGTGCTCCCCCTCCCCCTGCAAGCAGAACAAAGATTGACAGCCAGCCCAAAGGCAGGACCACCCTCTGCAGAACCCCAGAATGACAGCTTCCAAAGCTGAACATTATTAACTACATATACTACTATGTCGCCCAACATGGGAACCTGTAACAGAGCCCTAGGGAATAGACCAATATTCCCTAATGCAAACACACATGTTCCATGCTAATGTGGGAAAACAGAGGATAGAAGCAGTAACTTCAATTCTAGAAGTGAATCCTTCTCCAGGTGAGCCAGACTGTCAAACAGGGAAGGTATTAGAAGGCAAATTCACAGGTAAGAAGAAATTTTTCCTCTCTTCTCCCTCACCCCCGTTCAACACTCTATATTGCGGGATATGCTAAGTAGTTCTCAACCCCAGGGTGGGAGGAGGATTAAAACCGTGCGCTGAGCCTGGATTACTACTGGGGATGCACATTCAGAAGTACCCTGCTCCCAAAGCTACATCCGAAGAAGAAAGGACATCACCCATGAGTGTTTTGTGAATGCTGATTGTCACTAGCTGCCTGACAGATTTCTTTATGTGAAGAACCAGATCTTCTGCCAAGAGGTCGCTGAACCCCTCAGGGAGTGGGCTCTAATGCTGTCTGGTGGACTCACTCCAGAGGCTCTATCGGCTTCGACAATAGATGCCTTGATGCTTTTTTGTTGTGGAGGAGTTAGAGGCCTCCTTCCCTTTGACAATGATACAAGATGAAAAGTGCTGTGGACCTCCGATATGGCTCCATGTGCTTGAGGAAGATTTTGAGTACTCTTCTGACATCTAATATAGGCCATTCAATCTCCTAGGGGTGCTTAGTATTGGGGCAGAAAGACAGCAACCTGGGGAAACCTTGGGGGTTCTCCAGTGGAGCGGCCCTGGCTCCAACCCACAGGGAGAGGGGCACAGTACGACTGTCTGATGTGGAGGGGTAGGAATAAATGGACTGATGTGGAGTGGGGCGAGAACAACTCTGTTCCCTTGCACATCTCGCTCAGGATCACAGCAAACTTTACTGAATATAACATCCCTGAACAGCAGGATCAGCCCTATTTCTGGTCCAGAAGATAACCCTGTTACACACACTGTGGAGAATGTGGCCCAAGGGTTAATGTCACGCAGAGAGCCAAGGATACAACCCAAATGTCTCGCCTCCCAGCCCCATTCATGAAACCCACACTTCCTTCCTTTTTCATTCGACTGCAAGGTTTTATCCCTTATTAGCCAATTCAGAACCACTATCTTGGTGTGGATGACCAAGGCCCCCTCACTGGGGAGGCCATCCTGCCTTACCGGTACAGCAGATGCTACAATTGAAGGCAACCTTTCCCCAGTGCACCTGGTCTGTACAGCAGTAACTATCCTCCAGGAAGGGGAATTCCTTTTAGACCCCACATGACATCAGGGGGTCTTTGCTCGGGAATGATGTAATATTATTATAGCTAAATGCTTAAGGACAAAGGGCACAGTGTCAGATGCCTTTACCCCTTAATAGGCCATCAGCAGCTCAGGCAAGACTCAGGGAGGGATACCATAGGGGAAAGCCATGCCTGAGGTGATCCCACGTTCCCTGTGGATAGATCTCTCGCTGGCTCTGAGGGACAGTAGGCCCGGTAAATCTTTTGGGCATCAAACCTTCCAGGACCCAGCTTTTCTTAAGCCCCAAGGGGAATCCTCTCACTACCATGAAAAGCCTGAGAAAGCGCAATGGGTACCACCTCTTACCCCCAACATGTTTGATCCCTGCTGGGCCTCAGACGCACCCCAGGGAGTAGCTGGGCCAGTGAGTTAACAATTGCCGCTCCGTGCCTCAATTTCCCCACCTAAAATGGGGATAACGATACCGACCTGCAACACTTCGCTGAAAGGCAGCTGGGATTTAGCCCCAAATTCTCTGAGTCCCTGCTCTCTGGGAAGCTGCCTCTCTCTCCCCTGGGCAATATCCTGGCTGTAGAGACCAGCTGAGCCCTGTGGGCCTCTCTTGATCTTTGTTAACCTTCAGGTCGCACTGCAAAGCTAGTTTACTTCCTCAGGCTCCCGGGGGGGGGCTTTAACTGAGGGGAAGGGGAAAGCTTGCTTTGGGTTGCTCGGGAAAGATCTTTATATCTGGGGAATCGGTTCATGTCTTGCCCTACAATTTTCGCAGGCTTGGAGCAAGGGGTCATGGTGTTTTTAGTCAACCTTAATGAACCACCTGTGAGAGCATCACTCTGGCGACAAGTCGTGTGTGCGTGCATGCGTTTTCCCTCCCTCACATACACTTCTAATTGAAGCCGGAATCACACTGGTGATTGGACAGCAGCTGCCCTAGGAGTCTGTGGTCCTGCAGGGGCAGAGCACCACCTGCTGGTGAAAGATGGTCATTTTTCTCCTCTGCTCCTCCCTGGCAGTTCCAGGGGGTGTTTCTCTCTTCTCTCTCATGCTTCCAAGCAGGCCCTGCCACTAGACTCAAGGCAGCATACTGCATCTGGGCTTGGTTCTGGCTCAAGAGTTGCTGCCCAAATCCAAATCACGCAGGTATTAACGGGGCCAGGACAAAGCCTCCCCAATAAAGAGCACGTGACAATCTGAGTGAGAAGAGGCCAGAGGATGACAGGCATAGGGGAGGAACATAATTCTCTACCAGTATCCCCAGGTAGGATTAAAAGGACTGATTCCACATGCCTCTCCCACGCAGTCAGCCAGGCCCCTCACCTCCAGCAAGGGCTCAGCCAAACCAGGAACAGAGCTGTTGGCAGATGTCCTCTACTCCCCCCACACAACAGGGTGGGGCACTCTGGGGACCACAGCAGGGACAGCCATTCCCTTCATAAGGGGAAAAGTAACCAGGTAATGGCAGGGCCGCAGGCCAGTACAAACCTCGATGGAGACCGAGAGCGGCTCCAGCCCGCGCACCGTGCTCTTGTCAAAGGGGTCGAAGAGGTCGTCCCGCATGTTGGCCGGCTGCAACACGTACCCACACTGGCCGCCGGACATGAACAGGGCCTGGTTCATCTGCATGGGCTTGTCTGAGAAAGACAGGCAGGGAGTGATCACTTCAACACGGACTGGCAGTCAAAATCAGAGAAGTTATTGGAGTGCACAGTTCATTGCCCCAGCACCAGGATAGGCTCTGTCCCTACAGGGCACTGAATGACATGTCACCCAGCCTAGGCTTCAGTGTCCCAAGCCAGGGAGCTCCTCCACCTCTTCCCTTCTACAGCGTGGTACATCATACGCTGTTTGCCCCGATGTCCAGTTTCCCCTGTTTAACTCCATCCTGTTACTACTGGGTATCCCCTCTTGTAGCACCCTAGAGCAGTGGTTCCCAACCTGTGGGCTGTAGACCTCTGGGGGTCCACAGATGATATCTAAGGTTTCCAAAGGGCAGCACTTCCATTTGAAATTGTTTAGGGGCCTGCAAATGAAAAAAGGTTGAGAACCATTGCCCTAGAGGATCCCCCCCACCCCCTAAATACCTATAGGCTTCCATCCCCCCTGCACGCATTGCAACGCAGGCCCTCATTCATTCTATCTCTCCCATTGGTCTGTTCCTGCAGTCCTCTGCATTTCTGTTGCTGTTCCCTATGTAGGGGGTCAGTCTCCCCCCAGTAATGTGGGGCCTGGGACTGAACGCCAGAATCGCATGCTGCGCTAGAGAGGGAGGTGATCGCCGCAGAGCGTTCTCTGCCCCCAGGAGGAATGAAGTCCCTCTGCCTGCAGGAGGGAATGGGTCAGACAGGCTGCAAACGGAGTCTCATCTATCCCACTCTTCTACTCAGGTGTCAGCGATTGCAGGTGGCGTCGCATGCTAGTGACCCTGTGTGTCCTGAAGCGCTTATGGGAAGGGCAAGTGGCTGGGTGGGACTGACCTTCGACATAGGGATCAGGCTGTGACTCCTCAGGGAGCGGGGTTTGGCAGGGCACCTTTAACTGGGAGCTCTGTGTGGCACCCAAGCTATGCCCCCTGCCCCCCTCCCCTTCTTCCTCCTGGCAGGCAGCTCTCACCTGGGGTCTGGAAGTTGAGCGCCACCAGCTGGCTTCCACAGATCCACATGGGCAGGGGGTCGTAGTTGGAGGAGTCAAGGCGCTGGCCCTTGGGGTAGATGCGGGAGAGCTGCAGCCGGTTGTACTGCAGGAACTTCTTGCCTTTGATCTTGTTGACATACTTCTCCGCCTTGGTCTCGGGGAAGGATGACATGTCCCTGTAACAGGCCCTTTCTGTGCCGATCTCTGCCAGGAGACACGGAGCAGTCATTCATCATGCAGGAGCTCCATCGCCCCTGGACAAGGCTGGGTGAGCTGCTCCCACCTCCAGGAGACCACCAGGGTTGGCATTCCCTTTCCCACCTGCAAGCTGACTCCCTGACACAGGCCTCTTCAGTGTGTGACTAACAAATACCCTGCAGTTGATGTGGCGGGAGAGGGGGGGCGGCGGCTTGGAGAAGTGTCCAAATCCAAGCCCAACCCCTGGACCACTGCCCCCCTCCTCCAGCCCGTGCTCTAGACACTCTCCTGGCCCTCCCCTGGCTCTCCCTTGGGCAATCTGTGGCCACACAGCTCTTCCCTCCTCTAACCCTGATCTAGATCTGAGAAGCTTCTGGGCATCCTCCAGAGCCCTCCACCTGCTATTCCCCAGGGCGTGCGGGCACAGGGGCAGACGGCTGAGATTGCCAGAGCCACCATTAATTCTGAGGGGAGCTCTGTGTCTCAATATCCCCCGGGCAGCTTTGACAGCCTGGCGTGAATCCCCAGATCCGAACCCACTGTGGTGGCTTTGGTTCTGGGCCAGATCCCGTTGGCAGGTGGCTGAAATCTCTCAAGAACGGCTGGCTGTGGGAGATTTCCACCACCTGGGCCTTCGAATCTTAGGAGCTTGACCGCAAATTATTTCCAGTCTGGCCTTGAACCCCAAACCTCTGCTTAAATCGAATGGGTTCTGCACCCAGCATCTCAGCCCACCTCTGACAGGCAGTCAGGCCAGGTTGTGCTAGGGGGCATTGTGTGGGGTTACAATGCACCTGCAGCCTGTCTGCTGTGCACCAGCACCCGCACTTACTCTCTTCATCGAAGGGAACAGGCCGGCAGTAGATGACAAGTTCCGATAGCTCCAGAGCGATCTTCTTCCTCCTCTCCATCATCTTCCCTTCAGAGAGCTGCCAGGAGAGAGAGACAAAGTCACCAAGGCTCCTACAGTAATGGCAGCACGTGCCCAGCGGTGACCGTGGCTGCCGAGCTAGCACGGGTCACCGGATCACTAGTCACCCTGACCAGAGGCTGCTGGGCTCTGCACTAGGAAACACCATGGTCCCTGAAAGCCTTTGTGGGGCGGGCAGGGGGACTTCAAAAGCCCCTGACGTGACTTAGGAGCACAAGTCCTAGTGATCTTCAGTGGGGCTTGTGCCCCTCAATCACTATGAAAATTCATGACTACAAGCTGCCTCCGCCCTACCTCCACCCCACACTGTAGGGCTCTCCCTGGCCTGCCTCCACCCACCAGAGAACTAGCCATCTTTACCTCTCTGTGACCAGCCTGGCCTCCTAGAACAGCCCTCTGGGGAAAGGAATGCTCCCCGCTGTTCCCATGACAGCCAGCTCCAGGAGGGCCTGGCGTCCATCCCCAAGGATGCTAGGGCCCTGCAGGGCAAAGTGGCTCTCCAGACTCACCCTGGCGTCGGCAGTCTGGGCTGCCTCCCGGATCTTCTTCACCCAGTCCAGCAAGTCCTCGTGCGTGTCAGCCGCCACGTCCATGGACAGGCGCGACATGGACGCCTTGCTGATGGAGAAGACGAAGGTGCGGTTGTTCTTCCCCTCGGGGCGGATGGCTGTGATGGGAGAGGGAGGGAAGGGAAAGGTCACAACCGCTCACGCAGCCAAATCCTCTGCGCTCTGAACTGCGATTAGTGAGGGGAGGGGAAGGAACAAGTGCCGGGTGGATTTCCTATGGCCAGGCCCCAAGCTGCACCCAATCCGCTGGCCTCCAGGTTTATGATGACCAGAGATGAGGCAGCAGCTGCGGGGAGAGAAATGGGCCAGTGATCTAGGGGAGGCTTGGGCTTGATTCCTGGTCTCACTGCCCAGAGTTGGGGGAGCAGGCTCACGCCACCCCGGAGTCCATTGCTGAGCGCTGCTCCTGAGCTCAAAGCAGGAGATTCCCCAAGCCTCCAGACAAGACCTGTGCCCCAGATGTCCAGAGGATGCAGGGTGGGACAGGAGGGGAGGGGAGGCACTGGGCTCCAGGCACTGGGGCTGCTGTGGGCAGAGAGGGAAACCAGGCCCCTTCACACCAGGGAGCTCCCTGCAAGATCCGTGCCTGGGTGCGAATGAGAAAGCTGCCATCCCCACCCCCACCCCAGTGCTTACCTATCTGGCAGGATGGCACATCCAGGGTGCCTCCGAGCAGGACTCCCAGGGGGCTGTTCTCATCTAGCTGCTGCTGGGAATGCATCACAGGCCGGCATGTCAGAGCTGACTAGTGCAGCAGCAAGCCTGCCCCCCGACCCCAGAGCCACCCTAGCACCCCAGCCCTGAGCATGGGGCACGTGTCCCAGCAGCTTGGAGGACAGCACTGCCCTCTGGCTCAGACACAGCCACTTTCCCGCAGGCATCGCCGCCATCCCTTCCCAGGCACTTGGAAACGCGCTCACCTCCCTGTCAGGCTCCTGGCCACCGGGGCTGGCTAGTTCCTCCACGTAGTTGGAAGGAAACCACAGCTGCTTTTTGCCCCCATAATCGCCTCTCCACCTGGGAGAGACAAAGGTGCAGCCCCTGTCAGAACAGTCCCCAGTGGCCCCAGGGAGCCACCCCGGAGCTCCTGGGATCTCAGAAGAACACAAACCTAAGGAGGCTCCACATTGGGAAGGGCCCAGCTCCTGGAGCGGCTGTATGGCCCCAGCAGCGTTGGCAGAACCTGGCCCCTCTCACCACACTCCTGTGTGAGCCCTGCTGGCATCGGGCACAGAGGGACACCCATGGCCCTCCAAAAGGGTCTATGTAACAACTTCCGTGGACTGTATTTTGAATGGCTCGTTATAAGCTGATGGGTGGTGGTGGAGTTTACTCCACTGACAGGCAGCCATTTCACAGCGAGGCACTTGTCCAGGCTCATGGGCCCGTCCCTCCCAACCCCCTTCCACCGCCACATTTACTGTGGCCTTCCGCTCAATTTCACTCACTTCTTCTCCAGCCCCACGTGCCCCTCCAAAGTAGGAAGGGTTTGAGTGCTGGGGCCAGATGGACAGTCCTAGAGACCAGCGTCCTTTGCTCATCTACAGGACAAGGACAGGACAGCAGCAATGCCCCCTCCTTTGCAACCATCTCCATGACCCTGGCAGACCCCTGGCTTCTCCTTTGAGGCTGCTGGCTTTTGGGACCCAACTGCTAGGATGGGTGCAAGGTCACCAAGCTCATCCTCTGGCATCCACCAGGGGCAGACACAGCGGTCACTCACCAGCCTCCTTCCTGCTTCTCCACGTTCTGGATGATGGCGTTCTTCAAGAAGGTTAGCTCGTCTTCCCGCTGTGCCTTGTAGTCGAACAGGGCCTTGACAGCGCACTGCAAACGACAGAGGGCCACCAGGCATGAGGCTGGGCAGCTGACACCAAGGCCAGCATGAGGCCTCCTTCCTTCAAGTGCTCACCTTCCACTTGCCATGGCAGGTATGATCATGGGGTAACAAAGAACCTACGCACAACCACTCCACAAGCAGGGCTCGCTCGCCTAAGGGCACCCACCAAGAGCCAGGATCTAGCAACCATCACAGGACAATGTGCAACCCACTGCTGAGAGTGTGTTACTGGTACCTAGCTGTACCTGTCTATAGAGGCTACATATCTGTTAGGGAACCTGGGTTCCTTAGCTCAAGCAGCTTTTAGCTCTGGAGGACCCTGATTCTACCCCTGGTGTGCTGGCCAAGATGGCAGCCGTCACAAATGCAAGAGCCATTGATTTTCCCTAGTTTCTCTCTTCCTGGTTTGGTGTTGCATTTTGTTTCTCTGTCATTCCTGTGCCTGGCTGCTAGAGAGGTGAGTA
Source organism: Caretta caretta (assembly GCF_965140235.1). Classification (NCBI taxonomy): domain Eukaryota; kingdom Metazoa; phylum Chordata; order Testudines; family Cheloniidae; genus Caretta; species Caretta caretta. The sequence continues at coordinate 21,397,571 of NC_134218.1, forward strand.
AAGGAAATATAGCTGCCCTGCCCGGCTTGATGGTGCTATTGGACTAAGCAATGACAGATACAGGTCACAGCTTGGCCTTGGTTTTCTACACGGCTTGTTCGCAATTGGGCACTTAGTCTCCCTGCACAATCAGATCAGGAGACATCACGTGCAAATGGACATTTACACGGTCAAATGGTCAGACAGGCAGTGGCCCACAACGCACATAACAATGCAGTTTGCACTCAGCCCTTGCAATTGTGCTTTGCAGACGAGACACAAATGATACAAACTCGCACGCAGATTTTAAAAAAAGAAACAAAACAGGAACCCAACGTGTGGTTTGTTTCTTTCCTCTTACTGCTAGGAACCCCATGAAAAGAAATACAGGAGATTCCACTTATTAGCATCCCCCTGGGTTGCCCACAAAAAGTTGCCATTATCTGGCAGTTGCTAATGAGCGGAAGGCAGGTGCATGAGGCAGGAGCCAGGGAAGGAAATGCTGGGAGGTGCCTTTCCTGGCTGCAGCCCTGCCTGCTGGCAGGACAGCAGCAGGAAGGGGGGCACTGGGGGGCCGTTAGGCTGCACCGTACCTCTTCCTGAGCTCTCCAGAGGCTGGGGCTCTGCTAGTCCCAGCACTTCCTTCCCTGCATGCAGTCCCCCAGCAAGGTGCAGCCTGAAGAGCATAGAGAGACCATGCAGTCCCGGCAACTGGGCTGCAGCCCCCTTCCAGCTACTGCCCTGCCATCCAGCCCCTCACCTCCTGTGCAGTCCCTGTGTGCAGGCCGGTTTCAAGGGCTGCAGACAGAGAAGGCGCATTCCAGCAATTCCTTCCCTGTCTGCAGCCAGGGCTTTTCTTAAAAAGAAACAAAGTTGCTAGTAAGCGGCATGCCTGTTGCCAATATTCGAACCCCATTAATAATGAGGTTCCCAGCCAAAATGTTGCCATTAACTGGAAGTTGCTAATATGAACATCAGGACTGTTATGAAGTGGAATCCACAGTATGCAACAACAGCCAGTGGGAGATCATGCCCCTCCAGAAGCTGCCAGCAGGGGGAGTCAGAGCAGATCATTTGAACCCAGGCACCCTGTTCTGATCACCAGGAGAAAAGCAGATTCTGCCCTCTCTTGGGAGCTCGACTGGTGGGGACTGAAGTGCCCTCCCGGAGATCTCAGAGGCAGCCCTCTGAAACACAGGGAGGGCCAAAAGCACTGCAGTCCCCGGAGCCAGCGCTGCCGCCGGGGGCTATTTGATCACATTGCACTTTTGCACGAAGGCTGCAGGACAGATGAAGAGACCCATGAGATGCCACGGGGTCGCGCGCTGAGGGAACCACGCTCGGCCGACTTTCTCGGCGATACAATAACAGACCCGACCTTAGAACTGGACCAAACCCACGCACACGCACTCTAGCGACGGGCTGGGACGAAGCCAGGAACACCCCCGCCCTCCCCCTCTCTGAGAGCAACAGAGGGGCCAGGAACCAGGCACAGCAGCACGGACTCCTGTCTAGGCAGCAGGCGTTGGGGATGGAGGAGAAGGAGGTTCCTGACAGCAGGGCAGTGGGTCAGGTCCTCCAAAGTGTCCTCACGCAGCCCAGCCTTCCAGCCACCAGAAACTCCTCTTTTCCCCTCAGCAAAGGTCTGGCCTCTGGCAGCGGGGGCAGCCCCAGGGGCAAGCAGAATGGCAGTGATGGGAGATGGGGGGCAGAACTTGGGGTGAGGGGGAGCCCAAGAGCAGAGCTGGATGGTGGGGCAAGCCTGAAAGCCCCAGGGGCAGAGCTGGGCAAGCAGGCCATTAAAATCGACCCGTAAAGACAAACAGCAAGAGAATACCTTGAAGGTTGGCATGGGATTGGCCTCTACGTAGAATCCCGGATGGCGTCCTTCATAAAGGGCTCCATAGTCTGGCTCCTATAAAACAAAAGCACATACGCTGTCACTTGAAACCAAGCATCTGCTGCGGGGAGAACTAGCCCCTTTTCTTGCTGCTACCACGGAAAAGGGCCACAGACGCTAGAGGTGCAGAAGGGCTCTGGCGCGTAGGAAACAGACCCTGTCTAAACTCACGTGCTGACCAGAGGGTCTGAGGTGCTGAGCACCCACAAACCTCGCTGAAGCCCACAAGAGCTCTGGGGCTGCACATCAGGCTGTGCGTACCCAAGGTATAGGGTGGGGGGATCCCAGGTCCTCTTGCTAATTTGGCTGTGCAGGTACCACACACTCGCTCAACCTCCGTATGGCCAGAGGCAGGCAAATGGCTCCAGACCAGGCCATCAGAGCCAAGCCCTCGCTCCAGATGGGCTGAGTCCCTTCCTCCCCTGACCCGTTAGCAGGCCTGCCTCGCGCTCACCGCCGTCCCAATCTTCTCCAGCGTCTCCTCGTTGATGGGGTACCTCAGCTTCATCTTGCGGTACAGCGGGTGCTTCTCGTAGTAGCTGATCAGATCCACCAGGCTGTCGAACTCGGAGTTGCCCAGGAGCACGGTCTGGCCCTCCTGCAGCACTCGGCAGTGCTTGATCTTCCCTTCCGCCCTGCCAGACCGAGACGACCGGAAACGCTGCTTGGCAAACAGCCAGAGAAACCCCCTTCCCAGGCAGCCACTTGGGAGAATGAGATCCCCAGCCCAACCCTCACCCCTTCCCTCCATGCCTGGGGCCACCCTGACTACCCAGCAGCACTGCTGAGCAGAGAACACTAGCACCAGTAGTGAGGGAAGAGGCGAGCCACCCCAGATCACCCAGGAATCGCTGTGGAGCCAGATGCCCATCTCCCTGAGCGAGGGGAGATCTGAGCGAAGCACTAGAATGGCATATGCAGCACCACCACAGGTCAGAAGAGGGTGACACAAACTCAGGGATGTGTCTAAAGCTTGCAATGAAGCCGAGTTACTATGAAACCCCCTGATAGTTAAAGCATGATCCCACCGATCCTGAAGGCCGCACCCGTTAATGAGACAACACAGGGACAAGAGCCAGAGAACCACCCCCCGACATGGCAGGCAACTGGGGTGAACATCCCCAGAACAGGGCAGCTTCGTGAGCCACCTGTGTCTAAACGCTGCGCCAGCAGGCCTGGTTCTTCTTCCCTGCAAGGTGAGGGTTGAGCAGGAATGGCTATTGGGACAGAGGGAAGGGATTTGGGCCTCCCCTGCTTGGTGCTGCAGAATCCAGTGGCCCAACTGTCTGTATGAACTAGCACAGCTATTAGGGACACAGGGACCCTGACGGCCCTTATCAAATGCAGCGCTTCATCACAGCAAATGCAGAGGAACTACGGTGCAGATCCTCAAAAGACAGTTAGGCACCTGTCTCCCACTGAAATCAATGGGAAGTAGGCACCTGAATATCTCGCAAAAAGAAAAGGAGTACTTGTGGCACCTTAGAGACTAACCAATTTATTTGAGCATGAGCTTTCGTGAGCTAGTCTCTAAGGTGCCACAAGTACTCCTTTTCTTTTTGCGAATACAGACTAACACGGCTGTTACTCTGAAACCTGAATATCTCGGAGGATCTGCATGGGCTCAACTTTCGGCAGGAACGCCTCCCTGACCAGACAAACGGCTCCCTTAATGCAAACTCGCCGGCAATTTAAAGGGGTTTATAGTGCGCTAAGCACGAGCGGGCAAGGATTTCCCCCACACACGGTGACACACCAAGGGAGGGGCGCAAGGAAGGGGCCACACAGAGGAAAAGTGAAGGCGCTTGAGAGAGCAAACAATGCGTCGTGGTGGAGATTCCCAAGCCAAACCCAAAGCAACACAACCCTCTCGTAGCAGCATCAGTCCTGAGTGCTGAAGGCCAGGGCATAAACAAATCCTTCCCCATGAGACAGACGGACGGATGCATCCACGAGCGCACAGATGCGCACGCCCACTTTCCAGCCCGGGAGCTTACCGGAACGAGATCGCATAGGAGTTGGGCTCGCTCCTCTTGCGCACTAGGAAGGCTCCGTCCCGTGACACCCTCATCAGCATGTGCTCGGCCTGGGCCCGGGTGAGGTTGGCGTGGTACCACCTTTGGGTAAAGACACCATGACGTGAGTGAGTGCTCGTGTCCCAGACACATCCGACTGAGCCCCAGAATCAATCTAGGGCGAGGTCCCTCTCATGACGCAATGTAACCAAATCCACTGGTGGCGGTTTCTCTGTTCACGTGGGAGCGCGTGACACGGACAGGAGGTGGAGAGAGGGACAGTATCTGTAGTGATTAAGGGCCATCTCACCCCCTCAGCAGAGACAGGCTGGGGATGAAAGGAGCACAGAAGTAGGACAGATCGGTCTGGTAACCGTGGCAAGCGGGAGGCATCCTACAAAGCATCATCCCTGCCCTCTACCCCCAAATGCCACATGGCTCAGGGTCAGAAGGGCAGGATAGCAGGCTGCAGATACCACGCAGAGCACTGCCTCATGCTCCAGCACCGGGGGGGGGGGGGGCACAACAGGGCCAAAGTGAAGTGGAGAGGGGAGCGCGCTAGGAGATCACCGGGCAGCCACGTGGTTAGGAACTCCCCCAGCCCTGCTGCGCTCACTCTTTGCTCTCGTGGGCGTTGGTCTGCGGCACCGGCTCAGTCAGCTTCATCTCGAACTCGTTGCACCTCAGAGGCACCTGCTGGTAATGGGTGATGAGGTCATAGAGGCTGTCGAACACCAGGTTGTCGGTCAGGAAGAACTTGGGGCTGCCGGCATCCTGCCGGGAATGGATGCGGCAATGCTGCACTTTCCCATTGCGCCTGGGTCAGAACAAGGAGAGAGAGAGACGCTTGCTCTTGACTGTCTGCCCCAGCATCCAACCTGAGTGAGGACTCTGGGCAGACAGGGAGAGAGCCATTCCCTAATGCAAACTGATTGGGCAAGATGCCATCATGTGACTGGCTCAAGCTAATCGCTAGCTGGTCATTTCTGTAAGGCTATGGCCCAGCTAAACTGGACACCAGCAGTAAAGAAATCTAGGATGCATGGCCCCCCTTGGTCCAGGGATTACATTAAACAGGACAAAGGCGTGATCAATGTACACCCATACCAAAGAGGTCAGCAGCACACGGAAGAGGAAATCCAACATGCTTAAAGACATAAGCCGATGGCTTACTACCTGAGTTAGGAAGGATCATCTTCTAGGGCACGTTATTCATAATTGTAATTTATGTATCGCACAGGCCAGAGATCTGCCTCACCATAATTCCTAGTGCAGATCTTTCAGAAAAACATCCAGTTTGATTTAAAAATTGCCAGTGATGGAGAATCTACCACCACCCTTGGTAAACTGTTCCAAGTGGTTAGTTACTCTCACTGTTAAAAACTTACACCTTATTTCCAGTCTGAATTTGTCTAGCTTCAACTTTCAGATAGTGGATCGTGTTAGACCTTCCTCTGCTAGACTGGAGAGTCCATTATTAAATGCCTGCTCCCCAAGTAGGTACTTCAAGACTGTGATCAAGTCACCTCTTAACCTTCCTTGTTAAGGTAAGCAGATTGAGCTCCTGGAGTCGCTCACTATAAGGCATGTTTTCGAATCCTCTAATAATTCTCAGGGCTCTTTTCTGAACCCTCTCCAATTTATCAACATCCTTCTTGAATTGTGGACACCAGAATGGACACAGTATTCCAGAAGGAGTCGTACCAGTGCCAAATACAGAGACAAAATAACCACAAGTTCTACTCTGGATTTCCATTTTTGCATCCCAGGTAGAGAAACTGAGGCCCTGAGAAGTCAAGTAACTTGCTTCAGGTTACACTGCACATCAGTGGCAGAGAAGGAATTGAACCCAGGAATCTTGACACAGAAGTTAGAGGTACTGATAAGGGATCACGGATTAAGGCTACTTCAGAGCTGGTGAAAGGGGCTGCAAATCCTTACCAGAAAGAGAGGGTGTAGTCTCCTACGAAGGTTTCACTCTCTCGTACTAGGAAAGACCCGTCAGGGGCACCTGTCTCTATGCAGTACTCCATCAGCAGCCTCTCTGCTATGTGGCGCCCATCACGCCCGGCCCCCAGCTTGCCATGAAACCACTTCTCAGTAGAGTGAAGTTCAGTGCTGTTGCTCACCTGGCAGGGGGCAGAGATACATCTCCCACTTCACTGAGCACCAGCACTTCAGCTGAGCCCACTGTGGAAGGGGCCTGCTGTTCTCAGAGGCAGAGGGCCTTCAGCTATGGACCATGAGTGTTTGAACTCCCTTCCCCTTCCCACTAAAATAAATCCCTTGGGACTCCAGTTATTTACATCCATTACTGTTCAGCATAGAATGTCCCAGGGCCCAGACCATCCCCAGGGTTGCATAAACGTCATTAACCCCATTGTACAGATAGGGAAACTGAGGCACAGAGGGGTAAAGCAATAGCCTGATTTTCAGAGGTTCTGAGCACTGCTGAAATCAATGCTCAGATCAGCTTCTCAGACAATCAGGCCACTTAGTATACGCAAGGCCCTGAGAAAATCAAGGACTTTTTTGGGGGGGACGGGGGGAGGGGAGAAATTCATGGTAGCATCATGGGTAAAGCAGTCAATTTCACAGAACTTGCACAGCCCCTGAGTCGCCCCCGCACTGCTGCGATATTTCCAACAGTGGGGATGCAGAAGCGGGCATCTGATCTCTTGCTTGGTGTTGTTCAGAGCACGGGGCAGTGTCATGTTGGAGCAGCAGTTTCGGCGTGGGCGGGCTCCAGGGCTGGGTTTTTCCGAGGCACAGTAGCCTGCACTGCTGCAGCGTGGAACGAAGGCTACGAGCTGCACCGAGCGTGAGATCGGCACGTGTGGATGCCTGCCGAGGCCACGGCTGCTTGTGTGCCAAGCGGCGGTGGTTGCACTGGCAACTGTGCCTCTCGTGAAACCAACCGCTGAGTCCTCCCTTGCACAGCTACTCCGACATGACGCTGCCATGCACTACGTGCCGCACCGAGCACGAGACCGGGCTGTGTAGCTGCCTGCTTCCGCTTCCACTTCCCTGCTGCCGGAAAAGTCACGGTATTGGGCTAATTTCACGACTTCTGGGCAGTCCATGAAATGGAGATTTTCAAGGGGCTCTGAGCATAGGCAACCCCTTTGAAAGCATCTCCCTCACCTCCTTTGGTTCCTCTTCATCCTCATTTCCCTGGTGGCCGGTCGTCTCCTCAGAGTAATAGATCTTGCTGCTGGTCAGGACAAAGTAGTGCGGATTCCATTCCTGTAGGGAAAGAGAAAGATCTGTACAGGGAATTCATCCAAACAGCACCCAGCAGACCTTATACCTTTGGATGGATTTTCAGCCCTGTGGTTGGTGGGGTTGGGGGGTAGCGAGGGAAGGTGATTGGTGAATTTTAAGGCTCATGTAAGACAATGATCAATGGCACTGATAAAAGGTACAAGCCAGACAAGCTTCCAAGACACCACCAGCTCAACTACACCCTGCTAATTCAGCTCAAGAGATACTCTTGAGCAACAACAGCATCAAAGCGTGGGTAGCTTGGTGATGCAAACTGATGCTCATGCGGGATCAGACTGAGAACTCCCCAGCACACTTTAACGGGATACGGTCAACTGGAAATCTAGTTAAAAAAACAACATTCAGAGTAGATTCAGGTTCCACACTAGACCCGGAGTCACCCAGGCAATTCCTGTTGTTTCACCCTTGCACTTCCCTCCTTTTCAAAACATGAGTGTGAAAGATCTATACAAAAAACCAGGGAAACTGACTGGAGAAAAGGCCGTCAAAAGCACACAGTAAAACTGAAACAACAGAAGTGCTCAGACCCATAAGAATCAGGCTGTTTAGTCAGGTTCCTGAATATGGATTTAGATGCACCCAGGTCTGAAAATTCTGGACTTAATTTATAACTCACTGCAGTAATGGAACCTGCTCTATTAAATGAGGCACATTCAGTGTCACATAATCAGAGGAGTGAGAAAACCCCTAAGTAATTTTCACATCCCCCTTCCCAGGCAGGATGGTTCCCTACCATGCACATGCTAATGATTTTCCCAGCAGAGTTATCATTAGTTTACAAGCTCAGATTGGCTGAATCATCCCCAGCAAACAATCTCTAAGTAACCTGAAGGAAGTGGATGAGGTGGCAGCCGCAGAAAGAAACATACATGATTGATGGGATCTTCCAGGTAGAGGATCCCGTTCTTTATGGAGTTGCTGATATCGTTCTCCGAATACATTACAGATGTTGGCAACTCTTCATAAGCACTGCCCTCCGCCAGCTTCTTGTGCTGCAGAATGAGACACTTGGATCAAATACCCTAGAGGAAGCAGCGGCCCCAGAAGAGACCATGTTCACCTGTTTATGCCCCGATCTGAGTGACCTTAACGTTCTTCAGCTCTATTGCCAGGGGTACCCTCTAGATCAGAGGTGGGCAAACTATGGCCCGTGGGCCACATCCGGCCTGCAGGACCGTCCTGCCCAGCCCCTGAGCTCCCGGCCCCTCCCACACTGTCCCCCTCCCCTGCAGCCTCAGCGTGACGGAACACCAGCGCTCTGGCTCACTGCTCCTGCCAGGCAGCGTGGCTGGCTCTGGCCAGGTGACGAGGCTTTGCTGCTCTGAGCAGCATGGTAAGGGGGGAGGTAATGATAAGGGGCAACGGGTCCTGGGGGGCAGTCAGGGGACAGGGAGCAGGGGGCGGTTGGATGGGGGAGGTTCTGGGAAGGGGGGCAGTCAGGGGAGAGGGGGCATTGGATAGGGGTGGGGGTGTGGATAGGGTTCAGGGCAGTCAGAGGACAGGGAGCAGTGGGGGTTGGATAGGGGGTGGGGTCCTGGGGGGCAGTTAGGGGCGGGGGTGTGGATAGGGGTCAGGGCAGTCAGGGGTCGGGGCGGTTGGATAAGGGGTGGGGTCCCCGGGGTGGTTAGGGGCTGGGGTCCCGGAAGGGGGTGGTCAGGGGACAAGGAGCGTTGGATGGCTCGGAGGTTCTGGGGGGGGCGGGAACCAGGCTCTTTGGTGGGGCACAGGCTTCCCTACCCAGCCCGCCATACAGTTTCGCAATGCCGATGTGGCCCTTGGGCCAAAAAGTTTGCTCACCCCTGCTCTAGATCATAATTATGGATAAAAGATCTCCCTCCACGCTGCAGAGAAGGGTCAAGAAATTCAGTGATGTCAAAAACCCCACTGGGCACTTTGTACTGCGGTGGTGCCAAGGAGACTCAGTCATAGATCAGAACTCCATTGTGCTAGGGGCTCCACAAACACATAGCAAAACCAGGCCTTGTCCCTAAGAGTTTCCAATCTCAGTCCCTACCAGATGTATGGTGGCTCTGGGAAGAGTCCTTTAGAATTTATAATAGAGATTATGTGACAGTACCATCTTGGCCAACATGCCAGGGATTGAACCAGAGACCCTCCAGACCTTAAAACATGAGCTGGCCACAGCCAGTTCTAAAGCTCTGTAGATTCCTCTGTGGCTTAGCACCCCGGGAGATCTGTAACACACACTCACCAGTGGGTTAGAATTAAACCACTGAGGTTCTAAAGAAATGACTCCAAAAAACTACAGAAGGAGATTCTGTCTGGAGGTTGCTTGAATTTCAGAGCAGGGATCTGAATTCCCTAATTCAGTCCCACAGGATATTTAAAAACCAACAGTCTCTATCCATTTCCTGGGTGGCCTCCAGGGGGCAATAAGATAGAGGAGTTAGAGGCTCTCCCCAATTCTGTTTAGTTTTCAGTTTCATGCCCCCTCCCCACCTTAGAGCATCCTGAATTTCCAGCGGAGTAGAAAGCATTCTCTGCCAGCGCAAGGTGCCATGGTAACCAGACAGTGAAGCAGATCAAGGAGACCCACGGTACAAATACCAGATCATTGGAGACAAGGGGGAAAAAAAACTCCTGAATCCAAAGCACCCTGAACTTTGGGGAAATTAGTATCTGGATCCAGATTGGATCTTTTCTAGCGCCTCTAGGAAAAACCAATCTAATCCAACCTTCTTGGGAAATGGGCCCAAATAAAATCAACATGCACTGTCCCTTTAAGGTTCAAATCACTGATGAGCCCTTCCAATGCCTAGGTAAGCGTGCCTTTGATCCCACCCTCACCCCCTACTTTCCTTTGCATTTGAGATACCAGCCACAAGGGAAATTTTACCTTAATGAGAATCTTCCTCTTCAGCTGGTTCGGAGAGGGGAGCCCGTCAGCAGATATATCCACCGGCTTGGTCAAGAGCATGTCCCCAAAAACCTTCTTAAAATTCTGAGCCATGTTCCTCTGCTGTGCAATACTGCAATGATCTTCAATGGACAGGATGACGGGATATCTGGTAGGTGGAAAAGCAGGAGGGAACAAAGGGGTTAAATAACAGAGTGGTGACTAGGGGACGGTCAACATTCTGTAACTGCATGCATTAACTACTAGCACCAACTTGCAGGAATTTCCCAGTTGCCAACTAGACAACTCTACAAGTTACTCTCCACACAGTCTGGTTTCAGCTTCCTTTTCATCCCCTGGACATTATAGATTTCACTCTAATCCCCACCAAGATGAACAGAAGTTTTCTGCCCCTTGGCCCAGTAGAGTCCGTCTGTACACTGCAATTCAGGACTGGGCTGAGAGCGGGAACAGAGACACCTCCCAAAAAACTGCAGGATGCTGCCCAGTTGAGTTTAAGCTAACAAAAATTTTCCTCCCCACCAACACAGAGAAGGACAATGACTTTCATGTAGGAACCAAACAGACTACAAATATGGTGAATGTATTTATAATACACAACACAAGCAGGCACTTTGGTGCCTCCTGCTGACCATGGCCCTCTTGTGGAGAAACAATCACATCTGTGCCATTGGTAGGACAGGAGCCCATAGTCAGAGTTGTTTCTGTACAGTTTAGCAAGAAGAACTTCAGTGTCTGATCATTGGTGTACTGTCCATGTGTGCATGAGGGTCACATAAAAACCATCACGGAAAAAAGTTGTACATGATGAGTACAAAGGGGAAAATAAGCCCTTGGCTGCAACATCAGAGGACACTAACTAAGGCTATAAGCATCACTTGTCCCAGAAAATCCCAGGCTACCAGAGAAATTACATTTAGTCCCTGCACAGTGGACACATTCATCTGCAGGGATCCTAGTTTTCAGTGATAAAAAAACAAAATTCTCCAATAAAAACCATAAAACTCCGCATTTTTCCACAATTAAAAATGTAACTCTAAACTTTAGTTTCCTTAGCCACAATATACATAGGTATCAGTTGAACACAACATTTTATTGATATGTTTACAACTTTTAAGCAAGTTCGAAGCCTACCAGTGCCATCAATCATTATAATAAAATACAATTAATACAATGATCCAGACACAGTGCATTGTTTCTTTACTGCTATTAGTGGCCCTGCTCTTTCAGCATCTTGTTTTCGTTTCTTTTCATTCAGTTTATGTTTCCTGCTTTCCAGGTGCTCTACAACTGTCTGCCTTCTAATGTAATCTACAGCCTTGCTACATGCAGGAGGGTGCATGCAGGAGGGTGCAGGAGGGGTGCAGGGTGCGGCAGGAGGGGTGCAGGGTACGAGGTGCAGGAGGGGTTCAGGGTGCAGGAGGGGGCTCAGAGCATGGGGTTGGGGTGCAGGAGGGGTTCGGACTCTGGGGTGGCAGCAGCGCACACCGGGGCCAGGGCAGGCTCCCTGCCTGCCCTGGCCCCTGCGCCGCTCCACTCCAGGAAGGGGCTGGAACCATATCCCTGCGGCCCGGCAGGGGCGGGGGGGGGGAAGGGCACAGGGCTCTGTGTGCTGTGTTGCCGCTCATCCAGGTACCTCCCCCAAAGCTCCCATTGGCCACGGTTCCCCGTTCCCAGCCAATGGGAGATGCAGGGGGCAGTGCCTGGAAGCCATGGCAACGCACAAAGCCTTCTGCCCCCCCATCCCTCCCCAGGCCGCAGGGACATAGTTGTGCTGGCCGCTTCCGGGAGCGGTGCGGGGCTTGCAGGGCCACAGGGGGCAATCCCATGGGCCGGATGCGGCCTGTGGGCTCTAGTTTGCCCACCCCTGGCCTGGAGGTAGGCTGGGGGCGGGCTACTTGGCGGGCCGCATGCTTGAGACCCTGATTTAGTCAATGGTTAATATATGTTTTTACTCTTTCACAAAATGAAAAAACTAAAAAGAGTCTCTGTAAAAACGCAAATTCTGTGCTTTTCTGTGTTTTTCCATGGCAAATGGATTTCTAGGAGCCCTGTTTATCAGCAAGGACACTAGTCAGACTTATCAAGTAGAGTCAGCAAGTTCAAACCTAGAGAGAAGTTAGGCCCTACATTTTCAGAAGTGTTACTAATTCTAGGTGCTCAGTTAACACTCCCCCGCCAGATTTAGAGCATGCCAAGCACTTATAAATCCTACGGACTTCAGCCAGAGCTGGGGGCTCAAAGCTCCTCTGAGTACCTGGACCAAAAGTGTCTCCAGTTGGGCACCCAAAGTTAACGGACATTTGAAAATTCAGGCATAAATACCATGCTCAGCATCACAAAGTGATCCCATGAGAGAGCCAGGGACAGAACTCCCAAGACGTTGACCAAATGAGGACATTCTTTACGGGTGAAATCACCCCTGTGCAGTGGGGGCAACAGTGCTTAATTTGTGCCAGGGCTTGCCAGGGCTGAGCCTTAGCATCTCTAGGCTTGGCACATCAGTTATGAAAGTAAAAAAATTGCTTGAGCCCCAGCACCTAACAAAGTAAACACATTGGGGGGGTGGGGGGGAAAGAGGAACAAAAGGCCTGCATGGGTCACTTCACGCTCACTTAACCCTGCTTGGAGGCTTCCGGTGTGTCCTTTGCACAAACATGAGTTTCACCCTAGCTGAATCAGGATCAGACCCATGAAGATTCTGCCTTTTGTACACCTGTTCTACTTACTCAGAGGTCATGAAGGCATGTTCCTTGATGGTCATCAAGACGTCAGAGAATTTGATTTTGGTGGTTAAGGTGTGTCCATGGTAAATCACGGGCATCCCATCAGGGCCATCCCAGCAATCCACTAAAACAGAACCCAATGGGAAACTTAACCAAACTCAGTGATGCAAACAAGACGTCAGCGCAAAACGGGTCAAACCAAGCTAGCTCTGCAGGGGAATCAATGTTGGATGGGAAAAGGAGAGAGGTGAAAATCAAGGATCTTTCTGAGAAAACAATGACTTTAACAAGTACAAGACGGTTCAACAAACAAAATCTCCTTAACCCTTTCAGTGCGAGGGCACATGCAACCATAGCATTATGCCGGGTATTGCAAGAGTGTCAAAATGCAGCATGCCAGGACAATAACAGTGCTAACAGCATTTCAGTGGCACCTTCCATGCAAAGATCTCATAGCTCTCTATCTACTTCCATGGACTGAGTCTCATAACAACCAAGAAAGTGAATCTCTTCATCTTACAGATGGGGAAACTGAGGCATGGAGCCATGATGTGACTTGCCCCCACTCACACAGCCAGTCAGTGTCGGAGGGAGATTAGACTTCAGGTCACCTGATGGAGCTGCTTGAAATTTTTCGACTGAAGATCTTTGAGTTAAAAATGGTTTGGTTGAAATCAAAATATATTCTATAAAAACAAATGTAATTTTCACTAAATGTTCGATTTGCTGACAATCAAGATCCTCACTGAAAACAGTTTCATTTAGAAAAAAAATTTCAATTAAAAGAAAAATGCGGAATTTTCTGTGACAAATTCCAAAAGAAACAGCTTCGTTAACATTTGTTGTGAAAATACAATTGGGTTTTTTAAAATGAACTTTGCCTCCCACTCCCCTGTTCTAACCACTGCAGCAGGCTGCCTTCTGGAATACAGCATAAGCATGTGAAGAGATGGCAGGCCAGACTGGTAAAGGCAGGGAGGTGCCTAACTCCCACTGACTGCCAAAGGGAGTTAGGAGCCTATATGCCTTTAAAAATCTGCCCCAGAGTGCCAGGCTGTGGCATTAGGACAAGGTTCAGGTGGGTGGTAGCTCTATCCCCACTGTTGCTATTTGGTCCCAGGAAAGAGGGGTGGGCTGCGACCCACAGCCCAGGCATGGCATGGAGCAGGATAGAAAGATGGGGCCATGCCTGCCAAAAACGGCCCTCGGGACAGCCCCGAGGGCACACACTTTCTAAAGGCGCTGGCTCACTCACGGCACAGCAGGCCCCATTTCACAAAAAGAACCAAGGGCCTCAGCTGAGGGCAGCACAAAATTCATGGCCAGTGCTGAAAAACAGGAGCCAGCCCCTGCTAGGTACTCACACTCAATGCAGCGGCATCCCATACGCAGGCAGCGCGCGTAGGCTTCCAAGGAGGACTCACTGGAGAACTGATCCCCCGTCAGGTACCTTCCACGCAAAAGAAACACGCCATCAAAATAAAGTAATTCACCACGGAAGAGAACACGGAGAGCTCTGCATGGGACATCACGGGAGTGAGCAGGACCGGTGCAAGCCACAACCTGGCTTCCTGCTGCTAGAATACGACAGAGACACTGTCCTCCTCTTCTACCCATCCCATCTCTCGTGCTACCCACAGGAATGGTTCAGATCTACCCACCCTCAGTCCTGCTGGGCTGCAAACTCAATCTGCAGGGCTGTGCCCTTTCCTGCTGATGGCACCTGTGACTGAACAGACGGGGAAGCAAACCCAAGCTGCCTTCCGCTCCGTGAGCCACACAAAGCACCATCAGCATTTGCCAGCAGGAGGACGTTCCGTTTCCATGGTTCTAAGAGGGTTTTCCACACAGCAGCATTTCAAGCAGTCGATCTCACCCTTGCAGGCTTTTTCTTATAACCCATTGGAGAGGCGGGGGAGGTCGATAATGCGGATGGTAAATAAAGCAATAGGACGACAGCCCATGCTCTCAGACTGCAGCCAGCGCAGAGGTGCTCCTGCCCATGCACAGAACGAAACACCACCGGAATCTAGCAGTGGGGAGGCCTGGAGTATTGGGGAGGTGTCTCTGATGAACAGGGCCACAGACTGAAACACCCAGGGAATCGTCATGCCACAGGAGTTGGCACAAAAGGGAGAATTTCAGTACTGCGTAATGGAGTGGGAGGCCTGCAAGGATGGACGCATGAGGGCTGGGGAGAGACACCTCTCCCCCTTCCTTACGTGTTATGTGAGGAGGAGATCCAGTAATGGGAGAGGGGGTTGTTCATGTTCTCCGCGCACACTGCGTCCAGCTGCGAGTTCCAGATGCTGTTCTCTTTGGAGAAGAGGAAGGTGAGAATCTGCCCAAGAAGGAACAAAAAGACGTCAAAGGACAATAAGGATTTTACTTCATGGCTTGTAACTGACGCAGATGCAGACACAAGCCAGATCATCCCCACCCTCAGCCCACGCAGTCACAAGGGCCGGGACAGTTCCTAATGCAGTGCAGGCCATACCTGGCCCCAGTGAAGCCAATGGCAGTCTGCCCATGACTCCAGTGGCAGCAAAGTGATAAAGGGCCTGCTCTAACCCCAGTGAAATTAATGGGCAGACGGGGATGGGAGTTGATTGTTTAAGGTCTCAGTGCTGCGGGACTTTAAACATATCTACACACAGCAAGGGACAGGACACCTTATTTAATCTCTGTCAACTAATAGACTATATTATGTGGCATGATTATTATTAATAATCACCAAATAATTCAATTAAACAAATAATTCTCTACCCCAAGGGGTCTTCCTAACCTTGCAAGGTCAACACAACCAGACAGAGCCCCATGGAGCATTCTGGTGGGGAGTTCAAATGCCCGTTGTTTGGTCCCAATCACAGGGAATTGGGGCATTTAAATTCTCTCATGCAACATGGTGACAATCGAGTGCTAACTATTCATCGGGATGACCACATACAGCAATGCTATGGAAGAGAAACTCAGACCCTTCAAGCAGCATTACACATGATAAAGGTTAGGGCACACTCCCTATGAAGAACACTAGATCAACTGACTGAGCTGCCCCATACCTTATTCTGAGACCCCCTCAACCCCATTTTTAATACCAATAGCTTCCTCGGAGCCTCACCTCATCCAGAGAGAAATAAGGCTCTTCAATCTCTCTCAGTGGGTCTCTCAGAAAGTTAAACATGAACTCCTGAACCTGGAGGGTGTCTGTAGCCCAGAGTTCCTGCAAACACAGGGACGGGGAGGAAGAGTTTTGCTTTGTGTGAAATGAACATTTTCAGAAGCTTCCATTTAAAAAGCACATTGAGTTCATTTAATTTGCTGATTTAAATTAAAAAGGGGTCTCAAAGGAAAAGGATCCAGGACTGGGAATTGAATTGTTAATACGAATCAAGTAAACTAATAGCGAACTCAACCCAAGTAACTCTGACCATTGTTAATTAGATCTTATGATTTTTATGATTTCAGATATATTCCTCTCTGCTCATGCTGTCCTCTGCTACTGAAAAACGCTCCCCACCCAGACAGACCCAGGTTGTGGAGGGAGGTGCCAGGCAACAGAAGCCAACCTGGCTCCTTTTTGTCAGTTTCTCTCCTGGCACATCAGCATCTTTCATTAGGTCAGCCAGGAAGGCACACACGGGGTTGCTGCAAGGGGGGAGCTCCATGCTATAAAATATTCAGTATTCTCACTGGAGTTACAACCTGCATCAACAATGCCGGTACATGGCTACTGCAGTCAGCTAGGTTCTCCAGTGTGTGCTCTAACTGCCAGGGCCCCTGAGCATGAAGTCTAATTTGCACGATTGCATTAATGAGGGCAATAGTACAGTGGTGGGTGCCACTTATGAACCTAAATAGAGAGAGGTTGCACAGTCTGCAAAATACACAGCACATGCGTTAGCTTTCTGCTTTAGAAGATGCACTTTAAAAAGAAAAGTCAGCGATAAAAATCAATCGTCTGTCAGACTCTGCTGGCCGTCACAACCACTCTCCTGAGCAGACAGGCAGAGACAAGCACTGCTTCTGCTACCTTAACCCTTTGGACTGATCTAACAGTCATGATCTAAGGGACCAGACCAAACCCTCTTCTCCCCACCCCACCTCCATCACGGAACCTCCATGTTCCCCAAGTATTTGACTAGGATCTGCCCCCGCTACTTTCCCCTGTTCCCAGACCAGGATGGCCAGATGAGATGCCTTCTTAAGATGGTCAGTGCTCTTCCTTAATCAGCCTGCCGTTCCTGACAGGAAGCATTGTGCTCCCAGAAGCCTCAGTGGCAGAGCGCGCCATTACCCGAGCACTCAGCACTACCAGATCAGAGTCATCCTTTGGACACTGGCTCCCTACAGATTGCCCGTATCAGGGGAGAGTGGAGTCCCCTTTCTCCTCTCTTGCTTGACCTTTGGGGAGCTCACCATCTGATACTCCAGTAAGAACTTCTGGAACTCCAGCAGGGACACCTTGGAGTGCTCAAGTCTCTCCCCACACCTGGGGGGGAAGGACACAGAGAGAATCCATAATCAGTGATCTCATTGCTTTGCTGAATGGTCTCTGGGATCCATCGGAGGCGGGAAGCCATTATAGATCAGGATGGCACATGCAAGTAACACACAACATCCCGCAGAGAGCAACACAGCAAACCCCACTGCCACCCCAGCACCAAGAAGAGAGAAACTTTTGGTGGTGCACACACAACAGAATCATGTCAGGAAACAAAGAGACAAGCGCTCCTCTCCCCAGCTTGAGCCACCTGCGCCTGGACACTGCATTTGCCTGGGGCACCATGTTACAAGCAATACAGCACCAAGAGAGTGGCAGGCCAGAGAAGAGCAACAAAATTAATCAAGGAGCTAGCGGGCTTGACTTGTAAGAAAAGATTAAAAGAGCACGGCTAAGGGATAACTAAGGACAAGGCATGGTAACAGCCTACAAACAGATGAAGGATATAAACATCAAGGAGGGAGAGGAACTGTTAGAGAGGCGGGGGGCAGAACGAGGGGTGATGTGATAAAGTCAAGAAAAATGTTGGCTCACTGTCAAGAACTTCCTCTGAGTGAAACATACTAGAGGCATCAGGACAGTACATAGGACTAGCAGAACTAGACTAGACAAGACGCTAGAAATCCTGCACTGGCTTCTAGGACAGTGACTCACTGAGCTGGTAGGTTTTTCCACCTCCAGCTTCCACAATTGCATTGAACTTCTGCTTAGCCACAGCACATGGGCAAGTGAGGGCATGGTTTGCCAATGTACCTTGAGCACCATCTGGATGGGATGACCTCTAAGGGTCAGAGGGGCTTTAGTTACCAATGGCTAAGCCCCTTCGTTTTCAGTTTAAACCGATTTTGACCGAAAAATTCCCGGGTTTTACAAAAAGTATTATTCATTTTTTTCTGATTTTCACCCTACTTTTGTATCGTCCAAATATACATAAAATAATGTGTTTTATTAGGAAAATACAATACATTACATGAACTATATGTATTACAATAATACATTAGTCTGTGTGTATGATGCAAAGCTGCCTGTTGAAGTAAGGCTGTGTATTAGTCTAGAAGATACACACACTCAACAAACAGGTAGGCACGCAAGCTCTGAAGTGTGTGCCAGTCTGAACGTGCTGATGAATCTCACGCCCACCACGTACACATTTCAAGCTGTTAGCAGATAACAGTTTAAAGTTTTGACACGCTAAAATGTGAGGAAAACGAAAATCTGTCTCTGGAAAACGAAAATCTGTCTCAGACTACGTTTCAGAACACAAGAAAGTATTCAAAAGTTAAAACACAAAACCAGGAGAAAAGGATGAAGTTGAGTGTTTATGCTGCAAATGGTGAGGCCCAATTATTAGATGTAAATATTTATAGGCTAATAGTTCTAAGTCTACAACAGTAAACTGGTCATTCAAAGGAAAAGTTCTATTTGGGGATTAGAGAGATATTGTTTTCTTAAACACAGAGGTGGCATTGTGTTTTGAGTTCTGTTTTAGTTCTGCAGCAAACCACATTGAATTCCACTCATCAAAGCATTAATCTACTGAATATTTCTTCCCCCAGTCCTTCCATCCACCAAAATAAACCCTGATATTTACCCAGAAAAATTGACAGTTTTTTGCACTGATTTTCACCTGTTTTTGTTGTTGTGGTAATAAACACTGACAAATTCCCAGGAAAAATTAAATAAAATAAAAACTGAAAACAAAGGGCCTTACCAATGGCCCACACAGTCCTTGGCCTCTCTGATGAGACTGTCAACATTGCAGCTGGTTAGCGTCAATTGTGGGGACAGCTTTTGAGATGTGGGCAGTTGTCCCCTAGGAACTGGATCAAGACCAAACTTAGTTCACACAGACCAAACAAACAGCCGTCAGAGGGTGACAACTTTTGGTTGCTAGTGACCTGGGCTGGATTGTCTCTGGTGAGCTAGAGGCGAGAGTCTCCAATACTCACCTCCTGACCCCAGTGGTTCCACAACAGAGATGCTGGTTTAGAACATGCGTAAGCATGAGCAGAATCCTCTCTGATGAGCAAGGTGCGCACAGGACGGCTCATGCTCCCACACAACTGCCAACACCCATGCACACTGAAAGTGTAAGGAAATAGCCTGCCACCCCCCATGCCCAAAGTGAGAGAGGCATTTACCTTTCCAGGAACGGGAGCTCCATCTGCAACAGAAGAAACACACATGTCAACTTCTTTACAAGACTAGACCTCAAATGCAGCAGGGCTAATACTGTGGGTACGTGCATGGCCCTGGAACCTGGGATCCTTTGCTGACCTTCACCAGTTGAATTCGGGTCCACAGTGCTTCAGAGGAAAGCCTGCGCTAAGCAGAGCTACACAAGGTGAAAAGGTCTGTCTCTCCTTCTGCACATACAGGCTCCCTCCTGTACTAGGCACACGCCCCTGTCAATTAGGCAGACATCCCAATGTTCCCGGGACAATCTCACCGTTAGCACAGAGTAACTGGGCTTGTTCACTGCTGTCCTGCGCCTTGTGCCATCATTTACACCAGTACAAAGTGAGTCAGTGGAGAATTTGGGTTTAGGAGCATTTTACATTCTCTTTGATCCAGGCCTGAAACACAAGGGGCAAATTGGTGGGGAACCAGCCCCGCTGCGTGTTGATGACTGGAGTAAGAGGGCAGGGGCTCAGCCTACCTTTGACAGGCTCCACAAGGACAAGGAGCCTACATGCATCCGACGAAGTGGGTATTCACCCACAAAAGCTTATACTCCAATGCTGTTAGTCTAGAAGGTGCCACAGGACTCTTTGCCACTTTTACAGATCCAGACTAACACGGCTACCCCTCTGATAAAGGACAAGGAGGCAATTCAGGTTCACCTGGGACTAATTAACTCACTGAGAAACGGGGAGGCAATTACTTAGACAGGAAAGTGTATGGGCCTGATAAATGGCAGCTTCTCCCAGTCAAGGTGAGCTAGAGACCAGGGGCTCCTGGGGAGAGGAACAATTCTCCACAATACAGAAGGAAAGCTCCCAAGGGGAGAGCTTCTCCAGGGAGCCTGGGGAGGAGGCTCACCGGGAAAGGAATCATGATGCTAGGTGGGAGAGGCTCCGAAAGGGAAGTGCTACGAATGCCGTGTGTTGGCGGAACCTGCCCATGGAAGCACTTCACCAGTGAGCAACAGAAGTCCTAGATCTTACGGATTACAGGCTGTTCCAAGGAAGGGTAATCCCAGTTTGATCTCTGTGGGGACTCCAACCCAAGAGGAGACACCCTTCTCCAGCTGATGATGAGAGGCCCTGGCTCCAGAAGAAGCTCTGAGGCCAATGGGACCTTGCTGGTAAGGGAGCTGGACATAAGTGGGTTGATGGATCATGATTAACTCAGCCCCTCTCCCCTCCAGCTAGAAAAGCTGGGGTGGGGGCCTATTTGTATAACGTGCCACCTTTGAGTTAAATAAGTTAACAGGGCACTGCTCAACATACATGAGCTTCACTGGACTCACTGAAGCCCACTAGAGGAAACTGAGGCAGACACACAAATGCATTGCTGTACCAGGCCGCCAAGGACACCCCAGGCGTGAGGGCCTCCCATACACTGCCCCTCCATCTTAGATGTATAGCTGAACAATGGTCTTCCTTGCTCCATCCTACCTCTGGAACCAAGTGCAATGATTAAGTGCAGCCGCTGGACCCAGTCTCTCACCAGGATCTGCCCAGCTTTGTTAAACGTCCTTCCGACACAGCTAAGGCCCACAGACTAGCCCACAATGCTCTGATCTCATCAGCAGGAGAGAGAACAGGAACCTACAAGCTAATCACACTGAAGTGATAAGTTATCAGCCTCTGAGCTTTGGAAGGGCCAAGGATGGGTCTGATCGTCCCATTCGTATTTGAATGGGAGAAAAAACATGGTTGGAGGATGATAGAACCTCCAAAAAAGACAAATCCCAGAGCTCTGGGCACATCACTTCGCTTAACAGCCTCAAGGGAAAATCCGGATGTGCAGCAGGTGAAGGCTATGCCGTGAAACACTTGATTCACTGATTCCAGATTTGCCAACTGTCTGGCAATCCATGGTAATCACTCGCACAGCGTGAAGTGGGGGGGAGTCACTGCCAGCTAACCTCCAAATGTGCCTTCTTTCCCTTCCCTACTGACGTTGCTCTCCCCCGACCCCTCCCTGTGCACTGAAATGAGCCAGAATCCCAACCTCCAGGGGCGCTCTGATAGTTGCAACCAGCCTCATGATGTGGCTAGCGTACACAAAGCACAGGGGAACGTTGGCCAGAGGGGCTAGAGCAGAGGTGGGCAAAGTATGGCCCCGAGGGCCACATCCGGCCCACGGGACCCTCCTGCCCGGCCCCTGAGCTCCTGCCCCGGGAGGCTGTCCTTCGGCCCCTCGCTCCACCACCGGCACAGTGCTCCGGGCGGCGGGGCTGCGAGCTCCTGGGGCAGCGCAGCTGCAGAGCCCGGCCTGCCCCGGTGCCCTGAGCTGCGCGGGGGCTGTACCGCCGCCGGAATAGCCAAGCGCGGTGAGGGGGCAGGGAGCGGGGGGGGGGGTGGATCGAGGGCAGGGGAGTTCGGGGTGGTGGTCAGAGGGTGGGGGTGTAGATAGGGTTTCGGGGCAGGAACAGGGGGTTGAATGGGGGCAGGGGTCCCTGGGGGGCAGTCAGGAAGGAGGGGGGGTTGGATGGGGCGGCAAGGGGCAGGCAGGGGCAGGGGTCCTGGCGGCAGTCAGGGGACAGGGAGAAGGGGTGGTTGGATGGGGCAGGGGTCCCAGGGAGGGGCAGTCAGGAATGAGAGGAGGGGTTGGATGGGGTGGCGGGGGGCAGTTAGGGGCAGGGGTCCAGGGCGGTCAAGGGGGGTTGGGTGGGGCAGGGCTGTCAGCGAACGGGGGGGTTGGATGGGGCAGGTGTCCCGGGGGAGGGGGGGCTGTCAGGGAACAGTGGGGGTTGGATGGGGAGGAGTGAATGGGGCAGGGGTCCCGGGGGGGCTGTCAGGGAACAGGGGGGGTTGGATGGGGCAGGAGGGACAGATAGGAGGTGGGAGCCAGGCCATGACCCCCTCCCCTAACTGGCCCTCCATACAATTTCCAAAATCTGATGCAGCCCTCAGGCCAAAAAGTTTGCCCGCCCCTGGGCTAGAGGGGCAACGTGTTAAAAATGATAGGGAGGAGAGAGCAGAAGTGCAAATGCATGAATCCTGCAGCCATAATAAGGGGAACATCCGCAGGGTAGTTCGGCACTGGAACGGAAACATTCCCTTGCCCCACTCAGGCGGCTGTATCAGTGGCCAGGGGAAGGAGAAAGATGCAAGGCAAGGAATGCTCCCATAGTGAAGGAGAGAGGGAGAAAAGGGTGGAAGCATGCAGGACAGACACGTCCTGGGCAGACGAGTTCATGTATGTATGTGAAGTACCAGAAACGCCAATCACTCCCTTTACCAAGTCACTCCAAACCATCTCCTCTCACGGCTGGCAAGTTTCTGCCCCTCCCGGGCACCCCCAGCACAGAGAACTTGAGCCATCTCACCGTTTTCTGGGCGTCGTACATCAGGCTTCGGTAAAGCTGGGCGAACTGGCTGTACGTTATATCCCCATTCCTCTGCTCCACATCCTGCAGCCAAGAGGAGCAGAAATAGGACAGCAGCTGTGATCACACGCGACACCATGCTCTTCATGGCCTGGACAGCCCTCCCATCACTGGGGCTTGCTGCAGGGGCAAGTGGTCCCTGCAGGGAGGGCAAGGTGAACATTTTGCCCAACCATGCCCGCTGCCCTTTTGTGCATGCGCTGCAACGAGGAGGGCCACCGCGGCACCACACAGGGTCTAGAAACATGTTTCAGAAACCTATCACCCAGATCTGGGTTTCTGCTGGCAAGCATCACTAAGGCTGGGTCTCACCGATACCTCTGCCTGCAGAAGGCAAAGGGTGTGAACTCTGACTGATGCAGAATATGCCTGCCACTGTAGCAGCATGCCAGACACTCTGCCTCCAAGCTTACACCCTCCCCCACAGCTTACAAGCTGGAGCAGGAGGAAACTCAGACATATTCTGCTCCCTGTGGGTGCCGGGAGATCTGCAAAGCAAAGAGTTCTGTGCAGTAAAAGCAACCTATTCCGCACTGCTGCTTCCGGGCAGGAGGCTACAGGGAGGGAAGCAGCAGTCTTCACAGGAAATTCAAACCCCAGCCAGGCCCTGGTGAGTGAGAAACAAATAGAGTCTTCACACACCAGCCATGCACTAAAGAGCAGGAGAATCTTGTGACTAGGGTAGGGGGCTGAGATCGCAGAACTCCTGGGTTCTATTCCCTGTCTCTGCCACCGACTTCTTGCAGCTGCAGGTAAGTCACTTTCACCTCTCCATGCCCCAGCTCTCTATCTACAAAATGGGGTTCATGCGGGCTTATTTCACAGTGGTCTTGTGAGGTGTAACAAATTTCACATGTCTTTCGAGATCCTCAGGTGGCATCGTTTAGAACTGCCTGCCAATCGCATGGGTGGCGGAGCCTGCAGGGACTCAGTGACCATTGCACAGGAGTGGATAAAGCTCCATCATTCCAGATGATCATTGCCCTGCCCTCCCTGAGGCAGCATGTTTGCGAGTTGCCCATGACCCGGCCATCCCTAGTTCTATGGTGACCTGACGCAGCCAGCTGCCGGATCAGCTCAGTGTTTGCACAAGGCTGCAGGGTCAGGCAGCAGCCTGCTGGGCTGAACTTCTCTTCTCCTCGGTTCAGTGCTCGGTTCAGCCAGGACAGGATGTGCGACAAGCGGCATGGGTATGTGCACCCCCACCTCTGAGCATGGGAGCATCTCGGGGAGCAGGGACAACAAAAACATGGGAAAGGTCAGAAAGCCATAAACACCAGCTGGTGAGGAGGGGCATAAGGAGGATGGGACAGAAAATCAAGCTGGCCACATAGAGGCCAGGGAGTTGCATGAACGGGGATTTGGCACCATTTCATTCACTGCAAGAGGGTAAGAACGGGCTGGGAAGCCTGGCACTCAGACATGCACAGCTTTATAGTCACAGGTGGGACTGGTTTAAAACCAGGCAAAAGGCTGCCGTGGGTCCAGAGACAGGTGCCTAGCAAGGCAACAGACCCTTTATCGCCTCGCTACACACCAGCCTCTGGATCCTTGGGTTTAGAGTGGGGATGGGGAGAGGGATTGTGACCGGTCAGGGTAAAGCCTGAGCACTCACCGTTAATCTCTCCCGCAGGAACCGCATGTTTGGGACTCGGTAGTTGACCTGGGACAGCATGTTTTTCAAATCCTTAGCTGAAATCCTAGCTCAGCAGAGGAAGGAGGGGAACACACACAGTTAGCAACTCTGCTTTCATGGACTGAAGAACCCAACCCCCAAACCGCAATGCTCTGTCCAGAAAGCAGAATGTTTCCGCAGGGGAGCAAGGAGAAGTAACCATCCAAAATACCCCAAGCTGGCATCAACCATCAAACACAGAACAGATGGGCATCTAGCCCTGCCTGGCAGGAAGCCGGGGAGGGTCCTCAGGGTAGATTAAAGAGGAGATCCTTAGCCATATAAGCTTTCATGCCCACACAGTGCAGTGAGCCCCTAAAGCTCGAAACGGGATATGCAGTACTGAAGGGGCCATTACAGGAGTCTGTATTGTTCCCTAGATTTGAATTACCTGGAGCTACTCAGAGACTTGAAGGCCAGAAGGGAACATCACAATCATCTAGTCTGATCTCCTGCACATCGCAGACCACAGAACCTCACCCACCCACTCCTGTAACAGGCCCATAACCTCTGGCTGCGTTACTGACATCCTCACAACATAATTTAAAGACTTCAAGCTACAGAGAATCCACCATTTACTCGAATTCAAACCAGCAAGTGACCCTTGCCCCAGACTGCAGAAGAAGGTGAATAACACCCAGGTCTCTGTCAATCTGACCTGTAGGAAAATTCCTTCCCAACCCCAAATATGGCAGCTAGTCTTGGAGCAGTGGGTGAGACCCACCAGCCAGACACCTGGGAAAGAATTCTCTATAATAACTCGGAGTCCTCCTTGAATAGTGTCTCATGTCTGGGCATTGGAGATATTTGCTAACAGCAATCACGGATGAGCCATTGTAGACAACCTCAACATACCATCCCCTCCATAAACTTATCAGTCTTGAAAGAAGTTTACATATAAAATGATGGGATCTAAATTAGCTGTTGCCACTCAAGACAGAGATCATGGAGTTACTGTGGATAGTTCTCTGAAAACATCCACTCAATGTGCAGTGGCAGTCAAAAAAGCTAACAGAATGTTGGGAATCATTAAGAAAGGGATAGATAATTAGACAGAAAATATCGTATTGCCCCTATATAAATCCATGGTACGCCCACATCTTGAATACTGCGTGCAGATGTGGTCCCCCCATCTCAAGAAAAGATACATTGGAATTGGAAAAGGTTCAGAAAAGGGCAACAAAAATGATTAGGGGTATGGAACAGCTTCAGTATGAAGAGAGATTAATAAGACTTGGACTTTTCAGCTTGGAAAAAAGATGATTAAGGGGGGATATTGTAGAGGTCTATAAAATCATGACTGGTGTGGAGAAAGTAGATAAGGAAGTTATTTACTCCTTCTCATAAGACAAGAACTAGGGCTCACCAAATGAAATTAATAGGCAGCAGGTTTAAAACAAACAAAAGGAAATATTTCTCCAGATAACGCACAATCAACCTGTGGAACTCCTTGCCAGAGTATGTTGTGAAAGCCAAGACTATTACAGGGTTCAAAAAAGAACTAAAGTTCATGGAG
Organism: Caretta caretta; assembly: GCF_965140235.1. NCBI lineage: Eukaryota > Metazoa > Chordata > Testudines > Cheloniidae > Caretta > Caretta caretta. The sequence goes on from NC_134218.1 coordinate 21,423,606, forward strand.
GATAGGTCCATCAATGGCTATTAGCCAAGATGGGCAGCGATGGTGTCCCTCGCCTCTGTTTGCCAGAAGCTGGGAATGGGCGACAGCGGATGGATCACTTGATAATTACCTGTTCTGTTCATTCCCTCTGGGGCACCTGGCATTGGCCACTGTTGGAAGACAGGATACTGGGCTAGACGCACCTTTGGTTTGACCCAATATGGCTGTTCTTATGTTAGGGTTTTTTGCCCCCACTACTCCCCTTGGAAGGCTGTTCCAGAACTTCACTCCTCTGACGGTTAGAAACCTTCACCTAATTTCAAGCCTCAACTTGTTGATGGCCAATTTATACTCATTTGTTCTTTTCTGTGCCAACATTGGCCCTTAATTTTAACTCCTCTCCCTCCCTGGTGTTTATCTCTCTCATGTGTTTATAGAGAACAATCATATCTCCCTCCAGCCTTCGTTTTGTTAGACTAAACAAGCCAAGCTATTTAAGTCTCCTTTCATATGGTAGGTTCTCCAAACCTCAGATCATCCTAGTATCCCTTCTCTGTACCTGTCCAGTATGAATTCATCCTTCTTAAACGTGGGAGACCAGAACTGCACACAGCGTTCCAAATGAGGTCGCACCAGTGCCTTGTACAAAGGTATTAATGCTTCCCTGTCTCCACTGGAATACCTCACCTGATGCACCCCAGGACTGCCTTAGCCTTTTTCGCAAACGTGTCACACAGGTGGCTCACAGTCATCCTGTGATTGACCAACACACTCAGGTCTTTCTCCTCCCCTGCCATTTCCAACTGATAAGTCCCAAGGTTATAGCAAAAATTCTTGTTGTTATCCCCTAAGTGCATAACCGTACACTATTAAATTTCATCGCATGGGGCTATCAGGGTAATGATACAGATGGGCAGGTTATGGTGGCTTCAGTCGGTCTGGATCACCATGCCTTCCGATTCTGATGGGGCAGTGGCCTAGTGCTTAACAGAGACTAAGGACTAGACTGGCTGAGAGTTGGCGGAAACAGCCCAGTGAAATGAGTTGGGAAGGCTTGGGCCTACGAGTCAAGAGCATGTACCAACAGGTAGGCTTGGCATCAGCAAGCCAGCCATGCACCACACTCCCGCCTAGGTCAATGTCAGTCCCACACAAGGAAGGGCTTGGGCCTACAACTGCCCATGCAGCTACTCCAGGAACAACCTACGTGCCTCAGCCAAAAAGAAAAAAAAAAAAAAGCTGGCATTCAGTATTTGTCCTTCAGGCAATGCAAAGTCACAGTGCGATGAATCAGACCTCCCACTGAAACCCAGGAGATCCCCAAGGGGGAAGACACTAGACTCTGTGGCAACCCTAGAGAGACAGACAGCCCAAGTGAGCGTCGTGAACAGCACAAGCGGGAACTGCCAGGACACAGTTTGGTATCGTTTTCCTGCTGAGTCTGATGACACTACCAGCAAGGAGACTCTGTTGGTCTGGGGGAGACCAGGCATGGACGCCCACAGAACAGTGATGTGCAAAGACAGTTCATGTCTGCCAGGAACCCAGAAGGGAAGCCAGTGTGTCTTGTTCGCAGGCGTCCTTCAGCACCAGCCCCGAAGCGATGCTAACCTGAGAGCCGTCTACACAGTGGGGAGGACACACTTCTGTTCAGGTAACAGAGAGCGAGAGTCAGATCATTCTGCAGAAAAAGGCAACAGGCCCAACACACGGCCCCAGCCCTCCCCACCCTCCCCCTTCGAGCAGCAAAATAACCTGCAGAGCCAGCGACACGGAGTCACCCAGAAAGCTGAAACAATAAGATCACCTCCCCTACCAGGAAGAAGTTATTCCTAATGGCCAGTGCTTAATTTGTAATGAAAGAAGTGCCAGGGCTCAAGCAATTAGGTGCAGGTACTTAAGCAATTTTTTTACTTTCATAACTGACATGGCAAGCCCAGAGGTGCTGGGGCTACGAACTGCCAAGCCCAGAGGTGCTGGGCCTCAGCTCCGGCACAAATTAAGCACTGGTAACGGCACAAATCCAGCTTCCTCTGGAAAGACAGTGCGACAAAGATGGGGAACAAACATATTTAATGGAGCTATACAAGGTCTTGGGCAAGCCAGAAAGAAGGCCCACATGCCCAAAACACAGCTACCACGGCCTCAGGAGGACCGGGATTCAGCGGGCATCCAAGGTGGTAGCACGGAGGTCAGACAGGGAAGGGATTCCAAGGGAGCGCAGTTCCAAACACTGGAGGATGGAGCACGCACAGTGGCTGGATCAATGCCACCTGCGACTCCTATTTTGGGATCAGCCACAGGAAATGAATCACAATAGAGGAGCCACAGGATGGTGGGGGGGAGAGACAAGGGAGATTGTTCCTGTGTCATCATCCCGCTATTTGTTTGTCAGCTGCTTTTACCTTCCCTGCCATCCCCTCTGCGGGAAGCAGCGGGTCCTCTCTGTTCCCCTCTGGGGATCCCCCGTGTTTCGCAGCTGTCCATCTTTGAGGCTCTGCATTGTGGCCAAGGTCTAGTCAGGATACCCTTTCGAGACTATTGATGCAGATCCTTAAAGTGGCCGCAGGGGTCACTGTTGAGCATGGCAAGGCGCTAATCCATCTCCTCCGCCTCTCCTGCCTGCCCTGTGCAGAGCAAGGCACGTAGGGTTGCCAACTTTCTACTCGCACAAAACCAAACGCCCTTGCTGCGCCCCTGCCCCTTCTCCAAGGCCCTGCCCCTGCTCACTCCATCCCCCCATCCCTCTCCCCACCCTCACTCACTTGCTCATTTTCACCAGGCTGGCTCTGGGGGTCGGAGTGGGGGGCAGGGAGGGCTCCAGGAGGGGTTGTGGGCTCCAGGGTGGGGTCAGAAAGGAGGAGTTCAGGGTGCAGAAGGGGGATCTGGGCTGAGGCAGTGAGCTGGGATGCGGAAGGGGGTGAGGGCTCTGGGGTGCAGGAGGGGGCTCTGGGCTGGGACTGAGGAGTTCGGAGGGCAGGAGGGGGACTAGGGCTGGGCAGGGGGATCAGGGCTCTGGCTGGGGGTGTGGGCTCTGGGGTGGGGCTAGGGATGAGGGGTTTGGGGTGCAGGCTCCAGTCTGGGACCAAACGGTTTGGAGGGCAGAAGGGGGACCAGGGCTGGAGCAGGGGGCTCTGGGCTGGGACTGAGGATTTCATAGAGAGGAATGGGGCTCAGGGCAGAGGGTTGGGGCGTGGGAGAGGGTCAGGGGTGCAGGCTCTGTGCGGCACTTACCTGAGGAAGCTCCTGGAAACAGCAGCAGCATGTCCCCGCTCCGGCTCCTAGGCAGAGGCACGGCCAAGCAGCTCTGCACGCTGCCCCATCCACAGGCACTGCCCCCCACAGCTCCCATTGTCCGCAGTTCCCAGCCAATGGGAGCTGCAGAGCTGGCACTAGAGACAAGGGCAATGTGCAGACCCTCCTGGCTGCCCCTACGCTTAAGAGCTGGAGAAGGGACATGCCGCTGCTTCCGGGAGCTGCAGGGAGCCTGCCTTAGCCCCACTACACCGCAGATTGGACTTTTAACGGCCGGTCAGCACTGGTCAGCAGTGCTGACCGGAGCCGCCAGGGTCTCTTTTCAACTGGGTGTTCCAGTCGAAAACCGGACACCTGGCAAAAGGGCACGGCTTGTGCTAGGGGAATCCTTGCCACCAGCTCAGTGTTGAACCACATTGCTACAGCCAGGGAATGACTTTCCCTGCAGAGCTTCCTCCACGAGCATCACAGCCCTCTCACCGGGAACTCCCTGCCCACCCATCACGTCACATGCTTGCGGCATCCTAGGTCCAAGAGACAGGGACAATCAGCTGGCCTCACTCAGAACAAAAGAGGAAGAGGGGAGGAATGGGACCATCACCGACAGCCAGCAGAACACCTAAGGGGGAAGGTTGCAGGAAGCAGCTCTCACAAGCTACAGTCATGACTCGAAGCCATGAGATTACAGGACAGACCACAAGGAAGGTGGGCCCCAACCTGTCGCTCCCCATTCATGCTAATACACGATGTGTACTTTGTGCATTCAATACTGATCTCAGTCCCGCCAGAGGTGAGGCTTGGGGCTTATGAAGGGGTGTGTGCATGGGATGGGATGCGTGTAAGGGGAAACCTATCCCTAGGTAGCCGTGGCACACCAGGCCAGTGCATTAGCCTTTACCGCTAGAAACAAGGATTCCAGCTCACAAGGGGACATGAACCTGGCTCTTGCTCACAGGGGGCATCCTGTCTCTATCTTCCAACAAGACACCACTTCATTTCTAAAGCGAAGCGAAGGGCTGGAAGCACCTGGGATTGAGTGGGTCAGTTCTGAGGGGCAGATCTGGGTTTGTGGGGCCCAGGGCTGGACCAGTAAGGGACACAGCAGTTGAGGATGAAGGGGCCGGGACAGAGCCTGAGTAGGCCTTCAGGACTGGAGCATGAGGAGGTGCTGTGGTCACAAGTGAGATGCGTCAGCGAAGCACCATGGGGATGGGAAAAGCAGGTCGTGTTACAGGACTGCCAGGTAAATTGGCAGAGCTGTTCTGGGGACACTTTCCGAGCTCCATGCGGGACTCTAGACAGGGCTCTTACACCCCCACTTTCATATACAATAAAGACACCCACATGGGAAAGACGAAAGATTATCCAATTACTGTACCACAGGCACTGAGCCAGGCAGCTCTCTTACTTGGCAAAGAGATAAGATCTGAAACCTACCAGTCAGAGGCGGAGACAAGCTCTTCATATATCTTTAAATATTTGCTCTAACTGGCACAGTCTGTCTTTTTCCAGCCTCCCCACTCTAATTTTCCATGATGCATGCATGAGAAACAGATGTGTGTATGTGTTTGCTTTCCATTCCCTCCCCACTATATATATATATATATATATATACACACACATACATTTCACACCCACCCACCGTACACCCTGCCAATGGAGAACTTAGCAGAAATTTCTCGCCGCCACGAGGGCCCTCTGCATAGCCAGAGACTCCCAAAGAGCTCATAGAGAGAGGGAGGACAAGAGACACAGCACACTGAGCATGAACCCAGCCTGTTATAATCCATGGCAGCTTGGAACCAGTTCACATGCCTATGTAACAAACTCTAATTCTCTGAGCAGGCCATTCTCAGAGCCCAGGGAAGAACCCAGCCATCTTGCCCCACAGGTCAGGGATGATAAACTGACACGGTAAGGATTGTGTCACAAGATACTTATCAACCTCATTCCCCCGCCCCCGAGCACTAGTCATCAGTCACTAGATCACCTGTGGACTCGGTGCTACAGCACTCAGCCCGCTCTCAGATCCTTGTGCAAGCCAGCCTGGGTGAGGTCCTTGGGAGCGAAGGCAAACAGCTCTGGGAAACAAGCCAGAAGTCTGAGCCCACCTGCAGACAGCCAAACTGGTTCCTTTAAAACTGGGGCTTGGAAGCCACGGCTGGCCCCTGCCCACCCACCTCCTGCAGTCATTGGGACTTGGAAATGACCAGTTCAGTGAGACAGATGCACAGCTTGAATTGTATAGATTGCCCCCTATGTTGGGAAAAACCTGTGCAAGGAGTAGGGACCCCAGTATGCAGAGAGGGCAGGAGAGTCAGATCTCCAAGCCAGCACGCCTTGGGGATCAACAAGAGGTTGGTGCTATCCCTGTTTCCTCACTGGCTCCAGGGCTGCTTGCGAGCATATGTACGGGCTCTGGAGATGGAAATGTGATACCCAGTGTGCCCTGCTCAATGCATAACAGCCACCCAGCTAATTAGCTAACATGCCCACACAGTCTCCATGCACAGCAGCCAGTGCAGACTGACATTCAGAGGGGAACCCCCACCCATCTAATAATTCTCTCAGATTTGTGATCAGCCAAATGCTGACTCACAAAGCCCAAGCAAGTCAGTTTCAGATTATGATTTGCTGGCAGAGAACCTGTCTGCTCCTGGCAACATGCTGGTGCTGATCTACTCACCAGGCAGAGGAATGCAGAGAGTCCCTTGATAGTATAACAGGAAAGGGTTGATTTAATCCAGTTAAAACCCCTTTTCAGCTACACTCCAGAGATGCAGCTCACAGACGACCAGTCTTAAGGGCCTGCAGTTTGATGCTCAGGCTCCAGTGATTAGGTCAGGAAATGGAACCCAGTAATTATCTATTTATTATTTCCAGACCTCACTGGGTGAGCCAAGAACCCTATGTCTGCCAGGTTACTGCTTTCCGACGTGGGAGAGAAAACAGAAAAGGATTAACCCTACCCCCAGAAGAGGAGGGACATGACTGATGGGGAAAGGGAAGCCTGCAAGGGTAGCATCTTCTCCCCAAGAGAGGAGGTTTCCACTCAAGGTTTTTGTTTAGCTGGTTCACTGCAGCATTCTGCTACATCTTCAAGACTACTGAGACAGCAGTGTTCCAATGAAACATTAGCAGGAGCAGATGACAACAGAGGAGGGCGGGTTTGCAGCACAGACCCGGGGTGGGTGTTGGCAGCACTAAAGCGGTCAGCCCAGCTGCGATGGTATAAGAGGAAAAAAGGACACCACACCACAATAAGAGAGGTGCCCAGCTTTCCACTCACAGCTTGCGGCAGGAGGAAACAGCTTATATATGGATTTTATGTATTGCATTATTAATTATGTTAAGGTGCCTAGAGCCTTGGACAGGTGTTTTTTTATCATTTTAAATCTCAATACACAGAAAATAAACTGACCTGAGTTTTAGGCTTTTTAAGGTATTTATACATAGGTGCAATCAGAGCAAAACTTGAAACACCCATCCCAAACGTCTCTGTAACCTGACACTGTAATTTCGCCCGAAAAGGAGCAATTTTTCATAGGCACAGGCAAAGCGTTGTTTTCTGGACTGTATTTAGGGAAAAAAACCTAACATCCTCCCCCGCTTACCAAAAACAGTGACCAAATAACCCCTGAACAGCCATTGCGCGTGTGTATATTTGTGGGATGCACACAAACACACCCCTGGGCCAGACTTGGGGGTTTGTCCTACAGCACCTGCAACTGAGGGTTGAGGTGGGACGGGCCGATCATATACACACAATTGGTTTTAAAAGTGTTGGTATAAAACTAGGTCCTGCACATGCAATTGGTTACACACCTGCTTAACTGTATACATGCAAGAAGCCTCGTTGAAGCCAACAGGACTGCCCACGTGTATGTGACTAAATACATGCCTGTTCAAAGGACAGGGTCTCTAGTAAGTGGTGGGGATGGGGATGTTATTTTCCAGCTTCCAAGAACCTGCTACAATGGATAGTTGGTTTGTTGCTGATTTTTAAAGAACATTATTTTAAAAACACAGCTCACTGCTCCCTTTTTAAAAGCCATTGCCAGCTTCAAAACCATGGATGAAATCCCAGCTCCATTGAAACCAATGTTACAACTCCCCACTGGGGCCAGGATTTCACCCCATACTTTTTAACTCCCCACAACTTCTGCAACTAATTTACCAAAAGTATGTAAGACTGTTATAAAACAGAAGGAACTAAAATCTTATTTACTTTCACTCTTTATGCTCCTGGCTTAACATTTTGCACCTCTCACAACTTGGACAACAGAAGGAGACTGGTCACTGTCACATTTTGCTTTTAGTCAATTTCATTTGAAGGCTCTAGAGACTTGCCTGATGCTACCACTGCCAAACACTGAAGGAGAAAGTTTATTTTCTTAATTTTATTTCAAATGCCATGGAGAGATTATATATTTAAAGACTGATAGCAACGTGTCTTCTGGATTTAGATACGGAAAGAATTCATGTTCTGTTCGGGTGGTTTCTGGGTGGAGGGAGGGGTCAGGGTGTGTGTGTGTGTACACTTACGTACACGTAAATACACAGAATCTAAATTTTACACCACATTTTATCTGATGGTCTCTTTAAAGCTGCTGTGTGTGTGTGACTGGATCCATTGAAATAAGGGCCATGTTTTCATCTCTCTTTAATCTAGCCTCCAAATCTGTACCTCCACTTCTGCACCTGTTTTTCATTTGCAGATTGAACTGCTGAACACCCAAACATCCAATTTTCACACACAGAGGGCCAGCTAAACATACAAAAGATATAGCATTTAGATTTGGAGGCCTGAGCCTGGTAATTTGGCTCTTACCATCTCATACAAAGAGAAACCCCATTAGCCCTCACTTTAACAAGGACTCTGTTTAAATGAGCTAATCAGTTGCATCTTTGCTCCCCCCACCCCAAGAACACACAAGGAGCAGTGGAAACCGGAAAACAGAGTTTTAAAATATTTAAAAAAACAAGTAACAATTACAGAGGTCCATTAAGTGCATTAGCGCTGCTGGAATATATTGAAGACAACGCTTCTGTTCCTCTCTGCTGCACAAGCATTAATCATCTCTCCAGTCCTCTAAGTGGCACATTCAGCATGGACGAGGCAACCCTCTCACCACGCCATGAGACACGGACACAAGTCTGTCTGGATCCAAGCAACATGAAGCACTCCCCTCCCTCTCTTATACATACTCTGCCCTGTATTTTGGCCAGCTTTGATTATGCCCATGCTGCTTGAGTTCAGAGGCCTGTTTCTGCCCAGAGCTAGCACTGGGTCATAATGAGCTACAGCTGAAAACCAGGTTCACAGACTGCAGAAGGGAGAGTGGGCAATAACGACAGAGGTGGCAGGCTCTCCCCTGGCAGGGCACAGATCAGCAGGGGACGTGAAATGTCAGAGGACGACGGATGCCCCCACGGGACCTGTTCATACCACTGGTTTCCCACTAAATGCAGAGTCAAGGGTTGTTCTGGTATTCAAGGCCTTCTGTGCAAATGGCCCGCGATACCCCACCATGACACAAACACACCTGTGACAACCCCAGGACAGCCTCATGCCACGGAGCAAGAGCAAAGCTCACGAGCAGGGGAGAGAAGTTCCCCGACTGCTGTGCCATGAGTGTGGCAGTGGCTTCCCGCAGGGATTAGAGTAACAAGCCTCAGGGTGGAACGTGGAACTCGCTGGCCTTCCCGCAATACAACACAACGAGCAGAACGGCAAAAGGACAAACAGGAGATCCTTTGGGATATTTAATCCCACCAGGTGCTCAATCACCATGGCAATAAGCATGGCATTAATGTCTAGATAAATAAACGGGGCAGATACAACCCTTGACAGATGGAGTCCGGCAGGTTTCTTATTGTAATGTGAGGACACACATTGCTGCATGAGCAATGCCTCCGCAGCCTTCCCCCGCACCACTTCTCTCACTGTTCAGCGGTAATGGATGAATGTTTCACATCTCGAGGGGAAAGGCACTTTAAAAAAAATCAATAGCGAAAGGTTAATGTGCTCTGTTAACATCACTAAGGAGAACCGTGTCACAGAAAACGAAAGGAGGCAGGGAACAGTGCCCTAAGAGGAGATGGCTGCTGACTCTCGTGTGGAGGGCAGACTGAAAAAGAACACTGTACCCATTTAAACTCATGTCAGCAGTGGCGGAGTTCAGAGGGCAAAGCTCCTCTCACTCGGCGAAATTCACCTTTGTGCACAGATCTATACACCACTGAAATCCCAGCAGGGCTTACAGGGCGCCCAGACCTCAGACCAGCCCTCCTCACGGTAGGGGAGGGCGAGGAGGGAGTCCCACCAAAAGACCTCAACCAGGAGGGGACCAGCACAAACACACTGTCAATGGCGCAGTCCGTGCCCCAAAGAGCTCACAGTCTAAAAGACAAGCCAAGTGGGTGAGAAACAAAGGGGTGATGGGGGCTGAGAGGCGGGGAGAGTAACAAAAATAAAATGTTTTAGTACCTACTGGGCTCTTGCTACTGTATATTGCTTCGTGTGGTGTGGTTCTTTGAGCAGAGACAATTGGGGCTCCATGGCTCAGTGTCCCTTGCTGGCTCCCAGAAGACCCCAATGCCCTGGTGTTTTGCATTCCTAACTGCAGGGAACGGGCCATAAGAATGGCCCTACGGGTCAGATAAAAGGTCCGTCTAGCCCAATATCCTGTCTTCTGCCAGTGCCAGGTCCCCAGAGGGAATGAACAGAACAGGTAACCATCTAGTGATCCATCCCCTGTAGCTCATTCCCAGCTTCTGGCAAACAGAGGCTAGGGAAACCATTCCTGCCCATCCTCGCTAATAGCCATTGATGGATCTATCCTCCATGAATTTAATCTAGTTCTTTTTTTAACCCTGTTATGGTCTTGGCCTTCACAACATCCTCTGGCAAGGAGTTCCACAGGGTCAATAGAAAACAAAAACTGTTTACATGGAGTATTTCAAATAACCATGAAAAGATTTAGACTCCTATTAGGGTATAGAAAGCCTCTTAAAAAACTCCACACAGCCTACGCTTTGGACTTCAGCTAAAACTGACAAAGCCCTTTAAAAGTCAGAGGGAAACACCAATACACTCAGCCCATATGCTGTCAGTGTTACAAGTTAGGAGTCTGATTCTACAAACCTAGCTCAGATGAGCAAGCTTCACTCAGATCAGCAAGCCCCATGAACTTCAACAGAATTGCTCACCAGAGTAAGAGTTGCAAGGCTTGTCTACACCAATATTTCATTTGCGATGAACTGGGGTGTGAATCAACCCCACACTAGCCTGCCTTGAAACGAATAGTCCCTGTGGATCCTGCTCATGCATTCATAATTCCTTAGTGAGCTTTGAGCTAGTCCCATGCCGAAGCAGGGTAGATCAAAGCTCACTAAGGAATTGTTAATGCGCTTTCAGCAAGATCCACATGGACAGTTAGTGCACGGCAGGCTAGTGCAAGGTACATTTACACCCCAGCTTGACACCAACTAAATGTTTCTGTAGCCAAGCTCTTAGTTTTGATCTTTAGAAGGAGGGACAGCACCAGGAGGAGGTGCACAAATGCCCTTATTATACGTTTGGTTTCTAAATGCATTTCAGTTTATGCCCAGTGAGGAGCACCTGAGACATCTTCAATTTTGAGACTTGAGCACTGAGTAAAACAGGCCCAACTTTTCTAAATACATAAATCTGTGCAAACGAGAGCTCCTCTCTCCTTACCTGTCTTCTCGGTTGCGATCCAGTGAGTAGAACTGCTTCCGGAGCCACCTGAAAGGAAACACACACAGGTGCACACACACAGTCGTTTTACTTCATAAATCTTGATTGCTCCGTATCAAACACTCTCTCCAGGCCTAATTCTGCCAGGTACTGAACTGTCCTCAACTCCCTTTGGTGTCACCCCCCAACTCCCATCAGAATGCCTGGCTGCACCCGTGGGAAGCAGGTTAGTTTCTCACTGCAGACCTGTGTTCTGACATTTTTTATGCACCCAGCACTCCTACTGGCAGGCAGGATCAGGCGCATCCTGATCATGGAGCGAGTGGAGGATCACGTACCACAGCAGGTCAATGCAATGAAACCTTTCACTTAGGGAGTTCTGGGCTCAAACCCTTTGTAGATCACAAGTGGAATGAGGAGGGCCTCTCTCAGCCTAAGCTCTAAGCAGCTCCTTACTCAGCTCCCAGAAGCTCCCACACAATTGACTCAGCACAAAAGTGTGCCTGGAAAAGGCGATGCTGCCACTGAGGATGCGGATGCTTTGCCAGAGCGGGGTGGGGTTGCTGGGATGCTGCAGGGCAGGGCAGGACAGACAGCCGTCTTGGTGCAGACCATGGTGTCTGGAGCCACAGAAAAAGGGAGGAGGGCGAGGACTGAAGTGCATTGGCGGAGAAGGGCTCCGAGGATAAACTGGACCAAAGCAGCAGAGCGGCTGCCTGCCCTGTGCCCGCCTTGCTGTCATTAGCCCCTCACCTCCCTGAGGCTTGCCTTACCTTTCGATTTGCAGGGGGGTGGAGGCCCTGAGAGTATCCCCCACCAGCCAGTTTAACCCTTTGATCCACATGTTGACTTCATCCTCGGATGTGGCTGTGAAAATAAAGAACAGGGCCCGTGAAGGTACGAGGCAGCCACGGAGGAAGCCCCGGCACAGCTGCAGCATGGCACGAGGAAGTGGATCCAGCCAGGCCAGGGGCCTAAACATCACCACAAGGTGGATCCGTGTCAACCCCTGCTTCACCATCCATTGCCGAATATAAAAAAAATACAGCACTGCTATCTGTTCTCCCCTCTTGGGCCCTTCCCTTCCCTGCATTGTCAGTAACTCCCACCTTGCTGATCTCCAAGCCTCTCCAGCGCCCCGTAACGTCTCCCTCAGACAGCAGTTCTCCCCGTGAGATTGTCTCCAGCCATCAGCTCTCACTACTAAGCTCTCGCCCGCATCTCTCTCAATACACACGACTGGCCAGTTCCTATTCACCTCCATGCTCGGCGTTCTAAGCCACCTCGCTGACGAGGCCTTGGGGGTTTTTTGGGGCCTGTTTGTTTTCAAGGAGCGACATTTCAGCTGCTCTGGAGACGTAAGCGACAGCTATTTTTAGAATGTGCGCGGATTTCTTTTTAACCTCCCCATTGTTTGCTGTATCCTCTTTGAAGCTAGAAAATAACATCTCTCTCCCTGTGTGTTCTGGCAATCGTTGAGTAGAAGGCACAATTGTCTTGCACATGCAGAAGCCAGTACGGCTGCCCACCAAGGCTTGTCTACAGGAGAAAGGTGCACCGATTGAACTTACATTGGTTTGTGAACCGATATAGCGAAAGCACTGCTGGAAGCTGTTTGGAGTGGCTTGTCTCAGATTGAGTTTAAACCTGCTCCTAACTGACCTATGCTAATCTGAAACAAGCCACCCTCAAACCAAAATGAGAACACCTACAACTGCCTTTGGCACTGATCTTAAGTTAAATTGGTGCGACTGGCTCCAGTAAACAAGCAATAAGAAAGGTGAAAAGAATATTTGAAGTTAGTGGCATTCAAGCACCCTCATCATCTTCATTTAATATTTAAGTATCCCCAAAGCTTGGATACTGTGTTGACAGATGGGCAGAACTGGGCATGCTAAAACACACAGGTAAACTATAGTCCCTGCCCTGAGGAGCATGCAATCAAAATGACCCTGCAAATCCAAAGCTAATGGAAGGGACTGCCCACCTTGCAGGCTGAGAGTTTTCAGCCTGAACTCCATTCCATAGAGGACGACGAAGCAGTGAGACGGGTCTGACCGGAAAGAGGGATCCTCCTGGTATCGGTCAAAATCTCGGGAATTATTTCCTGGACGAATCTCTTGGATTTCACGAATATCGACTGGGGGGAAAAGAGGAAGGAAAAGGGAATGAGAGGACTGAAAATGTAGCAGAACAGCCATGGGGTATCTGAGTTCTCAAACACACCAATGAAGGAGGGAACAGGGGAGAGGAGAGCATGCCCAATGGTTAGGCATTAGCCTAGGACTGGAGAGGCTGAAGTTGAATTTCTCTGCTCTGCCACTGATTCCTGCATGACCTCAGCCAAATCACTTCACTTCAGCTTTCCCTTCTGCAAAACTGGCTGTGATTAATCCTAGCCAGCTCACAAAGGTGTCTGGAGGATTCCTTAGTAAATGGCCACTCAGTGTTCTGAAGCTATACAGATACATGCTATCCCTAGGCTTGTGAAGGTAGGCTGCCCTCTCTAGGTAACCCTGCGGCTTGCACTTTTCATTGGCGTCATGGCTGTTGGAAAGCCCCCAGGATCCCTTAGTCACTAGAGAAGGCCCAGGGAAGGGCACCGATAACGTGACTATCATTATCCAAGGGTCTGGGTACACAGGTGACATTAGCAGCCATTACACGCTGTTGGTGCTAGACAAGACCTAAGGGAGTTGGGCACCTAACTCTTTGAAAACCCAGACATGACCTAAACTGCATTTGCCTGGATAAGTCGAAGGGCAGGGATGCGGAGGCTGCTTTATAAAACCATTCATCATTGCTTCACCTGCAGTAAATCCCGCTCCATTCTGTGGAAGGACAAGGAGCCAGGGCAGGAATGGTGGTGTGGGGGCAATTTAATGATCCTGTGCAACAGGAGTGTCTGTGTTTCACCAGTTTTCTTTTACACCTCCGCACAGTGAGGTGGGGACTGGCGGATCCTACAGAGCCAGGGAGCAACAGCAGCTGGGCCTAGCCCAGCTTCAGCACTACAGGTAGCAGACTCGGAGCCATTCCACTGCTGCTCCACAGCCTGGAGAAGTGGCAAAGGAGGACTCCTCCCAACAACCCCGGCATTACCTCCTACTCCAAGCCTGGCACAGGGGGCGTTTGGCCCCTAGTTATTTTAACCCCCTTCCTTGTTCTTATCCTGACCTGCCTCTCCCCTCAAGAGGCTTGTTATCATTCACAGGGGTTACAGAGCCTTGCAGAGCCAGCACCAGCGGCTGAGTGCAAGCTTCCTCTCACCCCAGCTGTGCACCTTAGCCCTGCCCTCGAAGGGGTTGAGAGGGCATTGCAATGTCCGGGACTTGTTCAGTCCTTGGTTTCTCAGCTAAGAGACTCTCAGCTAGGGTCAGCTGTGGTGGTGGAAATTTCTGTGGTGGGATCCCTTCTTACTGGATTGAGATCCACCAGCTCTGTTCATGCAGGGGCTACTTGAGGTTGCACTTTTAAATGTTTTACAACTCTCTTTCCCCACAACCCCCTCCTCATTCAGGTCATCCATCAAACATGGTTTGGCCTAGAATCTCTAAACTTGGCTTACTCCGCTGAAATCAACAAGGATGGTGCCTTTGGCCATTGCTGTGAAGTCTGGTGGGTTAGCTTTGGACATAGTCAGGACAACACTTTCTACACTTTGAGAATGCCACTGAGTTTATAAACCCTGGTTGCTCATACTCTGTTAGAGTTCATCACGCAGCTGTGAACTTTAGCAAGCCTGCTCGTGAACTGACAATATGGAAGAGGGTCAAAAAGATCTGAACTGGACATAGTTTAATATACGAATCAAAATCCAGGCAGATCAAACATATACACCAAGGTGTCACTGATCATGTATTACACTCATCGAGAGGAAAATTCTCAAGAAACTCCCACACTCCCAAATTCTCAAACACCCTCCCACCCAGTTTAGTTAAGCTGCAGTTTTAAAGTTCAAATCTATAATTTGTGGGACATGGAGATTCTTAGACCTTTTTTAAAAATGTGAAAGCAAAGCCAGGTTGAAATTTACTTTTCAAGTTAAGTTTGGATGGAAACGCAGGGGTAAATTACTGCAAACGGGCCTTCACGCGGCTTCCAAATCCCTGCCAAAATGTCCGACACAGTCTACCCTGCATATATGCTTTGCCACAATGCTTTGCCATGAAAGCTGCAACCTTCTGCTACGCCGTTTGATACTTGACATACCATCCTCTGCACCGATTGCCCACTACAGACAATTTCTACTGGACCACAGTCTGTTTTTCTCCTCCAGTTCTCAGCTCCTTCCCAAGATTGCTAGGCTAACGTCTCGGCCCTTACCCTACACGTACACCAAAACCTTTCCAAATAGAGTCAAGATCTTATCACGATTTTCTCTTACTGACTAATATATATATAGACACACACACACACACACACACACACACACACAGTCCAGAGCCATCATTTCAACGGAAGTTGAAAAGCCACATCTATTGCCATCCCCGGCACCTCTACAAGTATCACTATTCCACACATTGTAAGTGGTTCTCAACCTTTCTATGCAGTGACCTCATGTTACAACAGAAAAGTGTTTTGGGACCCTCCTCCTCGAGCCTGGCCATAAAAAAGGGAGCGTGATCATAACGTGACACCCCCCCACCACCACCCAATTTGAGAATCCATGTGTTACATGAAGGGGAGGGTAATTAACACTGTAAGTCTTACAGCCCAGCCTCTATAGCCAACCACTTTGATCCCATCCACTCTAGCAACAGTAACCACAAACCTAACTGTAAGTATATCACTCACCAAACTGGGACACATGAGCACCTTAGCTCTTCCAGACAGAGTAGAATGAATGTGGCACACAATGAATGGCACTTTCACCCGCAAAAGATACAGAACTATTTGTGTCCGTTACACAACCAATGTGAAGCCTTGTCAAATTGCCGTACTCAATCATTAGCATTCCTCATCTGCCAGATATGGATAATATACAAGAGCAGTGGGATACAGGGGAAGAGTTAAGATTATTTGGAGTTCCTGAACACTTCATTGTCACATTTTCAAACAGTTTGGCCCCCTCCCCCAAGTTTAACTGCATCTTAGAATCATTTTACTATTTAGGGCTGTAGGTTTTTTTTCAAGAGAACAAACAAATAATAAATAATAATAATTGTATAAATAAGGTTTTTCCTCCCCTGAAATTATGGAAATAAACATAAAACCTGTAAAAAGAAAATACATTTTCCACTGAATGCATCCGATGAAGTGAGCTGTAGCTCACGAAAGCTTATGCTCAAATAAATTGGTTAGTCTCTAAGGTGCCACAAGTCCTCCTTTTCTTTTTGCGGATACAGACTAACACGGCTGCTACTCTGAAACCTGTCATAAAACCTGTAGTTCAGTTTAATCAAGTCCAGTTTAACAAAGTTCCATAGCCTTGGAGCCACCATGTATTTAGAATCTGTTCCTCTCCTAATTAGGGGCTGTTTTTAGAACCATCATATTCTTTGGTTTAAACTACCGGCCAGTGTCCCTTTCACTCTTCCCTACAACCATTCCCACCCAAAATAGATCACACAGGCCACTTCTGTCCACGCCTCCCTTGCATGGATTCCCTAGCGAGTCGAGTTATGAATAGGAATCGCTGCCTTTGCCTCCCCGGGGGGTGCTAGGTGCCCAAGTGCAGTCTCCACGTTTGTATACATCTGCAAAGCTGCAAGCTCAGCTTGCCAGAGCCACTGTCTACAATAATGCAACACCAGCACATTTCCCTGGCCCTCCCCCAGCCAGATACGGCTGAATACCAAACACATCTGGACGGCACTCAACAGGCCACAGGAAAAGTACAATGTAGGAACCAACAAAACAAAACCTTCCGCGTTCTAATTGTGGCTTATTCCCTCCAGAACCAGAGAGAGGTTTCACTGAATCCAAGGTCTGTCCTGCTTCCAGAAAGGAACCCTCCCCACAACCCAACAGGAAAACTCTCGTATTTTACTGCTCAGCAGCTACCAGAGAGCAAATATTTTTTAAAAAGTACAAAAAGCAAAATCTCTGGAGATCATTTCAACCACCGAAAACAAACCCCTAACTGAAATCCTTGTCATGAAGCATTTAAAGAAATACAAGCCCCTGATTAGGATCAGGTGAGGAGGGAGATGGAAGGAGGATACAGGGTGACCACCTGTCCCAATTTTTATAGGGTCTAACCTTCGCTTGCTACATAAGTTCAACAGGCTTTGGATCTGGCTCACACAAAAAATCTCAACTTTGCTCTGGGGCAGACACAAGAGTATCATTATGGGACATGGAGATGACTGTACAACACGACAAATCTAAGAAGGAAGCAACCCTAGATGAAGGTGGCAGTGACTGAAAATCATGGCCCTCTCACAGCCCGTTGACAAGATAACAGATTCCCACATCACCAAAATTACCAGCATGACTGACAACAGCTATTTCTTGGATCTGGGGGCTCATCATTATAAACCTTCGATAATTTAGTGGAATCCCACTTGCTGTGGCTGGACCCGAGACATGGGCGGACTTCAGATGCTCGCACCAGGAATCTCACGGTACAGCTCTTATATTTGTCATATATGATCATTCATCTCAGGTTATGAACAGCTGGTACGTCAGCCTGTTTCCCCCAGGCAAAAGGTCCAGCGGAAAGGCAGCAGCGGAATGGGGCAAGTTAAACTTCCGTCAGAACCTGAGTGCCCAAACCATATCAGTGTGAAGACAGCACACAGCTATAATGAATGCCAACAGCCTGCAGGATCAGACGGATTGGGGCACAAGAACAGGCTTACGGCTGTGGAAATCCTCACCACCTCAGACTCGGCTGCCCCAGCGTCATGCTGCTGGGACACAGTGCAAGCCAGGAGGCGCTCCCAACACTGAATGGAGCGCCAGAACATCCCAGCTACGGTCCTCTCAACACACCCAGACAAGTGATCTCGCTTTAAGGCAGCATCTAGAACAAGGAAGGGGTGGCGAGGTTTCAAATTCAATGTGACCTACTTAACTTGTGCCCTATTTAAATTCACTGTAAATGGAGATAGGATGGTTGGATCTGAATGACAAGGGGACACCTCACTGCCTGTCCTCCCCAAAGCAGATTCTGGGAAAGGATTTTGATTACCCTCGGAAAACAAGAACCAGTTGCTTCCTGGAAAAGTGTTTCTTTAATCCTCAGGGGAACCGAATAATGACATTTGTGAGTCACATTTTCTAGACACCCGATGTTTCCAAGCAATTCAGAATACAGCTTACAGCAAACGTGGGCTGTAATTCTACCCTAGTGAAACTCCACTTGCTGCACAGACAGGGGAGTAACATGTCCCTTCATTTTCGAGCAGTTTATTTAGCTGGGTGGAAATCTGACACGCCAGCCAACAGCAGCACCGATGGAAGGCTCTGGGCTGAACAGCAAACAAGCGTGCTCACTCCTGACCATGTATCAAACCACGGCAAGGAACACCTTGCTAACTGCAACTCAAGTAACTTGGGAGTGACTCTTCATCTGTTACCAGTGGAGTGGATTATAAATATCATTAAAACAACATTGGAAATAGAGGCCACCACTTGGATCCATTTGTCACTGCACGCCTATACATGCACGCACATTTCAGTGAAACACCCCAAAGGAAGAAGGGTGCGACTGATCCCCCAACCGCTGATTCAACCATTTAGGGTTGCCATCCGTCCCGGCTGTCTTGGAAGAACCCATATTTTTGACAGGGCTAGATACCGCTTTGAAGTTGATTGGCGTACACCACCGTGTGCCTCCTGTTTGTCATAGGGCACAGCTAGCCTGTAGTAAGAACTGTTAATGACTCCCCAGCCCACAACCTTCGCCTTCCTGCCAGTTCCCAGAGAGTGGCAGGGGATCAGTTCTCCCATTCAGGACTGTACGAGGCTCTTTGTAACACTTCTCTTCCCACCTCCTTTTCAGCCAAAGTAGACCCACCATCTTGGTCTAGTCACAAGAATCCCGACAGCACTGTCAACTGAGTCGACACAGAGCACCAAACTTCATATATATATATAAATCAAATGGACTAACAGCTCCAAAAATAATTCTTCCAAACACACTGTTTCCATGTGTCTACCTCCCAATGTCATCACCACCCACAGTCTGCAATACAAGGGGAATTCCATTCAGGGCCTCTTCCTTAAAACATGGGGGGCCTTCCTTGTATTGAAGAGCAGCAGTGAAGATATGGTTTGCCTAAAAGCTCTCTATATTGTTCATTCTTCCGTCCATCCCCTGACGCAGTACTTAATGCGCAAGGAGCCAACCTCTGCTCTCAGTCACACTAATTTCAAATCAGAAGTAACTCCCTGGAGAGTTCAGCTCAATGTATTTTACTGGGATCTTTACAGGGTTTTATCCATTTTCAAGATGACACCGCATAGGGTGTCCAGATAGCAAGTGTAAAAAATCAGGACAGGGTGTGGGAGGTAATAGGTGCCTATATAAGAAAAAGCCCCAAAAATTGGGACTGTCCCTATAGAATCAGGACATCTGGTCATCTCAATACTGCAGCATTGCACAGTAATGGTCCAGCGTGGCTTAAGAGAGCCACAGTGAAGGGCTACAGGCAATTCCTGCGAAGGACTTTAACTACAGGATGTGGCTAGAAGAAACTCAGCAGCTTGGTCTTCACTGGCTGAAAAGGTCAGTTTTTACCATGGGATCACCAATGCGCATTAGCTGTCCTTCTCTAAAAACAGAGTGGAGACAAATCACAGTTGCATTGTGTGATAAACTAGAGCAGGTCAACCCAGGCAGCCAGTATCATGCTGACCTCACCTATAGGCCTTGCAGTAAAACACAACAACTGCTTTGTCTCCATTCAGATTTTGCAGCGAGATAACTATCCTGCGTTAATTACTTCACTTTAAACAAAACAAAGCAAAACCCCACGCCTCTGTCAGTGCGGAGAAAGCCGGGGTCTCAGTGCAAACCTGACACTTGCATTCATGCAAATATAACGCTTTGGGAGAACAGCCAATCAAACCAGAAGCTTCTCAGAAACCCAAGCACCCACTCTTCTGGGAGTAACTGATTTCACGGCACAAACTGGTCTCTCTCTGCTCCCACGAGGGAGCAGTGTGAGGACTGCTAGCCCCGAGTGTAGAGCTGCTCACTGCTGCCTGTTCTGCCCTCTCTCAACCACACAGACACTCCTGCATGTGCACCTGCAGAGAACGCGGGAACAGGCTGTGGGGCTTGGCACATACAACTTCTCTTCTCCCTTCTCAGCAGCTTCTTTTGTACCATGCAGCAGCAGAGTACCCACTTTTCAGGGCTCTACTCATCCGCCACCCCTAGCAGCTCAAGAACTTCCCTGGGCCCGTCACACGCTGCGAGGAAGATACTCCTCGGAGAACAAGTGCACACGTGAAGGCCCTGATCTAACAGACACCGGAACATCCAAGACGCTTTCCTGAATGATTCTGTCTCCTTTCCATTTGATAAGCATCCATCCACCCAAACCTTCTGTATCCTCCCAAAGAGGGGAGATGCCAACATGACTTAGGGGTTACTTTCCTGTCCATATCTAAGCTTCATCAGCCCCATACATATCAACAGATAGAGGGCAAGAATGCTCAGTGCTTCCCGCAGCCCCTTACATTCATGCCTTGGTTCTCCCCCAAGGAGAATCCTCCAGCCCAAGGATTTTGCCCTCCTCTGTCCCTCCCACCCCTAGCAGTGACTGTCACATCCCATCTGACAATAAAATAAACCCCATCCGCTCCCACCTCAGTTCACAAGAGCCACAAATAAACAAACACACACCAGTCACCCACCCTGAAGGGAAACAGGAAGCCCAGAGCCTCTCCGCAGACTGCAAGCTTGAGCCTGTTTTCCAGAAGGAATGCGTTGGCCAGAGGTTATTGATCCCTCACGCTTGGGTTTGTTTACACTTTCACTAAGCCTTGTTAGCACCTGCATTCTTGGGATGAGCAGAACGAGTCCTGCAGCTTTATTAACTGGAAGAGGGTGGTTGGGTCGGAGGATTGTGCTGGGGGAGGGAAAGGGGGGCGGCAGCGTACACCTGGACTGGTGGAGGGGATTGAAACAGAAAACAGAAGCTAGCCAGACTGGTGCCATCTGGACACTTTCCAGTGATTCTGGAACAGGGAACAACTCTGGGGAACATGTTCAAGGATGGAAAGCCTAATACTAGATTCACCCCAGCTTTGCTTAGCCTCTCAAGTGCCACTCCAGGCACAGCTTACCTGCTTACGCCACCTCCCAACTTCTTCCATTCTGGCAAGCAGGTCGGGGTACTGACTTTAACAACATCCTGCCCCAGGAAGCAGCAGTCACCCCTTTGCTCATCAGAACAGCACGCAGCAGGGCAAACTGCAGGCAAACCTGCCTAAACTCAGACTGTGGGGAGGCGGGTGGTTTTCTCAGGCCTGCTCCAAGATCTGACTGCTGGCTGCCACAACTATGACCATGACGCTGCACCGGGCAGAGGAGGAAGAGAGCAATGGGTCCTGTCCAGGAAGATTGACTTCTTTTGAGATGCCCGTTGTCCAGAGTCTCTTTCAGCCAGGTAATGGATGATTCTGGTCTTTAAAATATTGACAGGCATTAGTCATATGTCAATCAGCATACATGGGGAGAGGGGTCAGCCAAGAGGAAAGAGGGGAGCAGAGAGCTGGGTGGCAAGATGAGACAGGGAAAAGGGGGCTCAGATCTCAGAGGAGGAGGAACAGAGCTGAAGGCAGATGTGGGGCAGCTCCAGGAGTGGAGTGCTGGTGAACTCCAGAGGACAAGAGAGGCTCATGTCCCCTGAAGAAAGTGGAGAGAGCTGCCCCTGATCTTGCTGCAGGGGCAGGACAGACCATCTGCGCCTGAAGATGGGGAAAATTTATTTTAAACACACCCTTTGTTTTCCAACAGGCCAAGAATAGTCAAATATATGTAAATTAGCAAGTATGTTTATGTAAATTTGACTGGCCCCTCACACACACTTTGGCTGGATTACATTGTAGATATGCTGGGGCAGGGACCTTGGCTTCTTCGTTTTGCGCAGCATGGAAAGCGCCAAGGCCCCGCATCACACTACCAGAGAGATGATCCACTCAGACACACACAGTTACCCACCAGGCTTGGGAACCCAAATTTACCTCAGATCAAAGTGATGGCAGACTGCAGTCATCATGAGTTTCTAAACCTTTGGTGCTAGTTTCCTATGTAAAACTGGCCTCAAAAGAGCCTGCAGCCAATGTCCCAGGGCACTGATCAGTAAAGAGGGAGAAGGCAGAGAAGGAAGCCAAATCACCTGCTGGTGGCTGAGTAACCACAATGTCCTCCCCTTGAGTCTCTAGCCTCCTTGGGAGCAGCAGAGTGAGCCACACGCAGATGGTGACCAAGGATTGATGCACACTGGTGGTTTTCTGAATTCCACTCAGCTGCGCATGGCTGGCTCCCACTTCAGCAGGAGCCAACACGAGTCTCCAAGTAGCTTGGCCCAACCATGCCATCACAGCGGAGTCAGTGTCTTTGTCGCTGACGTCAGTAAAGCCCATCCAGGGGTCCTTAACTTTGACTGAGGTCTTAAGAAGCTCTCTATCCGTGAATGGAGATGTGAAGTAGTGCCCATTGTCTCTTCACATGGAGAGAGTCCAATTCTCAAACTAGGTGACGGCATGTCAGTGTTTTACCACAGCATTGACACCTGGCTACTGTACTTTGCTTTCGGAGTTTTGCCCCATATCAGCTCCCCCTCATGTCGTGTCTAACCTGACCTGACCCCCTAGGAAGAAGTTTGAAGCCTTCTATGGACCAGTCGAATTCCTACAATCCATCCAAACTCCCCTCCCCAGGAACTGCTCTCAAAAAGCACTGCTTGGGGCTGGTTGAAAGCTTTCTCTTTACAGTTCGTACAGCATTTATATTTGTTCCTGCAGCTTTCCTTGTAAGTCAGGTCCACAGCTTGTCCTGGAACCTTGTGCTGGGTGGATCAGGGCAAGTTTAGCTTCACAGAGATGGGTGATGATGTTTTCTTAATTCCACAAAGGTTTCCAGAATCTTAATTTCCTCCCTTCTCATGTCCTCAGCAACAAGATGTTTATGGCATGCTAATGCCAACAGCACCTAGTGTAATTTGAAGAGCAGCTAGCAAAAGACACAAAAACTAACAGAAAAAAAAATTTTTTTAAGTACATCAGAAGCTGGAAGCCTGCCAAACAATCAGTGGGACCACTGGACGATCAAGGTGCTAAAGCAGCACTCAAGGAAGACAAGGCTGTTGTGGAGAAGCTAAATGAATTCTTTGCATCTGTCTTCATGGTGGAGGATGTGAGGGAGATTCCCAAAGCTGAGCCATTCTTTTTAGGTGATGAATCTGAGGATCTGTCCCAGATTGAGGTGTCATTACAGGAGGTAGTGGAAC
Organism: Caretta caretta; assembly: GCF_965140235.1. Classification (NCBI taxonomy): domain Eukaryota; kingdom Metazoa; phylum Chordata; order Testudines; family Cheloniidae; genus Caretta; species Caretta caretta. Next base: position 21,446,976 of record NC_134218.1, read on the forward strand.
AAATGGATACATTTAACAGTAATAAGTCATAAGGACCAGGTGGGATTCGCCCAAGACTTCTGAAGGACTCAAATATGCAATTGCAGAACCACTAACCATGGTACATAACCTATCACTTAAATCAGCCTCTGGACCAGATGACCGAAGGATAGCCAATGAAATGCCAATTTTTTAAAAAAGGGCTCAAGAGGTGATCCTGGCAATTACAAGTTGCAGAGACAACGAGTAACTCTTGATGAGCGGGGGGGTGGGGGGGCACAATTTAAAGATTTGAGGTGGGCATGTGACCACTCCACATGTCACCTCTGGGCTGAGGAACCGCAGTGGAGCCAGGAGCACCAGCGAACAAGCACCTCGGGGAGCATCTCGTGGCAGACAGGCTCCGTGGGCAGGGGCCAGCTCCAGGGGGCGTTGCCAGCTGGTGCTCGTCTCCTTCGGGGGAGAGGCAAGAGCACATCGGTGTGCAGCTAGGAGCTGTGCTCCCCGTCCTGCTGGGGGAGCGCCTGGCCATGCAGGGGTGGCACAGCTTGGGAAGCAAGGCAGGCAGGCTCCCACAGTGCAGAGAGCCAGGGACCCAAGCAGCTCCCACCAGTTCCTGGCAGGACGTGACCGTTTTCAAACTGTGGGGCGCATCCCCCTACGGCCACCACACAGTTTGAAAACCTCTGTGCTAAATGGAAGGCAGAAATCGGGGGGGGGGGGGATGGAAGGGGGGACGGGACAGACATGACCTTGTGGTGCCTCACCCCATGCATCGCCTCCGACAGGCAGGTAAGCCTAACTTCAGTACAAGGGAAACTGGTTGAAACTGTAGGAAAGAACAGAATTATCAGACGCAGATGAACATGATATACTAGGGAAGAGTTAACATGGCTTTTGTAAAGGGATATCATGCCACAGCAATCTATTAGAATTCTTTGAGGGTGTCAACAAACATGTGGACAAGAGTGATCCAGTGGATATAGTGTCCTTGGACTTTCAGAAAGTCTTTGACAAGGTCCCACACCAAAGGCTCCTAAGCAAAGTAAGCAGTCATGGGATAAGAGGGAAGGTCCTCTCATGAATCAGTAACCGATTAAAACATAGAAATCAAAGTGTACAAATGAATGGTCAGTTTCACAGTGGAGAGAGGTAAATAGCTGGGTCCCAGGAATCTGCACTGGGACCAGTTCTGTTCAACATATTCAAAAATGATCTGGAAAAAGGGGTAAACAAACAGTCAGGTGGCAAAGTTTACAGATGATACTAAGTTACTCAAAATAGTTAAGTCCAAAGCTGACTGAAGAGTTACAAAGGGATCTTACAAAACTGGGTAACTAGACAACAAAATGGCAGATGAAATTCAGTGTTGATAAATGCAAAGCAATGAACACTGGAAAATATAATCCCCACTACATATACAAAATGAGAGGGTCTAAATTAGCTGTTACCACTCAAGAAAGAGATCTTGGAGTCACCGTGGATAGTTCTCTGAAAACATCTACTCAATGTACAATGGCAGTCAAAAAAGCTAACAGAATGTTAGGAATATTAGTTAATAAGACAGAAAATATCATAATGACACTAAAGAAATCCATGGTTCGCTCAGCCTTGAATACTTCATACAGCGCTGGTCACCCCATCTCATAAAAGATACACAGTATTAAAATTAGAAAAAGTACAGAGTAAGGCAATTAAAATGATTAGGGGTACAGAACAGCTTCCATATGAGGAGAGATTAAAAAGACTGAGACCGTTCATCTTAGAAAAGAGATGACTAAGGGGGAATAGATAGAGGTCTATAAAATCATGACTGGTGCAGAGAACATGAGAACCAGGGGGTCACCCAATAAAATTAATAGGCGGCAGGCTGAAAGAAAAAAACAATAGGAAGTAAGTACTTCTTCACGCAACGCACAGTCAACCTGTGAACCTTGTTGCCAGGGGATGTTGTGAATGCCAAAAGCAGGGTGGATAGAAATCAATTATTTATTTATTTTTATTTAAATCAGATTTTTTTGATAAAATGCTTTTTGAGGAAAAAACCTAGCTAAAGATAGTTTTAATTAAGATACTATATTATAGCTCAAAGATATCTCATCATGGAATAGGGATTATAAATTCTAATTCTATAGTATGAGACAATATATGCATATAATGTTTAAGAAAAGTTTTGTAAATGAGTTCCAACAGTTCATGGATTAGGGACCCAATTTTATGGGATTCCAGGGGCTTCTGTATAGATTATTTAGGTTAATCTTTCTATCTACCCAATGGGACTCAGGCCTCAGTCTAGGAGATATCATCAAAGATGCTTAATTTTGCAGTTCTCAAACTGTGAATTTGTGTCTCCAGAGATAACGTGCTTGTTAACAGCAAAAATGTTTTTAAATAAATAAAATACAGAGAGGTGAGAAATAACAGACCTCAACCCTATTGTCCCTCTGCAAATTTGTGTACACAGAGTTAATCCCTTACCTCTCTCTAAAATTGCAAAGTTTCAAAAAGTTCAATGAATAGAAGATTGTTGGGGGCGGAATAGATCTGGACAAAGAGAAGAAGTCTGGAAATAAATATGAGAAGGGAGGGACAGGCAGTAGAAACAACAGTGAAACTGTTTGAGCAGCATATTCCAGAAGTCTTGAGGTCTTTCTGAGTGTAGCCTTCATTGATTTGAGATCTACCAAACCATTCTCTCACTAAAAGGGAAAACCTATAATGGCAGCAGGCTGTAAAAGAGACCCAGTTTGGGAATATTTTAATGAAGTTCCTCTACCTGTGGGTAAGACAGGCATGCGTGCAAAATGCAAACAGTGCAACAAAGAAATGCAAGGCCTGGTTGCCCAAATGAAACAACATCATGAGAAGTGTTCCTTCTCAGGAGGAAGCGGTGCTGAAGATGATGAAAGGAACATGTCTGAACATGCAGGATCTTCAGGTTGGTAAACTTTTTTATTTCATATTTCTTTCTTAAGGACTGCCTGTCTTCCTTCTGGACTATTCTTGAATTCTCATGTTTGAGCAAAATATATAGTTGTTACTCTATGGTACTATCGTTTTAGATGCAGTTGTGATAAAAAATAAAAAGCTGAAATAGGCAGATCTTCCTTTTATAGTTTCACCTTTAAAGTAGTACTGAGTGTCAGCGAATGCAATGAGTAATACTAGATGAGCAGTATGGTAATAATAATTAAATAACTGTATTGATTTATATTGTTTAGGAGAATCCATCCTCAACGTACAGAATTCTGAAGACTATCCACCTTCAAGATCACCATCATTTTCCATAGTTTCAGAGTTATCTGCCAATGATAGTGTTTCAGTTACACCATGTATGTCACATAGCCACAGTATATCACCTGTAGCAAAAAGGGAAAAAAATCTCCATCATCCAGAAACAACCATAAATAAGTTTGTGATAAGAACCAGCAGATTACAAAAAGAGTTAATTGATGAAAAAATTGCCCGGTTTGTTTATGCAACAAACTCTGCTTTCCGTATGATTGAGAATCCACACTTCATTAACATGGGTCAGTCATGAAAACCAGGATACAGTCCACCCAACAGAGCAGATGTCGCAGGCAAATTGCTGGATGAAGCATATGAAAGAGAAATTGATCAGCGTGCAAAAGGTCTAGAGGGTAAAATTGTTAACCTGAGTCTTGATGGGCGGAGCAATGTCCGCAATGCTCCTGTTGTATGTGCTTGTGTGACAACAGGAGGAGGGAATGTTTTCCTTACAGAAACAATTGATACATCAGGAAACGCACACACAGCAGAATACTTACAAGAAGTAGCAGTAAAAGCTATAAAACACTGAAAAAAAAGTCAAATGTCTAGTACGCAGCTTGGTCACAGAAAATGCCGCAAATATATCCAAGATGAGAAGAAACTATTTAGAAGAGTGTGAAGAGAGTCCCAAGCGAACATCATACGGTTGCAGTGCTCATTTATTGCAACTCCTAGGCAAAGACTTCAGTGTTCCAGAAATAAAGGCTAATGTTGTTGAAATTGCAAAATACTTCTGTAACAACCACTTTGCAGCAGCTGCTCTGAAAAAAGTGGGAGGAACCAAGCAAACTCTCCCACAAGACGTGCGATGGAACTCAGGAGTGGACTGTTTTGAGTATTGTATCAAGAACTGGCCTCATCTGATGACAGTTTGTGAACAAAATCGTGAAAAAATAGATGGCACCGTCACAGCCAAAGTTCTCGACACTGGGCTTAAGGGAAATGTGGAACACATGCTGAATACCCTGAAGCCTATTTCCGTAGCCTTGAACAAAATGCAGGGAAATTGCTGTTTTATTGCTGACGCTGTTGAAATTTGGAAGGAACTGAGGGAGATCTTAAAAAGAGAAATATGCAATGACAGAGTTAAATTACAACCATTAAAAAAACTAATGAGACAAGCACGATCTCAAGCTCATTTTCCTGCAAATATTCTCAATACTCAGTACCAGGGTCAAACCTTAACTGCCGAAGAAGAGGAGTTGGCTATGACATGGACGTCCAGCAATCATCCCTCCATAATGCCAACTATAATAAACTTCAGAGCTAAGGGTGAACCATTCAAGAAATATATGTTTGCTGATGATGTTTTAAAGAAAGTCACACCAGTGAACTGGTGGAAGTCACTTAAGCACTTGGATTCAGAGACTGTTGAAGTGATAATCTCACTTTTAACAGCAATAGCTTCTTCTGCCAGTGTAGAAAGAATATTTTCTTTCTTTCATTCCAAATTGAGAAATCGTTTGGGACCTGAAAAAGCAGGAAAGCTTGTTTTTCTTTTCCAGATTATGAAAAAACAGGAAAATGAAGGTGAAGACGACTGAGTTGGCTGCAGAAGCCAATATTTTAAGTTTCTCATGTTGACCTGGCTGACATAGTCGATTTAATTTAAAAAACAAAAACAAAAAACATTTAATTTAACTATTTTAGTTAAAAACAATTTTAACAAAAACAAACCAGATTTTAAAAACCTTGAATGTTTAACTAAATTCAAGAATGCATATGCATGTTTTGTTAAAATATTATGTGTTTGCTGTTGAAGAAAAAAAATCCAAAATACATAACGTTGTTGTTTTAGTTAAATAAAACAATTTAAATGTCTGTCTAGTGATGTTCTCCTTCTAATACAGCATGGCAAGAAAATCCTCCAAATATTAATAATTAACCTGTTCAACTGGAGATAGTTCACCTCCCAACGACTTCATAAATATCTGCTTCAATTATCTTTGGTAAATGAAATAACCAAACAATCATTCATTTTCTGATATAGCTGTAAAACTAATTTGAAAAGTTTTCAAAATAAATCACTTAAAAATTTATAGTGTGTACCTTCTAAAAATGAAACCTACATCTACCTCTGAGTTATGAAGAATATGTATTGAGGTTATAACAACCAACAAGAATGCACTTTTATGTAGAAATCCATGATTAAATCAAGTCTTCCTGACTAGTGATTTAAATCATGATTTAAATTTAAATTTAATCAAATCAAAAAGTATAACTGGTTAAAAGTAGAATTAGATAAATTCACGGAGGATAGGTCCATTGATGGCTATTAGCCAGGATGGTCAGGGACTCAACCCCGTGCTCTGGGTGTCCCTAAATCTCTCACTGCCAGATGCTGGGACTGGAAAACAGGGGATGCATCACTTGATAATTGCCCTGTTCTGTTCATTCCCTCTGAAGTACCTGGCATTGGCCTTGTAGGAAGACAGGTTCCTGGGTTACTGGGCTAGATGGACCATTGATCTGACCCAGTATGGCCATTCTTATGTTCATTTATACCTGTGCAATCCACTGTCTTCCAATCTGGACCTCCGGAATGCCAACTCAAAGCCATTAGCATTCAGGGGGCTGCACAGATGTAACCCAGCACAGACATTACAGGAGAGGTGAGAAAAAGAATGGTCTAGTGGTTAAGACATTAACCTAGACAGACCTGGGTTCCAGTCCACGCTCTGCCACAGACTTCCTGTATGACCTTGGCCCAGTCACTTAGCTTCTCTGTGCCTCAGTCCCCCATCTGCAAGATGGGGATAATAGTACTGTTCTACCTCCCAGGAGTGTTGTGAGAATAAGTGTGGTAAAGATCATGAGGAGCTCAGATACTAGGATAATTGGGGCCATATGAGCACCCTGGAGAGAGAGTTTTCTTGCACTCATGAGATGGAAAGAGCCCAGCTTGATGTTAAAACAAACACCTTGTCATCTGAGCCAATCCAACATGGACTCAATGAGACACAACATGCAGAGAGTCCCACAGTACCATTTTTTGCTGCCAGCTTACAGGGCAGAATCCCACATTAGGGTAGGTCAGATATGGAGTCTGTGTGCTGGTGAACAAAATTTCTTTGAAGTGGTCAGGTTATAACAAACCACAACCATGCTTAATGTCAGCCTCTGCTAGTCTCATGGACCCCACCTACCTATAGCCTTAGTCTTCTCTGCCTTTTTTTTACTATATGTGCTTAGGCTGCCCTACCCATAAGGAAGGATCCCTAGAGCACAAGTACTGATTTCCTGTCTCCAAGTCAGACTAACTGGATGATGTTAACCTTTACACCACAGTATAATTACACTGATTGGCTTTTCAGAGTCAGGCAAGCACTTAAATAAAGAAGTCAACATTTGACCTCACAGAGAAATCAGCTTTACCTAAGCCCATTATACCGTCAAGTTTTTAGACATCATTCCTTAGCCTCAATTGACATGGGTTTAGGGTTGTTTTGGGGGGATGGATTTTAGTTATTGATATTTTGGGTCATTTACAATAAGACAGTACATTGCTTTAAGAAATTTTAAAAAGTTATTCAAAGATCCCTATGGTCAAATCAGAAACCAAGAATCAAAACTGAATGGCTGGACCACCAAATTGAGATGGGAGGCCTGGCTCTGCCACATTTCAAAAGATACTCTGGGGTGGCACAAATTAGACCAGTACTGGAATGGATCTCTAAAAGAGAGAATCCATCATGGATACAGATTGAATAGAAACTGGCAAACTCAATCTCGTTATATAATTGTGCACTGAACTTGTAACCCAAAATTCTGTCACCCACAAATAAGCCCCGTCGTTTTCAGTTTAAACCAATTTTGACCGAAAAAATCCCGGGTTTTACAAAAAAGTATTATGTGGGTTTTTTCCCCGATTTTTACCCTACTTCTGTATCATTCTATATATAAAAAATAATTTGTTTTATTAGGAAAATACGATACATTACATGAGCTCTATGATAATACGTTAGTCTCTGCGTATGCAAAGCTGCCTGTTGAAGTAAGGCTGTGTATTAGTTTAGAAGATACACACAACAAACAAACAGGTAGGCACGCAAGCTCTGAAGTGAGTGCCAATCTGAACGTGCTGATGAATCTCATGCCCACATTTCAATAGCAGATAACAGTTTAAAGTTTTGATACACTAAAACGGGAAGAAAACGAAAATCTGTCTCAGACTACGTGTCAGAACACAAGGAAGTATTCAAAAGTTTAAAAAAAACAAACAGGAGAAAAGGACAAAGTTGAGTGTTTATGCTGCAAATGGTGAGGCCCAATTATTAAATGTAAATATTTATAGGCTAATAGTTCTAAGTCTACAACAGTAAACTGGTCATTCAAAGGAAAAGTTTTATTTGGGATTAGAAATATTGTTTTCTTAAACTCAGAGGTGGCATTGTGTTTTGAGTTCTATTTTAGTTCTGCAGCAAACTACATTGACTTCCACTCATCAAAGCATTAATCTACTGAACACTTTCCCCCCGTCCTTCCATCCACCAAAATAAACCCCAATATTTATCCAGAAAAATTAATAACTTTTTTGCACAGATTTGCACCTTTTTGGCTGTTGTAGTATTAAACATGGATAAATTCCTGGGGAAAATTAAATAAAATAAAAACCGAAAACAAAGGGCCCTACCTATGAAATATCACCCACCACTTAAAGTGGGTTTAATTAGAAGGAATTAGCTTATCCCAGTCTTCCCCTTGTACCCCTTCTAAAATCAATCTCTGGTTGCAAGAAAACTGTATCGTCCTTAAAGTTATTTCAAATTTAAAACTCTTCCAACCGGCACATAATCTCCATGATACAAAGATGTCCAGGTACACAACATCTGAACCTTTTAGGACACCCCACATTCAACCAAAGCACTGACTGCATGTTAATTTTAAAATTTCCCCATAGCTTGACAGGTTGATTTGAAAGACAATCTCCTGGGAAGGACCATGAAGTGAGAAAGAAAATAAAAATGTGGTATGGTTTGAAATATATTTTGGTAGAAATAAGAGGAACAAATAATTAACCCAGTGGTAAGTTTCTCCTCAGTTAGCGTTAACAGGGTGTGTGTGGAAAAGGGAATGTTGCAGTTTTCTGGGTGATGCTTCATTAGAAGTCTGACATGTCAGACATATGGGCCTTGTCTATACATGAAAGATGCACCAGTTGAACTAAAAATCAGATTTTAGAGCAATATCATAAAGCTAGGTTCAAACCCCTGTATGGAGACACTTAAAACTGATCACATCTGTCCTTGTATCAAGTTAGCTTACGCCAGTTCCTTACATTAGACAAAATCACCCACCTCCTGGAAAACACTCCACACATGACGTCAGTGGAACCGTTTACCTGAAGTCAAGCATGTGCTTACATGTTTTGCTTGGCTGGGCCAGAGTGCTTAGTACCTTGCAGTATTGAGCCCTATATTACCATCATCTCTCATTGACATAGCCCCTTCCATCTGCAGAGATTCCCAGGGGCTTTGCAGCCTGTGTACTATCTATGCATAAGTGACCCACCATGCAGCCACCTCTGGGGCAGAAGATGCTCAACAGTACACAGCAACACTGAACAGCGGCCCAGGTCAGGAAGTAAAGAATACCACATCCAACTGTAACTGCAAAGGGAATTTAGGTAGGCAGTGACTACTTGATTCTGAATTTGGCTAGGATGCTGGAATTAACATCACTGCTCTTAAGAAAAGTGTTGTAAGATCTTTAATAGCCATGAGGCACCACGACCTACCTTTTCCATCTCATTCAAAATAAAGAGAGAAATAACCTCAGCACGTATTATAAACCAGAGTGGAGAGCTTTTGAATCAGATTTTTAAAGATGGGGATCACGTCTCCCCCACTAACATTTACATGGTTTTAAAAGCTACAATAGCTCAACCTCCAAACTCTGTGCACCTTCCTCCACCGTAAATCAGGCAGTGCCAGAATAACAGAGATCTAATTCAAAAAATAATTAATCCATAGCTTGCAGACGGAGGATTAGAAAGCACTGGGGTTACCGCTTCCTCACCAGCACTACACCTATTCCCCTACCAGTCTTCAGCATTTTTTGGTTCACCAGTGCTACTGAGTTTCTCAAGGAAATGCATATCCATATTGTTAGCCATAGATGCTGGAAACAGGTGTGCTGGGGGTGCTCCTGCACCCCCTGGTTTGAAGTGGTTTCCATCCTATACAGGGTTTACAGTTTGCTTCAATTGCTCTCAGCACCCCCACGATACAAATTGTTCCAGCCCCCCTGTTGTTAGCTGTCTGGTTTATTAAACAGGGGCAAGAGTAACCCAGTTGAGGCCCCACACATCCTTGTTCTTCCTGGGTGAGAGATACCGCTAAGAGGAAGTTATCTCTGGATTCTAGTGTCTGCAAAGCCCCAAACCCAGCAATCCTTCCCCCTTCAAGGAGAAATAAAAATTAACAAGGAAAAGCTGCTATTTTAGTGCAATGCAATGGACAAGCTCCCCCTTCTGTTCTGCAGTTGAATAACCGTCCCAGCACTGTCCCCAGTAACGCGAGTGCTCTCCTGAACGGACGGTCAGATTCTGCCACTCTAATTTAATGCACAAGCAATAGCACGAACTCAGGAAACCCAGGTTCAGCTGTCACCTCTGTCGCAGGATTCCAGTACGACCCTAGGCAAGTCACAATCTCTCTGGGCCTCCATTCTCCATCTGTAAAAATAGGGAGCACAATATTTCCCAAGCTCAGTGGCTTTCAACTTGTGGTCCGTGGGCCCCAGGGTTCTGCAGACTATGTCTAAGATTTCCAAAGGGGTCCGCACCTCCATTCGAAATGTTTTAGGGGCTCGCAAATGAAAAAAGGTTGAAAACCACTGTCCTAAGATCACACAGGTATTGTGAAGATAAATACATTAATCGTGGCACTAATACTACTATGAGGGATGCCAGGTACATAAATAGATTACACTTGGACTTCTTGCATTCACAACATGAATAAGGCCGGCAGATTTGTACCCAGTAGGAGTTCTATTAATGGAGCCATCAGAAAACAAATCAGCGTTTGCTCTAAGCTAGTGTATTTGGTTGACGTGTGCAGTTAGATGGCTGTTATAGTCCTCTTAGCCCCACCCCAGAAGTGGACGCATACACAGTGTGTGCAGGTATATGCCTTTGGGATGGAAGGTGCTATGCAAATATCATAAGATACTCGAGATGGGACCAACCTGGAACACCAGAGTTCCCCACTCACCCTGAACTCTGGGAATGTCCCAGTCTGGATCTAGATCTGAACACAAAGGCTTGAGTCCCTTGCTAATAAATATCTGCCAGGCAGTACAGAACAAAAGACGTCTACGGGGCAGGGTCTTTACTTTTAGGCTCCTACGATGTTTTGCATATCCAGGCAATGGCAGCGTCCCTCTAGCAGAAACACTGTACCTGGGAACCAGCCCTTTGTTCCCAACCCCTGTCAAGTGCGGTGCAGGCTAGCTGTGAGAAGAGCAATGTAGGCAGCACGTGGGGTACGCTCCCCCGTGCCGTAAGCGCATAAGGTGCTCCGTGTGGCTGCGCTGTGGGTACTGCTATTTCCTGCCTTAATCTCCAGATGTTGCTGCCTCAGCTTCGTCTCCGGCTCATGTGCTCGGTGTCTTGTGCACTCCAGCACTCGGCCCCCCCACCACCACCTGCACAAACCATTGCCGAGCAAACTGAAACACGCGACGCAAGGACAGACAGACAGTTTCTGATCCCTGCTAACTGAAGCCAGCTGTCACACGCAACAGGCATTTAGAGAAGGCTTCAAGTGGGAGGAGAGGGTGCTCAGAAAAGGATCTTCCTCTCCTTTCGCCCTGACTCCACGTGCCCCGTCCCCACATACAGCATTCACCCAGTGCACGTCCAGCCCTAGAGACCGCGTTCCCAGTTAGCTATGCAGCGCAGGAAAGGGATGGAGGAGGGATTTTTTTCTGAAGGGGCTGACTACCGATTGCAAACCACATGACTCAGCTCCTCAGAGCGGAGGATCCTTTTTCATTCCAGTTTATAACATGGTACAAGGGGAGAGAACTGTTCACAGGAGGCTCGGGAGAGAGGAGATCGTCTTATAGTCCAATTCCATGCATCCCCCCCCCCACCCATGAACTGGCTTGGATCAGCATGCATGCGCCATGGGCCCAGGAGAGGGAAGGAGGCAGAGAACCTCCTCAGCGATCACTCCTTTCCTACAGAGAAATTTACAAAATTCCTTTCCAAATAACCTGCTTTTCTGCAGGGCTAATAGGCAAACCCTTATCAGGCTGCCTCTGAGTGACTAGGTGACCCAAGAACCTGAATGATGACAAGCTTTCATTAAGCCCATGTGAAGCCCGAAGCAAAGGAAGTAAAGGGACAGGGACCGTACACACAGGCAGCTACTCTGAAGAGAGCTGGGCGTTTCCGTCACTCTTGTCTCAGGGTCAAAAGGCCAAGACTGTGACCAGGTCGACACTAGGAAATTAGGAGAGCATAAGCACATCGCTCAAGGGCGTGAATAATTCACACCCCTGAGCAGCATCGTTAAGCTGACCTACGGCCGCATGTAGACAGCACTAGGTCATTGGAAGAATTCTTCCATCGACCTAGCTGCTGCCTCCTGGGGAAGTGGATGAACTACACGATGGGAGAACCCCCCTGCCCCCCCCCCCCGTGGTAGTATCTACTACCTAGCTTTTGTAGCTCTTCCGGCTGGACTCGGAGAGTAGGGCCAAGTGGCTGGGAGACAGCATGAGCTAGTGAATATGGCACCGGCCTGGGAGTCAGGGGACCTGGACTCTAAGTCCTAGCTCTGCCGCTGACGTGCTGGGTGACTATCCCCTCCCGGTGCCTCTGCTGCCCCTCCCCATCTCCATCTGTCCTGCCTACTTTACAATGTAAGCTCTTTGAAATGGGGACTGCCTCTCAGCACGGAGCATGACATACTTTCAGTCTTTGCTAGGGCATTTCAGTGCTAGTGGAATAGAAACACACCACAAAAAAGCATCAAACCAGGAAGTGCCCTAAAACCCTTGTTTAAAAAAGCAAGCAAGCAGGGCCTGGGTCCTAGATTGTAAGAGGCTGGAGTTTGTTTTGTACAGCTGCACTAGACACCAGGACTAGGAGCCAGGACCTCCGAGTTATAAGCCCAGCTCTTCTACCAAAACCTGGTGTCCTTAAGCACCTGACTTCACTTCCCTTACTCAGTTTCCCCATTTGGGACAATACTCGTTTACCTGCCTCAAGGGGAAGCTAGAAGGGTTAAAGCACTTTGAAGATGTAAAATGCTGTATAAGGACTACAGGAAATATTACATTTAAATGGAATATATATAGGTATATATATACGTGCACGTGACATGAGAGAGAGTTGAGACTTTCCACAAAACCCACCACCAGGACTGAGGCCAATTGGCAGACTTAGCAGTAGAACTATAGGTAGTTTGTGGCAAATAATTTATTCAAGGAATTTTCCTGTTCATCTGATGGTTTTTCCTCTAATGTGTTTACTTGAAGTTACTCTCTGACTAGTTCTCAGTCTTGTTTGGAGGCATGTCATCATGAATACTCCATACAGGAAACTCAAGCTCTTCTTAATAAGGCATATGCAATGGTTCCATTCCCCGATTGGATGAACTGGTACAAGGGGAGGTTTCTGGGGCAAGGAGGTATTTGAAATTTGTTCTCCTACAAACACTCTTCAGTGCTCGCTTAAGATTTGCTGTCTCCACAAATGCTCCCGCCAGAAAATTCATGGTGAGTGAACATGAGAGGGGGGATAAACATAGACAAAGTGGCAGTGCTTAAAAAAAGTGAGTGAATCGTTGCAAAAAAATAAAATAACCCAGCACACCTGCAAGTTTTGCTTTTTTAATAAAAACATTTAAGAGATGTGCCTGGTCTGTTAAATACATGTTATCAGAGCTTTCACTCAATTTCATAAAATCACTAGAAACAACATAGGTGCAATATGATACACAGAGAGACCTGCTGACAATATTCCTGTGTAAGGTCTCTTTGCACAAAAGCTCCCTGTTGTAATGGCTACCAGGGGCGTGCGCAGGAATTTAAATTTGACTGCTTTTGGAGGGGCATGTTCTGGGCCCCTGCCACGGCCCCAGGGAGGCGGAGGAGCTCTGCGTCCCCGCCAATTATTGCGAGATGCCCCTGCTTGCGCTCCCCCCACCCAACCCCATGCATGCCCCTAATGGTTACTGTTTTGTTTCTGATATTTACATGGCAAGGATTTGTAAAGCTGTTAAAGCTTCCTAAGTAAATAAATAGTATAGAAGTGAGTGAATTCTCGCTGAACATTGATACAGCTTTCACCCAGCTCAGCAGAGACCCGGGAACTGATTAGCCCGGTCATTTCTAGGCTCTGGCGACACTAGGGGAAACACATCGTCGTTCTCCCCTAGTGCAGCTCTCCTGGGGTCAGCAACGGTGGAAGCTGCAGTGTAGAAAGGGCAGCGGCATTTTGACCACCCTGGCAGCTAGACTTGCACAGTTGAGCAACGAAGTGGTAAAAGCACCAGACAAGAGCCCTGTGTATGCTACAGCATTCATCGCTCCCGCTACTAGAGGGACTGCCCCAATTGTGAATGATGGGGCTAAATTTTGCCAGAGCCGACGTGGACCTGGAGACAGTCCCTCCGGACCAGGTTTAAGGCAATACTGGGAGGCCTGCACTGGTACCTGCCATCCTGTGGCTGCACAGAGCACTTCAGTCCTCTGGGACTGTCCATCTGGCACCATAAATAAGCAGCACAGGCTTGATCCTGCTGCCACTCACGTCAGCAGTGAAAACTTTCCCTAACTTAAATGGAAGTGGGATCCAGCAGAAGTCCTGGGGCTGCTGGAAGGGTCAGCGAGCGGCCCAAGGTGAGCTCTTCGGCACTGTACTTGAAGCCTTCATCCTCGACCCCCTCCCTTCCTCCTTTCCCAGAAAGATCATCATTTTGGAGGGAAAAAAATAAAACCGAGGAAAAGCAGCAGCCAAGGATTTGCGAGTACCACAATCTCGCCACCCCTCCAGCAGCCCTGCATCATTCTCCAGAGCAGATGGTGCAATGGTAACAAGATCGGAAAGGTCCTGCAGAGGACAAAGACTGATCAATAGAGTGACTCTGATGCAGCTCTTTATCTCAGCATTCAAGGGGGTTGGGACTGAGGGGCAGCGGGGTGGGGAGGGAAAAGAAACCGAAGCACCAGGTTTGATTCCAGGAACTGACACCAAGGAGCGGCACCGCTCTCTCCAGAGCCCAGGAAACCAGACTGCAGACAGTAACACCTTCACACAGCTAGAGGCCCGCGGTCCACTAGCAACACAGCACTTGGCATTAACGGGATGGGGATGGGGCTGTACAATTCAACAACTGGGAGAAGAGACATCGGGAGCATGCCAGTTATGCCTCTGCGGAAATACTCTGGGGCTGGTCGAAGGCGTGGGAGAGGCATCAATGCTGGGACCATGGTGATACTAATTAGGAAGTCATGACAGCAGCTCCAGGCATCAGTGCCTTTAAAAGCAGCTCGGATAGGATTTTGGTTCATCGTTTTGTTTTGGGTTTTTTTTGGGTGGAGGGATTAATTTAGTGCAGAAAGAGATAGCCCGGGAGAATGAATCCGTCTGTCCCCAGAGCAGGTACTGCAAGGGGAGAGGCAGGGCAAGACGTTGAACACGATGCAGGAAGACGATCGGTGATAAGGAAGAAAAGCGAGAAGTCAGGAAAGGAAAAACAGTCCAATGAGTGGGGGAAAGGACAGTAAGTAAAGAACAGGAATAAATTCTGACACTTAACGGGCATCTTGCCAAGCCATGGACAGCAACTGAGCAAACTCCAACACTCCTGACGCTTTGGGATCAGAAGCGGCTCAGGGACAGGTGTAGGGCCTGAAACTATTTTTAAATTCTTGTTTTGAGACCAACTGGATTTTGAGCTCGCCAGGCCCCTCTGCGTGACTTGGCTAGGTCACGCAGCAAGTCAGGGTCCTGACTCCCAGCCCCTGCCCCTGAGACCAGGGCTTCTCAAACTGCCAGGTCGCACCAACAGGAGCTTCTGGGTTTGTCCCCTCACTCCTGCTCTCTCTCTCGCCTGATACCTCCTCACCCCCACCCTCTGCCCTGATCCCCCACCTCACCGCACCCTCGGCCCGCACAATGCTCAGTTGTAGTCAAAGGGAAGGGAAGCGGCGCTCCAAAAGGCGGAGCAGCCCCTCAATGTGGCACTGTCCCCAGAGCCACGGGCTAGGCAGGGAGGCGTTTGTGGGTGCTACGCTCCCCTTAATACTCCAGCCAACATCTCACCCTCCAAAACCACCAGCAGTGTCATACTTCCTTATCAAAACCCCAATCCTTGCTCGACACAAAGGGTTGTGAAATCGGGGTGGGTTACAATAAGAACCCAGGGTGTTTTCTAAATTGCAGGTGGACAAGGTTTGAGAACCACCGATCTAGCCTACAAAGGCATGAGAATCAATACAATGAACGATGCTGAGACTTTAGAGCAAGCCTGTGAAACAGATATTGGCTGAAAAAACAATTTAGAGGCGAGTTCTGCCCTCAGACGCACAAGCGCGGCAGCCACTAAGATCCGAGGGCAGAATGTGAACCTTTGATCCATTATGTCCTTGAAGTAACTGAAGCTTCTCCCAGATACCGTGGCACCTGTCCTGAGCTAGTGCCCTAGCACCTCCCAAACAAAGCCTCCCCTCATCCTCGTGAGGTAGTAATGTCCTGTCCATTTTAAAGGGGGGGAACCAGGCACAGAGAAAGTTGCGTGACTTGCTCAAGGTCATAGACCAAAGCGGAGGCCAGCTCAGAAACACAGCAACAGTACGAAACAGGAGAGGAGCAATTATAAGTAGATACAACACAAACAAGTGACCTAGTAAATGCCGAGATTTTAAGATTCACTGATAAACTGATACTAGATATTGCCTAAGGAAAACAAAGGACAAGGGCACAGAAGTGGGGGAAGAGGAAGAACATGACAACCACACGCATGGCTTTTGATCATCACCCGGCACCTCACCCAGCATGTAAACAGGAAAAAGCCACTCAAACAACGGCCTCTAACCAGTATCTCCCCATTGAGATCAGAGTGACCCAGCAATCTGCCTTGATGTCTTGCCAATCCCAGACCAAGAGAAATCCTTTCAGGGAGGAGAAGTGCAGGGAAATTAAATAGCCTTTAACAGGAACCAAACCTGCTAGCATCAGCTTGGAAATCAAGACGAGTTGACGAGCAGAGACCAGGGAAGGGGACTGATGAAGACAGCTTGGTCTCTGCACAGCCTGGACATGAAGTGGGGGAGGTATGTGACACAGCTGGGTGTTTAACATTTTATCCCTCCCAGTGGGAGAATATTGATTTCCTTTAATGGAACTGAAGCGACCACGAATCTGAAGGGTCCACTTTAAGATGCAACTAACTGTGCCCTTTAATTTAGGCCAAGGAGATTATGGTACAGCCAGGCTGGTCAGCTTCTATTTTTAAGCCAAAGCAGACTTTTGCAGTAGTTGGTTCCTTTCTGCCCTTACACAAATAGATGCTCTGCTGAAACAGAGTGCTAAGCGATTTCTCCCTCAAATCCCTGCAAACAGGACCCAAGTTACCTCTTTCCAGCCTCTGACAGCCACAGCTCAAACCCTGTTCAGACCACAACTGAAGATGCATCTCTAAACCGAGCCCCTAGTGGACACAGAAGCAGGGCACAGAAGTCACCACAGATTCTAGCACAACTGATATTCTTAGCACAGGCCTACAACTGGACTGTAAGGGGTGATGCAGGTCAGGACTGCAGAGGCCACTGACAGAGCTGGGAACGGGGTGGTACTGGATTATAAATGGGGCTGCAGCAGGTCAGGACCCAGGTGCAATGGCAGGTTGTGCTCCTCCCACAACAGACTCTCCTTGCCTAAGAACACTTTATCTGCATCTTCCTTGTGCTCCCACCCCAGGCAGTGTGTGCTAGACTGCCCGAGACAAGTACAGCTGTTGCAGTGGATGGTGGATGGAGACACGGTCGCAAACACAACGGGTTCCTCGCCCTGCTGATGGCTTTGAAGCTCAGGACCAAGGCTTAAACTGGAACAGCAGCGGGCTGGGAGCCAGAGGAGGGATGGGGACATGGGGGTGACGTGTTTGGGGAGGCTCTGCCCACCGAGGAGGCAGCGTTTGTACGTTCTGCGGATAACTAGATATCTGTCTGCCTGTGTGTGAGGGACAGTCCAGACAGCTGTGGGGCGAGACTGAGAGGCACTGGCAGAGCCTTGATTAACGAGGGTCCCCCCAAGTCCCCACACAGCACCAAAAATCACTTTAAAAAACTGAACCTATTATTAAACAGAAGCGTGTCTGGTGTGCAGTGGTGGGGGAGGTATCAGCAAACCACATTTAAGCCATTTCCTGCCCCACTTCTCCGGGGAAATGTTGTTCACCGAGGCCCCAGTTTTGCCAGCCAGTTCTATCTGAACACAACGTTCTGGCTGCACAAACCCAGTTGCAGGCTTGGACAATAAACTCTGTGGAGCAGAGAGGCGTGTCTTTTTACCTGTTATGTGCCAAGCACATTGGGGGGGAGGGAGGGGCTTCATTTAATGAAGTGATAATTGCACCCACAAAAACCTCATCACTGAGCTAGAGAAAAACTAGGGCCTGTTTCAATGTGGGGAAGTTCTACACAAATCTCGGTTCACTTGAAAGACTCATCCATGTCTTCTCTGAAGGTCTGCCAACCACACATTTACCAGATACGGAGGTTGAGAAGCAATTTATATCCACTGTGGACTTTTCCTTTTCACAAATAAGACTGTTTATTAAGACAACGGGCCATATATTTTTGCACAGCTATGTTGACTTTGGCAGAGCTGTGCCAGTTTACATCAGCCGAAAATCTGACCCTCGGACTTTTTCAGGAGCGGATCTCTCTGCAAAGCCACCTCGCACTATGGACTGATCAGTTCGGTCCTCTGTAATTCTGCCAATGGAACGCTCCTATTTTGACGCACTGCATGTGCAATAGCAGGACAAAATGTTGCAAAATTGGCACTCCAGATCTCTAGAGCCACTTCGAGGGACAGAAGGAGAGAGAGAAAACACATCCTGATGCAGTTCAGCCACCGGCACCCCAGCTATACAAATAAGGAATGCAAGGAAGACTGAGTTCCCACTTAGAGCGGGCCAGAAAATGTTTTTTTCCCCTGCAGAAAGTTGCTAATTTTTAGTGACACCCTAAAGACAACATTTGCAACAAAATCTTGAAGCTTTCTGCAGAAACAAATGCTTGTCCCGGAAAAATTCATTTAATCAAAAACCCAATTTTCCATCAAAAAAAGTTTGGATCGAAAATTATTGACCAGCCCTACTTATACTTTTTTTCAGAATGGCCAATCCCCCTGCACCTCTCTCAGAGGCCTCTATCCTTTGCATAGCTAGTCAGCACAGCAGCGCTCCTGCTCCACTTGCCAATTCATCTGTGGGCAACATGTTCATGGAACAGAATCAGGGAAGCAACAGAGGAAACTATGAGATCTTCGCCTTCACTTGCATGCAATGCAGGACACAGACACGAGATAAAGGACGTTTTAGATATTAAACTGGTACTACACGTGATCCTAGCCAAAAGGTTGAGAAAGTGATAACAGACATCCCAAACACAGAGAGATGTGCTAAGAAGATTGACTCATGCACATCTGCGTGGAGGTCTTCGATGGCCACAGGGTTTTGAGAGTATTTTTCATTTGCCAGTACAAATCATGCTGCGTGAGAATCTGTGCATGTGCGACTTCTCCTCCTCGCCCCCCCAACACATTCTCTTTTTCCCTGTCCCCCTCCAGAACGTCACGAACGCTCGACACACACACTGGCATGATCAGGTTTTTACTTAATAAACAAAAGCTTCCCCCTAAACGTTCCAAGCTTGTTTTAGGGAGAGATGTTCAAAAGCACTGAAAGGACTGAGGAGCACGAGCCCTGCTGACTTCCAATAGGACTTGTACTCCTGAATCTCATGGGTCCTTTGGAAAAATCCTCCCCCCGACAAGCCACAATCTCAGGATGCTGCTTCCCTTCGGTTTGACAACAGGGTTTGGTCAACTCATTTACATGCGGATGCTTTCTGCTGCAGCAAAATGAGAGCCAGACACCTTCTCCAACAGACATGACAGGCTCCCATGGGTCTCCCCCCAGTTTGACCTTTGCAACAGGTCCTGCCTTACTTTCTAAAGAGCTAAGATGTGAAAACTTAGTGTGACAAGTGCACTAAGCCTATGTCCTACAGGCAACCCCGCTGTCCCACGTGAGCGCTTTATTGCATCCCCAGGGTCTCCAGTGCAGCTTTATTTGACCTGTAATTAAATCCAGACTTCTGCAAGGAGATGGTTTGTGATGCTCCCTTTGACTGACGGGCTTCACTGCATCCTGAGTTTGTTACCACACAGTTTGGGGAATGGCAACAGCCACGTATCATCAGATTATTCATCTGGCAGGCAGGTTTCCTGGCTCCCTTCAGCAATGTTTTATGGACCGGATGATACAGGCACCAGGATTTTTAATGCCCCAGTTTTAGCCTAAGTGATGTCTTGCTTTGCCACAGAGAGATCCAGTTACATGCTCACATCGATCATCTGCAACCCAGGCTGCTAACAATGTTTTCAGCGTGCTTTGAAAAAAATCCCACGTGGCCGCTAGCAATCGCCATGCAGCTCGTGATCACAGTGCTGCTAGCTAACGGGCGCCAGGAGCACACAGAGTGGCTTGGAGAGGAGGGGAAAAACATAGCACCTGTTCAATGGCACACAGCAACCCTAAGCAAACGGAGAGAAAGAAGAATGCCAATGGAAATTCCATGAGCGCATCCACAGGAAACCATCGATGTCCAGGACATTAACTGCCAACCTGGAGTTTGGCCAGAACATACCTGCTCTGCCAATGGGATCTTTAACAACCACAAGTGGTCAGGACCTCAGGTTTTACATCTCAGCTGAAAGATGGCACCTGTGACACAATGCCACACCAGTCTGGTGCTGGGGCTGTGGATCGGAGAGAAGAGGGCTACTTGCTCCCAGTTGCGAATTAGCAGGCACTAACCTATCCAGATCCTGCTTAGCATGGACAGACACGACTGTAGCACAAAGTAGCACAGCTGAGAACAAAACCCATATGCGGCCAAAGCAGAGATTTATTTTTTTTTTAATTCCATTTTACGTTGTTTGATATAGTTTCTCTCTGGTGTAGAGAAAAGATTCAGTCTCTCTCTTACTGGCGACTCCAGGAGACCCCAAAGGATACAGCAGCCGCATAAAGGATTTCCCCTCCACCCCACCAAGTCTCCCTGCCCAATGGTGTGTTTCATTCTGTAAAACTGTCATATCGTCTGTTTCACCCAGGGCAAGGAATGCGCTGCAGCAATCGGCATGAACTGGAATACTTCTGTGGAGTCCCAAGAACCCTCTCTCTTCCCCTCAACCGCAAAGCTCTTGTTCCTAGAATTTTGGAGATTCCATTAGTTCCAAGCAGCTTTGAGAACAGACCATTGGCCACGTTTTTTCTATCATATTCGGTACTCTGGGTTCCAGATCTCTGCCACAGACTTGAGAAGGACAAGTCACTCCTCACTACGTCCATCTCCCATCTGAAAAATACCAATGAGGCTTTTTTATCCGCCTTTGGGGAGGGTTAAGTAATATAAGGAAGAATACCACTAGGCACATGGCATTAGTATACTCTGTCCTTCGCCCTGAGGTTCTCAAAGCACTTCAGAGTTATTCGGTAACCACGCCAGTCTGTTGGCACAGATAGAGAGTTACTGTTCCCATTCTACAGATGAAGAAGCTAAGGCACAAAGCAGTGAAGAGGTCACACAGTGACTCAGATGACTGGTGCAGGGATCCAAGACTGTTTAAGGCTGTAAAAACTAAACCTACTGCAAAACTCCCGACCGAAACATAAGCTACTAAAACAATCAATGCAAAAGAGAGAGAGAGAGGCAGGCCAGCATTTCAAACCCAGTTCATTCAGGTTACATTTACTACCACGTTCACGTATCTGACAGGCAAGACTGCAAGTTTCCACACGGCAGAATCGAACAAACATAAATCTTATTTGCATCAGCCCTGGAAAACTGGAAGTAAAGTGACAGGGACCGCACAGCTAATAAGACTTTGATCCCCGCCGCACGGGGCCCACTGCAACCCTTCTCAGCCAGCAGGGCTCAGAAATTAAAACTGGCGCTTTACAACTCAATCACCCAGGAGCCAGGGACGAGACCAACAGAACAGGCATGCAGTGGGCAGAGCAACGGTGCTGGTCGCACACGTAACACAGGTCTCTCTCTTCCCTGAAAGGCAACCCGCAGAAGGAAAGCCTGCGTCCCTTCTTGGCCTCTCTAGGGTATCTAGAGAAGGCCTGAAAGATGGACGGGAGGGAGGTTGTTTTTGAAGGGCTTTTCGAAAACAAGTCTTGTCTAGCCTGTTCTTCCCGAAAGACTCGATGGAGGACAAGAAAAAGTAGCAGGATGAGGACACAGCAGACAAGCAAGCGGAATCTGACTGAGAGGGGAAGTAGCTTTTAATCAGACCGTTTCCATGTTGTTGGTTTTTTTTTCTTTTGAGGAGACGAGAGTTCTTTGCTCACCCACATTTAAACACAAACACCTCACTAAGCAGTAAGGAGAAAAGATCTGTTTGGTAAAGATGGAAATACCCCTCTCACCCCTTCAAATAATAACATCAGAGACCTCCAGCAAAACCAGGGGTGACCAGATCATTTACACTCGACACTTAGGTAAAAAGACAGGCAGAACCTCCCGCCACCAAAAAAAACCAAACTTTTTTTTGTGAGCCTTCGTTACCCACCACAAACAAAGCAGCACCTTGTCACCTTTGCCATCTGACAAATAGCTGGTAGCAGCTTCATGAACCGCATGGGATAAGATACATGTTGCACAAACAGCAAAGTGGAGTATCTGTACAGAGAAGGGAGGTGGTTTATATTTCTCACTCTGGAGGAGCCATTGTTGAGTTGAGGCTGGGTTCTGTTTACAGTGGGCGAGGTTAATACCAAGACTCGCTGTTTAACAGTGCTCCGAAATCTACATTTTTTCTCAGATTGTCTCAAAAATTGCTATTCTTCATGGGGATCCAAGGTAGGGTTAGTGGTCTAAATCTGGATTTGTTTGA
This sequence comes from Caretta caretta, assembly GCF_965140235.1. NCBI lineage: Eukaryota > Metazoa > Chordata > Testudines > Cheloniidae > Caretta > Caretta caretta. Next base: position 21,469,402 of record NC_134218.1, read on the forward strand.
GCAAGGGGCTCCTGAGATACAGGCCCCCTAAAAGTCACATTATTTCAAAAATGTATATAGTTCTTGTAATGTTTTGCACACAGCTGGGGCTCAGACTATGACACTGATCCTCCCCAAACTGATATGACCCACTTGGGACTAGTCTCATTACACTTAAAGCAGGAGATCATCCTGTTTCTTTTACAGAAAAATAAATTTATCTGCTCCAAATTCAGCTGAATCTCGGAACAAACCTTGAATTTTCCAAGGAGTTTCACGACAAACTCATTGATTAAAAAATGGCCAAAAAAATTGAAGTTTCACATTCCAAGTTATGATTTTGGAGCCCCTACAGATTAAAAAGTTACAAATGGCAGCTAGCTAAAAACATGCACTTGGTGGGAGTAATGTGGGGTCTGCATTGATTAACACAAAGAATGAAGAAGTAAGAGTTCTTCATCGTAACAGACAGCCTTATACACCACGATGGGCTGACAACCATTTTTTTTATGACCAGCTCTATTAGGAAGTATCAAGGGCTGATCTATCATAGACCATGATCTCTGAGAGGCTGTGGAGGAGTTTGTCCTGGATTGAATGAACAATTTCATAATTACCAGGATCTTGTGTGAAGTTGCTCATCGAGAACGCAGTGTTTGGTAATGACTAGAGCTAGCTGAGTTATTTTAGCTGAAAAATATATTTATTGATAAATGGCCTGTTTGCAGAATCTCTCATTTTTGGAAAGGGGAGCCACCATTTTGCAAATTAAAAGGTTTTTTGTTTGAGAAGTTTGATCCAGCTCCTGTCAGTGGATTCTGACCTTCATCAAGAGGGGCAGCTCTCTGGAGCTAACTGAACGGTTAACAGCAGGATCAGCAATGGCTCCTCCCACACAGAAAAGATTCTTCCTCAGAGCCCAGCTGGTTGAAAATCCTTTTCTGCCTGAAAGAAACTGTTTCTTTGTCAGAGAGGTTAACTAAACAAAGCCCACACCTGGACAATTAACACCACCAAAACTGAGGGTCAGTTAAGGTTGCTCTTCATGTAATATATCTAACGCAAAACCTACAAAGCAAGGAAATGAAGAGTTTTGGGTACCAGCAATACGTATCCTCTACTCCCCATCCAGACATCCACCTCTCCATTAGCACAGTAGCCTTAACTCTGCCCCCACAGGACTCCAGCCTCCCTGCACGCCCTTCCCCAAACCTCCCGTATGTAGTTTCACAGGACTGTGCAAAAGGTGGCATGTGGGGAAGTCCAGTCTGTCCATGGTGGAGGCAAGCAGATGGAATTTGGGGAAGAGGGTGCTGGCAGGCTGCATCCGCGGCTGTGGTGCATTCTTAGCCTTGGGTCAGCCACAGACATGCGGAGTTCTCCACTCCAGCCTTTACAAACGGGTTAGCTGTCTCCAGTTAATTGGCAATCAAATGCAGACTACATTTAGGCACCTGAGTAAGAGTGCTGAGCACCTTTGAAAGTCAGGCCACTTTTACATACATGACTAAATAGGGATTTATGAGCCTAACTCCAGGCACCACGTTTAAGAGTGTTGGCCTGCTAGCTCAGGTTCACATAGCGCCATTCGCCTCAGAATACCTGAAAGCACACTCAGGCCCTGTTCTTGTGACATACTGAGAACACACTGCACCCATAAGTACGCTCAATGCCACACAGGACTGGGCCCTAAAAGAGCACTTCAACCAGGAGGGAAATGCCGCCACCTCTACAGTGGAACAAAACTAAGAGAGTGTCACAACTCTGCAGAGCTCAGGGCAGAACAGGAATAGTGACAAACACAACTACCAGAGAAGCTTGGGGAGGCAGAATGTAACCCAGCTGGTACTAGGGGAGTGCCACATATGTGAATGACCACCAATGGTCAGGCCCTTTCTTCAGCCAAAGGTGCAAGGCCCGCTCCTAACTGGAGGTCATGGCCTCAAAGTCAGCTGCTGAGCCAGCCGGAAAGACGAGCAAGCTGCTAAAACTGCCACCCCTGGAAAGCCTTACACAGCAGCCTGGTGTGAGAGAATGGGACCTGAGCAAAAGCACAATACAGCTGTGCTATTTGCACCACTCCCATCCGTGCTGAGTTCCCAGCACCGTTACGAGCCCCCACTTTCCTACAAGTCATTTGTCTGTTACCCACCCCAGCTTGGTTCCTGGGAGAGTGTGTGTGTGGGGAGGGGTTTCCCAGCTTTACCTATCAAACTCAAATGTCTACAGTGAAAGGAATTAAGGCCTTCCACATTTCAGGCACCTAATTCTATATTTAGGTGCCTAAATGTAAGTGCCCTGAATCTCAGAGGCCACTGAATGCAATGGGAGCTACAGGTGCTTAGCCACTCTGAAAAAATCAAGCCACTCTTATTAAGGCGCTTAACTTTAGAATGACCCATTAAAAATTCTTTCTTTCCCAAAGGAGCTGAAGGAAATTTGTTATTGAACAGCAAATGGTCTAGCTTGGACCCCAATCCTTCAAAGACTTATTGTGCCCCTGCTTAAATTCATACATGAATAGTCTCTTCAAAGTCAATGGCATTACTTCTATGTAGGCGTTTAATCAAGTGCCCACATCTTTGCAAGATTGGGGCCTCAGAAATCTGAAAAATCCTGGAAACTTTAACATACTCTAGATCTTGAAACTCTAGATAACATATTGTCATTAGAAGGGGAAGAATTCTCATGGACAGTCAGTCCCTCACTGTTTTACCTACTTGCTTAAAGCAAACAAACCTGTCTACTGGACCAAGGCAATAAAATAAAAATTCATTGGACACAGTTAAGGAAAAATGTAACATAGTGTTAAAGTCAACAGGAGATGTGCACCTAACTCCCTTGGGCCCCTTTGCAAATTCCAGCGTGAAATTAGGTAAGGATCCCCAGCACTGTGACTGTGCACTACAGAAAGCCTGGCATATTCCACCCCAGAGAAGCTGCATTTCTGCGGCGAGTCCAGCGATCCCTGGACACGCAGAGTCTGTAAGTCCTCCTGTGATGCACCAGATGGAAGATGCTATTGAAACAAGACATCATCTGGCTCTCTTTTACAATTGCTTCAGCCGCCTGAACTATCTCTGCACAGAACTGAACAACTCAGCCCTTTTCAGTCAGGAACCTGTCATGTCTATTTCCGCCTAACACTTCCCTTTCTAGTCTTCTCTCTGAAGTGGGAAATCATATCCCACCATCAGCTCTAACTGTTGCAGTTAAACTCTACCCTCCCTCATCTCTATTAACCAACCTTACCCCCAACATTTATTATTTGTATTGCAGTAGGAGCCCCAGTCATTGATCAGGACCCCACTGTGCTAGGTGCTGTACAGAGAAAGGAAAAAAAAAAAAGACAGTCCCTGCCCCAAAGAGCTCACAGTCTAAGTGTGAGATAAGAGACAACATATGGATACCGACAGGTGCGGGTACGAGGAAAGGATGAGCCAATACTGGTCAGCATGACAGGCAGGGGTCTCAGCACACCAGCAGCCCAAAGAGCTTGTAGGCATCACGGCAAAGGGGATTTTTGAGGAGGGATGTGAGGGGGGATAATGAGGGAGCTCTGCAACGTTTATGGAGAGCACCTCCCAAGTGCATGGGGCAGCACAGGAGAAAGCGCGGAGGTGCCTGTTTGCAAGTATAACTGGAGGCTGGCAGCGTGGGCCAAGCACCACCAGCTCGAAAGGGAACGAGGGACGATAGGTACGGTGGGGATAGGCCGTGAAGGGCCTCGAAAGTGAAGAGCAGCAGATTATGTTGAATGTGACAGAGAAGGGGAATCAGGGGATGTACCTATTGCCCAACTCCCTTTATTGTGCTAATACATCTTAACACGCTGCCCTCCCTGTTACAGAGCCAACGTGTTGCTTAGATTTCACTTACACCCCTAACGCTTTTGGCGCTTTTGGCGAGGAGAGGCCGCAGGGCTCCAGCCCTCCAGAGACTCGCCTCCTTTCATAAGGCATTAGCCTAACAAAAGGGAACAGGCGCTGCTTGCCCTCCCTTGGTCCTGCAGGAAAAGCAGCTCCACTGAAGACTCCCGTGGCAATATTAAATGTTTCAAACCTCTGTGTTTTGGGCATCAAGACAGAATCACAATAAGCTGCGAGGAGGAACTGTGATCTAGTGGCTAACACATGCGATTGGGACAACCCTTGGGTCTGTCACAGACTCATTGTACAAGTTAGTCATGACGCTCGATGCATCATCAGAAGGCGCTAATATATAGGGTGACGAGGGCAATATAAGAATCTGTGTAAAACAGACCAGACCTTGCGTAAGTCACTGTGCGTGTTTTAGTCCCTGTTTCCTCTTGCAAAATAGGGATAATATTTACTCGCCTCACGTGGGGTTAGAGGACTTAATTAAAAAGGGCCCTGAGCAACTTGGAAAGAAGTTAAAAGTAGTTTCCGGTTTGACCCCAATACCTGAGCCCCCTACTAGTCTTTGTGGGTTTACATGCACTATTTCCTATGCTTTTCTCATTCTTGTCCTTGTGTTAAAGAGCCACATCAAACGCCAAGGAAAACTGACTAAGGTCCTGAACCAGCAAACAGGTCTGCTTATGGGTCTGCCTACACAAAGCAGCTTGCAAGATCAGGACCAAACCCTGAGGCCCACTACACACAAAGTGTTGTCAAATGCACAAAGGAAACAAATGGAAAAAAGGAAGTGTTCTTCTCTCATGCCTCAGGTCCTACATGTAAAAACAGAAGAGGGGTTTAAACTATTGGGTTGCCTTCTGTAAAGATGTTTTACAGAGCTTAGCTATCCTCAGATATAGAGGTGCTGTTAGTAAATATTTCATGGGGGAGGGGGTTTGTCACAGACTCCAACCTTATCCTAACTTTTTGCAGTCATTTACCAAGATGAAAGTCAAATAAATATCCAGCATTCTAGAGTGCTATTTAGTGTCTGATTTTTACGGCACCCATCTAAAGACTAACACACACCACTCTTTACTTATGAGCCATGCAAACTGATCAAATAGCAGGTGGTTCGCTTGCAGACAGAATTGTCTCAAGGAAGCAGAAACCAGATACCTTATCAATTATCACGCTGTTTCACGAAGGAGACAGGAGAGAGCCGCTCTCCTTTAGAATTCAATATTGATGCCCAGTTCGTACTACAAACATTGTAGGGACAGATACAAAGGATGCAGCCGTGACTTTAGACCTAGCCTACAGGCACCGTTCTTACTGGAACCAACTTCATACCAGACTACAGCCCCTACAAGCTAATGCACATCAGAGCACTAGCCATATAATATTACTGGCTATAATTATATTAGTATGTCACAGTTTAGCTAGCACAGTTTACAAGAGGATTATAACTCATCAATCCACCACCCAGCTGTGACAACATCTGCTTATGTGCCTGCAAGAGAGAGAGAAACTGGTCACTCAATAGCTTATTTGACAAGACAAGCTTTCTTGATTTGCAGATTGTTATCAAGCTCAAGGAAAATGAAAAGCAGCAGAAGAGTCACTACCCACAACGTTAATTTCTTCACCCCTATTTGGCACTGAAATCTCTCTCTCCAGCCCTCCATTGCTTCAGGTCTGACCTCACTGTAGTGATCAAAATCAGGGCTGGACCTACCAACTCTGTCCACAACTTTAAATACCAGAGTAAACAAAGCAGCCAACTAATTAATGGCTTTAAGATAAAAATTCGGTCTACAGACAGTTAAGAGTCATTTAAGTGGCTAGACTGCTGTCCTCGTAAGCAGGCACTGATAACAAAAGGAGTGTGTATGTCCACAAGTACTCCTTTTCTTTTTGCGAATACAGACTAACACGGCTGTTACTCTGAAACCTGTACATGGAGTGTGATTCCCACACAACTAACACACAAATCAAAGATGGTAGGGTGTGGGGGGGGGGGGATCCAATTTGATAAAAGTGGGTCAGGAGGTTAAATAACCCAATTTAGCTCCAAAGACTTCAGACTTTTTGGATCATTTGCTCTCGCAAGTAAAACACAAAAATTTAAACTTCACTTTAATCCCGTCCCCCGCCCCGTCCCCCCACACAAACATTCAGGTACTCGGACCATGAGAACTTAGATACACTACATTACAGCAGCAAGGATGGATTAACAATACGTTTAGTTTTGAATCCTGAGGAAACAGGAAATCTATTTTTCTCTTGCAGTTTGAAGTTTTAGGAGGTGGGGTGGGAGAGGGAGACAAAATAAAATGGGCCAAAACAGATGAATTACCAGATGATTAAGACAGATGTACTTCTTCCTCCGAGAGAAATAAGTGTTTATACTAAAACTGAATAAGTGTGATTCCGGATGGGCAAGAGGCCCGAACCTGGAGCTAGGTAGAAATGTAGGTGGCAGTTTTAGATCCAGGTTTGGGTAGCATTACCACTTCCATACCAGTAGTGGAAACAGGAGAAAAACGGTCAGGCGAATTTTTAAAATAAACTGGTTAGTTTATTGCCTTAGGGAAACTTCCACTGCTGCATCTGTTTTGCAGAGATCCTCGCTTAGCCAAAACACAGCCCGTCACAGGGCCAGCCTCACCTCCATGCACCACAAGACTGCCAATCCGTATTCATATTCAGATGTTTGGGGAATCAGAGGCAACAGTGGTCAGTGTTGTTTAAAAAAAGAGAGACAGACGGACAGACGGACAGAAAGACGAATCCACTTACTCGCTCCTTCTATTTTCTCCGACCCTCTGCTCCAAGTGATCTGCCTGGTTTCTAGCTTCACCTGGAAAGTTTTCCTCTCCGGCCTCTGCGATTTCTTAGAGTAAAACAAAGTCATCACGGTGCCAACTTCCAGGCTCCTGCAGAGGTGAACCACCTCCGCTTCGGTCTGGACGCAGGGTCCATTGGAAAAGCCAGACGCCATAGCGCCCCTCCGCCGCCTCCTTCCCCAAACGCGGCGAGATTTCCAAACACAAGGGATCTGCAGCTCACTTGTGGCGCTTGGAAGACTTGAAACACAAACAATCCAAGAAGCAGCTTCAGTTCATGGCTCGCCGGGCAACAATCGCCCCTTCCTACAGGCGGGGGGGGAGGGGGGGGGAAATGAGTGTTTATATAGGGGGGAGGAAGGCTAGAAGGGCAAAAGCACAAACCGATCGCTTGTTCCCCCAGCTCTCCGCTTTTCACTCCCCCCCAGGCAGCAGAAAATCGCCTCTCTCCCGGTTTGAATCATGCACCATTTTTTTCCTCCTTCCCGAGCGGAGCCCAAAGCGAAAGCAGCCAGACACAAAGCATTCCCGAAGAGCCTGGCTCCTCCAGCAAGACTGGGTTGCAAAGAGCGCGTGCGGGGGGGGAGGGGGGAAGGTTACTTTGTGGCCCGACTTGCCTTTTGTTCGGGGCCCCCGGTTACAGCCCGTCCCCCGCACGCCGCCACACACACGCACTGGCTTCCCACCCCCGCAGCTGGCGAGTCTCTCTCTGCATCGATCGGAGACGGATCAGATCTCCCGAGAGCTCAGCAAGAAATGGCTGAAAAATCCAGCTGCCTGCCTCAGTTTCACCCTCCAAGGCTCTTTTGTGTCAATTTCACCCACCAGCCGCAGCGGGGATTATTCCAGCCCCTCCAGCTCCAACACGTGCATTAGGAAAAGGACACCCCACACACACAGAGCCGGGGGGCCGGAAATATGGGGCTCCCGGGGGGCAGAGAGCAGATCAATGGCTGCGGGTTTGCGCTCCCATTCCTTCCTGACCTCGGGTTTTCCGCCCCTGGCTGGTTGCCTCCCGTTTAATGTGCCCCCCTTGGGGGAAGTGCCATGCGGCGAGTGAGCTGGCAGAGGTGGTACACTCTTCCCCCTTAGCCCGTCCCCTCCCAGCCTTCGTGTAAAACAAAGCAGGGCAGAGAAGCCAGAAATCAGCCTCTTAAAGAGACACCAGACCCATTCCTTCTGGAGCCCTAACCCCCTCCCCTCGGCACGCTGTTACCTTGCCTGGGGTGTGTGGTCTCTGCTTCGATCAGGTCCACAGAGGGCCTCTTCTAGCAGGAAAGCCCTGGGTGGGTATCAATCATCTTCACACACAGCCACATGTGCCGGGGGCAGGGGGGGAGGGCAACAAGGGTGGCATGCAAGTGAGAGCCTGGAGGGGAAGGCACCTGTAGGACTGGGTGAAAGGGAGACAGATGGGGCAGCTTTCCTTCTTCCCCCTGTCCAAATCGGCTCTGGGAAAGCCCCCCTCCTTTCCCCCCCTTAGCAGTCACAGGCCAGCCAGCCAAAGCTGTACTGCTTAAGGCTGGAGGGGATAGGGGGGTGGGTCCTGGCACAGGGAAGCTTCCTTCTCTGCTCATGCCAGCCCCATGGCTAGGCTCCCAGGCTGGCCCTGCTCCTCCAGCTGCAGAACAGGGCAGTTTCTGCCTAATAAATCATCTCTCTCACATACACAGCTCACCCGACAGGATGGAAGGAAGACAGGAGAGTTTAACAGGTGGAGAATTTAGTTCAGGACATATTGCTGGGTCCCCAGACAGGGATACCTAATGCGGACTGCCCGCCAGCTGCCCCCATGCTATCTGGGGACAGGCACAGCAGAGCCCCTCCCCGCCAAGATACCTGTACAAGCAGCAGCTTCGGTGCATGAGACTTTGTCTGCCAGGGCTTCTCCCCTATATTGTGACATTCACACTACTCCCCACCTGTGTGTTCTTCCACCCTCTGGGATGATGATGATGTCATCACAAAGTAATCCCCCTGGGTTGAACAAGAGATGACTTTTGTGTTAGGCTAGAATTGGTGCTGAGGAAGGACACCCAACTCTAAAGGGACTCTGGGCAGTGAGGCATTGGAGTTTCATAGTTGTGGGAGGTAGCATGGGTCCAAATGGAGGGCAGGCAAGCAGAGAAGGGAAATGCCTGAACTCACCCAGCAGGTCCCTGGCCACGCCAGGAATAGAACCAAGAATTCCTGAGTTCCAGTGTAGCGCCCTCGCCACTAACCACACATGGGGCACTAGGCTGTGAGTCAGAAGACCTGGGTTAGCATCATCATTTGTATTACGGGAGCACCGAGTGGCCCTAAGCCAGTCCAGAGCCCCATTGTGCTCGGGGCTGCACAGACACATGGTAAGGGGCAGTCCCTGCCCTGAAAAGGTGCCAAAACAAGACAAAGGGTGGAGGAAGGCGACATCATCCCCGTTTGACCAATAGGGAACAGAGATATTAAGGCCCAGATGCTCAAAGGTATTTAAGTGCCTGACTCCCACTGGTGTCTAGCAATGAGCATTGGGCCTAGTGACTTGGCCCCAGGCATACAGAGAGTCTGTGCCAGAGCAGGAATTGAACCCAGCTCTATCTGAATCACAGGCAAATCCCTTAACCAAGAGCCCATCTTTTCTATCTGCTACTTCCCCTCCACACTGAAAAGTCCTTTACTAAACCCAAACCGGACGGAACTTCCTTTGCCGGACTGCTCCATGCCGTAATGTTTCATGAAGAGGAGGAGAGCAGCTTTCCTCTTCATGCCAGGTTTGTGTTAGCATCCAATAGTGCCAGGCCAATTGTGCAGTGCTACATCCTCATTCAGGCCAGTGGCAGGAAACCAAACAAAGAGAGGCTTAGTGTGGGGATAAGCGGTTGCTTTGGAAAGTATTTAAGAGCTGTTTGTCACTTTCATTCTTTGGAAGCCCCCCGATTTCCCTTCTCCTCCCCAACCCCAAATCAGCAGGATACAACACAATGACATTAGGGCAGGCTGAGTTTTCATCAGCCATGGTGCTTTTTTTTTTTTTTTTTTTTTTTTTTAAAGTGTCCATGAAACTATTTGCTCTGATTAAATTGGCCAACAGTCCCTCACTATGGTGCAAACACCACACAGCAGCAGCCGGGAGGCTGTGGACAATTTTATTGATTCCTAACAGCATTTGCCTATCCAATACAGGGGAAACTAATAATAAATCACACTTTTTAAACACTAATTTGTCTTGCTGGTAAGAATTACTGTGGCCCTGTTTTACAGGCTGGTCTGTTTTTTTCACCTTGCACAAGAAAATAATATGTAGAAACTGCGTGGGCACTGTGGGACTCCAAATCACCCTATCTACTTACTTTACACAAAAGGCCAGGCCTAGCTACATACATGCTGCTGCTCTGTCTGCGTTCTAAGCCATAGAACACAGTGAGCACCACGAGAGAGCTCACAGCTATTTAAAAGGATATGATCCAATTCCTACACACTACAGAGACCAGGAAGGAAAGGCCATAGAGGTTAAGGGCCTGCCCTCACCCCTACTAAAATGACTAGGAAATGTTGCCATTGGTTGCACTGCAAGTAAAATCAAGGCTCTATATGATGTGCCCAACATGAGAGAGGAATTTGATTGCCATGCCAGGATTAAAACTCCTAAACTTCCTGGCTCCCAGACCTGTGCTCAGGTCACTAGCGCAGGCCTTATGCAGTGCAGAAGAGTTTCAGCATTCTGCAGCTTGTCTCTCTCCCACTGCTTCTCTATCATAACTAAGGGACAAATCCTGCCCTTGCCCTTTTGGAGGGTATGGATGGCCCTGGGTAAGACAGAACTGGTGTGGTTCTGCTGGGCAAGAGCAAGCATGAGTTTGTGCAGAAAATCCCAGCTGCCTGTGGTTGTGAAGCACACCTCCACCGAAACGGACTATGAACCACAACTGCTCAGATGTGCCAGCACATGCTTGAGCCAGCACAGCCCTGAAACTGCAGAGGTGACTGCAGAGCAGCTGGGCTGCTACTCCATGGCCTAAGGGCAGATCCTTTTCCCTACCAGCTCACACAGGGAATTCCTTCTTCCAGCCCCTGTACTCAGAGCAGGTGCACAAAAGTCAGCCTGTTGCAGGAGCCTTATCCAGAGCATTTTCATGCACAACATTATCCAGTTTCCATGTGCAATCATGGTATTTTCATGTGCAGTTAGTCATATATTATGTACATGCAACTGTCAGGTATTCTGCATGTGTTATTTTAAAAAATGTACAAACTACGCATTGGCAAAGCAGAGAGCTGCTATTTACAGCCACTTAAAGTCAGAAGTGACATGAAGTTACCTGCAGTGGTGGGTGAGGGGACCAATCCAGGAAATGAGTAAGTAGTCCGGTCAGACAGAGGTTCTTTGTACAGATCTTCAAAATGATCCTAAGATGCATCATTTGGAATTCAGTCCATTCCCTCTAGGCCTGGAGGATGAAATAATGTAAATGTGAAATACCCGTGTAACTGACCCCAGAAGGGCCACAGGCAGGGGTTGGCCCCAGGACTCTCTTCACTCAAAGCATCAGCTGCTAGTGCTTGAGATAAAGGATAAAATCCCCTTAGCTGGTGGCAGTAACAGATCCATTAACCTCTTCTGTGGGTTACGTTCACAACATCAAAACAGAGAAGGTAGATTAAAAGCTTCAAACATTCGTTCTGGAAGGTTGCAACGTAACACGACTTCAGTTCTTAAATTCCAGAATGTTAACATACAAGAAGCAAAAACAAAGAGAAAGCAGGCTGCTCCCTAATGTAAACGGAAGAATCTACTCCTGGCTTACAGGGCCCAGGTTCTTGTCTGGGACTCAGGGTCTATCACCTGGGGAGCTGTAATGTCAGTCCCACCTCCCACCAGTGTGGTGCAGTGAAATATAAAAGTGAGAGAGAAAGATATTCTTTGAAAACAAACTACAGGTTTATTAGGGATAAATAACAAAGTATGGGATATCAGAGGAAAACCAAACAATAATAAACACGCAGATGTGGTTGCTTCCCCGAGTGAGCCTGAAGCTCATGTCCCCAAACGACCCCTCCCTTGGTAACAGCCTAACATAAAAAATTAAAACCCCCAATACTGTACTGCAGTCTGATGACTTCTGGTTGATGATGGTGAGTGCCTTGCTTGCAGCTTGAGATCATTGGATCCAGGACCTTCAATTGCTGTCCCTGGCCAGGCTCAGTCCAAGGAAGTTGTTACTGGATAGGCGGTGCTGGAACCTGGACCCACAGATGGAGGATGGATCAGGAACCAGGATACTACAGGTAAGGGGCCGGTAAGATGATGATGTTGCCGTCTGGATCTGATGAATCTTGGTCTGTCGCCCTTGCAAACAATACGGCACTTGGCTGCCTTCTGAACGGACAGCAAGAATGTCCGTTTTGCGCAGTCTATTTATAGCCTAGGTGGTGCGAAGATTCTGCGGTGGAGCCAGTTAGAACTGGTCACCCCACAGTCAGTTACTGTTCGGACAAAACTGTCCAGGAAGATGGGGTACCAATATGGAGTCCCTGCTGTCCTTCATGGAAAACGCCAATTTGAATGTTCGCTCCATCTTTGATTTGAATCCCCATAACCTTATGTCAACAACAAACATGGCAAAACATTCAGTAAATCATATGAAACCCTACAGAACCTTAGAGTAAGCAAAACCAAACATGAATTCGAGGGAGATTCCCCCACACTAAGGCAGAGAGGCACTAGTCACCCTACTTTGCTCTAGGCGGGCTCTTTGCAGACTGACTGCACAGTGCACGCACAACTAAACCCACACTGCTTACTTCCTTACACAGCCCCCTCCCCTACAATCAGGACCAGGAAACCCCTTACTCTGAAAGGGATAGCTTATGATTTTAAGCACAGTTTTCAATACACCACATGGACCAGCCATCGGGGCAGGGAGACACAAAGACTCTCACTCTCCTAGTGTTAATTACCCACCCTCATGTCTTTGTTATTTGTTCCAGGGAGCCATATCCAGTCTGTTCTCTGTGTCTGAGTGCCTTTGGAGTAGGGGGTTGCTCACTGGCATTGCCCTGGGTACAGGTGGGGGCTCCAGCACCAATGACAGATCTGTGCAACCCCAGCTGGGATATCAGGTAACGGCGACAGCTGTCCAGAGGCAGCTGGCTCTAACTCCTAGGCCACACTTCCACCTTGTACAAATATTGGGGACTGGCGGAGTCGGGACTCCTGGATTCTGTTCGTAGCTCTGCCAAGTCACTTAACCTCAGTGTGCTGGACATTCCCCTTCTGCCTCACCGGGGTGTTGGGAGGGATAATGATTGTTTGTAAAGCACTTTGAGATCTCCCAGCTGAAAGATGCTTTTGCAATACAAACTATTAACGGGCTCATCTGCTCTCCTAGGGCCCAAACCTGCAATTCCTCAAGTAGGCACTGCTCCGAGGAGTCGACTCATTCTGCAATGACATTACTTGCATGAGTGTTACCAGACTGGGATCTGTATTTCTGTAGTGTTCAGGGGGCAATACCCTGCCTGATAAAAGCAGCTGATAACAGTGACCTGCAAATTGAAACCATTTGTTTTGCTCCCTTCTTATGTATAAAAAGCCCAAAGTGTTCTCCAGGCGTTCTTTGCTTGCTTATTTTTTTACATTGGGTCATTCCATTCATGTGTTGTCTACCCTGGACTCCTATGGGTAGACTCTATGGAGTGTTTGAAAACTGGTAGCATTGTGACATCACAGATATAAAGAAAGTGAAACCTGGTTAATTGAGAGGAAGACAGTTTTTATCTAGACTGTTTTTGTGAAGCCATTTGACTCAAATGCCTCACATACAGACGGAAGAAAAGAAGCCTCTATTAAAGATTCAGCACCTCCACCTCTTTGGTTAACAGTGGAGAAAGTGCAAAATAGACACATCTGACACCCCCAAAAAACCCCAGCAGCCAGAGCTGGAAAGACCAGACTCAACATTCCTGATATTTCAATGGTTAAAAAAATAATAATAAAGGTTGAATTTCTTTTGGAATAAAAGAAGAGGTTACTTCTCTGGAACTGGAGGTTCTTTGAGAAGCGTGGTCCCTACTTGTATTCCAAACGCTAGTGCGCATACGCGCCACGCGCTCAGAGCTGGAAGTTTTCATTAGCAGTGTCCATTGATCTGCATGTGGGTCATGTGTTGCCTCGTGCTTCAGGTGAGGTTATAAGAGGCCAGGCAGGGCAATTCTCCTTCAGTCGCCCTCTTACTGCTGAGCAGCCCGGTCTGCATCAGAGGGAGTGGATACTGGAATACAAATAGGGACCACATATCTTGAAGAACCTCCAGTTCCAGGTAAGTAACTTCTTCCTCTTCTTCGAGTGATGGTCCCTATATGTATTCCAAACGGGGTGAGTATCAAGCAGTGATCAGTTTGGAGGTGGGTGCAAGGACACAAGAGGTATCACCATGTGCAGGATGGCATGACCCACGGCCACATCTTCTGCCGTTGCCTGAGCGATAGCATAATGGGCGGTGAAGGAATGCATGGGGCGCCATATCGCTGCCTGGCATATGTTGCCAGAAGATGTCTACCAGGGAGGCAGAGGTGTTGCGTGCGACCGCGTTGAGGGGGCTGTAATCTGGCCAGGCGATAGGGTGTTAGACCACACACAGCACTCTCTGATGCATGTAGAGACCCACTTTGATATGCGCTGTGAAGAGAGGGCTTGGTCCCGAGCGCTCCCTGCAATGAGCAGGAAGAAGTGTGGAGTGGTGTGAAAGGTGCAGGTTCTGTCGAGGTCGAACACAAGTGTGTGGTGGATGTCAAGTGAATGCAGGGTCCTGTCCACCAGTGTAGCATGGCATGCAGCTTAAGATGGAAGACCGGGAGGTGGATGGACTGGTTGAGGTGAAACTCTGAGACCAGTTTGGGGAGAAACAGAGTGAAGGCCTAGGGAGACCTTGTCTTTATGAAAGACCATATACAAGGGGTTGACCATCATGGCCACCAATTTACTGACCCACCTAGCAGAAGTGATAAGAGGAAGATGACCTTCATGGATAAGTGGCAGAGGAAGCACATGGCCAGGGGCTTGAAGGGGGAGGTGCGGGGTCTGGTGAGGGCGGAGTACAAGATTGAGGTCCCAGGGTGGTGTAGGTTTAAGGACCGGTGAGAAGATATTCATCAGCCACTTCAGAAATCAGGTGGTGGTCGGGTGGATGAACAGTGAATGGCCATCCACCAGTGGGAAGGAGGCACTCAGCACCGCCAAGTGGACCAGGACTGAGCTGAGGGTGAAGCTGGAGGTAAGTTCTAGGAGATCGTCTCCACCTTCCTGGACTGAGCCGCCCCGAGGGGGAGGTGATAACGTTGTGCCCAGAAAGTGAAATGCTCCCATTTCGCTGCATAGCACGCTTGTGTGGAAGTTTGTCTGCTGCATGCATGTGCCGCACCGGTGTAGAAAAAGCGTTGTCTACGTGCGAGCCCCATCCAAAAACCAGGTCATCAGTCGAAGCAAGCCTGGGCTGGGATACTGCACTCTGCCGTGGTCCTGGGTAAGGAGGTCTAGCAGTGCAGGGAGATGGACTGGGGATAGATGGAGTGTCTGGAAACCAAAACTGGTGGGGCCAGTACGATGCTATTAGTAGGACGGGGTCCTGGTCTTGGTGGATCTTGCACAGGACTTGGGGAAGAAGAGGAATGAGGGGAAAACGTGTAATGGAGACCGGCCTGCCACAGAAGGAGGAGAGTATCACTCTAGGAATCATGCCCCCTTTGCTTCCCTGGAGCAGTAGAGGGGAAACTTGCCATTTTCATGAGTGGTGAAGAGGTCCCAGCGAGGGGGCCCAGGCATGGCAAATGGAAGGGAGGTTGGGGTTATGTAGCTCCCATTTGTGTTGGAGGTACCAGGTCCGGCTGAGCACATCCTCCAGAGAGTTCTGCGTATCTGGGAGGTACGCCACGTGGAGTGTGACATTGTGGCAGATACAGCAGTTCCAGAGGTGGATGAACTCCACATAGAGTGACTAGAACTTGGTGCCCCCTTGCCTGTTTATGCATACCAAAGCAGTCATATTGTCGCAGAGGATCTGAATCTAGCAAGCATGGAGAAGGGGCAGACCAAGCAGATCGCCAGCAGTTACAGGACATTGATGGCCCACAGGTGGGCCTCGCGCGGAGTCCAAGCCCCTTGGGTGGCATGCCTGTCCAAGTGTGCAACCCAACTGACTAGAGTGGCATCCATGGTGAGGGTGGAGGCTGGGATGGAGGTAACAAAGGGGGTCAGTCTACCAGGCGAGGAAGGCCCGGATCGGTCGTGGGACAATTAGTGTGGCATCCAGGTGGTCGACGGGGCAGTCAGGAGACTAATAGGAGCCACAGCTGTAGACAGCACACGTGTAGGTGGGCATATGGCATCACGTGGGTGTAGGCCTCCAGGTGACTGAGGAGATAGAGACTGCAGCGCGCCGTGGCACGTAGGTTGCAGCATAGGGTCACCACGAGGGCCGTCAAAATGGTCTGCCGGGAGAAAGTCCCGAGCTGCCACAGAACCCAGGCGTGCACCAGTGAAGTAGACTGTCTGCACTGGGACGAGCACAGATTTCTCCTTGTTGATACAGATGCCGAGAGCGGTGAGAGCACAGGTGACCGATGTAGCCTCGGCGAGGGATGGCGCAATCAGAAGCCAGTCGTCCAGGTAAGGGAACACAGAATGCCCCAGTTACCTCAGTTGAGCTGCCAAGACCGTGAAAACTTTCATGAAGACCCTTGGGGCCATTGCAAAGCCGAAGGGGAGAACTCTGAACTGGCAGTAGTTGTCGCCCATGCGAAAGGGAAGAAACTTGAGATGAGCGGATGGATGTCGATGTGAAAGTATGCATCCTTTACGTCGACAGCTGCGAACCACACTCCCTGGGCGCGGGAGGGGATGGCCGATGTGAGGGTCACCATACGGAACTTGGCTTTCATGAGGAAGGTGTTGAGTAGGTGGAGATCGAGCATAGAGCCGAGTCCTCCTCCCTTTTTTGGGATAAGAAAGCATGGGAGTAGAAGCCCTTGCCGACAACGAGGTTGGGCACTGGTTCGATCGTGCCCTTCATGAGGGGGGCGTCCACCTTGAGTTGTAGGAGGTTGTGATGACAGGGACTCCCAGTAGGCATCCTGGGGGCGGGGGGGGGGCAGTGTGAAGGGAAGGCAAGGAATTCGATGGAATAGCCGTGCCGTAAAACCTCTAGTACCCAATGCTCCATGGTGATCTTGCCCCAGTTGTGGGCAAACAAGGCGAGCTGGCCCACAAAGGTGATGGGGGGAGCTCGCAGTTCTCGACACGCATGTCAAAACTGGGCTTTGGGTTGATGCTGCGGTAAGGTGGAGGTGATGGTGGTGACTGATGGTCGTGGATGCTATGACTGAGAGTGCTGTCGCGCGGGTTCCTGGTACCAGGGACAGGTAGCCTGGTATGGTGTATAGAAGAGCAGTTGGAAGGGTGGTCACTGCTGTTTCTGCCGGGGTGTAAATTCAGAGAGACAGAAATGTCGCTCTCGAGTCTTTCAGAGAGTAGAGGGACTTTGCAGAGAATAGCTGGTCCTTGTCAAAGGGGAGGTCCTGGCTGCTGGTCTGGACTTCCCTCGGGAAGCCAGAGAATTGCAGCCAGGACTCCTGTCACATGACAACATCCATGGCAAGGGAGTGTGAGGATGTACCTGCCAGATTTACCACAGCTTCGAGGGCCCACCTTGGCCATCAGGCAACTTTCCTTCACAAGGGCCTGGAAGCACCACTGCTTGTCCTGCAGCAAGTCCTCCAGGAACTCTGCTAGCTTGGCACAGTTATTGAAGTCATACTTTGCTAGCAGAGCCTGGTCGCTGGAGATGCAGAACTGCAGGGCCGTGAAGGAGTCCACCTTATGGCCCAGGAGGCTGAGGCGTTTTGCTGCTCAACTGTGTGGGGGCGGGGTAGAGGCATACGAGTTCAGTCGCTGAGTGCACCACCGGTGAAGTAGTGGGGGAGAGGAGCAGGGGAAGTCAGCTCCCCTGGGGTGGGACAAAGTACCAGCATTCCATCCTCTTAGGTGTGGGGGTACATGAAGCTGGCACATGCCAGACTGCCAGTGCAGGCTGGAGGATAGCGTCATTTATGAGCACTGCCACATGAGACGGTCCCCTGGGCTGGAGGATATCCGACAGTTGGTGGTGGTGAACCTCCTCCAAGGGCTGAAGGCTCCGGCTCGGAGTGAGGCCAGAAATGAGGAGTTCAGGGTGTGGGAGGGGGCTGTGGGCTGAGGCAGTGGGTTGGGATGTGGGAGGGTGTGAGGGATCCAGGTGGGGGTATGGGCTCTGGGGTGAGGTCAGGGATGAGGGGATTGGGGTGCAGAGCCAAGGGGTTTGGGAGGGGGTACAGGCTCTGGGCTGGGGGTGCTGATTCTGGGGTGGGGCCAGAAATGAGGGGGTCAGGGTGTGGGAGGGGGCTCTGGGCTGGGGCAGAGGGTTGGGGGGCAGGAGGTGTGAGGGCTCTGGCTGGGGGTTCAGACTCTGGGGTAGGGCTGGGGATGAGGGGTTTGGGATGTAGGAGGGTGCTCCAGGCTGGGACCGAGGGGTTCGGAGGGCGGGAGGGGGATATGGGCTGGGGCAGGGGGTTGAGGCGTGGGAGGGTATTCAGGGTGCAGGCTTCAGGTGGCACTTACCTCAGGCAGCTCCTAGAAGCCGAGGCATTTCCCCTCTTCGGTGCCTATGAGGGGGCACAGCCAGGCAGCTCTTTGCACTGCCCCGCAGCTTCCATTGCCGCAGTTTCTGGCCAATGGGAGCTGCGGAGCCAGCGCTTGGGGCGGGGGCAGCATGCGGAGCCCCCCAGCTACCCCAACACATAGGAGCCGGAAGGGGGACATGCTGCTGTTTCCGGGAGCCGCACAGAGCCACGGCAGGCAGGGAGCCTGTCTAGGCCCACTGTGCCGCCGACCGGACGTTTAACGGGCTGATCAGCGGTGCTGACCGGAGCCGCTGGGGTCCCTTTTGGACCAGGCGTTCTGGTCAAAAACCAGACATCTGGCAACCCTAGCCGATGCACCCTACAACTCACCTGTTAGGGAGCTGCTGGGGCTCCCAAAGGGGAATATCTTGTGTGCATTAGCGCAGGGCTAGTTTGGTAGGAGACAGATATGAGTGTGGAGGCCTCTGATGAAAGGTGAATTCTACTGGGGCCACTGATGTGTAGAGACACCTTCAAAACCCCCTGGGCTGGGAGGGCAGGAGAGCCAGGAATGCCCCCGGCACTGTACATGGTGAGGTGTGGGATGCTTGCAGAACCTCTGTCCTGGGCTCAACTGCAGTGTGAGCACTGCCCTCTAGCCGCAAGGTGCCCTTACTGCAGGTTCTCCAAGGGCATGCTGCTAACAGCGGGACACAGACAGAGAGATGGACACGGGCACTGCTGAATAATTCAGCCAGCTGGATTTGTATTACAGGTGGAGCTGGCAGAGATGCCTGTAGTTAAGGTGACCTAATGCTTTCCATGGTCAGAGGCATGCGTGTGAGTATACGCACAACATACAGAAATACAAACATAACTCTCGACCAACGTCTTCTCCCTGTAGGCCCATACCTTAGGCATGGATTCACTGCAGGCCTAAGATTAAGCCTCAACCTGGTCACTGTTAGACGTGGCTGCAAGATGCACCTCTGTTTGGGTCTTTCCAGCTGACCTCCTCGCTGCCTGGGCCAGGCTGCACGGGAGCCTGGCACCCTGAGGTGCTGAATGGTTTCGCAAAAGTCTTATTAGGCACCAGAAACAGATGCTTGTGGGAATAACTAACTAGAAGAAGGGATTGTGCCTGGGGAGCAGAACAGAACAACTTCTGCAGCTTGCATGGAAAATAGATGCCTAACACACACAAAGGGGGGCTACTGTAATAAATAACGAGCTCACTCTACAAATACTGGGACATTTCCGGGGGGTTCCACTGCAGGCACTTCTTTTACATTTCAGCAGCAGAGGAATGTTTCTGCCGAAAGAGAAAGATGCCGAGAAGCTGCTGGACGCTCCTCCCACACACTCTCGAGGCAACACAAAATTTAGAATCTAAAACTTCTTGCCAGGTGTAAAGATCGTCAGAAGACTCACAACTCCTTTGAAATGCGAGCCGAGGAAAACGTTTGGGAGATTCTTCCCAGGCCAGCTTTCAAAATAAAGAGCATTGTACCTCTCTTTTTAGCTTTGGACCCTGTGGTGCACCAGGGCTTCCTCTCGCTGTTCTACACTGACTTCGCCTTTTCTGCAACTGGATTTGTATCTTGTGCAACACGTACGGCATAATGACCCCACGCACCCGATCACTGTGTTAATTCTTCAGTGCCTTAGACTGGGCTTTGCTGAACTTGACCTGATAACTAATAAAATGCATGCAGGTTGAATGGACTTTAAGAAAACAGCCTGTCCCCCTTCCCTGGAGCTCTCCGACCAACAGATTGAATTGTGTAGTAAAAGGAGGAAAGGTTCAATGAAAAATGAGCCTGACCAGGGCTCAGCCGCAGCACAGTGGCCATCCCCGGGGGAAGATGACTGCTCTTTCAGCTCAGGATGTCTAGCTTGAAAACTCTCTATACTGCACTTGCTGAAGCTTTTAGATCAGTTTCTCCAGGGAGTCTGTAACTGCACTGTGGCTGCTGTTGGGAATATCTCCCCGCTCACTAGAGTTCCCAAACAGACCAAGCTAATGAATCATTTTAAATAGCTTTTTGCCTGGCTCAGCCACACCACCAGGCTGCAATCTCGTAAGCAAAGGCTGTCCAGTTAACAAGAATGGGAGAGATTTACAGTAACCCCATGAAGAGGCAGCTTAGGGCCTCATCATGGGCAGAGCTTTCGCCAGATTCGGAAGCACAGGTGTGTGGGATTTTCATGCCATCTTAGTGAGCGGCGTGCAGAGATGAGATTCAGACACATGGAGTTGGGGTGGGGGGAGGGGCTCCGCCCGGCCCATTTTTACTGTCCGTGGTTCCATTCGAGTCCCTCATTCCATCTCCACCATAAGCAGGTTGGCTGCTCGCTACTTTCACATCCTGTGGCGGACCGTAGCCGTAGTACGATCAGATGAGTAAAATGCCAGACTGCTACATAAACAGGACTTCCCCCCACAATTTTACAGCGGGGTCCCCCTCCTCACTCCCACACAACACCCTGGAACCTCCCGATTTCTGTAAACAAATCCTCTTCCTCCATGCCCTCTTTCTCTAGTATGGATTGACATTCAGAGAGCCTCTTTCAGGCTCCCCGCACTGCTGCCTGGAGTGCGGCTACTTCTGGGGCAAAGGGCCTGAATCTAGAAGCAATTGGCGCACAGCATAAGCAGGGGTACATTTTGGCCCAGGGAGTGGGGCTGGGTCGAGTTAACCTCTACCGAAAAGCACCCCAGAGAACTGGCCCGTCCACAAACAATGGACGTGGAATTCAGTTCTTCTCTTTCGGGACGGCAAAGGGCTAAGTGAACACGGCCACATTCGAACCCATGCTGTGAGGTAGGCTAGACGCTTTGGCCACGGACTGATGCCAACACACCCTGCAGAGAATCGCTCCGAAGGCTCTGAACACTTCCTTCTGCATGCACACAAGCCTTCGGTCATGGTCTGGGCTCGCATGATATGCAACATATCCCTCTACCGGACAAAGTCCGAGCTGCTCTGGACGCTAGGAATGCTCACCAGTGCCCTGTACTGGTTGGAGTCAGGCTTACTCTGGCCCAGCTTGAATGTACGAACGTGCTCCGATGCCCTCTGCTGGATGGAATCAGAGTTGCACAAGCATTTGTGATTTTTCATGCCATCTTAGTGTGCGGCACGCAAAGATATTCAGACTCCTGATATTACCAACTGGCAGCTTCCAGCGCTTCTCCTTTAACCAATGATTTTGGAGCAGGAAGAGCAGTGCCCTAGTCCTCACTTCCCCTAAGGCTACAGGTATGTGGGCTAGCTGCTGACCACAGTGTCTGTTACATGCAGCGATAGGTGGTTGTTGCAATGTGAACAAACAAAATGTTGCATTTTTCATGCCCCAGGTTCAAAACCCCCCGTGAGGTCTAAGTCTTGTTTTCAAACTAATGGCTGTGTTTGAACTCAAGCACTGATCCCATTTCCAGGCAGACAGCAGAACCCTCTCCTCCCTTCCAAGTCCCAAAGAGCCTCTAAGGCTTTTGACAAAAAGGGGGATTTGCCTCAGTTCCAGGCACCAATGCTGTTGCACCAGTGCAGACCCCTAGCGAAGACAAGGTAAATCATGCTTTGGATGAGAGCGGCTCACCTCTGCGTGGACCTGGGTAAAGAGCACCAACTCACAGGATGGATTACCTTGGCTACAGCTTTGCAACACATCCAGTTGGGAATTTTGTAACTAACCTTTTTTGGGGGGGCTGGGGGGAGGGAGAGGGGAAGAGTGGTAAAAATTACAATGACCCAAAACTGAAACTCGTCACAGGAAAGAGTCGGATTTGATTCATTTTTCAACACGAAAACATTTGAAAAAAGTTTAAAAATCAGCAAAATGTTTCATTTTGACATTTTCTAAATGGAGAATTCCTGTTTTCTTCTCTGAAATGCCTTTTCATTTTGCAACTTAAGCAAATTATAGTAAAAGAAAACAAAATGTTAAAAGTGAAACAAAAACGTATTATTGACCCACACTGAAATTTTACTTATTTATTTTGCGATTTTTGGGTCGCAAACATGTTCCAGATTTAGATTTTCCATCCTGATTCAGGACAGGAAAACTTTGATCTCTCAGATTCTCACAGGATGGGAAAACCATTTCTCACCCAGCTCTATGTTGCTCTGGGGCACCTCCAATGCTGGCTGGAGTTGGGGCAAATTCCCCAGCATAGGCCAGGCCTTAAAAACAAGAGCTCCCCACTTCACAGTCTCAAACACTGTTCTTTGCCCTTTCTCCAACAAAGAAAAGTGACAGTACTTATAATGCTGAGGAACCCAGTACATACATGATAAATCAGTTTGCGTCCTGTTACAAGCATCAGAACTCCTGCACACCATCTCTTTCTCCTGCAGCATTTGCGTCCTACAGCATATTTTTGAACTAGAAAAACATTTCAAACGTATAAACACGAACACCATATATTCTATTGTATATAGGTTTATATACGATCCTTATCATACCAGGAGATCAAGAAATTGATGTCCAGTAGCCTTTTCACAACATTGTGTTAATCAACAACACATAACAAGAGCACAACCTGAAGGTGGTTGTTTAGAATTTTTGTGTAAATTAATTTATGCTGACAACATCACTTTTGCAATACAAGGCAAAGATCTCACCACCTTCAGCAACTCTCTCTCCACTGACCTGCAGAATACTTTCAGTAGTGGAAGCTCCATCCCAAAGCCACCAAAATCTTGGTAATAGCCTTTCACCTAAACAACAAAGCCATCAAAGAATCACTCAGTGTCACCTTTTGTGGTCAACAGATCCGTAATGAGCCCTATCCAAGTACTTGGGCATAACCCTGGACAGATGCTTGACTTTTAAAGCTCATCTGGCAAAGGCACATGAAAATGTAAAAACAAAGACTAGCCTCATCCCAAAACTTTCTGGCACTCGGGATGACGATCCATCCACACTTGGAACAGGGACTCTAGTACTGGTATATTCAATGGCTGAATATTGCGCACTCGTCTCTGCGAGTAGCTCACTTACCAAATCGCTGGATGTACAGCTTAATGCTGCTATGAGAATCATAACTGGAACATGAAAATCAAGACCCATTCAATGGTTGCTCACTCTGGCACATACACCCCGCCTAACATTCACACAGAGAAAGAGTCTCCCCCCACCCTTGTGAGTGCAATCAAACCATGGCCAGCTTGAACTTACCAATTCACGAGGACCTCCAGAACCTTCTGAAGACACACCTGAAATCTTGCAAGCCTTTTTGGGGTTGGGCTAAATACTTAAAGTGTCCACATGCAATCCTAAAGTGCCCTGGGAATAATTCTGGGATAATGCTCATGTCCCAAACACATCTGTTGGCCGCCACCCCCCAAAACAACTTTGAGGCTTCAACCTACCCTGGAAATAGTGGTTGACTTTGAACCATTCCAGAACATCGCATGGAAGATGCTGTCATCTCTTACACATCTGGGAGATGAGAGACAGTGCACAATGTGACTGTGGACACCAGCTGCAAACTATACATGCATGCCCACTTAAATCATTGGCTGGAAGCATCTCAGGTTTGCACCAAGCCACTTGTGAAGCTACTCGCTGGCTCAGTAATCTGAACGTGGTTATGTGAACGTTGCTCATCACCTCTCTTGCCATATGAAAGACTGCCCCAGCCCTGCAGACTCAGAACCCCTTCTAATAATGAATTAAGCATTGTGACTAACATCTTTCACATGTGGTTTGTGCTTTCTCTCATCCCAGGGGGAAAGTTGTGTGTGCAGTGGAGTGTTTTGTTTTGGTAGGGTGTTTTGTTTTGTTTTTCTTAAACACAAATGTACACACTGCTATGTGTTAGAGAATGC
This sequence comes from Caretta caretta, assembly GCF_965140235.1. Classification (NCBI taxonomy): domain Eukaryota; kingdom Metazoa; phylum Chordata; order Testudines; family Cheloniidae; genus Caretta; species Caretta caretta. The sequence continues at coordinate 21,493,558 of NC_134218.1, forward strand.
AAGGTCAGAAAAGTGCACCTTGCACTTTGGAGCAGAAGGTGAGGTTTGAGACGTCCTTTGTACCTGTGGGAAGTCTCTGCAGTCTGGGATCAGCCCCTCAGAAACTTCTGTCTCTTGCACAGGTGGCTTCATGTCGAAAGTTCTGTTGTGCCCAAGGAGAGACTTTCTGACTGTCAAAGCATCAGTAACTCACAAGGAATTTGCAGTATTGCCAACCCTAAACATTCAAAAATCAGGAGTCAGACCCCAAAGATATCATACAACTGGCCACAAAATATATAGTCTTTTTTTTGGGGGGGTGGGGTGGGGGTGGGTCCGTCTTGATTTTTGACCTCCTCTTGCCCCGCCAGGTGCTGGGTGCCTGTGGGTGAGAGAGACAGACAGACACCTGCTGCCAGAGTTCTCACTGATGCTTGAGTGCCGAGCTTCCAGCTTCTCCCCACACCCCACCTCCTAATTAACTGTCTCCTCCCAGCTGCATCGCTACTCCTTCTCCAGCTCCAAAATTAATTATGCATCCCCTAAGTCCCCACATCAGTTCTCCCCTGGCCCCAAACCTGCTGCTCCTCTAGCGCCAGTTGCTCTCCTCTCCCTGCCCCCAGACATGGGGTTGCAGGGATGAGGAGGGGGAAGCCAAGAGCTGACGTACCCATTGTCCATAGGAGAGGAGGAGGACTGGAGCTGGCCTGAGTGACTGGGCTCTGTCTACTCTCCCCTCCCCTCCTGTCAGAAGGGAGTCAGTGGCTCCGTCTCTCCCGCTTTCCCCACAACCTCCTCTTGGCTTGGGGTGGGGGAGCTCTGCCTTCTTCCTGCAGCCGCTCTGAATGGTGGCTCTTCTCCAAGAGGTGGGCAAACGCGGACGACAGCCAATCAGAGGGAGCTTTTCCCCTAGGCAGGGCTGCAGTTCAAGAGAGGGCTGGAGCTTCTGGCATCATAGCTAGGCTGGGCCCCTTGAGAACTGGGAACACTGTATCTGCTTGACAGCACATGGCAGATGGAGGATGCTGGTGGGGTGCACAGAAAACAGAGCAAGCTGGTTCACACAGAGCCCTAGGGGGAAGATTTTCCAAAGCTCCTGAGGGATTAAGGAGCACACGTTGCATTGACTTTTAGTGGGAACTGGGCTCGAGTCCTTTAGGAACTTTGGAAAATGCCTCCCCCAAATGTGGAACTAGACAAGTGCCTCGAGTCACTTTGGCCGAGGGGAAGAGCACACTGCCTCCTGCTGGACAAGTTACTTCCAATACGCTGTGTCCCGAGAATGGCAACAGCTCCCCCCACCCTGGTGCACCAGGGCTCAGAGAGCAACCTCAATGACACACGTAGCTGCGGGAGGATGTGGGAACTGAGCCATGGTTTAGCCTTTGGATGCAAGTCACTTAACCTCTTTGGCCCTGATGCAAAGCCAACTGTCGACAGCGAGAGTCTTCCCATTGACTTCAGTGGGTTTTGGATTAGGCCCTGTGGGGCAGATTTTCAAGTGCTCAGCATCTACCTCTAGAGACAGATTTCCGAGAAGCTCTCCTATTTCCAGAAACACTCAGCCTCCAACAGCAACCAGTGTGCTGAGACCTGTGTCTAAACACCCTCCCCTTATTTAGCTGCCCAAAAGGGAACTGAGCTTTTGAAATCTGGGTCAGTGTCTCTCTAGTTTCCCTATCTCTGAAATAGGGATAACTGTGTAACCACATCACAGGGATACAAGGTGGATTAATCAGCATTTGTAACAGTGCTTGGAAGATACCAACTGTCAGGGATATTTCTCTAAATAAGAGGGTCATGGCTTGGTCACTCACTTGCTTCTATTATTTTGGATGCATACAATGTCTTCTCCTCTCCTGACCCTAAAAAAAAATAAATAAAAAAATTTGGTCCTTTGGCAACACTGGGCTTTTTTCACCTGTTTCTAAACTAGCAAAAGCCTGGCACTTGCTTTCATGTCCAGATACAGTTTTGTCAGCAAGTTCGGCAGGAACAAGAATGGGTCTTGCAATCAACAGCCATACACGCAGCAAGCGAAGGTCCAAGATATCACCACCTACAGTATATTTCAGTACCAGAAGTTCACGTTGCCAAGATCTGCATCCAAACAATGGGCTAGTATCACTTTAAATTATTTCTGAATAGACTCGAACCCCTTGTGTTCTCTCACTTGGCAGCACTGATCACGTCAAGTATCATGTTTCATGCTGGAGAGGCCTTGGAGCTTTGTATTTCCTGCTTGCTTTCGAGCAGACAAAAGAAAGAGGGAATCCCCGGTGAGAAGCGCTGTTTCCCTGAAATATGGGGGATGTGCTCAGTAACCTTAGGCACCAGAAAATAATCCACTCCAGAGTCCTCAACTATTGGACAAGGGGGGGGGGGGAGGGTCTGCATATACAGAAAGGATATTTTTATCCATCCGTATTGTTCCAAACATGAGCAAGCCGGAAAGGCTCAGGAAAGCTATTTACAGAAATACGGACGTTCCAGTTCTCTTGGCATGCATTTTCTGCAGCGTGTGTTTGGTTTAAAAGGAAGCCTTCCGAGTAACCTGAAAGTCAAATCGCTGCAGCTACCTACAGACAGCAAATCACAGCAAACAAAAAAGCATGTCTTGAAATATAGCAAAGAATAATTCAGACAGGAAGCCATGCTTTGTCCTCAGGCTGCTGAAAGCATGGACTTACTGAGGGGTTATTCCTAGTAGAACACACTGGATGTTGAAATTGGCTATAGTCTGACTCACAGTGTTTGGAAAAAAAAACAAAAAATCATTAGGGTCATTCAGATTTGATGGAAAATGCCTGCAGCCTGGAGGATCATCTGGGCACGGGTGGCATGGTCATCAAAACCAGTGGGTAGCCCCAAAATCATGATGCTTTCCCCACAGATCTTTAGAGCACCACAAAAAGCAGGAGCATTCCTGTAGAGTATTCCTCCACAATACTCTCAGGGCCCCAGCCCCTCGCAGCAGGCAGCCTATGGGACAACCACACCTCGGGCAAACCCTGGAACACAAGTGGCACAGTACAGAAGGAAGCCCGACTTTAACTTACATGGGGAAACCCTCACACGTCTTCCTTGCCTCCCCACCCTTCCCTCATGAAGCCAGAAGGGTGTCCAAAAGGGAAATGATGCAATCCCGATCCAATTCCCCCCTGCCTTGGAGTGAAATTTGTCCAAAGCACTGCTATTCAGCCAATGGAGAAACTGAGGCACAAAGAGGTGAGGACACGGCAAATCAATGGCTAAGCCAAGAATAGAGCACCAGGTCTCCCGACGCTCACCCCACAACTCCACCAACAGACTGCACCATATCAGAGCCTTCAGCATTTCTCCCGTTGCGAGTTCTGCACTGGACAGACTGGAGCAGGTGCTCCAACGTAGCTGGGGTTAGTCCTTTCTCTGCGACACCCCCCCGAATCACACGGCTAGTTTTATCACATCCATTCAAGTTGCTGCACGTTCACCATTTCCTCCCACTAGTAGGTCTCTGAGTGAGTTCAGCATTGGGAAAAAGTGCCAGTCTGGAGCCCTCTGTCCTGCAGCCAGTGGCCGGACAGGCTTCCAAACATGGGGCACAGCCCAAAGCCTAGTGTGTAGGGAGCAGCTGTAGGGGTGGGAGGGCAGATCGGCTTCCTTAGCCTTTCCCCCCGCCCCGAAGCTGCAGATCATATACGGGGTGCAGTGCTGAAGACCATCAATGCAGAACTGGTCGAGACCATCACCAACTCAAACGCTAATGAAGTGGGGCAGGTGGCATTTGCTGGCCTGAGGAAAAATAAGGTACAAATGGAGCTTCCTGAAGTGTCACTCAATTCCCTGTGCTCTGAGCCAAGGGTGGTAAGTTCAGGTCCCACGGATAGAATGGCGGCTTCTATCCAGGGCTGACGCTCTACAGCAGGGGTGGGCAAACTTTTTGGCCTGAGGGCCACATCGGGATTCCAAAACTGTATGGAGGGCCGGGTAGGGAGGGCTGTGCCTCCCCAAACAGCCTGGCTCCTGCCCCCTATCCACCCTCTCCCACTTCCCGTCCCCTGACTGCCCCCCTCAGAACCTCTGACCCATCCAACCCGCCCTGCTCCTTGTCCCGACCGCCCCCCCCGGGACCCACCCCCTATCCAATCCCCCCAGCTCCCTGTCCCCTGACTGCTCTGACCCCTATCCAGACCCCCGCCCCCTAACAGGCCCCCCGGGACTCCCATGCTTATTCAACCCCCTGCGTCCCCTGACTGGCCCCCACCCAGAACCTCTGCTCCATCCAACTGCCCCCTGCTCCTTATCCAATCCCGCCGCTCCCTGCCCCCTGACCATGCCGCTCAGAGCAGCATGTCTGGCAGCTGCACTGCCCGCCCGGAGACAGCCCCACCGCTGTGCTGCCTGGCAGGAGCTTGCAGCCCCGCCGCCCAGAGTGCTGGTGGCACGGCGAGCTGAGGCTGCAGGGGAGGGGCCGGGGGCTAGCCTCTCCGTCCAGAAGCTCAAGGGCCAGGCAGGATGGTCCCGTGGGCCAGATGTGGCCCACAGGCCGTAGTTTGCCCACCTCTGCTTTACAGCCCTGCAAGAGCAGAGTGTGCCGCCCTGTTCTTTGAGGCAAGGTGGATGCCCCCTGGTATTTGTTTCCAGTTTCTCTCTAGAGGAAGTTAAGGAACCGAAGGGACTTTTTGTAGAGGGCCAGGAAATCTCCTGTCACCTGGCCTACACTCCTCTTCTACTCCAATAGCTTAAAGCACCCATGGCGGCATGAGCCATTGCTAAACCCATAATGGCTGCTCCATTCCCCAGCAGGGCACCACATCTCCCATTCGACAACTCACTGCTTTCCAACACTCCCACTTATCTGTTCCACTCCCCTTGTATAGCCTGCACACAGACAGGAAAGCCTTTAAGAGACCAGCCTCATCTTGAGACTAAATCTCCAGAGGACAGCCCTGCATTGTACAATGAACTCCCACTGACCGCAGGGGCAGCTCTGTGCGTGGAAAGCTTGCAGGAGTGGGCCCTTGGAATGGAATGATCATTTTTAACCAGACACTCATGTTTTCACATACATACAAATACACTCAAATCCAGGCAAATCCAGTCTTATAGCAAGTGTAAGAAGGGAAGCTGTAGGAGCCATCCAGCATGACGGTGTACAGCAGGTTCAGCCTTGGTGAAAGTCAGATCATCTCTCTGTTGTCTGTCAGCATTACCAAGACTGGAACAGAGGAGGAACAGTCGACTGAGTTAAAATGAAGTAATAATCCTGTATGGCCACCCCTTTTTCTTGAGTCCCCACCCTCCAACTGGACTGCAGAGTGCTGTACACTCCCCCCCCCCCAGCACTGGGATGAAATTCAGCACGCCGCAAACACTACACAACAGCTAGGAAGACAAGTGAAGACTAGTTAGCCAACACAATGCACAAGGAACAGTTTATAAAGGCAGCACAATGACAGAATGTCAAGGCAAACACCTTTGACTGTGGTAGAAAATTCAACGGGATCCAAAGACCACTCAATCAAAATCTCAATTTTAGAGCTCATCAAAAATCTGGCCCTTCCAGGCACACAGTGCCCCTGGTACCACACCAGGCCACAGTTTCAGAGGGTAGAGTGCCACCTACTGAATCACCAAAAGCACTTTTTGTAACACATGGTTTTCTTTGAAGCTCTCATATCCATCTACTGACCCAGCCTAAGAACTATGTTTAGTCTATGAGCTGCAATGAGATTACAGCTTGAGGTGTTCTTTGTGTAATGGCAGTGACCCATTGTGCTAGGTGCTGTATAAATACAGTGAGAAAATCTCTGTCCCCAATCTAGACAGACAAAGGGCGGGAAGGAAGTCAGAGGTACGGGTGAAGTGATTTCCCCAATGGTTACACACTAGACCAGTGGCAGAGCTAGGAGTACCCCACAATTGTCCTGACTCCCAGTCCAGTGACCATGTTATGGCAGCTTGCACATGTTGAGGAGGAGGGATAGCATGTTGCTTTGTTGCACCTAAGCCACACCGCTCACTGCTGGAGGCTGCTGTTGGCCCCCGTGGGTAGTTGGATGGAAGAACACACAAACGCCAATGTTCGGTTAAGTTGTAGGAATTTATTTTAAATAACCTACAGTTGATTAAAAGGGAATTCATGATAAAAATAGAAGATACTTGTTGAGGAAAGACTGCGGGAAATGGTCTTCTCACACACACTAAGCTAACAATGCCTCTAAAACTAATGATTATAGCAAAAAAAAAAAAAAAAAAGGTTTCACATTAAAATTCTGCTTTTTAATTTTTAAAATTTTTGTACACAATTACAAAAGAAAAAAATAAAAGCCCTAAAATCTTGATTATTTTTCCTTTTTTGGACCAATGCTCATTTCCCTCGAAATTTATTGACCTGTGAAACTTCTTTTTACACAATAAAATCTTTCAAGTAAAAGAGGGGAGGGGGGTTAAAAAAAAAGGGGGGAAGCAAAGAAAACAGTCTGCCAAACCTAAAAAGTGGGTATTCTTGAAGTGTATAGAGCATGCTCAGAACAAAGGATGATGGGAAAATTGTTTGTCACTGATTTCATTTCTCCTCAAATTCCACACTCATCCCTCCCCCCCACACTCATCCATCCCTCCCCATTTCCCCCCCAAAATCTACACGATCTTTAAGATCAAGAAGAAAAACGTTTAAATATTTTAAAATAATTAAAAGAAATAAAAATTCACATTTAAAAAAGAACACTCAAGTCAGGAAGCATCTTCCCATCATGCTTTGCTTTGAACAGATGTGGTGGGTTGTTTTGCGTTTTTATTAAATTCATGTTCCAATGCCACGATTGTTTTGAGTAAAACCAACAAAAAATAAAATAAAATAAAAGCAGGTACCTCCATGACCATCGTGACAGCTGTGTCAGGTGCGTTGGGTTTTAAAATTTTGTTAAATTCCTGAAATGGGGCAGAGGGAGGGGCAGGGGTTTAAGGAGTCCATTTTCTATTAAAATATAGAAGTTATTGCAAAACCCTAACTGTAAAAACGCACCAATATAATTGGATTTTGTATACAGTAGCTAAAGATCCCCCAAGCTATTCAGTGTAATGATGAATTTGCCTGGTGGAAGGTTGACAAATCCCCCATCCACTTGCCCTGCCTCGAGAGAAACAAAACAAAACAAAACCAAACTAAACCATACAGCTAGAATTTGGATCTCTGAAACATTTTTAAATAAGTTGTCCATAGGACAACTGGCTCAGCTCCTTTATAATATTTCCAGGTTTATCTTTTCTCAAAGATGTTGGTTTCTTTGTCTGATGCTCGCTTGCCCCTCCTTACCCCCTCCCCCACAATTAGGACAAGTAAGGCTCACAGTTTATCAATCTCCCTAAAACCAGGCTTCCCCCCACCCCTTTTTCCATAAAATCCAGCTCATTAAAAACAGGTTAAAACTCATAATCTTCGTCTGCCATGTCAATTGCCCAGGCAAATTTCTCTCGTTGGGTTTTGTTATAAATCTTCTCTACAGGAATCCCCCACTTCTTACACCTGAAGGAGAGAAGGAGACAAAAGTTAGTCACCCATGCTCACAAACATGCTCTCTTAATAGGAGCACCTGTCCGAGGATCATTATTCTTTTCGCTCCAATGCAACATTTTTCCTGTTCTCTCCTGTGCCCTCCTACTCACTGGCTCACACAAAGCTGGTCCCCCCCCAGGTTGGATCCTCCCACCAGTCTTGCCAATTCTTGACCAACTCAGCTTGCTGCTAGCTGTCCCGCTCCTTAATATTTGCAAAGAGAGGCTAGGCTAGGCTAATCGGGGACAGGACTCCATTGTGCTTGGCCTGGTACACAAAAGGTATACGACACAGTGCTCGTGTCAAAGAACTTACAACCTGCTACTCCTCCTTCCCAATCTCACCCACTACCCACCCCGCCTGCTGCAGATTTACCTCCCTTCCCACAGTCCTCAAGGTCACCGACATGCCAAACTCAAGGGCATGGGCACCCTTATCTGTCCCCATCACTGTTATCACAGGTCACGTTTGAGACATTACTGCACAACATCTTTCCGATGCCACATGGCAGGCTCTGCAGCTAGCAAGTCCAAGCTGTTTTAGTCACTCGGAGTGATTACTTTGGGATGGGATTTAACTCACAAGGATAACGCTCAAGTTGCAAACCATCCTGCAAGTGCCAGTAGCAAAGGAGATGTAATGGAGATCACAGGACAGGTGTATCTTTGCTAAGAACCATCCAGGCTGCTGAAGAGTTTTTTATCTTGTCTATATGGATGCATTGAAAGCATAATGGAAATCTCTTGGCACCAGCCACCTCTTCTCAAACAGAAGCCTTTGCAGTAGGAATTTCTAATACCGTAGGCAATTTAAAAGGCTGAATTCACCATTGACTGCAGAATCCCCAACTTCTGTGTCTGACAAAGGTTAGGTTGAGACTGTCCACATCGCAAGCCACTTCCCATACAAAACTGGCATGATCGCAGTGTCTGCTCAGAAGGGGCTCAGGACTGAAATAACGAGCAGGATGAGGTGGCTGGCCAAGAGAAGAGAGATGTGCTAGGAGAGCTGAGGGGGAGGGGAAGGAAGTGTTCACAGCATGCCTGTCTCTAGCCTCTACAGATGCTAAATTAAGACACCAAAATGTAAGAAGCAACAATGTAACAGTCACTGCCCTTTTGGTCCCAGAGACACTGTGGTTCCTGCTGGAAAGTGCTCTTAGAAAAAATGACTGAGGTCGGTCTAAAATACAAAAGATTCAGAGAGGCTGAGATTTCCAGGAGGGTCAAGCTACTGCCTGGAAACGGATTACTAGGCAGAGCTGTGCTAAGCCTCCCACCACTCTGGGACAGTGCACACAGCACAGGGGCAGGCGGGAATCCTTCCCCACATGGCAGCTTACCAGGCAACTGAGATCCTGGGATCCAGGTAGTTGAGTTTGGAGGTGCCCAAGGCAATTTGCTTGTTCTCCTCTCTGTCTGTGGCCTGAACCTCCAGCTTCATCAGCTGCTCCTCAATCCTCTGCACGGCTTTTTTCTTACTCTCCACTGTCCTGTGGATGAGGAAAGAATCAGGGAACTGTTCAGAAAGAGCTAGGCCTTCGTGGGAGTGCATTATTATCCTATGGGGATCCAAAGGGACCCTAGTAACTCGCACCTTCCCTGAAAGGATCCAGTGCTTGGCAAATGATACCAGTCAGCACTGAGGTGAAAGGTGACAACACTTTAAACAGTTCAATACACAAAATCAAGAATCTGGTATCAACTAAAGCTATTTGATAACGTTTTAAGGAGGCAGAATGCAGTTCCCCAAGTTGGAATTTGTCCAGGACTCTAGCGGTAACATTCCTATTCCCGTATAAAGAGAAACCCCAGTTTAAAGCCAGGCAGTCCACTCCTGCATGAAGTGGTATGAGATCATCTATTAAGCACAAGAGCGCAGTATTCAGTCTGATCTGAAAGAGGGTCATTTTTCCTACTCTGTTTGTAGAGTACCCCCTTGAAAGTCTAAGTGCAAGTGTACGCTCCTATCTGGTTTTTGCATTCAGCACCCAACACGCTGCTCTGTAGTTTCTACTGGAGCAGACACTAAGATACCAACCATCTCCTACTCTGTGCACCAGAGGGAAAGCACATTGCTCAGCAAACTGCTTCCTGGGAGAGGTAGGTAGGTAGGGCCTGTGTGGCGGAGCAGAACAGAGAGAGGTTTGGACAAGTCATAACAGAATGATTTCTTCACCAGAGACTGAAAATTAACAGAGTGAAGACAGCCCACTCATAGGCTCAGATGATGTGATCTGGGGATTCTGAGGAGTGTTCTGCACTCTCCTGTCACAGACGTGCTTCCAGTCTCTCACTAAACCATCAGCCACATGCCGAGCTCATGGAAGCTTTGCGGGTGAGGGTATGTTTTGTGAAAAGCAGAGATCCATGCAGCTGGCTAGTGACCACGTAAGGAGCGACAATGACAGACTACATTGTGCTCCTCAGCTAGGTGGCCATTTGCTAATGCAGGCTCAAAAGCGTGGGGGTGGGGAACAAAAACTTGGAGGATCATGGATCTGGAGGGAAGGGGGGAGGTATTTAAAGCAGCACCGCTGAAGTAACAATCCCGTTTGGGGCTGTTGCCCTGCGCTGCCGCGTGAGACCTCTTACAGCTTATCTGCACTGAAGCCAGACTTACTTTTTGGACTTTTCATCCCTCCGGACCTTGGCATCAGCTTTGGCGCTTTTCAGTTCTCTCCTGGCATCGGCTAACTGGTCCTTCTTGGCATCGATCTAGAAGAGGCAAAAACCCAGAGAGCAGGGTGGGAATTAGGAGTCACACCCACAAAGTGTAAACGACTACAGAAGAGGGGTTCACTGACATCCAGGTCAACTGTACAAACCTCCTAGCAGATTCGCCACCTGTATCGAAGGGCCTGGGATTCAACCGGTGAAGTATATGTCTGAGTGGGACACGAGTCTGGGGCTTTAAATAAAACCTCACACACTGGGCCTACATTTTCAAAAGTGACCAGTAACTTAAGACACCATAATGGTGTCTAATTTGCTATGCACTTGCCCTCTGACAATCAAGCCCATCCAAGGTGAACACTGGAAAATGGAGTCACTCCAAATCACTAATCACTTTTGTAAAAATTGGGCCATTGGTATTTCAGATGCGTTGTGCACAGAGACCAGCTTGGGGACAGTGCAGAGGGGATTATCTTTGTCACAGAAAGGGGTTCCTGTGGCATTAGGAATGTACAGTTCCAACCAGAAGGTAGTAAGTAGGATAAAGCCTCTGGTTACTGCTCAGGAATTGGCATCTGAGCAAGGGAACTGAGTGGAAGTATAGTAGGATTTGACAAAGCAGAGCTGGCCAATAGCCCATTTAGTCAGTTAGCCTCTCTGAATATGCTGGATGCAAACCAATAAAAATTCATCTAAATATACCATACAATCCCATGGAGGGAAATTTCCTGACCCCGGCTTGTGATCAGTTTATGCCCTGAATCATAAAGATTCCATGCTCTTGATATTTTTTGGAAGATTACAAGCACTGAATCTAGACGGTCAGTCTTAGCTTGGGATCTAGTAAGGTTTAAAGATTCCCAGCTCCTTAGTCCTCAACTGCTATTTTGAAACTCTCCTCCTCCTCCCAATGTAACAACTCAAGTCAGTTGTAAAAATCAGGGGTGGGGGCAGCCAGGTTAGGTGTTACAGAAGCAAGAGAACACCCTAATGCTAAAACAGAACACCTTATTGAGAGGGTTATTTTAAAGTCAGGCTGTGAACAGACCTAGCCACATTTTGACCTCATGGCCTTCGGCAGAAACAATCTGTAAAGGAAGAGGTCGAGTTAGAGGAGTAGAGTGCACTGCACGCAAAAGCTGAATTGATACAAAGGTCTACCAGGCCACTCTGAAAGGAGTAGACACCTGCTCTGGTTTCCTTTCAGGGCCACAAATCTGAGAAAAGGACTGTGGTTTTAAGTTAAGTGTCCTCAGCGTGCAAATCAGACTTTGCTGAGGGGAAAATGACATGTTGCAAGGAAGATATTCTAGGGACTTTTTTGGCTTAGAAAGCCAGCTCATGACCTTGGCACCTGGTTGGTTGGCTAGGGGGCAGAAAGTTAGCTGAGAGGTGGCCGATTTCGTTCTATCCAAGTGAAAAAGGGTGCTTGTGTCTCAGACAGTCTGTCCTCAAGTGGAAGATTTCTTTTTAAAAACCAGAGGACTCGTTACAAGACAGAGTGGTTTCAGACCCAGCCACACTAGCACTCCGTAGGCAGTGGAAAGTGGACTCCCCTTCAGTGGGATTTGCTACACCGCAATTAGAAGCAAATGATGATACACCCACAACCAAAGGAAAAAAAAAGTGATTGCTAGCTCTGCCTTTAATCGAAAGGAGACTAAAAATTACCTTGGTTTGTAGATTCATCATGGATTTCTCAAAAGTCTTTGGTGGCGCCCTCTGGTGGTTACACAAAATAGCAACAGCTCTATTGGCACGATTATAGGAAAGGATCTTTGCTGGGATGTTATCATCCGCTGAAAAAGTCGAAAAGCAGGTGAAACAATTCTGAGAGGTTGAGCAGCCACGGACATGCGCCGTTGCTTTTACTGATTCATATTCACTAATGAGGCTAAGTTAGTCTGAATTCATCTCTAGTATGCCAGCCTCATTTAAATCCCAAACCCAAATTTTATTCTGGGACCAAGGAGTTAAAGATGCCATTTACTTCTCTTTGTGTACCACAGTCATGAGTAATTTCAGCAGAGAAGAGCTCATCACAGTCAACAATGGAGAGGGACAACATATCTTGCAGTCAGAACAGAGTAAGTGAGGATTGTTCTTGATAGTACGTAACCTTGGGCCTGACACTTAACTGTGCTAAGCCGCCATTCCCCCTTCTGTAGGAAGGACGGTATCTCCTTGCCTTAGAAGGAGGGCTGGCTCACCCATGTCTTGTGCAGCATTTGGATGGATGGCGTTACAAAAATGGCCAAGTACTAATGTTGGCCTGCACGTCTGAAGGGGGGATTTTCCAGGACACAGCCACTCTCCCTCTCTTCCGACCTCAAAGGGTCACTTCTAGAATTTTAAGTTTCATAAGATAAAAGACACCCATCAAAGACAGTGGGAGGCAGGTAGGTCCTGGAGACCTAGCTGTGCTGGCTGCAGCACACCTGGAGATGATGGTATGAATGCACCAAGATGGCTGTAGGCCAAGTCTGCATCACCCCAGTCCTGGAGTCACTGGCCCATCCCCAGTGCAAGCCAGTAGCCACAGGGCTGTTTTGGCAGCTGTGGATTGGCTAGAGGCTGCAGATCCCTCAACAAACTCTCTCATGTCAGCCATGCCTCTTATGTTGGGGGCTGCAAGGGGAGTAGCATAGATCTAGAATAGCCAACCCTATGCCACCTGGCATTTTAAGGGAATCCCTAGGAAGCCGGTAAAGTCCTCTTTGAGGTTGCCTTGTGCCACTACAGTGGGACAATACAGCCTTGTGAGGGACCAGAATATACTTTCCCAATAATCTAAACACTTCAAGGGAGGTCAAACTTTGGAACTTAAGCCAAAAGAGGGGAGAGTTTTTGGGGAAATCCTAAGCCATGTTTCATCCTAAATAATTTGTCCATCCCGTTCCTAGGGTTTTGGGCCTCATTATCCAGCAAGACCATTTTGTACTCACTGAGGCACCCCGGGGATCCACCCCAAGGCATCACCACCACACAAATCACCACCACAAATGAGGCTAGGTGGTCCCAGACAAATAGCACTTACGGGTAGTGAGTTCTTTTAGCTGTTGCTGTAGCGTGATGGAGGCATTGTAAGTACGGAATACCTTGGCTGTCAGGCCCTCCATAAGGTCTTGAAGATGTTTATTTAAGATACTGGTCTAAGGGAGCAGAAAGAGTTTGAGGTTTCAGTCACTCCAGCATTAGGACTAGAATCCTTCTGAATATTTTCATCCTTGCTAGACTCACAGTCTTGCCATTGGACCAGAGGTTTAACTGTGAATTTCTAGGTATCCACACTATGATCCAGGCAAAGAGAATATGTAACCCATGCCTGGAACCTTGCTGTGTCTTCCTTAGGCCAATATAGGAATAATGGAATATGTGGTAGCTACAACTATTGACAAAATGAACAAGGGGCTGGGGCGGAACTGGGCTGTAGATCCGCACTGATGGAGACTAAGGAGGAGGAAGAACCAGCATCTGATGTGATCACTTGAATGAATGGCAAAGCAATTCTTCTTCCTTCACTGTTATACTTTTGGCCCCAATACGTGGGGGTGGGTCTGTCTCACCTCAGTAGAGGCACTCAGCTCCTTCACAGTGTTTAAGCTGATCTGAGTGTGTGTGTGTGGGGGAGTGGGTAGCAAGGCTATCACCTCACACGTCCCACGCCTCCTCCCCATGCTTAGGCTGCTGTTGCATAGCAACAAGCCCTTAGTCGGAGCAAGCCAGTCTGCTTAAAGACTAAGATTTTAGACCAGTCATGTAAATGGGCACATCCCTACAGAGACAGATGGCCATTGCCTCTGTGCCAGTCTTTGCCAGGCCCACTGGAAGGAGACAGATGAAATCGAGGCCTTCTCTGTGGCAGTACGATTTGCTATTGGCTGGCCAAAACAACAGAGCCATCGTACCACATTCGTCTAATAGCATAGTAAGAATCACTAGGGTTAGAGTAAGGAGCTCTGAAGCAGTATTGTTGCTTACATTGAGTCTGTCAAAGAGGTCATCCTCAGGCTGCTTGTTCTCCATGAACAGCTGTAGATTCTTAAAAACCTACAAGAAAGGAGAAGGGGAAAAAATACTTCACAAGGCAAAGCAAGGAGACTAGATGGCCCTGGGGTTTGGGAATGGGATAGAGAGCCTTTTGCTTCTGGGTTCCCAGTTCAACAGTGCCTGAAGGTCATTACCTTCTAAAGGCTACCTGGTCATCCATGGGAGAAGAGTTGGATCCCATTCCAAGTGGACAGGTATCCACATCCCAAGTCACCACTCAAGCTTGTGCTAACAGTCTCTGCCCTGGCAGCAGAAGAGCCAAGGAGTGAATGGCCCATCTCACACCTCTGAGGTGATCCCTCTAGGTCAGAGCTGAGGGAGACTCTACTACCGCCGTTGCTATTAATTGCTCTGGTTAAAGAGAGAGCCAAGCTGGCACTTTTCCCTGGCAGAACAAGGTTACTCTCGGAGCATCCTTGCTATCCAGTGTGCACCCTAATCCTTCTCCCATTGGGCAGAGTTGCCATCTCAGGCCCAAACCAGTGACGTAAACTGCCTTGGAGCCCTGATACAGCCACATCCCTTAGTTGCATTTGATGTTTCATATAACTACACCACAAGCAGTTACACTCAAAAACAATCAAGGCTTCCTAGATTATGCAGACAGACCATGAATCCCTGCTCTACATGGCTCTGAAATCACTTGAAAATTCAACTTCCAGGCTTTTCAGCCACACATTTTGATAACAAGACGACATCTAATACACAGAGATTTCTATTTCCATAATAATCAATTCCCCCACTGCGAACTCTTAAAGAACACACCCCAAGAGGGACTAATGCCAATGAATTTAGTAACAGAAAAATAGATTTTTCTTTCTTAACCCCTGTGACTCCCTCATTTCTATAACAGCAGCAGTTTGAAAAAAAAAGTCAACATTTACTGCTCTTCACCATTCAACTCGTCACAGCATTACAAACACTGTATTTTACACACTGTGCTATCTGCATAGTTAGTGGGCCAGATTCCTATCTCTTACACCAGAGTAAATACAGCATAAATAACTCCCTGGATTTTGTTTAATGCCTCTGCTTATATTGAATGGATGGAGATTTATTCTGGAGCGATCCAAGTAACAACAGAGATCGAACTGGTGGACTGAATATAAACAAAGCAAATAAATATTGCATGGAACAGGAAGGTCTCAGTCAGCAGGTATGTACTTTGTACAATAGTTCTTAGGTCAGGCATACTTCAGCGAAGCTGCTCCACTGATTTACACCAGAGTACCTGAGAACAGGGCCTAGCCCACTGAAGGCAAACATTCAGACGTGAGCTTCAAGAAAAGCAATCCCTTGTATAATATCCAGGCACATGTCCGTGATACTTGAGGCATAACTCCAAGTTTGCTTACTGCTACACTAGTAACAATGCAGCCCGGTACTGGCCACCCTGTGCCCTTCATGCTGCTGGGGAGGTTTGGCTTTCGCACCTGTGGATATGACTGTGTCCCAAAAACGTCTATCACCGAGAAAAAAGCAGGATGCTAAGGCTGCAGACTAGCAACCCGTCCACATAATGGCTTTAAAATAACCATTGCTGGTCACATAGGTATGGCACGGATTAAATGGCCACCAGCTCAGAGCATGGAGACCTTAGAAAAGGAGAAAACTTCAATAAAGGTGGTTACTTCACATCAGAACCAGGCAGGTGGCAGCCTTACTCCTCCAAAGCACCCACAGAAAGGGAAGGTCAGAAGATAAGCTATCTTATTTTCTGCCTTCACATTTGGATAAAAAACGATGTACAGGAACTGCCACTTCTGGAGATTTTCCACCAGCCAGTTCCTCCTTTCCTTGCAACACTGCACGGGGACAAGAATGAGAAACATCTCACCCTCTTCTCAACGGGGACTTTGTTGTAGTATCGGATGGAGTCTTTACCGAGGAAGTCAAATTCAACCATGTATTCCTGGCCATCCAACTCCGGATGCAAATTAATGTGTTCCACTCGGAGGGAGCAGCAGCCAACGGTGTCCGCTGTCTCCCCTTCTTCCTTCTCATTACCAGCTCTCAGGGCAAGCTACAAATTGAACAAGAGAAGGGGAGGTGGGCAAATGGAATCAAAATAAGAGGTTTAGCATTTCAAACTGCTTTGGTAATTTATGGATTGTGGGGTTCTCTAGGAGTCTTGTCTGCCCAGTAACCAGGGTATTCCGATTTAGCGGGGTACAGTGTGTGCCTGATCTTTGAACAGAAGGGAAGCATGGACATTCAGAGAAGCTAAAGACAGGTAACTCTCAAAAGGAGAGGTTTGAAACTTAGATTACCTACATTAAAATATAGATAGTTGGAGACACAATGAAGTGCAATGGAAGTTATATGCCTGGAGCCAAAAGAGGGAGAAGACATCAAAAGATGCATCAAAATCAGGATAAATAAAAAGTTGATTATATTTTAAACTGGATTTTTTATATAAATTAAAACATTAAAAAAAACCCTGTTTAAAATTAAATTTGACATTATGACAACCTATGGTAAGCCCTAATTTACTATAATTAGTAAAATTATTTAAATAAAAAAGAAAGCTTGTGCCTTAGTTACTTTTGGTTTCATTTTAGCTAGCAGTTGCAGAGAGAACATATATTAGTGTTCTTCATTTGCACTAGTTTATTCAAAGGTGAGAGACACTGACAAAGCTGGCCAAACAGGAAAGCTTTTCCTCTTCCAATATAGGCATACAAACCAGGTGGGAGAGGATGAAATCTATTAATGCTAAAGACATGGGACCAGATTTTCAAAGATATTTAGACACTTTAGGATATAGATAGGTTCCCAGTGGGATATTAAGAGCAAATAAGCAGGTTTAAAAATAAGAATCTGCATAAGTGTAGATTGCGCTATATGATAGCTTAAATAAATGTATATAGCTATAGCGTATCCTCCTCGTTGGCCAAAAGTACCACCACATTTAGAGGCTACATATAATTGCAAACAAACATGTTTTCATATTACCTACCAAGGAGAATGAACCTTTCTTTAGGAAAATAACTAAAAAGTACACATGCAAAACAAGATTAAAAGCAATTATTTACAAAGTTTCCTGCTTGCTAATTTAAATCATGACTAAAATTATTGTGATTTAATTCAATCCACACTGATCAAAATGAGTAATTAATTGGTCACAGAAGCCACACAGCAGTGCTATCACTATTTGGGACACAGTTTTAAATACTACAATTACGTAAACTTGGTGACGGACTACAGTTTTCTTAATTGTGGCAAGAGGAAATAGCACAGTTCACATCAGAGTCGTGAGCTTCATAACTAAGTGGTAATAAAAAGCAGAGCATTTCAGTAGGAGTCAGAAACCACTGGAAGCCAAGGGCCATACAGCCACCTGCAGAGCTCCCACTGATCCAACTGGGGGACTCTGGAATTAACCTGTGACTTTTGTCGGAACAAAACAGTATTGCCCAACATAGCCAGGTTCAGTATGGCAATTTATTGATCTGGATTTCCAGTTAATTGGGAGGAAGTGGAGACCAGAGACACTCCAGGAGAAGACCTCTGGGTCCTCTGAGGACTGGACTTCTAATAGAATAACCAGTAGTTCTCTCAAAGCCCTTCAACTCCCTTATTTAATTTGTGCAGTGGGTGAGCGTTTCTATCAGAATTTTATTTGGGCTTAGGGACAGGTGCCCAACAGCCCAGCATCTTTATTCAGAATGAGGCAGGAAGAGGAAACTGCCAGAAATCAACCCTCACTTTATCAATGAAGTACAGTGCCACAGCTCTCTGTCGCACTTTCATCTCTTTGGACTTCCAGTCTTCTCGATATTGATTCCGTATCTTATCCACACACTTCTTCAACCTCCGAGCCGTCTCGTATTTCTGCCAGTCCTTCTCACCCTGCAGAGACAGTCACAAGAAAGTCAGCACACCTGAAAGTGAGCAGCAGAAGCAGAGAGAGTTCCTACTCAAACCTATGTGCACAAAATCACTGGGAATTCATTGATCAAAGTTCTGCCTGAACTAAGTTCTCATGCAGTTGCACATCGTTCAGTAGCCATGACATCAAGTGCCTGCACAGAAGTCAGAAATCAGATGAGAGAGGTACTTGGTCTTCCAGGCCCCTCAATGTACAAAGGTACCCCCTACTCTATTAAGGAGATTGCAATTTTCTTAGTGGTCCTCTTCTCACAATTAGAGACCCACTCAGTAAAGCCATAAAGACAGCAGAGTGAACTCATTTAAAAAAAGATTTGAATAGCACATTAGATGTGTGTGATGATACGGTTACTATACGTCAGCAGAAATTATGTCCCACCACACACTCAGGTCAAGACTCTTATTTCGCTCCAGGGGAGCCACCGACTAAGTGTAGTGGCTCTCTTAAAAACAGGCAATTTTCCTGCTGAGAAGGCCAAAAATCCGTTCTACTAAAAAAGGAAATCCAATTACCTTCAAAATCTCATCATTTGTTTTACATGATTTGACAATTACCAGCTATCCGTGCCTACAGAGGGGTTTGTTCTTCTCAAAACATCACCGTCGCCTCCATCTTGCAGTGAAGTTACATAGCTGGATTTATGCCTTTTCAATTGACTGACACCCAGCACATAGTTAGGAATTCACTGCATGATCAGGCAGGAGACACTGGGGCCAAACTTAGAGACAAAACTGGCAGAAATTTTCTTCTACGTTTACTCCAGAGCATGAAAGGCTCCCAACTAGGACGGGAACATCCTTTCATCCAGAAATCTGAAAGTACTTCATAGATATTATTCCACACCCCTACCGAATAGCTATTACTCCCTATTTGGCAGATGCGGAAACTAAGGCAAAGTGACTTGCCCAATATCACACAGTGAGTCAATGGTAGAGTAAGAAAAAAGTTGGTCTTGCCTCCCTGTCCGCTGCCTTAACCACTAGATAGACACACTCCCCCCCTTAAGAGAGTTGGTTAAGATACAGCATGGCCAAGCAACTTTCCAAATAAACCATTACCTTGATTCTAGAGCTGGGGTTCAACATGATATATTTAATAGATCCTTGGATGTTTTCTGTCCATGACACCAACCAGGTCACCTTGTTATCATGCCGGACCTCCTTCCATTTGTGACCTGGAGGAGGTGGGGGAACTTTGGAATCCCTGCATAAGGTAACAAAAACAGCGAGAGGAAAGAAGTGGTCTTAATAGACCCCAGGTGACAAAATATAGATGACTAGCAAAGATTAAAGTGTTGATGGACAGCAACAAATATTAAACAAGTCTCTCTCCCTACTCTAGTCTGGGCAACTGCATTTCTGTAGCGGGATAGTAAGATGAATCAAAATGAAAGTCAAAGATCAAGAGATACACAGTCATGGTTATGCTTCTTATGGAATTATTCCCTTTTGTTAACTATTGTGATAAGTAGCATTGTTGGGAAGCTCGTTGCTTTGATTTGGGGATGTTTCTGCAGCTTCACTAGTCTACATGGAGAGGGAGAAGTCTGAAGACCCTACACATTGGTCTGTTGCCTCTTAGGAAACAAGAAAAAGTCAAGTGGGAGATCCATACATAAAATAAATACCCTTTGGCCCCAAGGGAATAGAATGTAACAGGAGCTGCCCTGCACTGTAACAGCAGATGCTGGTGTTGATCAACACTGAGGTGTGTGGACAGAGCTCTGTGTCTGTCTTATGTAAATAATGGCTTGTAGACAACTGATGCTTTCATTATACTTCTCACCCTTCAAAATACCTAAAATGACCAAGAAACCCAACACATGAACTTTTGAATGCTTAGATGCCATGTCAAGTTACATATACGATAAAAAAAAGTTATCCTAACTAGTAAGCAAAGCAAGGTGCAAAGCATCCCATGCTCACTTGCTGCAATTAATGATGATGTCTTCTGGCATGATCCGTCTCTTCAGCATGCCCATTTTGGGATGGTTGCCACGCCCTCTGAAGAGACCAGGGGGTTCAATCTTGAAGTTGGCGATCCTCTCCTTGTGGTTATCCATGATACAAAAGCCATATTCTTTTAGTAACCGCTCATTCTCCTCTTTGATTTTCTAGGAAGACACAAAGCAGGGGGATTGCACTGCACCCAAAGACACCAAGTAGCTCAGTGACAGAACGAAGCAAAACTCATTTATTATTTGTATTGCAGTAGCACCTACAGGCCCCAATCCAGACTGGGGCTCCATTGTACTAGGTGCTGTACAAACACTGAATAAAAGGCAGTCTTTGTCCAGAACAGCATACAATCTAAATGGCAAGACAAACAGAAATAAAGTCAGGAACTAATAGTGAAGGCTACGATTTTGTCACAGATGTAACTGAATTCATGACTTCCAGAGACATAGTGACTTCAGACCGTGGTGACTGGGAGCTGCAGGGTCTCCCCACTACCCCTGGGGTGGGGGACCCTGGAACTCCAAGCTGGAACCCCCGCAGCTACCCAGCCACCGCAGGCAGTGTGGGGACTCTGCAGCTCCCCATTTTGTTAGGGATATTTTTAGTAAAAAGTCAAGGACAGGTCACGGGCTTCCGTGAATTTTCTTTATTGACCCTGCAGGACCTGTCCGTGACTTTTACTAAAAACATCCAAGACAAAATCTTAGCCTTACTAATACGCTAATGTAATACATGCAACATGTACAATTTTTTCTAAATTTGTAATTACATTTCACTTGTCTCGGACCTATTTCCTCAAACCAACTGCCTCTCCATTCCCCTCTGTCCATGTGCCACAAACATCAAGTTTAAGGACTTTTGATCCACTGCATTTAACATCATGTTGTTTAAAGAAACAAGCTTCTCACTTTGAGACCTAATAACACAAGGTTGAAAGGTATGAAGAAATCAATCAATGCATCCTTAAATGAAGTTGCACCAACTGAGAAGTGGACCAAAAAAAGCCCCTTCTACTCTATTAGTTATCTGGGGTGGGGTGTGTGTCAACCAATATTTATCAAATAAAAAGCT
Source organism: Caretta caretta (assembly GCF_965140235.1). Taxonomy (NCBI): domain Eukaryota; kingdom Metazoa; phylum Chordata; order Testudines; family Cheloniidae; genus Caretta; species Caretta caretta. The sequence goes on from NC_134218.1 coordinate 21,514,723, forward strand.
GAAAGCCAGAAAAGCCAGGCACATGCTCTTTTCCATATTGGGAACCTTTGAATCCTGACACCATGGGGTTCAACTGTATTGGGAAACCCATCCCCCATCCAATTAGAGGAGCTCTGAACCTCACCACTTAGGACAGTTAAACTAGAATTACATTACCCAAGGCACTACATGGAACCAGATTTAGATCTTGTGATAAGTTTCTAGTTCTTACTAAAGTGGGTATCTAGGGGTTGTGTGGGAATGGAGGGAAGACATGCAGATACTCCTTGGAAAAAAAAGCAAACTCTTTGTCCTAGTAACACCGTGGTGCTGAAGGAGAAAGGGCCAGAAATGTTTTATCATCAGAAAGAGAACTGCAGTAGGTGGAGGTTTCTTGCTAAACATTGCTCTCAACATATTACCTATGCAGACATGTTAGAGGGACATAAGTGACACAAGGAATCTCAGGGATGTTACTAGAAAACAAGCTGCTGGCCTCTTAGTCATCACATTAAGATCAGCAGAGAGACAGACTTTTAGCTAGAAGTGCAATACTTCTGCCAATCTCCGCTAGGTGGGGAAGGTTCTAGCAAATCCCTTCAGCGTGAGAGGAGTGACAGACTGCGCATAGATGATATGGCCAGAGGAACGAGTAAAGGATAATGATAAAAAAAACACCTAAATGGCTAGAACAGTCTTCTACAATTCCCTAGAGTACCTGTTTCTCTTCCTTGGACATCTGTTTCCTAGCTTCTGACTGAGCTTTGAAATACTGGCTCATCTGGGAGAAGTCACACTTGTTGAGGTTGGTGATGGTACTCTTTTCTTCTGAAGTCATTTCCTGGGAGGATGAAAGTAGAGCTTGAAACCTTCTTATAGTTAGAATAAGGATATTTAATTGCCCCTCCCAGCCCCTAAAAAGGTATCAAAGGGCAAGTGCTCCTAATAAACACAGCTTCTGCCTGTCTATCAAAGAGCTGTCAACTTCTAGTAAGTACTCAACCTAGTCAGGGAGAATGAGAAAAGGATGAAGAGGGTATATGTGGCACACAGAACATTAACTGTGTCTGATCTTTGCACGCACGGAGTGTATATTCTATTACACAGCAACCTTTCAAACCACTTAGCCATTCAAGGGTTGACGACGTTACTGGGGGAAGGAGAGGCCACCGAGGTAACCCGGGCCAGCTGCCTGAATATGCTTATTCTCTTGGCATGCTTATACTGGTTGGGGTGGTGAAGCTCCTACTTCGCAAGACTCAGAAAGGGGCTAGCCTCTGATACAAAGGTAGTGATGGCTCTTCAATTCCACAGTTTCAGTGGGGCAAAGATTCATAAAATTCCAAAGCCAGAAGGGGTCACTGTGATTGTCTATTCTGACCTCCTGTATAAAACACAGGCCACAGAACTTCTCCAAATAATTCCTAGAGCAGAGCTTCTAGAAAAACATCCAATCTTGATTTTAAAGTGGTCAGTGATGAAGAATCCACTACGACCTTCAGTAAGTAGTTCCAACGATTAGGAACTTTCATTATTAAAAACGTGTGCCTTATTCCCAGCCTGCATTTATCTAGCTATGACTTCCAGCAACTGGATTGTGTTATATCTTTCTCTGTTAGGCAGAAGAGCCCATTATGAAATATTTGTTCCCTGTGTAGGTACTGCTAAACTGTAATCAGGTCACCCCTTAACCGTCTCTGTTAAACTAAACAGATTGAGCTCCTTGAGCCTATTGCTATAAGGCATGTTTTCGAACCCTTTAATCATTCTCCTGGCTCTTCTCTGAACCCTCTCCAATTTATCAACATCATTCTTGTATTGTGGACACCAGAACTGGACACAGCCATACCAGTGCCAAATAAAGAGGTAAAATAACCTCTCAACTCAATATTTCCCTGTTTATGCATCCCAGGATTGCATTAGCTCTTTTGGCCATAGCATCACATTGGGAGCTCACGTTCAGCTGACTATCCACCATGACCCCCACATCTTTTTCAGAGTCACTGCTTCCCAGAATAGAGTCCCTCATCCTGTAAGTATGGCCTACGTTCTTTGTTCCTAGATGTAGACATTTACATTTAGCTGTATTCACATGCATATTGTTTGCTTGCACCCAGTTTACCAAGCAATCCTGATGCTCTGTATCAGTGATCTGGCCTCTTCATTATCTGCCACTTCCCCAATTTTTGTGTGATCTGCAACTTTGGCAGTGCTGATTTTGCATTTTCTTCCAGGTCATCGATAAAAACGTCATGATCAGCTCAGCCATGTCACATCACATGCAAGTATGACTTGCAAAAGGTCAACCCTTGTTCGTTTAAGAAATATTTACCAGGAGGCCCTTCCTGGAAAACTACAGCGTAAACAGGAACTTTCAGTGCTGACATCTGAGCCAGCCCTTTGGTCTCTGCCTCGCACTAGCATTTTGTGCACCAAGTCAGAGTAGCCCATTTCTCTCTCTAACACTCAGGAGAAAATGGCCGTGTAGGCTGTCATCTCAGTCCAGGGATCCGTACCTTTCTCCAGTCTTTAAAAAAGTTTTTCCTGAAGATATCCTTTGTAGTGTACTCATGATCAAGCATTTTTGCAAAGAATGTAGCAACTTCTTCTGCTTTGGGGCTCAGCTTCATTACTTTACCTATGAGAGAGGAGGTTTAAAAAAGGTCAGCTGAAGATGTTCATCCCCTAAATCATTCTGCTTTTTGCACTGTGATGTTTCAAGAGATCTTGGAACCCTTCCGTGCAACCGTGGACTGCTGTGGATGTACAATACACAGCCAGATTAGCCACCCTATGGAAGTATACAGTTTGTCCTAGTATTTCAGCGAGGTTTTGTTCAGTGTGCTGTACAGCACCACAAACTAGTGTCCCTTGACACTAAGTATGGGATGCAAAGGGAGTAGAGAAGAATGATCAGACTATTGAGGCCTAAAATTTGACTTGCATTAAAATAGTTATTATAACATCTAGATCATATGATATGATAATATGGCTTTTATTCAATTCCATCTTCTGCCTCTCAACATCTTTACTAAGCCAGGAGACAACAAATCATTTAGCCTTCCTATTCCCCTCACACACACACACACTGTTTAAAACAGGTCAACTTCCTGTCTATGAATAGGCAGCTATTTCTAGCCAGGAACAGAGGCAAATCTCTGCCAAAGCACGCGCCAGTGACACCCACAAGTAGGGTAGTAAGTGGTGCCAAACACTCATCTCCCCTCGCACAGGAAGGTAAGTATGTGCGAACTCTACCAACCAATGGAATGAGAGATTCAGGTAACATGGGAATACACTCCAGTGTCTCCAACTCCTCATACTCAAAACAGAGTCACATTTAGTTCTTTCAGTGATCGGTGAGGTCATATTTCAGCTTGGTTGCAGGATCACAATAGAGCCTTTCCTCAAAATGAAATCACTGTGAAGAAGAGATCTTTTGGGAGTGAGGAAGAAGAAACTGCTGAACATTCAAGGTCTACCTTTTCTACTGAGCATGCCTCTTCAGTCCCAGATCTCATTGTTGACATCACATTATGCTCCGGCGCTCTCTGAGAAATATTTTGAATGCATCTCATGGATACAGCTAATAGCGAGGAATATTTTAAATCCCAATTGCTTGTTGAAGGGTCAGCACCAGTGATTTTTTAATTGACTCTTTTACCTCACAAAAGTCACTGCCAGAACTGTTGATGTTAACTGTTTATTAAAATACTGGGGAAGTAAAATGTAGTCCTCTTGATTCACCAAGTGAAAGATTTACATTATATGCAAAAATTAAAGTGAGGAAACTATCTGCCCAACCTAAAGAACTTAAGTCAACAAAACATAGCAAAGGAAGGCTCACTTAGGCCAAAGATGATTGAATACGTCACACTAGAAACTAAGATACCAACAGGATTGCTGTTAATTTAATTGTAACAAATATACACTGTTTGTTTACTTACAGCAGGAAGCAGCAAAACAGAGGGTTGTAAAGGGAAAAGGGTTAAGGTTGAAAAAGGTGCCAGTGATCAGCTGGTAAGATGTTTTGGGGGTTAAATCCCATTAAAAATTGCTCAAAAGTTGCCTGCAGTTGGCACAGAGTAACTACTGGCCACGGTTGTTATTTCGTAAACAGAACTGCAGAAACAGACTTGCTTGGATTGAATTTCATCCCTCACTTTCCCTTCTTTCAAAGGCTTGAGCAGTCTTCCTGTGATGGGACTACAACTTCAGTACTATGGAATTTATCAAGAGCCCTGAAGTTAGTAACTCAGCTCAAAAAACAAGAGCAACTAACAGGCTACTTTGGCGTCCACAGCTCCTTTACAGGAGTCTGGTGCTGCAAGTGACTGGGAGCTCTAGCAATAACTCAGGCAGTAATTATGGACACCCTGTCGGATGGAAGCCGGCATTCTGCTGCAAAAGCAGGACTGGTCCTGGGATGGTCTCCTCTACTCAGAGGAAGCTGGCAGGTGGTTGACCAAATGTGGAGTACTGAAGGCTAGAAGTTATTCTGGGGTAATCTCTGAATTGGACAATGTCTCCTGAGCACAGACAGTAGGATGCTGAGCAGATCTCTCACAATAGCATGTGTGTGAATTCAACACCTCATTTTCCTAGAGATGGTCTTTGGGGTGGCTTGGACATTTGTTTGAACGTGTTACTGATTAAAAAGAATCTCACCACTTCTAATTTTAAAACTTCCACAATGTTTCATGGGAACAGCCCACTGCTTCTGAAGCAATTTTACAGACAGATGCCGCTTTAGAGTGAAAAATTCAATTTTCATCCACTCAAGTACCTGTCACTTAATCTAATCCCTGGTTAATATGTTCCTCCATTTAACATGATCATACCTGCAGGAACCAAATCATCATTTATATTAAAATAAGTTCTGCCTTTTATTCCGATCACTTCAGGCAGGTGTTATGGGAAAAATTAATTGGATATAGAAAGCTGCAATTGAATTAATAATAATAATAATTTTGAAAAAAGAGACCCCAACACTGAATGAGAAGGATGAGGGCCCAAGGAAGACCAGCAATAATGAAAAATAACTACAACAACATGGTGCCTTGGTCAAACGTCGTCACTTATGGTGTAAGCATTATCACATGCTACGTGAGCTGTGACACGTACCCTTGTGATCACAGTGAAAATAAATGCAATTGCTTATTTCAATCCAAATAGATTCTAACAGAGGTTTCCTTGTTTCTATAAAGCTTATTCCTCTTTTTATGATCCCTGGAATTTGCTTATAGAGCAAATAATTAGCCTGGACCACCACCTCACCCCACTACTTCGCAAGAGAACCCTCATCTCCTATTCAGGATGCCACAGTCTAGCCCAGTAAGCGTGAACCCTTAACAACTTACCATCATAGTAGAACTTGACATTTTCAGGCAGAGGTTCATATGGCGGAGCAAACACAGGACCTTTGTGCTCTAGGAATTTCCATTTAATACCTTCAGGATAGCGCTCTTCCTCCCACCTTTAAAGAGAGACCGACAAGCTGATACAAACTCACCCTCTAGCCATCATTTCAGTGTCTACACGGGAGGGTGACATATAAAAACAGTAAGCAATCACTGCACTGCATTTCAGAGTTCACAATGAGCAGTACACAAGCAAAACCTAGAACACCAACTGCCATCTTTTTGAAAAGCATGGAACAGGCTCCAGACAAATTAATGCTGTTATGCCAGAGTTATATTCAACTGAGTTGCAGCACGGATGAGATTAGCCCATCATGTTCTTCACCAAACAAATGCATGCATGTGTACTTAAGAAAGGAAAGGACTGAATGCCAGGTATAGTACAGGCTTCTTTACAGCAAACTGTCAGTTTAACGAAGCCCTCATCTAACTTCCAGTCCAAGATCTCTCCAGAACAAATATGGACAACAGTAGCAAATTACGTGATCACTTTCTGATGTGGACAGATGTTCCAGTAAGGATAGACATGACAAAGAGAAATTGATTTTCACTTGTGACCTAAGCAAACTCAGGTGTTTCAGAGAAGAAATATTAATTAATTAATCCCCTCTGTCACCTCGCGCTCCTTTCCTTTTTTTTTTTTTTTTCATAATAAAGAGAACATGTTCTCTAAGGCAAGCACAAAACAAAGGATAAGGACAAAGGTGCCCTAAGGCTCCTACTGCAATAATTAATTAGGTCCCATAATAACCATGAGGTAGGTATTACTATTTTCCAGCTGAAGAAATTGAGGCAGAAAGGTTTAGAGACTTTTCTGGTGTTAATCAATGGCCAATGACACATCCAATAACAAATTGAAGAGCCCCAAGTCCTGGCTTCCCAGTCTTTTGCTCAAACTACCACACCACACTCCTTCCATACATCTGCACTGATCTTTTGTTATAGTGGTCTCATAAATATAAAGGGAAGGGTAAACCCCTTTAAAATCCCTCCTGGCCAGAGGAAAACTCCTCTCACCTGTAAAGGGTTAAGAAGATAAAGGTAACCTCGCTGGCACCTGACCAAAATGACCAATGAGGAGACAAGATACTTTCAAAAGCTGGGAGGAGGGAGAGAAACAAAGGGTCTCTGTCTGTCTATATGCTGCTTTTGTCGGGGACAGAACAGGAATGGAGTCTTAGAACTTTTAGTAAGTAATCTAGTTAGGTATGCGTTAGATTATGATTTCTTTAAATGGCTGAGAAAAGAATTGTGCTGAATAGAATAACTACTTCTGTCTGTGTATCTTTTTTGTAACTTAAGGTTTTGCCTAGAGGGATTCTCTATGTTTTGAATCTAATTACCCTGTAAGGTATCTACCATCCTGATTTTACAGGGGGGATTTCTTTACTTCTATTTACTCCCATTTCTATTGTCTTCTTGTAAGAAAACTGAATGCTTTTTCATTGTTCTCAGATCCAAGGGTTTGGGTCTGTGGTCACCTATGCAAATTGGTGAGGCTTTTTATCCAACATTTCCCAGGAAAGGGGTGTGCAAGTGTTGGGAGGATTGTTCATTGTTCTTAAGATCCAAGGGTCTGGGTCTGTAGTCACCTAGGCAAATTGGTGAGGCTTTTTACCAAACCTTGTCCAGGAAGAGGGCTGCAAGGTTTTGGGAAGTATTTTGGGGGGAAAGACGTTTCCAAACCGCTCTTCCCTAGTAACCAGTATTTGTTTGGTGGTGGTAGCGGCCAGTCCAAGGACAAAGGGTGGAATATTTTGTACCTTGGGGAAGTTTTGACCTAAGCTGGTAAAGATAAGCTTAGGAGGTTTTCATGCAGGTCCCCACATCTGTACCCTAGCGTTCAGAGTGGGGAAAGAACCTTGACAAGTGGCAATAAAGTAATTGTTACATACCATTGGGACAGGATCTCCTGCTGAGAAAATAGTCTATTTCACCTTAGCATTTATGCAGCAGGGGGACACTATTATCCTGTCACAGCATTCGATCTCTTAATCACCCAGCCAACTTGCTGGACAAAAAAATGCCATGTTTCTCCATGCTGCTCCTGATTCCTGTATCCCCAGCCCCCTAGCCAGTTTCACGCTGGAGTGAGTCATCAGCTGGGAGAAGACATACATGTACTGGCAGCAACGCAGGAAATGTTGTGCACAAATAAGTGCTGGTTGCTGCAGCCCTAATTAGATAACAGGATCACTGTATAAGAGACAGGTACCATATAAATATATAATAAGGCTTCTCTCTGAGGGAGCCCTAAGTGCTTATTAGCCTATATCCATATAGTGTGACAGGGTCAGGCCAGATGGCTATAGGAGAGTAATAGAAGGCAGATATATTAGCCCCAGGCTAAGTAGGTCCCCTTTCTCTGAGTAAGGTAAAAGGGAAAGTTCCAGAACAATCAGGAACCTTCTGGAGACCATTAAGACAGGCTGATTAGAACACCTGCAGCCAATCAAGAAGCTGCTAGAATCAATTAAGGCAGGCTAATCAGGGCCCCTGGGTTTTAAAAAGGAGCTCACTTCAGTTTATGGTGTGCATGTGAGAGCTGGGAGAAAGAGGCGCTTAAAGCTGAGAGTGAGAACGTGGACTGTTGGAGGACTGAGGAGTACAAGCATCATCAGACACCAGGAGGAAGGTCCTATGGTGAGGATAAAGAAGGTGTTGGGAGGAGGCCATGGGGAAGTAGCCCAGGGAGTTGTAGCTGTTGCACAGCTGTTCCAGGAGGCACTCTAGACAGCTGCATGCCACAGGGCCCTGGGCTGGAACCCGTAGTAGAGGGCGGGCCTGGGTTCCCCACAAACCGCCCAACTCCTGGTCAGACACAAGAGGAGTTGTCCTGGACTGTGGGTTCATGAAAATGCCCAAATTGAGGGCTGCTGTGAAGCTCAAAGGCAAGCAAATCCGCCCATAAGCGCAAGATCCACCAAGGTAGAGGAGGAACTTTGTCACAATAGGCACGGCTGAAATGCAACCACAGCCAGAGAGGAGACCAGGAATCAACTGGGACATAGCACACTGCTATGATAGGATGATACTGTTTTTGGCCAAAGCACCTTGACCCACCTTTACTTTTACAAGATGTGCAGTGAGATCCTCTGTGTCCAAGCAGAGCAGACAGAATCTCAATTGTTATAAGCCTCAGAGTAAAGACACCAACGAACCGAGGGCTTCCGTTCATGACACTGCAGTTTGTACCATGTGGGTGTGAACTGCAGGGTGAACAAAAGTGCTACATTGTAACTGCCCCACATGTACGCCGCTGGCACGAACTAAAAGGTAAATTTTAGTTCATGTCAATTTAGCCCTCTAGGGCTATGTTAATGTGAACTAGGTACCTCTTAGTTTGAGCCAGTAGGCTCCACATGGGGCAGTTACAGTGCAGCCTTTTGGCAAGCACTGCAATTCACACCCCACGTAGTCCGCAGTGCTATGCAGTGGAGACAGCCTATGTTTCGCACATCTCGACGTATCCAGTTTGCAAGAGCAAAGGCTGAGCTGATCACTTTGAGACCCGAACCTGTAGTACTAGGCGATTTCTAACCTGAAGTTTCCAGCACGGAGAAAAAGGTGACTCCTGAATAGTGGCTATTTGGCGGTGAAGAGGGAAGGAGATAGTCTGCCATGACTAAGGCTACGATTCTGTCACGGGTGTTCTTAGTAAAGACATGGACAGCTCACAGGCAATAAACAAAAATTCACGGCCCGGAACCTGTACCTGTGATTAAATCTTAAGGGGGACCAGGGCCGCTGTGGCAGGCTGCCTGGGGACTGCTGCCCAGGCTGCCGGAGCAGTGACCGATGTGGCTGTCCCCAGAGCTGCTCCAGCAGCGGCTGGTGTGGCTGTGTCCCCCGGGTCACTTCAGCAGCAGCCGGTATGGCTGTCCCCCGGGCCACCTGAGCAGCCGGCCCCAGAGCCAGCTGCTTGGGCAGCCCTGGGGTAGGCCAAACTGGCCCCTGCAGAAGTCATGGAGTTTGTAGAAAGTCACAGAATCCCTAACTTCTGCGACCTCTGTGACAGACACGGAGCCCTAGCCGTTATTGTTGCAATACTTTAGGATAGATTTGCTACTATTACTTTTAATGTTTGTTTGCCTCACTAGTCCCCTCACCAACACCGCTCCTGACATTCCCTTGTAGAGATTTTGTACCTCTGAAGCCATCCTACTCTCTAGTGATATTGAGGTTAGATTCATTGTTTTGTGGGGGCACTTCTCCGGTTTGGAAGTTGAGCTGACTCCAAAGTGGTTGTGCCTTCAAATAGGCTGTTCCATGCTAGAGGACTTCAGACTAATTCTGTGCTCTAGAATCAAATTCATTAAAGAGTGTGCTTCCTCTGACTAAGTAATTCAAAGACAGCAGCAAGACTATTCAATCCACATTCCAATTAGGGATGCTCAAGACTGGACAGACATCGCTCTTGAAGCAGGGGCGTGCAACTAATGGATAGAGCACTTGACTGGGACCCAGGAGCCTGGGTTCTATTTGCAGCTCTGCCACTAACCGAGTGACCTTGAGCAAGTCATTTCACCTCTGTGCCTCAGCTTCCCTGGTTGTAAAATGGTGATGCCAATCCCATAATCACTAGAATTAAGATGCTCAAGAAGGCAAGCACTAGAGAAAACAACACAAAGAATTCAGATCTTCAGAAAACTGACTGGCATGGAACAAAATCCCTTGAAGAGCTGAGTCTGAAGTGCTACAAGATGGAGATGAAACCCATTTCACAAAAGACATGCTATAAAAAGCTGCAGATGGACCAAGCAAACACCAGCAGAAGGACATTCCTACTAACTGCCGGGTTTTGCACTTTCAAATACAGCTTTGCTCAGCAGTCAGCACAATTTGCTGAGCTCTGGCACAGCTAACTGGAATTATGCTGCCAAGACAGGCAAGTAGAAAGTTCTGTGGCCTTCCAATAAAGGCTTGCTGACAATACTGACTATGATATAAAAGGGGGAAATTAACTAGTAGGATACAGAGACAAAAACCAGGAAGGTTTGCTTGAGATAAAGCCAGAAGAGAGGCTTGTTAGGGCAAGAGACCATTTCTGGATCACCAGTTCTTTATGTACTAATGGTTACATTAAAACTGAAATAGATGAAAGCCAGAGGACCAGAAAGAGGTCAGGAAGCTAGGAGGGAATTCAGAGAAGAGCACCAGCATGTTATGGAGGGGCTCAAATGATACACTTAGGATGAAAGAGTAAAACCTAAACATACAAGGACATTTGGTGATCAGGGTTGCATTTGAAATCATGACAATTGGAGTCAAATATTTGAAGGCTGTAAACACTCTGAGGAAGAGGAGTTATTTTAGGGTGATGCAAGGCATGATGGGGTGAAACTGAGCAATGCAAGGTGAATACTAGGAGGGGTTTCCCAACAAGGAGGTCTAATAAAACAGCACAATAACCCCTCAAAGGGAAGAGGTAGATGGAAGCTCCGAAGTTGAGTCATTCGAAGGTCTTACAGAGTGCTGAGATGACAGGAGTCTGGAAAAATATTTGCATTTGAAGCCAAGCTGTATTAAACTGTAGGGAATGATGAGGGCCAGTCCTCAAATACATGAATATTCATTACCCTACACATACTCTGGGGGACAACACTGGATTGTATCTGAGATGCCAGTACAAAACCACTCGTAAAGAAAAATTCATCCGCTGAGTCATCAAGCTGACAAGTTCTTCAAGGGGAAAACAACACAGGTGCCTCTCATATCCCAGAGCCAGATAATTTTCTCCCTCTTGCACTCAAACTCGAGAATCCTCATTTATTTGTAGATCTATATTTTTAAATGCCAATGTCAGTGAACGTTGAACTTCAGTCACTCCAGTTACATTACTTTTTGGATTCTGCACAGGGGAAAAATGCTTCCCATTCAAACTGTATTTCCAGATTTGACAGATTAAATCTTAAATGCTTTTAAAAACCTCAAATAGAATGTGTTGATCAGCTTTCATTCATGTGTTCTTTAGGTAGTATCCCTTTTGTGAAGGGAGATTGTTGCACAGCTGAGATCAGACTGTAATAAACGGGGGTGAAAGCCAAAATTATTTCAACTGTATCCTTCTAGTTTACGGAGTTCCCAGGATCAGGTTTGCCTTTGAAGTGATACAGTGCTTTGTCTCCAATTAATATACCTGCACATAACCAAAAAACCTAAATCATCAATAAACGGAGGAGCTTTCATATTGCCTCATGATGGAGGAAACGCCTAGTGTCCGATCACTATGGGTAGCCTCTGTTTTACAGCAGGGAAGAGAATGGATCCATCAGCTTCTGGATCACTTGTTCCAGGATAGGAAGGAAACTAGTTCATTTTAAGGCAGCTCAGAAAAGCTGAAAAATGAATATCGTAGCACTTAAAGTTCTGATTTTTTTAACGTAAAGAATGAATATTCTGAAATGAGATTTTAAAAATGTTATTGAAAATTAAACCACACATTCAGAACACAAACCTTGATATGTGCCAACAGTAAAAGATAGTGGATCTGCAGGTCCCTATTTAATCTCTAGTCAGAGCACGATATAATGGATTTGAGGGTAAGCAGAGAATGACAAAAGGTTAATTTATCAGAGATTTTACCATTTCCACTTTTGCTCTTCCTCTTTCTTCTGCTTCTTTTTCTTGTTGTCTCCTTCAGGGACTTTCTTATCTTTGCTCTTAGTTTTCTTGGCTTTGTTGTCCTACAAAGGGAGGACAAGGAGGAAAGGCAGAAGGATTATTAGAACACAGCTACGTTTTATTCAACAAGATATTTTTAAAATAGAAAGACTCTTACTTAGACCAGGTCTACATTAGAAAATTTGCAAGTATAGCAATGTCGGATAGGGATGTGAATTTCTGTGACATTTCTGTGCTGTTGAAAGTCCTAGTGTATACATAGTTATACTGGCATAAAAGAGTGATTTTGCCGATACAGCTTATTTTGCACATAAACCCTACCAGCCCAAAGCACTTTTCTGCTGGCAAGTTGCGTCTACACTAGGGTTTTCTCTGCTGGTACAGCTATTTCAGCATAGCTTTTAAGTGTAGACTACACCTTCAAGAGCTAAGCACACCAATTGGAACCGCTCACTCAAAAAATACATTTCACCAGCATCCCTCTGCCAGCAGACTCGGATCCTGGAGCACTGTTCCTGCCCAGTAAGTAGCTGAAATCTCGTCATCTTAATAGCTTCTATTTCCTTTCCAAACAGGGCAGGACCTCAGGGCCGATCTACAATGGCTTTTAAAAAGCACTCGGCAGCTGCTTTGAGACTGTTACAGCTAAACCATGTACCAACTTCTTTGCCTTTGAGCTGCATCACATCATCTGTGCCAATACCAAAAGTTAATAAAGCTCCTTTTTCCATTGATAAATGCATCTGTACGGAAAGAGGGGCGTGCTACGTGGATTAGTCTGGGAGCATTAGAGCTGATCTACACTTACAATTTAAGTCAACGTAGCTGTGGTGTTCAGGGGTGTGAAAAGAAAAGGAGTACTTGAGGCACCTTAGAGACTAACCAATTTATTTGAGCATGAGCTTTCGTGAGCTACAGCTCACTTCATCGGATGCATACCGTGGAAACTGCAGCAGACTTTATATACACACAGAGAATATGAAACAATACCTCCTCCCACCCCACTGTCCTGCTGGTAATAGCTTATATAAAGTGATCATCAGGTTGGGCCATTTCCAGCACAAATCCAGGTTTTCTCACCCTCCACCCCCCCACACAAATTCACTCTCCTGCTGGTGATAGCCCATCCAAAGTGACAACTCTTTACACAATGTGCATGATAATCAAGTTGGGCCATTTCCTGCACAAATCCAGGTTCTCTCACCCCCTCAACCCCCTCCCAAAAACCACACACACAAACTCACTATCCTGCTGGTAATAGCTCATCCAAAGTGACCACTCTCCCTACAATGTGCATGATAATCAAGGTGAGCCATTTCCAGCACAAATCCAGGTTCTCACCCCCCCCCCACCCCCATACACACACAAACTCACTCTCCTGCTGGTAATAGCTCATCCAAACTGACCACTCTCCAAGTTTAAATCCAAGTTAAACCAGAACATCTGGGGGGGGGGGGGTAGGAAAAAACAAGGGGAAATAGGCTACCTTGCATAATGACTTAGCCACTCCCAGTCTCTATTTAAGCCTAAATTAATAGTATCCAATTTGCAAATGAATTCCAATTCAGCAGTTTCTCGCTGGAGTCTGGATTTGAAGTTTTTTTGTTTTAAGATAGCGACCTTCATGTCTGTGATTGCGTGACCAGAGAGATTGAAGTGTTCTCCGACTGGTTTATGAATGTTATAATGCTTGACATCTGATTTGTGTCCATTTATTCTTTTACGTAGAGACTGTCCAGTTTGACCAATGTACATGGCAGAGGGGCATTGCTGGCACATGATGGCATATATCACATTGGTGGATGTGCAGGTGAACGAGCCTCTGATCGTGTGGCTGATGTTATTAGGCCCTGTGATGGTGTCCCCTGAATAGATATGTGGGCACAATTGGCAACGGGCTTTGTTGCAAGGATAAGTTCCTGGGTTAGTGGTTCTGTTGTGTGGTATGTGGTTGTTGGTGAGTATTTGCTTCAGGTTGGGGGGCTGTCTGTAGGCAAGGACTGGCCTGTCTCCCAAGATTTGTGAGAGTGTTGGGTCATCCTTTAGGATAGGTTGTAGATCCTTAATAATGCGTTGGAGGGGTTTTAGTTGGGGGCTGAAGGTAACGGCTAGTGGCGTTCTGTTATTTTCTTTGTTAGGCCTGTCCTGTAGTTGGTAACTTCTGGGAACTCTTCTGGCTCTATCAATCTGTTTCTTTACTTCTGCAGGTGGGTATTGTAGTTGTAAGAAAGCTTGACAGAGATCTTGTAGGTGTTTGTCTCTGTCTGAGGGGTTGGAGCAAATGCGGTTGTATCGCAGAGCTTGGCTGTAGACGATGGATCGTGTGGTGTGGTCAGGGTGAAAGCTGGAGGCATGCAGGTAGGAATAGCGGTCAGTAGGTTTCCGGTATAGGGTGGTGTTTATGTGACCATTGTTTATTAGCACTGTAGTGTCCAGGAAGTGGATCTCTTGTGTGGACTGGACCAGGCTGAGATTGGTGGTGGGATGGAAATTGTTGAAATCATGGTGGAATTCCTCAAGGGCTTCTTTTCCATGGGTCCAGATGATGAAGATGTCATCAATATAGCGCAAGTAGATTAGGGGCTTTAGGGGACGAGAGCTGAGGAAGCGTTGTTCTAAATCAGCCATAAAAACGTTGGCATACTGTGGGGCCATGCGGGTACCCATAGCAGTGCCGCTGATCTGAAGGTATACATTGTCCCCAAATGTGAAATAGTTATGGGTAAGGACAAAGTCACAAAGTTCAGCCACCAGGTTAGCCGTGACATTATCGGGGATAGTGTTCCTGACGGCTTGTAGTCCATCTTTGTGTGGAATGTTGGTGTAGAGGGGTTCTACATCCATAGTGGCCAAGATGGTGTTATCAGGAAGATCACCGATGGATTGAAGTTTCCTCAGGAAGTCAGTGGTGTCTCGAAGGTAGCTGGGAGTGCTGGTAGCGTAGGGCCTGAGGAGGGAGTCTACATAGCCAGACAATCCTGCTGTCAGGGTTTAACTTGAACTTCTGGTTTAACTTGGATTTAAACTTGGAGAGTGGTCAGTTTGGATGAGCTATTACCAGCAGGAGAGTGAGTTTGTGTGTGCATGGGGGGGTGGGGGTGGGGGTGTGAGAAAACCTGGATTTGTGCTGGAAATGGCCCACCTTGATTATCATGCACATTGTAGGGAGAGTGGTCACTTTGGATGAGCTATTACCAGCAGGATAGTGAGTTTGTGTGTGTGGTTTTTGGGAGGGGGTTGAGGGGGTGAGAGAACCTGGATTTGTACAGGAAATGGCCCAACTTGATTATCATGCACATTGTGTAAAGAGTTGTCACTTTGGATGGGCTATCACCAGCAGGAGAGTGAATTTGTGTGGGGGGGTGGAGGGTGAGAAAACCTGGATTTGTGCTGGAAATGGCCCAACCTGATGATCACTTTAGATAAGCTATTACCAGCAGGACAGTGGGGTGGGAGGAGGTATTGTTTCATATTCTCTGTGTGTATATAAAGTCTGCTGCAGTTTCCACGGTATGCATCCGATGAAGTGAGCTGTAGCTCACGAAAGCTCATGCTCAAATAAATTGGTTAGTCTCTAAGGTGCCACAAGTACTCCTTTTCTTTTTGCGAATACAGACTAACACGGCTGTTACTCTGAAACCTGAGGGGTGTGAAAAAATCTGCCCCCCAGGGGCACCATCGCTATGCCAACATAATCCCCGGGAAGACACAGCCAGGTCAATGGAAAATTACTTCTGTTGACCTAGCTACTGTTACTCTGGGAGGTGAAGTTCCTACAGCGATGGAAAAAAACCTTACATCACTCGAGGCTGTATGTACACTACAGGATTATACCAGCATAATGTCCCACAGTGTAGACATGACCTTAGAAAGTTATCTTCTTGAATGAGTCTTAAAAATCACCCATTTATTTCAGGGTAGAAACACTCCTTAAATTCCTATTTGGGCTAATAGGACATCAGACAGATTAGCTTTCATTGTTCTACAAAATACCACAAGCACTCCTTTCTTAAATCCAGAAATTATAACTTTTTTCTCACAATTTACCTCTTCCTCCTCCTGTTTCCTCTTCTTTGATTTCTTGATATCTTCTGTTTTGATTTTTTTGGGTTTATACTCATCACTGTAAGAGACACGGACCAGTTAAAAAAAATCACTTCGTTTCCTGATATGCACTTACATATATATAAGCATGAAGGCTACATGTGCAAATTCACAAACACCTCTGGGATAGACACCCATGCTCCCCATCCTCCCAAACTTACAGTGGGGTCCTCACTAAGTTTTTCAAAAGAAAGAAGAGCACTTTTTTGCTGGAATGGATTCAGAAGCTCTGCCCCTCACCATACAGCCAACAGACCCCTAAAATGACCTTTACAAATCTGAAACTGTGATGTGAAAAATCCTCTGAACGTGCAAAGATTTAGCGAACTTCACTAACTCCAAGTGAGCCAATTCCCAGGCATTAGTGGCCACCCACTGAGAAGAATACCAGATAAAGACTGGAACACTTTACAAGAGACTTTTTTGGGGGAAAAAGCCCATCTCACTCATTTTTCCTTGTCACTGCTAACAATCAGATGTCACTTCACTCCAATCAGCTCACTTCTTGCGTACCAGTTTGTTCAACAATGCCACGATAGTGTTAGTGGGGTCATAATCCTTCCATAACAGACACTGGACTGGAAAGTCACTAAAACTTATCAAGCAGAAGGCAATGGCTGACTATATAGAAGAAAAGTTCTAACGTCACGTCCATCTCTCTTTTGGAAATTGACAAATACTACACAGTAACAGAAGAAAAATGGGACTGTGGTAATGGTCATTTACTAAGTATGGAAGCATGACTGTGCTCCTCAACTCAGTAGCAGTGATAAGTAATGGCAGTGATTTACTCAGATGGGTCACAATAAGATACAGCTTTGCAAAAAGCCCATTTTACTGTGGGACATCACATGGCCTGTAAGTCTTAGGTGTGCATTTTGATTAAATTATTGGGATAACTCACAACATATTTAGACCCTTTTAAAGGGGAATCCATGCCAAGCAGCACAGGCGAAATTAGGGCTGACAAAGCTTTTTTTTCTCCTGTGCAGTCATTTCACCGCGCAGCAGAAATTACTGCAGCCACTTAGTGAACGATTATGCCCCTCTTACTCAGATTTACGTTTTACATTCTTAATACCCATGTCCCTTTTCTCTGCCTGCTTTTTGATTTTGTATTCACTAGTTTTGCAATGCTTAACGGCACCTTTTCCTCCTCGACACAGAGCACACCAAAGGATACTTTTGCAAAAGGGCTGCATGGGTACCAGATCAAAAATACACCTAGAACATTCGTAGATATTAAGCATAGCAAATTTATCTTCCAGAAAAAAAATCTTGATCTAGATCCCCAGTCCCACATCCAACTTGTTCATTCTGAAAGGCCCAAAACCCCTCTAAACCATTCTCTTCACACAGGCACAGTACACAAGTTACTTACTCGTCCTCCTCCCGAGGTCTCTTTAGGGGTTTGGAGTCCTCCTTGGGAGATGCATAATAGCCATCATCATCAGGTTCATCTTTAATACGTGGCGGACTAAGGAAAAAGGCAGAGTGTTGTTTGTTTAAATACAGAACAATTAGTCAAATAATTTTTTGAAAACAGAACCGATTCAATGTAAGAAGTGAACTGTAAAGAGATACTGCTGGCTGGTCTTGGAGTGCAGAGTTCTGTATTTCTCCTAGCACCTGCACCAGTGCACCCCTTACACTGTCTGGGAGTATGCAATTCCCCCCACAATTGCTGACTCTATCCAAAAGACCTAAAGCAGTACAAGGAATGCAGCAATTTTTTACGTGTTAAGGTTAGGGTTCTAGGTTACTCTGAGTCTTATATTTTAAGTAAACACAGTGCAGCTTCCAAAAATTTACAAATGTATTGTTTAAAAACTACTGAAGTCTATGCATTTATGCTGCGAAACAGGGACATCATCAAGTAACAGAAGTCCAGAGTCTTTGTTAAAAACAGTATCTCAAATGAACAGTTTGATTTTAAAAACAGCATTTGCAAATAGAACCTTGCAGCATTATACTAATTTGTGAGAACTAGATATGAAACAGATGATCAACAAAAAATTACACTAATTAGCCTATTTTCAATATCTAAGCTGCAAGAGTGCAACATGTGCATGCTCTCCCCAAGCTCTCAAACAGACAACATAAATATTAAATTAGGCATAACATTTTCAGTCTTAATGTGCCATAATGCTAGGAGCAGAAATAATTTTAAGACATTTTAAAAGATATTGTCCTTTTAATTAACTTGTTTTTAAATTTCAGTCTTTGCTTTTGTAAAAAGCATTTCACTTATCTTTATAAAACAAATAAGCTGCAAAAGGAATCAGAAATCTAACTATTTCTGAATCGCCCTAAATGCAATTCTGGTCAGGTAAGCAACTCTAAGAGCAACATCTTGAGCTTTCTTATTCACATTCCCTCAAATGATTTCTGTATCAAATTAGCTCAGTTTCCAAGTCAACACTCAGATTTTGTTATTGGGTGGAATGGGAAAAGAGAAATCAAGCAGCAGTCTGCATTGTACATCACCCTCAGAGAGAGACATTCTGGAATCTTAATTTAGCTGGCAATTGTGTTGATGAGGCAGAACAGGACAGTTTGCTCTTTCACAGCTGTATAGCTTCTGTGCCGCTGGCAGATGTAACTCAGAAGACAGAGAACAGATATGTGCTGTTACAAGGAGCCATTTTTATGGCATTATTTATAACTAACCAAGACTTAAGCTTCCAGACGTTTGAAAAGTATCACCATAGGGAAAAAAAGTATTCGTTTACCCTGTACAATTTATTCTCCCTGGAAATAGAGCTCTGTGGCTTTTTGTCATCATCACTGTTATTAAAATGTTGTCTGCTTTATACAAGGAATCTTAATGCAGAAACATCTCCAAGCAGTTGGCAATAGGCAATGAAGTTTGAGACAGACAATGCAAAATGGAATAAACGGGGTACCACATTGTTCCCGAGAACACACATCTAGCTTGCCAAGATGTAACCCAGGCCATAATGCTTCCCCCTGCATCCTCCAAATCTTATTTTGGGTAATTTAGATTTTTTGGAAGGTGACATACTTCTAGTGAGCTTGACAATGGAACATTTCAGTGGGAGAAATACAAATTACTTCCCTATTAGCCTGTTTTGGGTTACCAACAGTGAGAGTCTGGGAAAAGTCTTGAACTGGCATGAGGAGGTAACGATGCACTGGTTACACAAAGTGCTGCAGCTGGAACCTGTGCTGAGCCAATTCCGTTAGTATGGGAGGGCCAAGTGTTTCCAGCTAAGGGCTTGTCTACACTTGAAACGGTACAGTGGCACAGCTGCAGCTGAGCTGTTGTAGCACTTCAGTGCAGATACTACCTATGCCGACGGGAGGGGTTCTCCCATCAGCGTAGGTAATCCACATCCCTGAGAGGTGGCAGCTAGATTAATGGAAGAATTCTTCCCATCCACCCAGCGCTATCTACACCAGGGGTTAAGTCAGCTTAACTATAGTGCTCAGGAGCATGGATTTTTCACACCCCTGAGCAACACAGCAGGGTCGACCTAACTTTTTAGTGGAGACCAGGCCTAAAACACATACATTCGGTGAAACTATGACAGTGCTCAATTGTCTGACTAGAATCAAAGGGTTAGAAGGGACCACAAGGGTCAACTAGTCTAACCCCCTGCCAAGATGCAGGATTTTTTGTGTCTAAACCATCCAAGACAGATGGCGATCTAGTCTCCTTTTGAAAACCAAGTGAAGGAGCTTCCATAACCTCTATAGGCAGCATGTTCCATCAGAAAGAGTTAACAAAAGGTACCATGCGCTGTATTAGGTAATTATGGCAATTGCCACTTGCTTATGATAATTACGGTTTGCATTTCCAAGGTAGTAGTTCTGAAAGGTCCTTGGAGAGGGGCATTTCTCTTTCCTCTACCAAGTCAGAAAAAAGCGTTAAATGCAGAGCCTACATGTTCAAATACTGCTACCTGAGAACTGAAACTACTGTATCAAGAAGAGATATTCAAAATAAGCATATGATTCTAATCAGGTAGAGCACAGGCAGGCTCCTTCTCATGACCCTCCCTGCCACAATTCCACTTCAGACCAAGGTGAGACTGGGATGAATTCTCAGTAGTGCGTAAAACTAAAGACAGCCCCCCCCCCCCCAAAAAAAACCCAAAAAACAAAAAAGGGGGAGAGGGAGGGAGGGTTTGAGGTTTCCAACCCTAGATATAAACTACTTTCAAGGCAGCAGATCTATTTCAATACACAGCAGATGGTCAGGCACCCCAAACTGAAAAACAGTCACAGGACCCAGATTCATGATCTGAGAACTGGATTTAAAGGAGTAAACAAGAAATCTTTATTGTTTGTCAGATGTTAAGAAATAAATGGCACTTCTATTAAAAATTCACAAGTAAATGAACTACAAGTAAATCTAGTGGTGATTGGTACAATTCAATATTTATGAAGTCTAGATGGTTCTTTAAGGATTAGGAAGTCAATAGAGTAGAATAAGTGACAAATTTTCTCAATTTTTTTTGTTAAATTTTAACTAGTGGCCTATTTGCTATTTCTTTACAAACTAGGGTTTGAAATCCTAGTCCCTCGATCTTGCTTTCAGATAAGCAAGTACCTGGGGCGTAGCATTATCAACCCCAACTCCAGAAGACAAAATGCATAGAGAGTCAAATGCTTGCCACGACACCCACTTTACAGCAGAGTAAGGACTTCTTCTAGCTCCCAGTTAATACCATTTCCAGGAGTCGGTTCTGCCCAGGGCAGAACCTAGTTTCCAGATCACTGGATGATAGCATTCAAGAATCCATGGTAAGGAACAATCCTGAATGCATAGAATAGACCAGATGTCCTAACAGGTCTTTTCCCATCACTGACTTCTGGGAAGTCAGCCAATTACCCAAAAGTGCATCCATTTGCTTGAGATGGGGGCTCTTTATATGGAGGAAAGAAGTCACTGCAATATCAGAGTGTCTGCCTCCACAAACTGGGTGGGAGGGGCCATAACAATTTGAGGATTGGGAAACAAAGCAAAACCATGACAAACTGCTACATCAGATTACAGACCCCAGACTCACTTTCTTACCTGGAGAAACCATTTTCCTTTTCCTTCTTTATTTTTACATCACCAGAAGATTTGCTCTGAAAAAGAAAAGGGGACAGAGAACCTGCAGCAGGAACAAGTGCTCATACTATTTGTAACTTAGTCCTTTTAGCACACCCAGGATGCCTACATCTTTGTTATCAGCTACATTCTGGCCTTCCATTAGTGTCAGTTGGCAAAGGTCAAGTGTAGTTATCAGTACAATATCTGCTACATCTTATACTGGGAAACTGAAGCCTGCTGTTGCATAGAATGAACTTAATCTAAATTGACCTTTGACGATTATGAATCTAAACTTGATATTGATTTCGGAGTGGAATTACAATAGGAAAGATGTAGAGCAAGAACCTTAGTGGTGTAAGTAGGCACAGCTCCATTGATTTCAGTGGAACTGTGCCCATTTACACCAGTTGAGGATATGGCCCCTAGAGACTGTGGCTTACAAGATATTGAGCTTTAAGTCTCAAACTTAATTTGGGGTTAGTTTCCACTATTAGGTAACTAAAAACTAGAAGCAGTTCTTGTGTCTTCATGTAGTGCAACAGTTAAAGCAGAATTGCCCCTTCCCACCCACATTAAAGAACTACCTACCTTTTCTTCCTTTCGTTTCTCCTTGTCTCTATCTTTGTGTTTGTCTTTGTGTTTCTCTGAGCTGCCATCTTTGTGTTTGGTTTTCTCTTTCTCTTTGTGTTTCTTCTCCGAGGAATCTTTGTGCTCACTGCAAGATAGAAGAGTCAGTTCAATGAGGGGCTGTTAAGAGGCTTGACCAACAGGAGCAACTTACAGTGTTAACCGTATGAAACTTACAATAATCTGAAATAAAGTCAAATTAACAGGAAGATACAACAAATCAGTCAGATTCATGGCATTTACTTTCTTCAGAAGGGGAAGAAGGAACACAGGGTAAAACCACAGCCGCTAAGTACTCCAAATCAGGTTAACAGCATCAGTGTGAGGTTGCCAGTGAAAAATCACAACATGATATATTTACCAAGGTCAAACACTTTAGCTTGGCTATTCACTGTTCTTGTTTCTGTTTCCAATTAAATCCTGAAAGGTCACAAGTGAAGCGATACTGATAGTCACATTCCACTCCTCTGTGGACATTTGTTTAGATAGTAAGTAATACATACCAGTTTTGTAGTTTTGACATTTTCATCCAAAGAACTAAATTCACTTTATAAACATTTGGTAGGTGACTATTCCCCTATCAACGGAGGAGAAACTGAGGCAGAGAAAAGTTAGTGACATGCCTAGGGTTACCCTAAATCAATGGAATAAAACTCAGCAGTCCCTAATTCCTAGTTGCTTGCTCGAACGAGGCCTCACTAAACCTCTGTCAAAATCACTATACAGCTCAGCACAATTGGCTTTGTGCTCAGGAGAAGCTCAAGTCAGAATAATAACGACAAGTCAGGACAGGAGTGCAGAGATGTTACTATGCCTAGTTTTAACAAATGCTATGAGTTCATTGCCACTCAGATTCAAGTGCTGCAGATTACAGCATTGTCAATCAAGTGTTCAAAAATAATAAATGAGTCTGCAAAGTCATGATAAAAAAAACCAAGGTTCTTTTTATTTCCCCTTTTGGTTTCTGAGCCTTTTAGGATACACTCTGATCACATTCTCAACTTTTTCACTTGAACTATGAGGGCTAGATTCTCAGGTTGTTACTTGATCCCAAGAGCTGCAGTCTCATGAAACACACCAATCATCTCAAGACTCATGTTAAAAAAGTCACAAGAGTTGGCAACACAGAATTAGCAGCACGGTTCTTGAAGCCAAGCAGCAATACTACTAGTTCAACATGCCTCAGATATAGGCTTGTTTACAAAACTGAATGAAGTCCAATTAAAACACAAGAAAAAGACCATGGCTCCCTGCAAGACAAACATGGGGGAAAAAAACAGTTACCTTTTCCATAACTGGTGTTCTTCGAGATGTGTTGCTCATGTCTATTCCACAATAGGTGTATGTGCTCGCCACGTGCACCAGTGCCGGAAGATTTTCCCCTAGCAGTACAGGGGGGGGGGGGGGCGGCAGCCTGACTGGCACGGTATAAGGGGAGCTGTGCGCTTCCCCCCACCCTCAGTTCCTTCTTGCCAGACAACACCGACAGAGCGGAAGAAGGGTGGGATGTGGAATAGACATGAGCAACACATCTCAAAGAACACCAGTTACGGAAAAGGTAACTGTCTTTTCTTCTTCGAGTGATTGCTCATGTGTATTCCACATTAGGTGATTGCAAGCTATATCTGTTGGAGGTGGGTAGGAGTTCACAAGTTTCCAGGATGGAGGACAGCCCTGCTGAACCCGGTGTCATCCCTGATTTGGGAGATGATCGCACAGTGTGAGGTGAACGTGTGAACCGAAGACCACGTTGGCGGCCCTACAGATGTCCTGCATGGGGACGTGGACCACGAAGGCTGCTGGCAAGGCCTGTGCCCGAGTTGAGTGTGCCCTTACAATGGGCGGCGGGGGAACACCCGCCAGCTCATAACAGGTGCGGATGCACAAAGTGATCTGATTGGAAAGCCGCTGAGTGGAAATCAGCTGGCCCCTCGCACGCTCGGCTGAGGTGACAAACAGTTGCAAGGACTTCCTGAATGGCTTGGTCCACTCGAGGTAGGAAGCCAGAGCCTGTTGCACATCGAGCATGTGGAGACGGCACTCCTCACTGGACGTGTGGGGTGGGCATGGAGCAGAGGACCGGTAGAAAAATGTCCTGACCCATGTGGTAGATAGAGACCACCTTTGGGAGGAATGCAGGGTGTGGGCGGAGCTGGTTATATAAAAACCGTGTACGGCGGCTTGGAGGTCAGGGCTCTGAGCTCCGAGACTCGTCTGACCTATGTGATTGCAACCAGAAAGGCCATCTTCCACGAGAGGTGAGACCAGGAGCACATGGCCAGTGGATCAAAAGGGGGCCCCATGAGAGGAGCCAACACCAAGTTCAGGTCCCACTGCGGGACCAGGAGTCTAGAATATGGGTAAAGACGGTCCAACCCCTTGAGGAACCGGCCAGTCATAGCATGGGGAAATATCGTGTGCCCCTGCACTGGCGGATGGAAGGTAGATATGGCTGCCAGGTGCACCCTGACTGACGAAGGCGCCAGGCCCTGGGCTCTCAGGTGGAGGAGGTAGTCAAGAATAAGGGATCGGGGCAGTCACGGGAGAGACACCATGGTCCGCCGCCCATCTAGAAAAACGGGACCACTTCACCAAATAAGTGCGGCAAGTGGAGGGTGTCAAGGAGGATGCGCTGAACCTGTTCTGAGCATGTTCTCTCCTCTCCGCCTAACCACTGAGCAGCCACACCATGAGGTGAAGAGCCGCTAGCTTGGGATGGAGGAGGCGAGCCTGGTCCTGAGAGAGCGGGTCCGGGTGGAGCGGCAACAGCCACGGCAGAGCTACCGCCAGGCCCGTGAGGGTCCCATACCAATGTTGCCTGGGCCATTCCAGAGTAATCAGGATGACCTGGGCCTTGTCTGTCTTTATCTTCTCCAGGACCCTGCTGATTAGAGGGAATGGGGGGGAAGGCGTAGAGAAGCTGGCCTGACCAAGACAGGATAAAGGAATCATAGATCGCCTCCCCTCCACAGGCCCCCCCCAGAGCAGAACCGGGTACATCCCAGGTGGAACTATTCGCGACTCAGCAGAACCGGCGGAGTTCCCCACCTTCGGAAGAGCCGGTGGTCCACTTCCGGGTGGAGGGACCACTTGTGTTGCAAGGAAAAGTCCCTGCTCAAGTGATCCGCTCTCTCGTTCCGGACACCCAGAAGGTGGAAGGCCCTCAGGTGGATGTTGTGGGCTATACAGAAGTCCCACAGCCTGAGGGCTTTGTGGCAGAGGATCGGGCCCCGCGTTGTCTGTTGATATAGAACATCGAGGAAGTGTTGTCCATGAGGACCCTGACTACCTTGCCCTCCAGGTGTGAGTGGAAGGCCATACACGCCAGCCACACCGCCCTGAGTTCCTTGACATTTATATGTAGGGTCAGGTCTTGGGCTGACCACAGGCCTTGGGTCTGAAAGTTCCCTACATGGGTCCCCCAACCCAGGTCCAACGTTGGGGACACCAGCTCCAACGACGGGGCACTGTACCTGAACAGGACCCCTTGGAGCATGTTTGGGGCGGACCACCACTGTAGGGAGGTGATCACAGAGTCCGGCACGGTGAGGACTTTGTCCATCCTGTCTGGGGCCTGGGAGAACTTCGAGGCCAACCAGAGTTGGAGGGGCCTCATCCTGAGTCTGGCGTGACGGACCATGTATGTGCACGCCGACTTGTGACCCAAGAGCTGCAGGCAAACCCTGGCTGTTGTCACTGGGAATTTTGAAACGAGTCGATGAGACCTTTTCAGAGTCTTGAATCTGTCTGGAGGAAGAGAGGCTGTGGCCGAAGCTGTGTCCAGGAGTGCCCCAATAAACTCTATGCGTTGGACCGGGACTAACATGGATTTGATGCTGTTTACCAACAGGCCCAAGGCGGTGCATGTGGACAGGAGGTGCCCTTGACCAGCCAATCGTCCAGATAGGGAAAAAAATCTGGATCCCCCCCCCCCTTGAGGTAGGCCGCTACCACCGTCATGCATTTCATAAACACTCTGGGGGCACTGGACAGACCAAACGGAAGGACCGTGAATTGGTAGTGATTCTTTCCCACCATGAAACGGAGGAATGGCCTGTGCCCCTTGAATATGGGGATGTGGAAGTATGCGTCCCACAGATCGAGGGCAGCATACCAGTCCCCGGGATCCAGGGAGGGGATGATGGAGGCCAGGGAAACCATGAGGAACTTGAGTTTCACCATGTACTGGTTCAGACCTCGCAGGTCCAGGATGGGTCTGAGCTTCCCTTTGGGATAAGGAAGTATCCGTAGTAATACCCCTTGCCCATGAACTCCTCGGGCACCGCCTCTGCCGCTTCTAGTCCTAGGAGCCACCCCACCTCCTGCTTGAGCAGAGCCTCACGCGAGGGGTCCTCCAATAGGGACGGGACGGCGGGTGGTTGGGCGGAGAGGAAGTAAACTGGAAGGCATAACCCTGGGAGATGGTGCTGAGGACCCATCGGTCCGAGGTTAGCCGCGACCATTCTGGGAGGAAAGCACACAACCGGTTGGAGAAAGGGAGCTTTATTGAGAGTGGATCCCTGATGAAGACTGCCTGCTTGCCCTTAGAGGAGCCAGGCTGGGGGGCCGGCCGAGACGGCCTCTAAGGCATCTCTTATAGTCCCGCTGTTTCTTGTGGGCGGCCTCATACTTCGGGAGGGTGGCCTGGGCAGGAGTCTGCTGCGCCTTGAACTTAGGTCTTGCCGGAGCCGGTACATATAGGCCCAGAGTCTGGAGGGTCGTGAGGGAGTCTTTCATGCCGTGCAGCCTTGTATCTGTCTCCTCCGCAAACAGGGCTTTCCCGTCAAATGGGAGATCCTGCAGGGAGGACTGCACCTCGCTGGAAAGCCCAGAGAGCAGGAGCCATGGCACCCGTCTCATGGACGCCGCGGAGGCCATAGATCGTGCGGCCATATCTTCAGCATCCGAGGCTGCCTGTAGGGATGCCCTAGCGGCCGCTGCCCCCTCCTCCACTAGTGCCTTTAACTCCTTTCCATTGCGCTACTGGAAGCCTGCAATTGGAGGCTGGTGTCTGCCACAGGGCATTTTAAATTTTAGCCACCCCTTAATGGAGAGGCAAGGCCACCCTACTCATGCCGACGAGGACAGCATGTTAAACAGGGAGTCTGAGGGCTCTTCCATCTCCTCTGCCTGGAGATGGAGGCTTGCTGCCACCCTCTTTAAGAGTTCTTGATGGGCCCTGAAGTCCTCCTGCGGGGTGGAGGGGGGCGGGGCCACAATCACCTCCTCCCGGGCGGGGCAAGAAGGCCAGTGCAATGCTCTGGGTATCGGCCGGCACTGGAGGGTCCACCACCTGGTCAGACTCCGGGAACGGTGCCGAGGATGCACGTCCCACCGACTCCTTCCTTGGGGGTCTGGAGGGGGAGGCTGATGGTGCTTCCGAAGCTCTGGCCATCGAGCAAGCTCCCACCGGGGACTGTGCCAGAGGCCACGGTGCCCATTGGTACCATTGGGCTGGCCACAACGCTCGGTGCCACTGCACCTGCTACACCACCGGCGGGGCTGGCTGTTTGGCTTGGCCCATTGAAGGACGGCTACGAATGGAGGCCAGGCTGGCGTACGATCTGCTGGACCGGGAGGAGCGGTGGTGCCGGGATCTACATTGGCCACGGGACCGCGATCTCGACATGGAGGACCAGTACCAATGGTAGCAGCTGCTCCGCGAACAGCCTCAACGGGCAGACCCGCGACAGCGAGACTTGGAGCTGGAGGCCGAGTGGGAACGGTGTCAACAACCATGCTGTGACCGGCGGTCCCCCCCCCCGAGACAAGGACCGTTGGCGGCGCCTGCCGCGGTCCCGTCAACGATTGCTCCTCAAGGATGAGCGATGCCGAGAATCCTGGCTGGACGGAACCCAGCCAACAGTCTGGTAGGTGTCAAGGGCAATCCATCTGGACTCTGCCCTGAGCAGTCGCTGGGTAGCGAACGGCTTCGGGAACGTTCCCCGCACAGAGACCGATACCGAGCCGGAGGCGACTGCGGAGATCCAGCGGTGGCTTGCCTCTGGAGCATGGGGCCGACATTGGAGGTGCTCTTGGCACTGGTATGGACATAACGTCCCGGGCCGCCTGGAGGGCTTCAGGCGTGGAAGGCATCCGGACATCTGGACAGGCCTGTTCTGAAGGGGCCGGGGTACTCCGCTCAATGTGAGTCGAAGGCCTGGAGCCCAGTGCGGAGTGAGGACGGCCCAACATGGGTCTAGCCTCTGTCCCAGATTTCCCTCGGTGCCGCTGCGAAGAGGGAGTCTTCCTGGCCATGAATGGGGAGCAGTGTGAACTGGTCGATGGGTCCCGAGGGTTGCCGTGTACCAACGCCGCCATGCCGGGGACTGGTTTGGAGATGCATGCTGGAGTCAGGGTCAGCGCCGACTCCATCAGGATGGCCCGGAGCCTAATGTCCCTTTCTCTTTTGGTCCGAGGCTTAAACGACTTGCAAATCTTGCACCTTTCGCTGATATCGGTTTCTCCCAAACAGTGCAAACAGTCTGCCTGTGCGTCACTTCTTGACATAGAACGCCTATAAGGGCCGCACGACTTAAACCCTGGCCCGGGCTCGCTGATTGACTAAACTAACTAAACAGCTAACTAACTACAGGTACTAACACTGAACGAACTAAGAGTACTGGGGATCGAGCCACAGCAAAGCTGGACCAGAGTAGTTCCGAAGCACCTTCACTGGCGGCAAGAAGGAACTGAGGGTGGGGGGAGCGTGCAGCTCCCCTTATACTGCACCAGGCAGGCGCCACTCCAGGGTCACAGGGGGCACTCCCCCCCTACGGGTACTGCTAGGGGAAAAACTTCTGGCACCGGTGCACGTGGTGAGCACACACACTTTTGTGGAATACACATGAGCAATCACTCGAAGAAGAATAACTGGATTCCCTTTCATGCTGGGGATGGTGAAACACCAAGTGTCTTGCCTGTCCTGACAGTTTACAGACTCAGTTCCATCAGGACTACAACTCCCATAATGCACTCTCTCTTTTATCACTGTTTATTCTTCATTGGTTTAACTTAGAAAGATCCCTGGCCTTAAAGAAACACTTTCCATCACTCCTTGGTACTAAACCCTGGTCTACACTAGGACTTTAGGTCGAATTTAGCAGCGTTAAATCGATGTAAACCTGCACCTGTCCACACGATGAAGCCCTTTATTTCGACTTAAATGGACAGCACTCTCAATTCAGATGCACAGTTGTTTGCCGTTGCTCTGATGCAGGGAGGGGCGACTGACGACATGGCTTACAGGGTTGGCTTACAGGGAGCTAAAATCAACAAAGGGGGTGGCTTTACATCAAGGAGTATTTCAGGCAGGACTTCACGGAGGGTTCCAATAAGAAATGGTGCACCTAAGTTATTGTTCTTATTGGAACAAGGAGGTTAGTCTGGCCTCTGATTGATACATGACTAGATTTACCTCGCTGCGCCTTCTCTGTGAGTGACTGCAGTGTGACCAAGAGGAATGAGCTCCCTAGACGGGAGCTGGGGGGGGGGGGTTTGCAAATGAGTACAAAACAAATCTGGTCTATTTCTTGTTTTGATACACTCCATCTATCTTTTACATCTTTGGCTGGCAGCAGACGGTGCAGAAGGACTGCATGCCATCCACATCTCATGGCTGCTCGGCAGAAGATGGTACAATAGGACTGCTAGCCATCCTCATCTCTTGCCTGCCCGGCAGAAGATGATGCAATAGGACTGCTAGCAATCCGTATCACCTGCCTGCTCACCATAAGATGGTTCAATAGGACTGACTGCAGGACTAAAGAGAATGACTTCATCAAGTCACTCCAAATTTAGTCCCTGCACCAATGTCTGCCCAGGCACTCCTGATCGACCTCACACAGGCGACCAGGAGCACCTTGGACATGACTATGATGGCTACCAGTCCTATTGCACCGTCTGCTGCCACAAGGCAATGGGTTGCTGCTGCTGTGTAGCAATGCAGTACTGCGTCTGCCAGCACCCAGGAGACATACGGTGACAGTGAGCTGAACGGGCTCCATGCTTGCCGTGGTATGGCGTCTGCACAGGTAACTCAGGAAAAAAAGGCGCGAAACGATTGTCTGCCCTTGCTTTCACGGAGGGAGGGAGGGAACGGGGCCTGACGATATGTACCCAGAACCACCCGCAACAATGTTTTAGCCCCATCAGGCATTGGGATCTCAACCCAGAATTCCAATGGGCAGTGGAGACTGCGGGAACTGTGTGATAGCTACCCACAGTGCAACGCTCCGGAAGTCGACTCTAGCCTCGGTACTGTGGAAGCACTCTGCCGAGTTAATGCACTTAATGCACTTAGAGCATTTT
The DNA here is from genome assembly GCF_965140235.1 of Caretta caretta. NCBI lineage: Eukaryota > Metazoa > Chordata > Testudines > Cheloniidae > Caretta > Caretta caretta. The sequence goes on from NC_134218.1 coordinate 21,544,852, forward strand.
CTGTGGGGACACACACACCCGAATATATAAAAACGATTTCTAAAAAACCGACTTCTATAAATTCGACCTGATTTCATAGTGTAGACATACCCTAAGCTGTGTATCAAACATAAGCTACTTCACTTTCAAGGTCCTTCACAGCCTATCCACACACTATTTAGATCTCGTTCAGTATTGAAAAGTCAGCTCCCACCTGTGATCAGCTTAAGATACCAGCCTTCACTGCCCATTTGTTAAATTTTCAAACATGCATCTTTGTACTTTTCTTCCATGCTGCCCTTCACATAGGGAGGGGCTCTCCATAAACATCCACAAAGCCATTCATGGTTTTCCTTCAAATCCCTCCTTAAAAACTTTCCTTTGCTTACAAAAATCTTGATAAAGGTTGTGCTGCTGGTGTGCTGAGACAACAGCCTATCCTACTGGCTAATACGGTCTCACCGTTTGCTGGTACTCCCTCATCAATCTGTCCATATCCATCTGTCATCTCTTCATGGACACTTCAACTGTAAGCTTGTCTGGGGCAGGGGCTATCTTTTTGTTCTGTGTTCGTACAGTGACTAAACAGTGGGGGACCTGGGCACTACAATACAAATAACAAAAAACTAATAATACAAAGCTTTATGAAAACGTACGCAGCTTCCTTATTTCAGTCATTTAACACTCAAGTGCAAGTAAAGACACTGAATGGTGACACACTGGAAAAAGTCACGTCTAGAATGCAAGATGGGAGGGAGCATTTTGGAGACACAAGTTCTCCAGTTCTCCTTTGTTACTACCTAAACAAATAGGGACATGCAGAAATCGGGCTGCAAGTCTAAACACTACAAAAAGACATGACGACTGTTATTGTGCACCCAGAAAGGTTGTGAGTGATTAAGAGATGAGCATCTAAAGTTACAATATACCAATTTGTTCACACCTGTAGGACTGCAGAGAAAAACCTGACTTCAACCTCATCCTGCAGCCTGTACACATACAACTCCCATGGACTCGTCAGGAGTTGCACTTGATAAAGGTCTAGCCAGAGGACCAGGCTCAAAGTGCCATATTGTAATATGCGCCTCTGTCTCCAAATCCAAGCAGTTAAGGAGGAAGATCCCAGTTCTGAGGGCATTCACTTTACGCCAAGCAACATTTAAATGGATTTTGAATCTACTGCACACAGTACAGTGCAGAGCACTGGGAAATTGTCACTGCATTAGGACAGCCTCTCCCTTTGCTGGTTCAAAACAGTAAGAATGAAAAGCTTATATTACACTAGCAGGAGGTGGCCATCTCACTAATTCAATACAGGCATCTCACTATGAAGTCTCCAGATAGAAGTCCGTTTCCATTTCTCTCTCTAGTGACAGGATTAGACTAGTGGAACAGCGTACAAGAGTGCCTAAACACTGAAGGAGATTAAGCATTTCTAGAGTGCCATAAACAGGTATGCCATACCAAGGATTGCCTGTTAGTACAGACTTAAAGACCACATACTGCAGATTACATTGTATACGCTATGTGATCACGACAGCAGCGCACACAGAACCCCGAACTGAATTTGAAAAGTCAACTGGATGCCTGCTACTGCTACACTTGTGTTGTTACCTCAGATACATTTCCCAGCTTCGGTATCCTAGAGGGAAAATGAAAAAGACGACAAGCTGATGATTCTCACATTGTTCGTAAGCTTAAATTTCATAATTATAAAAGTGCAAGAGAGGGATGATTAAGGAACCGCCCAGGTAGAACAGCAGAAAACTATTGCAACAGATGCCTTGTGGGTTTAGAAGACAGATGCATGTGGAGGTGCCAGTCGGGTGAGAAAGGTAATACAGCTATTTACCTCCCACAGTAGGGCTTCAACCTAGACTTGTGTCTGCAAGTCTACATTGTTCTATTTTCTGACCACCAAATTCTAGTCACCCCGCATTCTTCTATGGGTTTGTTTTTAAAATCCCACCTGCAATTGCATGGCTTACTAAATTCATCCAAATACTACAACAGCTTTTACAGCAGTTTGTATCTATGAATCTCAATGCACTTTAAACAACAATGATTTAGTTCCGTGAGATAGGGAAATGGTGTTGTCCCTATTTCACAAGAGGCAAAGGATCAGAAATTAAATGTCAATATTTTCAAGAGTATCACACTGCTTCTGGGTGCCAAATTTGAGACCCCATACCTGTAGGCCTCATTTTCAGAAGCGCTAGACACTTACGGCTTCCACTCCTGTTGTGCCCATGGTCTGCAGCTGGGAAACCAAAAATTGAGGTACCCCAAAATAAATCAGTTGCAACTCTTGAAAATGTTGGTTTGAGTGACTTGTTATTTGCCAAATACAATATTAAGGAAATTAGTTAGGGAAGTGGATTGGACTGAAGAATTTATGGATCTAAAGGCAGAGGAGGCCTGGGATTACTTTAAATCAAAGATGCAGAAGCTATTGGAAGCCTGCATTCCAAGAAAGGGGAAAAAATTCATAGGGAGGAGTTGTAGACCAAGCTGGATGAGCAAGCATCTCAGAGAGGTGATTAAGAAAAAGCAGAAAGCATACAGGGAGTGGAAGATGGGAGGGATCAGCAAGGAAAGCTACCTTATGGAGGTCAGAACATGTAGGGATAAAGTGAGACAGGCTAAAAGTCAAGTAGAGTTGAACCGTGCAAAGGGTATTAAAACCAATAGCAAAAGGTTCTATAGCCATATAAATAAGAAGAAAACAAAGAAAGAAGAAGTGGGACCGCTAAACACCGAGGATGGAGTGGAGGTCAAGGATAATCTAGACATGGCCCAATATCTAAACAAATACTTTGCCTCAGTCTTTAATAAGGCTAAAGATGATCTCTGGGATAATGATAGCATGACAATTGGGAATGAGGATATGGAGGTAGATATTACCATATCCTAGGTAGAAGCGAAACTCAAACAGCTTAATGGGACTAAATCGGGGGGCCCAGATAATCTTCATCCAAGAATATTAAAGGAATTGGCACCTGAAATTGCAAGCTCATTAGCAAGAATTTTTAATGAATCTGTAAACTCAGGGGTTGTACCATATGATTGGACAATTGCTAACACAGTTCCTATTTTTAAGAAAGGGAAAAAATGTGATCCAGGTAACTACAGGCCTGTTAGTTTGACATCTGTAGTATGCAAGGTCTTGGAAAAAATTCTGAAGGAGAAAGTAGTTAAGGACATTGAAGTCAATGGTAAATGGGACAAAATACAACATGGTTTTACAAAAGGTAGATCGTGCCAAACCAACCTGATCTCCTTCTTTGAGAAAGTAACAGATTTTTTAGACAACATGGGGAATTATTAGTTAAATTGGAAAAGATGGGAATCAATATGAAAATTGAAAGGTGGATAAGGAATTGGTTAAAGGGGAGACTACAACGGGTCCTACTGAAAGCTGAACTGTCAGGCTGGAGGGAGGTTACCAGCGGAGTTCCTCAAGGATCAGTTTTGGGATCAATCTTTTTATTACTGACCTCGGCACAAAAAGTGGGAGTGTGCTAACAAAGTTTGCGGATGATACAAAGCTGGGAGGTATTGCCAGTTTAGAGAAGGACCAGGATATCATACAGGAGGATCTGGATGACCTTGTAAACTGGAGTAATAGTAATAGGATGCAATTTAATAGTGAGAAGTGTAAGGTTATGCATTTAGGGATTAATAACAAGAATTTTAATTATAAGCTGGGGACGCATCAATTAGAGGTAACGGAGGAGGAGAAGGACCTTGGAGTATTGGTTGATCATAGGATGACCATGAGCTGCCAATGTGATATGGCCGTGAAAAAAGCTAATGTGGTCTTGGGATGCATCAGGCGAGGTATTTCCAGTAGAGATAAGGAGGTTTTAGTACCGTTATACAAGGCACTAGTGAGACCTCACCTGGAACACTGTGTGCAGTTCTGGTCTCCCATGTTTAAGAAGGATGAATTCAAACTGGAACAGGTACAGAAAAGGGCTACTAGGATGATCCGAGGAATGGAAAACTTGTCTTACGAAAGGAGACTCAAGGAGCTTGGCTTGTTTAGCCTAACTAAAAGAAGGTTGAGGGGAGATATGATTGCTCTCTATAAATATATCAGAGGGATAAATACCGGAGAGGGAGAGGAATTATTTAAGCTCAGTACCAATATGGACACAAGAATAAATAGATATAAACTGGTCATTGGGAAGTTTAGACTTGAAATTAGACGAAGGTTTCTAACCATCAGAGGAGTGAAGTTTTGGAATAGCCTTCCAAGGGAAGCAGTGGGGGGCAAAAGATCTATCTGGCTTTAAGATTAAACTCGATAAGTTTATGGAGGAGATGGTATGATGGAATAACATGATTTTGGTAATGAATTGATCTGTAAATATTCATGGTAAATAGGCCTAATGGCCTGTGATGGGATGTTAGATGGGGTGGGATCTGAGTTACTCAGGAAAGAATTTTCTGTAGTATCTGGCTGGTGAATCTTGCCCATATGCTCAGGGTTTAGCTGATCGCCATATCTGGGGTCGAGAAGGAATTTTCTTCCAGGGCAGACTGGAAGAGGCCCTGGAGGTTTTTCGCCTTCCTCTGTAGCATGGGGCACGGGTCACTTGCTGGAGGATTTTCTGCTCCTTGAAGTCTTTAAACCACGATTTGAGGACTTCAATAGCTCAGACATAGGTGAGAGGTTTTTCGCAGGAGTGGGTGGGTGAGATTCTGTGGCCTGCGTTGTGCAGGAGGTCGGACTAGACTATCATAATGGTCCCTTCTGGCCTTAGTATCTATGAAACATCACCGGTGGAGCCAGAAATAGGTCTCTCAGCTTCTGACCTTCAGTCCTGGGTCTTTACCCAGAGACTACCCCCTTCCTCCCTTTGCTTTTTGGCAAGGCAACTTACTTCTTACCCTCCAACACCTTTAACAGTTGCCTCTCATTGCTCTTCAGAGCATGAAGCAGCATGGGGAGGGAAGGCTCAAAGATCCTAAGCATCTTGAGCGTTAGCCTGCAAAACCCATTTCTAAGTAACAGTGATATAGGTGGTGAATTCTGAGATTCCCACCACCACCACAACCTTTCTTCCCATTATAAGGCTAACAGAAGCTTCCCCAATAAAACCAAATTCCATCTGCTACTTGTTCTGAGGCAAGAAGGAAAATGTATTTCTTTCTCCCATTCATAAACAGATTGTTTGCCACACCTACACATTCTCTGGGCACCAAAACACAGCTCTGACTTTACAGACAGACAAGTGGGTCTGAAATCTGATGCACTAAATAGCAAAAGCAGGCTCATGCCATCCTGCCTACCTGAAGAGCCTGATTTATGCCAGTGCCGATGTGTTTCGCTTGGGAACATGCTGGTGTTGTAGACTTCAGCCAGTAATCCTAGCAACAGTAACAAGAGGCACATAGTTTCCCCAAACGTACCTATTTCAGCCAGAGAACAGAATGACATTGGCCTGGCACGTGTTTATCAGGCTAGGACAGCAGTTCTCAAACTGTGGATTCAAACCCCATTTTAATTGGGTCACCAGGGTCAGCATTAGACTTGTTGGGACCCAGGGCTGAATCTGAAGCACAAGCCCCACCTCCACCCAGAGAGGTGGGGCTCGGGCTCTGGCCCCTCGCCCCCTACCCAGGGTCATGTAGTAATTCTGTCAGAACAAGATCACGGTTCAATGAAATTTGAGAACCCCTGGGCTAGGATATCTAGGGAAGCCTCCAGGGGAAACACTTCACAGTTTGGAAACTATAACAGAAGAGGGCAACATGGTATCTCTTCCAAGGCACCATCCTTAACCTTCAGAATAGGTCTCAGCCTTCCATCGGAACGCTACTCACAAGGATGCCTAAAGCTACGATTAGGCTGGATATGTCACATTTTGAAGATCAGAGAATCCTTTTCTGTCCATTTCAGACTTTACACACTACTTGTTTCCCTCTTTACAGAAAGATGTGATGTGATGCAGCTATAGGATTATGACATGTAACCTATTTCCTTACAGCCCTCTGTATCCTTCCTTTTGTCACCGCAGTTGCATCTTTCCCTGCAGAGCTAGCCAGATTAAAACCCAAAAGTCAGACTGCGAAACCCACTGAAGAGGATCAATACAAAGTATAAGGCCTATACCACTACAGCTAACCCCCCACCTTCCTGTTCAGGAATACATTGTACTGTCTAAGCATATATATACACCCATATATGCACCCACACTACAAGGCTGTATGGGTGTAATTATTTCAGTAAAAAAGGTCACCCTCCCTAAACAGACACAGTTATATTGGTACAACATTTGTGCTTAGACCAGATAAATGCTGGTTAAAGAATAGGCCTGCTTAAACAGTAGTCTTGCTGCAACAACACTTGGAATGCGGCAGGAATGTGTCCGATATCTTGGAGGAAACAAGAGAAATTAATTTAACACCTCATGTAATAGGCACATATCAGCCAGTGCCCCACAGCATACCACCAGCTTGGTTTCCTGTCTCTCCTTTTAGAAGGTTTGTATAATACAATATCTCAGAGGGTTTTGGGGAGACAGGGGAAGAATGATGGAAATGTTAAGTTCCACAAAAGAAATCTGTCTCCTTGAAAACTCTAGCAGTATTCCCTCGTTGAGCTGCCTGGAGGAAAATGTGATGGAGGGCTTTTTTTTTTTAAAAAAAAAAATTGGGGGAGGGAGCGGAGAATGTGCATCTGGCAGCAGCTGCTTATACTGTGATCAGATGGAAAGCCAGAAGTGGAAAGTGTTTCCAAAGGATGGCAGATGTGCACATACACAGCTTCCTTCTTCAAACCACAGCAGCTTTGAGTACTTTAACACTGCATTCTCCAGGTGCCATTTATGTACATTAACAATCCTCTTCCTCCCCTTCCAATGCCTTTTCTATCCCAGCTTCAGATCACAAACAGGGAAAGATGCTTTATCTGAAGCATCTCTATTTCCCCTCTAATTTTCTCAGCTGTAATTAGCTTGTAGTAGCACGGCTGTGTATTTTCTACTATTAAGCATCAGAACTAGTTGCAAACAGCACTTCGGTGTGACAACTGATATCTGTCAGAATCCAACTGAAGCTTAAGTAATCGACAACTCTCAATTTATAGAAATCTTAAACCAACAGGGATAGTACAGAAGTTACACTGCCTGACTTACTGCAATGCTGTTAGAAAGCTGTGATTTCATTCAGACCAATAAATACTGTACTAGCAAAGGCCAAGTTTTCAGCTGGCCTGCAGTTTTGTATTCTCATTGTTAGAGATGCACCACCACAGAGCAGAAGTGGGTGCAAAAGCCTGTGTGGGCCCAAATTACACAGCTGAGCTACCAGTTCATGAGAAACCGATCCCATGCCTGCTGAACTTCCACAGACAATGGATCAGGTCCTTAGTGAACACAGTATTTTGGGAATAAAACAGAAGGCCAGAGCTGTAATCATCAGTTGGAGACAGATGAAAATGAAACCTCATGAGTATGTAAGCTCTTTGGGACTGAGACCAGGCAGAGCATGCATATTCTAGGCACTACTGGAAAGTAACAGTTTTACTACTAGAAGTCAGTTTTTCCACCAGATAGCAACCCAAGGTCGATTGTGGACACAGGGAGGGAGCCAACCCTTTTCGGTCTCCCCCTCCACCCCCAGCAAGCACAAGGAAATTTTCAAATGACCTTTTTCCTCTACATCTACAGATGACCAACCAGATTTCCTCCCTCTTCTCCTTCCCTCTGTCATTTAGATAAATAGCTTGGGAGACAACACATAAAATATGGTAAAGAAAACGGGAGAAGCCCCAGAATTTTCCATTATCTGAATTTACCTGTGTATGAGAGACAAGTAGCTCCTCTCCCCATCCCAATTCTTGTTTTTGGCAAAACAAAATCAATAAATCACCACTGAGAATTGGGTCTATAATCCCTACTACACCCTCAACATTTGTTCAAACGCAGAAGATAGCAAGAGACGTTTTGTAACCACAGTGAACATGCAAGCTGAAGGAGGATTTTTCTGAAGCTGCGACACTTGTCATGCTGACAATTTGGATCAGTACTGCCAATGTGGGGGTGGGGAGTCTCTTCACTCCATATACCACAGTACCAGTTTTCTGCTGACTTCAATTTACAGAAAGCCTGCATTCCATGCACAAAACCCAAGACACACGGAAGAAAGAATCTCTTGTTACTTCAAGATTAAAACACAACAACTGATCTCTGTTAAAGGCTCTGATTCAAAAAGGCCCATTATTTTACCAAGTCTTTTTGTTTGATAAATGACCTTTGAAATACCTGGTTTCAATGTATCACAGATTAATTTACTGCATTTTGCCTTTCCAGGCAAAGAAGTCTATATTTAATGTATTCATTATTCCTTTATCTGGTATTTATTTACAAAAAGACTTCTGAGTATTACTCAATACATTGACGTAGATCTATTCTTTGATACAGAATTTGCTTAAGTAGGCTTTACTGTATTTATTTATTTTTAAACAGGGCAAAGAAATAAATAAAAACCCCTGAAATGTACAAGAGTGCTATTTTCCCCCAGTTTACTACATCTGTACTTGAGTGGTTAGGATATAAAACTGTCATCTAGTAAGTGGGAGAGGATGAAACCAGAAAGTGAAATTGAAGAGTTATGCATACGAGGCCAGCACTCTTCTACCACATGAGATCATGATTATCTATTTTAGGTATTTTAAAGCACTTATCACTTGGCAGCTCAGAACCATGATCCGACCTCCCACTCACACGAAGACAAGACATAGAAATTATTTTTATGCATGGGAATGTTTTTGCCCTCGACAGAAGTTTATAAAACAACCTTGTTTAAGAGAGATGATAGAGTTGCAAATTATTAGAGACAGACAGACATGGAGAGCATAGGTCCGCTTCCTCTACAACCAGGAATTGTTCCTAATTGCACACATTCAATTATAAATTGTACCTTTTGGAGCAGGGAGATTAGTCTGTGGCCCCCCGCCTCCCCCATCATCTCCCTTATGAAAAAGGAACATCTATTAATGTGTTATACATGACACATTATGGAGGTGCTAAAGGCAAATCTATAGTTAAGGCTGACTTAAGTTTTGCACTGAAAGAAAGTATTCCACTTCTTATGTATGAAAAATACAAAATACATACGTCCTCCACAAGATTACAGCACTTAGCCGAGTACAGAAAGGATTTTCTGAGAATTTATAAGCAATTCTGTTAGTCTGAGTTAAGTTTCTTAAAGGACCCATTTCTAATTTTCACACCAGGCGTCAGACCTTTTCTGGTCCCTAATGATCTTAATAATAAAGCAACACACTCTTCAAACTCCCCATATACTTAACACTCACTGAAATCGCATGCATTAGCTAAAATCGATTTTTTTTAAAAAAAATACTAATAGCTATGTTTGCAGTTATACGTCATAGGTAAAGTTTCTCCTTCAGCACAGGCAGACACATATGTACTACTTCAGAGTTCTTTGGGGAATTCTATCTCCCATGGTTCTCAATGGGACTGAAGTCATGGGCTTCCCTTGACCAAAATGGACCATTCACCAGCTCTTTTCCACATCCTGATAACAGAAGGGTTACCATCTTCCCTAAGGGCAGCCTGGCTTCACTCCAATATAGAAAAATGAGAAGTGGTGGCCATTTTGCAATGCAGCATTTCTTCATGAGTTTCTGGGAATAAGTCCCATCCCCCCCCGCTTCAGTCTCTAAACAGACTGTTTATCCTAAAAATAATATTTTCAAAACCTACCTGTTGCACCAGATATATTCAAAACAGTAATAGTAAGAGGGACAATGAAAGGTACTTAAAATGAGCCCCAGCCAGTCCACATCCAGTCACCAAATCAAACTTAAAGAAATCACCAAGAGTGTCAACATTGTTTAAATAACCATAGTTTGAGGTAAATTATGACAATTCCAATATGAAAGAATTTTTTGTTTCCAGGGAAAAGTTACAACTTCTTCAGGAGTTTTTATATGTTCTGCTCTCACTGCTCTGACCCTGTTGTCCTCTTCCTTGAATCCCCTTCTCTAGCTGACTTTCATCCCTTCAGATCCCTTCAAAATTTCTCATCCTCACCCAAGAAGCTCTACATCTTTGCACTGGTTTCTCCCCCTACTCATCATCTTGCTTCTCAATTCCCCCCCAGTCCTCTGACCTTTCTACTGTGTCTCCTCCTCCCACACTTAGATTCATGCCTTCTGTTATGTCTCCATTGGAAGTCTCCTCACTTCTCATCCACCATGCCCCCTCTTCTTTTAAATCTCTTATTTCCATGAATCTTCCCCCAATAGTTTTCCTCACCACTGATCTCTCTGTGCCCCTTCTTCTAAAACTGCTGCCCCATATTTTGAGCGCACTTTATAGGTCGGGGATTATTATTTAATCAAGGTTTTATATAGGTGGTGTATATATTATGGAATTGTACTGGTGAATACTAATAAGAAAATTTGGGAAAGAAAACTTTGCATAATAAAAGGCAGTTGTTTCCACAAGTCAGTCATGTCTGCTTTAAAAATCATTTTATTTGATAGAGCGAGCAGCTGCTACGCCGTGCATGACTGAGTGTGGACAGGGGTAGAGTGTGGTGTTTTTTCACTGCTCCTCAAAAAAAAGTCCTGAAGTGTTCTTAATGTGAGTGTAATGTTATTATCCCAGGAATATCAGCCTGCAGTCACGACTGACTGATACAACAGGCCAAATATATTCACCTTCAGGGACATATTTTGAAAAGGCTGAAAATGCACATAAGCACATGTACCTGCAACTTGTGTGCACAAACTGGAGAAGTGAACTGCAAAAGGGAAGTTAGGTGCCTCACAGACCACTTGTACATAGGAGAGGTAGGTCAACAATATTAGGTAACCATTCACCAAAACTAGCAAGAATTTGTTGTACACACTCAGATGTGCCAGGCTTTTCAAAACCACAGGCTGCAAGTACAGCATGTGTACCTGTTAAAGAACTCACCGATTTTTTTTTTTTTTTTTGACACAAGAGCTTTGAAGTATTGCCCTCAGGACAAGCAAGTTACATAGGCAGGAGTGCTGAAGGCTTTAGACATAATGGGCCAGACTGTGATGCCTGTAGTCACAAGAGACAGTCTATATATCATGAGTAGTCCCACTGACTTCAGTGGAAACACATGTGGAGTGAGGTACTATACAATGTGAGTAAAGCTATCAATCTGACCCAATGTGAGCTTAATTTTTTTCTCGCCCACAAGAGGACCAAGAAGCAGTCTCTACTAGTAATCACTTTCAGTATCTCCATTATAACCTACCCATTCCACTTGCTCAACTTCAAGCTGCCCAAATGCTATTTAAAAAAAAAAAAAATATAAACCAATAGTTATGAGCTGTTTGAGAATTAGAATTGGTGAAAGATTTTTCCACTTAAAAAAAAATCTTAATCACTTCCCCCCTCCAAGAGAAGGCAGCTCAAAACATAAAAGTGAGCTTTCAAACTTCAAATATGGAAAACACATTAGGATGTAATTGAAGGGCATGTGCTTTGTTAACTTCGCAAAAAAGATGGTTTTAAATTTAGGCGAAAAACATTTGGAAATGTAGAGCCAAGAATGCACAAAAAGAAACTGTGTTAAGTAGTAAGTTGAGACGCTACAGACTGATGCAGTGCCAATATGTGAGCAACGAGCAGAACATGAAGTAGTAAGATATTTACTATAAAAAAATAAACTTAAATAATAAAAATAATCACAAGAACACCAAGTAGTAAGTTTGCAATATGAACTTGGCCACAATGCACAAAAATATCTGACATTTCTGAAATTCTAAGATGCATAATGTAATGTTTTTGTTAATGAATACACACACAGTACCACAAAAAACCAAAAGTATCAACAGTACTGAGCTAAAGTTTGCACAGTTTGGCAGTTAGTAGTTATTTCTTCAACTGATTTTTTATTACACCAATTTACATTAACACTGATCTCCATTTTTAAGATTATGTGAATTAACCTGTACATGTAAGAACACCTGCACTTATATGTGAGCATTCTTTTAAACACTTAAAAATAGCAATACTGTGCATATTAATCACCACATTAACTCTTCTTATGAAGCCTTGACTGTGGGTGAGCAAAGGTTTTGGCAACAGTGACCTGGCAATTGATTTTCCTCACCTATTGCTGTGCTTAGACTTTTCCCGGTCTTTTTCCTTGTCTTTCTTGTGCTCTTTGTGCCGGTGTTCTCGGTCTTTGTGTTTATCTTTGTGTTTGTGAGAATCTGTAAGCAGAAGAGGAAAGGAATTAAGAAATAAAATTGGGAGTAGTGAACTGTGTGTCAAGTCATCAGCTCCCTCATGCAGCTTTGTATTTATTTTGCTGTTAAAGTATCCTTCACAATAAAATACAGGAACAAAATCTCAGCTTTGAAAGGTCTTACTGTACTAATTTGACACATCATTGCGTTGGGACAAATTAACTCAAGATAGCAGCAGCTGCATTTATATAGAACTTTTGTTCCAACAATTTTGAAATGCTTTACAAACATGTGCTAATAAACAATGGCCACATAAACACCACCCTATACCGGAAACCTACTGACCGCTATTCCTACCTGCATGCCTCCAGCTTTCACCCTGACCACACCACACGATCCATCGTCTACAGCCAAGCTCTGCGATACAACCGCATTTGCTCCAACCCCTCAGACAGAGACAAACACCTACAAGATCTCTGTCAAGCTTTCTTACAACTACAATACCCACCTGCAGAAGTAAAGAAACAGATTGATAGAGCCAGAAGAGTTCCCAGAAGTTACCTACTACAGGACAGGCCTAACAAAGAAAATAACAGAACGCCACTAGCGGTCACCTTCAGCCCCCAACTAAAACCCCTCCAACGCATTATTAAGGATCTACAACCTATCCTAAAGGATGACCCAACACTCTCACAAGTCTTGGGAGACAGGCCAGTCCTTGCCTACAGACAGCCCCGCAACCTGAAGCAAATACTCACCAACAACCACATACCACACAACAGAACCACTAACCCAGGAACTTATCCTTGCAACAAAGCCCGTTGCCAATTGTGCCCACATATCTATTCAGGGGACACCATCACAGGGCCTAATAACATCAGCCACACTATCAGAGGCTCGTTCACCTGCACATTCACCAATGTGATATATGCCATCATGTGCCAGCAATGCCCCTCTGCCATGTACATTGGTCAAACTGGACAGTCTCTACGTAAAAGAATAAATGGACACAAATCAGATGTCAAGAATTATAACATTCATAAACCAGTCGGAGAACACTTCAATCTCTCTGGTCACGCAATCACAGACATGAAGGTCGCTATCTTAAAACAAAAAAACTTCAAATCCAGACTCCAGCGAGAAACTGCTGAATTGGAATTCATTTGCAAATTGGATACTATTAATTTAGGCTTAAATAGAGACTGGGAGTGGCTAAGTCATTATGCAAGGTAGCCTGTTTCCTCTTGTTTTTTCCTACCCCCCCCCCCCCCCAGATGTTCTGGTTTAACTTGGATTTAAACTTGGAGAGTGGTCAGTTTAGATGAGCTATTACCAGCAGGAGAGTGAGTTTGTGTGTATATGGGGGTGGGGGGGAGGTGAGAAAACCTGGATCTATGCAGGAAATAGCCCGACTTAATTATGTAAAGAGTTGTCACTTTGGATGGGCTAGCACCAGCAGGAGAGTGAATTTGTGTGGGGGGGTGGAAGGTGAGAAAACCTGGATTTGTGCTGGAAATGGCCCACCTGATGATCACTTTAGATAAGCTATTACCAGCAGGACAGTGGGGTGGGAGGAGGTATTGTTTCATATTCTCTGTGTGTATATAAAGTCTGCTGCAGTTTCCACGGTATACATCTGATGAAGTGAGCTGTAGCTCACGAAAGCTCATGCTCAAATAAATTGGTTAGTCTCTAAGGTGCCACAAGTACTCCTTTTCTTTTTGCAAATACAGACTAACACGTCTGTTCCTCTGAAACCTTTACAAACATGAAATCACAATTAAGTCTGGCCTCCTGGATCTAACAGTTAGGCCACACTGCCTCCAGCAGCATTTAATACTAGAGAAGAGATCTTTAAGGAACTGCAGTATACTACTCTTATCCACATGGTGAGTGGGTTGACTGGCATAGAACAAGGCAAAAGCAGCCCACAATGGAAGGCTGTGAACCCTCTCTCTCAGTTTTCTGCAGCAGAAAACAGCTCTTCTTTTAGAGTCCACAACAGCACAAAAACATGCAACTGCCTTCAAGAACAGACTAGACAAGTAAGATGCCTCTGACAGCATTTCATGATATGCACGTAGTAGGTCCCAGGCGGAAGCCCAGCTATGTAGATCAAGGCTAGTCCAAACAGCAGGAGGCTGAAGTTTAGACAAATACAATGGTTTAATAATTTTATTTTCAAAAGTGCCTTCTCCCAATCCCCCCAGTGCTTGTGGTACTGTGCACTACTATTGGAACAAAGTCCTTTAAAAATACCAAAACAAATAGATGGCCCAACACAGGAAAAAGAGGGTTTGGGTCTTTTGTTTGTTTTTTAAAGCCTACCTCCAGTAGAAGATCCCATTGTCCCAAAGAGGAGATTTTAAAAGTAGTCAAGGTTTCAAGTACAATTTTGTTGACTTGAAGTAGAGAGCCACCTAATTTTTGTTGGTTTCTTCAGTGATTGCTTCACAGGTTGAACTGCATGCTATATTGTTTACAGTAAACACATATGCAATGCATCCACAAGAAATCCCTCCCTCCCCCTCATTCTAGGTGCACGCTTCTTAATGCCACTAACATGTTAAGTAGCTCTCTTCAGGACATCTATTTATCAACTAGAATGCTGTGCCAACTTTGATTCAGAATAGATGGAATAAACGCCAAACCTACTGTTTAGCAACTCCATTTGATTTCTGATGATGGCCGCATTTCCATAGTGCCTTGTGTCCCAGGATCTCAAAAGTCTTCACAAATGTATTAATCCTAACAACTCCCCTGTAAAGCAGCTATTATACCCAATTTAAAGATGAGGACACTGAAGCACAACAATTTAGTGACTTTTTTATAATCAGGTAGAAAATCTGTTGCATAGAACCTAGGCCTGGTCTACGCTACACAGTTAGGCACCTTACCTCAATCTAATTATCCCCCTAATTATTCCTGTGTCTACACTACAGCCTTGTTCCCGCAGATGTAAGTGCCCTACTACCCCAACACAACAATTCTACCTCCATGAGAGGCGTAGGGCTTATGTCAGTGTAGTTAGGGTGACGCAGTGTCTGTGTAAATACTGCTTTACTTATATAGGCTGTTGACTGTCTTGTCAATTTCAGGGCTCCTGCAGTGAAATTGACAAGAAAGGGGAGCAGCTAGAGCCCAGCTGCCCCCTCCACCCCTTCTATGGAGAGCTGGAGCCTGTGGGAACACTGGCTGTCTTGTCAATTTCAGGGCTTCTGGAGCCTGAAATTGACAAGGTTGCCTGGCTGATGGGGAATGCAGAGAGGCAGAGAAACCCCAGGCAGCTGCCACCCATCCCTCCCCTGCTCCTGGAGGGGAATGGGTAGGCAAGGGAGGGGTCAGCCCATCAGGAGCCTGTGAGGCAGCCAGGAGGTGAGAGACCAGGCTCTCAGCTCCCCGCCAACTGCCCCTCTTAGGTCGGTGGAAGCGGCCCTACTGAGGACGTGCACTACCGACTCAGGGAGGGTAGCATGGACATGAGCTACCATAGCAATTACTGCGGTGGCTGTAAGTCAACCTAATATAGGTCAACTTAAGTTTCTGGTGTAGACATACCCCGAGTCTTGTGCTTCAGACACAAAATCATTCTTTTTCTTGCCCAAAACTGGCTCAAAGATCCACAAAACATTCATTGAGTTATAGCACAACAATACTAACAAAATAATAAGCCAACAAAAGTTCAACTTAATCTATTGTTACATGTACCTTCAAGTACTGTAATAAAGAGGCATAAAGTAATGTATAACATTCCAAACTCCCCATTTGGCTTCTGCTCCTTTCCTTGCTTCTGTTAATTCAAAATCCCTTCCTAACACTCCTCAACCTAAGGTCTTATCAAATACATAAAACTGCATTAACAAACTTACAGCTCAAGCAAAGATGACCTAATCTATGACATTTTGGGTCACAGAGCAACAGGACATTTCTGGATTTTAGTGCTGCAGCTTAAACTGTGTAGGAGTTTTTAGCCATGTAAGCAGCAAAGTATCCCAGCCTGCTGAAGCCTTACAGCAATCTTTCAGCAAATTCTAGGCAGGTATATTTACAGTCTCAGAACTGCCAAGCAGGGATTTCTTGTTGTAAAAAAATACATCACACATTTCCATGGCAGTATGTGCCAGTCTTGTAATTTTTCAATTCAGTCACTAACTGGAAGCCCAAGCAGTTCGGAAACTGCTGGGGTGTCATTCCACAGGACCTTTCTCAGGGATTCTTAAAGCAATGACTGAAGTAAACCACCACCCATTTACATGTGACAAATGGGCTAAATCAATTACAACACTGCTGTACATAAAACTGTGTGAACTCACTTATTTTATATTGCATCTGATTTTCAAAGAGGCACACAGAAAAAATGTGACACCACAACCCTATCAACTGTCTGCCAGCTCCCTCAATTCCGAAGTTGGAAAATATTTATTTGGGGCTGTGCTATTGAAACTATTCTCTTTTTGCCCAGAGAGCAGCAAGATTATTTATTTTTTTGACTGGGGAGGAAAGGGGGGACGGCACTGTTCTCCATCTTCGCACCAGGACTCCCTTCCAACCAAGTGCATTTGCTTTCCATTTAAAACGGACGTTTGTTATTGGCCAGCTCCTGTTGGAATTATTGGCAGGGCCACAACCAGTAAACACCTGAGTCAAGCTTAGACAGGAACTCTCTCTGTGTAATTTAGAACTAACTCTGTGACTTATCACGGGAAGCAAATACCACAAAACACATATACTGGAGAAGATGGGATTTCATTACAAAGTTTTATTGAAAAAGATAACACCATCGACTACTTCTACCCAGGTGGTCAGGAAAT
Organism: Caretta caretta; assembly: GCF_965140235.1. Taxonomy (NCBI): domain Eukaryota; kingdom Metazoa; phylum Chordata; order Testudines; family Cheloniidae; genus Caretta; species Caretta caretta. The sequence goes on from NC_134218.1 coordinate 21,561,856, forward strand.
CAAAGAAATGCTCCTCAAAAAGAAAGAAGTAGCTATAATCCTAGCTCCCAAGCTCTTTCCTAGAGAGCTAGTCTGCAGATGGATGTGAAGAGAGGACTGGCTCATTTTCAGGCACAACAGCAGGGGGTACAACAACAGTGGTGTCTCTGGACAGTGGGACTAATTCTGCCTCTGAACGTTCACGTCCCTCCCACTTCTGTCACTTCCTAATACTAAGAGGTTGTGGGAGGGTGCTTTAGTGGGAAGGCTGGAATATTGCCATGTGACAGAGACCAGATGGCAGATGGAAGTGAGCGGGGAGCAGGTGGCGGTCTGTTCTGTAGGGATTAAGGGAAAAAAGGGGCAAGAGAACTTTAGGCAAACTCACTCAGAGACGGAGAGGTACCTGCCTACAGAAGTGGAGCAAGGCCAGGACGGAGTGTACAAACACTGGAAGTACAGGATGAAGAGGACAGACGCACAGAGTAGCCTTGACTCTTAGTGAATACCATTTTAAGTGTCAGAATTGATGTATCTGCACTGATCTCTACAAGCAATTAGATTAGGATGGGGACTGCTCCCAAAATAATCTTTCTTCAGAAAGAGTGTTTCACTGAAGTATAAATTCCATCAAAAGACAAAATAAAATCAAGTCTATCAAACTCACTCATGTTAAAAAAAGCTAGAGGGTGGGATACTGGATTATTCAGAAGTGGCAGGATAAGGAAATATTTTGTTTGTAGGTCATAAAAGTCAGTCAGTCAATCTATTTACAGGTGAACTGCAGCTGCGAGTCATTACTAATGGCTATTTGTTGGCTTGCCTGAAACAAGTTCAGTCATCTCATTCCGGTTCAGGTATGCGTATCACAGAAACCAAGGTAGGCAGAGAGGACATGGAAATTGAATTCCACTGGTTCCTAGATGTGATTTCCCAACCCTAATCAGCATCGGGGCAGTTAAAGGAAGTGTACACAACTATCACCTCTTCTGTGGACAGACTGGTTTTAGACTCCAGTCGCTTTAATTCCAGCACCTACCAGCAGAGGAAAAAGATATTTTCCAAAATAGCTTGTATAAAAATTGCCCAACTGGACAGACTTGATAAATCCATCTTCCCTTTAGATCCCTTGGAGTAAGAAATTCTCCTTGATTCACAATGGTGTTTGGGGTTGTTGCCGCCCCCCCCCCACCCCCATTCATTGGCAGGGAGGGGTAGAGAAGGCTGGTACACAATGATATAGCATTATTCTAAGAATGACTTGAAGCAAGCGGATTTTGGTTCAGGTGCTAAAAGGGTCCTTGGAGGTTAGACTGAAAACTTTCACCACATACATGTTATAGCTCAAGTAATTGTGGCAGTGTAGCCTTTTGAAACAGTCATTGTCCCGCTGTCAAAAACAAAACAAAAACTAAACTATTTTACCTTAACAGGCACCAGATTAAGAGGGTTTACTGTAGCAGAAAGTTGGACATATACAGATTAGATCAGAAAGAAAACCTAAACCATAACATTTAGCAGTTATTCAAGATCTTTAAAGTGAACAAAGTGACTTGGTTACGGAGGGAGATAATTTACCAGCCGAACTGTAATCCCATTTATAAACTTCGCTCTGGGGAGGTTCTGGTTGGTTTTTAAAATGTTAAGAAGTGTATGTTACAAAGAAGAGATTCAGACAGCTTTCTACAAGTACAAAAGCAAGAAGGAGCAGAAAGGCAGTGGCAGGGCCCCCATGCATCTTATGAAGCACCAGATGTATAAAGAGGAAGCGAGATGGGTAGCAGAGGGAGGGGGACTGGGATCTAGAACTCCAAATAGTTAGAATCTTTCTGCAACCCCAAACAAGTCACCTAAACTTTACATACTTCAGTGTAACCAACTTTAAAATGGCAGTAATGCTTCTGTACTTGCAGGCATTTTGAGAACTTTAGTTATTTATAAGACATTGAGTTCTTCAGGTAAAAATACTATAGAAATGCAAAGTTTGATCATGAAGTTAAAGTAATTATGAGACTACACCATGTTTCTGGATTTCAATTATGTGGGATTGTCATGAAGAGAAGAGATGTACTTGGCAAGGAGAGTGGATGCTGTTCTAGATGGGAAGGAGATGGTTTAAAAAATAACAGTCACATCCAGGTATCACTGACCATACAGCCCGAAAGAGAGGCAGGAGCGAGGGCAGAAAAGAGTAATCAGAAGAAAACAGCAGCACCAGAAGGAGGTGGAAGATGAAGGTGTTTTCCAGATCTCTGCATATGGTTGGAGGTAAAACTGGAATTGATATACCCAATTGGCACTTCTAAAAGATGAAATATGGATTTGTGGATAAACTGGACTGGAATGAGCTTCCTGTGAGACCTATGATAAGTCGCTTAGTGCCTCAATTTCCCCAACCGTGGAACAGGCATAACAATTCCTACTTCAGAGAGGTGCCATAAGGCTTAGCTCATTAAATGTTTGAGATCCCCAGATGAAAAGTACCATAGAAGTGCTTAAGAAGTATTCAGAGTAGCAGCCGTGTTAGTCTGTATTCGCAAAAAGAAAAGGAGTACTTGTGGCACCTTAGAAACTAACAAATTTATTTGAGCATAAGCTTTCGTGACTGAATGCATCCAATGAAGTGAGCTGTAGCTCACGAAAGCTTATGCTCAAATAAATTTGTTAGTTTCTAAGGTGCCACAAGTCCTCCTTTTCTTTTTAGAAAGTATTATAATTCATGAAACAGCCACATATGCCCATTTTAAGACGGATTCTGATTCACCTTAAATTATCTGGGACTGGATAGTTCTCTGGATTTTAAGTGGGGAACCATGCCAATTTTTGCTCCATTAGAAACACTGGGGAAGATGAAAACAACGTTTGCTCAATAAGAAAAACTAGATTGAAGAAGAGAGTGGACTTTTATTTTCAAGCACTACTATGTCCCAAGGAAGAAAACAGTTTTAGAGCTGTTGAAGCAAATTTACTAGGCTCCTACTTGCTCAGTTAGAAGCAACATGCTTAAAAGGCTTTCTTTCAAGAGCAGCCTGAAGTATGACCCTTAACCAATCGAGTTCGAAAGTATTCCTACAATGAACACTACTCCAGATTACCTCTAGCCCACAGCTAATAAAAATCACATCCATACACAGGGATCAGGGAAGAACTGGCTGGCCTCAATGAAATGGGAAGACACTCAGTATTTCTAAAGCCTATTAGACTCTTTTGCGGTCTAATTAAAACAATACAGATCTATTCAGACCCATTTTATTTCTGCTCATCTCCAGTTCAGATTGGTTAGTTTAAAGGGGTCTGTTATATTCCAAGTGATGGTTGGGGTAGACATCTCAGTTCTCCCTTCCTTAAACTGGATCACAAGACAGAAGATTTCCACTTCACTGTGCAATAATTATAAATCAAAATAAATGCTGGAATAAACTGTAAGGAGAACACAGAAAACCCCACACAGGGATAACAAGCCTCAGAACCAGAATAATGCTAATGACTGATGCTGCTTTTGAAACTCAAATCATCTATTTTCTAGACCCACTAGAACAGAAAGAATACAAAAATAAACCAGTGATAATTTCAGGATAAACAAGGTAGATTGGCAGAATAATCAAAATAGGAACTTCCTAAATTAATGAGCAGCATGACAGTGCTCCCAAAGTGTTTTTATTTTTCTTAAGTGAAGACAACAAGGAAATCTAGCATCTCCAGGCTAAATCCCCCAACTATTCTCCAGCTGGAGACACACAGACTCCAAGAATCCTCTGCCTCTAGATTTCCTGTTCATTAAGCAGACCCAGCAGGTGACAGACAGTACTGACATGTATGAAAGATGGTCATCAACGGTGGAATATATTGGCTACAAGACATGGAGCTGAGTCTTGCTCTCCCTGAAGGCAGATTTTATCAGTGAATGTAATGGGAGCAGGATGAGACCTATGGTCTTGTATCCTCCTAAAAGCTAAAAGTCTAACATTGCCCTGTAGTTAGAGTTCCAGCATCCCCAGGATTCTGCCCCTGGTCAGGTACAATGGGATAAAGGCAGATACCAGGTACTTTTGTGGCACAGAATTTTGATACGACACTGTCTTTTCAATAAGGGAAAGAATCCATAGAATCAGCACTTTTTGTTAGTCTTAGATTTTAAACCCCCTATATTTCCCATTGCTGTGCTTTACCAGTCGTCCCGTCTCCTTCACCCTCCCCCAGGATGGGCCACACAGACTCTGAAGAACTAGAACCAGCCACTCTAAGGTCTTGCCTACACTGCACCCCAGTGAAGACTACGAGGGTAAATTCTCACTCACACTTTAAAGGTGCTATATAAACAAGACCCTTCATTTTTGGTGTTCACTTTGTTTACAATTTCCTGCCAATATATTGGTGATTATTACAAAAATTAAAAAATGGGTGAAAATCGGTTTAATTGGCCAGAAATAAAGAAAGAGCAGCGATCACTAATACCCACCCTTTGTGTGACTGAAGTCTCCAGGATACCAAAAGTTGAAGAAGTCAGCCTGAACTCAGGTTACATTATTACTGGAATTTTAATAACGTGAACAAGCCCGTAGCAGGTAGGTATTTTAGCAAGAGGCAGTGGGAAAGTAGCCAGTCCATAGAGAGGAAGGATGGCTTAGTGGTTAGGTCACTAGCCCAAGACTTAGGAGACCTGGGTTCAAAGTTCCTGCTTTACCACAAACTTCGTGTGTGACCTTGGGTAAGTCACTTAGTAAAATTATGTAAAAATACCTCCCTACTGGTCGGGGATATTGTGAAGAGAGATGCATTCAAGATTGTGAGATATTCAAATACTACAGGAATGAGTCCCATGGTCTGGATTTGGTCTAGGAGCCTAAGAAATTTACATTAGGAAATATTTAGGGCTGTCAATCACAGTTAACTCACACAATTAACTCAAAAAAATTAATCATGATTAATTGCACTGTTAAACAATAGAATACCAATTGACGTTTATGAAATATTTTTAGATGTTTTCTACATTTTCAAATATATTGATTTCAATTACAACACAGAATACAAACTGTACAGTGCTCACTTTATATTTATTTTTTATTACAAATATTTGCACTGTAAAAAACTAAAGAAATTGTTTTTTTCAATTCACCTAATACAAGTACTGTGGTGAAATCTCTTTATCATGGAAGCTGAACGTACAAATGTAGAATTATGTACAAAGAAATAACTGCATTCAAAAATAAAACAAAAATAATAAAAGGAGGTTCTCTGGGGGCATTTTTTTAAATCCATGAAGTGTCAAATCTTTACCAGAATATTGAGTTCCTCCCCTCACCCCTGAAGTTATATTCCTCACCTCTGAGCTAAATGCAGCAAACAAGCACAGCAAGAACAATTATACCTACTGAGAAACCAAGGGCCGGGCAGTGGTTTATGTAGGATCACACACGAATGGAATTTTAGTTTAAATGTTGAAGAAAAATAGAATTTGGGGGATTAGTGGGACAATGTGAAAGACACTTATCCAATTCTGAGTTAGTACAATATCAGGCCAGTCAGACTTTGAAATGACCCCTTAATACAAAGCCAAAGCTTTAGCAAAGAACTTTTATTTCATTCTTCATTGACAAAATATCCCAATACATGCTAGTGACATTCTTTCTCCATACAGAGAAAGAGGGAGAAAAACACATGCAAATAGGAATACAAAGGAACTGCCAGGAGTCTTTGGAGTCACGCTCACAGCCAGAATGACATGCAGTAATTACAAGCACTTCCTCATCTATGTAAATTCTGCTCTTCAGTTTTCCAGAAGTGTTCCCCATGCAGAAGCTATTGCAACATCACAGCCACGTTTAGACTTCAGAGCAATCAGCCAACTGCAGGAGATAATGTGTCCTTTACTTCAGAATCAAAAGCAAAATGGCCCAGTTAACCCTTCAGCTCCTGGATGACTGTGTAAAGTCCTTTATTTTTTAAATCAGAACTCTTGCAAGCTAAGTGCAGTGTAAACCATCACTAGATGAAAAGGATTGCTTCTTGGCCATACACCTAAGATTTAGTGTAGTATCAGTTGGCACAACCTATATCAGGGACTATTACTATTTATTGACAACTGAGTATTTGGCACTGCACAAATGCAGTGAGAGGAAGACAGAACTTTATGGACTGTATCCTATCCTTGTCGAGGCACAGACTTAACCTAATAGGAGTTTTCCATCTTTATTCACTATAATGTAACTGACTGCATACCTCATCATTAGAAAAGGTGAGGAACGACACAGTTCCTAGCATCAGTCAAATTTCCAAAAAGAGATTGAGAATCTGAAGAAAGTTTTGGTTTTAATGGTACTTCAACCAACAGGAAATCTGCTCTATTGTCAAGAATAATTACACTGTAACAGTGTTTGTATTAAACTAGAAAAATATTTTCACTTGCTCTCCGTACAGCACAAATATCTTAAATGGCTAACATTTTTGGACACACTAAAAAGATATTTGTAAAGCTTTCATTAAGCCCTGTTTCAGCAGCAGGGCCACGCTTGTGTCTCAACAGCGCCTCAAATAGTGCTCGTATTCATACTAACGCAAGGCAAGGACATGTCAGATACCTCTGTATACCTTGGGCTTGATCCAGAACAGGGTCTCCTCCAAGTAAGAACTTCACTGAGGAACAAGAAAACACAGGGTGAAATCCAGAACACAGTGAAGTCAGCGAAAAAACTAACTTCATTAGGGTCAGGATTTCACCCATGGTATATACAGGGGAGCCACTCTAGACTGAAACATATGCAACATTCCCAGTGAAGAGGTTACACTGATATATGATTATTTTTTAATCTCTCTCTATAGAGAGGTTGTAGTAGGCATGACTCGGCCTCAGGCATTACTGGTCTCCTACATACTTTGTCAAGAGCTGCAAGGAGATGCACTATTGGAAATAGTTTATAGCTTCATTGCTGAGCATGATCAGAGTATGAATTGTGGCTAAAAGATCAGGATGGGCTTAGTAGAAATTCAAGTTTTGTTTTTGTTTTTAATTCTTTTTGCAGGTCAATCCTGTTGTTTCCAGAAATATAAGATTATACTCTGATCCTGCAACCGAATCCACTAGCGCAGACCCCTGCATCTATGCAGAAACCTGCTGACATCAATGGGACTCGCTCCACACAAGAGGAGCCATCCACATGCTGATCTGATTGGGGCGAAAGTTTGTCTAAATTTGTTCCAGAAGAGCTAGACAGCCCCATTAAGTTATCTCACTCGGCACTTGTCTTCACTACAGAGTTAACTCAGGTTTTTTCTTGAGTACTTATGTTCTTACTGCCCCAACACCACACATTAAAGCCCCTCTCACTTATATGGTGATGCTTTATACCTGAGCTAGCGGTCCCATCAGGGGTATTCAACACTTGAGCTGCTAACCTGACAACTATGCAGTGTGACTGTTCTCATTCCAACTACGCCAACTGAGTGTCAGTCATCTGAATCAACTTTGCAGGGAAGACATACCCTTCCAAAGGGAAAGAAATGCAGTCCACTATTTTCTCCACTATTGGGCATTGTAAAACTGTGTTCCTGGTTTTATATCTCAGCCACTACAGACCATCTCCAAGCAAAGTGCACTAAACAGTAAGATGGAGTAGTGGTTCAGTGCTGACTGAGAAGAGGGCACACCGCTTTCTGAAGCGGCTATAATTTCTTTGGGGGAGGAGGGGACAAGGATGCAGGGAGAAGTAGTAGTCAGACAACCTTAGCTTTGAAGTTCTGTGCTATTACTGTAGGTGTTAAATCATTAAGCAATAACAAGCACAGCTCCTAGATCTCAAGGAATTACTATTCCTGGGGGAATTCTGCTCCCCCCCCCAAAAATCTGCAATTTTTATTTGTCAAAATAACACTACATAATCATGAATCACCAGTTTCAATTACTGTGGCAATTTATTTCAAAATACCTGCCAGCAAGTATATCTGTAACAATACAGACATACACAAAAAGTCACACAGGTGTTCAGAATTAAAGAAACCCCTATGACAACCCAGTTCTTGTTTCTCTGCCCCCCCCGCCCCCGAGTCCAGCTGCAAGGACCCCAGCCAATACACCTGAACCCGCTCCAGAACCTAGCTGTCTCCCCCCCGCCCCCGAGCCCAGACACCCATCCCCCTATCATCCAGGGATCCAGAAGGACACAAAGTCTGTTGCTGGGTCACAGGTTTGTGTGGAGTTTCCTGAGCCACCATCCCCTTCCCTCAAGGCGTGCAGGGAGCTGCAGCTACTCGGAACTCTCTACTCTCTACTCTCTCCCCTTCCCCCCGCCTGCAGTGTTTTCTGTGTGTGAGCTGGGCTCTGATGGATCCAGCAGACCCTAGCGGCGGCCAGCAGCACTGCAGCCCATTTCTATGGGGGAAAATGAAATTATGTGCAAAAAAAACACATTAATTTCTGCAAATTTCTGCACTGCACAGTGGCGCAGAATTCTCCCAGGAGTAAATTACTGAAGTAAGCCCGAGCAATAAAGGCCGTTTGTTATTCTCTTCCAGAGGAATCTGAAGAGAAAAGCAATCAACCGAAATAGCTTGTTTGCACACAAATATTTGTGAGATGGGGGAGAAAGAGAATAGCTCTTTCCACATATGTATTTGGGGACAGAGATGGGAAAGTTATAGGGGGTCATTTAACAATTCTGGTGGTTATGTCTGTTGTCCTTATAGTCAAAACATGCAGTGAGCAGTTTGCATACGCAGTCAGTTTTTAAACAATTTGGTTGTGAATTTTAAGTGTTAGGACGCTCAGAGCTTTGAGTGGCTGCCTTATGATGATCTTTATATAAAAATCAAAATTAAGTGCATGTGTATTTTAATTTTTTCACATCCACTGAATGCTCAGGAAAGATGACAGTTTGAAAGCTCTAGACACTGAAATCATTTTACTTGTTTTGTACCTAGACATACATCAGAGGAAGCAGCAGCACAAACCTCTCCTCCATTGCCCTGTCAATGCGTTTCAGACTGGACTGGACAGGACTGCTTCTAGGACTGAGAGCATACCTTCATTGTTCTCTCCTGAAGGCAGGAAGTCATAGCTCACAACCATTCAGACTAGCAAACTGCTGTTTATTCAACAGCATCAGAAGAGAAGTCTCTGAAAACAGCTGCAGTGATTTCTGAAACTCCAGAAGCCAGATACTCTTAATATGTCAATAGAGTGTAGATGTATTTCTGTTAGGCCATTCGAAAGTTTTAAAGAAGTATACCTATTTTTCTTTAAAGCTATATGCTTCCTTTGGGAGAGAAGAAGAGCTGCCTTAAGTCAGTTTTACTTCTTAACTTCAGATCGCTGTTTTGGAACAACCACCACTAAGTATTAAGGGTCCAGGAAGGAGTAGATAGTGAGGTGTGGTACAGGTACAATAAAAAGGAATTTTTATATATTCTTAGAATATCAATAAGTGAAAAATTATTTTTGTGATGCACTTTTAAGATTATCTTAACATCCCATCGCAAAATAAAGTTCTCCCTGAATAAGAGACAAAGTGGGAGGCTGGATGACAGAATAGGTCATAACACTAACTTTCACTTGTGGAGATCTGGTTTCATCCCCCTTTGGTTATAAATGAGCTAAACCTAGTTTCTAAAGGACATTTGTCTACATCACATAATTTGGATGTCTATTCTATATATATTTTTTTAACGTGCTCTTCACTGTAGTATTTCAGCGCCTGACTCTGCAGCATCTGAGCTCCTACTCTCTGCTCAAGAGAAATATTCCTGATTGGAATAACAAATCAAGGGTGAGGTGCAGGCTTTTTCTTCACCGCCAAAAATGGTGTTTTTTAAACTCAAGATAGCTATCTTGATATCAAAATGCACTTTCTTGAAGTGAAAACATAGCCAAAGATGACAGTTTTCTAAAGCTAAACAATATTAATTCCTCAGTTTACTAAGAAAAAAGAATAATGCACCAAGCCTAAAAACAAAAAAGAAGTACATTTACATTAAATAATGCTGTATTTATTACAGCCAGAAGTTCCCTAAAGGTTGCTCTCTCAGTGGGCTATATACATCTCAAAATCAGCCCTGTCATACAAGATTAATTTGGAATCAGAAATTATCCAGAAATGTCAATAGACATTGCATTTTCTGACATCCCCTCCCATCGTCTCATCTGACTCAGAGTAAACAAGGAAATGTTTGATAATCAATATCCAGGTTATTGCCCTTTAGAAACACCAACCTGCTTTCAGCAACTTTTTTTTGCCAATTAATCACAGATAGAGCATCATTGCAAGTTGAGATTCAGACCACAGGATTTAGGAGATCACATAGCACTAATTCTAACAGCAGCAGCACTGTTCAAAGTAATATTTTGATTTTTCAAACCCTGCTTGTGTCCCCCCTCCAAAAATTTTTTTTTAAACTGCTCAGTCTTCAGAACCAATTCCTGGCATGTGCCATTTTCAAATTCCTGAGCTGTAATCTGATTTGGGGACACAGAATAACAAAAATAAATAAATAAATAAAGAGAAACCTAAAAATCCCACAGAAGTACTGATCCATTTTTATATCTCCAACCACTACACCGATACCGTTGGGTGAGTTGGTCTGAATCTTTAATCTGCTTTAAAGTGAAGACTAACAAAAAAGGTTTTTTACCCTCCTCCCAAGCAGTGACCTATCCTGGCTGCTCCTAGGTGCTGCCCCTCCCCAAGTACTAGCTCCACAGCTCTCACTAGCTGGGAACTGAGGCCAATGGGAGCTGAGGGGGCGGCGCCTGTGGACAGAGGCAGCACACAGAGCCACCTGTTGCACCTCCTCCTAGGAGCAGCAGGGACAGGTCGCCGCTTGCAGGGAGCTGCCCAAGGTGAGCGCCCCCTAGATCCGGCACTCCGAAACCCCTTCCACGCCCAACCCGCTGCCCCGAGCCCCCTCCCGTGCTCAAGCTCCCTCCCTCTCAGTTAACCGGAATTTCTCACTTACCAGCATCCGCCATTCCCGCAACATGCTAGATAAAACAGCTTTTATTGTATTTTTTTTCTAACACGAAATTATTCAATGGTTTCTGCTGTATTTAAAGAGTGAAAACTTCCTTAGTATAGTGAAACACTATTTCCAGAGATGAACTGAGATTAAGCAATCAGGCTAGTGCACAAAAGAAAGATGTTCTAGCATGAAAAGACACTACTAAAACTGTACTTACTAAATAAAACCAGCATGCTTACATCCGCTCCATTCGAAAGCTAAACACATTTGCCAAGTGCAAAATGCTAGACACTTCTCCTTCCCACACTCATTACCCCAAGCTTTATAATGATGATTAAAAGTGAGATCCAAAAAGTTTTTCACCATCCTCCCAAAACATTAACACTAGCTAAAACAGCTCACAAAGGAATACTGGGATTGGATATGGACGGCTTGATTTGGGGCTTGCTGTCTTTGGTTATGGCTAAAGCAATGGGCTCCTGGGCACTGGAATACCTCGAACTCTCTAGAATCCAGTGTAAAGAGAAAGGTAACAAGATGAAGAAAACCCCGTATTTACAAAGGGAAAACAAATTTTTAAAAAGCTAGCCTTGAATTTAGCAAAGAATGCGATCATTTAGTTTATCGTGAACACAGTTGCACAAAGACAGATTTCTCAAGAACAAGAAATCATTTTACAAGAAACAATTCAGCTAATGTATTCTCCCAAAAGCAATCTATGTGAAATATAAGCCTTAGATGGATTATATCTATACTACATCAAGGCCTTGAAAATGCTCTTCCTTAGTGCCTGATGATTCTTTGTCATTCTAATGAAGTAAAGAGATGAGCTATGGACAAAATCCAAGAACAGATTAATTCATGGCTGATCCAATCAATCCTATGGATACTGAAAGTAACTCATTTAATCTCACAAAACAGTGTTATTGGGCAACAAAACTGGAGATGACATTCAATGTTAAGTGCAAATTTAAGCCATTGGAAAATATAATCCAACTATACATACAAACTGATGGGGTCCATAAATGGCTATATAGCCCAGCTTCTGGCAGTCAGAAATTTAAGGACATCCAGAGCATGGGGTTGCATAGGGACCATCAATGACTAATAACTGGGTGTCCCTAAACCTCTGACTGCCAGAAGCTGGAACTATATGATGGGATGGTTCCCTCAATAATTCCATCTGAAGCATCTTGCACCAGCCACGGTTGGAAAACAGGATACTGGGCTAGATGGACCATTAATCTGACCCAGTATGGTCATTCATATGTTCTAATACACTGTGCACTGAAGAGGTCAGTTTCAGTGTGAAGACAGCTCTGAGAAAAAGCTGATAGGCTCATGAGAAAGATAAATGCTGTTGAGTGTGTATGCTTTAAGATATATACATAGGGACATGTGTGGAGAAAATAGGGACACTTTTTAACTCATTGAAAAGAATGAGTGGAACAACAGATACTGGACATAGGAGGCACAATCTCTGAGGAGGTAGAGCTGTCACCTCTTCCTTCAACCACGAAGCCTGGGGCTGATGGACTGTTAGCAATTCAAGTGTTTCAGCTTGCAGGAGCAGCATACAGGGCAAGAAGAGAACCTAATAGGAGATCCAATTCAGCACATCATCAAACAGAGGAAACTGCAGACCGGGGCCAAGCATAGTCACACCCCCATTAGCTACTTTCCCCCAGTAAGAGACAGTTAACACACCCAAGTATTTGAATGCTTGGCACTTTTTGTATTGGCATATTTCTTCTTTAGAGTTTATTTAAACAGACCATATAAACCTACATGTGCATTTAAGATTAGTGCCTACATGTAAGTATCTCAGGATGCAAACAATACAGCAAGATGCCAGTTAATTCTTTATAACTAACTAGAATATTCAAAAAACCAAAACATTTCTGCAGCTATAAAAATAAAAGATTGCATCTTTGATTTAAACCTATTTTAATAAAACATAGCAAGCTGTCCTAACAAAAGGCCATTCAGCACATACAACAGGGAGTATGACTAAGATGTGCCTCTGTGTCCTTTGAAGAGATTCCTGAGTGGTGGTGGAGGCCGGCAAGGAAAAAGTCTGGAGAAGAGAAGACTCAGAGGGCACATAACAGTTTCAAGTACATAAAAGGTTGTTACAAGGAGGAGGGAGAAAAATTGTTCTCTTTAACCTTTGATAGGACAAAAAGCAATGGGCTTAAATTGCAGCAAGGGTGGTTCAGGTACGACATTAGGGCACACTTCCTAACTGTCACGGAGGCTGCGGAATCTCCATCATTGGAGATTTTTAAAAGCAGGTTAGAAAAACATCCGTCAGGGATAGTCTAGATAATACTTAGTGCTGCCATGAGTGCAGGGGACTGGACTAGATCAGCAGTTCTCTACCAGGGGTCCGAGGCCCCATTGGGGGCCGCAAGCAGGTTTCAGAGGGTCTGCCAAGCGGGGCCAGTGTTAGACTCACTGGGGCACGGATCAGAAAGCTGAAGCCCTGCCACCCGGGGCTGAAGCTGAAGCCTAAGCTTAGCGAGGACCCCTGTGGCATGGGGCCACGTGGAACTGCCCTGCTTCCTACCCCCCAATGTTGGCCCTGGCTTTTATGTGCAAAAAAGACAGTTGTTGTGGCACAGAGGGGCCATGCAGTTTTTATAGCATGTTCAGGGGACCTCAGAAAGAAAAACGTTGAGAACCCCTGGACTAGATGACCTCTCGAGGTCCCTTGCAGTCCTACAATTCTAAAGAGAATGCACAACATTCTCAGAGCGCATGCAACTCAGCTCTCCTCAGCAAAAAATATCCCAGACAGCTGGGGAGGTTGCTTTCCCCTGCTGGAACAAACCAATTCAAGGATGACAGTCCGCAAGCACCAGACACAGGGGAGTAGTGCTACCCCAGCTCTGATTAGTATCTGTCTCCCCCTACTCTAAGGAACAATCACACTCACTTGGCTGGCCCAGGACAGGGAAACACTGGAGAAAGAAAACTTTCAGTTGTTTTAAAATAAATAAATACATCCATCCATCCACACACTTGCAGCACATGCACAAGTGTGCATGGACCTATTGTCTCTAGAGCTGTTTGCAGAGTGCGTGTAAGTTTCTGAATAGGATTTGCTCCTCTTCTTCTTCTACTTCTTCTTCTGAAATAAAATGCTTGAATACTTTAACTTTTACTCCCAGCTTACACAGTCATTCATGAACAACTCTACAACAAAAGTACGTATTAGATGGGAAATACTAGTAAAAAAAGTGATTCGTTTTCATATTGAAGACATTTAAAGTGAACAAGGAAATGTTACACGAAGAGATATATCTCTTTACGTTATCATTTTTAATAGCTTTAATTGCATGCTGAGTCTGCAGCAAAGGAGCAGGTGGCTTTTTACTCCCCATCTGGTGGTCGTTAACTCTGCCATACTAACCTTGGAGTAGGTCATTAATATTGCTCAATTCCTCCATTTTGTGTATACTGCTCATGTTGTAATGAACCATAGTGTCACAAGGATCTCTCCAAATAGCTCATGCTTCGAGTTTCCCAGAAGACTGCACTTGTCTAACCTGTAAACGTAACTTCCCAGGCAAGCTGGAACTGGAACATGCCCATCCCGACTATTTCATTTTACCTCTCTAATAAGGTATCCTACTCATACTTGCTATGGCTTTGCAACAGCACCAGTAGATGAAAGTATGCTGGATAGATGCTAGTCACATTCAGGCTCTGAAACCCACTCCCCTCCCTAGGCTTCAGAGCCCAAAACTCCAGCTCAAGCCTTTACATAGCTACTGTTAGCACTGTAGCACGAGCCCAAGTCTATAGACCCAGGTTCTGAGACTCACTGTTTCAGTTTCTGCTTGCTATGTAGACATACCCTAACATTGTCCACAAGAGTGCCAAGTACTAGAAACTATGGTGGCAGCTGGTGTGATCTGAGAACCATAACACAAACTGGACGTGGACTGAGAATACACAACTTGTTTCACACAGACTATTATTCTCCATTCAATGGGAGTAACTTTCAGCTGACGTTGGTCAGCCTCAGAACAACCCACTAGAAGAGACTCCAAAATTGAACATCAATCCTCCAAACCATCCCACCTCCCACGCACATTGGTAGTCCATTATCTACACCCTTCTTATTTGGCATTTACGCAAGTTTAAGAGTACGTGTACTTCTGTGTTCTCAAACTCTGCTTGCAGACATCAACAAGAAAAAACAGAAGCCATTCTCCTGCTACTTATGCAATACCAAAATAGTTTAAGTCCACAGATTCCTTACACTTCCAATTAAAAGACCACAATGTTACTCAACTATTTCTCTAACTATCTAAAAATCAAACTTTACTCACCTCCCAAACAGGAATGTATACTGAAGGAGATATGTCCCATCTCCACCTGCAGCAGGTTTTTTTAGGCCACATCTTAAATATCTCTCAAACAAGAAACTGCAAATTTAGAGTAAGATGAACAACTGTTTCAATGCATTTGGCCCTTATTCAAATATTGCAATATAAAACCTGACCAAGAATGCATTTTTATGAAAGAAATCTTCAATATAAACCTTGCCAATATTTAGAGGGGAACAGGAAGAGAACCTAGTCCCACATGAACATATTAAAGCAGAATTTTAAAAGCAATTGTCAAAAAAATTAAGGCCGATAGAAGTAGCAACACAAGGAGAAAACCAGGCCCCAAACAGTCCCCACCTAGCAGCTTCAGTTTTCATGTGTCAAGAGCAGCATTAGGCTGTAGAGCACAAGTAACAAATGTCAAGACATATAAAAAGCTATCTATACTTAGGGACTGCTAAATTCCCATTAATTATTTTGCTAACTTTTACCATGCAGCTGCACTTTAATGTACAGCTGATGTGTAATGAAAAATATTAAAAATATTCCACAGCTCTTTCCTGGTGGTGCTTTACTCTGAACATTTGAACAGAAATGAGATCTTAAAAGTCCCACATCTACACAAGAGCGTAGTCCACCAGTACTTTAGGAAGTCTTAAGTGGTTAGACCTGGTCCACAGTGGCCTGGCAAACAGTGCTCATACAAGTACTCTGAATGGGGTCTTACACAGCTTTAGAGTAACTGGTTTTATACACAGCTTTATCCACAATGTAGATGAGGCCTAGAAATTCATTTACTCCTATGGTTCATTCCCTACCTCAAATTGCATAATCCTCCACTGGTGAAATTCCCAAATGGTTGCTGTGGAAGTTTATAAAACATTGCAAATCAAGGACTAGGACTTTAGCAAGCACAATACATAGCAACAGGGGATGAAGTATTTAGACACAGAGATCCTATTTCCATATAAACATCTTAAAGTAAGGCGAAAGTAGTACAGAAAATAAGAGATGTAGAAATAGTAGAATTGAAAAATAGTCTTAAATTCTCCCTGAAATCTTAGGTGCTCTTTAAATAGTCAAGTGTTTTAAATGACACTAAATACTACAGCTGTCAATATATAAAACACACACACAATTAATAAACCCTGACTATACAGAATATCTTTGGAGAGGACAGACATGTGATCTAGATGATCCTTCTGGCCCTGAAATCTGACTCTAAAAAATGTCTTGACCAGGATGTGTAACAGAGATTAGTGAAGTTGGGTGTACACTATGGTTTCCTTAAGGAAGAAAATGATCTCTATTTACTGTTTTAAAGAAGTCTGCTAAATGCAGAACCTATGAAGTTATTCATAGGATAAAATTCCTATCTTTAACACAAGCACCCATCTACATGAACTTTGGTGATAAAATGCAGATTCACTCCTTCAGAGGGGCTCCATGAAGCTCATTCAGCAAGCCTTTCTCTCAGTGTACCAAAGGTAGTGTCTCAATAAGGCTGAATGTTATTTTTACAGCCAACTGTTGTAGACGTGACAGTTTAAAAAGCACACACACAAAACTGTACTAAAGTCATGATGGTAGCAGATTATAGGAATGCACAAGTGGGTTTACGGTTGGGATGACCAAAAAATACCAGCCAGGAATCTAAAAAGATACTCACCAGGATCTGCCTGGGAAGCTATTTTTGGCCCTAAGAGAGACTGACAGGAACCCTTTAATACAATAACTTTCTATTGTCTTGGTGCATTCCCCTCTTTATGCTGCAACTATCATATTGTCCACAAATTAGCGCCTCCAACTTCAAAAAAGTATTTATATAATTTAACTAGATGCACAGATGTGTTTTTCTTGAATAAGAGCTGTACCCTGAAGCCCAATGACAAGTAACAATGACTGGCCTCGCTACGTCTCTCCCCATATCTGAGCCTGCACTGCCCCCATCCCACCAGGATAAGTATTTCAAACAGATTATGCTTTCCCCAAAGCTTTCCAAAGGCAAGAGGAAAGCATGTTCAATGCTGTCCGACCTTGTAATTCCTTTATGTTGGAAACTAGCTGTTTCCAACTTCCCAGCAGTTGCCAGGACAAACTACATTTTCTCCGGCTAAACTGAACTGCTGTAGAGGCTGCTTTCAACTGAAAAAGCCATCAAGATTTAAGCAACAGATTAAACAAAGATTCTTCCAAACGAAGCTCATGCTCAAATAAATTGGTTAGTCTCTAAGGTGCCACAAGTACTCCTTTTCTTTTTGCGAATACAGACTAACACGGCTGCTACTCTGAAACATAACATTAAGAGGTACTGTTCTGCAATTTGTCTTTGACAAGGGATAAAAAGAACAGAAATACGATATGTTAATATCTGATATCTGTGCTGTAAGATGATGGAAAAAATATTCTCCCTACATATTTGAGAGCTTACAGGTTTCTGTCAGTAGCAATGCTATTCATTTAAGGACTGTCACTTCCCTGATCATCTTTGCTCATTCCAGATCCCATCTTCTCCCCTTCATTAATTGTTAAAGATGACCTGCCAAGGGCTTAACAAAGAAAGAAGAATTTGGTTTGTTGTCCTTTTTTGCTTCTTTGAGGTATAAAGGTCTAAAAGGCTGCTCACCCCATTCCACTTGCGACTGACTACCTTACCAATAACAGGAGAGTCAACTCTGGTCTTCACTGGTTTGGGTGATCTGAGAAGGATGTTTATTGTTAGCTCTAACACAACTTTTATATTGAATATTATTGTTAAACCATCGGAAGATGGTTTAAAAAAAAAAACATTTTTAGCCAAAATTTTAGTCCCTGGAGTTAAGTAGGTATTAACAAAAAAACCCCAAAACACAAAAAAAGGTATTTAAAAGTCTGGTTAAATTCCCTTTCCATCTCAATTGCTCAACTTTCTGACTTGGATCTGATGTCACAGTTCTGTAAATATTTAAGTCATCGTGGTATCCAAACAGGACTTGAATTTCTCAATTTAAAAACACGGGCACGCATGCACACACCAAAGCCAACCAATAACTTCCAGGCATTCTTTATATATCACAATGCATCAATTTCACCCTCCCCCCCTTTGCAAGTCACCTTTTCAAGGACACATGATCCTACAGGGTCACCAGTGAACAGGAACAGCAGCAGCTACAATTATTAGCAATTAAAAAAAAGGATGTGCATACAAACACCACCACTTGGGCCAGATTCTGATCTCAAAGTATGGTAAACCTGAATAACGCTGAAGTCAAAGGCATTATTCTGAATTTACGTCAGCACAGGGAGTTTTACAAACACTGTGCTAAGAATGTGTTGGATCAGAGGCTCTCCAACTTTTTTACTGGTGAACCCTTTCACGCAGCAAGCCTCTAAGTGCGATCTCCCTTATAAATTAAGAACACTTTTTTTATATATTTAACACCATTATAAATCCTGGAGGCAAAGTGAGGTTTGGGGTAGAGGTTGACAGCTCGTGACCCCCCATGTAATAACCTCGTGACTCTCTGAGGGGTCCCAACCCCCAGTTTGAGAACCCCTGCGTTAGCTGCTATAGACTTGTTCACACCAGGGAATTTAAAAACAAAAATTCCTTACCAGAGCTACGACTAGTTCAGCTGAACCAGTGATGGGAGCCCTAGAATGAGCAAGTCTCCCCTTGCCTGGCCAGATGAGGTTTTTAACTACTGTATCAATTAAACATGCTTTTCAGCAGTTTAACTAACAGCTGTAAATGCTGGATGCTACCAGAGGCATGTATGGTGGAAATTATTTTTAATAAAAGTTCCCTAGAGCAGACAGTCAATAAGAGTCCGAGGACAACAAACGATTAATGCCATTCTCCTTCACAGATTTCATTGTAGTTGACAGAACCTACATTCTTCCACCTTTTTATTTGTCTTCTCCTAGCCCTTCTTGCTGTAAAGCAGCTTTACAAATATAACCCAGAATGCTGCTGTCTTTTGACTCTCCAATCGAACTGAAACAACATTAAGAGGAAACCCTCCTGAAGTTACCTTAATGGGGAATTCATTTTGAAGTCTAATTATGATACTTGCCTAAATGCTGACATTGCCGAACAGGTTATAACCAACAGTCATTGGGGGGGGGGGGGGGGCACGGTTGCACATATTTGTCATGTGTCACTTGCCTGTGTTAGTCAAATCAAACAGGACACTCTAGGGGAGTAAGGCTGTAAACACTGAATATGTAACAATAGTCTCTTTCATATCTGGATAATTAAGACACAGGATAAAATTCCTTAAAAAGATGTAGCTAAGAATATATATAATGCCATAACACTAAATAGCATTCGACTCCTATCGTGTGGATTGTGGGACTTTCTTATAAAACTAGAAGTCACAAAGGCAGTTCAAACCAATAAATATTTCTTAATGACCGCCTGCCTAACAAGGATATCTAGTATTAAATTAGCAGAGCCAGCTCAAGCAGAATTGAAAGATAAGAAAAATCAGCAAGGATTTGTCCTCAACATTTTCCAAGGTGGGATTATTTCTTATTCGAAATTTTCCCTTTCAAAAAGAAAGAAGCCACCTGTATCTCAACACGGCCTCTCTCCTTAGACATGTAACAACAAAGGAGCAATGACAATTTACACTAGCTGAGGATCTGCCTCCAGCGTCACTTTCATTAACAGAACAGTGGCTTGATGCAAGGAGCTTGGGTTATTTCAGCAGGTATTGCTTTAACAAGCATTCTGGGAAGTCACTAATAGAAGAATTTGAGTCAACGAGATGTGAAGTACTTGCTATAATTACATATCATTGCCATTTGTACTGACCACGCAGCTCAAGAGGAGGCTGGAATTCAATGGTCTATCCAACAAATAACTAAAGTTACAGTTGTGCTGTTTGGCTTGCTAAAGTTAAATTAAAATTTATGTTATAAATCCTTGATAAACTGGATATCTAATTCAAATGTGAAGTCATGCACAGATCTGAAACTTTGCATAAAAGACATCTCAGCCGACGAAGGGCTTTTATGGGACATAAAAAATGAGGCGGCCAACACTGCAGATAAACAGAAGTTACCTTATAGTGTTTTTCCCCCCCTCATTGCTACAATGTTAAGACGTATTTTATCAAAGCAGAAAGTCTGTGGGCCCATTAGTCCCTGACACAGACCTTTAATCATTTTAGGGAGTTTTGCTGGGACACAACAGAAACAAAATTGATTGAGCTTAATAGAAACGTGTATCTCTGCTCTCCCGTCTTGCACCAAGTTTTAACCTGAAAGCTACCCACATATACACCAGAAAAATTAACACAACAGATTTCAACATCAATAATGAAACAGTAGTTTTACCCAGCATAATGATGTTTAAAGGATATTACCAGGAGTAATTTTTTAAAATTTACATTTCACTAAATTTAATTTGCAGTTGATATTTCTGAGACATATGTTAGGAATAACCAGCTTGCTACAGTGTTTCATTTGTAACAAAGCCTGCAGCATTCCTTATAGAACTATGCTACAGTATAAGCGCCAAACACTGCAATAATGCTATCGTAAACAACAGTGTTTGGGACCAATGTTGTGGGATACCATAGGTTTAAAAATAACTGTTGAGTTAATATTAAAAAGTGCTTTTAAAAACCAAAGATGAGCAGTTTTCATCAAGTGTTGCAAGCAACCCCAACTGCTGCTGATCTGAATACAGGATCGGTGTGGCCCTTATAAAAGTGCCTGCATTGTGAAAACATCTCAGTTAGGAAATGATGGCACTGCAATTCTTACATTTCTTAGGGCCCAGAACATGCATTTATCACAAGAAGAGAGAAGGATATTTGCAGACAAGCAAGACAAATATTTAAACGTTTTAAAAATGGTATTAAAACTGTGTCTTTTTAATGTCAGATATTCTGGATTGTGATCCAAGACAGCTGACTACATCATGCTCCCAGGGAGGTCAATGAGAGTTTTGCCTCTGAATCCAGAGAGTGGAAGAGAGGCCCCAGTATGAGACTTGGCTTCAAGTTTACTAGTTTTTACAGGTTCATTTACTGCTATGCAGTGCCTGCAACAACATTGCTTAGGTACATATAGAACTAAATTCCATAGGGAGTTCTGCTCTTCATTAAAAAACTACACCTGCATGACATCCAACTATTCAGTCAATGGGATACCTAAAAATGGCTTTGAGAATCTTGGAGTTTTTCCATCTTTTTAAGTTAAGATCAAACAGGTAAGTGTAATAACACCCACATATTTGCAGAATAGGAAATGGAGACAGAGAGATTAAGTGACTTGCCAAAGGTCACTTTCTGCCAGTGACTTAGCAAGCAGGAGTCCTGAGCGCTAGTCTACTCCTCTTAACAGGCCACAATTACTCCCCACTGTAGTTTAGAATACATTTTAATTTTAATACACTTGTTATTCACAAGTCTTCTGGAAGAGATTTAAGAAAAAAAGATTTTTCCTAATAATTACAAATATATTAAAATAGAGAGCAGGCTGACATTTCCTGAACTCATTACTTTCCTGGCAACATTAGCAACACTCAACTGCTACCAGTGCTGTGTGCATCAAAAAAATAAATAAAATATCTTGTATAATCTTATTTTTCTAAGAAAAAACGTAATTAATATTTAAGTTTACTCCTTTCTATTGAGTCACATTTTTCGCATGCCCAACTCTGTCAGCTTAAATGAAATGTGCATTTCATGCAAGATAGAACACCACATACTAAAGTGGCCTTTGAATTTCCATCACTTACAAAGCATTTGCTCAGCTCCAATGCCATTTAATTTTAAATTTCCCTTTTCCATTTCTCACCCCCTTTTCAAGTGCTCCCCCCACAACACAAAGCTGCCTCTAAGCTGTCTTATTAATGCTCATGATAACACTACAAAACTGTCAATTTCTGACAAGATACTTGCTTTTCCACACTTTTGGCATTTTTAAAGTTAACTATTAAACGAAGCACTTCTCACTCAAGCACATTCAGCTTCTAAAAATAAGCTTCCACACAGCCAGACAATCAAAATTTGTGCTCAAGTCCAGTCAGTATTTCACCGATTACTGCAGTGACGTTGGCCTTAAATCCCATCTTAAGATATTTTGTTAAATCAACAAAAGGGGAAATTCACTGAAGGGCCTCCTCTTAACAATTTTTATGCAAAACCACCGTTAAATTTTAATAGGAGTTCTGAACACAGAATAATAGGCACACAAGACATGGTCTTATACTGCAGAAATAAAATTGTGGGTGTTGAACATCTTAGATGCTCCATATCCAGTTTGTTCATTTTACAAACAAAGATTTTTCTAATTGCTATGTTCTGCAAACACAAGAGGAGAACTGAAAGTCAAGATGGGTTCCTTCTGGCCCATTAGCAATAAGAGGTTCTTCAACTGGAACTTGGTTAACAATGCTATTGATTAAGCTAAAGCCAGAAAAGAATCCAGCTAGTAGTTCTGTTAGCCTACAGAGACATTCTCGGTATGCAAGGAGTAAAAAGTAGTAACATCTGTTGAATAAGAAGGTGCCATTTTCATAAATGTACTTTAAGATATTTCCTACTAGGAAATAAATTTTCTTTATACTGCATTCAGATCTTGAGGATGGTTTTTTAGCTCTTTTATAGCACTACTCATCTTTACATCTCAAATCATTTTACAAAGGAGGACAGTATTATCCCCATTCACAGATAATACATACGCTTCAGGTTGGTGTTTTAAACAGCACACCACTTACAAGATTGTCAATTACTATTTTCCACTGAATGCATCCGATGAAGTGAGCTGTAGCTCATGAAAGCTCATGCTCAAATAAATTGGTTAGTCTCTAAGGTGCCACAAGTACACCTTTTCTTTTTACACACACAGGATCCAATCACTTCATCCACTTCTAAAACCAAAGATGGCAAATTCTTAACAGTGCACAGCAACAACAGAAGACACTTCAGGTGAAGAAAAATATCGTATCCTAATTAAATGGCAGGGGGAATTTGGGTAGTTACACAAAATACAATTACCAAAGGTAGAATGGTTTGGGACACACTTGCTAGGAGTGGCGTGGATTTTTAGTGATCAGAATGGTCAGCACTTCCATTTTACACTTGACCTTGATTCTAGGACCCCTTGATGCTAACATCATGCTACTCCATCAATTTAGCCCCTATTAAAAGATAATAGTGCCAAAAATTGAACCACCACCATCCTTGAACATTGGATGTCTCCCATTAACTAGAGGATCCACACCCACCTAGCTTGGGTTGTAACATCTGAAGTGATTACATTACAGTGGTATAGTCATAGACATAGATTCCAAGTTTCCTGTCTTAATAAGAATAATTACAAGTGTTTAGCTACTGTATTATCGACAAAAACCATAGAGTTCTTTGTTCCAACAGTAAGTATGTCTGCTTAACGCTTATATAGTATGTGGATTGAGTAGTCAATACCACATTGACTCTTTCAGGACTAAATACTTCCCTTCACTCTTTTAAGTGTAAATAGTTGTGGGCCCTAAGCTTCTGTCCAGGCCCTGCCTCCTAACAACAACATCAAACAGCTCTATACAATCTCATTAAAGTACAAACCAATTTTAAGTGCTCAGAATAATGTATATGGGATTCTTTCTACCCATTTCTACTTCTTGCAACTAACTAGGATCCAAACAAGAAGTACATAAAAGCCCAGACTCCCATGGCCATAATAACAACACGTGATAATGTCTGACACAGAAGTGAGAGGTACTACTGTACAGTGGAAGCAAGAAGGAAAGAACCTTAGAGTGAAGAGACAGCAGGTTCCTGAAGTAGGTTCAGCTTTGGTGGCAAGGTCAGAAAGGACATGGACTATCAACAGCGTTACTCCCTTAACAAGCCTAGCAAATGCAGCATTCAACACAGAAGATTTTGCCTTTCTGTTGCTTGAGAAAAACTACAATGAAGACTAATGACAGTCAAAGGAAGACTTGGAATCATGATGGGAAGGAAGAGTTCTATGACACCTTCATCGGTTGAAATTCATCAGGCATATCTGATTCTCCAGTTATATACATTTTGTCTGAGATATGTGGTACATGCTTACTTTAAATCTGTGTACTAGACTTCCTTCAGCAGTTGTGAGATGACAAGAAAAACCCACAGAGTCAGAAGGGTGTCAAGTGCTCTATGTCCCTAAACCACTCCTAATTGGTAACAATAAAAATAGTGTACAGCCAGCCTTAATAAGGGGGGGGTGGGGGGGTGGAGGGGGGAAAACACACAGTTAAGATTGTCCACTGGAAGTATGACTAGGGGAGTCCATTATTTCACATATCTAAATCAGCATATAAGTGGAGCTTTTTCCCCAAGAAAAAACCTTACCCTTAAGCAAATATTTCCTACATAGGGAGGTTACAAATATTTATAGACATACTTATACTAAAGTAATTCTAAAAATTCTTATTACAGTTCCAGGGAATGAATTATCTTCTCCTCTTCCTTAAAATAATTATTTATTAAGTATTATTTTATCTGTAGAGGGGAAATTTTTTTTAAATAGCATATTTGTATCTGCATACTTCTGTTATATACACATTTACATTATCTATAAAATGCATTTATGTGCATGAATATAAAAAGATATGCATACACAAATATTTTATATTTTTGAATATTTACATGTATAGCAGTTTGCAAAGCAATTAGGCATCAAACATATTGTCCAGAACAACAGTCCAATGACTACAAATGCCAAGAACCCAGCATAATAAAAACAGTATTATTGCAATGGGATTGGGAGGCAAGATGAAAACACCTTAATAAAGAGGTGGAGTGAACGCAAACACTTTTAGACAACAGGCACATCATCCTTCCCCCCCCCCCAACCTCCCATCCCCATTACTTAGGGGACAGACAGAGCTCTTCAAGTAAATCCAGTTGTTTGACAGTGACATATGCATGCAGAGGCAAATTGTACCTCCCCCTCTCGCCCCCCCTCCACTTTTAAATATACCAGTTTGGAAAAAAACCAAAACCAATATGTGACCCAGCAGTATGCAAAAAATTGGTAGCCATCCTCCGAAATGCAATCACCTACAGGGATCCTCCAACCTATTCACCAAAAATGAACAACCAACTTGCAAACTTTCTGAAGTGATGCTGACTACCTTTCTGGAATTGCTTACACTCCTTTTTAAAAATAAAAAAAATGCAATTATTTAAATTAAAATTTTCTACCCAATAAGGTAAAGTTAGATCAATTAAACAGCAAAGAAAGAAATAATCCTGGTCTTAAAATGGATGCAGCAGAATCTTTTAAAGAGCAACATGTTGTAACCACCTTTCATTTTAGGGGATGAGAGGAATTGACTGAAAGAAACAAAACTGAAGAGGAGAGAGAGGGGTGGGTGGAATAAAGGCTGCTTAGTGATTTATTTAACCTAAAAACTTTGCCTTTCCCCTTCTCTGGGAGGGTATGTGGGTCGGGAGGTGATGATTTCTCCCGTGTTTCTCTGCAGGAGGCTCCTGCTCGGCAGCTCAGGGTAGGAGGAGAAGGAAAGAAAGAGACACACACAGAAGAGAGAGGAGAGAGAAAAAGAAAATGGCGCAGAGACTAAGTCCTGACCGTCGACAAGGCGACTTTCCAGGGAGGAATCGGGGCCCAAAGGGGACCCCAGGAAACCCGGAGGGACCGGATCTGGGGCCTGCATTGCCCCCACTAGGAGAAGAGGGGGTCGGGTGGAGCCTAAGCCCCTCGGAAGCAGGAGCATTTGGCAGCTCGATGGGAACAATGGGGCCGGTGAGCGAGGAGACGGGACTTAGTCTCTGGGACGCCATGTCTGTCCTTTACCATCCTCAGTAACACAGAAGAGGGGGGGAGCGAAAAGGGGAGGTAAAGTGGGGTAAATCGCCCCCAAAAGGCGGGGGTGGGGGGCAGAGACTCACCGTTCGCTCGGAAATCCGCCTCGATCTGCAAGGACAAGTGAAAGCGAGTGAAAAAAAAAATCATGTAGGTTTTCAAAAACAGTAAAAGAGTCTGATCCAGGGGGCAGTTTTAAATGAAGAGGAAGGAAATCGAATCACAGTCCGTTTCCCACACAGACACGTATTGGGAGGGGGTCCCCCCCCCCACAAATCAAGGGCGGGGGGCGAAATTCAGACTTCCTAGCGCCCCAAAGTTTTAACCTCCCCCCAACCTATTTTAAGTCCCCCCTCATGCTTATGTACCCATTCTCTGGGGCACCCCTGCCCTGGCACCCCTTCCCCCGCATGAAAAGGGGGGGCACATTCCCATCCTCTCTGGATCTGTCTTTTAAAGGGAAGGCAGGAGAAAAAAATCCCCCCGTGTGTGGCTTGGCTGGGATTTTTTTTTTTTTTGGGCGGGGGGGGAGGTTACAGACCTTTATGTGTCTATGGGGAAATCACCAATCACAGAGACTGGAGGAGCCCGCGGGGCAGTGATCAAGGCATC
This sequence comes from Caretta caretta, assembly GCF_965140235.1. Classification (NCBI taxonomy): domain Eukaryota; kingdom Metazoa; phylum Chordata; order Testudines; family Cheloniidae; genus Caretta; species Caretta caretta. The sequence goes on from NC_134218.1 coordinate 21,588,543, forward strand.
CCACCCTAAGTGTCCGAGGGCAAATGGGGAGGGGGAGCCAAGGGGGTTAGGGATCCAGAGCTCTGGGAGGGGGAGGGCCGCCCCCACTAAGGTGATATGGGGGTGAGGTCACCCCGTGGCCCCAAGGGATACTGGGGGGCCAGGGGCACCTCCAAGTGCCTGAGGGGATTTTGGGGGGCTGGAGGGCCCTACTGGGGCCCCAAGTGCCTGAGGGGATATGGGGGGGTGCGTGCGGGTCCCTCACCTGGGAGTCGTTGTGCAGCTGGTCCCCGCTCATGCCGGCTGGTGGGGAGGCCTACACAGGAGCAGAGGCGCCTGGGAGCAGCAGAGTCTGAGGCCGAAGGGAGAGTGCAGCCCCCTCACTCAACACAGCAGCCAGTTGTGTAACAGACTAAGTCCTCATTTCCCCTCAGTGCGCAGGCGCCGCTGCTTTTAAACCGGAGGAGGGGCTGGTACGGGAGGGGGAGAAGGAGGAAAGGAGTGAGTTCCGATATTTGCATGCTCGGCCTCGCCTTGTCCCCAGCTCCAATTAGAAGAGAGCTTCGCTCATATTAGCATTCCAGCCACGCCTCCTCTCCGCTCTCAGAACTCCGGGTTAGATTTGCATGAGAGCCACGCCCACCACCCCTCTCTGCGCAATTTATGAAAAAAGCCGGTTTGCTATTTGCGTACGCAGCACTCTTCCCTCCTTTCAGAACGCCGGGTGCAATTTACATATCCGGTCCCGCCCCTCCAGCCCTCTCTCCAGTCACGAAGGAAAGGCAGGCGCTTATTTGCATATCCTCCCACGCCTCCTCCGAGGGAAGACTGCTGCCCGCCCGCGGTGGAAGGAACGAAAGCCCGTCCCAACGTGCGCGTAACGCTCATGCGCAAGAATTCCTCTATTTGCATGTGGGGCCCCACTCTTTCTCTGCAAGCCCCACTGACTGTCAGCCCCAGCTAAGGTTGCATTACAAGGGCAGAGGAGCCAGGTGCCAAAGCTGGAGGGCAGGAGCCGGAGCAGCAACTTTATTTTCCGACCTGCCTCCCATACAGCTCTTCTCAGCTGCCTCTGACCCCAGTACACAGAACAGGGATCAAACATCTGCTGGGGTGATGGGGGCGTAGGGGGGAGAGATCAGGATGGGAAATACATGAGCCCCTCAAGCAGGCTGAGAGAAGGCTAGCAAGAAGTGGATGGGAGTGCGTGGGGTTGCACACATCCATCCCCTAAGGAAGCCAAGGAAATCTCCCATCCCCCCAACTTTCCCTCTAAATTAGCCCATTTCCTGGCACAGGAAGGGTTTGATTGTAATCCTACTAATTGCTCGTTTTCAAAGTCATATTTTATAAATTAGATTGAAAACTCTCTGGGACAGGGACTGTGACTAACTGTGTGTTTGTATAACGCCTAGCCCACCACTTCAGCTGTTTGTCTTTGCTTGCTGCTGTGTTATGGTTTATTTAAGATTGTGGACTTTTTGGAGTATGGACAAGTCTTCCTATATTTTAGTAAACTCCAGGAGCAACTCTAGCATAGCATAAATAATTGTGATTGTTTTATTTTCTGAAATCTTTCTCCAAAATGTGGCTTCTTATATATTTTGGCCTTGATTCTCCACTCTATTACACTGGTTTTCCACCAGAATAGCTCCACTGCAGTCAAATGAATAGTGCTGATGTAGACTGGAGAATCAGGCACTGACACTTTCAATCTAAATCTGTGAAATGTTCAAAATCAAATTGTGAGATAATCATAGCAGTACTGGCTATAAGTGGAGGTGGGTGTACTGGAGAACCACTGAGCATATTACCAAACTTCATTATTTATTATGTGTGTTGCAGTAGCACCTGGCTGCTAAGGGCCACACTGTGGTAGGTGCTGGACAAATGCACAGCTAGACTTGCACTGGGCTTTACGGCAAGGGCAATAATCAGTAGTGCCTCATAGGTTGGATCTTTTCTTTTGAAAATGGAATCAATCAGCCAACAGATTTTTTTGTAGTGTAAACAGTCCCTTAAACATAATTTCCTATATGGAAATTGAAGGAGAATGAATCTTATACCTTCCTATAAAGAAAATCTGAAAACATTTGTTTGTGTTCTGCAACAGTTCACGGCCTCACCAAAGGGGCTTTCTCTCTGATCTACTGAAAGGACAGTTTAGTATATGTGGCTGGTACAATATCTCACTGGACTGCCTCAAGTCTTCATCTTGGAGTTTCCTTCCAGGGTTACTACATGAAATGTACCTTTCCCCTGCTCCTTTACACTACTGGATCCTTGATTTGACATTAAAATAATCCTGTGCTGCCAGGCTAAATGAAGAGCTCAGGAAATACATAGAAATGTGAGCAGGCAGCAGCAGCCACTACCTATTTGCTATGAATATTTATATTCCTGTAAGGGTAAAACTCTGTCACTTTCTCACAATCTTCAGAAGAGGATGTGAGTACTCCCCTTTTACCAGCCCCAGCCAAATATTTCTGGCTCCAAATCTGTTTATTATGTCAACTGATTTAGTAACTGATAGTTTTTAAAATATATTCTAATGAACTGGCTGGACTGTGTAGCATGGGCACTAACAAAGATTCTCCTTTGGTTCAAGTGGAAAGAGCATTCATATTTGAGTTCTATTCCACAGTCATGCTGAAGTTCTGAATGACCCTGGTGGGAGCATAGGAATAATCAGGAACTCATAGGAGTCCAGTGGTTTGTTACACTATTTGCATTTTGTTGCAGCAGGACATTTATCTGGTGCCAAAATTATGGGATCTAGGCAGCCTTAGAAACCCCTAGAGATACATTTGTTTGAAGCAGCAGTTTAATTTACTATAAGAAAGTAGTACAGTAGGGCCAGTTTTACTGTTCTTGAGATAGTTTCTATCAGAGCTTGAATGGGGGAGATTTGGAGGTACAGAATACCACTATCACCTCTTCCAAGTGCTATCTTGTGCTCCAGAATCTCTGCTTGGATTTATTTTTTAAAGCAAGTTTCTAGTCCTTCCGTTTGCAAAGAAAACCTTCAAAATGTGAAATGAGTGTAACCATTGCAGAGACATCTGCCGACAGCCTGAAACAATAGCACCAAGAGGTATGAACCTTCCCTGAGGATGACGGCTATGTTAATACAAACTATGTACCTTGAGGAGCACACCAGCAGGGTCTGCTCAGGTCAAGGAAAGTGTAATATATTAGAGGGCTCTACAAATCAACCCCTTGAGTGCACTTTGTTGGCACGGTGTAGAGAAGCCATCAATGAAGTGTGAAGTCAAAGCCCAATAATGATCATTTAAATGCCAACATTGTTGACTCTTTTACTGCTGATCAAAGCATTTAGTGACAACTCCTTCTGGCACCTTAGGTGGCTGGTGCTTGGATGATAGTACCACTCTTATGACTCCCTTCTCAAAAAGGAGGGAAAACACAAGGAGCCTTGCAGAGCCCAGCAGGACATCTGAGTCTTCTATGGGGGAACTAAGCCCAAGGAACCCAGCAGAGATCATATCTTGGACATCTGGACAATCTACTGTGAGTGACACATCATCTTGGTGTCTCAAGTGCGTGGACCCTGTTTCATGGAAGAGTACCACTGCCCTTTTTCCAATCTGCTCCTTGATCCTTGGGGAGACAGGATTGGAATAAAAAATTACTCACGGGCAGAGGCCATAGAAGCCTGATATTAAACCCCATCCACACTGGAAATTGGACTGTGTTCGCTGAACCACGTCTCTGGTGGGAGTTGGCATCTGCAGGGAGACAGCAGAAAGTTTCTAAGATCCATGAAGATTTTTTCCCATAATTGTTCTGTCAGCTTAGCCATGTTCTGATGCTTGGTAACCTGCCATGTAGACTCTTCAACACACGCAGTGCCTACCCTGCTTTGAATCAGGTACTTTATGATCCTTACCCACTGTTGCAAATTGGCTCAGAGTGCACCTTAGTTTCATCTTCCCATTTCTGGATGTCAGGAGCCTCCACCAATTACCAGATATAAATGTAAGACAAAAGGACGGTCATTGAAAAGATATTTATAAGCATACTAAACTGTAATGCCTTTGCAGTTACTTCTGCTGGAACAAGTTTAATAGAAAACTCACAAAATCCCACAGGATCCTGCAACATCCTACAAACTGCACCAAGGGAGTCTAGCAGTTTTTAGTTACCCCTTTTTACCTAATTTATAAGCACATGTCCATTTATAAACATGTCCATTACCCAAGTAAGTGGGAGACTATTTGACTATCTATTATTCAGGACTTGCTTTGTTATTGCTGGGGAACATCCATTCAAATGAATGGAATGTCAGTACAAGAAATGTCTAGTTTAATTGGACATTTCAATTACATTTACCAGCAGGGAAGTGGTTAACGTTAAAGTGTGATTCTGACAGCTTACAGAGGCTATGATAGCTCAATGTAAATGGCGAAGTCCACACCTCTAAGTGCTATTTTTTCAATCTGTCCCTCTGCTGACTCAACAAGACAGCAGTGCCTCATCCAAGGGGCTAACTTTGAAAAGAAATAGCTGGAAACTATATTTTTAAATGAAATCATAATTCCTGGTGAATTAAAAAAAATCTGCAGGAAACCCTAAAATCTTCAGATTGCCTGAATTTCTATTCTCCAGGCTCCTATGTATTTGGGTCATTTGGTTCTGTGGAAGTATATGATAAAGGTCTCTCATGGCACATCTGAAAGAGGGAGGTGGCACCTCAGTGTCCTGGCTAAAAAACCCAAACCAGATTCTAATGCAGAAGTGGGCAAACTATGGCCCGCGGCCCATGTCTGGCCTGCAGGACCCTCCTGCCCGGCCCTGGAGCTCCTGGCCTGGGAGGCTGTCCCGCATCCCCCGCACCTCGGCTCATTGCACCGCCGGTGCCATGCTCTGGATGGCGGGGCTGCGAGCTCCTGGGGCAGTGCAGCTGCAGAGCCGCAGCCTGACCCGGTGCCCAGAGCTGCGCGGTGGCGTGGCTGGCTCCAGCCAGGCGGTGCGGCTGTAGCGTCGCCAGCCACCGGTGCTCCAGGCAGTGCGGTAAGTGGGCATTGGGGGTTGGATAGAGAGCCGGGGAGTTCTGGGCGGTGGTCATAGGGTGGGGATGTGGATAGGGGTCGGGGCGGGAACAGGGGGTTGAATGGGGGCAGGGGTCCTGGGGGGGCAGTCAGGGGCGGGGGGGGCGGGGTCGGTCAGGGGACAGGGAGAAGGGGTGGTTGGATGGGGCAGGGGTCCTGGGGAGGCAGTCAGGAATGAAAGGACAGGTTGGATGGGGCGGCAGGGGGCAGTCAGGGCTGGGGGCGGGGCGGGGGCGGTCAGGGGACAGTGGGTGGTGGATGGGGCAGTCGTCCTGGGAGGGCAGTCAGGAAGTACGGGGGGTTGGATGGGGCGGTAGGGGGCAGTCAGGGGCGGGGGGGCGGGGTCGGTCAGGGGACAGGGAGAAGGGGTGATTGGATGGGGCAGGGGACCTGGGGAGGCAGTCAGGAATGAGAGGACAGGTTGGATGGGGCGGCAGGGGGCAGGGGTCAGGGGACAGGGAGCAGTGGGTGGTGGATACGGCAGGAGTCCTGGGGCAGCCATCAGGGGACAGGGAACAGGGGAGGTTGGATGGGGTAGGAGTCCCAGGGGGGCCATTGGGGGTGAGAAGCAGTTGGGATAGGGGTCGGGGGCTGGGCCACTCCTGGCTGTTTGGGGAGGCACAGCCTCCCCTAACTGGCCCTCCATCCAATTTTGGAAGCCCAATATGGCCCTCAGGCCAAAAAGTTTGCCCGCCCCTGTTCTAATGTCAAAGAGTCAAATCCTGCAGTCAGCACCAGTCCAAGTAACTGGGCTGTGCTCTGAGGAGCTCTGCAAGGGCTGCAAGAAATTCCCTTGTGGCTGCACTGTGGTCTCAGGGCTTCTGCAGTAGCTGTGCCACTTCTGCTGTGCCCTCCTCCACAGGAGAAATAGCTCCTCCAAATCATCCTCATCTGTGCAGCAGAATTTCTGCCATCAGCAGCCTCTCCAGCTGCAGAGAGACGGGCAGGATTTGTCAAATGTAGAAAGATAGCAATAGCCACAAGGCCAGATTGCGGCTTTATAACACAGCGCAGGCAGGATGAGTGTAGAGGGGACATACCGCAGCAGGCTGCCCCAAGAGGACGTCTGGGTAACACCATCAGATTCCCTCTTGTGGATTCCCAGCAGCACACATGGCACTGGAAGCTCTGCTATCCTTCAAAAGGGTGCAGTGCAAGTTGGTAAGTGTGGAGAGTGTTAGGCTGGTGGTGCTGAGCTACTAGCAATGAGCAGCACCCTCCCTCAGGGGGCCTTGGGACACCAGCTGGATGAAGTCATAATAGGGGTCAAGGGGGTGAAAATAAGGAATGCCTAGATGCCACCTGTTCAATGGAGAAGACCCTGCTCTCCATTTGCTGGAGCCTGCAAATGTGGCAGCCTGTCCTCTCCTTCCCCTGCCTAGGGATTTAGATGCCTCCGATGAAGTGAGCTGTAGCTCATGAAATCTTACGCTCAAATAAATTGGTTAGTCTCTAAGGTGCCACAAGTACTCCTTTTCTTTTTGCGAATACAGACTAACACGGCTGCTACTCTGAAAGATGGGAATGGGTGCATGTAAGGGTTACAATTTTATTGTAGATTTCAGAGTAGCAGCCGTGTTAGTCTGTATTCGCAAAAAGAAAAGGAGGACTTGTGGCACCTTAGAGACTAACCAATTTATTTGAGCATAAGCTTTCGTGAGCTACAGCTCACTTCATCGGATGCATTCAATTTATTGTAGTTTACTATTTAAAGTGGCTTGCACAGTCAGGGAGTCAATGAAGTAGGCAGGATCCATGGCAGATTGTTGTGTTTCAGATGTAAGGACAAGATGGTAAAAATTTAAAGAAGGCCCCATGGTTCATGCAGCACATTAAACCTAAGTTATAGATATGAACGTCTAGAATTATTCAGCCCTTTATCTCCTGCCCTTGGTCCAGTACTGCATTATCATTACAGTATCGCCTGTGCTAGGTATTCTTTGTATTAAATTCAGTTTATTATACACTGCTTCCAGGTTTCACTGATTTTATATTTTAGTGTGTATATTCCATTTCTATTCATTCTAGATTAAAAAACCAAATATCCAAATCTTTGACTCTGTTCAATAGTGCGAAAAAGTGTGAGTGACAATGCATATTTACAGAGTTGCCACCTCTCATGATTTTATCATAAGTCTCACAACTTTTGGTGTATTTTCTTAAAGCCCCAGCTACTGGAATCAAAAGATTGCATGAGAATCTCAACTTTGATTTAAAAGAAAAAGTAAGTTTCTCGCCCTCATGGTTGGAGAGAAAAGCTTGTAAGTGTGAAGAAAATGCATCTTAAAAAGCACAGAAACCAGATGCCAAAGAGAAAGAACTCAAAGTGTCTTGTTTAAAAATAAAATCTCATGATTGGAGGGATGTGGGAGAGGCTGACCCATGATTTTTGAATGCTTGGGTTTCTCAAATCTTCATGTATCTATTGCCAGTGTCCATTTAAATAATGTCATTAAGTATCCTGAGACACCTACATGGTTTGCTGGATTCTGTATCAGTGTAGTCCTGTAAATTGTCACTCGAACAAAAGAGTTGTACAAAACATGAGCAATCAAATATATTACTGCCCTCATTCTTTATTAGGATGACCTGCTCAGAAATATTCATACCCATTATGTTTTGAAACTACATGAGCACAGTGCTTTCAAAAGCTCCTTGTTTTCCACCTTGATAAACCACAGCAATAATTCAGTTTTATATGTAGGGAGCAGGAGAAAATAGAAGCAGAACTAGCAGGTGTCATTGTGCGAGGTAACTTTCAAAGGCCAGCTTTAATTACTGAGTTGCACCTGGGAAGGGAAAGGTTTGGCATAATCATGGGTAATTACTAGTTAGGGAATAATAGCTGATAGTGGCTTGCTTTATTACACGAACGTTTGCATGTACTGTCATAGTTTGCTATTATTATTATTATTATTATTATTTATTATTGGAGTCAAGAGTCAGGTGGAAAGAAGGATGGTACATAATAGAGGAGTGAAACCAAACATTTTTAAATCAGATTATGAGGGAAAAATTATATTTGTCATGAATCACTTAAAAGGCATTATGCTTGTGAAATATGTTCCGCAATTTTGTAATGAACTGGATAGTGTATGTGTTAACACTGCCTTCTACTGGATAAAATCAGAACTCTTCTGTGTCACAAACTCCATACTGCTAACAGATGAGACGATTCTCCTTAATGTGAGTTCAGGAAGCTACAAGCAGTGCATTGATGCAGCCAGTCCTCCTAGCTCCATCTCATAAGTGTAGTGACTCATATTTGGAAATTACACCATAGGTCCTGCTGTCAGCAGTAGTACTGGGCATTATGAGGCAGGCACTTCAGGGGTCCCAGAATGCACTGGAAAAGCCACCATTGCATGGTATGTGGTGCAACACAATGGCTCTGTTACAATGCTGAAGTGTTGCAATTACAACTGAGACAAGAAACTACTTAATCTAATCAGTGTCCCTAGAATAGTTCCCTTACTTTACTGTCCAAATTTGGTTAGTCAGTTTCACTTCTTTTTTTTCTAATCAATTTCACTTTCTATTTCTCATGCAATATCACCCTGCTGCTGGTGGATTCACAACACTGCAGGGAAATGTTTGTCTAAACATTATTTTTATATTGGGCTTTATATAAATTGTTTTTTAAAAAATGAATCCCTAAACCTAAATTTGGTACCTCTACTTAAGGACAGTGTCCCTTCCAAGTATAATAGGGTAATATTTTGCCCTTCAACAGCATTTTCCACCCAAGGGGGAAATAGAATCCCCATTTTGCAGGTAGGGGAACTGAGTCACAGAGAGATTAAGGCTGAATTTTTCAAGAGTAACCACCAGTCTCTTCTGCAAAAAAATAACCCCAAATAAAAGAGCACTTTCAAAAATGTGGCTTTAAATAACTTGGTCAAGGTCACACAGCAAATCAGAGCTGAAAATAGAAACTTGGTCTATTCTGAGATTTTAGCTACTGGTGCAGCTGCATCAGTACAAACCCTTAAACTGATTAACTTTCAAATGGGGGCAGTTTGCCTCCATTTGAAATGGAAGAAGTATCCATTCAAATGATAGCTTACAGCAGCTTTGTTTGCCCGCTCTAGGCAGCTGCAGCAGTAGCTGGCTACCAATGGCTGCAATGGGGCCAAATCCCCAATGTAAAGAAGGCCTATTTCCTAATCCTATCCTTTAACCACAGAACAGCTTTTCCTCTGCTAGTCCTGTGGAGCCTCCCACACTGGGCAGGCGACACCTGCAATTTGATAGGCTGGTTTACCCACAGGTTTTCCTGATGTCAACTGTGACCATGAGCCTCCTTTCAAAATAGCTACAGGTTTATGGTTATATTTTGACATTGTGATGTGACATCTTGATATCAGCATGCCATGCTGCCAATGCTGTGCAGGCCTTGGGAGGGGAGTTCGGACTAATGCCCAAGACCTACTTCAGCTTGATGGCTTTGAAATATGCTAAGGTCGGCCAGTAGATCAATCCAGACAATAGGGAGGGAGCTAACCTGTGGGGAACAGTCTTTCACTGGCCAGGGTTCTTATGTGGATGGATACATTGACTGAATATAGTGGCATGAACACTTCAAAGGGATACAGAGCCCCATCTCTGCAGCCTGTAATCATGGAGTTCCTCTTTCACCATTTAATAGTTATATTGGCTTTAGGGGAATTACACAGTAAGTAAAGACTACTCTCAGGACTAATTTCAGAGTAACAGCCGTGTTAGTCTGTATTCGCAAAAAGAAAAGGAGTACTTGTAGCACCTTAGAGACTAACCAATTTATTTGAGCATGAGCTTTCGTGAGCTACAGCTCACTTCATCAGATGTAGCATCTGATGAAGTGAGCTGTAGCTCACGAAAGCTCATGCTCAAATAAATTGGTTAGTCTCTAAGGTGCTACAAGTACTCCTTTTCTCAGGACTAAGGGGTTCACAGGAAGAATGGTCCAGTGGTAAGGGCCCTAGCTGCAGGAGACCTTTGGCAAAGCAAGAACACTGAACACAGACTTCCAGTTGGACAAATCACTTAGGCCTTGTCTACACTAAAAATTTTTTCCACTTTAACTATGCTGGCATAGGAAAAGCAGCAAAATAAACAAACAAATAAAATCCTAGTGTAGACACAGTTAGACTGGTATAAAACTGCTTATATCAGGATAACTTCTGGTTCAGGAAGCAAACTAAGGGTATGTCTTCACTACCCGCTGGATCGGCAGGCCGCGATTGATCCAGCGGGGATCAATTTATCGCGTCCAGTCTAGACGCGATAAATCGACCCCTGAGGGCTCTCCCATTGACTGCTGTACTCCAGCTCAGCGAGAGGCACAGGCAGAGTCGATGGGGGAGCGGTAGCAGTCAACTTACCGTGGTGAAAACACCACAGTAAGTGGATCTAAGTACGTTGACTTCAGCTACGTTATTCACGTAGCTGAAGTTGCATAACTTAGATCGATCCCCACCAGTATAGACCAGGTGTAAGATATATCAGCATAAGCACTTTTATACTGGCATAACTGTGTCTACATTAGGACAAACATACACACGCAACAGACATATCTCAGCCTGTAAATCTTCTAAGTGTAGACCAGGCTCAAGCCTCTATGCCACAATTCCTCCTCTGCCTCACAGGGCGGTTGTGAGTATAAAGACATGAAAAGCTTTTGAGGTGCTCAGATAGTAGGTGATGGGGGCCATGCAAGAGCCAGAGAGGGAGGATCAGATCCATTGTCAGGTTTAAACCCCTAGGCCTGATTCCTCACTCCAGTTTTACACTTGATGTGACTACATCGTGTGATCAGGGTCACACGCTGGTCACTGACAGAGCCAGAAATAGACGTGGGAGTCTCCCAGTCCAGAGCCCTAGACAATGCTGTTTACTTATGAAGAAGTGTGTGTGGCTGGAGAGCCACTGACATTACTAGATCGTTCCTGTCTCTGGCTTCTGGAATGAAATGGGCCTGCTATCAGAGTAATTTAAAGGCCTATTTACTGGGTTGCCACCATTCATCCTGCAGAAAAGACTTGTCAGTAGTGTCACAGTGTTCCCATTGTCCCACAGCGGGCATCAGACTTACTGGGCCACATCTAAGTTCATACTATGGCCCCTTTACAATGCTTCTGTGGGGCAAAGGAACTAATTGGGCAGCTGAGGATACCCTCGGGGTGGAGGAATCCCAAGGTGGCATAACTGGCTCTACATAGCCTACTCCCACCCCTGGAATGTCATGGGATGCCTGGAAGGAGGGAACCTGGCTGCAGTGCTGCTACCCTTGGGGGTCACTGCAGATGGGTACAGGGCCAAACAAGAGCATGGCAGCCTCAGGTATCAGAGGGCATCAAGAGGTATAAAACCATCTTTTTACCCCTCCCTCAAATCCTATACCATGTACGCAGTGCATCTCAGTCAGATCCAAGGTTTGGGGCCACTGGCTGAGTCATGACAGTGCCATGTTGAAACTCAATGTCTGAACAGGACAATGTTGTGCCAGTCCCAAAAGATTTTTCAGAACATACTAGTATCTGTGAGCCTAACCTCCAGATTATGGGATGGCCCAAGAAAAACTGGTACAGCCCTATTACTATTAAAAGTACAATAATTCTGCCAAGATTCAATGATATAGTGGCATTTACAGGAAGTCTTTTTTAAACAAACCCCATCAGAGCATTTAATAAGCCATTGTCAGGTTGATTTAGGCCCAGCATTTTTATTTTTATTAAAGGAGATAGTTTTACAAAATCTCAGATGAATAGAAGTATTTCCATCATTTTAAAAAATCCATTGAAAACCATTTTAGTTGGGATGTAAATGTTCCCCAGCAGAGCTTGTATCCCAAATATTACTACACAGAATTAATAAATCCCAGAAGTGAAACTGATTATAAACACATGTGAAACTGACTAACCAAGATTCATTTTCCAAAGAAAAAGTAACGCACAAAGCTTAAATAGCATTAATGCCCACCTCAGAACAGGAGTGAAGCCCCACATAGTCATGAGATTAAAATAATGTGATTTTTAAAAATAATAAATGGTGGGTTTTTTACTGATCTATTTTTGAAGGCAATTCAGGCACTTAGGAGCCTAAGTCTTATTGAAAGTCATATGGGCACTTTTGAAAATTTTCCCCATAGTCCTTTGCCCAAAGGCTCACCATCAGACAAACCTGGGGCCAGTTCTGCCAGCCCTAAGTGTTTAAAAAAAAGTCATGTCCCCAAAACAATGAGATTTTAATACTAAAACTCTGGGCTCTTCTTATTGTTTTTTTGGTTATGAAGTTTTTAGGGCTAATGTTTTACATCTTTTCTCTGCAACCAGAAGGGATAGAAACTTATGTAGACAAGGCCTAACATAGTTGCACTGATTTCATTTTAAGAGTTCAAATTACTTTGGTTAAAACAGTGCAATTCCCCGTGTGGACACTCTTATTACAGTTTAGCTTTAGTGAATTCCTAAACCGATTTACGATAAACTGAAACATGCCTGGCTTAAACTAAATTAACAGTGTCCGAAGAAGGTCTTGTAGCAGTTGAACTAAGTCAGTTTCAAAATCCCACCTTTACTTAAGCTGATGCAACTTTCTCACAAGACCTGTGATACAACTGTGAGAGTTGGCAACGATGATATGTCATAAATGACGACAAAGGAAATTCCATATGTATAATTATTACTTGCTATTTGTATTGCAGTGGGTCCTGTGAGCCCCAGTCCTGGATCAGGGCCCCATTGGGCAAGGAGCTATACAGACTCATAATGAAAAGAGTCCCAGCCCCAAAGAATTCAGATACAGTGACAAGCATGGAATAAGTGTGTAAGTAGTAGCTATGCAGAAATACTTCCTAAATTAATCCAAGTTGTTATACATAGCATTGATGAGGACTTTTTTTATATAAATACTGCCTCAATCCTGCAGCACACTCTGCGCAGCTAGACCCCTGTGCCTAGTTGGAGAATCAGTGACTTTAGTGGGGCTCCACCCATATGCAGGGGGACTACATGCATGATTCTTCCTGCTGGATTCGGGCCTCTGCTTTAAAAGCAAAGAGCATCTCTTTGTGGGTGTATTTCCCCCCACATCTAACATCACAGGAAAGCATAGCAGCAACCTGTGATTCAGAAAGGAGCCAAAATTCCAAGGCTTACATCTGGATTCATCACATGGACATTCAGTAATAAATAAATAAGCAGGGTTACAGGTATAATAAGGTTTCAGAGTGGTATCCGTGTTAGTCTGTATCAGAAAAAAGAACGAGGAGTACTTGTGACACCTTAGAGACTAAAATTTATTTGAGCATAAGCTTTCGTGGGCTAAAACCCACTTCATCAGATGCATGCAGTGGAAAACACAGAAGTGGGGCTGTCATAAAAAAAAAGGGAAGGGTAACCACCTTTCTGTATACAGTGCTATAAAATCCCTCCTGGCCAGAGGCAAAAACCTTTCACCTGTAAAGGGTTAAGAAGCTAAGATAACCTTGCTGGCACCTGGCCAAAATGACCAATGAGGAGACAAGATACTTTCAAATCGGGAGCAGGGGGAAACAAAGGGTTCGTCTGTCTGTGCGATGCTTTTGCCGGGAACAGATCAGGAATGCAGCCTTACAACTCCTGTTAAGTTAGTAAGTAATCTAGCTAGAAATGCGTTAGATTTCCTTTTGTTTAATGGCTGGTAAAATAAGCTGTGCTGGATGGAATGCATATTCCTGTTTTTGTGACTTTTTGTAACTTAAGGTTTTACCTAGAGGGATTCTCTCTGTTTTGAATCTGATTACCCTGTAAGGTATTTACCATCCTGATTTTACAGAGGTGATTCTTTTACCTTTTCTTTAATTAAAATTCTTCTTTTAAGAACCTGATTGATTTTTCATTGTTCTTAAGATCCAAGGGTTTTGGTCTGTGTTCACCTATGCAAATTGGTGAGGATTTTTATCAAGCCTTCTCCAGGAAAGGGGGTGTAGGGCTTGGGGGGATATTTTGGGGGAAGATGTCTCCAAGTGGGTTCTTTCCCTGTTCTTTGTTTAAAACGCTTGGTGGTGGCAGCATACGGTTCAAGGACAAGGCAAAGTTGGTACCTTGGGGAAGTTTTTAACCTAAGCTGTTAAAAATAAGCTTAGGGGATCCTTCATGCAGGTCCCCACATCTGTACCCCAGAGTTCAGAGTGGGGAAGGAACCTTGACAGGGGCATAATGAGCCTTGTACCTTGGCTGAAGATCTGCCATTGGAGGCCTCTTTCTGCACAGTTTACATGGCTGATTTGCGTCCATGAAAGCAGTTCAGAGTGTGCCATAGTGCCAACCAAATATGACTCGGAGAAGAAAAAAGGAGATGAAACTGGCTTTTTCAAAAGCCGACACGTCTGCCTCAATCCTTAGCACAACTGCCTGCTGGCTCTGGCTTGCTAGACTCATTGTCTTTTCTCTGAGCCCAAGGGAGATGTGCCTGCTGGGGGAGCAAACAGAGGCTCTCTAGATCAGGGGCGGTGAGTTATATGGGCCCGTGGTGCCCGGGCTCCAGGAATATTCAGGGACCACGGGCCCAGCTCCACCAATGTTCGGGACTGGGTCTCTCCCCTGGCCCCGCCTGCCACCTCCACGCACCTCCCCTGAGTGTCCCCTGGCTCCCGCTTGCTGCCCCCATGCGCATCCCCTGGGTCCCGGAGCATCCCTGCCTCTCCCCTGCAGCTCCATGCTGCCTCCGCTCTGCTGGCTCCCAGCATCAACTGCCACCGCAGGGTCCTAGCACACCCAATCACTCGTGCCAGGGCAGGCTGGCCTTCTGCCTCAGACTCTTCTCTTTTCCAGCGGGACCCTCCACTAGCACAGGGGGCCCCCCCGCCCACAGTCACCACTCCTGCCACAAGAGGCAGCCCCACCCCCCACTCCTAGGGAGGCTACAGTGAGGGGCAGCAGCAGGCGAGGAGTAGGCAAGGGGGCCCTAGGAGCACATGCAGGGACAGTGGTGTGAGGTGAGTGTGCTGCCGGTGGGGGTGAGGGCTGGGGGGCAGAAGGGGGGAGTCCTCTCTGGCCTGCCTGCACCCAAAACTCCTCATCCCCAGCCCTGCCCCACCCCAGAGCCTGCACCCTCAGTAAAAGCCCTCACCCCTCTCACCCCAACCCTCTGCCCTAGTCCTGAGTCCCTCCCACACCTCAAACCCCTCATTCCCAGCCCCAGCCAGAGTCCTTATCCCCTCGCACCCTAACCTTTTGCCCCAGCCCTGAGCCCTCTCCTGCATCGTGAACCCCTCATTCCTGGCCCCACCCCACAGCTCTCATTACACACCCCAACCCTCTGCCCTAGCCCTGAGCCCCCTCCCACACCCCAAACCCCTCATCACCAGCCCCACCCCAGAGCCCTCACATTTTTACATTATTTTTAAATATATATATATTGGCTTACAAGGCAGGGGGGTGGGGGGTGGGGGGGGGGAAGGCAGGACTTGGACCTGTTCTGGACACCACCAAAAATTATACAAACCTCCCACCCCTGCTCTAGATATGATGTGATAGTCCTCAGCAGTACCTCCCGATGCTTGGTTACTGAAAAGGAACTATCCTTCCAGACATCTCTCAGGGCAACTCCCATAGTAGGGAAGATTTTAGAAGGAAAATATTTAAGCCACTTCAGGACTACATTTGGGGTGGGAACGTGGGACAAATGTCATCTTCCCCCAAACACTAAGGGAAGTTGCAAACTATGAATTCAATCCCCCTCCAGCTGGAAACATTAGCAAAACCACAGTGGAAACAGGAAAAGGCATTTTCTTTTCCAAGTTAAATGCCCACCTTTGGAGCATGCAAAGTGCGGCCAGTGGAGCCTTAAAACAAGCCCCATACTTGCCCTTTCCTGTTCATTGAGGGCTAAGGATGAAACTGATCCATGGTGGCTTTTTATTGCAGTTGAACTCTAAATCAAAAGCAATTTCTATTCACGTATCACGGAGCAAACAAGCAGGACGAGGCAGTACGGTCATGTGTGTTCATTTTTGATCATCACATTTAGGACAATGATAGATGCAGGTGAGGTATAGCCTCCGGGCATATGACCAATATAGGGCCTGATCCAGTTGTAGTCAGTGGAAAGCCTCCCACTGATTGCACTGATTGCACTGAGCTTTGACTCAGACTCTTTGCATCCAGTGGTCTCCTCTTAATGAGCCAGAGATAAGAACAGAGTAACACTAGAAAATGTTCTGCCTGCAAACTGGATTAAAATGGTCTGCTTGGAAAAGAGGAACAATATCTATAAAGGCTAAGGGTGAAATCATGGCTCCCTTGAAATTAAAGAGAGTTTTGCCATTGACTTAAATGGAGCCAGGATTTCATCCTAGATATTTATCTAGAACCTAATACAATACAGTGTTTGTATTATTTGATACTAATTATTCTGACCTATTTCAGAGAGATGGTGTTAATGTGTGCACAGAGCTTTGAGAATAGCGAAGGCTCTATGAGTGTTAATGATGTGGATGACTTATTTTTATTAGTTTTTAAAATACTGTGTTGTGAGTGCACCTCAAATGCTTTGATAGGCACTTTTAAAATAATAAAGTTGTGATGATTGTTGTTACAGGAACCTTTTGGGCCTCGGGAGGTTGGGCAATAAGTTTCTTCCAGTAGGAAACAAAATATTTTTTCCCCCTTATGTGCACAAAGCAAAAATGACTGAGGGGTTTTTCCTTGAAACTTTCCCAAAAAATTCCCCCTATCATTACAGACTAAGCTAGGAAAATTTCAGCCCCAAAGGAGAATTCATCAGAAAGTGATGGGCAGGTGAAAACAGGTAGTTAATAATTAAGGACTGGTTATAACCTAAGACTCAGCTTTGAAACCCTACATTTAGGATGTTTGAAATCCAAACCCTCATCTGCATCATCATCACCACTTCAGTGGACTGAGCCAAAACCCCAAGTCCAAACACCCCTGAACTTCTGGGTGTTTGAAATCTGCATGTGACTTTTATGGTTTGTGCTCACCTAGTTATTAGACTTGAAGCCATTTAGCAACTTGAACCAGTCTGTTCTATAGCAAGGGTGTGCTATAAAGAGACTGGGGCAGGTAACAGTTTCCCACCCTGTGAAAAATTTTAAGATATTGTCCTTAATTGTGATGAAAATTTGAAATATTAAAAAAATGTTCACCAACCAAAAATTAAAAAGGACTGTTGAGGTCAAAACATTTTATTTCAATATTTTTGAAATATTTCAGTCTCAACAGTCTTTGCTTTTTGTTTTAAATTTATTCTAAATGTACTAAAATTTCAAAACAAAAAAATCATTTTAACTTGAAAAACCAAAACTTTCCTGCTTGAAAATGTGGAAACAGGATGTTTTCAAAATTTTGTTTCCATTTTTTTTTTGGAGTTGGAAGATTTGTCAAAACTGATTCTGTTGCATGACCAGTTTAAGTTTCAACAAACTGGCATTTTTCTGTGGGGAAAAAAACAACACATCACATTCACTAAAAAATTCCCAACCAGCTCTACTAAACAGGTGATCTAGAAACCTAGCCAAGAAACACCAGCTATTCTAGAATGTTACAGTGGATGCAACCTATGATTTAGTGAAAGGGGGTGGGGGAGAGACAGAAATGAAAGGTCTGCTTCTGTCCCCAACTCAGGGCCGGTGTAACCACTAGGCGAAGTAGGCGGCTGCCTAGGGCGCCAAGATTTGGGGGCGCCAAAAAGCGATGCTCCCCAATTTTTTTTTACACTATTGCTTAGGGGCAGGTACCTGACAGTCTCCAGCACTCAGGCCATGCCAGGGCCAGCAGCCTCTTCACCTCGGAGTCTCCCCCACTTGCCCGGGGGCCACTCCTCCTCTCAGGCTCCCCGGCTGCTGCTGCCACGGCCACCCAGGAGGGCGCGGGTGGGGGGCACCGCCAAGGAGGAGATGCAAGGGCCCGGGCTCGGCTGGGGCCCCGCACCTGCTGGCCAAGAGCAGACCAGGAACTGGGCGCCACTCGGGGGGAGCTGGGCGGGCCGAGCCCAAGGTGCCTACGCTCCCCGCCTGCCCGTGCTGCTGCGGAGGCTGCCGCCGGCCTGGGCTCGGGCGCCCGGTTCCTGCTGCTCTCGGCCAGCAGGTGCAGGGCCCCAGCTGAGCCTGGCCCCTTGCGTTTCCTCCGTGGCGGAGGCTGTGGCAGCAGCGGCCGGGGAGCCTGAGAGGAGGAGTGGCCCCTGGGCAAGTGGGGGAGACTCCGAGGTGAAGAGGCTGCTGGCCCTGGTGCAGCCCGAGCACTGGAGACTGATATGTACCCGCCCCTACCCTATCCTGGTACCACCTGCCCTACCAGCCTCAGTGCCCTGCCCATACTGTCAGCCACCCCAAGCTCACTGTGACACCAGCACCCCTTGGCAAGGAGGGGCCCCCTGATCTTCACAAACAGCTGTCACCGCAGGCCTGACAAACTCAGTGCACCTGTCATAAATATAAAGGGAAGGGTAAACACCTTTAAAGCCCTCCTGGCCAGAGGAAAAACCCTTTCACATGTAAAGGTTTAAGAAACTAGGATAACCTCACTGGCACCTGACCAAAATGACCAATGAGGAGACAAGATACTTTCAAAGCTGGAGTGGGGGAGAAACAAAGGTTCTCTTGGTCTGTGTGTTGCCTTTGCCAGGACCAGAGCAGGAATGCAGGTCAGAACTCCTGTAAAGGGTTAATAAGCAATCTAGTTAGATATGCATTAGATTCTGTTTTGTTTAAATGGCTGATAAAATAAGTTGTGCTGAATGGAATGTATATTCCTGTTTTTGTGTCTTTTTGTAACTTAAGGTTTTGTCTAGAGGGGTTCTATGTGTTTTGAATCTGATTACCCTGTAAGGTATTTACCATCCTGATTTTACAGAGGTGATTCTTTTACTTTTTCTTCAATTAAAATTCTTCTTTTAAGAACCTGATTGCTTTTTCATTGTTCTTAAGATCCAAGGGTTTGGTCTGTGTTCACCTATGCAAATTGGTGAGGATTTTTATCAAGCCTTCCCCAGGAAAGGGGGTGTAGGATTTGGGAGGATTTTAGGGGGAAAGACATTTCCAAGCGGGCTCTTTCCCTGTTATATATTTGTTAGATGCTTAGTGGTGACAGCAATAAAGTTCGGGGCAAAAGGTAAAATAGTTTGTACCTTGGGGAAGTTTTAACCTAAGCTGGTAAAAATAAGCTTAGGGTTTTTTTCATGCAGGTCCCCACATCTGTACCCTAGAGTTCAGAGTGGGGAAGGAACCTTGACAGCACACCACACATGTCTTACAGGACACTTACCCACAAAGAGGAACGTGGAAGGGATTTACACAAGGCTGGTAACTTGTCAAGAGTGAGAATCTTTGTGAGATGTGTGCATGGGTAATATTTAAGGAATAATGTATTTACCATAAAAGTCTGCTTTACAGACTTGGAGTAGAGATTAGTCACCAGGGGATAATGGCCCTTTGGGGCAAGGGGGATTTGTCACCCTGCCTAACCTGGCTGGTAATGCAATGCAAGGCTCAATTGTTTAGCTTTGCACAATAGTAAGACTTTGAATGGGACACCATCAGAGGCAATGGCAAACAACTGAAATGCCTTAAAGGTAAAAAAGAAACATTACAACAGCCCTTACCCATTCTGACAGGCTGTTTCTAATGCTAAGTTTACTAGTTTTCAGAGGTTGTCAGGGGAAGGGGAGGGGGAGCGCAAGGTGGAAGTTTTGCCTAGGGCGCAAAATATCCTTGTACTGGCCCTGCCTACTACAGCCTCTTTATAGCCCTTTAGTGGAGTAGAAGGGGTATAAACACCCTCTAGGATATATCCTTTATGTAAGGGTCACCCCCGAATAGGGCTGGCTGAACCCTGTGCCATCCTCCCCTGCAGTCCCTGGCAGAGAAGGATGTAAGGGGGGAATATCATGGGAAGAAATGGGAGTGGCCTGCCATCTGGCCACTTTGATTCAGGGTTTGTTTCTATTAGACAATTTCCACCATTGTAACTAGATCTATTTAAACCCCAAGATGATCAAGATTTAGCTTGTGTTGGTAGATTACCCAGTTAAAAGCAACCCATCTCAATGGGATTTCAATCAATTTAAACAGGTCTACATTAGGTGTTCATACCAGTGTAACTAGATAAATTTTAAATGGATTTTGTTTACCGGTGCAACTTTTCTAATGTAGACAAGCTTTTAAGGCAGCCACCGCTGCCTAGGCTCTAAGGGTATGTCCACATTGCAAGGTAAGCCAGCGTTCAAACTCATGCTCAAGCCTCCCCCAATCTACACATAAATCATGCTAATCCAGGGTTTAGTAGAGACATTATTTTACTTCTGTATTTGGCACTGGTGTGACCACTGCTGGAATCCAATGTCCAGTTCTGATGTCCACAATTCAAGAAAGATGTTGATAAATTGGAGAGGGTTCAGAGAAGAGCCATGAGTGTGATTAGAAAACATGCTTTACAGTGAGAGACTCAAGGAGCTCAATCTAGTTATCTTAATTAAGAGATGGTTAAGGGGTGACTTGACGGCAGTCTGTAAGTATCTACTTGGGGAGAAAGTATTTAAGAATGGGTTCTTCAATCTAGCAGAAAAAGGTATAACACAATTCAAGGGCTAAAGGTTGAAGCTTGACAAGTTCAGACTGGAAACAGTCAATTTTCTTTTAACAGTGAGGGGTAATTAACCATTGGAACAACTTACCAAGGGTCGTGGTGAATTCTCTATCAATGACAATTAGAAAAACTCCCGATCTTGATTTACAAAGATCTGCTGTAGGAATTATTGTGGGGAAGTTCTGTGGTATGTGAGATACAGGTGGTCAGACTAGATGATCCTAATGGTCACTTCCGGCATTTGGAATCTATGAATTATGAATCTTCTGAGCTGCAGCACAGAATCTGACCCTACAAGCCCATTAGCTACAGTTTAAGATAAAAGGATCCTGCTACTTCTGAGTTCCAGGAATTAGCAACAGCAGATACCTGGGAACCATAGGGACCTTTGTCACAGTGCAAAGCGGGGGCAGGGTTCATTCATAAAACTGCTGCTGGCCCAGGGCTGGCATTGTGGGGGAGTTGGATGGAAGAAGGGGAACATTGGTTACTTTTGTTACAACGAAGCACTGCATTTGAGTACACATGTGGGAGGAAGGTGAACAGAAGGGCAAGAAGAGTTCCCCTCATTAAATATGTATCCCTAGTGCCCTCTTCCCTCCCTGTAAAGTTCATGTTTTAATCATCTAAACCTCTGAGTTAGAAACCTCTGTCCATTTCTCCACTTTGAGAACCTACCCACTTGCGATTACAGCTACAGGCCACAAGCCCAGCCCGCGCCCTCGCTCACGGTCTCCTTTATTTTCTTTATGGAGCTCAATGCTGCACCCCATCTTCTACTGCCCCTCATCTCCCTGCTAATTCCAGATGCCTCTTATGCAACCAGCTCACCACCAAGAAGCTGAAGGGGGAGATGGGCAATACAGAAGTGACGCATCCTCTGTGCTGACAGAGTAGCCTGTTATCATAGGTGAGTCCATAATGCAAGCGGCTTGTCATACAGGTGGAGGATTATTAAGATGACTCAGGAAAGAAAAAACCCCCCGAACTATTGGAGGCATAGTGGGACAGAAAGCTGTTCATGTCACTGTGGCCTAGAGGACAGAGCACTGAACTGGGACTCATGAGACTGGGCTTCTACTCCTGGGAGCCTTCACTCTGGGCCTGTGTAAAATTTAAAGGGCCACGCAGTTCAGTGTGCAATCTAGTCAATGAACAAAAAGTTAAGTGAGAGGTAATTTCAGGGGCTAGCCCCTGTTCCTGAGCCTCCCACCAGTTTGTGCTATTACAATCTCCCATTTAGAAAAAAAGAGGTTATTCTCCCTTCTCAAACAACAGGGGAACAGGCTAGAGGCCCCATCCTGCAAACACTGACACACTGAGCTAGACTCATGTGAGTCGTCCCATAATTAAAATTATACATGTACATGAACATTTCTAGGGTTGGGCCATAGCTTAGAGCAGCTCTTGGCAGGTTGCCAACTCTTACGACTATCTCCAGTCTCGTGATAATTAGTGTTTTTCTTTAAGCCCCAGCTCCTTTGAATTGTGAGACTCCCAGCTTTCTTCTTTTTTTATTAAAGTAAGTTTCTTGGTTGCAGAGAAAAGCTGGAAAACGTGACCCCCTAAGGGCTCAAACCCCAGAAGGCAACTAAAAAGGCCCCACACCACAGCTGTGTTATTTCTTTACACTTCATGCTTGTTAAGCCAATGTTGTGAATTTCGGGGCCTCATTCATGGGGGGTTTTTTGTGTGTTTTTTTTTTTAAACCCTTGAAGTTGTGACATGGTGATAAAAATGCCTGCTGCCTGTGTTGGTTCATGCACCCATCAGTGGAGCTGCAAGGGTGGGAGACTTCCTGAAAACTGTCAGCATAGGCTCAGCCTAAGAAGCTAAGTTGCCGATCCTGCAAACTGTGCCCCTTGGTGGGTGGCCCACTGGACCTCCGCAGGACTTCTGTGTGGGAGTGGGGACCTGCCCCTGTGCAGTAGTTTGCAGAATTAACACCCAAGCGATCAAAAGGTTCTGAGGTGGTTATCCTGCTAAACATGGCTTGTGAGCCATGCACTAGCCCTGAGACAGCAAGATGTCAGTAGGGCATCAGATCAGGTCATAACGTCAAGTCTGGACCGAACACAGGGATGTTTGTGAAAGGGGATGTGGGAGGAGGTCGGTACAGAGGAAGCAGGCTGGGCATTTCCTGTACTGATACTCACTGCTTGGCACTGTCCTCTGGGAAAGAAAATAAAGACAGTAGCTGGAAAGAAGAGACTCAACCCTGAGAAATTAACGACACGACATTGGGTTTGCCTCCCTGCTTCCATTGGGTTCTATAGAAAAGCAAAGAATTAATGTATTAATTTCAGTATATTATTATTTGTTATCTGACTGGTGAAGGAGCTCCTGAATAGAAGGGGTCATTTTCTCTGCAGCCTCAAATGCAGTGGTGGGGAAGAATGCACAATACACAGTTTGCACATTGCAGCTTGGGAAGCCTGTTGGAAACAATGCCCTTACAGTGTTTCAAAGGATTTATTTACACCTCCCCTGGTTCTGGCAGCCATGTGAGCAGCCATGGCACATGCTTAAGGGCACTTGGGATGAGAAGCAAGGCCTCCCCCGTGAATGGTGTGTTTGGGAACAGGGGCCAGATTGATGGCCACACGGACTGAAATTCTGTGTTTAGCCACAGTGCGTTCAGCCGGCCCTTCCAATGTACCTCAATCCTAACCTTGAGGGACCTCTGAGGGGGAGCAGGGAGTTTGTAACCTCTTAAGATGGCAAATGCGGCCAACATGTCCCAGTGGCGACATGGACATCTGTGCAGTAGAAACAGGGTGTTAGGACCAAGATGTAGGTGGTCTGGCCTAGTAGTCAGAGCATGAGTCAGGTCTAGTGGGCAGAGCAGGTCTCCAGGCTGGGGAAATGAAGCCAAGGGTCAGCACCAGAGTCTACTACCAGTTACCAGTGCCAGGAAACAGGTCAAGAACTGAAGCTGAGGGTCAGAGCCAAGGTCAGATGCCAAATGCCAGAGCCAAGGGTCAGAAGTCAGATGCCAGGGTCAGAGGCAGGACTGGTCACTGAAGATTGGAGGTGAGGTGTAAGGACAGGAGGCCAGGTGTAAAGATCAAGCATGGTGTAGGAGCACAGTGGGAACAGAAGTGAAGGCAGGAGCCAGGAACAAGGCAGTCACAACAGGAAAGCACCTTGTTGCTCAGACAAATTTCCTGTTGCTCTTCCTGGCTTAGATAGTGTAATTGGATCAATCGGTGGAAGTCGGCGATCCTCCAATCAGAGCTGCCATGGGTGGTCCCTTGTCTGGGACTATAGCATTAGTAGCTTCTCAGCCCACCAAGTTACAGTAGTCACTGGGTGGAGGCCAGGATGTGGCAGCTGTCTGGGTTTAAAAAGTGGGACATCACACAGGGCTGAAATCAAATCCTCTCACTTCACCTCTGGGCTAAAGCACCAGAACAAGGATGAGTGATGCTAACGACACTTCTTGTGTGTGCATATTATATATGTACACACACGTGTGTGCACAAGAAGTGTAGCTAGCATCACTGAAAGCTGAAGATTGCCCTGAGTGGAAAAAACAGTCAGCTCATCAAGGAACTAAACAGAACAGTTGAAAAGGCTAAAAGACTGGCTTGAGAAAGAAGGTGAAGAACTTGACCACCACTTTCAAAAAAGTGAGTTCTTTCAGAAAGTTGGATTACTATCACAGAACTCAATACCTGTAACAAGTCAGCTACACAATGCTCAGGGGAACGATATAGTAGATAAAGATTGAAAGCTGGAAAAAATGTTATCTATTGAATGTGAATAGTCAAGTTGACCCAGCTGTGTTTAAGGCTATTAACTGCAAAGGCAATAAAGAAGAATACATATTGGAAGCAGAAATTGAAGCCACAATCAAGTCCCTGAAAACAAGGCACCTGGCCCAGATGATATGCCACCTGAAGTGTTCAATATGGTGGAAGAGGCATGGTCATGCTCCTTTGCAAACTATTTAACCTCATTTGGACAAAGGGTGAAGTTCCTGAAGTCTGGCAACACTTAATCGTTGTTCACTCAAGCAAGGTGACCTGACAGATTGTGACAACACCAGAGGAATATCTGATAAGTATTCATAGCAAACTATTCTGGAGAGTGATTCTTGGCCAGATTAAAAGAAGAAGAGCAGAGGAATCCTTTCTGAGTCACAAGCTGGCTTTAGACCTGGACGTTCTACCATAGATTAGATATTTGTTTTTCCATCAAATCCTGGAGAGAGAGAGAGTTCAGTGAATCTGTGTTTTGCACATGTGTTGACTTTAAGACAACATTTGGCTCCATTAACAGAGGGCCTTTGTGAAAGATACTCAGCTTGCTGCTAAAACTGTACCACTTGATTCAAATACTGCAGAGCGTGTATAGCATAGCTTGGTGTGTGGTATGAGTCAATGGTGAGCTGACAGAGGTTTGAAGTGAAAACTGGAGTCAAACAAGGATGTGTACTCAATCCAATACATCCTGCTCTATATTTAGCAACATCTTGTTCAACTCCCATAGTAACACCAGTGAAGCCTTCCTACCCACCAACTGTTGGATGTCCTCCCCCACACACCGTCTTCTTCACTATCAACTGGGGACAAAAAGAGTGAGGGGGTTGGAATACCTGCCAATGAGCGCTGTTCCGGGTGCATGAACTCTACCTCTGCCTACCCGGGACATGACTGAAAACCATCACCTCTTGATTAACCTCCCCAGAATCTTTATTTTTCCTAATTAAAAAAAAAAAAAAAAGGTGTCTATCCCTGAAGTGAAGCAAATCCAGGCCACAGTGGGGCTTCAGAACTCAGCAACTATCTTCTTGTGGCCCGAATAGACTCTCCAGACCAAGGTCCCCAATCTGTGTAGCTCCATTCTTCAAAAAAGCTAGCTGATCTACACCAGCTGAGGATCTAGCCTACTGTTCCCCTTCTGTTCATGCCATTTTCAGGATTACAGCATTAGCAGCATCCACTAAATGTGGCAGCAAAAATCCAGAGATTTTGGAGGCAGCCATGTTCCAGACCTCAGGCTCAAAGGCTGTGGTTAGGCAGGTCTCAGTTACTCCCCTCCCTCAAACATCCTACTGCCATATTCACAAAACACAGATCTACACATCCACCGCCTGCCTGATGGATTGCCGATGGATCAAATGCTTATTAATTTGGGAAGTGAGTCCTCTAGTGGACAAACCATGAATCAGAATGCAAAACCCACCTGAAAGCTACCAAACTCCTGCTGAAATAACACTCTGTGCTGGAGTGCAGGAGGCCTGGGATTGATTTCGGGTTCTAGTCTCTCACTCCTGGGTCAGTGCAGAGTCTGTCCTTGCCCAGTGGACAAAGACAGTAGTGGGAGCTAACTTTCTTTCTGCAAAGGATATAATTTGGTTAATTACATTCTGCCTTCTGTTTCCAGTTTCCCCCTACATGTTCAACTGGCTATGGAATTCTTCACTTCCTGACCTAATCTGTTGTGCAGCGTCACTGTGTGCAGTTATACAGCTGCTGTGTTCTACCCCAGAGGTGGCTGCACTTCAGTGGGGGTGAAATGATTTACTTCATGTACATGGGACAAATTCTGCTTTGCAAGAAGCCACTGCAATTCTCACTGACTCCAGTAGGTGTTGCACAGTAGCCCCTGAGGGCAACACTGGGGTCCAACTATATATGCCCCAAGCCTTGCTAGGGAATCAGTCTTAGTGACTGTTCATAGACACAGTTTGACTTCTATAGCTGGGGGGGCAAGGGGTTTAATAATACAGATGGGTCTAATTTTGGCATTTACCGATTGTTAGTGGAAATTAAATTACAATGTAGTTGAAATCACAAATGCAATTTACATTCATTATTTAATCACCTTTTTTATTTAAAAATAATTTGCCATGTTTACCAGCTACCACTTAAAAAAAAATCAACATTAGCATAAAAACAAAGTCTTGAATAAACAGAACCGAGCACTTCCATGTAACAGTGAATCATGTCTCCCTGGTTTTAGACTTACATCAACATTGACTTCTCTGGGAGCTGAAAGCTCACAGTACCAGCTCTGTGTAGAGTCACTGGGCCCCATTCTCAGTTACACAAAGGCCCCTTGACGTTGCTCTGGCGGCATACAGGGCCTTAAAGAGGGAACAGCCAGCCCCTCCTGCACCTGAGGACAAAGTGGGGCACCCTGGGCAATGCAGTGCTGCTGCAAAGACTTTATGCTCCCCTGCACTCTTGGAGGGCAGTTTTTCTGGCCTGGCCTTGCTCCTTCTCTCAGCCCCCCTCTCTGTGGGAGGGTGGGTGGGGGGTGGAGGGAGGTGACTGGAATGCACTGTGCTCAGCTGTTCTCTTCTTCCCAGGGCCCCGGGGGAGAGAGGTGGGGAGAAGCAGAATGTAATGATTACCCCCTCTCCATGCATCTGATTGTAAATGGAGAACGTCCATATTGCACCAGGCACTGGGGTTCAGTACTCACTGCTGGCGCGCCTCTTCATGACTCACCTGGGGATTAGTTCGCCACCAGTCAGATGCCCCTTCCTGCGTTGCTCAGCCTGTTGGCTCAATCTCACCCTACAGGAATCAGGGCAGCCTTTTTCTGGGACTCCCCGGCTCCCCATTTGTGGCCAGAGGGCCAAATCACTATAGTCCTCCCTTTCCAGGGTCTATCAAAGTCTCTCAGGACAAGCTGTCCACCTATCCTTCCAGGCAGTCCTCTGTCCACAGGCTGTGCCACTTGCCCAGCGGCTGGTAGGGGAACCCAGGCCCACCCTTTGCTCCAGGTTCCAGCCCAGGGACCCTAAGCTCCATAACTATAGTCTACTTACTCCCAGAGCTGGTTACTACTTTCCTGGGCTCTGGTCTACTCCCTACTTTTAGCCTCTGGGTTTACCACCTGTCCAAACTTTCTCCATGCCCTGTGACTACTTCCCTCTTTAGCTTCTTGCCAGACCCGGTTATCTCCAATGCTCCTCCTTCCTGTCAGGGAGGAACCGTTGACTGCAGTCCCTTGCTGGTTTCAGCTTCCTGATGTAAGCAGTGTCAGGGTGAGCTCCACCCTGACATCTGGTGGTGAGGTGTGGCAAGTTGTGGAAAAGAACTTCAGGGGCCAATCTCATTTGCATAGGCACACCCACCCCACCTAGAATGAGGCCATAGCTGCCCAAATGGTCACTCTGGCTGCTGTGGGATCCCCAGTGTCTCTGTTTTTGGGGCAGGAAGAATAAATTGTTATTACCCTGATTATGGGAACTGTGCTTGGAACTGTACTTGTCCTTTTGTTATGATGGAGGGACTCACCATCAACTAAGAATCACTCGCTAGGCAAGGGTCATGGGTTCCAAACCTCTCTGAATTGAGAGAGGTTGGGGATAGGTATTAATACTTGGTGGCATGGGCCCTTTGGTGAGGGCCTTACATGCTAATTGCACTTCCTCCTCTTTCCACTGTGGAATATCAGAGCTAATTTTGATTTCATTAGGAGTCTAGTTACAGGCTGCTGAGCTCACTTTGGGCTAATGGTGCACCAGCACTGAGGCTCCTCTACTACAAGCTGAATTCACCAAAGAGCTGAACTGACTAAGAGCTGAAATCACTGAGCATTGTGTTAAATAGTGGGGGAGCCTGAAGATATATTGTGGGTACCTTTGCGGGATGGCTGGAGTGCCTTGTGGACAGGCTGGTGGAGCAGTTCATGGGACGGTGGGAGCTGCTGGTGGGCTGCTGAGCAAAGCAGTTCCTGGGGCGGCTGGTGGGAGTGGAGCGGAGGCATATAGAGCTGTGGGGTGGTCAGCTTCAGATCATGTAAGGTGCCTTTTACCCCCGCCCCCATCTCCACCCAGGTTGATAGGTAAAGCTCTGCAGATAAACTTTCGAACTCTGGGGCTGCCCTGACCAGGGACAGACACTTTTGGGTCATTGGACTTTTGGGACTTTGGGTGATTTGGGGTTGCTGGACTCAAGAACCAAAGGGAAAGGGCATGCCCCAATTTGCTTGGGGTGGGTTCTTTTGCTCATGGGTTGTGTTATGAATCCTGTTGGTGGTGTTTCCCCAACATAATGCCACATTGTTTCTCTCTATTATTAAAAGGCTTTTTGCTACACTCAGACGAGGTGCTTGCGAGAGGGGAAGTATTGCCTCTTGGAGGCGCCCAGCGGGGGTGGTGTATATTTGTCCCAGGTCACTGGGTGGGGGCTCGAGCCGGTTTGCATTGTGTTATTGGAATGGATCCCCTAGATATTGAACCCGGCCCTTGTTGCTGCCAACTCTGACGGGCAGAAGGGTTACATTAGCTTAAAAGAAACCTCCCCTGCTCCTGCCCAGGTGAGCTTCATCCTTAGTTCAGCATTATTGAGCCCAGTCACACACAACTAATGCTTTCCAGTTCCCTGGGGGCAGCCCCTGTCTGGGATGATCAGAGGGGAAGCACGTAGCAGAGGCATTGCCACCTCAGGTGACAGTATGGGCTACCATCATTGCACCCTAACCCCAGGCACTTGGCTGTGCTGGGGGCAACAGGGGGTCACCATCATTTACCAGTGCAGAGATTACTCCAGGTGCAAGTGCAGCTGGCTGAAGCTGTGTGCTGCTCTGAGTCCCATGACCTTTGGGGCCCTGGAGTGCCACTTATCATAGTTTTTGGTCCTATGAGTGCTTCTCTCTGGGTCCTAGCGCTGTCTGTCTGAAAGGAAGCTCCAAGTATACCTTTCCCCAAGGTCACAGCATGGGGAGCCCTACTGGAAGACAGACACCATTGCCTCTCAATGCAGCCAGTTAGCAGCCCTAAAATGAGATGCTGAGCCCTGGTGACCTGCCATTATTTAGGCTCATTTGCAGAGGGGAAAGTAAGGGTAAGAGGGGGGAACCAAAGCCCTTGACCCTCCCCCTCTCCCCTCCTGTTGTAGCTCTGACCTTTCATTGTCATTGCTGGAGGCACTTCTTGTTGCCTTGGCTGCAAACAAGGGTTCAGGTCAGCGAGACCCAATTGGCATTTAGGTCCTTGCATTTGTCACAGTGCTGGCTAGACTGAAATGGGACATTCCTACCAGAATGGCCTTCCCTCTCCTTCCCCCCGCACCCTGACTATCCTTATTGTTCAGTGACACCTGGCTTGTGCAGAGGAAAACAAATTCTAAGGGGAAGCCCTTGCAACAGGAAACATGGATTCTCTTCCTAACAATCCGTGTTGTTCCCTGGCTCGGATGTGCTTGGTGGAAAAAGAGAGATGGTCGCCTGTTCTTAGTGAAAAACTGGAGCTGTCATTTTGTCATGGAGCATGACTGGAGGGGCTGTCTCGCCCATGCCTTGTGTCTTGCACCTGATCCTCCATCACCCTGAAAAGTCCTTGCCAGTGGGTGTAAAATGCTGCCAAATCAGAACAGTGGCATGTTTACCCACTTTGCACTAGTATAAAGGAGGGCACAAGGTACAGGGTGATAGAGAATGGGCCTGTGATATGAAATGCAATGAGTGACAGGGGGCTTGGTGCAGGTCTTTGTGGTTTTTTCTTCATATATTAATCCTTTGTTGCTGGCCTCTGCTGCAGCATAGAGATGCGGGTGGCATCCAGAATTCTGGCCTTTCAAAGGTGATGTATCCAATACATCACCCTTGAAAGGCAATGTCCCTTGTATTGGATACATCACCTTTGAAAGGCCAAAATTCTGGGTGCCACCCTCATATCTATGCATCAATGAAGTGGTTTATACGGGCATGCAGTCATATCTTTTTAACTAAAGCTTTGAGATGTTTGGTCATGACCAAAATGGCAACAAGGATGGAGATGCGTGAATTTGTGCTGCCCAGCGTGTGACTGTTCCAATCCTCAGACACCTAGTAACAGAAAAACATGATGCTAATCCTTGTACCATAAAACACCTGGCTAGGTTTTTATATTTCCAGTTTGATTTTTTTGTAAAATCAAACCTTTCAGACGAAATATCACAAATAAGTCCCCTTTGGTGTGCCATTAACCCCACCTTAGTGTCCTAGTGGTCAGAAAGAATTTAAAAATCTAATTTGCTCTTTTCCATTTAGGCAGCCTGTTTACTTTCTGCATTTCATTTCTTTTGGAGGACAAAACTAGACGGGTCAGTTTCAGGGTTTTTTTTTTTGGTTAGTTTCACTCTCAGGCTGTCTTCACTGAAAAAAACAGGTGCATTTTTACTTTGAGATAATGTGTTCCCCAGGAATTGAAATTATAGGGGGGCGTTAGAATTTATGGGGTGGTTTGGAAAGTAACTAAATTAGCAGCACTGCAGGTAACTAGCTGACCACTGGGGGGGCTGATGGGGTTCAGGGGGGTGTAGGGAAAATCCAGTGGCACAGGTACTTTTTACCTCAATGGAGTTAGCTGAGCTCAACCCCATGCCCCCCACCTGAGGGTCACCTTGACTAGCTACATTGAAGTAAAAGTTACCTGTGCCTTGTCCCCACGAGGATTTTACACTACTAACTAACTCAGTGTAAAAACGCACCTTTTTTACACACACACACATAACCTCAGGTTCTCATGCATTAATGTGGTACTGCTCAGTTTGGGTTCCGAAAACACACACATGCACACAGACATCTATGTAAAATTGAACACCCTCCATTCATCTCTTTACACTGAAATAACAAAAAATCAAGAGAACATTTTATTCACTTTGTTTTCTAATCACTTCGACTCCCTAGCCCTTCCCCCCAGAAGAGTCGGTGTTATTCCATTATTAAAATATTGTGGAACAAAAAATATGTGATGCTGAACACTAAATTTCTAAAAGGCTTTATACTGAAATTCCATGTAACAAACTCATTAACAGATGTGCTTGTTAATTCTCAGATAAATTCATTCTGTAATCAAAGAGCAAGTGCATTTGGGGAAGTCATGTTGTATCATTCACACATAAGAGAGGTTGAACCCTAGCTTCAGGCTCAAAACAGCCTTAACTATGGAGTTGCAACAAGCACTTCCATAATAACTATCTAGCTCTCCGTCTGTCTAGCTAATCACACACACACACAGATAGAGGTTTTTAAGTGACAAGCAAGAGGACATGGATGCTACTACAATTAGGGAGAGGGATATACAACTATATACACACAAGAGATACATACGTACATGATGGACACCTCCCCCTACCCTCTGGATATACAAGTTGCTACAAGCCTGCTGGGCAAGTTGCTTCACCTCCCCACACCTCAGTTTCCCCATCTGTACAATGGGGATAATGACAGTGACTTCCTTTGTAACGTACTTTGATATCTACAGATGAAAAGTGCTGTATCAGAGCTGTGTAATAGTATTAGCATTATTATTACAGTAGAACCTCAGAGTTATGAACACTAGAGTTACAAACTGACCAGTCAATCACACACCTCATTTGGAACCAAAAGTATGCAACCAGGCAGCAGCAGAGACAAAAGAAAGCAAATACAGTACAGTACTGTGCTAAAGGTAAACTACTAAAAAAATAAAGGGGAAATTAAAAAAAAGATTGGACAAGGTAAGGAAACTTTCTGTGCTTATTTCATTTAAATTAAGATGGTTAAAAGCAATGTTTTTCTTCTGTTTAGCAAACTTTCAAAACTGTATTAACTCAATGTTTAATTGTAAGCTTTTGAAAGAACAACCATAGCGTTATGTTCAGAGTTACGAACATTTCAGAGTTACGAACAACCTCCACTCCATTCTGAGGTTTTACTGTAATACAGTTAGGGATAAGGGCAGAATTAGATATAGCAGGGAAAGAACAACATCATAGGCAAAATGTGTTAAAATGAAAGCTGCCAGAAGTTCCTAGGGCCAGGTTTAAACAACAAACTTTTGGGGGCATAGCTCTGTTGGTCAAGGCGGTGATGAGGTGTGATTTGTGGCTGGCAGAGCTGTGCCAGCACAAGCCCCTAGTGCCAATGCAGTTATAGCAGCAAAACTGAACTTTTGCCAGTGTAGCTAATTTCACCCAGGGGGGCGAGTGGGTTTTGTAAAGCTTCCAGACAAGCAGGTTAATTCAGTCACTTAATACATGTTATTTCCACACTTTTCTTGATATCTGTGATACAAGTTTAACGTCTGTAAAATGCCCCAATTAACAGGTAAGTAATCCCATTTAGACCCAGCTATCTATTCTATTAGCTTGTTCATTCAGGGGCCCAAATTCATTCAGGAAAACAATGAAAATAAACACTGAAATATAACATTGCCGCCTCACATCAAAGGGGACTGTCAGCTAAAACTTCTACCAGATCAAATCAAAATAAATAGTCTGAGGCCCCGTTTGTAACAACACAAAATGTTGGGACTCACTGAGCAGCCCTGTACAAATGCATAAAAACTTGCAAGTGAAACTGACTACTAACGGCTCTGAAACTGACCTCTCCAGTTTCACTCTCCCAGCTCAGTTAAATGTAAAATCAAGTAAACCTCCAGCCCAAAGAGTAAAAAGCAAATTATGGACCCACTCCTGCAATCTGATATTGGGGGCGGGGGCAGGCTCTTAAAATCAGAGCCTAATAAAATAAAACTCCAGAGGAATTTTAAAAATCAAAGTAGCTTTTGCTAAGTAACCCAGGGCAGAGATTTCTATTTAAAATGTCTATATTATTATTATTTGTATTGTGGTAGCAACTAGGAGCCATAGTCATGGACTAGACCTCACTGTGCTAGGTGCTGTACAAACACAGAGCAAAAAAGACAGCCCCTGTCTCAAGGAGCTTACAGTCTAAGTATGGACCTGTTTTCAGTGAGGCCTCAACTCAGTGGAGCTTGGAGCATTAGCACCTATGCTTGCAGTTGGAAGACTCTCACACATTTTCTGGGCCCAGATGATAGGGCTTTGCCTGGGAAAAGTCTGTGACTTATTTGTGCAGACGCTAGTGCACATGCAAAGCTGATTACTCACAAAAAGAGGCTGGGGCCTGAAAACCAGGCCTATGATTCTTTTCTTGACTTTGTGCCTTTAAGAAAATAACAAACATTAGAAGACTGCAAGGAACTTTGCCAGGACATGCACCATCTGGTATTCAGGCAATACAGAATCACTTGCCTTAAACTGCACCCCAACCCCCAAACCCCGTTGCTTTTGTTTTGACCGAGCTGGTCATCTCAAAATGTTTTTTCTGTTTAGCATCTGTAGCACTTTGCATTTCCAAAGTGCTGTATGGCCAGTAATTAATTATTTCCCTGTGAGGAAGGTAAACAAGGAGAGTGAGACACACAGAGGTAACTGACATGCCGAATACATCCAGTTAGTGCTAGTACTGGATTTAGAAGAACACAAAAGATGCTGGTTCCCAGTCCTGTGCTCACTCCACCAGGCTATGCTGCCCCTTATCTGTATTCTGACAGATCACTGGTGACACCCCACACAAAGCCCACAATCTATAGTTCCAGTAAGACAACCTAACTGACCCTAACAAGTTATGGGGAAAGAGTTACATTTTGTTACATGTATCACAGTTACCAGTTAACTGCACACATGTGGCATTGGGCACAGCACTCAGGATCTTCAGGTTCAAAACCCTCTGCTGTTTACGCTAAAGAGAAATGTAGGCTAGTAATAGTGTTATGGTGCAGTGTACCTCTTCTGCAAACACACACACACACTTTGAAGCAGGAAAGAAAAATGAACTGCAGATGACAGCTTCACACAGTATTGCTTTTCTTCCCTTCTTAAGACTCGCAAATACATTCCTCTTCAAAAATGTGGTGATGATCCCCAGTTTCACCTGATGAAACAGGGCACCACTTACAAGGCAGACTGTGACAAGACTTCCTCCTCATGGGCTGATTCCCAGGTTGCCACCAATTTTCTTTGCTTTGACGAACAGTTAGGTCGTGTCAGGTAATTCAGTCTTACGGTAGAAAAGAACAGTTCAAAAAATCCAACAGTAACAAACCCTGAAACCTTCATATTCTTTCCTCCTTGAATACTCTTCCTCCTCAAACTACCATTGTCTCGGTGGCAAAAAAAAACAAAAAACAAAAAAAAAACAACAGCTCAAGAGGCTCTCAAATGTGCTAATAGATGCACAGGCATCTTGGGGGCATTTATTAGTCTTCAAAAGTTGTTCCCATGGCGATGACCTAATATGTCATTCTCCCTTCCCTCCATTTCCATAGCTCTTCTACCTGACACACAGAGGGACAAAGTTTATTAAAACAAACCTCTCAGGTCCTTGTTCCCAAATCTATTTGGGAGGAAAGAGCTACACAAATTTTAACCCTTTATGGAAACCTACGGTAACAGGGTGTACTCTAGCCCTTTAAGGGAAGCTATATGTCAACCTCTATATGTGGCCTAGCTGCCACTGGAGAGGGACAGAGGTCCATACTGAGTGGGAGTGGCTTCTAAGAGCATGACCCAGTCCTGGTTCAGCATAGAAAAATGGAATTCTGAGAGATGGCATTCCCAGAGGGACCCTGGGCATTGTAGGCTGCTGCTCAGCACTCTGGGAAGGAGTGCTAGGGTATATAAGCAGCAGCCTTCGCTCAGAAAAGTGAGAGACCCGAGCTAGATCATGCCTGTGGAGGGGCTGTGAAGAAACCTAGAGACATGCAGGTGAAGAGAAAAGAAAAGAACCTCAGGTAGGAGAAATCTGTGTGAAGGAAAAGGCCTGGAGCAACACAGTGGGAGGGTGGGCTTGAGGCCTGGTGTTGATGGCATGGCACCTGTGTTTGTTTAGAGGCTCCAGAACTAGTACCTTCAGAAAAAAGTGCTGAGTACAAGGTTTTGGTTCTGCATCAAATCCAGAACCAGAAGGAACCAGTTGTCCTGAATGCAACCCAAAATAGACAAAAATCTCATGAGAAGTGCACCTAGGCTTTTAGCAGAGTTAAATCTAAAACAACCACATCTAGACACCTGCCTCCTTGCCTCATCTCTAAGAAACATATAACTGATTGCACAGTCTCAGTGTTGCCAGGCCCCACAATTTGATCAAGAATCTTGAGTGTTTCTTTAAATCTCAACTGCTAAACCCAAGAGATGACAGGAGAATCCCATGTTTCATTTTTTAAAATGTTTAATAATGTGACTCCTTAAGCGTGTGTTAAAGATGCTATGAAAAGATAAAATGTATCTTTTCTGATTCCATGCAATCCTAGTCTTTAAAATGTCTTTATGATTAAGGCATGAATTGTGAATAGCTAGTATTGCTTTTGCTAACTCATGAGAAAAATGAATTTTTCTGAAATCTTGCCGATAGGAATATTGGCTACAATCATTCTTCTGAAAGTGGTGTGAAGAATCATTTTACTTAACTTGCTAGCAGTCATCATTTTATTAGTCATTTCCTAGGGAACGGTGACTGTTCCCAGGTGGTTTTCAGTAAATATGGGCTCCAACTACAAAGGGTCCAATCCAATGTCTACTGAAGTTAATGGCATTCTTTTCATTCACCTCAATGGGCATTGATTTCGGGCCATAGTTCAGATCCAAAGTTCAAGGGTTGCTCAGGTCCAAGGAGTTGGTTTGGTCCCAGCTCCCATATTCAGTTGCTTCCACTGAGAGAGATGAGTCTGAGCAGGAGTTTTCCAGTCTGACTGTATCTAAAAAAATTATTCCATGCCAAAAAAATGAACATCAATGCAACGTTAAGGTTACAAAATCAAGCTCTCAGAAATCAGGACATTTCAGAATCTGGGATGGAATTTTCAAAGAGAATTAGGCACTCAGCTCTCATTATGTCTCAGGGATTTGGGCACACAACTCCCTTAGTTTCCTTTGAAAATCCCAGTCTTAAGTATGAATGATCAATGTTCCAACCTTAACTCTTCTCCACATCACTATACCTTTAAATATGGCTTTGCCTGATATCACTATATCACTATATCTTCTCTTTATTTGTCAAAATTATACTATGGTTAAATCTGGAATTTCACATACAACCATACATTCAATACACATACTGTATATTGTTCTAGCACAGAACACAGACTGTTCATCTAATCCAAACAAACTTCAAATTTGGCTCAAACCCGAGATCTCAATAAATTTGTTAGTCTCTAAGGTGCCGCAAGTACTCCTTTCCTTTTTGCGAATACAGACTAACACGGCTGCTACTCTAAAACAAACCATGTTTGAGGTTTCGAGCTTCAGTCACTTTTAGTTTTCTGAGCACCATGCTTCTAACTGTCTCCCTGTAATTTAACACTTGGAAAAACTAAATAAAGGCTGAAGTGGTTTGGTTAAGACTTACTACATTTATCTTTGCGTTGGGAAGAGGATAGAAACAGTCAAAAGCATGAGGGGACCTGAGACTAGAGGAGAAGCACTCAGAGTCCATCTACTCCCTGCACTGGTTGGCTGTAGGCTGTGGTGTTTGCTGTTCAGACACTCTTATGTCTGGGCCCAATCCACCCTCAGGGCCCATATTCCAAAGACTCTGCCATAATTTTCCCATGTTAAACCACCAGGAAACCTGGCAAAGGAAACCTCTACTAGTATTTCTTCAGTGTGACTGTGCTGGTCAGTTAGCCAGCACTTAGTGTTCACCTGTCTGTCAGTGGTTTCAGTTCCTTCAGGGTCTGTTGGTTTTGCTCTTTGATTTATTCTAAGGGGAACAGCATGCCCATGGGCTGAGGCCAAGTAGCAGAGATGGTGAATGCTTTAAAATCTTATTAAAGTCACAAGTGAATGGAGCTTAATGGTCTCTACAGGCTTCAGGGAAACACCATGGCATGACTGGAAAACAACACAAGCTTAAAACAGCAGGATGCTGCAGGTCAGGAATGAGTGGCCCCGGCAGAGCAGCCTGCATTATGCCTGCCCAGGCAGTGCTTAGCTCAAGTCATCCCTTCACTAGCATCACCCACCAATTTGTCTGGATTCTTAAGCTCCCTCTTTGTGGCTGTGGCTGCTGAGAAATCCTGAAGGGCTGATTTTTTTGCAGCGGATACATTCAGACGCCAGGCTGAGGTCCATCTAGAGCCCACCATTTCACCTCATTCACTAAGGCAGACTCCTGGTTCATGGTGACCTCCCACTCGGTGAGCCAAATCCTAGATGATGGTCAGGAGAGTCCTTGGGCATAGCAGAAACGGGGGGAGCGGGATCAGGCTTGGTGGAGCTGGCACAGGGTGCACATGCTGTGTCTCTTCTGAAGCAGCGGTCCATGGAATTTCTCTTCGCTAGGTAGGCTGGGGACAAGGGTGGTAAAGGCACAGCAGCCACATGGGGTTGCCGGCTGCCTGAGATTGCAGTAGGTGCCTTGGAGCAGCTCCATGGCTAATGAGTGAGATTCAGTCCTTCCCTGACCCCGCCACTGACCTCCTCTAGAATGCATCACATATGTTCTAGCAAAAAGCTGGAGCTAGGCAGCGTGGTCTAGTGGTTAGGGCCCTGGACTCTGAGACTGGAGTTCTGTTCCTGGCTCATTCACTGACATGCTGCTTGAGACCTTGGACAAGTCACAGCCCCGTCCTGTGCCTCAGTTTCCCTTCCCCATATTTGAACTATCTGCTCCTTGGGCCAAGGTCTTGTCTCTTTCTGTGTGTTTGTCAAGCTCCTAGCACAATCCTTACCCAGGAAAGAATTTTCTGTAGTATCTGGCTGGTGAATCTTGCCCATATGCTCAGGGTTTAGCTGATCGCCATATTTGGGGTCGGGAAGGAATTTTCCTCCAGGGCAGATTGGAAGAGGCTCTGGAGGTTTTTCGCCTTCCTCTGTAGCATGGGGCATGGGTCACTTGCTGGAGGATTCTCTGCTCCTTGAAGTCTTTAAACCACGATTTGAGGACTTCAATAGCTCAGACATAGGTGAGAAGTTTTTCACAGGAGTGGTGGGTGAAATTCTGTGGCCTGCGTTGTGCAGGAGGTCAGACTAGATGACCATAATGGTCCCTTCTGACCTAAATATCTATGAATCTATGAATCCTGCTTGGGGCCACCAGGTGCCTCTGTAATATTTATTAATTCTTTGTGTTGCAGTAGCACTAGGTGCCCCAGTCAGGGACCAGGACCCCATTGTGCTAGGGGCTGTACAAACACTGAATAAAAAACAGTGCCTTGCCCCAAAGAGCTTACACTCTGTGTATCAGACAAAAGATGACAGGTGGATACAGACCGATGGGGGAGTACAAGGACACAGCAAGACATCTGCTGTGTGTGTCAAGCAGTGGTCTTAGTATTTGGGCTACCCAATCATTGTCAATTTTTTTGTGGGCATTACAGCAAAGGAGAGTTTTACACAGCCCATTTGCTCTGATCATTGGCAACATGAACATCCAACATGAGAAAAAAACAATTACCATCAGTATTAAGGTGATTCAGAGCTGCACATTTAAATAAAACCAGAGAGAGACCAAGGCCCGTAGAAAACGAGCTGTCTGAAGAGTAGTGTCTAAGAAACTGAGTCTTCCTTGGCATTTCCACTGTCCAAGGAGTGAGGAGGACATTGATGCTAATTCTGAGCCTAGGGACAAAGCCTGGAAGCATCTTTCCTTGTAATGCTGTTTGCAGGAAGAGGAGTTTCCCTGAGGGGAGTGCTGGGGAGGGGGGAAATAGAAGCAGGAGGTTTCAGCACCATCTTGTGGCAACACAATAAATTGACATATTTATGGCCCAAGTTCCTCAAAGCAGTCTCCAAATTTTCACCATTTCAGCTTTGGATTTTTCCAGTTGCAGAGACACATGGCTTAGCTGCATGCAAGTCAGGTAAGGAGATCCCTAACAACCTGATCTACATGCATGAATCTCATCAGTAGACTTTGGCAAATAAAGGTTATCCAAAAAGACCAGCTCTTTGGCTGATAGCCTCATTGACTTCAGTAGTTCCATTAAAGTTAACCTTATGAATGAGGGTCTACAGGATGAGGGCCTAGGAGGAGTCTGAAGGGTGATGACCAGGGATATGGAAATTGGGAATGTTCAGGATTTTAAGAAGATATTCATCTCTGTTAGTCTCCCCCAAGCCAGTTCTAATCCTTAACCGCACTTGTACTGGTAACTCTGAATACCTTCATTCCTGAATTTTTGGCATAAATGGGCTTTAGGCTCTTAGGCACTCTTGAAAATCCCATTAGGCACCTATCTGCATCTTTAGGCACCTGAACGCCTTTGAAACTTTGGCCCCAGGGCTTTCCACATTCATAGCATGTTGAAAACTTCATCTTTGAAGGGCATTTCCCCCAAGGAAGCAAAATGACAGCTGCCATCTTGGCTGACAAATGAGATTGAACTGGGGACCTCTAGAGCTAAATGTGACACGCCCTGCCTCTGTAACTGACTCATATCCTCTGAGGGGGACCTGTAACTCCCTATCTTAGGTACTTACCCAGCCCCAATTACTGTAGTATCTGAGACCTCACAATCTGTAATGTATTTACCCTCACCACATCCCTATGGGGCAGCACAGTGCTGTTATCCCCACTTTACAGATGGGGAACGAGACACAAAGAGGCTAAGTGACTTACCTGTGGTCATACAGGAAGTCAGTGGCAGAGCAGGGAATTGAATCCCGGGGTAGGGGGAGGTTTCCCCTTTCCTGAGTGGGTTACACAAGCACCTTGAGCAAGGGACTGGTTTCATGCAGCTCCTGGAAGTGGCGTTTTATCCTCTGCTGAAGGGCTCTTTTGTAGTTTCTTACAGCAATATTCGTTTGTGAGGCCCTAGTTCGGCAAGGTAACTTCAAGATACTGCCTGTGGGGTTCAAGTTGGGCACTTGCTCCACTATCTTGCAGACCTGGGGCCTAGATTGCCAAAAAGCTAGACATCCCTGCAGTTGAACAAGTGCATACTGAAGCACTGCACACTGAAACACAGTACCCAGTGTCACTGGAACTGCCGGACAAAGCCCATGTAGTCTGTCCTAACCCTGACAGCTCTGAACCTGCCTAATGATCCTGTCCCCGACTCTCCCCTGGCTATGTTGACTTAAGTTTGTGCTCATTCAGTCCCACGTACTGGTTGAATTCTCTGTGGTTTCGGCCTATGCACCGCACCCCACGGAGCACACAAAATACAATATGTGTGTGGCTGCTTCTGCACTGGGTGCTGGGATGTGATCCCCCGTCCCCCACAGATGTAGATGTACTCGCACCAGCTGTCGTCTGACCTAGCACACTAAAAATAGGAGTGTAGCCACAGGAATATGGGCAGTGACAGCAGCAGCACAAGCTGGCCACCTCAAGCGTGTACCCAGGGGGTTCAGGTGGGTTTGTACTGAGGGTGGCTCCTGCTCGCTGCCCATGCTACTGCGGCGATGCTGCTATTTTCAGTGTGTACGGGAGCCAGGAATCACACCCCTAGCTCCTATTGTAGATGTCGCCTCAAAGACTGACTCCCTTTGTATTGGAATAGTGCATAGTCCAACGTATCAGGATATTTCTTTTTCTGTTCCCCCCAAGAAATCCTCCTGAACGCCCTCCACTCCCAAGCCCAGCATTCATTGCATCAATTGCCATGTTAAGTGCCAGCTCTGGCTGAGAGCTGGCGTGTGCAAACCATAACTTGGGTTCCTTACTGATTTATACTGAGGTTCCACAGTTCCAGTGAACACTTCCAAATATTGCTTACTTTTGCACATGCCACTGACCCCTCCCTCTGCACCTTGGTGCTGCTGGCAGTGGCTGCTGCCGAGTCCCAGGCCTCCCCTTGGCTCAGTTTGATTGGAGAGAGAGTGACCTCTGACTCTCATTCCCACCATAACACTGCCAAGGGTCCTGAACTAGAACTGATAAGCATCCTCACAAGGTTGATGAGACAGCTGGTGGCATCACACAGCATCACCATGTTGTGTGGGAAGCAGCATGGTCTGTGTTAGCAGTTGGGCGTTCTGGTTTCTATTGCTAGCACTGTTGCTATCTTGCTGCGACTGTGGGCAAGTCACTTAATGGCTCTTTGCCTCAGTTTCCCCACCTGGAATGCATGGAGGATAGTGCTCACCTACCTTTGGAAAGTGCTCTGAGCTCTAAAGATAAAAAGAGCTACATATTATTATTATTTATTATTATGAGCCATTTCCCTCCAGGGCACAACTGTTCCAAGGGATAAGGGGGCCAGGAAAATATTACAGCAAACCTCCAGCAGATGATGCTCTTGCTCTTCAAAACAGCCCCTCTGCCTCCCAGAAGATGGCTTCCTCAGAGCCTGACAATAAATAGTTCTGGATAGATTGTCAGGCTGTGTGATTTAGGGCCCAGAAATAGTGAAGCTGTGGAGGTTTCTCAAAAATGTATTTTTATAAAATGAGAGCAAGATGAACCTAGGTATTTTTTCCCACCCTTCCTACCAATCCTCTGCCTACTAGGTCTTAGGGACCATACCTGAAGGGCTATTTTAACCCCTCTGCTACTGCTTCATGTGCCAGCTATGCTGAGGCCCCCTGTCCTATGCTAATGACTACACCTGCCGTGTTACAATGTGCGAGTGGCTTCGGCATTATTAGTATGGTGATGGAAAACAATGATTGTGTTGTCCTAGGGCCGCAGAGCACATCAGAGATATTATCTGATCCAGCTTCGCAACACTCCCGGAAGATAGGAGTGTTCCCCCATGACTGAAATGCAGCTGCCTCTGGGTGGAACACAGCAGCTGTCTAACAGCTCAGAACAAGATTGCACGACTGAGGAGGGGAGGAAATGATGAAGCCCTTATCCAGTTGATACTGCAGGGGGGAATTGAAAGAGGTGGGATGTGATTACCTTAGCTGGAGTTTGGCCTGGTCCCTGGCGATAACCCCCTGCTCTGCTGGAGATCTAGATCTAGCTGTACCTTCAGGTCCTGTGATGCTGGTTTAACAGTAGCTCCAGTGTCCTGTTCAAGTTCAAGTTCTAGGATACGATGGGGACAGAGAGCATGTGCTGTGCACACAATGGAATAAAACTCCTAATTATGGGGCGGAGGTTATATTTCTTGACAATGGGCAGTTTTTCTTTAACGCAGGCAGGGTTTCTGCTGTGCTTCATTAGGCCTTTGGAGTAATACATGGATTTCTCTCAGTATGTAACTCTGCACTGTCCGCTCACGCTGAACCCGACTCTGGGAAAACTTCCCTTCATGTGCCAAGAGAGTGAAGAAGAACCCTAATGAATTAATGCTCATAAGATGCTTTAAGGTCTTCCTATGACAGAGGGCAAAGTACTCACATTTAAACAAATTCCCGTAAGGAGAAGGGGGTGTATCCAGTTCGGGGTGTGTTTGAAGGGTGCTTTGTGACTGCCCCTTCCCATCTCCTGCTTGCTTCTGAGTTGCTTGCCTGCAAAAGCAATGCTCTTGTCAGTTGGTGTGTTCTTCATGGGTGTAATGCTGAGCTCCAGCAACGCTTCTGGAAGACAGAGGGAACTGGGCGTGCTAAGAAACTCACAGGGTCAGGCCTTATGAATGCATGCAGAAAAACACCTGCTTTGTCTGTGTAACTCCAAGCTCCGCATCTTCAAAGGTACCAGAATGTTTCCTTACTTAAATGATGGATTGTAGTGCTCATGCGAGATAAACTAATCACATTAGCTTGTATCTGGGAGGGGGCAGATCCAGAGCCCACTGAAGTGGATGGAAAGACTCTCATTGACTCTACTGGGCTTTGAATCAGACTTGTAGTGCAGATTCCTTGCACAGTTCTGTCTACACACATCAATCCTGACTTACATCACCTCTTCCTATTCCAGCCCTGCGCCCATGCTTCAGTGCACTCACTGCCGCCAGAATAACCTTAGCTGTAGGTACTGTATCAGCTTCTAAGTTCTGAATGAGATTCTGTAGGTAAAGAAAGGCATATTTATAAGGCTAGCAAAGCTTAAGGCTAAGGATTCAATCACAAGATTAAAGAGGAACCCGATTTTGTACAATAATTATTCGAGGAACACTTTAAATGAAATACAGGAATTTAAAAAAATTCCACGCAATTTAACAGTAACTGAACAGTCTGTTTGCTCACAGAAACCCTGCTACTTCACAGGACTGTATTCAACTCTACCCCTGCATTCTGCCCCAGCCCCTGTCTCTCACTGACTTAGGAAAACTAGATCTTCCAAACTTAGATGCATCAAATCAGTGCTTAGCCCCTGAGCTTGGATATCCACCACGTGTGGAAGTGGTGTCTAACTCCAGGTTCTCTGGATCCAGGCAGCTCACCTCTCTCTGTGGTGCATCGCAGCCCCAGATTGACTTAGTGTTTCCAACTCTGAACTAAGAGATCAGTTCAGATTTCTGGGTGGGATCTCCGCATTGGCCTTGCTGCTCCATCAAAGACAATGGGAAGAGGCAGAGTTAAATCAATGCTGAGCATTTTGGATAATCCCACTCTCGGTCTCCAGAGCTATCAGTTTAGTACACATATATGTCTATATAGAGGTTCTGGTCATAGTATATCAAATGGGGTTTGTTGTATGATCAGGCTTTGCATGGAAAGAGCTTTACTTTGTAATATTTTGAATGACCCAGTAATAATGACGACAAACTTTTGTGCACTTGAGGGCCTTAGTGACAAAGGGGGCAAAAGGGATGATATCATGAACAAAACAGTTGCTCCCTGCTTGTCATTAGACTGGCTTGGTGGAAATTATGCCATACTTATTAAGTGCCGACTGCCCCCTATAAATTATGGATCTGTCACCTCCAGGAGGTGCTGCGTAGTTTTTTGCCTCTTCTCTGCAGCTACACTTTCAAAGCAGCATCTGTGCTGGTAAGACATACTAAAGTCTCTTCAAATTGGTATTTTAACATTTTAACATTTAGTTTTTTAAGATAATTGTTCTCTGATGTTTAGACTTGTTCCTTTTTTGGTTACATTTCATGCAGCTGATGTGCTAATTCTATTCTACCTACCTATATTTCCCCTGTACCTTCAGCTGGAGATAGGATTCTGGTTTCACTTCCTGCAGTAGATTATTAGGTGGTGTTGCTGTGTGCTGTTACACAGCTGTGGTGTTCTATGACAGGCTGAAGTAGCTACATTCCAGTGGTGGGTGAGGTGATCTGGGTATATCCCACCAAATTGAGTCCCTGCCATTGCATTGGTGCACCTCGCTCCCTCCTATTCTCTGTCTGTGGCACACAATAGTTTAGTCTCTGGAGGGCTGTAATACTTTAGTCTAATCCAGGTTATTGGGTTCAAAGCAGGGATCAATGGGATGGGGTTTAGTGGCCTGTGATGTGCAGGACGTCAGGCTAGATGTTTTGGTGATCCCTTCTGGCCTTAAAATCTATGATTTAATGATCCTTACAAAGCATGGTGTGATCCTTGGGCTGAAAAGAGATGACGAAATGTAAAGAAATGTTATGTTCCAACCCAGTTTTTATTATTTTTATAATGTGCCTATGCCAAGAAAGTCCCACTGGGATCAAGGCCCCATTGCACTGGCCTCCGCTTCCCACAGCTCCCATTGGCTGGGAACAGTGAACCATGGCC
Organism: Caretta caretta; assembly: GCF_965140235.1. NCBI lineage: Eukaryota > Metazoa > Chordata > Testudines > Cheloniidae > Caretta > Caretta caretta. Next base: position 21,633,444 of record NC_134218.1, read on the forward strand.
ACTGGGAGCTGCGGGTTGCCATGCCTGTGGACGGTCAATGTAAACAAATGGTCTCGCGGCCCGCCAGCAGATTACTGTGATGGGCTGTGTGCAGCCCACGGGCTGCTCACCACTGGCTTACAGTGTAAATTGACAAGACAGACAAAAGGAGGGAGTGGAAAGAGGTGAGGCGACTTGTCCAAGAATCACACAGCAGGTCTGGGACATGAAGCCAAGTCAATGCCAGAGCCACCAGGTCAGGCTGCACCTAAATCCAGATCCAAATGACAGAGATGAGCCTTTACCACAGACCTGAGTTTTGTGTTGTATGAAACCCGAAGCTGGAAGGTTTCAGATCCCGTGTGTTCTGCTGGGGCCTATTCCCATCATTAATAGAAAAGCAGGTAAAAGATGCGGGGACTTAAACAATCCTAACAGAAAAGAGAAAAGTCTCTGGCATGGGACACCTAGTGTAGTTGCAGTTCATTAAGTAAACACTGCAAAGCTTAGATCTGCTGTTATTAAAAGGTGTAATACAATGAAACACAGAGAAATGAGCAGACAGGTTACACCTTGCCTCAGGCAGCAGCAGCAGCTGTCCCAGGCTGACAAAAATAATGAGTGCATGAGCTATTGCCAGGTATGATTTATCTTTTAAGTGGAAGCTGGGTGCAGGCACTACCATGGGATCATAAAACCCCCAGACTGAGCTCCTGTGACTGGAATCATGGACTATCAGGGTTGGAAGGGACCTCAGGAGGTCATCTAGTCCAACTCCCTGCTCAAAGCAGGGCCAATCCCCAATTTTTGCCCCAGATCTTTAGATGGCCCCCTCCAGGATTGAACTTACAACTGTGGGTTTAGCAGGCCAATGCTCAAACCACTGAGCTATCCCTCCCCCCTTCCAAATGGGTGACTCTGCAGCTGGAATCGCCTCCCAGGCTTGCTTGGAGTTTCTGCTTCACACCACTCCTGTGTGCAATGTAAGAAGCAACTGGCACTGAGAGCATGAGGAGCACGTTACTGGTATTCGAGCCTTTCGCTCCAAGGGTTCTGTTCTGTGTTCAGCCCACACAGAGAGTTGATTAGATGGTGCCAGCTCTTTGGCAGTCTCCATCTGAAACACACTGGAGACCTTGCTCCAGTTCCTATGTGCCAGTCCCAGAAAAGCCATCACTACACTAGACACTGGTTGGAAACAGACATGCCAAACCTGTGGAAAAAAACACAGAAATTGGGCTTGTTTTTGGCTTAATTGGCTTGTGAGTTGTTTGCTGGCTAGTTTTTGGCTTGTAGCTTGTTTGGCTTGTAGCTTCATAGAATATCAGGGTTGGAAGGGACCTCAGGAGGTCATCTAGTCCAACCCCTGCTCAAAGCAGGACCAACCCCCAATTTTTGTCCCAGATCCCTAAATGGCCCCCTCAAGGATTGAGCTCACAACCCTGGGTTTAGCAGGCCAATGCTCAAACCACTGAAGTATCCCTCCCCCTGCTATCCCTCCCTTGAAGCTTGTTGCTTCTTGTTTTTGATTGGCTCCCTGGAAGCAGGAACAATGGGGGGCAAAGCAGGGGCAAGGAAGGGAGAGAGTCGGGGTGCACAGCGGGCCCACCACAGTCCCAGACTGCATGCTGGGGGGATCTAGTCACATAGAGTATTGGGGTTCTTAGGGATTAGCTTGTTTTGGCCTTGTTTTGAAATGGGATTAGCTTGATTTTTGTCTTATTGTGAAAGCTGGGGTGCTTATTTACCGCGTGAAAGTTGTCAACTGTGGTTGGAAATCTCTCCTCAGAACCCAAGGCTTGAATGCCCTGGAGGTAGGGTCGCCAACTCTCCAGGATTGTCCTGGTGTTACCAGGAATTAAAAATGAATTTTCAATTAAAGATTAGGTCATGTGATGAAACTTCCAGGAACTTCCAAACTTGGCAACCCTTCTTGGAGGGGGAACCTCTGTCCTACCGATGGCTTCTCAATGAAAGGGAGGAGGCACATTGGCAGGGCAGTGTGGGGGTAGCTTGCACAGCTCCTGCCCTGCTGTGCCTGTTCTGTGGACAAAGAGAGGGATACACTCTTCAGGGCTGTCAATGTGCCGGTTAAGGCTCAGAATTTAACCTACCATATAATTCCTATAAGCCTTGGGCTGAACGTTCTCCGGATAGAACAGCCAAGTAACCACCAATTCGATCAGTGCATAAAAAATATCATTTTTTTAGGGCCCACCATAAAACAGCTACATGCTTCCTCTACTGTCTGCAGCGGCGATCATTAATCTACCGCACATTATTACAGTTCTGGGTCCATTTCTCTGGGTCCTGTCGGTTAATGTAGAGAAGTCAACAAACAGGTACTGGAATATCAGAAAGACAGATCAAAAGTTTACCTAGTGGAACAGGAAAAAATCGGTCAGGAAATAAACATCTAAAGATCCTGAGAGGAAATTACAAGTAGTGGAAAGTGAGGGGTGAGCGAAGCAAAATTCTGTTGTAAATTAAAGAAAAAAAAATTGCCTTTTACGGGCTTCTGAAAAAGATAACCTGGAGGCCCAGGTCTGCACACAACCGACCAGTCATTGGGGCTTTGGCCTGCAACTTGGGACATCCAGGTTCAATTCCCTGCTCTGCCACAGACTTCCTATGTGACCCTGGGCAAGTCTCTTAGGCCTAGAGCCTCAAAGGTAAGTAGATGCCTCGCTCCCACTGAAATCAGTGAGAGTTAGGCACTTAAATACCTTTGGGGATCTGGGCTTTAGTCTCTCTGCCTCAGTTCCCCATCTCTAAGTTGGATCATAGCCCTCCCTAGCTCACAGGGGAGTCATGAGGATAAAAACATCAAAGGTTGGGAGGTGTTCAGATATTATGATAACAGGAGCCCTAGAAGTACCTCAGATAGTAAAGTGCACCACAACTGCATGCAGTTAGCTAACTCACACACACACTGTGGGTAACTGAGTGTGAAGACAGCTAAGCACCTAATTAGCAGGTAGCATATTCATTCATTTTAGTGCATATGCATCTCTGTGTGTATGTGGACTTCAGACCTCCCTGGCTGAGAATGTGGCCTTCCCATTAGGGCACTGTGTCTGAACACAGGGCTGCCAGCTACCGCAACTTTATTGCAAATCTCATGATATTTGTATTTATTAAAACCCCAGCTCTTAGAGTACTGGGATTACCTGGGGATCTCCATTTAGATCTCGTGATTGCAGAGGAAATCTTGCAAACATAACCTGAATGCATTGTAAAGGCTCAAAAGCCGGAAGGCAAATGAACGCCCCCCCCCGCAATGTATGATTTTTAACAATATCATTTTTTTTAAGCCAGTCTGATGATTTTTGAACACGGGGGGAGGGTTGAGCCGTACTGCAAACAGCTCTTCCCTGCTCCCAGGACAACTGCCACTGGCCCACTTTGCTCACTGTAGCCCTTTAGGAGAATGACCCTTTGATGGAACAATCCATCACAACCATAGGCTGACTGTTGTCAATGAATTTGCTCCTCATTGTATTAAAGATGTGTCTCGCTCAGCAGCATCCAGGTTGGTGTGATGGGCCTGGGAATCCCGCGGGAGCTCTGTGCCCTGAATGGGAGCAAAAGGGGAGCATTAATTTATACTTTACTCTGGAAGCATGGCTGTTTCACCAGTGAGTAGGTGTTGTGGGTCCCCCTTTGTGTCCGATCTGCAGAGACTGTTACAGCCCTAGCTAGAAAGCCTTGTATTTCACTCAAGCTGTAGCAACCTGGGAGGACCCCAGTTCAGTCACTGGTGTGTTGGCTAAGATGGCAGCTGTCATATGCTGAGCCATAGGCCGTTCCTACAGAAGGATGAATCCCAGGGAGTGCTCGTACTTAGCCCAAATGATGACCACATTGTTAAATTGCCTGGTGCTTGTGGGCTGCTTTCCTCTAGTCCAAAACAGTTAATCAGATCAATGTATTGTCCAATGTATTTAAATATCAGTGCAGTGCATTTTATGCAACGTGTGGGATTTAAGAGATGCATGGGAAACAAGAGTATTTTTCAGTACTGGGGAATGCAGAGATGACTCTTGTAACACCTGGAGCATGTCCTCCTAATCGTACATGTGAAACTCATGATGGCCAGATTAGGAGCATGGTTTCCAGCAAGAGTGAAGTTCTCAGTTCAGCTCTTGTCACTAAATGGACTGAACAATGTGGTTACCAGCCACTCATAGAGCTGGAAGGGATCCGCTGAGTCACCGAGTCCAGTCCCCTGGTGCTGCATGGGTCAAATTCCATTGACTTCATTGGAGATGCACCTGCTTGCATGCATAACTTATGAACTTGGCTCTCTGGCTGCATGATGTGTGGAAACTTGCAAAAATCACCTTGTTCTTTTCTCCTCCAACCACCCTTAGACTTGGTATGTTGGCAAAAGGACAGAGCAATACTGCTCCAGAATCCCTGGTTAGCATTGAACACTGTCCCTTTATAACATGGAAGCTCTTTGTGACTCTCCCTAGGGTGTCTTGGTCTCACCATTCAGGTGCTTGTAACGTCTGATAAATTAGCACTTAAGGGCTGTGATTTCCCAGCTTCTAACAGTGCAGCCTGGGCTTCATTCTCCCATGACACTCAGGAGTAACACCACTGAAGTCAGTAGTGACACTGGTGTGAGGGGAGACTCACTCCCCAGGTCTCCGGGAATAAAAAATCTCCCTGAAGTGACACCAGCTGAATGTAAAATGTGAGTATGTTTCCTTCACTTGGAGGAAGGAAACCAATCAGCACCTTGTGGAAAGGTTTGCTTACATTTAACAATAGTGTTAGAAGCTGCAAGTCAAGCCAGAACCTCTTAACTAGACTCCTAAAACTTTGGAGAGTTCAGGTAAAATAGGAGCCAACTCGGAACTGTCCCTGGTTCTGGTTTTGCAAAACAGAAACCTTATCTGTAACCTGTGTCTTATCCTGTCTCTAGATTTCACTGGCTCGTGCTGTCGCCTATGGCGTAGTGTCTTCCAGGTTCCCTTTGAGGCTTTTGATCTGCTTCTTTCAAGCACTAAAGAGCAGTGATTAAAGTGTAGGCTAGAACTCAGCACCCCTTCCTTCCAAAAAGGAGGATCCTGCCTGCTTAAAGATCATTGATGGTCAGAAAGCTGGCTGTCTAAAAATAACATACTCTTACTCCACAGAGTTGACCCTTGTGGGTATGCGGAGCCAAAATAAGTGACAAACAGCTTTTGACTGTCTTTTACTCTTGTTAGCATTGTGAAACCAGTCCAGTGATGGCAAAATGAGCTGGCATCTGTCAGGCGTAGGCATCATCAACACAATAGTTATCCAAGTTCAAATTGCAGAATCTTTATGTCGCTGATATACACAGGTGGAAGCCTCACATGCACTTGTAATACACTTCAGTCAGTTCAGTGTGATTGGCGGGTGATACACCACGCAAAAATAACCCCTCTTGACTTCCACATTTTGGGGCTGGTCGTTAGAGCACACATCCTTGGAAAGCAGGGATTTGGAGTTGCAGAGAGGGACACATAGGACCCCATGATGCTATTTTTATAATTGCTTTTCAGGCCAGAACTGCAAGGAGTTTAAGGATGGAATTTTCAAAAGCTGGGCTAACTCTGCTCTGATTGAAGTCCATGGTAAAACTCCCATTGATTTCACTGGGGATGGCATTAAGCTAATACTGAATATTGATACTGAAGACTAATACTGGGTCTTAGTGTTTGCATTGTGTTCTGCAGCATGAAGATGATAACCCTTACACAGGCTTTCCAGTCAGGGAAATGGAAAGAATCTTAAAGGGCATCTGTTACATTCTCTCTGGCCAAGGGTCTTCTGCTAGTGTTGTCATCTCTGTGACTATCTTCAGAACCTCTTCTGTCTTGAGCTTAAAAGGCACATGCAGGCCCATGCTCTCGTGCACAGCCTGTGAAGACACGTTGTAGTACGGAGCTGTCTGATGTGTCATTTGAGAAGTTCCTTTCTCCTTGAGATTACATGATTACTGGGTATAATTATTTAATAGAGTCTCAGCACAGTCCCCTGGGGCTAGGCAAGGTGACTGACCACATATTTTTGTCAAGAGGGAAAACCGACAAGTATACGTTTGCCAATTATTGTACCTATAAATGTTATAAAGGTATTTTTGATGGATGGAGATGGAAGCTCAGAGATTTGGGGGTTTAATAATTGGTCAGTTAAAAAACAACCCCTGTCTTTCCTTACTTGCCTGTCTCAGAAGTAGTCGAGCAGTCCTTATTTGCTCCATTTCTCCACTGAAGCTACTCATCTAGATAGGAAGTTTGAAAATGGACCATTTTGCACCCCTGTATCAGAATTCTCTCCCCACCTCTCCTTTTGGCTTTCTCACTCTCCATCATTTAAATCCCCATCTCAGAACCTCTCTCTGTTCCTCCTCTTAATTAATGATGCTACTTCTAAGGATGAGATGTCTCTTCCTGTTCTTGTAATCCTATGATTTTCTTCTCATTTGGGACTACCAGCTGGTGACTTGTTTTGTTGTATTTTTGTCATGGCTGATTCTTATTGACTTAGAATCATAGAATATCAGGGTTGGAAGGGACTTCAGGAGGTCATCCAGTCCAACCCCCTGCTCAAAGCGGGACCGATCTCCAATTAAATCATCCCAGTCAGGGCTTTGTCAAGCCTGACCTTAAAAACTTCTCAGGAAGGAGATTCCACCACCTCCCTAGGTAATGCATTCCAGTGTTTCACCACCCTCCTAGTGAAAAAGTTTTTCCAAATATCCATTTAGGATACTTGTTCTTTTCTTATCCTTTCCCAGCTCTTTGGGTCACAGGGTCATTACTTTATAGAAATTAAGGAACATGATATAACTATTTGATCTTGCATCTGTTGTGTGATGAGTGCTAAAGAAAGGTTTAGGCAAAATGGCCAGTTTGAGGTACTTCACCTGATCAAAATTAGCTGGGCAAGGCATTTTATGCAATATATAGTGTAGGAGGCCTATGAAGAAACAGACTATGTTCCTGCCTCTGCATTCTGGGACTGTTGCTGACAAACAAAGCCATCTGGTTCCCTTAATCAAGGCACCTTGTTATGGGCTGGCCCTAGGAGTAAGTATTAAGCATACTGTACGGTGGCATTATTTATGACTTGGACTGACACTGCATCACTCTATTATCCATACTTATAGAAAAAGACCCACTGTAAGTATAATTAGTTAATAAATCACCATGAGTGATAAACAGAATGATGGATGCAGGTTTCAGTTGATCACTTTTTTATTAAGGAGAGATAAATCAGCATCGTATTGTTGCTGTAAACCTTTCAAATTGGTCAAAAAATCTTGCCATGCCGAAATGCAGCAGGGAGGTGATTAACGTGTCAATTGCGCTGTAACAAATTGTCCCCAATAATTGATATCAATCAATCCTTTTAATTTCTCCTCAATGGAATGGGTGTGATAAGTCATCCTGCTGTTCCTGCATCTGCAGCCTAGTGCTCTGGCTTCTGCATCCTTGTCCCCAGACAGCACCCTCCTTCAATGCCACAGCTTCTGCAGCCTCAATCAAAGTTTTCCTCCAGTCGCAACCCACTGATCAGACGTAACTTACTATTGATATTACAGCAGCACCAGAAGACCCCAATTTAGATCAGGACCCCATTGACAGTAGTACAGACATTTAGGCCTGGTCCTCACTTGGTAAAAAGGTGTCTTACCCTGTGTTAGTGAAAATGAGATAAAGTCCTAATGAAGACCAAGCAATTGTAGTATTAATATGTGCTGGCAGGCTGAGGTAAACCCTACACTTCACCCTAGTCATTACTTTGACTTGCGAATATATGTGAAAACTACACACTGCCTGGTCTTCATCTGGAATTTACCTCATGTTAGCTAAGACAAAGTTAGAACAAACCTCTCTCCTAGCATGGGTGGATCCACAGTGAAGGACAGTTCCTATCTTAGAGAAGTTACAATCTACACAGACAAGTCAGTCAAAGGGTGGGCAATGTCATTTTTCCAGAAAGGGGGACTGTGGCACAGAGAGATTGAATAAGTAGCCCAAGGTCACACCGGAAGTTCTGTGCTATATCCAGGAACTGAGCCCATGTCTCCTAAATCCAGGTCTGGTGATTTAGCCAAAGGGCCACCTTCCTTACTCCAGTAGTTTGTAAACTCTTCAGGGCAGGACTCACAATACTTATTTGTCTGCCTGGCAGTACAAATGTCCATTGTGCTATGTTAAAAATAGTAATAGAGATAAAATAACTATTCCCAGTATGCTCAGACAGGAGACAATTGTGACCCCTGACTTTTATCATTGTACTGTAGGCAAGCCCTATGAGTACAGGGTACTTTGATCATTGCACCAGTTTCTGCAACCATGGGAATTTCCATTGTGATTATGCTAGAGGTCTGGGAAGGGTGGAGAAGAGAAGAGATGGTTGTAGACTACGTTACAGCTATTACAAATAAAAAAGATTTCAGTTCAGATTATTTTCACATCTAACTAGAGATGGGATTTGAATTCAAACCATGGATGCACGCACACAAACTCTGGTTTGTTCAAATGCTAGAGCCAAACTTTGTGGCAGGAGCTCCTCTCTAATACAAACTGATATATAAGAGAACTTACTTTGTTTCACATGACATATTACAATCCCATATTCCAGGAGACGGCACATAGCTAGCCATACTTTAAACAGGCATATGTAGCACAACGATTATTGAATGGGATTAGGCAAGCATAGGTGATCTACATCATGGCATACAATTTTCAGTCTTCTGGGGCGGGGAGGGGGCAACATTTCTCATGACAAAAGGCAGTGCTTCAATTCCCCATTGAGTCATTTATTAATGTGCTTTTGGATCTCTGTAGTTGCACCTACTGCCTTGGTGAGCATGCTGTGCCTAGTGACAGCATCTGAATGGAGTATACAAGGATGCAACAGACACGGGGTGTAGGCACCCTTTAAATTCCTCACTACACACCTCGTGTAGAGATAGTGAAGAGTCAGATTTGCAGACACTGTCCTCTGTTTGAATTGACAGATGCGAACAGCCGCAGGCACAATATTGTGCTGGAAACCGAGATGGTAGCTGAGATCACTCTGATGTCAAATTGGGGATGCAAGATTATCCCTTGCAATCGTTTGGGCGATTATCCCTTGCAATTTTCTGGATGCAGATGGTGGAGGCCTGGTTATGACTGGGTATTTGACCCACTACATATTCATGGAAATATGAGTATTTGACCCACTACATCTTCATGGCAATAGCATTAGCAACGCAGGGAGAACAAGGAAAGGGCAGCTGTTTGCTTTGCCAGCTGGGATGAATTCTACAAATGCTCAGCTATATTTAGAGAAAAGCCACATGCATGCCTTTCCCCTGCTTTCTCAGATGAACTAGCTTCTTCACCAGTAACACGTCTCAAGACTTTACCAACCTCCTTATGTATTTCAGATATAAAAACGCTCACCTATTCAGGCTCAATTGCTGCAAGACACTATTAAGGAATCTTTCTGCATGTGGGGAGTGCTTCAAATTAATCTCTCAGAGCCATGATATCGGCTGCTCCGGAGATTTCTATCTCGTTGAATTAGCAGGTGCATTGTGAGCTCTTTAGACACTGAGCTTCTGAATCCCAATGTAAAGCTGAGGGGCTCTTTTCTGATGAATGAGGCATGCCCCTAATTCTTGCTAAACTATCTTTGGGGTGAGTTACGCAGATGTGGCCAGATCCTCAGCTGGTGCACTGAAGTTGGTGAAACTACACTGATTTACACCAGCTGAGGATCTGGCCCGTCTCCTGCTTTGATGGTAGCCTGCTCTTCCATGGTCAGTCCATGGCAGTGGCTCCCCCACCCTTTTCTGTTACCCCCAGTGCTGTCTCACTCTGTGTACGTCATATCTGTCAGGTAGAATATCCTTGTGACATAGCATCCTCTCATATTATACTTGCCATAATACAGAGAAGATGAGTATTGCCCCGTAAATGCCTCTTAAGTTAATGTAAAACCACATCTTGCTACATCATGTGTTCAACAAACTGTCATTTTCCTCATAAATTTTGAAGAGCATTTTAGCGTCTTGAAGTGATTGGCTTGCCTGTCCGTCTGTGAAATAATCACAGCCCATGGCCTAGTCTGGGTGCTAGGGCTGTAAATCAATCTCAGGGCTTTGTGGCCATTCTGTCCTTGTGGTCCCATCCCCCTCCGCCCAACTCAGCTGTCGTCCTGGTTTATGGCATCAATTGGTAGCATATAGCCCTACGTGAAAGCCAGACTCCTGTGTGACAACGAAGCAGATGACAATTCTGTGTGTGATCTAACTTCACTTCTCTCACACATCAGAAAATTACAGTTCAGTGGAACCTACTAATCTCTCTACTACTATAGAATCAGTCTATCAGTCAGGCTTCATTCTTAGGGGCTCTGGCAATGTGCCTCCGTATTTTGCTCTGATACATACTAGGACATCTCCAGTTCCACCTCTACTGAAACAGCTGCACATCACTGGAAGCCCCCTGACTCCTATGCTTCCTTCTAGGAGCACAGGAACATTGGGCCTTCAAGCCCAGCTTCCTTCCTGTAGCAGTGACTCATACTTGATGCTACAGACAATGTTAACCCTTTACAATGCACTTGGGCCCAAAGTCTTTGAAAATGGCCTCTGATTTTGGGTGCTTAACTTGAACGATCTTAAAGAGGAACAGAGACTTAGTTACAAAATGAGATGCCACTAAGTTCCTCCAGGTTGAGTCACCCAAAATCAGCGGCCACCTTTGAAAACCTTTGAAAACACCTATGCAATGCTATGAATGGGCAAGGTGGCAGGGTGAAATCTCTTCCTGTTTCCCCACAAATGATGGATTCTGTTAGGGTGATCCCTTGACCAGAGGACTGAAACTCTGAAGTAGGCTACTGGATTATCCTTAGCTTTGTATTTGCTTTTAAACCACAAAAAGCCTAGGTTTAAATCACAAGATAAATTAGTTTCAGCGGCTCAGGCTCTCTAGCAGCTGTTTCCTATATCAAACAAAAGTCATCACACAATCTGGCCCATTTGGCAATCTCTAGCCAGGAGAGATCCACGGCTGGAAGAGCTTGATGGCCGGACTGAGGTGCATTAGTTGAATGGTGCAGGGAAAACTTGCGGTGCATTTGACTGAAATATGCCTGGAGCCAGCTTAGAACTATTAGCCGCTATTTTTCATGAACACTAAAATTCACATACAAACAAACCCTGCAAGACTTAATACCTGTCTTTGCTGATAGAGTAATAGGATAGATGAAGTCCAGCTGAAGCCGACCGATAGCAGAATAAAGGTCCATTTTAATCACACTGTCCCTAACTAGAATAATTTTATATTTCCTTCCATGGCCAAGATAAAATTTGTCATGAGACAGTGTCCTATGGAACTGGGCATTGCCTGCCTCACCTTCTTAATACGGAGCTTCCAAGTGCATCATAACTAGGGCCCTGGGATCTCATTTGTACCTTATTTCATCACGAGAAGAGTGCACGGCCTAGACCTTCCTCGTCAAAGGGAACTGAATTTTTCTCTCCGTGCAAATGCTTCTCTTTGCAGAAATGCCTTTTGGGAAGCTTCAATAACACCAATTCCCTCCTGCATTCAAGTACCCCTGAACGAATGACCCTGCTAGTGGTGCAGTTTTTCCCCCTCCTCTCATCTCTCCCTAACTTTGATTTGATCAGGCCAAATCTGAAATGATGTGTGAAAGTAATGATATTTTGTAATTAAATCTCTGGTGATGGCTCCTCTAATTTGTGGTACATGCATTGTTCATAAGGAAAAAGGCATCAATTCATTTTCTGACTGGCTACTCCAGGGACTCATAATTAGACCCAGCTCATCTCTTGCTGCCTTGCATATAAAAGAGCTGTTGAAATGCAAAGAGAATTTGGGATTTTTTTTTGCTTCCCCCCCCCCAACATTCTAATAATGTTAACTCAATTAGAAACATTCAGGGATTTAAAGGAAGTACTGGATGATCCAAGAATATAAAGACAAATCATTTTTAGCATGCTGTTCAGGTTAGGGGGTTATTGACTCATTGGGAAGATTGGAGCTCTACTTCACCTACAGAAAGCTATGGAGTTTGGACTACTCTGTTGTGCAACTGAGAAACTGGGCAAAAGTCTATTCTCTATTACATCCATCCAATGCTTTCTTAAGTCCATGAGGGGATACCTTGGCCCACCGTGGAGTTTAAATGGAACTTGCTCAGTGGTAGCACAGTCTTGCTTAGGAAAAGAATTTGGACAGTAAAGATGCTAGTTATTCTGCATAGGTTACACTATAAATGCTGATAGGTCTAGATTAAATATTAAATACACATATATCCCTGAAAACATTCTAGGGGGAAAATCTGGGCCATGGGAAGTAATAAGTATGGTTCCTTTTGCCATATTTACCATGTAATACACTAAGGAGCACTTTCAGCAGGTGTTGCCCCTTCTAAGAAACAGCTTTTAAAGCTTCTCCAGGGTTTCCACTATCATTCTGTTAACAAACACCTCTGCTGTCACAGGTGACTGATTTTGACTAGCCTTGTGAGTGGTCACTGAGACTTTTCTTTGTGCGTGCGAATGTATGCACACACCTTACATCAGGTATGTGTACACATCCGCAGATGAACTACCAAACGGCTCCTTCAAGTAAAATAATCCCTTGCCACCCCGAACACAACTCACCCCCCCTCCCTCCATTCCTCAAGCAGCTGTATATCGCCTGCCTGATCAATGTTCTCTCATGGGATGTGGTGTGGAATGAACACAGTTTAGTGCAAATTTCTTTGAATGTATTAGATTTGTTAACATTCATCTGGGCTGCCTGCTTCACATGCTAGTTCTATTTTGCTCAGATACTTTTATTTCCATGATTTCCAGGGAGGTCAAGCAACATTTATCTACAACCTTTGCTGTGTCTCAAGAGTCTTATGTGCCCCCCCCTAAGCAAAAATGTGGGGGTTGGGGGTGGTGAATGGATGGAGAAAGGGATGAGGAAAGGATTCTGTCTTCAACCCTGCCAAGTATGCCCAGCATACCACACAAGCATGGCATAGGTTCAAGCTTCAAGGGACATCTTATATATGACATTTTTAATTAAAACCATGTTTTGTTTTTCTGATAAAATATTGCACCTTTTTTTAAGTACAGAAAATGCAACATAGGAAAATGGTAAGTAAGACTATTAGCCAACATGGTCAGGGATGCAACCCCATGGTCTCAGTGCCCCAAACCTCTGACTGCCAGGAGCTGTGTCTGGATGACAAAAGATGGATCACTTGATAATTGCCCTGTTCTGTTCATTCCCTCTTAAGTATCTGGCACTGACTACTGTTGGAAGACAGGATATTGGGCTAGATGGATCATTGGGCTGACCCAATATGGTAAGTCGTATGTTCTTATGACTACAATAGCCTTGGCTTTTGGGGGTTTGAATAGCATCACGAGACAACAGTATACTGGCTACCCCGTTGCCATCAGGAGAGCTTGTTCTGTGATCATTTCTTTATAGTTTACAATTAGCCTATATATTGTATATAGACGAAGATGATAAAGTCTCATAACGGGGTCTTTACACAGTTAAAGTGAGCTAATTGTTTACAATAGCTCCCTCTGTTTTAGGAGTAGTTAAGTAATCTCTTCAAGATCATTCAGGGCTGAAATTTGGCCAAACAATTTCTCTGCCCAGAAGCAAATTTCATATACCAAATTAAGGTCCTCTTCCCGCAGAATGCAATAAGGGTTTTGCCATTCTTATCAATGGGAGTATGGCAGGGCCCTAAAGGGGGATGGGAAGAAGCATGGTGCAGTGGTTAACGCATTGCTGGGAGCAGGAGAATGGGGGCCTAGATTCTGGCTCATGGAGGTGGTAATCTCATCAGAAGTGACCCTGTGCACTCTCCCCCATTTGGGGCTGAATTTATTATTATTACAGAAGTGCTAGGTGCTGTACACACACTGTAAGAGACAGTCCCGGCCCCAAAGAGCTCACAATCAAAACAGATGAGACAGACAGTGGGTATGAGAAAGGAAGTATTACCCAGATTTTACAGAGAGGAAACCAAGGCACAGAAAAATTAAGAGGTTTGCCCAAGGTCACACAATAAGTCTGGCAAAGCCTGGAGTCAAACCCAGATCTTTCAATCTCAGTCCAGAGGCTTAACTGCAAGACAGTTCTCCTTTTTATTAAGAGCTTCATTGATAGCAGAGCACTCAGCGCTGTAAAAAAGCAAGAGAGAAAGTACAGCCTTTGAGATTTCTCTGTCATTACACCCAAATGGCGGTTCTAATGCAGCCTCAAAACTGAATGGCACAGCCTAACCTAAACCAGATCTGGACACAAACATGTCTCAGCTGTAATATATAGATAGTCTCTCACAGGTGTACGCACATCCGGGAATTCTAGCAGAATCTGTCTGTGTGCATGCATTGTTTCTGTCTCGCTACAGAGTTGAGATAAGGGAAAGTTAAAATTTGAAGAGAAAATCTAGTGTTACAATAATCTCGCATTTGTAGATCCTCAATCACTATGGTATTTAAACACTCTGAAAAGAGTTGTTGGTGCACCATTCCAACAGGGGGGCTGGAACAGTTTGTATAGTGGGAGTGCTGAGAGTCATTGAACAAAACAGTAAACCCTGGATAGGGTGGAAACCACTTCAAGCCGGGGGTGTGGGAGCACCCCCAGCACCCTTAGTTCCAGCACCTCTGCATTCCAGTCAGGTTCACATATAGGGACTGAGCGAGATGACATGATGCAGCGAGAAGACAGTGTATCCTGAGTTTGTCATAGATGCCATGTGAAGCAAAGCTGTTCTCTAGCACACTAGTCAGAAGCATTCAGGAAACTGCAAGGTGTTACACAGATGTGTTGATTTAATTAGATCGTATAACACCAATTTATTTATGCCACAGCATCTGACGCAGCCTAACGAAATCACTGCATTGAGTTTAGCTCCTTTTATTGGGTGACACTGTTTCTTTAAACAAATCCCAAACATCCAGCCCAGGACAAAACTCTACACATTGAATCATCTTCTCTCACAAACCCCATCTATTCAGCCATGCCTCCTTGTCCCACTGGCTGGCCTGAAGATTGTGCACCTATTACCAGCTAGAACCCCACTGATGATTTGCTAATGCGTTCCGCGATGGGTATCATTTCTAAAACAGGAAGGTATCAACATTGCGAAACAGTTTAATTATTCGGAGAATGCTTAGCTATTAGCAGAGACAAGAGAGCTCAGGGCTATTTTTCAGCATTAATTTTCCATTGGAAATGAATTCCTTTTGGTTACACTTTTTAAATGTTTCTTTTAATTAGACGCAATTACTTCAGAAGAATTGCTTTTATTTCTAAGCCTGAGATCTCAATGATAAAGCTGTTAACTGGCCAAGCTGAATACTATGTATGGCTCATTTAGCTGGTACACTAAAGTATATTGAACTAGGAAATTATACAGTGAATCAGCTATTAATTCATTTTATGATCCTTTCACTCTCACATCTTGAATGTGATCTTCAGGGGAAATTTAGTCACAATACATATAATTGTTCAACTATATATATGCCACCGGTTTACTACCATGAAGTTACAGGCATTCCACAGCTAATCAGAGTGCAACTACGCAAGCAGCATTGACTCCTGACTTTGATGATACTGAGGGGACCATGGATGTCATTTTCACCAGGGGGCCACGAGGAGGCCATGTGTCCTGTGATTAGCAGAGGGGATGAATCATGTATACTCAAATCACTATTGATTTTTCAACAACTTAAACAGAAAACTACTACAGAACCCAACTTATTTTTGGTGTCTACAGCAATCAGCTTTAAGGCCCTGATTCAGGCCTTACCCTTATTCAGGAAGGGTGCTTAATCACACGTGTAAATCCCATGTGCTTTCCTGAATCACAAGGGACCAAAGGATCAGCTTACACATGTGCTGCTGATTCAATAGGTGGCTCTCCTTCCTTTCAGCACAGAGTGAAGTGTGCTTAGTTAAGTGTGGTAAGTGATGCAGGTGGTGGTGACTGGCTTTCAGATAAGGCATAAAGGCCCAGATTCCAGCCAGTTGTAGGCATGAAGATACAATGGGATTTTCTCAACAGTACAGGTGCTTACCCCAGGATCCTGGACAAATTGGGATACTGTTACTCCCACGGAGTAGTATTTTACTCCATGACTAGGCCCATTGATTTCAATGGTGCATTAAGTGGAAGCCGGCGGCTGAGCTATGAGTTGAACCCAAGTCATCTGCGTCCCAGTCCAGTGCACAATACACTACAACTTCCTTCCAACCACAACTGGGGATAGTCTTCTTCATGCCGTGCCTTAAACTGCTATGCAGCTGCGCTTCATGCCTTCTGACAGTGGCCAAAGCCAGATGTTTCAGAGGGAATGAACAGAGCAGGGCAATTATTGAGTGACCAGTCTCTTGTCATCCAGTACCAACATCTGGCAGTTAGATGTTTAGGGGCACCCAGAGCATGGGGTTGCACCGCTGACCATCTTGGCTAATAGCCATCGATGGACCTATCTTCCATGATTTTATTTAATTCTTTTCTGAACCCAGTTATACTTTTGGCCTTCACAACATTCCTTGGCAACGAGTTCTACAGGTTGACTGTGATTGTTGTGCAAAGAAGTACTTCCTTATGTTTGTTTTAAACCTGCTGCCTATTAATTTCATTGGGTGACCCCTGGTTTGTGTGAAGGGGTAAAATAACACTTCCGTCTTCATTTTTCTCCACTCCAGTCACGACTTTAAAGACCTCTGTCATATCTCCCCTCAGTCATCTCTTTTCCAAGCTGAACAGTCTCTCTCTTTTTAATCTTTCCTCATGTGGAAGCTGTTCCACACCCCTAATCATTTTTGGTGCCCTTCTCTGTACCTTTTCCAACTCTAATAGATCTTTTTTGAGATGGGGAGACCAGAACTGCACACAGTCAGTATTCCTGGCGTGGGTATACCATGGATTTATATAGTGCTGTTATGATATTTTCTGTCTTATTATCTATCCCTTTCCTAATGGTTCATAAATACCAGTTAGCTTTTTTAACTGCCGCTGAATATCGAGCAGATGTTTTCAGAGGACTATCCATGGTGACTCCAAGATCTCTGTCTTGAGTGGTAACAGCTAATTTAGACTCCAGGTTGGAATACTCCTTACACAGAGAGGGCCTAAATTTCCCTTCACTTACTGTAGGGTACAACCAGTAATTGAGTGGTTTATCCGGTCCCTCGTTTTCACAGCAGCTTGTAAGGCACACTGGAATCCTTGGAGATTAATTTATGATTATATTTCTCTAATGCACCCATCACCATAGTATCTGGATGCATGGTATGTAGTTGTAAGAACTGCAGAGTCCTTGTATAGATATTATAATTGAAAACATAATATATATCTTGGAGCACAGGACCTTCTTCAGGAGCAACGTGTAAAGGAATAAAGTATAGTTAATGACTTGCATATGCTAGCGCAGAAAATGAAAGCATTAACAGCAGAACCAGTGGACTCTATTACTGTATACGGACTAAGTGTATATTTTCCATTGTGGATTATTCCTAACAAAAATCTAGGGTTGCCAGCTGGCCAGTATGTTTACTGGCATAGTCCCTATTCTTTTTTTTTTTTTTTAATGAAATCCAGTTGAAGCTCAGCAGAAGCCAGGGTTTTTTTAGTGCCTTCAATAAATAAAAATGAAAACACTCCATATGAATAAAAGTGATGGGTGTCTCCCTTGGATGTTTTTAAAGCTTCCAAGAATAGTCCCTAGTGTCAGCAAAAGCTAATGTAGCCAAAAATTGTCTATTGAAAGTCTCAATACAAGGGGTTTTGCATCAGTTAGTGTAGAAGTAATTACTCCCCTGCCCAGGACTTAGTACTAAAGATGGACACAAACTAGAACACCTTTGTACTTCGGATCTGGATCTGAAAATAAAAGTCATGGCTCTGGCCCATCGATATAACACTGATCGAAATTGGAGCACCAGATCTGAATGCCCTCAAGCTTTGGTTTCAAATTACATGGCCCTTTCTCTTCCAAAACCTGCCCCTGCTTGTGGCAGGAGGCAGATTTCATTTAATGGCAGCTGGGGAGGTGAGCAAACGTGAAGGTTTGATTTCTGGCTTTAGCCACTACGTTAAACAAACCAAGAATCCAATGTAACAACACAGTGTGAGCCCTGTTCTGTTTTGTTGTTTCTCTTATGCTGTGCCCTTAAGTCTGATATCAGAGTGACTGAAAAGAGAACTGGGAGATACACTGCTCCAGGCATAGAGCATGGGGAGGTAGGGCAGACTGCAGCAGTGCACCCCACATTTTCTGTGTTCTCTGTAGATATTTTCCTGGAGCAGAGATTCCTCTGATGGAAGACTGCAACCAGCCCTAAAGAGTAATTTACAAGGGAAGCTCTTGGAAATGGGTATGGAAATACCCTCCCCTGGGAAGATTCCTGCCCTTCGCTGAGCTCCGGTGCATTCCAAAGATAAAACATTTGCTCTTTAAAATATCGGTAAGAGTCAGGGATAAGAACAAATCTTCTGTATGGAAATCCACCCTCCCCACCAAATCTGAACAATGCCCTAGTCATAGAACCTGCCAGATCCTCAGCTGGTATAAATCGGTCCAGCTGCTTTGCCTTCTCAACAGTGCAGATGACTGTCCCAGTTGCCTTCAGCTGAGCTACACTGATTTAAACCTACTGAGGAACGGACCCAATTGAGCTCAACATCTCCATTGTTATCAGCGCGGCACATAGCGAGGTGGCTCGGAGAAGGAAGCGTTCTAAAATGAAACCAATTGCATAAAAAGATTTGATTGTTAACTCATTCTGTGCAGGACACGGCGCTTAGGCAAACTCATAAACAGGATGTATTCTGTGCCTCCCTTTAAAATAAACTAATTATGTAGCCTGTTCCACTAGCGCAAACAGTGGGTCTAACTGTAGCTACCAGTACATGCCTATGCAGAGAAGTGAAGGCCATGGCATGAGGTGGTCTTTTACTCTGCTGCACAGGCTGCCTGTATTGCCTGTGACATCATGGGGAGGAGAACAATCAACAGTGATTGTTGTACAATCAACTGTAAACCAAGATACCAAACTTTGGTTTAAAGACCTACCTAACAGTGGTGTGCTGCTACTCTTCCTACCCAAGTACAGGGGAATGAGCAGAGCCATGACTCGGCTCTTTCCCGCTCTCCCCTCCTCCCCTGAACAGGCCAGCCAGAGTAAGCGAGCGATGGGGGATGGGGGGAAGGAATCTCCATAAAAGTATTGAGAGAAAGGAAATTCCAGCATGTGGACATTTGTTTTTATCCCCAGTCAGGACAAATATTGGAAATTTCAAAATTTTTCACAGGATGGAAATTCCAAAAAAAAAAAAAAAAAAAAAAAAAGATTTGGAAATTCTGAAACATTTGACATTTTTTATTTAAATGAAACATTTTGACTTTCCCCACATTGAAATGTTTCATTTTGGTTTATTGCACTTTCAGTCATTGCTTCACTTTCAGTCATTGCAGCATAAACTTCATTTTCCCCTTATGGAGCATTGCCTTATGGTAGTTGTAGTTTGGGAGGCTGATGCCCAGATTCTCTCCTATGGGACAGGCTCCCTGGCTTGACTACATCTCCTATAATGCATCTAGTAATATGACTTCCAGGATGCACCATCCAGCTTGGTCAGAGTAAAATCAGTGCATTGTCTTATAGGAGATGTAGTCCTCCTAGGAGCCTGGCCCATAGAAAAGCATGAGGGTGTGAACTACAACTCCCATAAGGCAATGAGCTGACAGCAGATTGCAGTTTAATCTTTTGTTGATCTGATTCTGACTAGTTTGGCTGGAGCCCCAAAATACCAAACTTTGGTTTAAAGACCTACCTAAACAGAGCCATACACAACTATGGCAGTGGAAAGTGAAAGGATCTGGAGGATGGCTTCATTATATGATTGGTTACAAAATAAAAAAATTGCCTCCATTATTTCCTCCCCCCCAAACATTGCAAAAAGGGCAGAGTTAAGGGTATTTGAACTACATTAATTATGAATTCCCTACTCACCAATGCTCATGTTCGTTAAGTACTGTAGTTAAATATTAGGGTTACGTACATTGTTAGCGTATAGTTAAGGTTGCTAATGTATTTAAAATGCACAAAATTCTTTGTTTAATACATAAAATTCTGGTTAGCAAAAGTTGGTTGTGTGTGGGGCTACCACAGTTGAACTTTGGGTTATAGTAAGACTACATTTGTGGAAGTTAGTATGAATTAATGAATTTAGTTAATTAGCCATGTAAAGTGATGCTAATGTGGCATCTTTCTTTAATTATATTAATCAATTAGTGAAGATCTAGGCTTTTTATTATCATCTCTGATATGTTTCCCAGAGTTTGACTAGAGACTAGATATTTTTTGAAATTAATAATTTAAATGTAGGAAGAAAACAGGCTCAGAAATCTTTGCTAATGATCATTCCTTTAATTTATTAAACCACACAGAGCCTGGTGATTAAGATGGTTTAGTCCCAAACCATGCCAGACCTGATGGTTTTCACTGTGCTTTTGTTCTGAGACTTTCTTTTTCCTTTCTCTTGAACCTAGAATTCAAAGCCGGGCTCTGGGATGTGATTCCATATGATGCAAGTCTGAAATGCTTGTCCCTACAAATGAAGCCTCTGAGTTTTGCACAGCTGCAAGGTGGCTATATAGTCCCTGCCCAAAATACAGCTCTTAACTGTGTTTATAAGTAGTCGGTGATATGCCTGGCTTTAAACATATACTGTTTCCACATACAATATAGTTAATATTTGGTTCATAACTGTGACTGCTAACAGTGCTTTGCCCTTGCCACTGGCCTAGGCTGACAGATGACAGTCAGTTCTCTGTGTGGTACGACATCCCAAAGTGCATTATTCCACTTCCTGCTTTGTGGATATAGTTTGTGGGTATGCTGCCCTCTGCGGCGGCAGTATGGAACAGTTGCCCAGATTTTCCCAGAATACACTGAGCACAGTTAGGTGCAGTTGCACAAACACGGTCATATTGTGGCCACGCTGCAGTTTCATTCACAATTGTGTTTGTTGTAACCACGTCAGAGAATGGTGTCACAAAGGGTTAACTCCCCACAGTCACCCCCCCAAAACCCTGTTCTGTTGAACCACCAACCTTTAGCTGGACTATTAGCTCCATGTGAGATACAAGCAGCATGTGAGATGAGACTGAAGGCTATCCGTTCCTTGACACTTGTGCTCCAGAGGCTGCAGCTTTATCTTGTGAGTTAAAAGGAACCACCCCCGACTGACCCAGTAGGATCTAAGCTAAGCTCTTCATGGGTGGACGTGGCTCTTACCCACTCAGGACAACACTCGCAAAACACACTCATAATTTGCTACTTTCTCTTCACTGCTGGAGGCTTGAGAGTCGTTGGTCCCAGTGACACCCAGTCCTACTGATTCACAGTGCTGCGTGGCTTCATATAGAACCGAGGACGGATAACTTTTTGTAAACATAAATAACACATCCTCTCTCTCTTCAGGCAAAGGTGAATAGCCTACTGAAACATATGGACCTGTTCTCCTTTCCTATAGTCCTGCTACCCACAAGTGTGCTGCGCTGAAAGCTAGGATTCAGTAAAGTTTTCGAGTTCTGGGTCTCCCCATTTGTCTTCAAATGACTCTTAAGTCTTCCTTTTTTTTCTGTTGAGTTCTATCTCATTGACTTCCTATAAATACTAATATAGAGTCACAAACACAGAGACATGCCTGGAATGCAATCCATTCACCTTGGAGAAATGCTGCCAGGATCAAAGTTGGGCCCACAAACTCAGAAGCAGTAAGCTCTGGCAGGGATGCTGGAACAATTTTTATAGTGGGGGTGCTGAAAGCCATTGAACCACATGATAAACCCTGTATATAATGGAATCCACTTCAAACGGGTGGTGCCGCAGCACCCCTAGTTCCAGCACCTATGAGCTCCGGAGGAGAATCATACTTGATTCTGGACAGAGTGAAAGTTTGAACTGATTATTCCCAGTAGAGGCAGACAGAGACATTGCCCTAGCACAATGGTACATTGGGGAAGACCCATTTCTGGAGGGTTAACCAGACATACTAGAGATGGTTGAATTTACAAGCTGGAATTTAGAAGGCAGTGAAATCTAGAATTCAAGGCCTTGCAGAACTTTTTTTTTCACTGCAAGTGGACCCTGAGATGGTGTAAATTAGCTTCTTTAGAGCTCTGATTATTTAGATTAGCGGGGGATTTGGTCATGTATGTTCTAGTGAAGCACAAGAGAATTTCCAGTAGCATTCTTTTACTCTATGTGTGCAGGGGAGAATGTTCTCAATTGTTTTACCAAACATCATGGAGAAATTTCTGAAATATTACAGTTTTTTGAAACTTGTATCTTTTCTATATTCCTACCCTTGCCAATTAGCAAGAGCCCAAAATGAAAACACTGATCCTTAAATCTGTCCCTTAATCTTATAACAGAGAGTTGAAGGGTGTGGAAAAGTTATGTTTTTTTTTTAAATTACATATTTACTATAATAAATTTGCTAGGGCCAAATTCTGTATTGACTGTTGTACACCCTGCAAGAATTTATTGACCTGAATGAATTTGGCCCACATATCATATGTGAACAAAGTCAGGGATAAATAGAAAAGTCATTTTATTTTTGGATGTGCATATTGAGGAGTACAGGCAGGCCTCGATTAACAAGTTGGGAATGTCTCATAAAATCAGATATAGCAAGACAAAAGAATAAGGTACTGATCTCAGAGGGGGAAAAAGTGAGGTTTGCTTCTCTAAGTGCCCAACTCCAATAAAATGCACAGAGTCATTTTCTGGGATTTGGCTCTATTATTATTTGTGTTATATGAGCATCTAGAGGCTTGTAAGTGTCTAGATTTCAAGCTAGTCAGGGCAGGTATACCTCTTATTCTGTGTTTATACAGTACCTAGCACAATGGGACTCCGTTCTCCGTTGGCTCCTCAGGACTACTGTAATAAATAATCATAGAGATCCCCCACCAAGACTGGGGCTCCATTGCACTTCCTGCTGTGCACACAGGGTGAGAGACAGTTCCTGCTCCTGCATAAGACAGGCAATGGTTGAGAAGGGAACTGAGCCACAGAGAGGTGAAGTGACTTGCCCAGGGTTGCACAGCAGGTGAGTAGCAGGACTAAGAACAGAACCCAAATCTCCTGACTCCCAGCCCAGTGTGCTATTTGCTAGACCATTGATTAAATGAGACAGGTCATTAAAAAAATAACACTAGATACACACCAGCTTAACCCTTCTGTCTAGACTCAGCTGCTCCCAGGGCTCTTTCCCCTGTCTGTTCCAGGGTGCGCCCAGCCAGAAAAAGGATGGGTTTTACCACGTTAGCCAACATGTGGTAACTAACACGTGACAAAATACAAGTGTGGAACAGTTTTCACACTTTAGCAGGGCAAAATAAACACCAGAGGGGAGGCAAGGATTTATCTCAATTATGTGAAAACTACAACTTCCTTGTCTACATTAAGATTCTACCAAGTGTTAGTTACCACTATTAGCCAAAACATGGTTTAAAATCATCCTTTTTTGCTAGTGAAGACAAAATGGCAATCGCCAGGTTTTTTTCTGATACACCTTCCTATCTGATTAGCACAGTGCCTACATCCAAGCCTTGATTTAAGCCATTTTACAGTGGCTCAGTGAGATGGTGCTTATTTGGAAGCTTGCACCATATACTCCCAAATCTAAGCTTTCATTTGTGTAAAAACAAAATTCTCTAGCTATTAAGAGTAACTTTCATATTATAAACTGATGCAGTGCCTGAGTTTTCAGACTGTCTGAAACAATAGCTCAAAGCATCGTGAACTGTCCTGTTCATCATAATAAGCTGTTAACTCTGAAGCATAATGATGGACATTAAAATGTTAACTACTTCACTGCTGATCAAAACATGCAAGAAAGGAAAGAGATGATTATATATAGGGCCCTACCAAATTCACAGTCCATTTTGGTCAAATTCATGGTAATAGGATTTTAAAATAGTAAATTTCATGATTTCAGCTATTTTAATCTGAAATTTCCTGGTGCTGTAATTGCAGGGGTCCTGACCCAAAAAGGAGCCTGTGGGGGGGGGAGGGTTGCAAGGTTATTGTAGGGGTAGTGCTGCCTTAAGAGCTGGGCGGCTGGAGAGCGCCGGCTGTTGGCCAGGAGCCCAGCTCTGAAGGCAGAGCTGCCGCCAGCAGTAACACACAAGAAAGGATGGCATGGTATGGTATTGCCACCCTTACTTCTGCGCTGCTGTTGGCAGGACGCTGCCTTCAGAGCTGGGCGCCCGGCCAACAGCCGCCCCTCTCTGGCCCCCCAGCTCCGAAGGCAGCATAGATGTAAGGGCGGCAATACCGCAACACCCCTAAAATAACCTTGTGCCCCCCCCACAACTCCCTTTTTGGTCAGGACCCCCATTTGAGAAACACTGGTCTCTCCCATGAAATCTGTATAATACAGAATAAAAGCACACAAAAGACCAGATTTCACAGGGGGAGACTAGCTTTCATGGTCCTTGACGTGTTTTTCATGGCCATGAATTTGGCAGGACCCTAATTATGTAGGAGTATCACAATTTATTAAGAGTGGCTTGGTTTGGTGTTTCAAGTGGAATTTAAGTTTTCAGGGCAAAGCTTGGGAGAATACCACTACTTCCCTTCTTCATGCCCCCTCCATGTATCAGTGCTGATCTGCACACCCTCCTTCTCTCCCTTTAATACAGCATATCCATATTTTGTGTGTACTTATATAGATATATCTTTAATATTATATTCACATACATCCACAGATAGATATGTGCACACACACACACATCACCCCTGCAATGCACAGTGATGAATGCATGTATCTCCCACTATTGTTCAAACATTCTACAGTAATAGCCATGTTTCCAACTGTCTAAGTTTCTTTGGAGGCAAATGATCAGACTGAGCTTTTCCAGGAAATCCGTATGTGAAGTTCACTGCTTAAGGGACCATCTTTTGGGACTGGGTCTGTACAACACCTAGTGCAATAGGGTCACGGTCTGTGACGAGAGCTGCAAGGTGCTACTGCAGCACAAATAAATAAATACTACTAATAATCATTAATAAGACTGGCTCTTTCCCCAGTGTGCCTCTCTGTCACCCCCTCCTTCTCGCAGTTACTAAGGATAAGATCACCCCACATTCACTTCTCTTCTGACTTTATCCTTCCTTTTAAACCGGTTTTTATTTCTGACTGGTGGATTTTGACAAAATGCTCTGTAGTGGTGGGAGGCTCAGACAGGCCAAGGTGATTTCAGTCGCTGTGACTGGCTACTGCAGCATTGCCAGACCCAACCATTCAGAAATCAGGAACCAGCCACCCCTTCCCCCAGACAATGAGACCGACTGAAAAATCATGAGATTAAACAAACCCTATTGTGTTCTCGCGCTTTGCATTCTGGTTTCTGGGGGCATGCACAGACTACAGCCACTACAAAACCGCAGCCGTGTAGACGCAGCGATGGACGGGGCTTTTCCGTCGATGGAGGTAATCCATCTTTCCGAGAGGTGGTAGGTAGGTCAATGGAAGGATTCTTCCGTTGACCTAGCAGTGTCCTCAGTGGGAGTTAGTTCGACCTAACTCTGGCGCTCAGGCTGAGAAATTGTTCACAGCCCTGAGCCATGCGGCTAGGTCGATCTAACTTTTAAGTGTAAACCTAGCCTGGGCCTTTCGAGTGCTCTTGCGTCATGCTTTCAAGCTTTTCTCTGCCACCCTGAGGGCTAAAAACATATCTCTAGTTTAAAAGGAAAGTTGAGAGTCTCACATACTCATGTGTCTGCAGGAGCTGGGGCTGTAAGAAAAAACAGCAAATGGTGCGACTCGCACAATAAAAGCGCAGGAGGTTGGCAACCCTGTATCCAGGAGGGGTTTTAATCTGCGTCATTTTATGGCTCAAGGGTTTGGCTGAAATGTTGAGCAGCACAGTCAGTCTTCTAGGATCAGATTCTTAGTGCTGCAGCCACAGACCATTGCACACAGTTGTGGAGCTCTGGCTCCTAACTGCTATGGGTTAGATTCTCATTTTTAAAGCCCCCATTAATTCCTATATGGGCTACCCAGAACATGAATCCAGGGACATGGGAGGAAGTGGGGTTATTTGCTCATTCTGAGAGCAAGCGGACCCCCACTTGACGGTAGCCAAGTCAGTCCAGAGATGGGTAGTTATTTACTGCTGGTTTAACACCTCCTACGGCCTCTCCTAGGGCAGTGCTGCTTACACACAATCCCCTTGCATAGAGCTGCACTGAAGGCACAAACTAGCCATAAGTGAATAGTAAAGCAGAGTGGATACTAGCTGATCGATTGGGTCAGAGGGGAAGGGATGCAAAAAGGACCAAGGTACCCATCTTCCTCTGCATGACATGCATATTTATCCAGGGCTGAGGTCTGAACTTTCAGTCAATGCAGTACAACTCCAGGGTGCAGTATGGTTGCAATAGGTAGCTCTTTCCCCAGCAGCACCTTCCTTGGCAATTTCCTGACCCTTGCTATCTCTCCTCCATTTCATTTCAACTTCTTTGTTAACATTTACTATGTAAACTCGTGCATCCCGTCCCAGTCCTGATGGAGGGGGGCTGCCAGCAACAGGCCTGCTGAGATCAAACCCAGACATGCTCATACTTTAACGGAGTGGACAGGTGTTGTGTTGTGGGCCAACAGATCTCCTCAGAACATGGCAGCTGTGCCCTCCGTTTTTGTAGCAGTCAGCAAATCCATTCACTGGCTACCAGTTATTTTTTCTACAAGGCTGATAGACAAGGAGGGGAGAAGGGATGGAACAAGGAGTTGGGAGCTTGTCCATCACCACGCCCAACCAGAAGAGGATCTTGTTTGCCTGTAAAAAGAGCAGAGGGCTAATGTGTGCAAAACAAGACGGAAGGTGACATCCGAGGAGGCTGCATGTGTGAAGCTGGCTAACGGGTGATTCATTAGGAGAGGTGTCCACCCAGAAATACATTTCGAATTCTGCAAGCACCACTAGTTCACGCCTCTTCCTGTAGTTTTGGGGTGGTACACAGGCTTTGGCCATGTTGCAAAGGAAGTGCTTTGTCAACTAACAGGTTATGAACAGGGCTCTGCAAAACCCACCAATATGGGATACCATGGCTTGGCAAACCAAAAGGGGCAGTTGCGGTTCGCCTAGAATAGCATTCCTGAAATTTTGTTGATGTTTCTGGTTTGATACCATCCCCCTGCACCAGGATCCCTTTTGTGGTCCTAGTGGTGTATAACACCTTCCAGCATCTCCGGAGGGACTTCCTGGGGATGTCCATGGAGTATTTCAGATGCCACAGTTAGATCAATGCCTCTAGAGCAGCAGTTGGATGGAGGATCGCTTCCTTGTTCTTATGTTTCTGACAGGGTTGGGGACAGCTCGGCCCCTTGAAGGTATGGTGTAGTCCTGCTTGCTGGCCCCATGAAGGCTGTAAGGATGGGGACGAAGTCTGCTATCCATCCACTGTAGTGGTGGGCATGAGGGGAATGCATGGCCTCAGGAAGACATGTGATGGGAATAGGGCCTTCTGGGGCCAGGGGGGAAGAGACTGATTGAGGGTGAGGATGGCTTCAAGTGGCTTGTGGGAGATGAGGTAAAGGGAGGTGGATGGGGCAGTCCCTTGTGGTCTGTAGGAAAGCAACTGGGGAAGGGTCTTCAGCTAGCTTGGGGCCAATCCAAGTCTTCTCCAAGGTTTGCATGAACCTTGGCTGGTGTTTTGGGTGAATCTCAGAGTCGGGGGTTTGCACTGAAAATCTAAGCCAGGGCATTTTAAATCTGGCTTTAGGTTTTGATGTGAATCCTTTGTGCAGCCTTGGTTCCCAGCACCAGGCAGGTTAGGTAACCCAACTGAAATGAAGCCCCTTACTTTCAAGCACACTCTACAGCTGTAAGCATGTGGGTGCTGTGCTTCTCCTACGCACATGAGCTTTTGGAACTCAGTGCTGAGCCAAACGTCTGCACGGAGGGGAAGCAGCACAGCTACCTGCGATTTTCACACCTTCACAACCTACAAGAGCTCCCACGCTCTGCTCGGCTTCGCTTTCAAGGCGTTCTTTATGTGATAAAAAAAAGATAATATGTGATAAAAACATCTGATGATGCAGGTGGCACCATCTGCTCCATCTCCTCCTCCTGCTGCTGCCACTTAACCATTTTTCAAGGAATTATTAGATAACCCTGGTGGCCATCTAAGGGGAGGCTCTCTCAAGTGTCCAAGCAGCTCAGGAGAACTCCGGGCATCCTTGTTACCCTTTTCGCACAGACATTTCCATAGCCAGATCTCAAGCACTTTATTATTATTGGTATTGCAGTAGCACCTAGGAGCCCTAGTCACTGACCAGGACCCCGCGGTGCTAGGTGCTGGACAAACGCAGAACAAAGATTTGGTCTCTGTCTCAAAGTAAGTAATTCCCTTCCCCCGTGGTATGTTCTTTCCACCATGGTGCAGCTTGCTAGCTGCTACAGCGCAGTCAGTGCCAGAGATGCTGAGCAAGGCTGGCAGAATCCGGCCCTTTTGCCCTCAATTTCCTCATCTGTAAAATGGGAATAAAAATATTTACTTGCCTACCTCGCGGGAGTGGGTGGTAGCTGGGGTGCTGGAACAATTTATACAATGGGGGTGCTGAGAGCTATTGAACCAAACTGTAAACCCTACATATGATGGAGACCACTTTAAGCCAGGGGTGCTGTAGTACCCCCAGCACCCGTACCTGCGGGTGGTAGTGTGTGCATGGTAGTCTATGTGCACGTGGCGGGTGAGGGGGTTAATTTGATGGTTATAAAATGCCTTGAAAATGAAAAAAAGGGCCCTGAAAATACAAAAGTGCTTTTATTCTCTCGATACATGTTGTTTACGCTCTTGGTCCGATAAAGACGGGTGGCACACAGTTACTAGTCATTGTCATTCCTACCCTCATTGCTTTATCTATTGGGCTCTGCCCGTGTGCCTCACTCCGTGAAAACACAAAAGTGAGATGTGCTCTCTGCCCAAAGGTACGTAACAGGTGAAGAGCCGAATCCTGCGAGGTTCTGTGCACTCACAACACCCACTGAAGCAGCTCTCAAAATCTGAGCCCCAGCAGCACGTTACTTAAGTACATGGCAAAACTTCTGCTGGCTGCACTAGCGGTACAATTGGGCCACAAATCAGTTGCAATGCTTGATTCAGATCCAATTGATAGAACATGGGGACTGCTCTGCTACCAGTATTGTGGGTTGCCCGTTCCTGGTTAGGGAGAGGGAAGCTGTATTTTCACTCTACGTGACTCTGTTTTCGTTAATGGAGAACATGCAGCTTTTATAACCATGTTTTTACCTTTGTTTGTGGATACTGAAGTAATCTCCCATTCTGCTTGGACTGAGGCCTTTGCTAATACAAGGTTGAAAACATGTCTAATGTCAGTGCTCAAGGATCATGAAATTGGCCAGTGGTGTCTGGTGTCAGTTTCAATTTGCTTGGGTTCTTAAGAACCTTTTCTGAGGCTAACTCAGCCCATGCTGCCATGCTAAATCCTGGTTTCAAGAACAGACCTCATTTTCACATGTTCTATGCCCCAAGCCATGACCTGGCTCAGATTCATTTGGAAATTGTTCCAGGCTTTCATACAACCTGAACTGAACTTCAGGTCTGTTATGAAACTTGATACCAGGTGAGTTTTACCTGCCCTCTGTGAAAATTAGGCATGGCTGTAGCCATCAGATATTGCTGGATTCATTTCCTTGTTTATTTTTAGGCACTCAAATCCCTTCTTCATCCACTGAACTGGACATAAGAGCTCAGTGGTTGGCAGTTTCTGCTAGACAGGTGCTAAATCCAGCCTATTGCAGCATGCGTGCACCATGGGAGAAGAGGGCCACTTCCATTCCTGTGCATTTGTGAAGGACCTGTGTGATCTCAAAGGAACTTGGCCCGGTCAGTTGGAGACATGACCAAGCCACTGTTCCTTTTGTGTACCCATTGATATCAAGCATTTTGTGTGCCCTGTGTGTGTGTGTGTTTGCAGAAATGCAATGGGACTTGCTGCCCCCAGGCTCCTGTGCAGGTGGACCGCTTCTGCTTGGCTGCTACCCAATGCTTCTGTTACCCACTTCCAGCAGCCTTCCCAAAATATAAGGCCAGAATTGAGATCTTGGAAAAGAGTCCCAAATAAGTGAAACAATAGCGTGTCCTCTTCCTTCTTACTAATAGCCATTGATTACTAGAAATAATATCTCATGCTATTCCCCTAATATAAATTATATTTATATATTTATATATATATAAATTATATTCCCCTAATATAAATGAACCTCAGACAGCCAGTGTAAAGAAATGTCATCAAATATGGAGAGTAGAATGGATTCTGACTTGTTGGACGAACAAATCCATTCGATTTGCTTCTCTAATGGGCCTTTGTTTTATACTTTTGAAAACTGTTCAGTCATGTCCCAAATTCTGCAGTACATTAAAGTGGGATGGTTCTCCGGCTTTAGCTGTTGTCTGTATATCCTGGGAGTTTTATATGTGCTGTCAAATGGAAGGCAGAGTTCGTTGGGAAGTTATTTCTTCCAGTGGGAAAATACTGGTGATGTCATATGAGCTATTTGAAGATTACATCCTTTACGGTTCTTTAATGAACGAGCAAGTAATATTTTCTTGATAGAATGGCCATTATTTGAGCCACATGGCCCATCAAAATGTGCAGATGGATTGTGTCCATGCTGAATAAACCTATCTGTAAGTACCAGCATAGCAGCTCATTTTCCTTGATTGTGAATTTTTTTCTAAAGATAGGATGTAGCTATCTTTGTGATTGTTGCCTAACCTTAGTGTGTGTCTGTTCAGTTAGCAGGCTCAGTGGCAGGTGTATTTGATCACTTGGTTGATTTATGGGGAAAGCTTGTAATTGAAGCTCTGAACAAGAAGCCACTGCACCAGGTGGATTTTAACCAAGGAGGCATTTACCAAAGGTAACCCAAAGACCCACACTGTGTTGAAGTGGCTTATGGAAAGATGGGGAAGAAACGGCTCTTTTTAGAGGAGGACTGGCTGGATCCTGGTCATGTGGGTGGGTTACAGAGCCTTTGACTTCTTGGTTGCATGATTCAAATGTACCCAAGGTTGGCAGTGACTGCAAGTCATTACTGCTTGGTGGCCTGAATGAAATGAGTTTGATGGGTCTCTGTCAGGTTCCGACTGGGCAGGTGCTGCATCGCACAAACCATCACCACAATGAATGCTGTTAAGGAACTTGGTTGGTTATTTCAGTACACTGGCCAAGGACTGTGTGGACCATGGAACTCTCATGCTTAGGTGTAATCTCATTTGCAGGGTGTGTGAGGGAAGTTGGCAATGCTGCTATCCACAATGTCCCTGGCCTATGGGTAAATTGAAAACTTCATTCTCCATGGTTCTTAATCCTGTCCCTTTCACTAGCACTAAAACTCACAGAAAAAGACTTCTATGGACAGTGGATTTTATCTTCCTAGTAATGAACGTTCCAACCAAAATTAAAAGATCAATTATATCTCTAGGCTAGAAAAGTTGCATTTATTTTAAAACAAAGCCACAACATTGTAAGTGGCAGCTGAATTTTATGTTCACAGGCTTTTCTTCCTCCCTTCTCATTGTCTTTCTGTGAGGGAAATTATAATTGGCTAAAACTGAAGAACCAGGAATACACACCCTGGCCTCCATTGCCAGCCTGCCACCAACACAGAAATAGGGGATTTCCTGCCTCTCCTGGGTTCACCTCCTCTTTGGATACTGCCCCTTCTGGGGACAAGTCACACAGATACTGTGGCCTCAGTTGTGCCCTACAAAGAGTCCCCTCTAGCAGTGCAAAGAGGGCCTGAAGTTGGTTTAAACAGGTTGCTGAGAATTCCCCCAGTGCGGGGGTGGGAGGTGTCGGGGTGGAGAGGAGGCATACAAAAGGTGGAAGGGGCCAGAGTGCACAATGCTCTGGCCAATCTTCCACTGGCAGCATGGATTATAGGGAGCTGTGCCAGCAGCCCTGTGGCTACTGGAAACTAAACTGGTCTCCCGTGACACCTGGCTCATGCTGTGCAGGAAGGCAGCATGACACCGAGCTCAACTGTGATGCACCCAAGGAGCGTGCCTTTAGTCTTGAAGAGCCTTCGGAACTTACCAGGATCTCACCTAATGCACTGACAGGTTATTTCCCAAAGGCAGGACTCCCCTATACCCACTTCATGGGCTCTATCTCTTCCTCTGCAAATGACTCAGCACAGGTACCAAGAAGGAGAAAGTACCTGGATTTATTGCCTCCAGAAAATAGCTGCCAAATTCGTCATTCTGGAGTTTGCTGGTATTCTCTGGATATTATTTAATATTACATTAAGTTATAAATGCAAGGTCTTTTCCCTGCCAGGTGATTTTATCATTATTGGTTACTCTCTCTTTTAAATCATTTTGCTTGTTTCATTCTCAAGTGTTTAGCCCGGGGCCAGCTTGCCAAAAATGGCTTTTAAAATTTACAGCCATGTGTTTGCTGGGGCAATTTGTATTATGAGCATAAATCCAGGTTTGCATGCACAAAGCAGGGCAAATTGTACATGCAAAAAATTTCAAGAGCAAAACTGTGCACACATATGTAGAGCCTGGGCTGAAAAAATCTGGTCCTTAGCAGGTTGAGTCCAGTGCCTGAAAAAGAGACCAGTAGCATGCCCCCATGCAGCTGGGGCATTGGTATGATCCAGTATGGCTGTTCTTATGATCCGAACCGTTAATAAAGGCCTGAAGGCCTTTCCCCATCTCATTCATTCACAGCAGTGCTATTGAATTTTCTATTACTAACACCCCACAATATTACGAAGAGCCTGCATTATGTGCGACTAATGTCCTGCACCATAACTCATTTCTCCGTCTCTCTCAGCAAGTCAAAATCCTAGAAGCCAGGGTTCACGACAAATTATGTTTTTAAAATATCAAGCTGTTTTCCCTGCAGGGTCCAGTGGCAGAGTTAGTCAACTCTTTACTTCTTGAGATCCGGGCAAATTCCAAACCGATATAAGCAAATATGTTGTTACACAATGCGTAGTTAACCTGTGGAACTCACTTCCTGGCCCCTGACATTGCTATAGTAGCATAAGGGAAAAGCCCCTGAGCTGGCTGGAGGAGAATTCCCACAGCACAGGAGATGCGTTCACTTGCTATAATAGCCTCACATAGAACCCTTCACAAGCACCAACGTAGGTGGAAAGCTGGGGGCTGGATGTTTCAGACAGGCAGGGAGTGGGGTGGAGTGTGGAGATTCTAGGTAGCACTGCTGGCCCTAGGCAACCAGTGATGGGTTGCTATAAATTAGGTATTCCCACTAGGAGACCTAATCTGGGGTGGGAAGTGCACCCAGAATCAGGAAGGCATAAAGGTAGTCTAAAGCCCATTCTACTCCCCCTCCCCCTGGGCTGCCCTCTAAGAGGCACAGCACACAGTTGCACCCAGGGTATCCTATTAGGTTTGTGACATTAGGGTTTCCCTCCGGAGGATTTGAAGGTAATTGCATAATGCCTCTCTCTCCAATAATGGCTGCACCGTGCGGGTAGTCAGCTTCATTGTTTCCCAACACAGTAACAAGAAGTTGCCTAGTAACTAGCACTCTTCCTAGGTGCTGATCCTGCAAGCTGTTCTGCCTGTGTGGAGCAGCTTTCAGGTTAATTCTCCCCTAACTTTTACTTCTCCCAATATGTTCTCTCTAGCCCTGCAGAAACCCAGGGATCTGTAGTTTGATGATGCCTGCTGATGTGGAGCAGATAGGAATAATTCAAGTCGTTACAGGGTGAAGGGTGGATAGTTTGGGAGTGGGAGGGGGAAGCCCTGAACAGATTTGCTTCTTTGGCTTCTGCAGCATGCACACCCCTTCCCTGGTCGTGTTCTGTGAACATTTGTGCCTTTGACTTTTACTAGCATGAGTGCTCATGAGAAGTGAAGTTGAAGCTTGCATGGTCAAAGGCTTCCGGGGGATGTGCTCTGAGTGCTAATAGCTAAAGCCTCCTAAAGGTTGCTTCTTATGTATTTCCCCACAGTGGAGAAAGGACACAGTGCGCGGAGGGTAACCTAGAATAATGAGGTTTCTCACTACACATTGAGGCTCCTTCGGCCTCATTACATTACTTGCAGCATAACAGAAAAATGGAAGCAGTGCAGGAGATGAACCAATGTATCTAGTGTGTCTGAGTGACACTTGGATCACTTGGAAGGCCCTCCATTGGGAAGTCTTCCCTCTCTTCTGTTTTCTTATTTTGTCTCAAGCTGTAGCTGTTTCTAGCATTGATGTCTTCCTCCTCCTCTCCGCTGTATGTTAAATGATTAACTTGTGGTTAAGAGATGCAGTTTGCTGACGGTTGCAGAAGGAAGTCCCTCGGTTGCCATGTTTAGGAAGCTTTCCATGGTGGAAGTTAACAATGCATGTCTGTTCCATCAGTGAGTGGCCACCTGTCTCCATTGCACAGTGCATGCTGTTTAAATGCTTCCCTCTCTCAGCTTATTTTCCAAAGCCTCTCTGCATAATCTTATTACTCTTTCTTGTTTCTCATCAGCTAAATGTTAACAGGGCTGACACAGCGTAGTGCATGTTGGTGAGACTCCATTGATTTCAGTGTGTTGCACCAGCTTGCATCAAGGCTAAATGTTAGTGACACACATCATAGAGAGGCAGCCAGGGGAGCGTTCCACATGCAACTTCCATTCTAACCTCTTAATGATGTGGGATACCACACTCCTAAAATAATGGGCTTAACAACTTTTTCAGACTCTGGTACTGTCCTTGCTCCAACGACACAAACAGATGGCATGAATCCTAAGGTTTTAAATGTGATGGCTTCATAATTTTGCAGTGCATATTTTAGGAGTGGCAGCTAGATGACAAGACTGAAAGCAAGGCCTGGAGGAATAAGGAGAGGGGACAGGATGTAACACCCTGATCTCTTTAGCTGTAGCTTTCTCACATCATTTCTTAAACATTGGGCTAATGAGTCTCTGGATCTGCCAGAAGCTGCCCTCCATGAAATACTAAACATCTTTGCACTCTGTCATTAACGAGTGATGAATAACTCGTTGATACAAGGCTCCACGTGCCACAGTGCTTCACCCTGTGCCGCAGGTGAGGTTTTTCACTGTTACCACTTGAAGGGGGTACATTACACACCCACAGTTGGGTTGGCAGAGCCCTTGGGCATGAGACACTGCTGCATTGTGTAAGATGCACTGATGAGGGTGCCCCAGATGCCAGGCCTTTGTGGTACCTAAGCCTTGATGTTAGCAGGATGCAACAGTAGAAAAGAGAACCTCCACTTGATTGATCTGGAGTTTTGTGCCCTTGTCTGTTCTATTGATCGGGACATAGAAACCACAAGGCTAGCATTTTAACTTCACTATCTGCCTATTGTCTAGCCAGCCTGCCCCGCATCTCTTCAGTCTCTTTCCTTTCTTCTTCATGAATAGCACAAGGATCTCCACCTCCTTTCCCCCCCTTCTCCTCCCACTCTGAATCTCATGCTTGTTGTTCTTTAAATACACACCCAGAAATCCCCATTCTGCCTCTTCAATTATTAACTAGTGGGCACTGAATTCATTTTGCTGACAGACAGACCCGCAGGCTGCTGTGGTCCTGAAGGCAATCAGCTAGGAGACAAGCAGGATGTTTTGTGACCAGTCC
The DNA here is from genome assembly GCF_965140235.1 of Caretta caretta. NCBI lineage: Eukaryota > Metazoa > Chordata > Testudines > Cheloniidae > Caretta > Caretta caretta. The sequence goes on from NC_134218.1 coordinate 21,669,144, forward strand.
ACTCCTTTGACCCCCAAAGAGAGAGGTGCTCGTATCTTGAGAGGTCATTTTTAATCTGTAACATTTTGCTTAAACCCTATGGGGTAGATTTTCAAGGTTAAAAGGGGTGACCAAGCATCATCCCTAATGCCACATAAAGCCCATGGGGGTCAGAAGAAGCCCAATTTCACTGGATTAGATGAGACCCTCTAACAAATCAAAAATGGGTATAAGAGATTTTCTACATTGTGGATTATCCCTAGTTACAAGCATCAGTGGCCAGCCACTTGTGTAGTGTCACTAAGGCAAACCCCTAGTGCAGACAAGCTGAGCCACAGTTTGTACTAGTGTTTTAAGCAGGTTAATTTGTCCTGGCATAAACTGCTGCTTGTAGCCATTTTCACTGTCTAGACTACAGATTTACACTTGTGCAGATGCACTGTGGCTGAAATCCCCAGGGGCCAAACCTCAAAAGGTGTGGAGTTCAGACCTGAAGCCTCAGAGTGATCTGAACTTCATATTTGAAATACTGGGCTGGAGCCTTCACGAGAGCAGACTTCGTAGTGAGGTGTCATGCACTTTCTTGTGGGATTTTGGCTCCAGACCTAGCTGGAAACTAGAATGAAACACTGATGCAAATATTTAAGAGTCACCAAAAGGGTTTGGGCTACTCTGCACTTGGTTCTAGAAATGGAGAGTTCCTGGAGAGGTGGGGGTTTCCATTTAATCAGAACCAGTGCATCCATCATCCAACACTGGCTCATGGAAGATACACACGGGTAATCCCCATCTTCTCTGACATAGCAGGCATTATCCATGTAAGTCTTCCATGAATTAATGGGAGAGCAGAATTTTAAAATACATAGCTGATAATAATAATAATTAATAATAATCTTCAAGAGTGTTTTTCATCCCTAGATCCCAAAGCACTCTACAAAGCTGAGCATCATTATATCCACCTGATAGATGGGGAAAGCACTCTACAAAGCTGAGCATCATTATATCCACCTGATAGATGGGGAAACTGCACCACAGAGAGTTTGAGTCACTTGGCCAAGGTCACACAGCAGCCTCCTAGAAATTGGTGCAGTACACAGGCAACCTGATGCTAACACTTACATGGTTACATGCACCACAGGATGCTGCTTGAGTCTCCAGACAATGGGAGCTGCAGGAGCTCAGTACCTCTGAAATCAGGCCAAAAGCAACTTCAAAACGTTTTGTAACCTGAACTGTTATCTTTTATCCCTTTAAAAATCCAAAAGGCCACTTTTGTAGGCCTGTAGCCTTGGCTCCAACTTCACTTATTTGCCTCTCTTTCATCCCAGCTGCAGCTCTTCAGGATTTATCTCTCTGGTTAACTTCCCCTTTCATAATATTAGCACAGTTGAAACACTTGCCTTCCTGTTGCAGGCAGTGATTATATAGCAAATTAACCACAAGCTGTTCAGTCCAAGTCCAGCAGTTGGAAAGATGCTTCTCTGAGTAATGGTTTGTGTAGTTGATGCTTTCATCTGTAATTTGTATGTGTAATAAATGCAGAAATAAAAAATTGAATCTATATATTTAAAAAAAAAAGTCTAGACTGAAAGGGACAGAGAGGGAAGGGCCTCAGGAATTTTGTGGGCTGCATCTCCCAACTTGGCTTCAGTTCCTGCATGGAAAACACATGCATTTGTAATATGTTGTGGTTGCATAAAGTGTGTAGCATGTATGGGGCTACATCTTCAGCCCCTGTCTCTGATTTTGCATGGCCACTTTAGAGTATGTCACTGATTGCACATGCAAAAGTGAGTGTGCACACATTTGGCATGGGCAACAGACATTTGTGTGTGTGTAATATGGGTAATGGATATGCTAAGAGCTAGATTTCTACCCTATGTACATCAGGAATATTACGGGTGTGTGGCCATGGGCTAAGAAACAGCAAGCATCCAAAAGAAGGTTTCTGGCTTATACCTTCAAAATACCTCATGGAGTTTACCAGGCAATGTACAATGACATGCCCATTGCATCATTGTTGAATCCAGCTGGTCAGTATGGAGTGGGAGCAGAGCAGTGGTGCTTCCTTGACTCCATCCCAGCCACCTAGTCTCCATCCAGTGACAGGAGGGAGTAGGAACTACACTTCTTCCAATCCCCCTCAGGATTCTGGCCAGCCTCTCCCCTACCCCTCATTGCACAAATGGCAGGGACTGGTATTATGTGTAAAACATGGCTGAGTGCCCCTATTTAGGGTAGGTCTACACTGCAATCAAGAGGTGTGGCTGCAACATGTGTAGACATACACAAGCTAGCCAAGGCCGCCCAGAGGGCGGGTTAGGGGGCAATTTGCCCCAGGCCCCACAGAATGCTATAGTATTGCAACTTTTTTTTATGGAAGGGGCCCCCGAAATTGCTTTGCCCCAGGCTCCCTGAATCCTCTGGGCGGCACTGAAGCTAGCTTTGATCTAATGAGATCACAGCGAGCTCAAGTATGCTGCAGTTGCATCTCTTGATTGCCTTTAGTGGGTGCAGTCAGTCATGCATGCAAGGAGGTGAGCAAAACCAAAGGCTGGCTGAAAACTGGGCCCATATTTCAGTGCAGCTGAAAATACTGTGGACCATATTGTGGCCCTTGGAGACCTGTGGAGCACAGTCTGTAAATATGTGAAGGGTTGTTATAAAGAGGATAGTGGTCAATTGTTCTCCATGTCCACTGAAGGTAGGACACATAGTAATGGGCTTAATCTGCAGCAAGGGAGATTTAAGATTTAAGTTAGATATTATGAAATTTTTTATAACTTGAAGGGTAGTTAAGCTCTGGAATAGGCTTTTAAGGGACATTGTGGAATCCCTGTCTCTGGAGGTTGTTAAGAAGAGGTTGGACAAACACCTGTTAGGAATTTTCTTGGTCCTGTCACAGTGCGTGGGGGCTGAACTTAATGACTTCTCGAGGTCCCTTCCAGCCCTACATTTCTATGAGGGAATGAGACAGGTACTTGGATTGGACAATCATCCAAACGTTCAGATGTGCATTTCTGAAGCTTATTAAAACCTAGACAAAGCTCTTTGATTTAGAAAGATCGGCTTGGAGGGCTCATGAGAAGAGGCTCTCAGAGTAGTTTTAGCTTAGCTCCTTAAGGGCTGCAAGGACAGCCTTTCCAGCCACATTCCAGTATTTCCATTTCAGGAAGTGCAGAGACTGCACCTACAACAAGAAACAAAGCAAAGTTGTAATCAGTTTCCTTTAAGATTTCAGCAGGAATTTAGGCAAGGCTCACATTTTGGATGAAAGGGCAGGTTGGTTCTTATTTCCCTCCAATTGGTTCTCTGATGTGGATATGTACATAGAAAACACTTTGCACAAAGCTCTCTCTTATGCTTTGGGTGAGAAATGCTTCCAGTTTTTTGAGAAAGTGACAAACCAAATAAACAATACCCGTTTCAAATACACCACCCTCTTTAGCTGCAGGAGTTTCTTCTGTTTGCTGATGGATAGGCTGCACTTTTCTCTGGAGCTCTTTAGGAAAGTTTGCGATTAAAGCAAAATGAAAGAGGACTGCTGTCAGCACAGGCATTGCAACTGACTTGGGGAAGAAAGAGAGAGAAAGAGAACTCAAATTCAGCTTCCAGAGGGGATTCTTTCCTGGAGGGGTTATAGCTAGGAGCAAGGAGCAGTTTCCTGATTTGACCATTTGCCAAGTTTAGCAACCTTTGAAAACACGTGGTCTCACTCATGCTCTCCACAGCCCCCCTGCTTACTTCAGGGTTCGTGTCGCCTCTGTCTGTCCAGAGCTTACTAGGGGAATTAAGGGGCTGTGTACAATGTGAAAAACCCATCAGAACGGCACCCACAAACACTGCTTTAAAAAACAACCCCCTGCACCTAACAGTAGTATCCAGAATGAATACAAAACCCTAACAAAATGCCCTAACATTTGGAAGTACCTTAGAGGTTGTGTTTAGAAAAATAGGTGCCTAAGTTATGCAAGTAAAATACGCTGGGGTACATTTTCTGAAGCGTGGCCTCTTTCTGCAGATGCATTTTACGCTATCATTTTTTTAGCCCAATTAGAAGCTTCAGCCCTGGGACATGTGCACATAACCCAATAGCAACCATGTGGGTTCAGCTGTCCCCTGCCAAAGGGAGGCACAGGCCCCCGCCAATGTACTCTCTATGCGTGTTTGGCTGCAAGAGGCAAATGCAGGTGTGATGTCCAGTTTGCTTGTCCTCATGCAACAGGCTTCGGCATAGGCCTGTGTTGGGTATGTCTGACTGTTTCTGAAAATCAGGCTAAGAATCTTTCAGTGCTTTCCTAGCTTATTTCACCTTGTTGTATGGAGCAGCAGGTCTGTTCCCTAGTCATGGCAAGGAGGTAGTGGTGATGGGGAAGATTCCTCTGGTTCTTGCATCCCTCCTCCCCAAGTATTCCAATGTTCAGCCAGTTTTCTTGGGCTAGATGAGTGGAGCAAAGATTTTGGCCTGCAGTCAATTTCCTGCTTAGATTCATACACAATCAGAATGCCTTTGGTTCCAACTGGAAGCAAATTGTATTGTAACTGAAATATCCACTCCTAATACTTTTGATGAGCCTGGCCTGATACATTTTAAATAGATTTATCTGGGGGCAGGTATTGTCAGTATCTTTACTTCTTGTTCAGCAGTGAGCACATTGTCAGCACTAAACACAAATTATTACTTATAAATCATCATCAAATATTTGTGAGTTACCTTTTACGATGTTGCTGAAATATATATGGCTCTTCCTAAAGGAGCAGCTCCAGACAGACCATACTCCATGGGGATTGGGGCTTCTATCCACTCTAGTGTATATGGGCATGCTGGGTGTAGGCCTTCCTACCCAAATAATGGATAACATAATGGGTGAGTCTAATGCTTTAGAGCAGGAGGTCTGTGCCTAGCCCCATTACCAGGGGATTCACAGGACGACAGACTGTGATTATTGCTTCATGCCCTGTCACCCAATCCCAGCTTCTGGCAAACAGAGGCTAGGGACACCATTCCTGCCCATCCTGGCTAATAGCTATTGATGGACCTATCCTCCATGAATCTATCTAGCTCCCTTTTGAACCCTGTTATAGTATTTAGTATGCTCCTTACCTTTTCATTTATTTTTAGCCAAGAATCATGTGTTTGCTTGATTATTAATGATAATTATATGGTGCCTCCAATCTCAAAGGATCCCATGTTCTTCACAAGCTCTGTACCTACAATACTGCTGACATGCCTCCAGATGCCTCTGAGGTAGAGGGCAGTAGCCTGATATACAACTGGCTCCAACAATCGAGTGGCCAAAAATATTGGAGCAACCCCTCCAATTCCAAATTTCTTCCAACGCTATTCCAAAAATTGTCAAAGGAATTTTAATGCGTGTCCACAGCAGGCAGGACCTATAGCTTGTAAGGTCTCATCTGAAAGAGTGCCCTCCTCCCAACCCCCCACTCAGAAGGATAAAGAGCTGAATTTAACTTGTAGGGATTTGAACCTGTGGTTTCAGGGAATCTAGATACTGTGAACCTGGTGCTTTATCTGCAGGTGTGGATTACTGCCTTTTGACCTTTGCTGGTGGGGAGAAGAAATATTCAAATGACAGTTCTCAATCCCCAGATGCAGGTTGACTGACAAGGAGGGCTTCGTGCTAGCTGAACTTTTAGCTCACTCCCAGCAAAGAAAAAAGAATTAAGGACGACACTGTGCTCCAGCTCTGCACTGAGGATGTGATCTCAGAACCCAACGCTTCTTCAGCTGCCTTGAGCAAGTGTCCCGGGGCAAGAGATGTGTGGGTAGTGAGTGTGAATAGGGATTCAAACTGGGGCCTGAACATGCAGATTCCTGTGTTCTAATCCATTGGCTTGCCAATAGCCATGTACAACTCACTAAGCCTCCCTGAGTCTCAGTTTGTGTACCTTGTGGAGAGAGTGTCTGAGGATTAGATAGCTAACGGCTGCATCACACTTTGCGATGCTATGAAAGAGAAAAGTATTATCACTCTGTTAATAAGCATAGTCCTTTAGCAGACACTGATCTGAGAGGACTTCGCTGTGTTGCTGGGCATAGCTGTGGTTTGGGGCATGTACAATTTATTCTTCTAATAGTTGCTTCAGTTTGATCAGCAGGGCTGGTGGCAATGCGACCCCCGGCCAAAGGGATTCTCATTTGGAACTGAGCTTGGGTTGTCAGTCGGGCAGGAAGTGACAGTTGTGCATAGGCCGCCCAACTGGCCATTGGTAGAGAGACAACCTCACCCTTTGTTCTGGAGTTACCCCCTCCGTTAGTTCTGGGAACAGGTTTTGATGGACTCTTCAGGAAGTTGTTCACAGCCTGGTGACTGGGAAGCGAGGCACCAGGGAGAAGATAGCCTTGAGGTTAAATTACTGGAATGGGACTCAAGATACCTGGGTTAATTTCCCATCTTATTGGAGATCTCTGGGTCCTTCAAATCCAGCCTTTTTCTCAAGCTTCTAACCAAGCCTTGTCCCCTTCTCAGGGCTTAGGCTACTTCACCAGTGACCTTAATCCCTCTGTAAAACAGGGATAATACTCCTCCCTCCTACCCTTGGAGTATTTAGTTTATAAGCTCTTTCAGGCAAGAACTGTCTGTTACTATGTGCTTGTACTATGTGCTTGATTTCTCTTGGGGCCGGTAGGTGCGACTGTTATATCAATAATAGTGACATGGTGTCTTTGGGAAGGTGGTTGAGGGAAGAAAGGGAAATGGGGATGCTTAGCAGATATCTAGCTACCCCTTAACAGAGTAATGTATGGAGAGGAGTAGGTACAGTATATACATAGGAGGGTAGTGTGTATACACACACACTCACACACACACTCTCTCAGAGAGAGAGAGAAAAAAAGATTGAATCTTCCTGGAGACTAGTGAGATGCTATAAACATAATCAAAATGTAATAGAAACTTTTTGGAAATGCTGTTAGAAGGAGAAAGCATCAATCTTCATGGAACTCCACTCAACAGGCTTTCTCCAGCTAATCAATCACGGTCAAGACATGGGCCGTCCCATCTGTCTGTGCAAGGGACCAGGAGGAGATTGCTAAGTCCCTGGGCTGGAGTTACCATCTCAATACCAGGCAATTCATCATGCAGCAGAGGAAGGAGGGGAGAAAGGGAGAGAAGGCAAATAATATAACACTAATAAAGTAGGGCTTTTGAAATTCTGCATTCCCAACTAATTTTTAGTAAATAAGCCCAATCCAGAGCCGGTGAAAAAGAAGATGGTTACAGGATGCACTCCACTGAGCAGGGACAATAGCTGTTATCTGCATACAGTCCTCTTTGCAAAGCTTGCTCTCTCAGCTCCACCAGCTCATGTTCACAACAGGAACAAATATATACTAAAGAGCTATATGTGTGCCCATTCCCATGCCCCGGTGGATGGATACTTCCAAGGGTAGCAATGTCAAAGGAACAGAAGTAGGAAGGGCTAAGGACTTCACGGGTTAATGCAGACCCAAGCTTCACATGTCTCTTAATTGGCAAAACATTTGCTACACACTGTGTGTGATGGGGGAGAGTCACCTTCTGAGTGCCTCCTAGCAGCTGGGTGTGGTACTGCAATCTCCCTCCCCTCCTCCCTGTAGGTTGTTAACCTCACTAAGTCACACAGTCAAAATGGACCCCATCTAGAGTAGCAAAGAGTTCAACAAACCCTCTGCCCTTGTCAGGGTATTCGGTCCTATCTCTGGGCCCTTTAAATCCAGCCCTTCACTCGGTCTTCTAAACAAGCCTTTTCCCCTTCTCCGGGCTTAGGCCATTTCACCAATGGCCAGTGCGGGAACCCAGGTCCACCCACTACTCCAGGCTACAACCCAAAGACCCTATGAACAGCAATCATGTGCTGCTCCCTTTAATTAGTTGCCACTGCATTCCCTGGACCTCTTTCTACCTATCTCCTTTAGGGTTTATATTCTCAGGTCCCCTTTTTCCCACCATAAATAAATGCAGTCAGTCAAGCACCTGTCACCAGAGAGGAGCACCCCTCCTGACCCAAGACAGGGACTAACCTGTTCAAGCCCTGCAGCTCCTTTTATCTGAGCCCCTGGGGTTCTGATTGGCTGCTTCTGTGTAGCCTCTCTAGACAGGCTTGGAGGACCCATCTTCAGTGCTCCTTTCTTAGGGTGGGGTGTAGTAGGACCACAGGGCCTCCAGCAGGGGGCCATGAAGAGTCTGGTGTATCCTGTCTCACCATGATTGTCATCCTCTTGATTTAGAATGTCCCACAGGGGCAGAAGAAGAGTCTCTCGGAATGGAGCACATGAATAAAGTGTTTCTTTGTGACCATTTTGGGAGTCCCAAGAAATTCTTGCAAAAAGCCTGGCTGGAATTTTTGGTATGTACTTAATTTGTATGCATGCAGCGCTCAGTGTCATGTATTTAGGATGGGGATTTGTGGACACACATACCTAAGCACACATATATCCTGACTAGCTTGCACACATCAGGTATCTTGCATGTGCATACACCTTTGCAAACACACACTTTTGGAAATTTAGGTCACCATGAATCTGACTTGTTGCTTTCATTTCACAAGTCTCCCTCAGGCTCTGACTCATTCCCCTTTCAAAACCCTCCCCTATATTTTTGGTACTCTCTTCCTCTGCAGTCCTCTCTCTGCCTTGCATAGATCTGGGTATTGTATCTCTCCAGTCACCCAGCCTTTGCTGTCTATTGGGGTGCACTTCTCAGTGTGGGAACCTAGTCATCCGTATCCTGCGTTTGGATGCTCAAGTCACCATCTAGTTCCATAAATGCCCATTTGCCACTCTTAAGTGCTGAGTTAGGTGTCCAGGTGCTGAACATGTTATTAAAGCCCCCATGTGTAAATCTTGGGAAGATCCCCTGGCAGCCCCAGATTCTTGACGGGGAATTAGCCACAGTCAAGAGAGACTGACCAAAGGATCTGCCTCAGGTGCTACACTGAGCCCAGGGCACACAGGGATAGTTTGGGAGTTTAGGCAGTGCTTTGTGGCGACCCATGCACTATACTACGTTCAACAAAGCAGATAGCTCTTCCCCTCATTAGCAAGTCTCAGCGCTTGGCTAAAGCTGCTCCCACATTTTTGTAACACACTTTGTACCAATGCCACATTATACATGACTGTAGGCTTTCCCGAGGCCTCCTTCAGCCTCTGGGAACTCTTTCCATCTTCAGTCCACGGTCAATCGCAAACTCAGCCCTCAGGTGTTCACAGGGCTCCCACTGAAACCAATGGGAGCTTCCCGCATACATCTGAGGAGAGAGTGTGGCTCTCAGGCATTGTTGGTGGCCCTCCGTGCTCTGTGTAGAGGATATTTTTCCTCGTCAATCATCAAATAAATGACGCTTGGATATTTTCCCCCGTTGTTTGACCAGCTTTAGTTGAAATCCCTTAGTGTTAAACATCAGATGAATGAGAACCATCAAGAATATTCTCAGATGAATTGCTTAGATAAAAGGTTTCAGAGTAACAGCCGTGTTAGTCTGTATTCGCAAAAAGAAAAGGAGTACTTGTGGTTAGTCTCTAAGGTGCCACAAGTACTCCTTTTCTTTTTTAGATAAAAGGGTCACCCTACATAGGAAATCAATACCAATTGATGCCCTGTAAATTTAGTCCAGCAACAAATTTAATCTAGTAGATTGGCTTGACTCTACAGGTGAAATTGGAAAAGTGACAGTAAATAGGTGGGAAATTTATTCTTCTTGGTTATCCCAATAGCAAAGAGGACCCAGTGGCTCCCAGCAAATGTCAGAATTTGTGATTGCCTCTACAGACAACATAGACTCCACTTAAAAATGCAGGGACAGGGAATTTTAGCCGTCTTGTAAATATAAATATAGCAACAAATGACATAGAAATATCCAATAAATGATGTTGGCATCAGTGTAAACAGAGATACTGTTGGACGAGCTAATTCTGTATCTGGTGTCAGACAGTTTTGGAGGAAAGGTGTATGCAACTTCACTATTTCTACTAGTTGCCAATTGGCCAGTTTAGACAATATTATTTCTCGGCATGAACTCTTGCCTGGCTGACTGCTTTGGCCTGTAGGGTTTAGGTTACCAGTTGTTTTGAAGAAATGAATAAAAATAGCCAGATCAAGGATGTACCCAAAATTATCAGAAGCTGGGAGAAAATACTTTTTATAAAGATCACATTTATGAATAGTTTATAAATGATTAATAGATTTTTAATTGATCAATTCATCACTCATGAGAGTCCAACTGGTCAATAAATTGCTTATAACTGTCTGTAATATCTTCTCCTGATATGCTTGTAACCATCCATAATCACTTACTGTTCATGTGTGTAAAATGCTTATAAAACAGTTATTAATCATTTATTAACTATTTATAAAGACTATTTGTAAATATACCCTTAACATAAAGTGTGACCAAAAGAAATCTGGATTTAAAATCTTATGCAGCTTCTTTTCAATAGCACATGCAAAAGTTTAGCCGCTCTTCGCTTTATTGACTCCAATTATCCTTGGGCTAGAATTTTTTTTAAAGAAAAAATATTTATATAAAAAAAAAACTACAGCAGCAGCAAGCTGTATGCCCAGGAAAGAAACCAGTAACCATAGTTCTTTGAGGCGATTGTCCATTTGAATTCACAGTGTGGATTCCATGCTGAAATGCTCTCAGCAAAGCAGGGTCTATTTGGGCCGTGTGTGTACCATTGTGATCGGACTTGGGGGGACCTGATCCAAAGCATATAGGAGTCAGTGGGGGTCTTTCCACTGAGTTCAGTGGACTTTGGACTTGCCTCTACATAGGAAGAAGCAGCCCCAACTCCATCTCAAACCTCATGGCCTTTTGCCTACTTTCTAGCGTCCTTTAATCTTACAGAGTGCAAATAATGTTCTATAGTATATGAGGATATTGTTATATTTTATATATTTGCAGCCCTAAATTAGGGACTTTATTTCCTATATGATCTAAATTGAGGTTCATTGCCTGTGTTATTTCTATCTACAAAAATGGTTAAAGCCAGGCTAACTGTATGTATCCTAATAACTTACACTGGTCTTCGTGTATGTGTTTTCTGTCACTAAGAAGAACACCCTCTTAGAATAATACACAGAAAGTCCTTCAGCAACCACGTTTCCCTCTGTGCTCATGCATGTGATGATGTGACCTTTGTATGTTAGGTATAGAGTAATGTTAACATAACCTTTGATCTTCAACAAGGTCTGGATTTTCCACTTGGTGGCTGGATTAATCCTGTAGCCCTAGAAACAAACACCTTGTCCTGGAGGAAATTTTTCCTTTAATTGTATCTCTGCGGGTTCTGGGCATAACCTTCTTCGTCAGCTCCTCACACCAGACTGAGGGAGGAAAACACGGCCGTCCTACTCACAGAACCCATCCAAACTTTTTGTGCTACTGGGCTGGGATTTTCAAAGTAGCCTCTGGGAATTAGGCACCCAACTCCCATTGACTGTCAGTGGGGTGAAATGGATGCACTTGCATCTAAATATGAAATGGCTTTACAGAGAAGAAACATAGCATTTGAACTTGGGCAGGTTACCACCTCCCAATGGTCCAGAGAAGGAAGAATATTGTATCTAAAGAAACTGTAGGGGAAATGTAGGTAGGTAAAATGTAATTACTGGAATTGGCGTTTGTCCAGCATACTGGAGCAAATACCCCTTCTCTTACAAAAAGGGGAGCTCTTATAATCACAAGAGGTCAAGATTTTACGTTTTACATTGTGCCAGAAAGATGCCTCTCTCATTCCACAGAGAGGATCCATTGCATTACAGGACTAGATCTTTAGATTAGGATCTGGTTCAAAATATTCAAGATTCATCTTGTTTAAAAAAAATAAACACTTTTAAAAAGATTTAAAAAAAATTAAAATCTCATGTTTTTACTTTGTATTAATAAAGAACCTCCCCAATAATTAATAATCATTAATATTGTACCGGAGGTTTCCCCTTTTCTTGCTTATTTACTTTTGCATTATACACTACTTCCTTTACTGCAACTTGCAGCAAACTGGTGGATGAGGAAAAGAGTCCAAAAGAAGAGCTGTAATTCTCCAGGGGAAAAAGCTGCTGTTTGGATCAGGATGTATCCTGACAAATCGAATTGGTGAAACCCATTAATTAGCACTTTTGGAAACAGTCGCAAAGTTAATTATTTCTCTTTCAGATGAAAGAAAGCTAATTTTTGGCATTTACACTGACAGTGACACACGCTAACATTTTTAGAGTTTCAGAGTAGCAGCCATGTTAGTCTGTATTCACAAAAAGAAAAGGAGTACTTGTGGCACCTTAGAGACTAACAAATTTATTTGAGCATAAGCTTTTGTGAGCTACAGCTCACTTCTCAAGACAAATGATACTCAAAATTGTACGTGCAAACAATTTGACTGTGAACTATGGCAAAGAGGTGACTGCACTGGGACTCCTCACTGCAAATCTTCTGCATCCACTAGGATTCCAGAAAAAGTTTTGAGGCTAAGACAGAAGTAGGGGACAATTCATTTAAAAGGAATGTAGAGGAGAGCACGAGTGATTCCAGCTTCGTGGGGAGGACAGAGAAGGTAAGAACATCTGCAATGGCTTTATTATTTGTAGTTATAAGAACTCAGTAGGCAATTTTAAGCTCTTTAGTTAACTTTGTTGTTAAAAAGAGATTCATTTTTGGTTTGAGCTTCATTGTTCTAATCAAGAAGTCAGAGCTGTTTTTGGTGGATCTGTAGCAACAAGTGTAATAAAGAACCTCTGGATGTTGCTATTGGGAATGAGGCAAGTTCAGCCTTGGTATGGTTTTAGAGAGGTTCATATTGGCTAGTGGATATATGCTCCTTTGAAAAGGTCAAGATTTTGAATGACCAAAGCATTTACAATATTTTTTTAAAGGTAACAGGCTAGATGTCTCCTGCAAAGTTTAGGTCCTCTTGTTTGGATGCCTACTGATTAGAATTTTAGTCCCTGTGCTACATTCCTAAACTTGGTGGGCCCCATCATGTCTTGTGCACGCAAAGTAACTTGGGGAGAAGAAGTCATTTTTAAATGTACTTCCCTTTAGGCCACAGGAAAAGCAGTTGAGCATGTACTTAAAATCTACACCAATGTGGCTTAAGCACATGCTTGAAGTTAAGCATGTGCTTAAGTGCTTTCCTGAGTTGAGGCTTCTGGAGATTCCACGCTTCTTCAATGGAAGAGGTCAGATCATGGAAGGATTCAGAGGTTGCACAGGAGGGGCCAGTTTCCACGGAAGGGTCAGGCTGATCTGTAATGTTGAAACCTGACTAGAATACGAATCAAATATATCTTTCACAGTTCATCTTCATCTTCATATTTCTCAAGAAGGACACCTCTGAAGATCTCTTTCTGCAGGGACTTTGTATCCGACAGCCAGTTCTAGGAAGACTCAGGAGATATTCTCTATATATTTTCCCAGGATTGAATACCAAACCCTCCCCATCTCTTTTTAAGGATGATGCTCTGAATTTGAATCATATTTTCACAATGTGTTAAATATACTTCTAAACATCATGAGTCAATACCTTCATTATGTCTGGACTTTCATAAATGCCCATAATGTTTCCCACTGCCAGTGTTAAATGAGTTACTGTACCCCCTTTTTTCCAATTTGTTATGTTAGTGTCATGACTTCAAGATTGGTCTCCTTAAGCTTCTAGGGAAAAGAGTTAAGTTTCAAAATAAAGAAAAAGGGCAGATGATTCTCAGAAGAGCCATAGATCACAAGTAGGGGTGCCATTCTAAAACAATCAAAGAAGCCCAAATCCTTTGTGGCTTCTGTACAAACAAAGGAAGACTTGATTGGTTTTGTTGGTTTGTTGAAAAAGGACATTTTCCATTTTCCAGAGCAATGAGGAGGAAACATGCACCTAAAAAGTAAGGATAATGTCAGAAAAGGCAGTTCAGTAAACTTGACCAGCATATGCAATAGGAGATTCAAACCCATAGGCATCAAGTTAACAATGGAATTGCCAAAAGGTAAATAATAAATAAATAGAGATGGGCCCAAACCAACACTTAGGATCTGAACACTCATGAGCCTAGGGAAAGCTTTGATACATGTTCAAATATGAACTGATTTGCTTGGGCCCATCTCTAGAAATAACCAATGAACTGAAGTGGGGTACCAGGTGGGCTATATAAATGCATTCATGATTTCCATCCGGTTAGTGTGGACAGGTATGTCACATGATTCACCATCACTTTCCTCACTACCAGTTGTAGCAGAGAGTCTGAGGACTGAATGAGCATGGTGAATAACTACTTTCTCAAAGCAGTTCTCCTGAATCAAAGTTGAGGCCTACTAGCTGGCCAGTGTAAGGGGAAGATCACTCGTTCCTTCCTGTTTTCTGGACAGAGGGACTTCACTTTCAAGTATTGTCAACTTGTCGCCTTTCACCAGCACTAAAATAACTGAAAAGGAAAACAAAATCTCCCTTCTCCCTCCCCAACATATTGAATTAAACCAAAATCAAGGCAGTAGATCCCTCAATGCTCCATTGAACTGTTGGTATTTATAAGGTGCCAGTCCAGGTATATTACCTAGGGCCCAAATGACACCTTCAAGCACTTGAAATAGTAACTGCAGGCAGATGAGCAGAGAAGGGAGGTGAGTGGGGAGAAAACATTTCATTTGTTTTTCAATCTGTGTGTGTGTGTGTGTGTGAGTGAAATAACTTAGGAAGGTGATGTAAAGGACGACTTAGTTGGTATGAGATGTACATATGGTAGGTGAATCAAAGCGTAAGAACACCTCCTCCAGGGCACTTCATTCATAGTGGAAGGGAAACCACCATCATTTCTTTAAGGAACCCAAAAAATGTCATGTGCTTTTATCTGAGTATTTTCAGATTTGCTCACTGCCCCTGAAGTAGCTTAGTAAGGACGAAAAGCTTTCCACTTTTCAGGGAACAGGGAGGTGGCACTCCTGAGCTGAGAGACTTGCCTTCCACTGCAGAGCACATATGGGACTGCATTTCCTTTCGCATGTTCCTCAGTTGTACATAATACTTATTGCTTGGCAAATTGCAAGGATTATTTTCTTTTAACTGGTAATGGTTTTAGAGGCTGTAATTGGAGGTCACCTTTTGTAATTTAGTGTCAGATGGGAAGGTACCATACATTGGACCCTAACTTTTTTGGGTATGGTACAGCAGGAATAGATATAGAGAACCCTTTTTAGACAAGCTGCTCCTTTCCTAGTTTTCTTTTCTTTACAGTCATCAAATATGGTGAAGAGGACAACCAGCTGGGATCTATCTATCTATCTATCTATCTATCTATCTATCTATCTATCTATCTATCCCGTTTTTTTAGTGTTTGTCATATTAGCATTAGCTTAACAGGTGCAGAGTAGATTTCACTGTATTTGGTGCAATAAACCAGAATTTGAAGATTCAGGTTAAAAACAGTTTAGTTTATTATTACGCTATTATATGCCTTAAAATTCTTTAGAATATGGGTTTTTTATGGCCCAATGACTGATAATTCCCCCCCGCACCCATGTATTTGGGCTTGATTTTAATCAGGACATTAATCTGTCTTAATGTACTTATTCATTTAGCAATGTATGTATGTATGTATGTATTTTTAGCTTCTAAAGCAAGTCATTCTTCTGAATATCACATCAAAAGTTAAGTGGTGTGATCCATTCTGAAATAGAGACAGAATGTGGAATAAAGAAGTACAGAGCATATACATAACATACTCCCCCTCAAAATAAATGCTAGATTTACATCCATAGTAGGCAACACTCATCCAGTGTTGCAGAACCAGAATATACAGTAACATTATTTACTTATCTCCTGCTAGGCAAATTGCTTATTGTAATTCTTGTGATATGGTGTAAAAGAGCAACTAGAAAATACTTACAAAATTCAAGAGGAAAACTAAACATATGATTAGGAAATTGTTCCATAAAAAATGCCACATAATGGATGAACATTTTGTCAAGCTGTTGCATTTAGAAGCTCTTTCCACTACTATATAACTGTCTCTTCCACTCACTTTCCTTTCTAAACATTTTTAATACAGCTCTTGGCATTATAGAATTGGCCTTGGCTTCAAGATGCTGAGCTGTCCTGTCTCTGCTTTGTACCTCATCAATGCCAACAGTCAGGGAGCAGATCAGGTTCTAAGATGGTTGCTAAACAAGGAGGAGAAAAATGGGAGCAAATAAATGGTTGCTGTTTATTCATAGGTGATGCTTATCTTGCATTGCTGAAAGTTGCAGAGAAAGGATTGACTAGTGACTGGAGAGCCTGTGAAACATACTAACTGGAAGCCAGTTTGCAAAGGAGCTTGTGTCTTTTTCCATTGTGTGAATCAAGGTTAGTTGACAGTAATATTTAGACTAGAATACCTACTGTGGTACAGTTGTGCGTTTTGTGTTCCAGGAATCTCTGAGAGCTTTGCAGAGTAGTGAGTTGAGAGGGCTTCATTTTCAGAGATGCTGAGCACCCACAGCTCCCATCTTCAGCTCCTCCTGGCTTCAGTGACTGTAGTGGGTGCTTCTTGCAGCTGGAAATAATGGTCTAAATCCATGCAGTTTAGCAGCTGCTTAGGTAAATAGACAAAACATTATGGGCCAGACTTTTAAAACTCAAGTCCTAAACTGTGCACATAAAATAGGTGTTTGCCTGTGGGTGACTGTGCACAGTACCTGCAGTTGTGCAAGCAGACCTGCCTAATGAGCCCCCCTTCAGCAAAGTGCGTAAGCACCAACTGACTTCAATGTGACTCGAACATAGGTGGCTGCTGAAAATATTCTTGGGGGTGGCTGAGTCTCAACCCCTATGCCCCTGAGGGAGGAGCCCACTCTCCGGGGTTGTGTCAGGCTCTGTTGTCCAGTGTATGTTTGGGGGTCTCTGTCTGTACCCCGGCCAGGTGATGAGAGGACCCGGGGGGTGAGTTGAGAGTGAGCCTGCCCCCTACTCACCCCACAGCAGTGGTTCCGGTCCTGTGGAGCTGGACCCAGCTCCCCGCTCCAGCCCATTAACTCTTGCTGCTCACTGATTCAGGGCAGGTAGTGGGATGACAAGGCAGAGATAGCTCTAGGGGGCTGAGTCCCTTCTCAGCCTGGCCACCTGCTGCCTATGGACTTAAATACAAGCTTAAAATTAAGCACATGCCTAAGTGGCCTGCTGAAGAGGGATAGTTTTAAGCACATGCTCAAAGTTGAGCACATGCTTCAGTAAATCTGGTCTTCAATGCACAAACCGACAGCCATATAAACAATTATCTACGCACAGTTATATCCACGATTATCCATGCACAGTTATACCCACAGTTATTGAAACTGGCTGTCTGCACATATCAACAGTTCAAACAGAGCCTTGGACATTAGAACTTGCTTTACCGGGGAGGTGACTTTTGGTCAAGGCACAAGGTTATGACCTACTCTGTTTGAAAAGTGCCTTGACACCTTTATCTTCCGCTCTCAGAGGAAATAGGCATAAAGTCTATTTAAAGTCTCATGTACAAGACAGGAACAGGAGTCTTTGTTATGGGACTTTATTTAAAACCTTCTGGAACAAGGATCTCACCCTAAGCCCATTAAAATAGATGGAAAGGCTCACATTGACTTCAGTGGACATTGCATTAGGGCCTGAGAGAGAGAGAGAGAGAGAGAGAGAGACTAACCAAATCCTAATAGAGATCCATATCTGTAGTTTCAAATTAAATAAATTTGAAGTAAAAACAGAATATAGTGTTACAGTTACAGTTGGGGCAAATTAGTTCACCGAACTTTGAACGCCGCCAAACCTGGCTGTGTCCAATGACTGGTGTGACCTAGCTGCAAATGAAAAATTTTACCCTTACACACATTTTAATAAATGTTCATTAACTATATTTGTACAGTGCCTGGTACCTTGGGTCCTGGACCTGGTTAGCCTCTAGGCACTACCACAATATAAATATTAAATAAGAATAGTAAAAAAATCCAAGTTTAAAATGAAGGGAGAAGGGAGGGTTGGATAAATGGGTCCGTTTTTGGCCCATCTTTGCTTTTAGACGCACTTGTCAGTATTTTCACATAAAGGTCAGATATGCATAAGCATGCAGACACTTGAATGTCATCACCACAATTTCACACACAAATCAGATATTTGTGCATGCAGCGGTAGGGCCAGATTTCCAAAGGTAAGTTAGGCAGCTCAAGATGCAGATAGGTGCTTGAGTTAGGCCCTTTTCTTGCTTAGTTGCTTTTGAAAGTCCCAGCCGGTGTCTATCTGCATACCTTTGAAAATCTGGTCTGTTCATGCAACGAAGACTGCTGGGACAAGTGTCTCAGTAGTCATCCACTTGCACCACTGCAAGTGTTTATTCATTTAGGCTGGAACCTTCATATCGTCACCCGGACTTTTGATAACAGGAACCTAGGGGGTTGAAATACTGATGATGGGTGATTGGGTTTGTTTTTATGGGAGGGATTATTTTCATGTGGGTCCTCTCAGCTGGACTGTCTGGTAGAGAATAAGGTGTTTAGTTGTATTTTGGGATGTCTTGGATTTTTGTGTACATTTAATTTATTAGATCATAGAAGATCATAGAATATCAAGGTTGGAAGGGACCTCAGGAGGTCATCTAGTTATAGAACCTAGAGCTTAAGAAAGGTGATTAGCAAACCTAAATTAATCAATCAGTACATGATATGTTTTATTTATATGTGTATACCTATGTATCCAATCTTGTGATGTTTGCAAATGTGATCAGAGTATGTGGTCACAAACCATAAGACAAATGAAAAGAATCGGAAATATATATAATTTTAAAAGTTTCATGATTTGTGAGCCAGTGTCAAGATTTTTTTTAGGCCAAAGTCACGATTTTTATGCTCCTGTGGTTGGCAGTACTGTATGCGCATGTATAAAACAGACTGATGGGTGTGGTGTTTCAAGCATTTGCATTTTGACAGTTCAGTTGGTGCTCCTATGTTTGCAGTTCTTGCCTGCCAATAGAGATCCATTCGGATTTAACTAGTACATTCCATTTTACCTTTCAAATCCACACCATCCTCTCCTCTTTTCAGTGTAGAACATGACCAGGCTTTGTTTAAATAAATGACACAGCCCATTTAACCTGTAACCACTGCCCTGTAAAAAAAATACACAGTTGGGGAGTACTGAACTTCCAAGCACAAGATGAGTAAGCCAACACTTGCTGCAGTGCCGGGCACAAGGACAGCTCTGATTTCATCTGGCTGTTGTCGCACAGCAATGAATAACAGTGGCCTGGAGAAATGGTCTTGATGAGCCTTAGGATGCCATGAGAGACTCCTGGCTGCAGGGAACAGGGGGCTGGGATGGGAAAGAATGCCTTGGCTGTAGACAGCCCTTGACAACTGGATGCTTTTTGGTGTCATCCTGAAGGTTGGGAGGGTGACAGAGGAGGTTTGGCTGCCATCCCAGACCTAGTAAGCCAGGAGATTAACAAAAAGAGATACTGTAGCTAGTCTGTAACATTTATTGAAAGGCCATTAGGTGGTGGTTCATTGATCAGCTCACCTGCAGGTAGCTGGCAAGCTCTCAAATATCATTGCTTTTTAGTAGTATTCTTTGTAAGGGGGGATCTTTCCCCCTGTTGGGGACGCTGTTGTTCAGCCTCTCGGCACTGGATGCCGGCAACACCCCCATGGCTTAAAAATATGCTTAAAACAACAAAAAAGGGAGGGGAAATGGACACTGAAGGACCAAGCCTGCTCTCCTCCTGCCCTATTGTGGCCTCCTCTGTTAGGTTGTGCAAAGCCCTCGAAGCCACAGAACTAGTGTGCCTTTGAGGTGCAGGTTGAGGCTGATGATGGCCAGACCCTATGCAATAAGGGAGCACCCTTTAAATGCTCACAGCAGGGGGTATAATTTGGGGCTGGGGGAAGAGCAGGGTCAGGTTCACGGGATGTGTTGATCCATAGTCCATTCCCCTCCATATCCCCTGGAGAAGCCAATGGGTGTCCAGCAACCCAGAGAGTACTTTCTTCAATCCTTGGCTCTGGGCCAGGGGAGGATTTCCCCCCCTTCTGCAGGACGACCTGCACACAGGCTGCTTATGTGGTATGCTGGAACAAGGATTTGCTCATAGCCGTTATTCCGTATTTCTGTGGGAATGACTATGGACTTCTTCCTGTGAATTCACTGCTGGCAAGGGACCTTGGGATGTGTTTTCAGGGAAAGAGAGGCCATTCCTTGCACAAATCAGAGAATGGGGACCAAATTGGTTTCAACCTGGCCCACAAATTTACACCCCCTTTTCACACCTCTTCCCCTAAACCTCATGTTTGTGGTGCACGGGCATACAGTCAGCCCTAAGCAGCTGGGTGTGGCCATGCAGGAGCTGTTGAAAAGAGAACCCTTTACAGAAACAACTTGAAAGACAGGTTTCTGCTTCAATTAGAGTTCCTTAGACAGGAAAGGAGTGTGGGGTAGTAGTGAGAGTTAGGACTGGGAGTTCAGGTCTCCTGGGATCCTTTCTTCCTGGCTGTGCTGAATGATGATGATATTTCACCGAAGGAATGTGGAGCGGTTTCATTTGTCTGTGTTTGCAGAGCGCTTTGGGATCCGTGAATGAAAGGTGCCCCATAAGTGTTGTTATTAATAGTATTCATCACACTTGGCTATGACGGTAAATGCCTTCCTATACTGTAATTCAGGGAACTGAAATAAACTGTGTTATTTAATCAGTCATCATCTGTGCAGTTTATATAGAAGATTTTCAAAAATTAATATAAACAATAATATATAAATTATAATGAATATCTATATAAATTATATAATTTATATGAACTATTAGTAACTGTTATATACAGTATCATTGATTCTTATTAATAATGATAATCTTGTTACTAGTTTTTTGTATTCAGGACTGGGACCCGAGGGGGCTCTATCATGGGCAAACACTGAGTAAAAGAAAGTCCCTGCCCTGAAGAGCTTAGATGTAGATAGAAAGTACAAAAATGTACAAGATCTGTTCTTTCTTTCACTTACACTCCTGTAAACTGGGAGCAATACCATTCAAGTCACTAGTGCTACCCTGGCATTTGGCATACAACAGCTGTAAGTGAGTAGAATCTGCCCCACCATGCTTTACCATTTCAGCTACACTGATCCTGCTAAGTTGCCCTTTTGGGGGGTGTGCTTTAATAATAAATATTTGAGGAGTCCTATAAAATGAAGATCAGGTCCTCTGCTGGTGTAAACTGACATAGCCCCAAAGCTGCACCGATAGGCATCAGCTGAGGATCTGGCCCTGAATAGCTTGCAAATTAGTTTATGAGCATGGCTATTTTGATCCCAGCACTTCCCCAGTCATTCGTAGCTCTGTTGTATGGGAGAGCGGGCACACCTGTTACTGGATAATGGCTACATATTAATCCAGAGTAGCCAGGCAGTCTCCCAGTCCTATCAGCCACCTTCAACAGTTGTTGTTATGGGTGCTGGAGCCAAGTCAGCTGTGCAAAGGAGAGCAGATGTGATATGCAGCAAAAGAAAGATACTGAATGGGTAAAATTATACAGTGGAAAGGAGAAGGGGTCCCTGAATCTGACTACACAGTTTGGGAAATACATTGGGCCTGAAACCTGATTCTGACCAGTGTAGGTAAGGAATAACTTCACGGAACACCATGGATTTATATTGGTGTGAATCAGACATAACTTCATTGATGTTAATGGAGTTACAGCAGTGTAAAATCCCTATTGAGCAAGATCAGAATCAGTCCACTGAGCTTTAGAAATGTCCTTGTTTCATACCCCTGCTCAATGATTATTTTGAACCATATTATTACATGTGATCAAATGCTCCTTTAAAAAAAATCCTCCTTGATTTGGTTTGAGGGGCTCAAAAATAAAGATGGGATCTGATCACATTTCTCGGTAATTGGACCTTCATATCTATAATTGCATTGATTTCTCCTAAGTTTCAGGCATCGACTGGCGAGAGGAGAGAGAAAAAGAGTGAAAGCATTGCAGCAGTCAAGTGCTGCCAAGAATCTTTCTGCATTTAGGAGGGGTTGGGCTGGGATGCTCACTGTAGTTTGGTAACTGGCGTCACAAATTGTTTTATGAACAGTTTAATGCATTTAAAAGGGTAATAATTTCAGATTCTACCATACAATTTGTTGCAATGGTGCAGAAACGTATCTAAAAGTTGTAATGGGGGGGCATGGGGAGAAGGAGGGAGAGATTGCATGGGGGTGGAACATCTAATTGTTTTAATCATGCTTGATATTACACTGTGAAATTGTAATTAACTTAAGAAGTCAGTAAAAAACAATTAATAATTGTGGTGCAATGTGGCTAATTTTAATGGGTGTGTAGAGAGGAGACAGGAACAGAAAAGGTCATGGGCTGCTGGGAGAACAGTCAGTTCATTTACTTTTGGATCTCGATCCTACAGCTAGAGTTGTGTGTCGAGCCCTAGCTGCAGTTGGGGTGGTGTAGTTCAGCTGGAAGAGGAAGGTAACTGCGCATAGACAAAGGAAAGTAGTTCAGGCATGTATTCATATTTAGCTCTTATAGATCTCAAAGTACTTTACAAAGGAAGATCAGTATCCTTATCCCCACAGTACAGAGAGGGGAAACAGAGTCACAGAGAAATGAAGTGACTTGCACAAGGTCACTCATCAGGCCAGTGGCAGAGCTGGGAATAGATCCCAGGCCCGGTCCATTAGGACACACAGCCCTGCAATTATCTGAGTTGTGAACACATGCAGATTCTTGTTCACTCAAGCCCCAGTACAGCAAAGCGTTCGAGCATGTGCTTAGCTTTAAGCATGTACTTCATATCCATTGTAGTCAATGGGACTGAAGAACATGCTTAAAGTTAAGCACACACTTAAGTGCTTGTTGAATTGGGGCCTCGCAGGAATTTCTCAGTTGTCAGAGGCATCAGCTGTTCTTTAAAATACCTCTTCCTTTGCTGGTTTGGGACCACAGCTTTTTAAAGTCGCTCCATTATAGTCAGTATACACTAACATCTTAAAAGGAAAACACAGTGACAGGGTCAAATTCTGCTCGTATTTACACCACACAACGCTGTTCAGATCAACGGAGTCTTGCACTATAAGTGAGAGCGGAATTTGGTGGACAAAGCCTACAAGATCTTCATTGGATACATTCTGTAGCTCAGGCACTACAAGAATTAATGAACAAATATGCCCTGATAACGAATGAGTGTTGATGGTATTAATATCACTGCATGTGCAGATATGGATAGCAATTAGTTCTACCTCAGGACATTTGGTGATGTGAGGAGTAAGATTTTAACTAGTTAACATGGTTGTATCTGAAATACTTGTCAGTCCGTAGCTCTGCTTGTTTAGGATTTCATTTTATTTTTCATTGTAGAAGTAAAACTCAGTAAACAAACCTTGCTCATGTAGAATAGTCCTGTTTGGCCAAACATTTTATGTATCTAGGTTTCTGCATAGAAGATGAGCAAGATATACATTTACAATGAAGAAATACGTTTGTCATTTAATTGGCTGGTTTCCAGGATGAACAGAATATACGGTAGGGTGGGACATAGTGTAATGCATGGAAATAGCTCTAAAACCAGTTATTGGTAAATTAATTTCAAATGCAGGTGGATATATAGTGTGAAATACATGCTTAGATACCATGGTGCTAGGTGCCTGAAAAATACCATAGAATCTATGTCTTGCTTATAGTTGGTAGATACAGATTTGTTGGCAGTTCTGGCCTTTGAGAACAGTAACTGATTATTTTCTCTTATAGTAACAGGGATTCCTAGTAGATGCAGCTATTCTGGCTCTTTACAAGACTCCCCTGGAGGTCTGTAAAAGCTGCAGGAATTGAGGAGGAAGAGCCAATACCATCTGACCTCTCCAAGAACTGTAGTTTGAGAACCACTGCGAGAGATGGATGGACACATGGATGCTATTTCATGTGAAAGATTGCTGATTTTTTTCAGAAATCCCGAATTTCCCTGCAGTGAGTGATTCCTACTGAGTTTCTTCTTCATAAATGAAATTTTCTAGCTGGAATAGTAAGGGGCAAACTGGAAAGGAGTGTAGAGGCACCCAAAAGTTTCTGTGGGGCCACTCGGATCTTCAGTACTCACAGCATTGCCATTTCTATAAGTGCCTGCCTGTGCCCACAATGCAGAAGTACACTCAAGTAAGGAAAAATAACCAGAAAAGAGTCGTATGAACTTTTTGGAATTCCCATTTCTCCCTAGACTTTCTTTTCGTTTCTTGGGATGTGGCATTTATGGTCACCTGGTTAATTAGCCGGTCCAGCACAAACAGAGAGGTTCATTGTATATTTCTTCTGCAGACAGATCTATGGGTCATGCCAAGCACCATGACCTAAATCTTCCCCCTCTGCTCAAAGCCCAAGAATATAATTGGTCGTAGCTGAGGACAAAATCCTCATACCCTCCTTCTCATTCAGTGGTCAATATGGATGTACCGTGGGCTTCAGTAACCTCCACCGATGCTGGACACTCCCATGTATGAGGGGTTTACCCGTTAGATCTGTGTGTCAAGGATCTAATGGCAACATCTTTTGCACCCTGCCCTCTAATCCCCTTTCATGCTGTGCAAGAGGGTTCCTGGAGAGCACAGCTCTGAATTACACAGGACCCCCTTAATTTTATTTATGTATTTTATCCTGGGTCTTCAGCACCCTGC
Organism: Caretta caretta; assembly: GCF_965140235.1. Lineage (NCBI taxonomy): Eukaryota > Metazoa > Chordata > Testudines > Cheloniidae > Caretta > Caretta caretta. Next base: position 21,693,764 of record NC_134218.1, read on the forward strand.
CATCAATTGGAAATGGAATGGAGCCTCTAACAATAACCGTAGCAGCAAACCCCACCCACATAAATAACTAGTCAGCAAGGAAAGCATTGCAGAGCCAAATCCCCTCACCCCTCTGATTCTCACAAAAGCCTCTGCCCTCCTGCCTCAGTACCTGCTCTAGATTATGGGCTTTGCAGCGTGCCCTGAAGGTCAACAGATTCAGGCTATTTCAGACCTCGGGGGGAGCGGAGAGGAGGCAGGAATTCCAAAGTCGAGGGGCCCTCCCGCACCATACTCTGCTACCACCTCCCTCTCTTGTATACCAAGGGAACAGAGAGGCAGTCTTTCAGGTAGGAAGGTACCAGGCCCTTTAGGACTTTATTTTGGTTCCTTACATGAGCTTTCCATGGCAGATCCATTCCAGTTCCACTGCCCTTTGGTCTGTGCCTTGTGCACCTGCTGAGGGAGAGACAGGAATTGGGTCATTATGTATTAGCTGTTACTTGTTGTTTTTAGAAAATGCTACGAAATATAAACTCTCAAACAGGTCAGAGCTTATAGCTTCTCTTCAGAAACCTTCTTTCTTTCTTTCTTCCCAGCAAATCGAGGATCTGTTGACTTTGGGACACTGGGGGAAGGAGCGGATCTAAAAGAACTAGAGATTTGTTTTAAAAACCTTAAAGAGTTTCTTCTTTTTTCTTTCTCTCTCCCCCCACTCTGTCTTTCTGATTTTATTTCCCGTCATTATTTCTGTGACAGCTCAGCCCCGGCAGCCCTAGGGGACAGGACAGAGGGACAAGGAGGAGTGCAAGTAGCCTTTGACTAAGTGGGCATTAAATGTTGGCTAACAAGCGGGAGATGCTGTGTGGCTGGAGAGAAGGGGAAAGTTAAAAAGAAAGAAAGAAGCGCTTTTCAATATGAGCATTCATGTAGTTTTGACAGGAGCAATTTATCATGGCTGTGAATGGGGACTCTGCCTCTGCTGCTGAAAGACAAGCTGGTTAAACTTTTACCTGCCTTGCTGGAAAGGGGGCTGTGATGACAGCTAAGATGAGCTGGCCACACACTCCTGTGATGGGTCTTTTAACAGGGATTGTGGGGGTCGGGGGGAAGGGCAGTCATTCCCAAACAGTCTGTGCCCATCTGTTCTGGACAGAAAGAAGCAGTGACAAGGGGGCAGGGGGAAGAGAGCAAGAGAGAAAGCGCTTACATTTCCTGCTGTCTGGAATGCTGTTGGCATTCTGTGGGAAGGCCTTGGAATTTGATTGAATGCCCGTGGCAGCGGGGGCGGTGCAAGGGGATGACTAGAGGCTATAGTGATCTCCTGGGAGTTACATCTGGGAGCAATGCTTCTAGCTGCAGAATGAGATTTGCTGATGTTGGGGGGGCACATAAAGGGCTCCAAAGTGGATAGGCAGTGGGGGGGAGGGGAGGACAGCAGCGAGCCCAATGATATGGTTATGGTATGGAGAGCATTGTGCCCTGGTATATGTATGTGAGGAGTTCTGTATGGAATCCTTGATAATAGGCTGAGAGAGCTGGGGTGTGTGTAATGTTGGCTTTTGACTGACATATCCCACCTAGATCCTGCTGGAGGATTCTGTTTAGTCTGACCGGTAGAACTATTACCTAAGGGCTTGTTATTGAGAGGAAGGATGGTCCAGTGATTACTGGGGCTTGGGAAACCCCAGGTTCAAATCCCTCATCTGCCACAGTCTTCCTATGTAATTTTAAGGCAAGTCATGTAGTTTATCTGTGCCTCAGTTCCCCATCTGTAAAATGGGATAATCACTTCCCTACTTCATACGGGTTGTTGTGAGGACAAATACATTACAAATGGCAAGGTGCCCTGATACTGTGGCAATTGGAGCCATATATGTACCTAAACAGATTAAAATGACTAGTGTGGTAAATTCCAAATTCTGAGGTCCGTACTCCGTTCTTAACACAGGCACGCTTCCCATTGGTTTAATTTGCCCATTTAGGAAGTAATAATTGACTAAAGATGTCAGGATTTGCCCTATTATTATTTATAAAATACCATAGCTATACAGAGTGCTTTGGAGACAGATGAAGCATGATCCATGCTCCCTGGAGCTTACAATCTGCGCTAGAGGAAACACATTCTGTAATGAAGAATCACAAGGCACCCACTTGGATTTCCTTAAATGGAGATGTGGTTTCCAAGGCGTGATAGAGAGAGCTCAAAGCAGCACCCTAACCAGTTTAGAAGCCAGTACCCTTCTCACTAGAAACACGTAAAGTTTGTTTCATGTACCATGTGCTGGATAATAAAACGAGAGAACTCTGTGCTTGTAAAACTAAACTGGTTGTTTCTTAAGAAAACTATTTATAGACATGATGCAACTGCAGCTAGCATTCTGCCCAATGCCTAACTTCCTGGAGCCTGCTCCAAACACTTCCCTCCTGCAACCTGTACTCCTCCCTCCAAGTTCCATGCAGGTTGCCACGGGTTTCTGCTTCTCTTAGGTATGCCCACACTTGCGTTTTAACCATGTGTCCAGTGAGTCAGAGCAGAATTTTCTCCATGCACTTTAAAAGGGCTTGAGCTACAAAGGTTGAATCCAGATCTGAATCTGAACCTCCTGAAAGTATGGGAGTGGGTGCTTTGAACTAAGTTAATGAGGAACTGTGACAAAACAGCACCTTCCCTCTGACACCAGACCCAACATCGTAACGTTAGGCTGGTGAAAACCAAAAGTGTGGCAGAGATGGTGAAAACCAGACAGGTGGCAACCCTGCCTGGTGTGGCTTTGGGGCTTGGCTCAGTTACTGCTTTGTTCTTTGATGCTAAGTTCTAGAGCTGGTCGACAAATTTCCAACAGACATTTCTTATGTAGGAAAATGCTGATTTGACTAAATCAAAATGTTTTGTGCGAATGTATCAATTTCACCAAATTTTTGGGTGGGAAGGTCAAAACATTTTCTTTAGACTTTATTGTTTGACATTTATATTATATTATATATTAAAGTTGAAATATAAAGCCATAACGAAAAGATTTGGAATATTTCATTTTGTGAAAAATTCCAAGATTTCAACTTTTTGTCCCTATTTGGGATGAAATGAAATGTCAAAAATCTCAGCATTTCCTGGGGGTCAGCTATTCCATTTTTTGACCTGCTCTATTAATGCTCAACTGTTTCCTGAATTGGGGCTTAAAAATCCAGCAGTGCTATTGGAATAGAATAAGGGATAACCTGTTTCACAACCCTCACCATTTCACACTTAACAATTGCACAGGAATTTGCTGGCAATGGCGTTCTAGACTGGCTCACAGGGACTGTCTGATCACTCAGCTACTGCCTTCTATGTATTTAAGCCCTTTGTAAAAGCTGTGTGGCATCTGCTTGAAAAAAAGTTTCATAGAAATGCAAGTTATGCTAATGACTAATCACAGAGTCTCAACACCAAAAAGTTTGACGCATTAAGGGGCATTAAGTGCACAGATATTCCCAGTGGGTTTTTCATACCATTAATTGGTGATCTTCAGACTCTGAAATAACATTTCCCCCCTCACATTCCTTATTTCATTATCCCCAGTTCAATACACACCAATGCAATATGAGGCAGACTAGTTAGATATATTAGGAATTATTTAAATTAGAGAGGGATGTATGGGTAGTTAAATACTCATTCTTCTATTCTACCCTAATTATGTATCAAATTACACTCAAATTATACCCAAATATAAACGTAGGGGGTAACCTTGAATTTTACATAAGAGATTGGTGAGGAAAAGGTGAAATTAAACAGGTGGTACCAGTGGACCTGAACTAATGCAAAACGAAAACCTTATGGCATTGCCATTTTCCATTGTTTCCTGTTATTATTGTATTGCATTTTTGCTCAAAGTTCCTTTGTGTACGAGAATCATCACTGTCAGACTGTCTTATCACGCTAGTAGCTATCCTTTCGGCTTGGAAGAACATGGTTCTTTTTTTAATGTGACTGACCCCCCTCTCCTGATTTTAATGTAAACACGATTCTCCTTCCTCCTTTGTGGAAATGAATGAGCCACAATACTATGATATGTATATGACACTGTCCAAAATAGGGTAGACAGTAGAAGGGATTTATGTTGCTTGACCTGGAAAATGTCTATTACTGGACACATCACTGAGCTGACTTTGTGGTGCTTTCATGAAAATGTTGTAAGTGGGGGATTGGAATAAACCTCCTGTCATATGCATGAACTGAATTTTATTCCATCACTGTTTCTTCCCTCCAGTGCCTGTTTCTTCTCTTCAGCCATGTGCTGTTGTATGAAGACTTTAGGATGCTCCATTGTCTTTGACTACTAGTCAGGATGGTACAATGGCCTAGCCAAATTGGAAAGTTGAATACTTCTTTTTAAATCTTGCCCCTATTTCAGATTACTGGTAGTTGCGGAGGTAGAAAACGTTAGACAGTGATATGCTCTTTTACTACTAGTATGGGGCTGATCCAAGCCCATTGATACCAATGGGAAGACCTGCTTTGACTATCATGGGCAGGACTCCCCTTGACTGAGTCAATAATGGATGGCAGAAAAATTATTATCTAGTGGTTGCATCAAATGCCTTGGAGTCGGAATGCTTGAGTTTTATTCCTGACTCGGCCACTGACTCACTATATGGATTTGGGCAAATTGCTACACACATGTGTCTCAATTTACTCTGTAAGATGGGTCTAATGATACTAAACTACTTCACGGGAAAGAGTCCTGTGGCACCTTATAGACTAACAGACATATTGGAGCATAAGCTTTCGTGGGTGAATACCCACTTTGTCGGATGCATGTATCCACTACGTGCATCTGACAAAGTGGGTATTCACCCACGAACACTTATGCGCCAATATGTCTGTTAGTCTATAAGGTGCCACAGGACTTTTTGCTGCTTTTACAGATCCAGACTAACACAGCTACCCCTCTGATACCTCACAGGGTGTTTCGAGAATGAATTCAGAATTGCATAGTGCTTTGAAATCCTGTCATCATGCTAGACTAATGCAAAGTGTTATTACCCCAACCGAAAAGATTGGACTAGCAGCATTGCAACCTGCTCGTGTGAATCTGCTGGTTCACCATCTGAGAATGTTGGTGTTGGTCAGCCTGATGGTCTGTCTCCACTGCAGCTGGAGGGGTATGGGTCGACATACCAGTGGTAGGTCTGACTGAGCTAGCATACTAAAACTAGCATCGTAGCTGTGGTGGTGTGGGTAGCAGGATAGGCTAGCCATCCAAGTCCAGTCCAGTCCAAGATCCTAAGGTTCTCTCGGGTGGCTAGCCCGTCCCTCTGCTCATGCTGCCTCAGTTACACTGCAAGTTTTGGTGCATTAGCTTGATCAAAGCACATGTATGTCTATCTCAGCTGGAACTGGCAGCTCCGATTGCAGTGCAGATGTACCCTTCAGTTTCATTCTCTGTGGCAAGAGGGTGATGAGTATACCAGGAAAACCAGACAGTTAAATATGGCTAGGTAAATCAACAGCAAAACTTCCCAGCTGGGAGTACAACCCAATCTTTGGGCCACTGAGTGGTTGCCTTCATGCCCTCCCTTCTCAAAGGCCTCCCCCACTTCTGACTGGCGAGTAACTTCTTACAGGGCCAGATCTTCAGCTGGTGTACATTGGCAGACCTCCATAGAGCTACACCAATTTCTACAAGCTCTTAGAAATTCCCCTATTCCCCTGAATGTGTGGCTGGACTTCACCTCCAGCCTTGCCTTGTTACTCCTCCCTGTACATGCGTGTAAGGTCTAAGCAAGGAGTTAATACTTTGTTTGCTGGAAAACAAGCTGGGCGTCTTGGCCTGACACAGAATCAGGGGAAAGTTATGGCACAGGTTTTAGCTCTGCATCCATTTGGAAGATTCTCTTACTGAATACTAGGAAGAATTGTTATCTTCAAGGCCCAGTCCTGCATGACCTTCCCACGTGGGACTGCCCTCGACTTCAATGAGAGTTTCACATATGGGTCGCTTGCAAGGTCATACTCTGAAGAAGTTACGAAGAAGTTACTTACAGTAGCCAAATAGCCTGCAAATGTTACATTGCCCACATCTGAAATCTCCATGCTAAGTGATTGCCGGTCCCGTTGTGAAACGGTACTCCAGTATTGTACAGCAACAGTCTGAACCACTACAGCTTCCCGTTGTGATACTGCGGCATTTTGGATGTTTACCGTCAAGTACTGTGTCAGGACACCCACACATTTCTCAGCTTGCTAGAAGCTACTGGCATTGGCTTTGAAAAGGGGTGGCAGATGGTGCTTGAAACAAGGTATCCGACCAGAATAAATGCATAACGATCTTAAAGGGTGTGGGAAACATAATATTTCTATTTCCTTTTTAAATGATAAATAAGGTTTCTCAGAAGCTCATTTTTCAAGATCCACAGGCTTTTGATGTTAATAATTTCTTTGCGGCACAGTGTGTGATAACAGCATGTCTACAGGCTAGAGAAGCAGATTCTCACCTCACATCCGGGGTGTGCCTCCTAATCAGATGCTGCTGGTGAGAAAAATGCTAATTTATTCCTATGAGTGGGGGGTGGTCCCATTACACACCTTTTCATTGACGCCATTTACAGTAACAGTGGGGAAGCACAGGATGCCTACAAATAATGGCTGCTTTTCAGAGACAGGGTGATGATGGCAATGAGCACTAAAGCAAAGCAGGACTCAGTAAATAGCATGATGGCCCACCGACATGGGCAGTGGCCACTCCACTGTGGTTGCTAGCAGAGGCCAGGGATATATTGGTGAAATTCCTATACCAACGAGAGTGGAATCTATGGAGTGGGAGCTGGATGAAGGTCTAGAAGGTAGGGACTGAGGTAAATTACTCATTAGTATTTCTTTATAAGATCATCCTCAGAAAAATATAGAGAGGAGGAAACAAATCCTCTGACATTAGAGCAAGGGGGTTGATAATATAGGGGAAGAGGGGGACTGTATCTTGGTATGAGAAGAGAGAGTTGTGGAGGAAGGGTTGGAGAATTTCTCTGATTTCATGTTACCAGTAAGTAACAGAGCCTAAGAGTCTTGCTGGCCCCTGCTTCCTTGTGTCAGGAACTATTTCAGCAAGAAGCTGTACAAAGTTAGTTCTCTTGTAAAAGTGCTAAGCCTATGCAAGTTTTCCATACAAAGGGCCCATTCCTGCCCCACTGAAGTCAATGGGGGTTTTTGCCATTGACTTCAGGGGGAACAGATTCAAGCTTCAGACATTGTTCACTGAAAACAAAATATTCTTTCAGTGCTATGAGGGCGGCATCGTGGCCTAATAATGGCAGAAAGAAAGGTCTGACAGTCAGCCCTGCCGGGACCAGGACAGTAGGCTCAATTACTGCACCAGCTCTCTAGAGTAGACAGGGAAAATCAGGTAAAGATCAAAAGCCAGCAGCATGACACCTGATGGGATGGTTCTCCCCAGAAGTCCAGTCATGTCTGGTGCTGAGTGCCCTCCACTGCCATTGACCTGATTGCAACAGAGGAGCCCAGCGCCTGGGCAGGATTGTGTCCTCAAACTGGAAGATTTTGTATTACTAAGGAGTGGCAGTTTTCCCTCTATTGTTTCAGACTGCCGTTGCAAACCAGTTTCCATGATCAGCCTGATTTTGGTCCCCCCGTCTAACATTCAAAGATTAATTTTGGTGTAAGAATTGGTGAGTGGGGTCTTGGGCCAACGTAGAATTTTTCTTCCAGTTTTGAACAGTATTGGACAAGAATTTTAAAATTGTGGTACCCTTAACATTAAGGTATTCACCAGAGTCCAAAAACCTTCTACCATTGTTTGGCTGTTTTGTTTTATTGAAAGAAAGAAAGAAAGAAAATATAATCCACTGCAATCATCTAGGCAAGGGGAAGATGACACAGGAGCCTAAGTTGCATTTTCAGACATGACCGAAGCAGGGATTCACAAGGGGTACTTGCACGTCTAACTGCCACTTTAGGTGTGTGAGTCCAACATACATAAATATTCATTGGAGCAGGGGGACTGGCACCTGGGTCTAATCATTGGGCCATAAAGTTATTCTTATGCTCTCTTTGGCCCAATACAACAGCTTCCATAGGAGCAATTGTGTCACCCCTGCCCCAGCAAATCCCATCACCCCACAGTTAGCGCACTCTCTTGGTAGTGGGGGGAGACACAAGGTCACGTCTCTTCTCCACGTCAGGCAAAAAAGGGAGTTGAACCTGGGTTTCCTACATCCCAGCTGAGTGCTCTCACCACTGGACTAATAGTTACAAGCAGGAGACATCACTTCCCCCTTGCTTTTTCTTGAAAAACGACTGACTTGGCTTTGGTGCCTAACTCCAGGTGCATCCCAGGTGGAGATAGGTGCCTCCCTCCAGTCTGTTGTTACGCACCTAAATCCTTTTGAGGGGCAGGGCTGAAGCCACACCCTTCTCCTCACCATTTCAGATTGGCTAGTTTAGGTGGCTTCCTGCTCAGCTCACTGGCTTTTGTGAATCCCATTCTTAGGCACCTATTTCTTCCTAGTAGCAGCCGTGTTAGTCTGTATTCGCAAAAAGAAAAGGAGTACTAGTGGCACCTTAGAGACTAATTTAATAAATTTTTTAGTCTCTAAGGTGCCACAAGTCCTCCTTTTCTTATATCTTCCCATGCCCCTGTTCAGGGATTCCATCCCACTCTTAGGTGCTTAAGTCCCATTGACAGTCAGTGGGAGTTAAACTCCAAAGAGCCAGATTTTCACAGGTATTTAGGCTCCTATGTACACATTAGTGCCAAGTAGGATTTTAAGTGCCTAGGTACCTAACTCCTATTGAAAGGTATACCTAGGCATTTTCAAAAACCCCACTGGGCACCTATTTGAATCTTTCACTGCCAAAATACCTTCGGAGATATTCTTTCCTAAATTGCTTCTAAAAATCAGACTCGGGTGCCATACTTAGGGGCTTTGGAAAAGTTTACCTAAGATTTGCACAGAATAGAAGTGAGTTGATTAAGCTCTAATTTTAAAAGCTATTAGGGTTTTAAATAGTAACATCAGAATTGTACCTTGGTTCTTGTGACCTAAGTTAGTCTCAGAGGACGCTTCACATGCCAAGCTATGGAGCAGACATTGCAGTTAGGGTAAGGGGTTCTCTACTGATAACTCCTGCATAGTGCCCCCAGAGCAGCAGAAAACAGTACTGATAATTAAAGTAATCAACAAAACCCATAAGCTGTTTTCAGCAGCTTCATAGGATAATTTTCACTAATCAGATGTAAAACATATTCCTGGGCAAATTATATATTTACATCCAATTTGCAAACTAGACCTTCAATATTGTTCATGATGTTGCATAGCTGTTCCGTTAGTAAACAGTGTAAATATTGGCCTGTGCAAATGTACCATTAAAGAGATCACATGAAACCAATGTTTCACTGCAGTACATACTTAAATATCCCAGACTTAGCTTTCTAGATAAACTTCCATTTCAACATGCCTCTCACACATACGAGAGCAAGTGGCAATAGTGCATTGTCAAAATTTCTATCAGAGCCTGATTTATTATGTGGTTCTAATTTGCACAAATGCTGAAATGGTCTCTCTCTTGTGTGTGTGAATTTATTACCGGTGAAAGGAGCTGGACTGATAGCCCTGGAAAATGAAGTCTCCTATTTATGAATAGACACATTCAGAGATACAACAGAGCAAGCCTCTCACAACTGCTCTACCAATGTGCCTGATTCCTTGGTCTGGAAAGCCCATTCCTTGAGGTGGGAAAGAACAGTTCAGATTTATGGGCTTGTCTAAACACTTTGTGGCAAGCTGGGGTGTGAATCTACCCTACATTAGCCTGGTGTGCAAGTGTTTGATACCTGAAATCCAAAATCTGAGGTGTAATGGTTAGTTTTGATTGGACATATAAGACAAGTGTGATGTGCTTCTCTGATTGGATAACCATAACTGTTAGACTCAGGAGTTTGGTGCCAATACTGACATTTCTGAATTCAATGTTTCCTTTCCACAAATCTTTATCAGTAAGGTCAGTGCCTACCTATATATTTGAAGAGTGTCTAGCACAATAGAGTCATGATTTGATTGGGGCCTTCGGGAGCTGCTATAATGAGAAAGCAATAACTAAACAATAAGTTGTTTTTACAAATATTCTTCCTAATAAACTGTTTTGCTACAATACTCCTGGAGATCAAACTCAGAGGGGAACAGACCAAGCAAATTTGTTTAAAATTCAAACTAGAAAGGGTTTTGTTTGTTTGTTTGCTTTCAATGGTATTTGCCAAGCCCAGCTGTTAGGTCCTTCTCTCTTCTCTTTGTACCACTTCATATGGACAGTAGGTCTGAAAATTTATGCAATATCCTAAAATGTTGGGCCTGGACTTCTGAGCTAATTATCACATCTTATGCTACTAAGACAAAGTTCCAGAAGGGGAGAAAAAAATCTATTTGCATCCAATCCACTGAGTGCCTTAAGTGCTGAAACTACCAGACCAAACGAGTTTATTAGATTATCATTGCGGAAGTTAATAAAGAATTAATTTCTCTTCATGTGACATCCAAAGGCAGTTATTTCAGTGGCCTGTCCATTTACACAAAGCCAAGTATTTGTCAAGTGTCAAACTCAATTCCCATGACCCAGACCTCCTCAATAATTCTGGATTAGGGATAGCCTTAAATGACATTACAAAAATTTTATTCCAAGATGCATTGAGCTCTTGGGACTACTCAGGAATTTCAGGTTAGTGAAGGTTATGTAGTCAGCAAAAGCTTGTTGGATATAATATGTGAAATGGAAGGTTAGTGTGTGTAGTGTATTGGTGACAGATTTCTATGAGGATGGATTTTGTTCTGTTTACCTCCCTTGAAAATGATGCAGTTAATACTATCTGCATTGCAAAATAACCAGCCAGCTTTATGGAGTTCCCATGCTCGTCAGGAAAGCAAATGCTGATCGGCTTCATCTCATGCAGATAGTTGTAAGGACAATGGGGTAGATGTAGTAAGGAGGAGGAGGAGGAGGAGGCAGAACTAAGTCATCAATATCTGTCATGGGAATTAAGTGCTATAAAAATCTTCCTTCAGTGTGTGGGGGAGAGGAGGTGAGATTTTTGTATGTCCCTAAAAAGCAAGTCAGATAGCAAATAAAATAAAATGATCTGGGTTGTACCTCCACCCCCCCGCCCCAATCATTTTTCTGTACAAAGAGTGAGAGCAGCAAAGCCCAGTAGTTTTGCCCACAATGGCTGGAAATCCTGTATACACTTGGAACGTATACATTGCGTCTTCTCATTCCTGGAACAGGAAGATTATTTACAGGGGGGACTTTGAGATGGATTCCAGGTAAAAGATGGCCTCCGTGGAAAAAAAGCACAAAGGCTCATTTGCATCATATGATTATCAACACACACACACACATACAAAAGAAAAAAACCTCACCTTGTGCATACATTGACTTTATTTTATTTCAAGGTTATATGAAAATGTGAAACAAGATGGTAATCAGTGTAAACAGACATGAAACAACAGCCCCCTTCGCTTGGTGTAATGCAGATTTAAGATTTAAATGGACACTGTCAACCATTTTTTAAAAATCCCTATTAATTTTTCATCCCAGCAAATTAATTCCCCCCACCCCCAGCCCACTGTTCTTCTTCTTCTCTTCCAAGTGGAAAATACTGGTTGCAAATATCTCCACCATTGCATTTTGAATAGAACAGAAATTAACATGGTTGAGATTTGAGAGCCGGGATCCTCAGCTGACGTAAACTGGTGATGAGTCTGGCCTTTAAGGTTTAATGTACAAGATTTAGTGCAAGGAAAATACAACTACTTGAAGCCATAATTCCCAATCAGCTCTATGTCACAAAGCTTGGTGATAACCTCTCAGCTTAGACAACTAAGGAAAGGATTCCTCCATGATTGGTCAGGGCTAGACTGTCAGGTGTTCTGCTCAGCTCCGTGCACATTCATCCATCTTGAGGCATTCTGATTTAAGACATCCTGGGTACTGCCAAGGGCAGGAAGGGGGCAAAAGTAAGATATAGTAAAGAGTTTGTTTGTATTAAAGAAACTGTTTATAATAACAATGGCATCCTTTTAGTACTGGTTGTCATAGTATATGGAGTCACAGACCTTCTTAGACATTGCCTTCCAAGTGTGGTAATGTGGAGCTCAAGAGTAACCTTTTCCTTTCACCCAGGAGACTCACAAGAGGTCAATTTGATTTACAACCCAACCAGTCTTCTCCCCTTTAACCTATTTTAAATGTTCTGCATTTCCCTCTCTTCTTTTCTCAGCAGAAAACCTCCTTTTCTTTTGGTGTCAAGGGCCTGGGCAATGAACTTTGACTGGGTTATGAAGTTCCGTGAGTTCCAGGGGTTTGAGAACGGATGTTGGGATTTGGGCCTGACTCTTATGCCAGATGAATTGTCTGATCCCTATTCATACCACCCTAATCCTACTAAAGCTATGCACCCACTCTCCAACCCATAACAAAGGGTGGCGCCCACGTGGGAACTGGTGTTGTCTGTTGTGGACAAGGCATGAAGTGCAGGAGTCCGCGCTTCATTGCAGTGGCATGTACATTTTAAAGTGCTCAGGAATTTCTGCTGGGCAAACATGGAAAAAGAATGAGAATGCACTCTGATTTAAAAAGCCATTTAGGTGGCAGCAGCGAGGCAGGGTGGGCTTCCTTTCTCTGCATCCCTGCAGCAGGAGAGGAGGAGTGTGCAAGCTGATAGGTGCTTTCCCACTGGAGTTGATCAGTGAAAGCTGACTAATGTGTCTGAGTGGCAGTCGCTTCCGCAGTTTCTTTTCCCTTCACAGACAAACGAGCTCTAAAATAAAACAGACCAGCATGCCATTCCCTTCAGATTTCAGAGGAACAGCCGTGTTAGTCTGTATTCGCAAAAAGAAAAGGAGTACTTGTGGCACCTTAGAGACTAACCAATTTATTTGAGCATGAGCTTTCGTGAGCCACAGCTCACTTCATCAGATGAGCTGTGGCTCACGAAAGCTCATGCTCAAATAAATTGGTTAGTCTCTAAGGTGCCACAAGTACTCCTTTTCTTATTCCCTTCAGAGTCACTTGCCCCCGGAACAGTGGCATGATGTAGCACTTCTCACCAACAGTGGAGGGGACATGAGAAGAGGGGAGGATGAATTTCTGGGGCTGACAACAGGGTGATGCATCTGAAAGAGGGAGGGGTGGGGTATTTACATCTTGAAGGCATTGTGGTGAGGTACAGGGCCCTGGGGAGAGTGCATCCTGTGGAAGGGTTAAACTTTAACAAGTTTGAGAGAAATCCTAAGCCAGAGTAGGGAAGGCACCACAGTGCTCAGTCTGGCAACCGAGGCCTTGGGGACACAGCAGAGTAATGTGTGTGAGAACAAAATAGAGATGTCTTCCCTCTCCCCAGCTTTCTACTCTCCTGTGGATGTCTCCTTCCATATGACTGCAGGCCTCATTCATTTTGCACTGATTCCCCCTTCCCATCTTTTTTATGTGGGTGTATCTCCACTTGGAGAGTCAGATGAGATGCAGCATTGTCCCTGGGCCATTTTTCTCCTTCCTGTCTCTGCAGGCTGTGAGTCCCTGATGAACGGTTCCCATCTCCTGATCAAAAAGTCTCGCTAACCATTTGAGTGTGTTTGTTTCCCCCTAGTTAAGATAAATTAGACAGGCTAATGAGACTGATTAGTCTTTAGCTATGACCCTTGGCCTTTAGGATGTACTTTGAGCTAATAGAGAGAATGGGGATTATGAGCTGTGATAATGTGCTTGTGTTGGCCTTTTAAAGGAAAACACATTTATTGCTACTTAGAGGAAATTGATCTAATTGTACTGGAAGCATTTCTGCAGACAGAACATGGGATTTTTATTAAGTAGGTGACTCAGGTTCAGCCAAGATAGCTGGACTTGAAATGGGAGAAAGATATTTGAAGACGATTTCATATGGAAATCTCTCTCTCTCTCCCCACAACTGATAATGACCTTCTCGCGTCCTGTCTTTGATCTGCTGTTCTCTGTGCAGAATGTTTAAGCTCAGGGAGCCTGTGCTGTGATCCTTGAGAGAAGGTCTGATGGCTCTGGTCAGGGCTAACAGGTTGTTAGAAGTGCCAGCTTTTTCATGTTTCAGAGTAACAGCCGTGTTAGTCTGTATTCGCAAAAAGAAAAGGAGTACTTGTGGCACCTTAGAGACTAACCAATTTATTTGAGCATGAGCTTTCGTGAGCTACAGCTCACTTAATTAACCATTTTCCTTGTTTTCAGAGCACTACAGTCTTCAGACCAAAATGGCTTCTTAGATGGCTATGAATCAGTCTCCCAAGAGGCTGCCATGAAAGTCACATGATTTGGAATATTTAAGACTAGCCTGGACAATCCTCTAGTAAATGTGAAGAAGGGAACAATCCTGCCCTGATAGCCAAATGCATTGTCCTCTCTATGAGTCACTCTACAGCTGTACGCAAGGAAACATAGCCACAGATGCACAAATACCAGGCATTGAACCCAAGTGCCCTGTCATTGGAGACACAAAGATCTACGGCTTGGAATTAAAGGAGTGTGTAAGCAGCAGGCTCTTAAAGTGGTCAGTTGGGCTGTGTGGAAGTAGCAGGTTGTTTAAGCTGCTGGGGTCAGCCAGTAGAAGGAAATATGTCACCTGTGCTAATGGGCTAATCCAAAACCTATTGAAATCAGTGGAAAGACTCACTGTGATGTCAATGGGCTTTGGGTCAAGCCATAAAGCAGTAGACGAAGTGCCCAGGAGTGTGACATTTATGCTCCTTGTCTATGAATGACCAACAGGCATACTAGATAGAAGGAGGCTCTGTCGTGTTAGTGGTTGTGCCCAGAGTTATCACTGTTGGAAGGTGTCACATCCTTGTGTGGTGTCATAGCATCAGTCATTCAATGTACTGCAACGCTACATTCCATCAGTACTTCTTTTGGAGATGGCATTTGCAGGGTGACGAGGAAGGTGGAAGAATCATCCTTCTATTTTCAAGTGATAAGCAAATTATCTGCTCAGTCACCATCTTCAGATGACCTTTTATGCTTATAATGATATTGTTATGGTAACACCCACACTGTGCTAAGTACCATACAAACACAAAGGAAGGCATAATCCCTGCCCCAAAGAGCTTACAACTGAAAAAAGATCCTATGTTTTATATACGACTTTTTATCCCCAATGATCCCAAAGTACAAAATACAAATCTAGCTGTCTATCTTGTCTCTGAAATCAAGTTACACTTGAAGAGGAATACAGCATCTGTTTATGAGCACAGAGCAACACCACTTGACTGGTGAGGACGGGAAGCAAATAAGAATACTACACCCAACTGAAATTGCAGAGGGACTATCTTTTTGCAGAACAGAATTAGCTCAAACTGGAATTTTGCCAGTTACTAGCTATCTGTGTATAAAAGGTGGTGGAATCTTTTATGCCCAGAAGACATATTATATTATTAATTATTTGTGTTACCATAGTGTCCAGGAGCCCCAGTTGTGGACCAAGGCACCACTGTGCTAGACACTGTACAAACCTAGAACAAAAAGACAATTCCTGCCCCAAAGGGCTTACAATCTAAGTATAAAACAAGAGATAGATGAATCCAGACAGATAGATGGGGGAGTGCAAAGAAACAATTCAGGTCAGCATGATAGGCAGATCTCTGCATACCCGCTCCTTCTGGGTTATGGTAGCTTGACGCGATGCCAAACCTAGAACATGTGTCCTCTCTCCAGGTAGAGAGGGGGAGGCACGTTCTAATCTGGCTGAATTTTGATGGAAGAAAGAGCAGGGAAGTATGGCGGATGAGAAAACCTCTCTGAAGAAAGCTGAGATATGTGAGCTTCATATTCAATAGGTGAGCTATCAGGTGCTTTTCTATCACAACATCACTTCTTAGGGACAGATCCTGCAGGAAGCTGAGCACTCTTGGAGTGCTGAGCCCCTCACATGGGTTCTTTCCTTAATTGCCACAATATGAACTCCCGAGCACTAGTGACACCAGCACCATCTAGTGGACGTTGTCAGCTGTGAAGGATGCTGCAGATGCTTTTGAGAATGCCACTTTTAAGTAGCCTGTTACTTTTATTTATTCTTTCTGGGGTGGAGTGGGGGAAGACGCAACTCATTTCACATATACATCAAGTGAGGATCCTTTCTGTGTTCACTTAGCCAAAGGCCAGTTGCCACACAGAATCCCCAAATCCTGCAGTTGCAGAGGCAGCTAGAACCATTGTTTAAAAAAAGAAAAGAAAAAAGAAGAAAGTCCACAATTAGAAACAAAGGCAATCAAAAAGACACTATAAAATACATGAATCGGAGAACATTAGGACAAATTAATGGACTACATGAAAAGTGATTCCTTAAGGATATTGTCAAAGTTTTATTAAATGCTTCAAAGCTCCCCAAGTACTCCAAATGCAGAGACAAAGGAATGGTCTGTGTGACCACAATAAAGTGTGTCAGGCTTTCTTCCAGCATTGTGGAGCCATCTATCTAGGTGAAATCCCTTTCCTCCTTTTACAGGGTTAGTTCTTCTAGCAGGTATTGTCAGCGCATGGGAACTTTGATGACTGTTGGTCTGTAGTATATGGCAATTCTCTACGGGAAAAACGCACCTCTGTAAAAGGTGATGGTGATCATAGACCCAATGCAGGAAAGCATCCCTGTTTAGGAAGGCATTTAAGTATATTGAAGTCAATGGGACTTAAGTACCTAGGTACATAAAGGTACCCAAATAGATATACCTGTCTATTTATTTAAAATATAGGGCTAGATTTTTCAGAAGAGCTCAGCTTCCATTTAGGCACCTACTGCAAGCCAGGATTTAACTGCCAAGAGGCAGGAGATAGACTAAAGATTCTCTCCATCTTTACACTCCGCTGTATTGGCACGTGTGGAGCCAAATCCATCCCTGATTAAAACGGGTGCAACTCCAGGGAAATGAATGGCGTTATAGTCACTTATGACAAGTCTTAATCTTGTTGATTAAGCAAAGGATGAAGTACGGAGCTGATGGAGTATGGGGTTATATTATTGATGGCCCAAATCCACCCATCCATTCTTTCTTTCTTTCATCAGTCTGTGCCTTACAAATGCCAGGACACACAAGAGTGGATCTCTCCCATTATCAACCACTAAAGAAAATTATTTCATTCACTGACACGGATGGTTATTTATAAAAACATAAACAAAAGGAGGAGTGAGGCGGGGTTCTAATTGCTTCAGGGATAAATCCTATTCTTCCTTCCTCTCTTCTCCCCACTCCCTACGATATCTTCGGTGATCAGACATACTCATCTGGGTGGGAGAACCGAGTGGCTCACAAGAGGATATAGTCGCATGCCTTCTGTTATCACAGACTCTACCTCTTCAGACTTAGAATGATTCTGTTCTGAAGTTTTGGGGGCTTTTTGTGGTTTTTTTTTAATCCTGATGGTTGTGCCCTGCTGTTTGGTGCTGGATCTGTGGATCTTAACTACAGCAGCATCAGCTCTTTTAGGAGGAGAGATTCACCTGGAAAAACTCCCACTGGCCAAGTCCCGAGCCATCTGGTTGAGGTTTGCTTCTCAGCAGCTTGTTGACTGAGTGTGTTAGCGTCAGGAGAGAGTCTATGGTTTAGCTGCAGTTACGCCCCCAACAACAGGTGTTACTGCTGATAGTGGGAATTGCTAAGGGGGCTCAGAGGATGGGAGAATACAATGTGTGTCTCAGCCAATGGGACTGTTATTTGTCAATGTTGGCAAGATCTCTAACATTGCTAGAGTGCATACTTCCAGCACCATATGTATATGGCCTGCCTCTCCCTTTTACAGTAGAGATATCCCGTTCCCTTTGCAGTGCTTCATCTTGTTTTTCTGTTTGATACAATCAGTAGTAATGGCACATGGGCTCAAGTCACAATGTTCAGATCCCATCTCTGTTTGCAGGGATTTCGGGTCAGGTCCATCATGGGGCAAATAACAATGCACTGGTCTGTTGCTCCACCCTGTTACAATTGTTTTGCAAGAATGTAGCTCCGTAGATGATAATGGAGTAACACAGGTGTCAAATCAGTGCAATGGAATGGAAGATCAGGCCTCTTGGGCTAGATTCTGCTCTCAGTGACACTGAGGTAACTCCATTAAAATCAGAGGCAATGCTCTGGAATTGCTCCAGTGTCACTGAGATCAGAATGTGGACCATCATTTTCATTTTTCTTTTTACAGGCATTTGATGTCATGCCTTGCTCTCATTTTTAAGACTCCACTCACCATACATAAAAGGGGTCTGATTTTTCACTGCCCTGCAACTCTGATAGTCATTTATGCTTGTGCCAAGTGAGTGTAGAGTGGGTGTAAAATGCTACCAAATCAGAATAGTAGTGTATTAATCCCACTTGGCACAAGTCTAAATGACTACCCCAAGGTGCAGGGCAATGGAAAATCAATCCGAAGTCAAAATAAACATTATCCCTTGCCAAAATTGGAGATTTCAGTTATGCAGTGCTTTTCATGGTGCAAACCTATAACTCAACTTCATTGTACTCAATGCCAGCTTGTGCTCTCAACAGTAACAACCCACTTACTTTGCCTCTGAAATCATTGTAGGACTTCCATATGTGCAATTTAACCATCTTTAGAGCACATGCTCAATCTTTGTTCAATTCAGACAGACTCTTTGTTTCTCTCTTTCTCTCGCTGTCTCTGTGTGCATATATTGCTTGATCTCATTCTCAAAGTATTTTTCATCCTTTTTTAAAAACCATCACAAACATCTATTATATCAAACATGATGATGTAATTTGCTTATGTATGATTGCGAAATCATTCCAAATACCTGGATAAATTTCAAGCCTCAAGAACGCAGCCCTAATGAGCTTGTGATGGAAAGTATTTCCAGTTTATTATATGTAACTCTTTCCCCCCTGACTTCACATGGTGATTAATAAGTAATAACAAGCCTTTACACTCTCTATCTTCAGATGCTTTTCAGTAAGTAAATATTATCCCTATTTTACAGGTGAGGAAACGGAGGCACAAAGCCACTATGTGAATTGCCCAAGGTCACAGAGGGAACCGTGATTAGAACCAGGATTAGAATGCAGGAATTGTCAGCTTCCAGGCCTATGCTTAGTCTTGCTGTCTAGTGGAGTTGATACTGCTGATTAGGGCTGATCCAAAGCCTACTGATCCAACAGATAGACTCCCAAATGACACTGAGTGAAAGCAACCACATGAAGATCTCCCCAAATCATTTTACAATGCTAAATTACTTGTGATAAGTGACCTCCTCTCCACTGAGACCAGAAACCACCCTGAATTGATTCCAAATACAGCAACACCTCATCCTGCAGGACAGCTCCAATACAGCTCATACTGACACAGAGCAGGCCCGATTCTTTGCTCACTAGTACCCAATCCAACCACTGATCTCAATGAGAAGCGTTCCTCATCAGTGAGAGCTGGATTGGACCCTTTATCAGATTCACATCATTGACTTCCTGATCCACATGCTGCAGTGTAAGTGAGGGGTAGAATCAGGCCCTTTGTGTGTACTCCAGAGACAGTCCACTTGGCCATAGTTCCATGCATTGCTTCGAGACTCTTACTGAAACATCAGCGAGCAGATAAACATAATAATCAGCGTGGAGCGTCATCTGGCGTAACTCATCATCCTAGCTCCACTGACTCCAGTGGAACCATGACAATTCATACCAGCGGAGGCTCTGCCCCATAAACGTAATGCCTTGTTCTCAGCCCTTTGAGTAGTCCCTTAGCACAGGCATCATTGTACTTCAATGCAGTAAGCAGTGCGCTGAGTGGCACTATTATTTAAATTCAGGTGGTGGCTCTTTCATTCCCCCTCCCACAAACCCCGTTTGCTCTGGTGTCTCAAGTCCCACACGACCTTTCGTGTTCACTTAAGATTTGTCAGGGAAGGAACAAGGGCTGTGTGTCGTCTGTCATTCAGCACCGCAGCAGCCAGAGGATAGCCTCCAGCTGTCAGTAAATCAAGTGGAGTTACATCAGGGTTGATGTTGCTTGAAATTCTTGCATCAGTGCTCAAGAGCCAGAGAGGAGAGAAAAGAGAGGGCAGGGGGAAGCATGTGCTGTGTGATTTGAATGGGAGCTGTCCAGGCCCCTGGCCCTCACGGCAGGGTTTATTTTAAAAATAATGAGTCAGTAACAAGCTATGGCTGAGATTTACAAAGGCACCCAACTCCCTTTGACTTTCAGTGGGATTTGGGCATCTAAATCCCTTAGGCTCCTTTGAAAAGCTGAGCCTAAAGTCATTATCATCTGATTGCTGTTCAGTGGCCTGCATGAAATGAGCTGGTGATGGTCTCCGTCAGGTGAGGGGGCATTGCCTTTTACAGCCGAAATATGGTACTGCAGGACAAACAAAGGTGGCACATGCAGAGCTGCAAGCTTGATCATTTTAGACTGCAAGCTCTTATAGTCTTAACTTTTTTACCAATGTAGCACTGAGCCCTTCTAGTGCTCTCTAGATTAAACATCAGTAGGGACCCTGACACCACAGTATCTGAGCACATCATAATCTTTAATGTATTTATCCTAACAACAACTTGGAGTGATAAGGAAGTACTATTCTATTTACAGATGGGAAACTGAGGCACAGAGAGACTAAGTGACTTGCCCAAGGTCACACAGGAAGCAGAAAAGGGAATACAGCCTGCGTCTCTGAAGACTCAAGCTAGCATTCTAACAACTGGATGATCCATCCACTTCTAGTACTTAAGAAATAACAACTCTTTTGCAGAACCTAGGTACCCTGCAGGATAGTTATATGTAGCCTATATAAAGCAATTTTACATTCACAGCCATTAACTAAATAATCTTCCCAACGTACTGTGAGGTAGTGAAGTATTGTTATCTCCTTTTACAGATGGAAACCCTGTGGCAGAGAGACGTTAAGAGACTTGCAAAGGGCCCCAGTGAGTGGGACTATGGAGCCAACAAAGAAGCATTGGGGGGCTCCACAAGGATCACCCTGAACTTTTTCTGATCCCCTGGGATCTATCTTTGTGGGCTTGGCCTGTTCCATTTTAGGATTATTCTGTGGAGGATTCTCAATTTTAATACACTAAACTTTATTTTCCCCTTTTATTTCAGATTTCAGGGCTTCCTAATGAACGTTAAGGTACCCTGAGTGGGAGTTCTACTTCTAAATTCTCTTATTAACACTTTGGCTGGGATGGAATCACTCCACTTCGCTTTGAAACCCTGTGGTCCAAACCCGAGCTGTTCACGAGATGTGCCTGGTTGTACAAATAGACTTAGTTAAATGTATATAAAAGCCAGCTTGTGCCTCAGCACATTGGAGACAGTGTCTAGAGCTGATCATCCTTATGTAAAGAATCGTGTGATGTTATGGTGCTAAAATCAGGGGCGACCGGACTTCATTACTGCCTCAGGAACTTCTACCCAGGAGCTGCATTTCCAACATGGTTGCATCCAAACTTCATGATAGGCCAGCTTTTCAGTGAGAGTACAAACTCTGAGTCTGAATAACAGGGAAAAATATCCTAAATGCACTCCCTCTACCACATACAGTGGAAACTCAGCATGATTATTGGCATTTTAGGATAATACTCTGTCCCTTCTTATGGTTGATGTCCCTTGTTTTAGACCCAAATGCAAGCCCTGGTGTCAGCTGACTTTTACTATTGCCTTTCCTGTGCCTGCCCCATCTAGTCATTTATCCCTGGCTTGCCAGAGTTACTTGTACTTGTGGTAGGAGAATAAGGCCTGTTAGAAACCCTTAAATTTTGGAGTGTTTCCAATTTGGATCTGGAATCTGAATGTTGGACTCATTTCTAGTGGATATGCAAGGATGAGACAATGGCTTTGGTTCTCTTCTCACTTGCACAGGTGAGGTTAGCACTGTGCAAATCAATCAGGAGACCCCACACTGAAGTCAACAAAGGTATGTCAGCGCAGAACCGGTGTGAGCAAGGGAAGACAGGTCTGAAATCAGTCCACTTTGTGCTGATTTCAGCTGGCAATGCAGTCTTCCGTATTTGGATGCAAGGGATTGCTCCAACAACAGAACAATGACTCCTAAGACGAACTATGGATGGAAACGTCCCTAACGATGAAGTAACCTGAGGTTACTAAACTAAAATTGTTATTAATAATGATGATAATAATAGTAATGTATGCTAGTAGAGTCCCTTCAGTGTGCAAAGGGAACCCTCCGATTACCTTGTACACCTGGTCTGACCTCTTCCATTCACCCTCTTGCACCTGCACCCATCCTGAAGCTTTGTTTTGTTGGGTTAGTTTATGGCTTATGGTTTATTTTCAAAATAAAATGTGCATCAGAATTTAATCTGTTGACCTATATACATAACAAGGGCAAAAAGGAATAGCACATGGGTTGGGGAGGCCTTTGGCTACAAAAACTAGTTATTGGCAGAGGGATGACTAAGGGCCCAATCCTGTAAAGTGCTGAGCGTCCTCACCCCCATAATGAAGTCATCTGGATTGGAGGAAGCCAGTGAGAATTAAGGGTACTCAGCAATGTACAAGATGGGGTTCTAATGTTGTGGGGAATACTTTGTTTGAATGTTCTGGTTAGATTGTGCTAATCAGAATGATCGGTGTATTATTTTGCTGTGCCAGCATTTCATTTTTACACCAATTATTATTATTATTTGTATAGCAGTTCTGTCCAGGAGCCCCAGTCATGGATCAGGACTCCATTATGCTACGGGATGTATAACAGAACAGAAAGATGGCCCCCACCCCAAAGAGCTTATAACTGAGGCTGTTTGATATGCCAGACTGTTAGATATTTACCTGGAGTGACCCCAAAAGTCTTAAAGATCAATGTTTTGCCAATCAGCATAGGCTCACACCTGCATATCCCATTTGTGAGGACCACTTTTTGGCCCTGGTCCCTGTGGAAATGATATTTCAAGTGGTGATGCCCTGAGGTATCAAAGTGTTTGAATGAGGAAAGATACCTAAACATACCCAGAATCTCACAACACCATTCTGCTTACATTTTTTTGTTCAGTCTTTACAACTTAAGCGACTTTGTGTTTGATCTTAGGCAGTAGCTGTTTTATATTTTGGTGAGGGGAGGGAGTAGAGGTGTCCTTATTTTCCTTCCCTCCCATCGACAAAGACCCAAATCACTGAGGTTTGGTGATTTTCCATGTGAGGATCAAGGATGGATGTGACTTCCTTGGGAGGTCACCTGTGCTTCTCCCTGCATCAACCAGAAGGACTCACGAGAGAGGATGCAAAGCTTATGCTCTCCCTATTCCCTAGGGCTGGAGCACACTGCCTCATCAGCATTTTCAGCCCCTCGTGCAGTCCAAATTCTGATCCCAAATGTGACAGCATGTTGGGCTTAGTGCTGCACCACTGGGGCAGCCTATGACACCTTTTAAACCCTATTTGCTCCCAGCAGCTGTGGGATGCATTCAAATTCATGGATTGATCAGAGCAAAAATGGCAAAAGTTATGTAAATAAGTGACCCAAGTCTGCTTTAATCTTAGACTACTCTATGTTGCAACAGCTCTACAGCCAATCACTTAGGCAGAAGCTGAAAAGGGATAATTATGATGAAACTGTATTGCAAACTGTCTGGGTAATGAAAAAAGCCAAAGCTGTGGACTAAGTGGCAGAAACCTCCCAACAACCTTAGAAAAAGATGAATATTTGAAAACATCAACTGCTGCAGTTTTTGCTGGCCTATATAGCAACTCTCTGTGATGGGCAGGGGTCAATCTACAGGGGGAGGTTTGCTGAAGGGAAGTAAAAACAAATGGGGCTGGAGCTAGGATCACACAAACCAGACCAAATAACTGGCTACTGTTTCCTTTTGTGAGTGCTGGAAGCACGGACTGTATTGTTAACCTCAGCTCCATAACTAAGCCCCCATGAGTGTCATGAGAGAAACAATTTCATGTCAAAAACTGTTTCTTGGCAGCAAGTTCCATTTCACTGGGGTTCTTACACAAAGTGACTCTAGTGGTAGTGAACGCTGATTCATTCGGTTTGTTCCAACACTGATGTGTTGGTTTTGTGGCGTTTACAGCAGAAAGCTAGTGCTTTCAGGGAATGTCTTTTTTTTTCTGAATTAAAAGTGTCTAATCATATTTTGTCCTTCTAGAGTACCTGTCATATGGGGGTTTGAAAGCAGTTTAAAACAGTATTATGCTTATTATCCCCATTTTACAGATGGGGAAACAGAGGCACATAAACATTAAAAGACTTGCTGAAGGACCCAGCAAATTAGCGCTTGCTTGCGCACAAAAGTTGTGCAGCTTTCATTATTTTGGTATGGTTAAAGTGGTACAACCTTCCTAATCTGTGTGCAGTTATATTAGAGTAAATGTGTTTATACCAGTACAGCTATTCCCGCACAGGAAGGGGAATAATTATACCAGTGTAAGTCACCTTTATACTGGCCTTCACGCTAGCGCTTCACCAATATAACTATATTAGTAAAAAAATCCCACCCCCTCACTGATATAGTTATACCAGTAAAACTGTTAAGTGTAGACTAGGCCTTAGAATCTTGGATTCAAATCTCTCCCCTCCTTTGAGTGGGGACTCAGCGCCCTACTCCAGCCACTAGGCAACATTGTTAGATTATTTTAGAAAGACCCCAAAAGCACAGTTAGGCTGATCCATGTTTGTGAAGCTGTAGATTTCAGTCATCCCAGGATTCCGAGGCCCCACTATTTCCCACTTGCTATATCGTGTATTTTAACTGGCTGTCTCTTCCACTTCTTCCTCTCAGGTTACTGGGCTGCTGACAAAGAAATATGGGAATGGTCACCCAATCAAATTACAAAACATTAAAAAGGTCAAATGAATACAGGCTGATTTCACACCATGGGGGTGGGAATCATATTTCTTGGTACCTAGTGAAAGTGACAGAGAGGGTTAACAAGATAAGCAAGTGGTAGACTATGAGCTTGAAGCAAAGGGCAGTGTACCAGTGTACCTCCTTGCTAGTGTACTGTAGTGTGTAAGGGTTGGATTTTTCTGACAGTTTCATGGGAGAAAGTTGTCTGTCTATTCTGTACTTACTTGAATCAGTACAGCTATAACAACTGTGCATCCTATGATTTTGGAGGTTGTGGTGGGAACCTCCAAAATGGTCTGGGAAAAGTAAAAAATGAAGTCATTGGCCTGGAAATGTTCAGATTGCAAACTTCTCCTCCTCCTGACAGTGCTTAAGGGTGGAACTGGTGGCCAGACTCTCTGTTTACGGGCTCATCATCCTGCATACAATTCCCTTCTTCAGCAGCCCTGTGGAGCTGCTACTTGTGGGTCTCTGGGGCCAGGTGTGGCCAGGAGATTTCTTGCTACTGTGGCTCTCATGGAGCTGTACTGCCAGGGAGGTGGAGCCAGGGGCTCTGCCGGGAATTTGGAGGCACAAGGCTTCCCTGCAGATTCCATGGGATCTGCCAGATTTGGGGTGACCCAGTGGCTTTTTCTGCAGTGGGGCAAACCCTGCTGCTCTGGTGGGATGCTATGGGGGCATCTCTGTGAGGGATCCACACAAGATTTCCTTTGCCTGAGGCCCCCACCCAGGGAATAATCTGAGTCATATGACTTTAGAATATTTTACTTCCTTACATGGTAACCTAGGAAATGTTCACATCTGTCACTAGGCCTGGTACTTGTTGTTTAAACATTTCCTTGTCATGGACATACACACATGTCTTGGCTTGTGGTGGGTATCCCTTAGCCTCTAGGATCAGCTAGATGGAGTTTCACAAAGGAAAATGCACTGACTGGGCTGGCCTTGTGCCCTGTCTTGAAGTTTGGTCTACTCTAAACATCTTGGTTGGGATTTCCAAAGGAGCCTATTGAAGTTTAGGCATCCAACTCCTATGGAACTGTTGAAGGGATGGAATATTCCCATGGAACTGTTTGGCAATGGACTATTCACAAGTACTGTACCTAAATGATGTGGGAGCAGAAGCCTTATTGACAGTCAATGGGATTTGTGCTCCTAGGACACTTAGACACCCAGGGTTGGACTTTCAAAAATGCTTTTAGACTCTTTTGAAAATCTTAGCCATATAGTGAAATGATCTCTGTAGTATTTAGAGTTCCTAGACCAGGCTAAGGCAGGGCCTTCTCAGTCTAAGGACCCTTGGCCTTGTTCTTTACAGCCTTGTACTTTGTTTAGACTCTTTCACCTGGGCAAAATGGATGTACGTCTCAATTGAATCAGTGCATTAATATTTTACAATTGCCTTTCACCTACTTTACCCAGGGGCAAATGACAACACAGGGTCCAAAACAGTGGAGAATCCAGTCCCCTCCCTGGGGACCTCCATCCCTGAGAAAGTCCACTGGAGTCTCTCTGTTTTCAGCATCTTCTGTGACCAGTCGGGTCTCCCTTTGCACAAGCTTTTCCTTTCTCCCCATATTTTGTTTGCAGGACTAGCGGATGTTCTGGTTTTCTAAACACTGGTTTAATTTTCACAGCAGGGACCCTAATTTTTGGAGATGTCGTCTCAAGAAATAATAAATAAATAAGCCTCTGTCACCTTGGCAGGCTAACATTTTCATCTCCCCCCTTCTTTATTTTTTGCTTTGTTTCCCCTAGCATGTTTTCCAAACTATCCCCCCTCCTTGTTTTAATAAATTGAGAATTGAATTCTAGAGCCCGAGCACAAGTCAGACATGATAAAGCACCTAGTCTTTCTGCAATTCTGTAAATGCTACAGTGCCCACCAAAGGGTTAATTCATTATGGTCCATTGTCCAGTCGACTTTGTAGCTAGCAGCAGATTGCAGCCGACTTGAATGCTGAAGTGGGGATGAAAAATGAGTGGAGCCTTGGTGTGCATTAAATATTTAATATTCTCTCAGTGGGAGGTGTCAGGAAAAGGACCATATAATAAATACTATGAGAGACAATTCCATCACTGAACTCGTCTGTTAATGACCTCATTTGCTTTGACAGAAATATTACAGATGCAGCATCTTCGCTTCTGTGGCCTTATTAAGCATAAGTAGGCTGCATCCCAATTTGAGAACAAGTTTTATGCTTGTGCAGTGTGGAAGAGTGGGTGGGAGCAAGTAGTTGTCTGAAGTTGGCTAATTCTCATTTTCTCTCTCTCCCTGTTCTCCATAGCTCTAGCATTTAAGGAGAATTTCAGATGGTAAGAAAATTATTTTTAATAGATAAGTGGTTTCCAGAAGGGAATCTGAAAGGTCCATTTCACCTGTGTGTCGGACATCTGTATGCAGGAACATGCAAGTGCAAGGGGCTGATTATGGCTGGTTGGAAAAATTCCGGCAAAATAGTTTTTCATCAGAATTTACCGATTTATCGACACGGAAATGTTTTTTTGGTGGTGGTTCGATTTCAACAAAGTTCCAGCAGAACCCAGGCAGGACTGAAAACCTAGTTTCCCGCTAGCTCCTTTCCTGGTTTCCAGCTGGTTTCCTGGATTCCTGGCAGACTCTCCAGTAGCCAGGCTCGCAATACTTCCTGGGTCTGCAGCTCCAACACAGCCTGCCGGGTGGACTGCCAGGGCTCCATTGCTTTTCACAGAGAATGTAGAATCTTTAGTCGTACTTTGAATCGGAACGGGACCAAATTTTGAAATATCAAAATCCTCTGCAAAATGGAATCCTTTCCCTGCCCAGCTCTAGTGCTGAGCATTTCCCGAGAAGCGCTGAGTGCCCTCTGTTGCCCCTGACTTCATAGTAGTCCCAGTGAGTCAACAGGCACTCAGCACCTTGAAAGACTGCGTGCATATGGGATGGTCGCTGTCTTGCCAACTACATTTTTTTAATGAGAGGAAAGAACTTCTAGTGGTTAGCGTGTTAGCCTGGGACACGGAAGATTGATTCTCTGCTCTGCCACGAACTTCCTGTGTGACCATGACTAAGTCACTTAATACCTCAATTCCTCAGCATGGTCACCTCTTGTGATTTTGTTGCCAGTCTTGTGATTTTTAAGGCCCATACAGCTGGATGATGTTACATGTGAACCTCAGTGTTCATTTTAATAAAAAAGTAAATTTCTAACCTTTAAAAAAATCTTATGATTTTGATCCTAATCTTATGTTTTTGGGGTTCATACTCATGATTTTTGAACAATTGAGGTTGGCAGGACTGGCACCCCATATGTAAAGTGGGGATATTAGCACAGGGGTGTTGTGAGGGTAAATATATTCAAGATTGCGAGGTGTTCAGATGTTGTAATAATGGGGGCCTTATAAGTACTTTAGATAGACTGGGGATTGGGCTGGTGACCACCAGAGCTAAAAGCATGAGTCTCTACAGCCTGAGCTAAGAGCCTACTTCACTGACCAGAGTTTGGGAGGGGGATGCGTAACACAGACCGACCAGCAAGTTACACCCTGGGGTTACGGAACATGTTCAGTGGACAGGAGAAGGGAAAGATGCATTTCCCTTTTGCCACAGACCCCCAGATGACCTATTTGGCTAAGTGGTGGAAGTACATGGGAGGAAGGTGTTAGGAGGCATACGAGCTGGCAGCAAACGCAAGGAGGAGAGGAAAAAAAGCAGGGCTGAAATGGAAGAGAATGTGACTCCCTCTTGCTCTCTCTCTCTTTGTAGACTGCTCTCAGATGCCAAACATTCTGTGCATTATTAACAAGGCACTGGTTTGTAGTATTGGATCAGTGCAACAGGGAGATAAGGTTCTGCCTTTGTATCAGAAGCAGCTGCAAAGGGGGAAAATGGTCTTAGAACAAGAAATTAGTTCATTTGATTTTTTTTTTTAAGTCAGATCAACAGCAAAAGCAAACCCCTTCTTCCTTCACTCTCACATATCTACAGTGGATTCTGTCCATCAGCCTCCTGGTACAGGTGTGGGCTTGTGTTCTCTGCTTCCAATGACTGCATTTGTAACTGAGACAGGAAGTAAGAGTTCGGCACATAGTATTGCTCTCCTATGGCCTAGTTTTTCACTTCAGCCAGAATTTCCCATGGTTGGCTGTCCCTAGCTCCTAGCCTTGCAGCGGCAGACAATGACCAGAGTACTTCAGTTTGAATTCAATCAATTCAGCTGGCATTTGCCAAAGCACCAGTGCAGCTGGTACCCGGAAGCCCTGCAATATGGTGAGAGGGAGCGGTGCAGCACAAACAGAGGATAGAAGGAAATATGTGAATGGGTTTTTTATCTTTGCCTGATTTAAGGATGCTGTGGGGTATGTGAGGTGATTGCGAGCGTCACAGATAAATTTGCTACTGATCTCTTAGGGTAAAATTCACAGTACCGCCACCCGCAAGGGTTCTGAAATCATGAAGCAGCCCCCAGAATAATGAGATTGGCTAAAAACCCAGGAGATGTAGAAACAATGTGTTTGGAATTCTTTTTCTTTGCATTTTGAGCCTGTAGGGTGCACTCAGGTCATGATTTTAGGCTTTTCTCTGCAACTATCAGGGCAAGAAAAACATTTTTTTCCAGTTAAACTGTGGTTCTCACAAATAATTTGACTGCAGGAGATGGGGCTTGAAGAATAACACCAAATATCCCAAGATTCATAATAAAAGTGCCAGATTTGGAAACACTGTATCTCCTACAGGAAGCATGGGTAAAAGGGCACTTTGCAGGTGAAGTTGGGTCTGGGAGTTGGGGTGCTGAAAACCGTCCTCTTCTAAACCTAGAGGCAGGGCCTGAGGCTGCAGTACCATCTTTCCACCCTCAGACACCTCTTGAGCCTGTGGACTGGACTAGCATCCGCAGCCCACTGTGCCTTGCACTGAGTGTTGGAGGTAGTGGAGTCACATAAGACTGTATTGTATGCATCCTGTTCTGACCCTCCCCTATTTGCACCCCTATTTACCATGAAAAGGGTCTTTGAAGGCTCCCTGATTCTGCAGTCCACCATGGGCGTGAAATGGTGCTGAAGGCCTTGTGCTGGCCCTCTGTGAGGTGTGAATTTCACCCTTAATACAGGAGTGAGGCAGTTCAGTCTGAGTACTTCTTCCAGTCATTCATCATTGTTGTCTTCATTTTATTACTTGTTCTGAGCCAATAGAGTGCTCAATGCTGTACAAGACACAGGAGAGGGCACGGACCCTATGATCTGAATGTGAAGTGGCATGCACACATAATGCTCAAGTGATGAAGCTCCCTATGGTAGGATTTGAATCTTCATTCACAGAGGCCAGAAGCTATTTGATGTTACAGGGCCAGATTCTATATGCACGGCTCAGGTGGTGCAAAAGGGCCATAACCTGGCTACTCGTGCCCAGCAGAGAGTACCTCTGTCAGAATTCGTGCTGTGTCTCAATAATTGCCTGTTATTAAGGTTGTCTGACACTTCCCATGATAAGACCCTGTTTTCAGTTGCTTATGACTTTGCCAACATTTAAGCTTTTGATTTGAAAATTTCGGTGTCACTCCCAAGCTGAATTTTTCTGAAAATTCCAGCCAAAATAGTTTAGCAGTTAGGGAAGAACAAAGCTAGGGGAAATATTTTGTTTTGCCCATGTTAAAAAATTCTGGCAACCTTTTTTTTGAAAAGTTCTAGTGTGCTAATGCTTTGGAGCAGGGTTTTGAGATTTGGAAAGGGGTGTGGCCTTTGGGTCAAGGATGAGCTTTTTGCTGTCCTTGTGAAAATCCGAACAAATGTGATCAAGTTATGAAACTTTGAAAAATGTAGTTTGTACATGCTCAGCGGGTGAGGAGTAGGGCACTGGGCCGAGGAACCATGGGTGGGGAAAAAACGAGACTGGGACAGTTTGGAGAGGATGGGATAGAAGGGGTCATGCTTGGGAAGAATGGGCAGAAGACTCTATGCCCATTAGCACCCACTCCGAATCTTGAAAGTAACTCAAGATTCCTGAGTATCACCATTCCTCAATTCGTGAGACCCTCTGGCAAAGCAGCCCATGTCCCTCTAGTGCTGATTCACATAGAAGAAGACAACCTACTATTGCTATCAGTCACTCTCTTAGCTCAAATGGCAGAGGGCTGTGTGGTGAATCTAAAGCTTTCAGCCGTGCTGTGGAATTTCTGTTTTTTCAGTTTCCTTTTTTAGAAATGTAGGCAATTACAGACACCCACGGTCATGCTTTCTAGAATGGTCAGACAGCTGAGGGTGTCTTCCTGGTAAGTATGCTGCAGCCTCTGTACTTCAGAGCGAGACCGGGGATATAAGGTTTAAACCAGAATTCTCTTTATTAGATACATAACAAGATGGCTCCTACAGACTGGGAGTGTGCAGACCCTCATTGTGCCTGCATTATGGGAGAGACCCCTCACAACTGGAGGCCCTCTGGTGATTACACATGACTAATTTTAAAGTGACAGTACCACAATATAACACACACACACACACACACAGAGTTAACATAACATTACTAAGGTTACAAAGTCAAGCACTCAAGTGCCAGAATTAAGGTTGCCTGCACAACATTAATAATGTGCTTTTTAATGTAGGTTTTGTGTGGGTAATATAATATACATGGTATGTTCTGCCTGTTTAATATACAGTTTTGACAAATGAACCATGCACCCCTGTAATAATATTTTTTTGCATATGCCCCACTCACCCCTGAGTAGAATATTCAACCCTTTTCAAAAGATATTATAAAGCTTATGCCCACCTTAAAGAATATTTTAAAAATAACCCTGCTCCCCTTCAAAATCTACCCATACAGCTCTTCTCTGTATTTATATATGTAGTGAATTGGGCAGTTCTTTGGAATAAACCTTATTTTAAACTATTTTATAATGTGCACACCATCAGAATACATGTTGTTGTTAATTCAGATCCAAAATCTGCTCATCCGTAAATTCAAAGAGAGCATGAGAATTTCTCTCTCTTATGCAAAGGGGTGGGGAGGGGGTGGGGAAGGAAAGCAACCCACAGATCAAACGGAAGAAGGAAAGGAAAGTGAGGTGCAAAGAGAAGGAGATGAAATAGCACTATGGCCCAGCCCATGCCTCTAGAGAGGTTTGCCTGATCCCCGGTTGTTCTGAGTGTAAGCTATCAGCACTAAGCAGTGTGGCTGTTGCTGCAGGACCACGGAGGTTCAAGTCATCCTAGTGACCTCCAATCTCCCCAGTGCAGATTTAGAGGTCACCTGATACTCCTGTTAGGGTCACTAGAGGTCTGTGATGTGGATAGGCACCATAATCCCAGTGTGTCACATAATCATTTTATTTTACAGCTCCCAGGTGCTGACTTGGGGGGAGAGGAGGCAGCTGGGAAGGGGAGGAGAGACAAGAGTGCGAGGTCAGCAGCATCTTTATAGATGGCAGAGTGAATGTGAGGTGAAAGGGATCGTTGGTTTCACCTCCCCAATAACCCCCTTTTCTCTGCCTGAACGGAAGCGGCAACGAGATGTTCAACTAATTTATATTAATTCAGGTCCATTAATGATGAGATATCATCTCTTCTCTCAGCAGAAGGACAATCAAAAGGATTTAATACTGCGCTACTCTTTTGACAACCCCACATTACAGCCTGCCGCCCCTGCAAGATCTCCCACCTCCATGTCTGGCCTGGACCTTTCCCCAAACTTCTCAGATCCATGCCAGGCACCTGGCGCTCCTGGGCCAGGGTTGCAAGGGGAGGTATATATTTTTGCTGTACTTTGCAAACCCTTTCAGTGGATTTCATACACATTGGGAGATGAAATATCTCTGCAAGAGAAAAGAACAAAACTTTTAGATGCGAGATAAAAACAAGGCACCTCCTTCCCCACTGAGATCTACAGTGGTCATTTAAGATTACGTGACATTTTTTGCACGTTTAGGGAATAGTAATCTTGGTGTCCTGTCAAAATTCCTGTTTAGGAAATTACATTCAGCTTCTCTAGCATTCCTGCTGGGGCCTCAAGTGGATACAATGTTCTTCCTTACTTGCTCTTCTAAAATCTACCATGGTGTTGCTAGTGCTCTTTAACAGCTGCCATTGCTGTGCACCAGAGGTGGCTTCATTTCAGTGGTAGGCAAAGTGATTCATTATATTATGACAATTGATCTAAAAACTAAAAGGTAAAAATAATGCATTGAATAAATTCAAACAAACAATACAGAGGAGGAAACTGAGATCTTTTTGAAGCCATTCCAAAAGCAAGAAAAGGAGCTTAGGGTATGTCTACCGTAGAAATACTGCAGCGCCACAGTGGCACCACTGTATCACTGCGGTCTAGACTCTTACTACAGGGACGGAAGGGGTTCTTCCATTACTCTAGTAAATCCACCTCTTCGAGAGGTGGCAGCTAGGTAGATGGAAGAATTCTTCTGTCGACCTAGCAGTGTCTATACTGGGGCTTAGGCTGTCTTAATTACATCGCACAAGGCGTGAAATTTTTCACAGCCCAGATCTACATAGTTAAGCTGACCTAACTTTGGGCATGGATACACTGGAAACTTCAAAGCTTTGTCACAGGAACGCTCCTGCAGTCGTGCTTTGAAGTGCGAGGGTGGTCCGGCGCGAGTGCTGGGAGAGAGGTCTCCCGGCGCTCCTAGTAATCCACCTCCATGAGGGGATCAGCTTCCAGCGCTCAGAGCCCGTCTACACTAGTGCTTGAAAGTACTCAGACCTGCTGCGCTCAGGGGGGTGATTTTTCACACCCCTGAGCCAGCAAGTTAGAGCGCTATAAAATGTAAGTGTAGACAAGCCCTTTGTCGCGTAGACCAGCCCTGAATTAATCAGATCTGCTGCATTTTTCACTCAACTTTAAAATACGTGCAGTGCAGCTGTGCCGCAGTAGCCATAGTCCTACATTGGTGGAAGGTTTTTTCCATCAGTGGAGTTAGTCCAGCTCTCTGAGAGGCAGTAGCTAGGTCAACAGAAGAATTCTTCCATCGACCTTTAACCGTGTCTACATTGGGGATTAAGTTAACCTATCCCTGGCACTCAGGGTGCAACGTTTTCCCCAGCCCCGAGTGACATAACTAGGTTGATCGAATTCTTAAGCATAGACCACGCCTTATTCACTTTCCCTTTATTGTTCATATATCAGCACAACACTGTTGTGTTTGGGTTTCAACATTCAAGGGGAACACTTAAGTCTGAACCCAATCGCCCAGTTCTGTACTCCTTATTCATGCAGAACTCTCTCTGAAGTCAATTGGTGGTTTGCCTCAGAGCTGTGTGGCGGTCTCCAGATTGTTTATACTGATCTTTTTTTTAACCTAAACTTCTTAGTCTTGATTATACCTATGCAGGATATGAGTCATTCCAACTGAGGTCAGTTGGAGTTACTTGAAAATAGGGCCCTTTGGCAATATCTTTTTAATGGAGGGCGAAAACCCCATTGATTCAGTGAATTGTGAGATAATGGAAATAATCTGATGATACAATCAAGTGTTGTTTAAACTTCACCAAGGTTCCCCGCCTGCATTTCTGTGGTGGAAAGTGTCTCTCGGTTTCTTGTTGGGCATGGTCTTGCATTAATGGCAATGGGAGTCTGGAAGGATGGTGGGCGTGGCCTTTTTAGAGGCACTTGTGGATGAAGGAAAATGAGACAGACCCTGCCCAAAACAGTTTACAATCTATCAATTCCCCTGAAGTATAAATCTGATCTGTACCACCAAGCACATTATTTATTAGTAGTCGACAGGGATTGGGAGTCTGTTGTGCTAGGCACTTTGCCCTGTTCCTGTCCCCAAAAGAACTTTCAATCCAAGTCGTTGATTAATATATAACAATACAGGTTCCTGGTACTTAGCGAATGTCAGCTTTCCTTTCTATCTCTTTTATAATGGGCCTTGTCTGTCTTCCACTGAGGTCAATTAGAGTCTTTCTATCTAATTATAGCTAGATCTTATGTAACACGTAGTAGAACTGGCACTTTACAAAAGAGGTATCATTATCCCTGCTGTACAGATGGGGATACTGAGTCACAGAGTGGTGAAGTGAATTGCTCAAGGACACCCAGCAGGTCAGTGACAGAGCCAGGAACAGAGCCCAGGTGTCCTCAGTCCTAAGCCTGTACACGTTCCACAAGTCCATACTGCCTCCCAATTTCTGTGGCCATTAGATTTACCCAGTCCATTATTTGGTCCAAACATCCTCTTGTATCCAGACTTTTGTATAAAAGGGTGAAATTTGCCTCAGTGCAGAGGGGTCATACGAGGCCTTCTGCACTACTTAAGCTGGGTGTGAAGGGCTTAAATGTT
Source organism: Caretta caretta (assembly GCF_965140235.1). NCBI lineage: Eukaryota > Metazoa > Chordata > Testudines > Cheloniidae > Caretta > Caretta caretta. The sequence goes on from NC_134218.1 coordinate 21,728,833, forward strand.
GTACAGGGTCTTGAGTGGGTTCACTTCATTATGGAGTGAAATTCAGAGGGCCAGAAGAAGACAAATGTACCACTTATGTCCCAATGAAGGCTTTCCCTAGTGGTGAATTTGATGGGGTAAGAGTGAGATCTAGATTCTGCCAAACATAGGGGCTGAATTGTGCACTGTGGACATTTGTGGCAGGTTACCAACGCCCGGTTATTTTTTCAGCTGCCGTGGCCATAGGCAGGTATATTTTACCCCAAGAAATTTCCACCTGGCAGAGCTGCTAGAGGACCTTACCATTTCCCAGTGCATGCCTTGGCTGTACAAGATGAGTCTCCCTGCTAGTCATGTAATTTAATTTCTTTATTTGCTTCTGGCTAGTAGTATTAAACTCCTGGCCTCTGGAACATACATACAAGCTCGGGTTTTTTTTTTTTTTTTTTTGTATTAACATATTTCCTTTTGAAACTGTGTGAGGCTTTTCTCGAAACTAATGGATTTTTTCTCCCCTTGTCTGGGCCAAATGTATTCAAATCTTAACTCAGTTAAGTCAGAAGATGCCTATCGTCTCAGCAGGGAATCCCACCCTTTATTCCACAAATCAGCATCCTTTTTATATGACTTTCTGATCTCCAAAGTAAAAGGAATGCTTTTTTTTTTCAGTTTAACTCTGACGCTGATATTGCAATGCTCTTTGATAGCCAAGAACACAAGAACTGACTTCAGCAGCGACTGAAACTTCATCAGGAACTAAAAAATTAAAAGGGGGGTGGATGGAAGGGGGAAAAACGGCAGAAAGTGAGACTGCTGAAACAACCCTTTGAAATTTCCCAAATGATGTTTGTTGTGCCAGTTCCTTAAAGCGACTGCAATACCTTTAGCATAAAACATGTCTCTTCTGGGGCAGGGGGTAGGGAGGGGGTTTGAGGGGAGAAATGTTATTAACAATTTTTTGTGATGCATAGAAGGAGTAAGTTTCATTTGAACCTGTAATGGTTCCACCTATAAACCTTTGTAAATGTATTTATTGGGATTTAGTAGGGTTCTTTAATATCTTCTTTCTGGTTTGCTTGAATAGTCCTTTATTTCAAAGGAACAGCAGAGGAGACATAGAAGACCAAAGCCTGGAGGAATGGATTACCTCAGAAAATAAGCATCATCCCTCCCTTATCCACCCAAAAAACCCACACGCATAAGGAGTGAAAGCAAGAATTAGAAACTCTCTCTGGAAAGGGACCTGAGAGCCATTAACGGGAAAGGAGGGTAAATCTTTTCAGTTCCTCAGATGATGGGCCAGATCCTCAGCTGACTTAAGGGTGTGATGCTGTATCACTAGCTGAGTTTCTGACCCAAAATCCTCTAATGTAGGTTTGAGAAGGATTTTCCAGCCCCTAGAGCATATTATTAGGGGCCTCGCAGTGTCTCTCTTTCTCTGGAGCGTTATATTTTGGTAGCACCGTTCACCTGAAGCTGCTAAAGCCATTTACAAACAATGGACTGGATTACTCCCTCCTCCAGCAAGACTGCGAGAAGGAGGAAAACAAAACATGGAGTCCCGTTGTGGGGATTCCCCACATTGTTTTACCAGGGTAGGGACAGTGCTTGCTCCACTCTATTACGGAGTAGGCCACAGGACTGATCCCCTCCCCCTATGACTGCTTGTGGGGAATCAGAGTGAGGGCAGGGCCATCCATGTGAATGCCCTGTGCCGGCCACAAGAGCTTTGGCCCTAGCCCCACTCTGTCCTGGTATTGGGGCTACCTTAACAGTGCCACCCTTCCCCACGTACTCCCCTGGGGGGTACCCTGCTAAAAGTGCGTCCAGTACCTGGTGTTTCAGAGGCAGCTGACCTCTGACAGGCACAATGGACAGCCCTAACTGCAACAAGAAGCAAGTTCATCATTGATACTTACCAGCATGAGTGCATGTGTTTAACTTTACTTACATGAGTAGTCTCATAGAAGCCAGTGGGACTGCTCATGTGCTTAAAGTTAGGCAGGTGCGCAAGTGTTGGCAGGATCGGGCCTTAGACTTTAAGCTCTCTGGTTCAGAGACCATGTATTAAAATCTTCAAAAGCACCCAATTTAGGAACCCAGGTCCATTTTCAAAAGTGACTTAGGCATTTAGGATTCCAATTCCTGTTCACACTTGCAAGTTAGAGTGCATTAAAGCAGACACGGGTGCCCTAACTCCTGAGGTGTCCACACTAGCAAGGCATGTAGAGCGCCTGGCCTCTGCAGCTGGAGCGCTCCTGGTAATCCACCTCCATGAGAAGCATAACGCTTGTTGCGTCTTGGCTGAAACGCCCCAGCATCAGTGTGAACAAAGTGTTGCATTACTGCCCTGTGATTGGCCTCTGGAAATGTCCCATAATCCCCTGAAGTCCAGTGGCCACTCTTCTCATTGTTTTGAACTCGGCTGTAGGAATGCGGCTATGCCCTTTTAAAGCTCCATTTCTGACAGCCAGCTGCTTATCTGCTCCGGGACAAAGCAACCATTACTGTGGAATGCTGCTGTTGTGAGTGTGTGTGTGGCGAGGAGGGGGGGTCTGCTGCTGTCTGAACTTACAAGACAGCATGCTGACATGCTCTCAGCCCCCCCAAACCCACTGTCTCTCCCCCCACATACACGCAACACACCCCCTGTCACACTCCACCCCACCTCCGCCATTTGAAAAGCACATTACAGCCACTTGCACACAGGGAATAGCTACCACAATGCCCTGCTCTTTGTGGCGTTGCAAGAGCTGCTAATGTGGCCACGCCGGTGCGCTCGCAACTGAGAGTGTAAACACACGGCAATGTTTTCCCTGCTGCGCTCTCCGAAGGCTGGTTTAACTCCCAGCGCTCTACATCGGCAAGCATAGCCAAACCCTTAATCCCCTCTGTATGTCGAGTTATCTCTGCTTGAGTTACTCCTCTCAAGTTCGAGCGAGTGTGGCCACACAGCCAAACAACACCTGAATTGCTGTGTCTGCACTGGTACCGTACTCACTCATGTGTGTGTCTCTAGGACTTCTCAGGGCAGTTCCCAGAGTAAGCTGCCGGAAGCTGAGCTGCTCTATGAATTCTTTCTAGCATGCTGAACAATATTGTCTCATTGTTTCCTTTGTGATGGCTCTTCAAAGCAAGGGGCTACAACACCCATCAGCCTGTTCCCCGCTGTCCATCCTCTTCCTCCTATGTTTCCCATCAGTCCCTTCTTCATTGCACTTCCCCTTCCCCTGACTATGTAAGCGGAAAGGTCCTGAAGTAGGAGGTGGCTGAGCTATATGTGGCAGGGGCAGCCACATGACAGCCGGGAACTGGAGAGAAACCCCAGGAACAGTGGACAGAGCTGCAAGTGGAACAGGCTATGAGTGCCACACATCCCCGCTGGGTGCAGGTGTGTGGGGGACTGATAGGGAAGCAGCAGCAGCTGGGTAGGGAGCCAGCACAGAGGGGCCCCAGGGAGAGATACTAATGGAGCCTGGCTGGGAAACCTGAAAATGCTTATTTGCCTGAATAGAGACTGAGCTATGGAGAGCATCCCAAGCACTAGGCCAGAAGAACCCTGACTCTCGATTGGACTGCCCCAGAGACCCAAAGAGGAACTGCTATGGCTCACTGTGAATGCTAACTGTTTATGCCTCTCTACCTAGGGTATCTGGAGCTTTCCCTTTCCTGTCAGCCTTAGGAAATCCGTTGCCTTCGCCATGTGTCTGAGTGGTGTTGGGAGCCACCAGGATTAGCACCTACAAGGCTAGCTTCTGAAGCACCTACAGGGCATACATCAGAGACATGGTCCATTGGACACACTACCGGCATCCTAGGGGCTTGGGTACAGAGTAACCCCAGTAGTTACACCTTGTACTTCCCCATCAGTCTGTCTGTATCTGTTTGTTGTCTTTTGTCTTAGACTGTAAGCTCACTGGGGCAGGGACTGTCTTTTTGTTCTGTGTTTGTGCCAGGGGGTTCTGGTCCATGACTAGGGCTCTGGGGTGCTATGGTAACACAAATAATAAAGAGTAATAATAAATGCTATTTTGGTTCATGTGTTGAGGGACAATTCTGAGAAACATCTGCTCATCTCTGGGGATACAATATGGAAAAGATTGAGAGACTCTGGTCTACATGGTCTAGAGTGAATAAGGCTGGGGTCTAAGGTGAGTAAGAAACTTGATCTCGAGAAAACATTAGGGCTCATTTAAATCAATGGAAGAGAGGAATCTAAATACTTTTGAGGGTCTGGGCCTAGGTTTTTATCTTTTAAGAAAGCAGCAATTTTAACATGAGTCTCTATCTTAAATTGTTTTCAGATTTGAGAGAGAGTTGAATTTTGCCACATTTAAATGACCTATCCTTGGCCTCTGGTAGGGAAATGGCCTACAAAACTGTGAGGACACAATGGAGGAGTGTGCATGTTTCTTCTACAATTAATAGATCACATGCAAATGGAATGTTTCCAGTGAAAGTTTGCAAAATGGGAATGCCAACACTTACTACCAGCTCTGCAGAGCTAAAAGGTTTTCCTGTAGATAACATTTTTCATTTGGTGCTGGTGTGTTTCACGTTTATTGAGCCCCTGCAAAATGTCTGTAAATCAGAGTTGTATAGATTTGTCATATATCCAACCTGCAGAAATCAGCAAGTCACAAGGATTTAGAGAATGGTGTGAAATCACTTTGAATGGCAGCATCAGAGGAAAAGATTCAACCTGAATTCCTCCTGCAGCTTCGACTCGGTAGAGTGGCATTTTTCATTTGCTGTCTTTAAGATTGTTGGGTAGTGTTGCTGTGAGCTGTTAAACAACTGCTGTGTTCCATTGCAGAGAGGGCTGCAGCTCTGTGGGAGGTGGAGTGATTCCTTTGTATGTGTATCAGTGTGAGTTTCACAGCTGCAACTGAGGGCAGAATTTGCTCAGTATCTCTGAAAATTAGGCCACTTACTTGAGGGCCTAAATGTGGATTGAGGTTTCTAATTTTAGACACCCAAGTTTTAAAATTTTAGGCTGTGGGACTTGCCCAAAGTCATCCAGCAAGTCAGTGGCAGAGCCAGGAAAAGAACCTAGGTGTTCTGCCTCCTTGTCCTCTGCCTTAAGCACAAGGTCATCCCATTCCCTCAGTGACCTCAGCTGAAGCTTGGCACGCTGAGAAGACGGCTGGGGTCTTCTTGCACACTAAACCCAACAACAGAAATGAGATCGAAGTATTACAGCCCTCAGGAGACTAGACTATGATGTGCCAGAGGCAGAGAATAGGTGGGGACAAGGTGCACCAGGGCTCGATGTCCCTACAATGGCAGGGAAATGATTAAGTGAGATAGAGCCAGATAATCCTGGCAAATGACCCTCACCACAAGCTGCACAGGAGGGTGAACCTGCCCCCCACCCCAAGGTCACTGCCAATCTGACCTGGGGGAAAATTCCTTCCTGACCCCACATATGGCCATCAGTTAGACACTGAGCATGTGAGCAAGAACCAGCCAGCCGGGGACCTGAGAGAGAGAATTGCCACTGTAACTTTTGATGGGTGGCTGAGTTTTGTCACATATTGCCATGTGGTGTTCCACAATTGGATATGAATTCATCCATGAGCACTGGAAGAATGTATGATTGACTCAGTGGACCTGCATGGCTCAGAGGGTGAATTGCTGTTCTTTTTAGAACCAGGGTTAGGGCAATGCTAGGATACCTCATGTGACTGATCATCTGCTTGTGTGGTTCCCTAAGCAGTTGCTGAGTTGTACCTTGCTGCACCCCAATCCTTAGTGAGAGGGCATGGATTTGATTCTGGTGTTTTTCTCACTGCCCATTGCAATTTGTAATGCCTTGGGTCTGGCCATATTTGGTGTGTGTGCTTGGAACCGAGGGACCACCTGGCCTTCCCATCTTGGGTCAGGCAGTGAGATACCCTGTAGAGCTGCTTGATCAACGACTACACACAAATATTGGGGGCAAGAAACAAGGATTTGGGATTGGTTTTTCTGTCACACTGACCATTGCAGCTCCTCAGCTGAGCTTTTCCTGCACCTCTTGGGGAGATGGTCTGCGACATCATTCCCTCTCTCCTGCTCCTCTTCTGTGCTACTCAGCTTGGAGGCTCAGGGGCTCTTAGCAGACGTGGTGAAGTTGTGTTCCTCCCGCACTGCGTCTGCCTTGGGATGGTGGGGAAGCATGTGGATTCCTCCAGCCATTGCACAGCCCTGCAGCATAGCCATCTGCTCAAAAAGGACCTGGGGCAGACAAGCATAGAAGTGCCTTCTTTTGGGCACCAACAGTCATGCCCCCCTGAAGGGTTCCTTCACAATAGATTGAAAACGATTGAAAGTTAAAAACAAATGAAACAAAAGAAAAACCAAACAACCCAAAGCATTGCGGTTGTTTTTTAAGGCATTTGAAAGGTATTTATTTGAGGTCAGTTTTCCCTGCCCCACTAACTGTCCTCTGCCTTAAGCACAAGGTCATCCCATTCCCTCAGTGACCTCAGCTGAAGCTTGGCACGCTGAGAAGACGGCTGGGGTCTTCTTGCACACTAAACCCAACAACAGAAATGAGATCGAAGTATTACAGCCCTCACCAAGGCGGCAAAAAATACATTATAAATGTGTAAAGATGGCAGCTGGCCAGCAGAGTCCAACAGTAGAGTCTTGCTCAGAGAAAGCTTCCTATTAAGTTCTATTGCCAGGGAGCATTAGCTAAGCAGTTTTCAGGTTAAAACTGGGGTTTTTACACTAGCAGACTAACTGGACCACTTTAGAAGTAAATTCCACTTTCCCCTGCTATCATGTGTGGCAATATACCTTCTCTGAAACATCTAGTTTAGCTGGATCTCAGCTCACTTCTATTCCCTCTAATGAGCATGAGATGTTTTTACAGAGCTCTCAGATTTAAAGCACTTTATGAGGAGCCCAGCCTCCTTAATCCAACCTTTTACACGTGTTTGAATGTGTGCATCAGGAGGTTATCCAGGATTTAATTCCATCCACCAGTGAAAGGGCAGAGGTCCTACAGCTGTCATATAGAAGAAGACTGGGCGATGCTGAGGGCTACCTGAAACATAGTGCAGTAAAAGTAGTAAAGTTATTAAATCAATAACTATTGAGAAAAATATCCCAGTTGTGACTTCCTGCAGAAGGGTCATTCATAAGGCCATCGAAGAAAACTTTCACAAAGTGAGAATTGGTTAGGCTTAACAACTCAGAGTTCTTGTAAAAGGACTGTAATATGTTTATGGTAGACCCAAGCCTTCTGATGGGGACAGTTTAGTGTGTGGGAAGCAGCCTAGCTGTAGGTTTGAAAAGAGCTGCTTTTGCTGGAGATCTACACAACTGTGAATCCATTTTTGTTCAAGGTAACTGCAGGAATTATGTTGATAAGGCAAATAAAATAGACTGGGAAATTATATTCCTTAGTCTCTATCTAGTCATTTCTCTCCTAATGAATGATCTGACCCACTCCAGAAGTCCAAACCCTTCTTGACCGCTCAGAATTTTGGACAATAATATCACAGAGCAGGATTATAATAAATAAATAAATAAAGCCTGTAATTTACCAAGGAACCCTTTCAAAGCGTTAAACTATTCATAGCTTTATGACTACATATTAATCTGCTCTCATTTATTGCTTTGTAAGGCTATTTTGACAAAAGTTCATTATCAAGACTGCTAAATGCTTTTAAAGTATTGATTGGAGGAATTATTACATCACAGTGATAGACACAGTGTGTTAAGATGGATTATATGGCTCGGACCATCTGAAATTTCTCCCCTTTTAATTGGATCAATCCCCAGAATAAACGAAGTTTAATTTAATTTTGAGGAAAATTGAGCAGTTGTTTTCAAGTCTCTGTCAATATGCATTATTTCAATTACATGATGATAAGCACACAGAGGGTTTGCAGACAGGCTGAGCGGACACAGAGGCTACACACTGAATAAGATCTCCACACTCGGTAGGCTTCACTTGACCTTTCCAGGACTGTTTCTATTTCCCAAAAGTAGAGTGTTAAGAGACGCGCTCCCTGCTAAAGCAATTTGGGTAGTGCTGGATTTACAGACAGAATGCTAGTCCCACTGAAGTAGCTCTACAGGGGCACAAGTGGAGGACACATTCCCTAAGGGGCCAACTTTTCCCTCATTACAAAATGTTACGACTCTTTGCACTAAAACAGAGCCTCTCAATAGAATATCTCTACATGCTTTATGAGCATTCGTTCAGCTTCACCGTCCTGCTGTGAGGTGGGTGCAGCAAGTGTTATAGTACATATTTTAAACTTAGGTAAACTGAGGCATCGAGATGTTTGGGCACTTGAGATACCTTGTGCTTGATTTTCAGATGTGTAGAGCACGTGCAACTTCGGTGGATTTCAACGGGAGCTGCAGTGGGCTCAGCATTTCTGATCATTAGGCTGAACGCCCAGAAATGGAGGCACCCAAACTGGGAGGTCACGTTTGAAAATTTTGGACTAAGCCGTCATAAAAAGAGTCAGTGGAAGAGGTAGGACTAAACCCCAGAAATTGTGATGCTTAGTCTCTTGAGCTAACTCTTAGGCACCAGTGCCCTAGGTTTCAACTTACACAGCTACCTCACGTTAAAGTCTACGCTCCCTGCAGCTTTAGAATGTCAGTTAAAAAGCGTTAGCTAACGTGTTTTAACAGCACACCTTTAAATTACAGACAAGGCCTGAATCAGCACTGAACCAATGTCCCTTCACGCTGGTAGGGAACAATAACATGGTGGATTTTTGGTTGAGACTTAAAACCAAAGGCTTGGATCAAATTCTCTCTGTAACCAGCATTAGATTCTGGTTCCTGTCCTTTTTTTTTTCCAAAAGAAGGGATAGCTTGTTATCTCTGATGTCAAAGACAAATTTCCATTAGGAGTAATTACATTCCATCTTTGTAAAATTCCTCCTGCATTTTTGAATGGATACAGTATTCTTCTTCTCTTCTTGTACTGTTACTGTGCACTGTTATATTTCTGCTGCATCCCATGCCAGAGCTAGTTGCTGTGATGGAAACAGAGCTGCTCTGTGATAATTTATGAGTCTCATATGTTGACCTGGTTATTAGGTTGTTTACTGGGTGAATATATTGGTTTAGTTTAATAGTAAGCTGTAAGGAAAACAAGCAGGAAGGAAGAAGAATGGCTCCAGATAAGCCATGTCTCAGCAAACACTTGAGGGTTGTAAGCAGATAATGTCAGGTCAGAAAAAGGACTATAGCTGGGTAAAAAAGGACTAGTTCTCTCTGTGGGGAGGCCATTGCTGGGGAGCTGCTTCAGCAGAACAGACTGACACCTGGGGACTTGCTGGGGTGTTTGAAGATGTTAGGTCTACCCAACCTACCATCAGGGGATGATAAGTCTTTGGGTAAGATAGACATGTGGAAGACTGTTGTTTTAAAATCCTTTTTCTCTTATGCTCGGTTCCTACTGTTAAAATAAGTGATACTTTGGATTAAGAAGGGCACGTGTGACTGTATTCTCCACTGGTCACAGACTCCTTAAAGGAAGATACACTAGGAGCTGCTGGGTAAGTATGGTTTATACACAAGGTGCTGTAGCCCAGATCCTGATCTACGCGTGAGGGAGGTGAGGAATTCCACCCCAGGACAGGCAAAGGCCCAAAGCCTGACACCTGACAGGGAGCATTCAGACAGGCCAGGACGGGGACAGAGAAGCTGTCTGTAGCTCTGTAACCCATCACTGGTGCATTTTAGTGCTGGGTGAAGTGATTCCTGTCCTAGGAGTACTAGGAGTGGGTGTTTGCAAAGCACTTTGCGAATCTTCAGAATGCAAAGCATTATATGGATGCAGTACATGATTATTTAATAATAATTAACAGACAAACAAGTAAACAAAACCTTCTGAAGTACCAAGGCCTCAGTAGGTCAGAATTGCTTTTTTAAATCAAGGGGTGAAATCAGCCCCAGAGCAGAGATCTCGTACAAGGCCCTAAATATTTTTACCTCAGAAATCACGTGCCTACTTCATGAGGGGTTCTGCCCCACTCCACCTGCAGGCATGGAGGGCCATCGATGGATGGAAGAGGCTCCCCATTGAAGGGGCAGGGGAGGCTCTGGAGTGGCACTCCCTGAGTGTGCATCGGGGGCAGTTGGAATAAGGCTGAGAGCAGGTGGAGAAGTAGCCATGAGCTCTATCCCCATGTGGGCAATACTTGGTGCTGTGGCTCTAACAGTGTTCACAGAGTGGCTCCGTTGGCCTGGTTTCAGTCAATAGGAACACCACGCAGGATCTTAATGCACTTTACATTGCCATAAGGATTCTTACCTTTCTCTTTTAAGAAATAACCCAATCCCTAAGAACAGTGCAACCAAAAGTCAGGCAGTGCAAAAGCTCAGAATCTTCCCTCACTTACACCCCATGGGAGGTCATTGAAAGCAGTGGGCTTGAGGAGAGCTGGTCAAGAATTTTCTGTTGGGAAATTCTGATTTGACAAAATCAAACCGTTTTGCAGGAACATATTGATGGAAAATTATTGAAATAATTCATTTCCATAAGCTTGAAACATTTCATTTTGACTTTATCATTTTAACTTTTTTGTTAATATAATTATTTATAATTAATATATAGTCAAAATTCATGTAACTTCTCCAGTCATGTCAAATGTAATAGCGGAGAGTTGGGAGCCATCAACTCGTTGAATACACTGCACCATATGTCTCCTAAGTACTCCTTCCAGCAGCCTCCTACCCATGTTAAACGAGAAGGTAATGGTACAGATCTCAAGATACCCCCAGGAGAAAACTCATAGGGGAGAGGAGCAATTGCCCACAAATATCCTTTATGTTTTCTACAAAGGATGAAAACAGAGCCTCTCAAGAGTGACTCCATCCACCTCTGCTAGGTTTCACAAGCAAGACAGCAAAATCTCCCCAAGGTGCTGACAGATCTAATATGATCAGCATGTATGTATCACCCATTGCTGGAGCGTACCTGGGAAATGCTGTAGACTGATTTCAGTGGCCTCCCATGTGTGTAAGTGAGGGGAGAATTTGAGCTTTTGTTACAGATCTTCCTCTGTGCTGATCAACAGAGGTTATGAGTCTCTTATAGTCCCCAGCTACAGAGGTTTAGCTCAAGGTGTAGCAGCTCATCATTTAGCTGTGAAGGACTGGATCAATACCTGGTATGCCAGCCTGGAGGGGGCCATCACATATGCTTTACCTTTGTCCACTGCTTGGAGGAGATCATCAACAACCACAACTAAAGTGGTGTCTGCCTTATGCTCAGGCCTACAGCTTGAATGGCAGGTGTTAGCACTCAAGAAACTGCCATTGTTTCCCTGGCAAAGCTACTCCAGTGCACTCTGGCCCAGATTTTTCCTGCACAAGGCAGAATGCCTCTTGAGCGGTGGGTGGAACATTCTGAGCAGTGGCTCTTACTACATATCTGAAAACATGCAGCTAGCACTCCCTCCTAGGGCAGCCCTGCCAGCACTTAGTACTGTGCAGAGAGCGACAAAGCCATGGCCATGCCCCAACCTGCCAGGACACACCACTTCTGCAGGCAGATCCGAATGACCCTATTTCCCCCTTGTCCTCTCCGGCATGTTACAGTCAGATAATGGCTGCCTCGTGTGGACAAAAGGATTCCTGGAGCACTCTTTCCCCTCTAGCACATCCACACAGGACTCTACACAATTTGGCTTCAACATGAGACTGAGAGCTGAGTTCTTTGAGAGTACTCTATTTATTTATTATTACGCATGGGGCAAAGCATGTTCATATCATTCAAGCAGAAGGGCAGGATTGGTCCGTCTTGTGCTCCATGCAGCAAGGGGGCGAGGCACAGAGTTGTGCCCCATCTTTACAGATTAGTTATTCATTGTAACAGCACCAATCCTAATGAATTTATTTGATATTTATGGGCTGTCACGTGCACTTCTGTAAGTCTTCAGCTCTAATTTAGGACAATTAAAATGAAGTGTTAGTGAGCAATGTTTCCCCTGCATTGCACGGTCTGTAACGTTTTCTTTTTAAAGGAGGGCTTCAGATTTAGCCCGCTCGCACGGGTGATGTTATCATCGGCGAGATTTTACAGCTTGATACTGCAAGCTTAATGAATTAATTCAGCAGATATAATTTTCATGGGTCAGTGTGTTGGGCTGGCCAGCAGATCTGTCTAGATTAAGCCTTGGGAAAGATTAATTGAAAAATACCTGTATTGATTTGCTTAAAAACAATAAGCAGATATCTGCCAGGATGAAATGTATGAACAAGATGAATAAAGGCAAGCTGGCGATTTCTCACACGCTTCATAGTTCATATAGTAAATTAGACAATCTTTCATAATCACACATTGGGGGGGGGGAACCCAATCCATTTGTGTGTAAAATTCTAAGCCCTTTTGAAAATACAATTGAAACATAATTCCTCTGTGTTTCCCAGTTAATTATCATTTGCAATATTTCTGGCATCAAAGCTTTACTAGCATGGAGGGATCATTTCTTCCTCACAATACCACTTTCAGGATTCATTTATCTTGTCTGTTAGACTAATTATCCCCAAATTCGCCAATAGACTGTCACACTTACATGCTCCAATAAATGTAGTTTTAAATCAGCGGCTTACTTTGCTGCAGTGGTACAAGCTTTCCTGGATTGTGTCTAACTAGAATCATTCATCTGTGATCACAACACTAAAGGGAGAACAACAACATTAAGGTTTGTATGAATGATCATGCTTATTTATATGCAAATACGTCTGACAAATCAATAATGTATGATTTAGCTGTTCAGTGTGCATTAGTAGAAGTGCTGGCAATCCCAGGTGGCAGTCTCAAAAAGAACGTCAGCCCCTCCCACCCCCCTGTAACCATCTTCACCAGTCAAGTGGCTGAAAAATAGTCCTCAGCTATGCATGAGTGCAGAATTAAATACAGCCCCTTGTTGCCACATAGTCAATGAAGTTCAGGGAGGTGGGTGTCAGCATTGCGGGAATGGTCTCAGTGATTGGCAAGTGGGAAGATGCCCCCTGATGTCAGAGCTTTGGAGCTGGAACATAACAGGGTACCCCTGCCAAGAAGCATCCTTATGGTAAATGGCTTGATATGCCAGCATAATGCTGAGCACTGGGTGAGTGACAAGAGCTCTAAAGGAAAGCCGTCATCAAGAAACCAGGGGAAGATGGCTCAGGCAAGGGGAAAGCACTCAGGTGGGAGTTTCTGACTTTCACAGTCTGGGGCCACAAGCTGCCTGTTCATCCAGACCTTCCTGTATGTGAAATATAATAATGCTTTGCATGTACACAGCCCTATGCCTGGCATGATGGAACTGGACTCCTGCATCATGCTCCCTTGGCTGGGCCATCCAGAATTCAGCTGCTAAAATTATCTCCTTCGCCTATTCATGTGACTGAGTCCCTTTCCCTTTCAAGTCCCTCCTCTGGCTTCCCTTTACACACCATGTCAAGTTTAAATGTCACATCTTCGCCCTCAAGAACTTGTACTGCTCTGCTCCGGCACAGAGCTCAGATCTTGTCTCTCGCCATAGCTTTCCTTGCCCCCTTTGTGTCCTCAGTACTCTCAGCCTCACCACTCCCTTTGTTTCTTTCTCTTCTGTGCGTGGACTGAACCTTTCTATCTTTGTGCATCAAGCCTTGAGCCTCTCTTCATTCAAATTCCCCCTAAGAAGTTGCTTTTTCCATAATGCCCCCAAAGATCAACTCTCTTCAAAAATAGAATGGGCCAGATCCTCAGCTGATGTAAGTCACCAAAATCAGTTTTCACCAGCTGAGGATCTGGCCCAATAGTTTCCACATTCTGGTGTGCACTAACACACGGTGTAGACATGTCCTTGGTTGACACACCTCCTCTTGTTCCCCAGCACATCACGGCTTATCTGGATCTGGCTTGTACTGTAGATTGTAAACTCCCTGGGGTCTCATACCATCTTGTACAGTCCCACCCACATTGGCAGCACTAAAGAAATAATAAAGTAATATGAGTAGGTAAATATGTATGCCCATTTTGCAGATGAGCACCCATGCACTGAGGGCCAAATATTGGCCTGGGGTAAATGTGTGCACTTCCACTGAGCCAGTGGAGTTGTGCTAGGATAGTGGTGAATTTGGTGCTAAGCTCATGCAAAAAGTTTGCGCCAGGGTCCTGACTCCAAATCCTGCTCCTTAACCACAAGATTAATCGCTTTCTAAAGGTCTCATTGATTAAACAGAACCTACTGCTATTTCCTCCTCAATGAATGCTGTATTAATCTCTTACACTAAAGAGATTTATGTAAAAAGTAAGGTACTGGAGCAGGAAAAAACCCAATAACTGTTTTTCTTCATGTAGACCAACCTGCCATCCCAAGGTCCTCGGTAGCTCTGCCACAGCCCCAAAGGGTCCCTAATTCCTTCACCCCAGGCCTTTACAGCTCCTCACTCCACCCTCAGGCCCTATGTAGGAGCCTTTGACGCTCTGGATGAGGGGGGCTGGCTAGGGAGACTCTGTTCACTCTGTTTTTTAACCAGTCAAAAGACTCTGGTTGCCGTGGAGCAGTGTGAGATCGTCTCATCCTCTGTCTGCAGACCCCTCAGCCACCACCAATCAGAATTGAAGATGGAGAAGAAAATGTGGGTTCCCAGGGATGGCAATTCAAGGCACTAACAGCCATGTGGGACAGCCAAAGCCCACCTGAGCAGACAGCTGGGCCGTGCACTGTCACCCACTGCTATGCCTCATTGACCTTTTAGCTTTGCCAGCAGGGCCTGGATCCCAATAGGTCCCTGCCTTAAATCTCTCCCCCACTTCCCTGTCATCTATGGAATGTGGATGCAGCCGAATATATTGTTGCATTATGCAACAGGACACTCCCACTTAAAGATACGTGACCTAGACCATCAGTTATCTATACATTGGTGTAAAAGTCAAGCCAGGACCAGGGCAGGGGAACATAAAGTGTCTGTGAACCCCAGGTGAAAAGAAGTCCAGCTTTAGACTGATGCTGCACAGTCCACCCTGTGCTTGTACTGTTTGAAAATGGAGATAAATTGCTTGGTTATTACCAGCATCTAAAGAAACATTCAGAAATCCATGAAAGAAAGAAATCCCGGTGTATGGGCTAGTGGGTGGGAGTGAGGGGAGGAATAAGTTTAATGGCTTGCATGAATTGTCAAGTAAACCCTCTACAGAGACTTCAGGATCTTCTGTGGCACATTCTCATTCTGACACAGAAGCGACATTTATAGGTCATAACTCTGAGGAGCAGTTGGTCTCTCTGGCACTATTACACTTAAATGTGAAGGGCTTCATCTGCTGACTATCACAGTGGAAAAGGCAAGCGGAGCAGTTAAAGTAACAGTTCAGGAAGATCCCTTAGGGATGAAATGAGCGAAAGAGAATAATCAAGCATTTTCACAACTTGGTCCTTCAGTGAATTAGTTTCCAGAGGCTAAACTGCCTTTAGATTTTCCCGTTTATTTTTTAATCCACATAAATAGAATATGGAGCTGTTTCTCCCATTATAATCATAATTATAATTCACTATTTAGCTAACTATATACATATATACATGGTCTAAAACAGTATGTGCGTGTCTGTGTGTGTGTGCATATACATATGTACACACAAGGATGCACACTATTAAAAGAACCAGTAGGAGATTGTATTCGCTTAAAAATGGAGCATCTGCACAGCCAATAATTTCATTACAGGGGAAAGCAGGAAACAGTGTTTCTCAATGAAGCCCAGATTGGGAGTCTGGTAATTTGCATTGGAATTTTAATAGGTTCTTACAAAATGAGATGAGTGCACATAAGTTCTCCTCTGACTGTGGTATAATAAAGAGGATATGTCACTGCAGAATAGCTTTGCACATGAAAATTGTACATAGTCTGGGATTACAGTATTCAGAATAACAGCCGTGTTAGTCTGTATTCGCAAAAAGAAAAGGAGTACTTGTGGCACCTTAGAGACTAACCAATTTATTTGAGCATCCGATGAAGTGAGCTGTAGCTCACGAAAGCTTATGCTCAAATAAATTGGCTAGTCTCTAAGGTGCCACAAGTACCCCTTTTCTTTTTGGATTACAGTATGTTACTTGAGAGAGACACTCCATCAGCCCTGCAAGAGGAAATCAGGTACAGAAACATGCTCTAGGTTATACTATGTCATGCTCCTTACTAGTCACATTTATCACTGGAATGACTAATGCAGTGCCCCCCACACAGACGAAACTAATTGTTTTAAATAATATGGTGTCTGTGTCTTGTTAATTCTCTAAGCTCCACCACACAGGGAGCAGACTAGGAACGCAGCCTCATAGATGATGCCTGCCTAGGCTTATAGGAACCAATACTCATACAGGGTCTGACCCAAAGCTCATTAAAATCAGTGAAAAGACTTGGGAGGGAGCCAACATTCTTGCTACTTACACAGATGTCCTTAAATTATGCTTCTTTTGCATGATCCCAAACTGACTTTGCTCGTTGTTGGATACCTCTCCAGCTGTTACAGAATGCTCTGTTTCTGGGTAACACCTTTCCGATGAGCACTGTGCATTCCACAGGGACTTCCAAAGGGTGCTACTGTGCTGTGGGCTGTCCATAGGCAAAAGTTTTCTTTGCCGGTCTTCAGTATGGCAGATACTGGATTAACAAAATGAGAGTGCAGATACCAGCATACCCTAGGAAAGACTCAGGAGAGATGTTAAGGGTGCGCGTATTTCTGTTTCCTAACAAACTATACGTGAAAGTTCAACTTCAGATTGGTAGATTTATGCAGTTTATTTTTATCAGCTGTGAAGAAGTTCACTGGAATGGGAATATGTACATATTTTATTGACTTTGGGGAAAGATTTTGTCAAAAGCACACACTTACAAATACACAAATACTCACACTCACATAGTACAGCTAAAATCTCGGCCTGGGTATCCTATGTTTGCAGGGTGCTTACCAATATGAAATATTAAAAGTGCCATATCCTTTCCTTCTCATAGTTCTTCATATTCAGTATGGCCAGTCAATTGATATGTAAATAAAGTGTACCATCACTCTATAAACTAAGGATACCCTGCATTATTTAAGCTCTGAAAGCGATGCATCATCCGTTATGTGGCTCATTGGTGGAGCCCTGCTGAGTATTTGGCAATAAAGCCTCAGAGTGCCTCATCAGAAACAGCAGTTGGTCCAGGGGAAGTTCATTTATGCATGAAATATTCACAGAGCAACAATGCAAACCTTAAACATCAGTAATTGTTGGGTTTCTATTGCCTCTAACTAGTGTCTCTAAATTATTGTAAAAGACCGGCCAATTTACAAATTACATATATTTGTCATGCTCTTGTACCTTTAGTGAACTACCCATAATGGTGATAGCATTTTTAATGTACACACAATCACCGAGCCTTCTTTGGCAAGCTAGCCAAAACTGGTTCATTAAGGGAAATAGCTGGCCAGGTTTCTGGAGAAAGTCACTGGTATATTAGCTGACTCATTGCTTGTGGTTGTTCTAACTGTTTATACTCAGCTCTACGATGTGTAATAAATTTCTTGTAAGATGGTCCTTATGCATACCCCCGGCCCCCGCTGTAATTCCATCTACTCGCTACAGTCACAAAGAGTTTATGATACCATGTGAGTGAGTCTGGATCTCTCTCATTGGTTCCAGACTTACCCTACGCAATTTGACCGAGTCTCCATTTTGATATGATGTTGTGGCTGATGGCATAGTTATTCTGCAGCATCTGGGATGAAGCACTAGATCAAATCTCTAGGATCAAAACAATGAGGCAAATTAATCCCTCCTGTAACCCTGTCAAAGTCAGTGGAGTTACAGCAGGGATGAATGTTACCTGGCAAGTTAGACTAGGACATTGTGGTTTCTATTTGTGCTGCTCTTCTGATGGTGTCTTGCCTTCCCTGCTGAAATGATTAAACATACAAGTGAGCTACCCTGGGATTAACAGACAATGCTGATCTAGGCTTTGTGAAAACGCTGCCCATTTCAAGCTTAATATTTTTCTACTCCATTTTATCTAGGCCTTGCAGATCTTGGAAAGCACAGGACCATCTTTTAAACGGTATCCTTTATAGGACTGGAGGTTCTTGGTTTTGATTGTCCATATGTGGAGCGGACCCTCATGTGGGTTTATAGGATCTTGCCTCCACTTCTCTTGCCTCCTTGCCCTGTCTATCCTGAATGCAGCCATGCTGGTATGCTAATGCAAAGAGATTGCTGCAGGTGCGCGGTGAGAGAGCTAAGTGCTGCCACAGTAAATGACACATTCATTTAGTATTTTCAAACTCATTAATATCATACCCAGCAAGACCCCAAAGAACAACCGGTGGATCAAGGGGTAAATTAGTACTTGCAATCTCTGATCTGTCAGCAGATTAAGTTGTGAGTTTCCATACAACAGAGCATTCTCTCCAAATATGTATAAGGAAAGCATTGCCCTGACAACATCTTTCCACTTGCCTGTTGATGTTTAACATCTGTTTTTCTGTGCCCTTCCATTTAATGAAAGATGGCATCACCTATCAGAAATCTCTTCCTTGTCCCACAGGGGAGGATGTAGTTTCCTATGATAGCACATTCCTTTATGTTCTACAATGTGTCCCTCTAGGAACAAAACTCCCTTCCCCTCCAACCCAGAATTTTGGGCAAAACTCCCAAATTCATAAAATACAATATCCCTGCCCTAGGCATATTGGTCCATCATGAGCAGTTGACAGCTCTAGGTCTGATGGTGGGAGATGATGGTGTAGTTGCTGCTTGTGGAAGATGGGTAGTGCTGGCTTTCCTGGACGTCTCTGTACTGGGAGAAACCAAAGCCGGAGATCTGAACACCCCCAAAAGTTTAGAGGAGTTGGAATCTGGATCTGAACTTTAAGGCTTAGATCCATATCTACATACAATCAGGGTGAAAGAGTGGATTTGCAGGCAAGAGTTGCACACAACTGGAGGGCTTTTGCTTCTCTGCGATTCTTGAAATAGCTTAAGGTTATATAGAAAAGATCCATAGGTGAAACTCACCCTGTGGGACTTAAGCAGTGCATAGAGAGGAAGGATGGGCCAGTGGGTAAGAGTGCTCCCCTGCAGCTTGGGAGACCTGCATTCAATTACTTTCTCCCTGGGTAACCTAAGTCAAGTCACTTTGGCCCAGATGCGAGTTAGGTGCCTAAATACCTTTGAGGATCTGGGCCTTTGATTCTCTGCACTTCCATTTCCCATGTGTAAATTGGAGATAACAGAACTGCCCTAACATACAGGGGTGTCAGGATTAATACATTAAAGACTGTGAGGTACTCAAATACTATGATCATGGGGTGCATATAAGCACCTAAGACAAATTGGCTTTGCGCTGGCTCTCTGCTAAGAGGTGAATTTCACTCCATATAAAAGAACCACCAGTCTGAGCAAGAAAGAAGCTCAGAAGGAGAATCTGAGCAGCAAATAGCACCTTTTGGCCACCCAGCAGCAGATGACAGTAAAAGCTAATGTAACAAAAATGCTCAACTTTTTTATTCACTTTACAAAATGAGTTTCTTGACTGAGTTCCGAAGCTGGACGCTTTCAAAGACTCCTGACTCCTGGTTTCTCTTTGACTTGTTTTATGATGTTTACTGAAAGTTCAGAAAATTAAATCTTTTGCAGTTTCAGAAATGCACATGATGGATGTGTTTTGGGATTCAAATCAAGGGAGGGAGAATGCTTCTTTAAATTATTAGCTTGGCTCCTCTCCACCATGCTGCTGCTCTGTTAATTAAACAGCGGACATATGTTAAGGCTGTTTTACAAGCATCTGGAAAGAAAAATTAACATTTTTTATCACTGTCACTGTAATTTCTTAACTGTATGTATATGTGGACAATATGAAAATTGGTTTCATTAAAAAAGTTAGAGTGGCTCTCTTTCATTATAAAACAAGCCATATGAGGAAGGGGAATCTGAATGACTGATGAAGATTCTGGCTAGGTGAATATGTGGTATGACTTCATGCTTGATAAGACATTGGCCCACAGCTATGAAAATGTAATAGTGCATATTTATATCAAAGGAATAATACTGTGCATGTCTATAGGGCCTTCTGCTCAAAGATCTCAAGGCATTTTGCAAACAATAATGACACCACGTGTAGTATTTAGGAATTGGTTGGTAGTCCACTGGATGGTTTGTACGCCCTCTGGTAGCTGTCTTCTATGATTCAGGGGCCACTGCAGCCATGTGCATATGTAGCTAGGCCTCAGATGATGTATATAGTTCATTTGGACTCCGCTCTGCTCGTGTGGTTCCTTCCTGTTATATTTGTTTCATAAAGAGCAAAGGACATAACAGTTTTATAGAGTAAGGAAATATTATTGGCAAATAGGGAAACCTGAGGCCTAGCTATAATAAATAACTTGTCCAAGGTCACCTAGGAAGTCTGTTGCAGAGCAGGAAAAAGCAGCCTTCTCTCCTTACTCTCAGATCTGTACCCCAAAGCACAAGACTATCCTTCCCCCATCTTGCACTCTTCACGAAGTGCAGTTGTGGGGGCTATGCTAAGTGAACTCATTGGGAAGCTGAAGACACTTGGGTGTCACAACACAACTGAGGGTGTGTCTAAGGTTTTTTTTTGGTCACAGCTTGCAAATTCATGATGTCCTCCCTCAAACTTTACGAGGAAGAGTAACTTTCCATGCTTTATTCTAGGTGAGCATGAATTGATTTCTGATCAACTGCCAAATTGCATTGGAGCTCCCAGGGGAAGGCGTATGACACCCTCATGAATGCTGCAGGCATAGTTTATAATTGCCAGCGTAATGGACAGCAGACAAGTAGGTGATTGTTAATAATTCATGTAAAGGAGTTACAGAAAAAGAAGGGAGGTTTCTAAAGTTCTAATAAAACTAAGAGGAGCTGGGAAGGTTCGTGGCTTCTATATGTTTTATACTCTGCTCCCTTCTGCCCACATGTTAAGGTGGACATTTATTTACTGGATTAGAACTCAGCAGTTCCAGATTCCCAGTCCCCTGTTCAGCCCATTAGGCACTTTAACACAGTCAAAGCTACCACACAATATTAATAGCAAGGCCCATTAGTTGGACACCGAAGAAATAAATGATTAGGGTGTGGGAGAGCATTCTTAGGTTATATGTTGCATTGCACGGTGCCAATTAAACACATTCCTAAATTGACATATTGGATCTATTTAGTTTCCAGGACTCTCAAGCCACTGTTGCTAATTATGACAATATGTTGCTTGTCAATGAAGAATTGTCCAAATCCAAATTTCCTTGAGTAATGAGATACACTTAACTCCAGCTGGACAGAAAAGTTTCCTAGTCCCTAACAAAAGAATATGACAAGGTTTCAGCATGTATACTGAATTGCTCCATAATGGGCTTTGAAATTTGAAGAGTCAGGACCAAATGCTGCCTGACTTACTCACACAATAGTCCAGCTGAAGTTAATGGACTATGCATATGAAGAAGGATCTGATCTCAAGACTGCTGAAGTCAATGGGTGTTCTTCTATTGACCTCAGTGGGCACTGGATCAGGTCCAAGTTGAGCAGGATTTGGCTGTCAGCATACAACTATCTGCACAGCAAAGGGACAGCAAAGGCTTAAAGGCTCCAGCATCTGATTTTATCACTGCATTCAAAACAACACATCTCCATTTGGAATCTTTCACTATACCATAAAGTATAGAGAGAATTCACAGCTAGGCAAACTATGCAGCAAGCAGATTACTATCCAGACCAGATTCTTACCCTCTTACCCATGCCAAGTAGTATCTTAGGCGTGGTGTACACTTAAACCTTATACTGGCAAAGCTACATTGGCCAGAGGTGTGAAAATCCCTATACAAGAGTAAAAATAATGCAGGCAGAAGGCTGGCAGCAGAGTGGAGGCCATCCAGCTTACTGCATTGAAATGCAGCATGTACGATTACCTGCCTTGTGGGCAGGTGGCATATGTGTGCATTCGATGCAAGACACTTATAACCCTCAGAGACCAAGTACGGGCTCTTGAGATCTGGCTGAGCTGGAGGAGCTAAGGAGACAGAGAGGTATATAGATGAAAATTTCTGGGACACAGTAGAGCTGTGCAGGTCAAAATTATAACTGGGTTCAAAAATGAATTAGAGAAGTTCATGGAGGATAGGTCTATCAATGGCTATTAGCCAAGATCATCATGGACACAACAAGATGGTCATGGACACAACACCATGCTCTAGGTGTACCTAACCCTCATTAGTTAATAAACCTGTTCTGTTAATTCCCTCTGAAGCATCTGGCACTGGCCAGTTGGAAGACAGAATACTGGGATAGATGGACCATTGGTCTGACCAGTATGGCTGTTCTTTAGTTCTTATGGAAAAAGCGCACCCCTGACCGAGATAGCTAAGCTGACAAAACCCCCATTGTAGATGCAGCTATGCCAACAGAAGGGTGCGTCTGTTGGCATAGCTAATGTCATTTGAGAAGGTGGTATTCTTACTCCAGCAGAAAAACACCTCCTATTGGTCTACACTACATCTACACTTGCTGGATATAGCAGTATAACTGCTGGCATAGCCTCTGTAATGTAGACATAACCTTACTCCCTCTGAAGTCCTATTGAAATCAGTTGGAGTGGCTTCATAGGAAGATACTATTCAGTGAGCGTAAGGCTTCACTAGAAATGCTGCAGATGCGCCACCATTATGCTTCAGTGTAGACACTACATACAGTGGTGGGAGGGATTGTACCATCACTGTTGTTAATCCTCCTCCCCAAAAGGCAGTTGCTAGGTTGATGGAAACATTCTTCCATCGTGGGGTTACATCAGCCTAGCCACATCGCTTAGGGATATGGATTTTTCACAACTCTTTAGCTACATAGACCTAACTTTTTGTGTAGACATGGCCTAAGAATGGCAGAATCAGGCTCCTAATCATCTGTGAGACCAACGTATTACTCTGGCATTTTTCCATTCAAGAATCATCTCACCCTTTGTTATTTTCCCATAATCCTCTCCCCCCCCTCTCCATTTTTCCACTATGTAATACAATAAAAAAATTAATCTTTTCACATGTCCCAACTCTGCTCCCATAGAAGGTCAACTGGAATTTTGCAATTGATTTCAAATGCTGCAGGATCAGGCCCCAAAGCGAATATAAACGTTCAGCTAACTGGTTAACATATGTAACCAGTCCTGTGTGCATGTTATTAAAATAATGACTGCAGAAGGATGGATTGTCAAATGAATCAATCTTGGGCTCCTGATGACATCACAAACCACTGGGGCTTTACGCTCACAGGTTGCAATTTCATCAGACCCCCCCTGCCTATTGATTTATATCCATGAAACCCATCCTTTCCCTTATCCATTATACTAAATGCAATGTTAACTCACCAGAGAAAATCTGAGTTCATTTGAATTTTTTTTTTTAGTTCCCGAATTAATGTTTTTAAAGTGATGTCTTAATCAGGCACTTTTGTATTAAGAGAAATATTACAAGAATGAACCCCTCAAGGTTTAGTCAGAGATGGTAAGAGAGCGTATTTGGCTTTTGTTATCCTGGCCTTCTTTCTCCAAGACATTAGAAACATGAATGAGATCCGAGAATTTTAACCCTGTTTTACGGAGGAGAGTTAACAGATGAATGTAGTTAATTTATCTGATGAATTCGTGCCACGTGGGCTCAGTTTTGGTTTTTGGTTTTCTTTCTAACAATACAAAATTGTAAAATTGCAGGTTGTGTAATTAGTTCAAATTATCCTGTTATGATGATTAGGCAGATTTTTCTTTTTTGCTGCCATCACTAGGTTGTTTCTATAAACAGGTCACTGAGATACTGCAAGATGTAGAGATGTCTATTTTTATTAGTTAATAAATGCAGTATTGCCAGCCCCAAATGTGCCAAAATCAAGCCCTCCCCCCGCAAATGACGAGATTGTCTTAAAAACCATGTGAATTTTTGAAAAATAATACATTTTGGGGTTGTTTTTATTTGCCTTCTGGTTTTGCCGTCATTGGGGTACACTGGGATAATGTTTTCATGCTTTCTTCTGCAATCATCAAGGCTAGAAACGTACTTTTTTTTCCAAACAAAAACTGAGATTCTCATGGAATCACTTGTCTCCAGGAGCTGGGGCTTTAAGGAAAACATCAAATATCATGAGGTTCTCAATAAAATCATGAGAGTTGGCAACACTGATTCCTCCCATGTAGTTATAAAACAGAGAGCAGGCCAGAGGTACAAAACAAGAGATTGAAATCCAGCTTTTCATAAAGGGGGAAAGACAAAAACTCACTGAAATTATAAAAGTTTTTCATAAAAAGGGAGGCAAATTGTTTCATTTCAGCAGGTGTCAAGAACCTGGATGTTTCTAAACTATTGAATGTAGTTTCTGTCAAAAGAATGAAACATGTCAATGTACATGATGCAACAGGTTAGGAAGGTATCTGACTGTAGATATTTATATGGCCCCAGTTACTGTAGAATCAGAAAGCCTTGCAAATCTTTTAGTGGTTTTAATCCTGGTAACACCCCTGTCAGGAAAGGAAGTGCTCTTATCTAGGCAGAGAGATACTACAGGTTGTCTACACTAGACATTTAGGTTGACTGAGCTATGTCTCTCAGGATTGTGAAAAATTACTCTGTCTTCACTACGTCCCTGTGTAGACAGTGCTAAGGACATCTTCCATTGACCTAGCTGCTGGCTCTTGGGGACATGGGTTTACTACAGTGAAGGAAGAACCCCTTCCATTGCTGTAGGAAGTGTCTACAATGAAGCGCTTTAGCGCTAGTGTTTCTAGTGTAGCCATAGCCTCAGTGACTTACCAAAGGTCATGCAGGAAAGTCTGCGGCAGAGCTAGGAATTAAAGCAGGGTCTTCTAAGTCTCATGCAAGCACCCTAACCACTGGATCATCCTTCTTCTCACTGCTTCTTCCTGAGCTTTAGTACGGTATGACAGAAGTCTCTTGTAGGGATTCTCAGATCAAAATGCTCAAGCCTGTGTCTCTAAATTCAAACAGGACCTTAACTTTAGGCACCTTGGTCTGAACAATTTGTTGCCTGATTTTCAGAAGTGCTGAGCACCCACAAATTCATTGAATTTAAAGGGGGCTGCAGGTGCTCAGAAACCTCTGAAAATCAGACTACTTGTCCTCAGACTTTTTCATAGCATGGATAATATTTGATGAGAGAGATTCACCTCCCTTTCCATTCATGACTGTAGGGACCACAACAGTTCCCATTCATAATTGCCTAAGCCATCTCCCCTCCCATCCATGATCCCATAATGGCCCTGTGGCAATTATAGTGATAGACTCCATGGAAAAGCAACATTAGGAAAGTATTTATGTGTATCTGTAGCTGTGCTTAATTGTCTAGTGGGCTGAGCCTGGGAACCAGGAGACCGCTAGCTTTGCAGTCAGTTCCTGGAGAATAATGACACTGGACTTTCAGGGTATGTCTACATGGGGATAAAAAACCCTGGCTGGCCCAGGTCATCTGACGCAGGCTCATGCTCCTGGTCTGAAAAATTGCTGTGTAGACATTCGGACTCGGGCTCCAGCCCATGCCCTGGGAGCCTGCGAGAGTGGAGGGTCCCAGAGCTTGGGTTCCAGCCAGAGCCCAAATGTCCATTTTGCAATTTTTATTCCCGCACCCTGAGCCTCACGAGCCCAAGTCAGCTGACCCAGGCCAGCCGTGGCTGTGAAGAGAAGCTGCTTATTGAGGGATGGGGGACAGAAAGGATTATCTTTAGTTAAATTACAGATCAATGCAAATACAGACCTCACATCTGAACATCCCTGAATCCTGGGCCTGATCCAGATTTTGTGTAAAGAATTTCTAGGCACAGAATCATGCCTGCAGAATTGGAGGCAATTATTAAAACACGGGCTTGTGGAGTCTAAAGGGTTGAGATGTTAATTCTCCCAAACAGCTAACGTTCTGTGAGTGGAGAGAAGAAATCACTGTTATGGTGGATGGGGTGGGTTTTGTTGGGTGTATTTGCTACCTACTATACCTGAGATGTTCAAAGTCATTGATTTTAATGGGAATGGATGTCCAAATCCCCTAGGCATCTTTGAAAATCTCAGCCTTTACTTTCAACAGCAGCTTGCTAGGCAAACTGCTACTTGTAGCTTCATTTTACGCGGAGGTCAGTGCATCTTGAACACAATTTCCTCTGTTGCTGTTGGGGTTAGCACATCACATACATGACTTGACTCGGTCAAAGACTACAGGGGGAAAAGATGTCTGATAGCTAATGTGTAACACATCTCTCACTTCCAAGTGTTGCCTATTCTGCAACAGTAGGCTGTGAAAAGGATCAAGCACACTTGGAGGTTTGTAAAATACTTTCTCCCTGCCTAAGAGTCCTTCATTGTCACAGTCTTTGCCTTTGCAGGTTAATAAAACCATCCATCACACTTCTCGATGACAGATGTCTAAATGTCCGAATAATGCACACCATAGAGAACTATGCATTTTGACAGCCAGAATCAGGTTTCTTGAGACTGAGAAGACTCCAGAAGTGAATGGAATGCACAGATGTTAGCAAGCCTGTCCTTCTGATTAAGTTTGCTGCAATGCAGAAGGTATAAATATGTTTGCAAATGCTTGAAAGGCCATGGGAAATGAGAGACTATATTTTAGCACCCGGCACTTTTGAGTCCAGCGTAATCCTGATTTTAAGTACACCTTTTATAGACCAATCTGGCTGAATTGTTTTACAAGTTAAATGAAGCAAAGACTTTGTAGAAGTATTCTTGCAAACAATATAATGTATCACTTAAAGAGCTATAACCAAGCAAGTGGAAAATGTAGCTCCCTGAAAATTTGAAGTGGACTAATCATAGTTCATATTTAGCATTACACAGGGTTAAATGAAAAGAAATATCAATATGCAGATAAAAACAACGAGGAGTCCAGTGGTACCTTAAAGACTAACAGATTTATTTGGGCATAAACTTTCGTGGGTAAAAAACCCACTTCTTCAGATGCATGGAAGAAGTGGGTTTTTTACCCATGAAAGCTTATGTCCAAATAAATCTGTTAGTCTTTAAGGTGCCACCAGACTCCTCGTTGTTTTTGTGGTTACAGACTAACCCAGCTATCCCTCTGCTAATATGCAGATATGTATGCTCCCCAGCTACGCTCTGTTACCAAGAGATCAATCTGTGTTGCTGGGTAACATTCACCCATGCACCAGAACCGCGATGATGATCATGTGCACATGTGGGTGGGTGAAGGGAAGGCAGGCTAGCATCCATCCAGGGTAGCAATCTTCCACGGGGAAACCACCGCTCTTTCTTCAGTGGTAAAGGGGGCTTTCATCTGCATGGTCAGCTGTTGCAATGTTGGGGCAAGCTCACCACTTTGGTGTATAAGTGTCTGCTTCTTCAGTTTGCAGTTATATAACCATTGCATCTTGAGAATAGCTTGATCCTTGCTAGCACATGGGCATGTGGCCCAGACCTGAAAGCTGCCCATGTGGAAGTCCCTATGTCTTGCCTGTGGATTGGATTCATAAGGATTTTACCCCTTCCCCCCACCCCAATTCCCATTTAATTCAC
Organism: Caretta caretta; assembly: GCF_965140235.1. NCBI lineage: Eukaryota > Metazoa > Chordata > Testudines > Cheloniidae > Caretta > Caretta caretta. Next base: position 21,756,320 of record NC_134218.1, read on the forward strand.
CAAACAAAACCTTTTTACTCTGGCTTTTTATAAGAGCGTGCATGTGCTGGAGGTGGGGGAATGAATTTCACCATTATGCATATTTGATAAATGGAGGTGCAAGACATACGTAAATTGTAAACTCTTTGGAGCAGAAACTGGCTTTTTGTTCTGTTTGACCAGTGCCTAGCACAATGGGATCCTGGTGCATGACTGGGGCTGTTAGGAACCACTGCAATAATAAATAATAATAATATGAGCAACTCCCCCCACCCCTGCAGATGTTTTCAAACAGCATTAGTGGTCTTTACATAGGGATAAGGGGAACACACTTCATTACTTGTGAGCTATTCACCACCTTCATAATATTGCTTTATGGCAGATCCTGATGGGTACTTAGTTCCTGAAGCTCCCAGAAATGTCAGTGGGTTTTGTTGCTACTCAGGATTTGGCTCTTCAGTAGGTGAAAATGATGACCCAAACACTTGATGTGCCAATGGGGCTTCCTGTGCCACTCCTTACTGTAGGAGTGATCCTGCACTGTTGGCCAACTTTTTGAAGACTACTGCTTCTGAGTAACAAATTTATTTGAGCATAAGCTTTCATAAGTAGCTCACGAAAGCTTATGCTCAAATAAATTTGTTAGTCTCTAAGGTGCCACAAGTCCTCCTTTTCTTTTTGCGGATACAGACTAACACGGCTGCTACTCTGAAACCTGCTTCTGAGTGATATTCCTGCACCGGTGGCTGGGGGAAGTACTGATTTGATTATTCTTGGCTCTCTAGTGAAGTCTGTCTGGCTGGCATAGTTTTAAAGAAAATAATATAATTTTAGATGTCCTTTTGGGGGACTAGAAATTCATTATAGTTGACCTTTCTGAATGCCAGATTCAGGATCCTATTCTAGATGTCCTAGCAGTCTGAATCCAGTATGGCGACTCTAAGGTTGCCAACTAGGGATGAAAATTGCTTCTTTTCAATAAAGTGAGTAAGAGGCGTTACACTTGGAGTGAGAGGAATATGGCGCCCAATTTAAATTATTCTTTCAACAATTCACAGTTTTGAACCCACTGTTTAGGAAACTGCAATAACCAGCCATCCCTTCTTTCTGAAGTTTCAAATATGTCTGAGGTTGTTTTGCCCCGAATTTCCCCAAACTTTACTTTAATTTGCTTTCCTATTCTAGTGCTGTGCTTTCCTTCAGCTTTCCCACCAGGACTGTCCAAATGCTCCAACACACAAGACCTTTGGGGCAGGGGCCATCTGTTCATTACATGTATATACAGTGCATAGCACAACGGGGCCCAGATCCCTGAATGACGCCCATAGGCCCTACCGAAATACAAACAATAAATAATAGTATTAATTCCCACCAAACTAACAGAGGCAGAGCCTCCCGCACATAAAGAGTTAATGGCTCTAAATCTAAAGTACTCATCTGCAATCTCAATTTGCACAGAGTCCAGCAGCTGCATTAGTTGTGATAATTCTGTCAGTGAGTGCTGTTTGTACCCAGAACATGCCTGCTAAATTTGTTAAAGAATACCCCAGACTAACGCATCATTACACTCACAAAGTCATCTATCTTTTACTTCAGATTAATTCTTTTTTTTCCCTCTCTCTTCACCTCCTCCATAAATCCTGGTGCACTTAATTAATTTCAGTTCCAGTGTAAGGTCCATAATACAGAATTGTTCAAGCAAACACAAAATTAATTATTCTATTTACGGCCTTCTCATTGAAAGGAGCATTTCATCTTTCATAATTACATTTTGGAACCTCCAATTATGAATTCAGGCTTCTGCTGCTTTGCATAGTGTGATTGTACACAAGTGTCCCCATGCCAATGAGAACCAAGATTTGGGTCTTACATTTCATTCCAATTAGACTAAAATCAAGTAAAGTTCCAGGTTGAAAAACCTTTTGAAGAAGGCTTCAGAAAGGCAGAGAGAGAGACTATGCTAAAGAATCAGGTTAGGGAAATGAACACATGAAGGTGCGCTTACATTTCTCATCAGGCTAGAGAGATGTCTTCATAGCACAGAACAAAGCATTCTCTAGCTGACTTCATAACATTACCGGCTTCCACATGTTTAATTGTACTGGCACAGGGCCTTAATCAACTCCCTTTCAGGAGACACTTTGGCTTCAAAGGGAGTTGTTAGATTAGGCCCTAAAGTAGGTTTTTGAGATGCAGATGCTGGTGGTCAAAAGTATGCCCTGACTATATCCCATGAGTGACTATTATATGATTAATTATTAATTATTATTATTATTTATTATTAAAGACTTAGCACCCCCAGAAATGTGCTAGGTGCTTTGCTTTGAGCTGCTTTGTAAATGAAACCTGAAGCCACATGAATCTTCTTGGGCCGGATTCGACAAGAGTTTCGTAGGTTTTGTGACTCTTTGGGCAAATCGGTGTTGTGTTTCAGGTGACCTGAAACCCAGCACATGATTTGCAGTGAGCTATGCAGTTGGCCTTTCAATCTGAGCTTTGGCAAAGCGCCATTGGGTTTGGCTGAGCTTCACGGTGAGTTTTTAGTTCTGTTTGAATCTGAAACTCCTAGTGAAATTTGAGGGATGGAAACTGAAATTGTGCACCTCAAAGAGGACGGGTGTGCACTCCCAGGTTCAAGGGGACCTGGTTCAGGCCCATTTGCAGATTAAAAATACAGCAATTTCAATATATTAGGAAGAAGGTGTTTCCTCAGATGATTTAACACAATGTCCTAGCTCTTGATTTTGCAGGAACCTATATTAAGTAAGATTTATAGGACCCTGAGGAGGCTTCAGTGTCTTGTACAGCAGTGGCTCTTCACCTTTTTTCACTTGCGAACCCCTAAAAAATTTCGAATGGAGGTGCAGATCCCATTGGAAATCGATCGCCTGTATATGTAGTTGAATTCTGTTCATTCAGTTTTCAGTCTAAGTCTTTTGCAGACCCCTTAGACCAGTGGTGGGCACTGCTTTAGACATAGTCCATGGACTACAGGTTGAGAACCATTGTTATACAGAACATTTTGCAGGGAAGTGTTTGACAATCATGTGGGGGATTGGGCTACTTATCAAGGGGCAAGGAGTGAGGAAAGAAGGTGGTAGGTAGGTAAAGTGTTTGTGTTAAGGGGGTGCTAAGACAGTGGACAGCCTGGACTTGAGGACCATGAGCAGATGCATCCCTGGCACTTGGCTAGGTGCAGACTGAAGTTGCCTCTATCTCCCCTGCTACAGGAAGCTTGCCATACCAGTTGTGGCCTGCTTTTTGTCATGGGACCTGCATGCACAATAGTAGTTCAGAATTGCTTCACTGGAAAAAGGTGGTAAATATTTATATGAAATAAATTTCTTTCTTGCCTTTTGGCAGGAGGTGACTGTGGTCTAGTGGAATGAGCCTAGAGCTGGGACTTAAGAAACCTGGTTCTACCCACAACTTTTCCACTAACTCACTGTGTGACCTTGAGCAAATCTTAATTTCTCTGTCTGACCTGTAAATCGGTGATGACACTGACTCAAAAACACTTTGAGCTAGACAATGCCATGTGAATTCCCCAGGGGGAATTCTGGGAGGTATTGTGTTTCCTGGAGCTCCATGATATGCAGGGGGTATGTGTCTGCTGCGCTATTCATTAGAAGGATCTATCATGAGATCGCCAGTCAGCTCTGCCAGCAGTTATGGCCCTGCCCTTCTTTGAGATGGCACTGAAAGCAATTCCTCCATTCTGGACAGCACAGGGATGTACAGGCAAGGGAAGGCTCTTTAAACCAACCCCTCTTTATGCTTGGCCCTTGCTTGCATGTGCAATCAGGCCCTTTGAAATCTCAGGATAAGAAACTCTCTGCCGAGTGCAAAGCTGGATGACGCGTTGTAAGAGCTCTTAAGTAGCTAGAGTATATGTCTGTCAAGCTTGATCACATTCTATAAAGGCTAAATCTGTGCATCTCCCTTAGAAACACAAATAAATTGCTTTAGCCATATCCAGAGTTTTACAATGACTGCTATTCTAATAGAATGAAGCACAGTAATCAACTTTATATGGCATATTTCCATGGCATACCAGTTATGTCATGCCTTGTTTATACAATTGGAACTACGGATTAAGAGGTACACATACTGGGCAGGAGTCCAAAAATACTTTTACAAGCCTCAATTACTGGCCAGCCTATGCCGGACTCGGGAATTCTATGCACATGGAATTCCTTCACCAGCTCCTAAGCGTGGAATTCTCTGCAGGAACAGAAACTACATATTTACATTGTATCTAAATTCTAAAACATCTGAGTGGATGGGCTTGGCACTAGATGTCATTGCGTGAGCTCCAGCAGGGTGAAATGAATAGCTTGTCATTCTGTAGACTGTCACTCTATTGACATTTGCTGTTCAATGGTCTCATCACCACTTGCTGCTTTGATATTTGGGAATGATGAACATCAGAGGGAAGTTGCACAGAGCCTAGGTGAAGGTGAGGGCAAGTCCTCTGTAGTCAGGGTTGTCAAAATTCACTTACACTCAACAGATGAGTCCACTCACCTCTAAGAGATTGATGTCATTCCTCTGCAGAGTTTATTATTGTTGTTATTACTATTTATATTACAGTACTGATGATGGGGCCCTGGTCAGGGATCAGAGCACCATTGTGCCAGGCACTGTACAAATATGATGGCCAACACTTGGGGGATTAATACAAAGATCTTCAGAGCTTAAAGCATGGGTCTATACCAGTGTCTATATCTGAGGGCTGCAACAGACTCATGTCCTCTGTGGATTGGGCACAGAGGGGAAAAAAGTACACACTGAGCAGTGGGTCACAGTGAACACAGTATGATAAGACAGCCCCTGCCCGTCAAAACTTGCTGCTACCGAAACGTTACAGCATTGTAACAGGACATGAGAACCAGAAAGTGAAACTGAACTGTGAAGCTGTTGAGCCCATTTTCGCTGTCAGCACTGAGAGAAATGTAAACCAAGCACAAGTAGTGAAAAGTAAGATTTTTATATAATTGTTATTTTAATCAGCTAGTGTTCTTTGTAGCCGAAAGAATTTTAAACACATGTATAAACACACACCTTTTAAGATGTAAGAAATTCAAGAAAAAAGGGAACACAAAGGTATTTGAATCTCAAATAAGATTTGCCTTTAGTTCACACTGAGATATAAGGGAGGGTTTAAGCATTTTCTTAATTTTTCTGAAGCACTCTTATCTTGTAGAATCAGGCCCTAGCTCAGAAATCTTGAAGATCCTACTGTCATGATTCTCTTTTCACGTGCACCAGCGTAAATAGCAGTCACTTACACTGATATTTGTGAGAGAAGAATCAGGCCCAAAGGTTTGAAACAGCCCAAGCCAGACAATCAGACCTTGTCATGGCTAGGAAAAATGGTCACGTTTAAGTCAGGCTTAGCTAACACAAGCCAGCTAAGTCTGACCTAAGTGCAACTTTTTCCTAGTGTACATGTTAGCAGGTTGAATCATTTAAATTTAAATCAAGTTAGCAGGTTGAATTGTAGACTAGGCTCCTGCTGGCATATATTAGTTAAGCCCACCTTAAACTCAGTCTTTTTTCATGGGTCAAAAGAGGGATTGGAAAGACTTTTCCCTCTTTCTTCTCTCCCTATAGGAGAAATAGCTTGATTAGATTGTAGGGTTTTATTTTGCTGCTTTGTTTATTTGTACATGTGCACATGTACTCAGAGAAAGCTAATGAGTTTTGCATTTAGCTCTGAAAGTGGTGAGTTCTGTGAGCAATCTTATTTCTTGTGGATGAGTTCCATAGTCTACATAAGTGACCTAGGTTGAATGACTAAATAGTCCACATTAAAGACATCTGGAAAAAAAAAACAAGCGGTAGATTCATAGAATCATAGATCTTAAGGCCAGAAATGAACCTAGTATTATGGACCTACTAGCATTATGATAATATAGTCTGACCTTCTACATAACATAAAACTTAGAATTTTACCCAGTAAGTCCTTCATCAAGCCCACACCTTGTGATTGAGCTAGGGAATGTTTTTTAGAAAGAGGTCTAATCTTGTGCACATTGATTCAACCTAAAACAAAATATTGTTCTTACAGCCATTTGCTAGCAGTAGTTAATTGCTCCCCTTTGAGAAGTGCGAATGTCTGTACTGTTCCACCTGGCAGCTTTGCTTTCATTTGTTAATTAGCTGTTAATTGCAAAGGCTACTGGGGGATTTGAAGGTGAAGAAAGTGCATGTAGATTGGTCCAGCACAAAGTGGATAAAATGGGTCCAGAATGGTAATGATGGACCTTACAACATTGCTAATTTATTTCAAGTGGTGTCATGTCCCAATGTTCAGTGAGCTACAAGGGTGAGCAGGGATTTTAAAGTTCTTTAAACATGGCAGCTCAATTTACATCCTGCTGGTTAATAAGGAAACGATGCTGAGAAAGAAAGAAAGAAAGAAAGAAATTAAAGAAAGAAAGAAAGAAAGAAAGAAAGAAAGAAAGAAAGAAAGAAAATGGTGCCACCATTCTGAAAAACCAAAGATGTTATAACATATCAAGGGTAACTATGTAAAATGAGTGAATGATGAAATAGCTGCCTGGTTTTACCAACTTGACTAGAAGTCCATGGAAATTAATACAGAAAAGTGCCTGAGAGAAGCTGACGTGTCCATCCGGTACTCTAAGCAGTGGAAGAAGGGTTGAGATGAGAAATCAGATATCATTCTTCCTTTCAAAATAAAAGCCAACAGCAGAGAGTGCTAATCTTTGGGATAGATTGACCTTCTGGGGAGGTGAAGACAGAAGTGCTAAAGAAAAGTTGTTCCTTTCCAAGCAAGAGGAGACACCAAAATGGACATAAATGATCCTTGAATGCATTTTCTCACAAACTGTAACTAGATCAAAACACCTGGCGGTAACCCTTGGTCTTTGATTGCAGATCATGTAGAAAATGTACAGCCATTGTCTCGGTAAAAGGACATGATAGACTATAATTCCTGAAAAGAAGTCATTGATTAAGCAATGTTGTCTGACCTGCGGGGAATAGTTAAAATTATTATTTAGAAAATCTTTGGGAAGTATTTATTAATCATATAAAACATCTGGCATTGGATCCACAGATACCTGTTCAATTTGGTTTTGGGAGAAGGCTATGGGTTTGCCTCCCAGAATAATGAAGGGGCAGAAGGAATTTTTTTTTGCAGGTTAATAGATGACCAAGTTCTTGTTTGAACGACTATTTTGATGTTGCCTTTTTTGAATGGCTAATTATGTGTTAGGATGCATAGAGCCTTGTATAGGCATCTTTTTTAATATTATGTACATTGAAATAAATAAATAAGTAAAGAAATAAAATATTGCCCAGATACCCTTATTCATCCTGCGTAGTACTTTACACTCCTCTGGTAGTTCCACTGAGTCAACATCAATGGCTAAGCGTTCAGTGAAGACTTGATTTGAGTGTCAGGCCTGGTCGTCACTGAAAACTTGTATTGGCATAGTTACGTTGATTAGGGGTGTGAAAAAAAAAAACTCCTGACTGATGTAGCTAGGCCAACATAACCCCTAGTGTAGACGCAGCTATGTCAACAGTAGAGGGCTTCCGTCAACATAGCTAACTTTGTTAGTGGAAGTGGTGTTCCTGCACTGACAGAAAACCCCTTTCCGTCTATGTAGGCTGCGTCTATTCTATGAGGCTATGCCAACATAACTAGGCCAGTATAGGCTGGGCAGTGTAGACATATGTTTACTCGGATGTTGTCCCTAAGTCCCTGTCTATCCATACACAAAACCCTCTCATTAAGTTAAATGGTGCTTTCAGCCTGGGCTAGCTGGGGGTATAGGTTAAAGCTTGGATGCCATTTTCACTCAGGCTGGTAACTTGTGTACCTTGTGGTATGGATGCAGGCTAAATCACTCCAGCTAACAGTCCTCCAGTGCCTTCCCACAATTCCCTGTTGGTGCCCAGAAGGACAGACAAGTTCTTCCACAATTCAATGGGAAAGACTCAGAGTAGCTTATCTTAGTGTGGCACAAAAGAACCAAGGGAAATACCCCAGAAGTCCTAGCGACACACACAGGTGAGTGCAGCAGCAGTGAGGACACAGTAAATGGGTAGGGATCTGCACTGTGACTGCGCACATCCGGGTGAGGCTAACCTGGGTACTCATCCTCAGGTGCTGATCACTTGGGTTAACTCTGCAGTGAAGACATAGATAGATTAGATAGATAGGCTGTCATGTGTCCATCACCACAGATGCCATACCATGCCTGATTCTTCCCTTTAATTGAACAAGCCTTTTATTAGAATCATGTCAACCTATTGCAGCAGTACAGTGTACCTTTCGTACCGTCAGCACCTTTATTTACCATGCCTTTTAGGTTATGGCATCCATGAAGGGTGCTTCCATCAGCACAACAGAACATCGTCATTTTCACAAGTGAAAGATGCCTAAGTGTCCTTTACAGCAGTCAAACCATTCTGTTCATTTCATGGGAATCTTATGAGTTTACTGTCAAGAAACATTCACCCTTCTGTACCTGCAGAGAAGACAACAAGAAATGAACGCTGCAACTTCGGAGCTTCACTCGTTCTACCTATCGACGTAACAGTGTTCATTCCCACTTTTCTTCCCTCTCACTTTGCTGAGAAGCGAGTATGCGCACCGGTTAAGCTAATGAAGATTGTTATGGATTGTAGGCAGCAACAACAAAAAGTCAAATTGTGGGAAAGCAAAATGTGTTAATTAGCACCCAGTTAATGTACAGACTGAGAGTATGTCTAAACTACAGCGGCTACTATGAATGACTGTAGCGTAGACACTTGCTACATTGGAAGGGTTTATTCCATGAATGTAGGTAATCCACCACTCTGAAAGGCAGTAGTTAGGTCAATGGAAGAATTTCTAGCTGTGTCTATGGTGGGGTTAGGTTCACACACAGCGTGAAATTGACTTAAGTTTTAGGAGTAGACCAGGTCTAAGATAGGGTCTGAGGCAACTGATGTGTTCCTATTGCCATAAAAGCTCCTAGGAACCTACTAGGGCTACTAGGTGCTACAGTAATAACAACGTGTGATGCATAATTACATCTGAGGTTGAAGTGTGCCACTGTGGTTAATCTGTAGGTAGAACTTCCTACAGATTAGTCACCCCAGCTGGAACTATGCCTAAAAATCAGTCTGAGAGCCTCTAGTGACAAATGTGCTAGCTTTTAAACTGGTTTGTCTACTGTATTTCTCTCTCAAACTCTTTATTACAACTCGACTTTTCTTGCCATGTTAAAAGCTAACCATTTTATTAAGGAAACCCAAGTGGGTGCTTTGGGATTCTTCACAACAAGAGGAGTATTATGCTTAAAGTGTACCCTCAAAAATATTGAGGCATTCAAAACAATGTTTAGCTCTTCAGAAATGCATTCCATGCTAAGGAAAAATAGTGCAATGCAAGGCCTCATAGAGGCCTGAAAGATGGATTTGAAAAGAATGTGGGTCAAAAACGATGTTGCATTTAAATTCTTCTCTCTAAGACATAAGAAAAAACTTAGACACAAAGATATATTTTTGGCACAACATGTGTTTCTATCATTGTCTCTCTGTCACTTTCTGATGGATGGGACTGCTCTCCATTCTTTCCCAAAGGGCTTGCTCTTTTTTGGTTGTGAACAGACAGGACTGCCTTCCAACACCAGGTGCAAGAAGTGTCAAGAAGAACAAAGGAGAGTAAACTCAGGACCAGAACTTCAGAAGTGTGACTTCATAATTACTGTACTTTCCAACATTACAGCAATCAAATTTCCATAGCAGGCCAAGGAGAGCAAAGTCAGATTGATTCAAGTGTTTGAGAGGCGTAGCTTTGCATGGTAGCAGAGCTATCATGGAGATGCATTTCCCAGCATTCTGTTATGAAATTTACTAAGACTGAGATGGGTAATGGTGGTGGAGGACTGCAAGTCACCCTGCATCTGCATGAAAATGGAGTTCAAAACATTCCCTCTAGAGTGGTATCCAATACCAAAATTGGATTTGGGAACTCAAAGTACTGTACATGAATATTTGTGCTGTCAATAAGAGTTATCTATATACAAAGCCCTTTACTTGTCTGCTTTCTCTACCATGCTTCCCTCTTAATTCATTTTCAGTCTTTAATGTACTGTTGTTTAGCTTCCTCTCCCATTAGGCCCTGTAATGTGCTCCGATTGCCTTCAGCTTGACTGCACTTAATAGCCAGCGTAAATAGAACTTAGTGTAGCATGCACTAACATCTCTATCCATTGTCCGGAGATTAAATACATGCCACAAATGGTTTACGCATCATCAGCCTCGAGCCCCGGTTTCATATCTCCCAACCAAAAGAGGATATTAAATTAATTTGCAGGTTGCTTTAGCAAAGCCTAAAGAAAAAACCCCCCAACCCGGAGGGTCATTATGCATATAGTATCCATCAATCAAAAAGAGGGGTGGAAATGATAATAGCAGGTCATTACAGGCGGACAGGTGCACACATATTTAGTTCTATATCTAGTTTGGGCCAAAGCTTAATGGGGTTAACTGGAAAGGAATGCGTACTATGTGTATACATAAGGAAAAGGCAAAAGGGCAGTGCTGTGGCATGAGAGGTCAGATTGTTCCAGATCTTCACATTTAACTCTTTACTGCTCCTTGACATTAGCTATTGCATAACACTGATCTAGAGAGAGAGCAAGCTAAAGAAAAAAGAGAATATGAAACAGCTATAAGAGGAGGTCTAAAAAAGCAGCTGGAAGTTCTGTGTCCCCTTTGCTAACCTGTAGAGGGTTGCCTAATTCAAAGTTCTGGGCCCTGACACCCATGGACTTTAGACCCAGATTCTAAGGCCAGAAGGGACCATTGTAATACTCTAGCCTTGGGACAAAGAAATTACCCAAAATAATTCCTGTTTGAATTAGAGCATATTTTTTAGGAAAATATCCAATCTTGATAAAATTTTGCCAGGGATGGAGAATCTACTAGAACCCTTAGTAAAATATTCCATTGATAAATATCAATCCATAATGAAACTGTACACCTTAAGAGTTCAGGTTAACAGTTGTCAATGGTATAGTCAGATCAAAGCACGGAGAGATGAAAGGTGCTCTGCACCAAAAGATAGAATGGAGGTCAGTGGAAAACGGGTGTGTATTGACTTAAGATGGAGGGATGTACTGACCACCTACATTATGCATGCTTGGCCCTGTGCAGCAGTGATTGGTGAAACTATGGTGAGACTGGTCTTGGAGGTGATATAATGAGACTATAAATCGAGTAACGGAACGTAATTTTGAAACAACTCAACGACGCAGTCTTGCACCCTCAACCTAGGCAGAATGTCCATTCACTTCAAAGAGAACTCTAGCTGAGTAAGGAATGCAAGATCAGATCCAAAGAAAGCAGTGCTGTGACAAGATGAAGGACAGACTTGGGAGTTTCTGCACCTGGTTGGAAGTCAGGCTACCTCAGGTCTATTTTTGACTTTGCCAGACTCCCTACATGACTGTGCAAGTCTCCGTGCCTTCATTTTTGTTCTGCCACATGCAAAAATATATATATATTTGGAGCACGACTGTCATTTAAATTAATTCCCTATTCCTCTGGAAAGTTATGGAGATCTTGACACACTATACAGTGCTGAAGAAAACCTACTCCCCTGGTTACCACACTTTTAAGTGTAGACACAGACATGCTTGCAGTCTTGAAAGGTCTTGTGGGTCTCTGGGGAAGAGTCATGTAGGCCTGCAACACTTTTACAGGGATGGGGTTTTATGTGACACTCCCTCAATTCCCTTGTTTCCCATAGAAGTAGGGGTTTATGCCCAGCAGTGTTTCTCCAAATGTTTAATTCTATGGTCTCCACAAGGAAAAGATCATCATGCTCAATTCTCCCCCTGACCCAAGCTTCCAATTCTCCAACAGCTTGATTCTCAAAATTTGTCATGGATTACAAGTGCATGGATCCCATAGTAAGAGCCACTGAAACAGATTATGAAAGACTTATTACTTAAAGGTAGAGTGATTAAGCAAGGAATGCCCTCTAACGTTATTCTACAAGTGCTTATGGACAGCTGTAATTTACATAAGGGACAATGCTGGCTTTAGCATTTTGGAAGCCTCATGCAAGGTTAGTTCAATATGGGTTTTTTTAACTGTTCTGTAAACTAGGACTTTAGGTCACAAGACCAACTTTCCCAAATTGTTACTACCCTGTGAATTTTGTGATGAGTGGAAATGTTTCGTCAGTTATCTGGGGGGACTCCTTAGAACAGGGGTATCTGCTATCTCTGCAAGAACAGCCTATGCATAAAGTCAGCCGATGGGTAGATAGCTTTTTTGGGTAAGAAGGAGTACAGGTTACTCATGTTACCCACAGATCCCTTTGGTTTGACTCCTGGTGTTTTGCATCCTCCAGGTCAATGTAATGAGACATCAGATGCAAGTAATAATCTAGATAGGAGAATAATGAGTTCATGTGCTTTACATGGGCTATCAGCATAATATAGCATTTCAGTTAAAGTTTCCACAAACTGGAGTCATGTGCCATGAAATAAGCGATGGAAAAATAGCACCCACATGCTTCTGCTATTCTGTCCCTGAACAAGAGATCAGTAGAAAGCAAGATCACCAGGCAAATGTAAATACTGGGCCAAATTCAGAACTTGTGTAGGCAGGAGAAACTCCATTGACATTAATGGGCTTACACTGGGTCTAATGTAGGCTAATTATCTGCTTAGGAAGCTGTATTCAGAATGGAAACAAAAAGTAATGTGTGTGTGTGTATGTGTGCAGATAATATATTGAAGTCTGATCGATTAGGTTCAGAAACTGGACTATGGTGACGTCAAAGGTCTCCTTATGCCTCAAGGCATATTAGGGGTGCTTACAATAAAGGAGGAAATTATTGCAAGGACATTAATTCCATGAAGTCACTTCTTGCATTGTCTGTCTTTGAAATTGTTTAGAGCACCCAGTAGAGCAATGCTGTTTTTGATGGAACCATTTTAGCCAACCCATACAGAGCACATCTTACAGCCATAGGTGTACCAGGGCACTCTGCAACTCCTAAGGCACCTATCCCTGCATAACTGATGGAATGAGAGGTTTGGGGGTAGTTTCCAAATGTAAGAAACTGCAATGTGGGAGAGAGATAATGTAGGAGAGAGAGAAGATGACTAGCTGAATTGGTACCATTGCAACATGTGAGCTTACTGTCCACACCATGACAAAACTGTCCTAGACTGTACTAGTTCAACTGGACCTTACCTGAAAACTTCTTCCTAGATGTTGCAACCAACAGGTACAACCAACACCTTGTAAAATGCCTGGGACATCTGTTGTATATGGATGCAAGACATTGGGTGTGTACTGCAAAGCTTAAGGTGTTCCAGTGAATACCTTTTGCAAGATATTTTCACCTAGGTTCTGATCCAATGCCCATTGCAGTCAATTGAAAGACTCTGTTAGATCCAATGGAAAGCTACTGGATTAGTTCCCTCATACAGTTAGGTTCTAAGGAGGGTGGTAAGCCACTCTGGCCCAGTTCAGGAACTTGTGAAGAATTCCACTAGAAATTTTGGAGAGACAAGGTGGGTGAGGCAATATCTTTCATTGGACCAACTTCTGTTGCTGAGAGAGACCAGCTTTTGAGTTTACACAGAGCTCTTCTTCAGGCCTGGGAAAGGTACTCATATCAGCTAAATGCAAGGTGGAACAGATTCTTTAGCAGAAGTAGTTAATACGTACTGCAAGGGACCATTCAAGGGGAAGTAGAAACCTTGGAAATCCAAAGAGCTCTCCTGGGAAATGTTCATTTCTGTTAAATAATCTGTGCCTGACTTTCATGCGCCCTGAGCAGGCCAAAGGCAGTCAGGTCTGTGGGCACTCAGCAACTGGGGCGGTCCAAGTTTGCTCTTAAACATGAAGCGTTGTGCGTTGTTAGCCACGCAGCTCACCATTTTCTCTCTTCCTTCTCACAGCTTGTTTGATTGGATCTCAAATGCAAAATCTCCATTGCTTAAGACTAGAGTGACCAGATGTCCCGTTTTTAAAGGGACAGTCTCGTTTTGGGGTCTTTTTCTTATATAGGCGCCTATTATCTCCCACCCCCTGTCCCATTGTTTCACAGTTGCTATCTGATCACCCTACTTAAAACAAAAGGCTTGTGGAAGATATGGATTTCACCCTATGCTGTTATGGAGCAACATGAAGCCATTTACTCTTCATTGCTTTTATTTTAAACAGATGTTTGATCAAGGTGTTTGTGTTGTGGGGCATAGTTAGGGGAAGAGAGGGAGGCGAGAGGACATAGTGTAGTGGTATCGTGTCTACAAGCAATCCCTCCTGCTGAACGGTGCATGCTCCGGAACAAAAGATGATCACTCTTCATTATGGCAATCTGAATGAGTGTTACTCTGCCAGTTCCTTTCCTCACATTATCAGATCAATACAGCCTTAATTGCTGAAGAAAGGGAGTATCGTACACAATCACAGCACAATGGTTTAATCACTTGGATGCTTAAAGTTAATTTCAGGCAGTTAATTTTTCACTGACGCTTTCACTCCACCAGAGCTGGCTTGTCTTCGTGCTACAAACAGGTGGCATGCATGCCCTCAGCTAAAGGTGGTTTATTAATAGCTTTTAACAAGATCATTTGGGCTAATTGAAAATGTGAGAAATGTTAATATCATGCATAAGTTTCATGAGATTTTTTAAAGGTATGTTAAAAGCATTTATTGAGTAGTTTCTGGAGGGAAGAACAAAAAAGGTCTCCCCTCTGAGCCATCTTACCAGCTCTCTTTTCGATGACCCCACTAGTTGCTTTCAGGGTTTCTGTGTTCCATTAGCAGGCTATGAAGCAGCATTCTGACACCATAGTAAAGGCGTCAAATAGAATCTCCCAGAGGGAGAACTCACCTGTCTATTCTGTACCACCATGTCCCCTTTAATCTAGCAGGCCTTTTAAGTTGTACCATGATTCACATAATCTGTTTCGAACCCCCTATCCCCACTACACACAGATTCTATCACTAACACTAATATTTCACTTCCTCTTCCACATACTTGTCCATACATTGAAAATGTGAATGCAACACTCATGCTGTTTCTCTAGGAACAAGTTTGTGGCTTCAAAGGATTAGTCTTACATTCAGCAGGACATGAAGCGGTTCTGTATGGGGTACAGATGAGCCTGAACCACAAAATGCAGATTTGGACCCAAAGTTCGGCAAGGTTTGGCAAGTATTCAGATTTGAGGTTTCAGTATGGCCCATGATATCGGTAAGGGTCTGCCACAGAGTTTGAATCTGGGTCTGAATTTCATCCAGTTTCTGAGACACTCGCAATTCTGTCCTCTTGTAGTGAGACTGGAATGAAAACAGTGCAGTGTGTTCTGCAGCAGATCTACTGAGAGCGTCTTGCTTGACCAAAAAAGTTGAGGTCTCTCTTTACTCAGTGTGGCTAAAATAAAGGGGCAAGATTTTCAAAAGTCAATAGTGATTTTTTATTGCTGCAGTGTTTGGATGTCCAACTTGAGATACTCTGAAGGGACTTGATTTTCAGAAAGTGCAGAGTACCTCTGAATATCAGGCCACTTTAGCTTGTCTCAGCGTGGGCACCCAACAACTGAGAAACCAAAATCACTTGTGGCTTTTGCAAATCTGGGTCAAGCTCTTGGATACTGCTGGTCAGCTCCTACCCAAGAGGTTTGAGGAAACCAAGCCCTAGAAAATGATGTGTTTATTACAAAAGGGTCAAGAATTTTGAACGGAAATGAAAGCTTCCTCTATGTTATCCAGATTCACCTTTTAAACTTCTGCTCTAAAATTCATGTAAAAAAATGTTTTTCTTCTGGGTCTCATTCATCTGCTCTAGATGCAACTTTGAGCTGTTTCTCTGTATGGGGCCCTTTGGTTGAATGCTCTTGTCTTCTAAAAGTGATTGGGGAGAAGGCATCCTTATGGCACAACACTGGGAGCATAGAGAGGAAATGACACTCAAATAGTGGTGCGACTATGGAAGAAAGGAGACAAAGAAGAGATAGGAGATAAATAAAAGTGATGGGTAGGGTGATGATGATGAAACATGTTCATGGAAACAACTAATTTGCCATGTATCCATGGAGCTGTGAAGGAACTGGAATTGCTGTTCCATGGGAAATTCTGAGAGTTTGAATTTTTTTTTCCAATCCAAACTGGAACGAAACTGGAATGAAAACAAAGAATTTAGAAAATTCTCGTGAAACAAAATTTTTGAAAAAAAAACCCCTTGAAACCTTGTTTCAAGTCGGTTAAAATGTTTTGTTTTGCTTTTGACTTAATTTATTTATTATAAGAGGAAAATAAATTTTGAAACAAAAATTCTGAAAGTTCCAATCTGAAAGTGTCAGAATAGAAGGTGTTGACCTTCTCAAAATGCTTTTTTTCCCTTTCTTTGGTTTGAAACCTAAATTTTGTCCAAATTGATACATTCCCATGGCAAGAGTTTGGTCCAATATGATCACTTGCTCAGCTAGTAGAATTTGACAGAGAGAGCTAGTGTGGTGCTAATGAAAGGCTTGATGAAGGATGAAAAAGCTTGTCCATGGCCATAAGAAAGGTGTCCCCAGGGAAATAAGAAATTGTATTCTGTGGCATATGACACATATCCCTGATTACACCCAGTGGGGTGGCATAAGGGCATAAAATAGAGGACAATGTCTCTGAAGACTTAGCGTTATTCTGATCACCTCTGACTTTGCTCTCTAAAAGTCATTGTGGCCCAGCACCAGCATTGGATGGGGACTGCCTGGAAGTTGTGGCCAAGTGTAGGTGATGAGCTAAAGCAGACTATAATGTTTGCTGAGCAGAGCGATGTTTATTTTGTACCAGCAGCTAGTCACAGGGTATCATTGTATTATTGTTTACCTGCTCTTGTATCACTGATGCTGTAAAACAACAGCTTCTGTTTCAAACTTTCTGTCCTGGAGATCACTAAGGTAAAGGAGCGTCTTTCAAGACGACTTCTCAGAGATGTTAAAAGTCTGTCATAGTCTCTTGCTACTATGATGAGTTTCCGCACAAAACCTAGACAGAAGAAACAATCAAACAGAGGGATACAGACCAAGAGAAAGGACTTGAAGGGAAACTCAGTCACTCCTTTTGTTGTGATGCTTTAGGCTAACCATTATTCACAGCCCTTTCCCCATATTGCATCTTTCATGATTTGCTTAAGCGATTTTAAATTGCTTTTGTGATTTTGTTTAAGAGAGACCACAAGAAAAGTGACCCTAAAGTCTATGAAACGAAACATACACCACAAGGGGCCTGAGAGCTTCAGCTGCCTCACATAAGGTTATGGGCTTTTGTGCTGCACATGGCATGTCCAAGCAGCACAAAGAAGGGGGAGTAAAGGCATCTCTAACTCGTTTAGGGCAGAGGAACATTTATACAAGTGGCCACACAGAGTGGTTTACGCTAAATCCATATTTGACCAGATTTTACAAATTTGCCCACACAAATGCAATTAAGAGCTTTTCTAGAGAACCCGTGTCGTGCTCACCAGCCATGTTTTTACACTGAAAAAAATGTTTCTTGGAATATTTCAGCAGGTGAGAGGCCATATGAAACTTTTTTCACTGAAGCATCCAGTACATAAATGTGTTCATTTAGGTCCTGTTTTGGCACGACACTTAAGCATGTGCTTTGCTGAATTGGAGCCTTATATTTATATTCACTAGGATAGCAGCCTCTCACTTTTTTGATAGTCGCTGCGGGAGCACTGTCATGCATATTTACTCCTGCATGCTTCAGGACTATACAAAGAATGCAGAAAACTCAGTGTCAGGTATGTGCTTGGCACAATATTGTAATCTAGCAATTAAAGTGTTAATTGTCTCAGAGTTTATTGCATATGGAACAGTTTAGTATGGGATGCCAGCTATGTTTCCATTGCCTAGAAGTATTCTGGAACAGAAAAAAAAAGACAATATATTGTTGCAACTAATGTTCTAGTCTGCACCTGTAAAGGCTGCTGAGACAGAAGAGTGTTGGATTTTAAGTGGATAGTCTGATGTTTAGATCTCTCATCCTTTGAGAGTCTATTTTCTGGACTAATTCTCTCCTGCGTCCAGTGTCCACTTTATGGGAAAGGGGCTTCAGGGATCTGGTTACAGCTCCCTTACTCTGTAGCCCAGTCTGCACCAACACCAGAGTGCAGTATGTTAAATTATCAGTTGTTGATGGTGTGTTAATGATGATTTGTAGTATACGAAACTGGGCCTGGGATTGCTTCACACCATAGTTAGGTGTGATCAAAGCAAGTCCTCACAGAATATGTTCCATTCTTATTGCAGCCCTGTTCCTAGAGCTGCCTTAGTCTGTGCTGCAGAGGCAAATCAACCCCCAGCAGCCACTGCAAGTGGGAGGCACAGACCTTCAACTCTCCTCTCCTGCCCTGAGCATCATGCCAACCCAGGATGAGCTGGCCAGCCTCTGTGAGTTCAGGTGAAGAACTCATGGGGGGTAGGGATAGCTCAGTGGTTTGAGCATTGGCCTGCTAAACCCAGGGTTGTGAGTTCAATCCTTGAGGGTGCCATTTAGGGATCTGGGGCAAAAATTGGGGATTGGTCCTGCTTTGAGCAGGGGGTTGGACTAGATGACCTCCTGAGGTCCCTTCCAACCCTGATATTCTATGATTCTATGATAAGCAGAGGCTGCAGGTGAAGCAATTTTTAAAAAGTTTGGTTTCCATGCATATCTTCCTACCAAAGAACAAACAAAAGACATACAGAAACTATGTAACTTGGGGGAGGCACTATCTTTTATTCTATTTATACGGCACCTACCACAGTAGGGCCCTCCTTCTGTCTGGGGCCTCTGAATGCTAGTGCCGTACAATCGTTAAACAGCAACATAAACTGAGTTCTCTCTACAGGGAATATTCACCAAATTTGGACAGGAGGTTTCCGTGGGTCTAAGAATGGAACTGATCCTCACTCAGCCCCTGCCTTCCCAGCATCCCTGTTCCTAAGGTGAGACAGTGAAACCTTTGCAGGGAGAAGGAGAAACCAATGTGAGGCTGAGGTATTTGACTCCTATCTGGAGCAATCTGATTTTGCGATTTTTGTCGCTACTGCAGAACAATTTCCTTTGATGCAGCTGTGTAATCAGTTCACATCTGTTAGCACCACATGTTGCTCTGCATTATACAGATGCAAAGGCTCAATTTTTCTAATTAGCAACACCATGAAGTGTATCTTCCTTTCTGGTTCCCCTTCCCCCTAATAAACGGGATATTAGCTAGGTTACACGTTCACGTTTGTGCTGTTTAAGATCCCAGCTTGGGTTAGCCTGCTCTGTCCTTTTGATATGGTGTCTGTCCACATACAGAGGCATTTGCTTGTAATATTATGTGGCAGGCCAAGGGCAAGAGGTGGGGACATTTACTTTCTTTAATGCAGTTATCTGGTAGTGTCCAAAGATAACCTTTTCTGTGCTAATTGTCTTTCAGAGCTCCTCTGTAGTTGTTTGTGTGTGTGCATCTATAGAGATATAGATGTATATACACACACATATGTATTATAACACAGGTGTGTATGTCTTTTTATACATACACACATATATTTCTATTACAGTGTGTGTGTATATACCCACACATACACGTTATACACACACACACACAGATGCGGTTCATATCAGGTATGCATCTCTATCTGCATAATCGGATTCCTGCTTCGGCAGCACTTTGCACTGCAGCATGCCCTCTGCTTTGCCAGTTAGTAGTGACACTCAGGAGTGGATGCTGCATAGGCTTTGACGCCAGTCTGTGACCCCAGGGAAAGTGAAGCAATACGGGAGCCTGACGCAGAGGAAGGAGAAAAGAAAAGGAGAGGGAATTAAGAGGGGGCAGTCAGGGGGAAAGTCAGGCTTCGAAAGTGTCTCTGTAATGCTCTATATCAGGGGTTCTCAAACTTCATTGCACTGTGACCCCCTTCTGACAACAAAAATTACTACACGACCCCGGTAGGAGGGACTGAAGCCTGAGCCTGGCCAAGCCCCACTGCCCTGGAAGGCGGGGGTGGGGGTGGGGCAAAGCCCAAGCCCCACCACCCTGGGCGGGACCAAAGCCAAAGCCCAAGGGCTTCAGCCCCAGGCAGGGGCCTGTAACCTGAGCCCCACGACCCAGGACTGAAGCCCTGTGGCTTTGGCTTTGGCCCTGGGTAATGGGGCTCAGGCTTCGACCCTGGGCCCCAGCAAATCTAAGCCAGCTCTGGCGACCCCATTAAAGTGGGGTCATGACCCACTTTGGGGTCCTGACCCATAGTTTGAGAACTGCTGCACTATATACCAAGGATTCCACAATGACAATTCTATTCTAGGCAAGACTGTTTCATCCTTTACAGGCCACAAAAATGCACTTTTATGAGTACCTGTGGGCTTGGGCACATGGGCTGATCACCTGTGCCCTTGGTCACTATTGAGCTGATCCAATTACAAGAGGCTAAAAGTCCACCTAGCCGCAGCCACTCTCCTCTGGCCTTCCCTCATTCATATTCCACCTGAATATGCAGGGGGAATTCCATGGGGATACAACAGCAATTACTTGTGTGATTTAATTGGCATGATCATTTTACTGGCTTGACAGAGATAAATCGCCCTATTGGATAAGGCTGCAATTGTGACTGCAAAGCAGAGGGAAAGACTCTCTCCTTGCATCTGAAAGAGGAGATGACTACCAGTGTATCTTAATAATTAGCTCAGTTATAATTAATTGGACTATTTGAAAGCCAATCTAACAAACAAATGGAAGGCTTGATTGTTTGGTAATTGACAATTTGTTTCCAAAACGGTATCTTTTTTCTGTCTTATGCAAAATCAAGATTACTAGAGGGACGGCCTTAAGGCTTAGAGGCATATAAAACAAGCAACCACATGGGAGAGCAAGGTGGAAGGAGCATCCCCAGATGCTAAATGTCCTTGGGACCCATTTGTCTCAAGCAAACAAAAAGTTGTTGCTCACTTCTGTTCCGATGTACTTCCAACGGCTGCTGCCAGCTGGCACGGTCTAAGTGTGTAGTTTTGTTACTGATGGAGTGGCAGAGTTTTCAGACTTTGGCCTTTCCGTACAGTTTGCAAATTGATGATGTTGTTACTATTATTTATTTGTATTGCAGGAGAAAATCCAATCAGGCTCCAAACTGCATTGTGCTTGGCGCTTTACATACACATAGCAAGGGTCCAGAACAGCTTACAATTGAAATGGACAAGGCAGACAAAGGATAGGAGAAAGGAAGTATTAATATCCCTATTTTATAGATGGGGAATTGTGGCTCAGAGAGTTTAAGGTTTCACTTTTCAGAAGGGCTGAGGCATTTAGGCATCCAACTCCCATAGGAACTACCAACACACCCCATGGGAGTTAGGTGCCTTGTGGGATTTTCAAAAGCACATAGGCACCTATCTGCTTCTTTAAGCATCTAAATACCTTTAAAAATTTGCCCCCACATGACTAATCTGCATGGCATGAAAATAACTGAAAACAATATAAAACCATTGATAAAAGCTAAGTGCCATGTTATCAGCATTTGGAAAGAGCAATTTAAATCTGCTTTTCCCATTAAATTCTCACTTGAAGCAGCTTTCATGAACAGGGCCTTATTTGTAAAAAATGTCTAGGATCATTTCTGGAGTCTATATTAGTGGTAAGGCCACTTACATACATGTTTAAGTCCTTTCATATTTAGGAGAATAGCACTCAAGAATGCTTAGCTTTAGACATATGCTTAAATCCCATTGACTTCAAAGCTCAAAGTTAAACACATGTGTTATCTGAATAGGGATGTGTGCCTGAATTGTGGAGTGAGTGGCAGGTACAAAAATGCATGTCAATAATAAGAATCAATAATTATGAATTGGGAGAGTCTCCAGAAGGTACCAAAATTGTTGAAGGTTCCTAGCTTTGGCCTTTGGTGCTGTATTTGCATTGATAAATGAGCAGTTAATGGAAGATCATTTCTGGACAAATTTCTGTATTTAAATAATTCTGTCCTATAGTGACAGAATCACCACTGTATCCAAAGATGCTGAAAATGGCTCTGTCAAGAGGCAATGTTTCCCCACCCTAGTTTAAATGAGATATGAATAATTGATTCACCTCCTGAATAATTAATAGGATATTCAATAATGAAAGTAATTGTTGGCTCATCCCCCCATTGATAATCAAGCTAAACTTCTCCTTCAATATGTGGGAGGCATGTATATATGTAAAACAATGAGACAGTTTATTGGCCAATAATATGGCTAATGTGCACTCGGCGAGGTCACCTTGTCCAAATATCTCACTGAATCACAGTGACTCTGCAATGGGTTCTCGTTTTAACATCCCTGCTGTGTGCAGCAAGGTTTTGACCATTGCAATAGCTTGCATCAGAGAGGGGGGCTGCTTTTACAGTTTGCTTCCAATTAACGCTTGTAAGTGGGATCTTTTCTGTCATGTGCAAATTAGAGAGAGAAAAATGATCTCTGAATTGATGGGTATTAGTGCTGAGATCCCAGAAATGACACTGCTCCAGCTCTCTGCTTCTAGCTCTAGCCCTTTTTTAAAAATACATTTCAATGCTACATTTTCAATTGGCTTATTTGTTTTTAGAACTTCTTATGCAGAAAGGCTGGACAAAGCTAGGAACTTGCTTCTAGCTAAAAAAGACTCCAAGCAAGTTAATGAGTGCAACTGGAAGGTATGGGGGTTGTAGGGAAAGAATGGTTAAGATATCAGGGAATTGGGGCTAGTTTAGGAGTGATCTATCTTAAGTATTTCTGTGATCTCCACTACTGTAGTATGTGAGCATCTCACAGTCTTGAATGTCATCCTCACAATAACCCTGTAAGGTAGGGCAGTGCTATGATCCCCATTGTACACAGGGGAAACTGAGGCATAGAGAGGCTAAGTGACTCACTCACAGTCACACAGGAAGTCTGTGGCAGAGCCGAGAATGGATCCCTGTCTCCCTGATCTGAAGTTAGTACCCTAAGCATTGGACCATCATTCCTCTTCTCGGATTAGGACAGGATGCTGAAAAGGTAGTCTTCATGAAAAGCAAAGACCTCAACAGATTTAAATTTGGGTGGATTTATTGAAATTGAGTCAAAACTCTGAATTTTTTGAAGTTCATTCATATAAGCCAGAACACAAGAAAATTCTGAATGAAGCTGTATGTACGTCTTTTTTATTCTACATAGGTTCTGGGATGAAAGACAAACTACCCAAGTTTTGCTCTCAGTGTTATTTACATTGAACTTCAGGGTAAAGGGAAGCTGACCCAAGTGGAGACCTGTATTGGATGTGTGACGAGGTCAAGACTCACTACTGCTGGTGCCTCCCGCTGGTTGCTCCAGGAATTAGCTCTGTCCAGTCGTGGAGCACCCTCTGCACATGGTGTCTTGCCCATGGTACGTTCTGCTGCCCTGGGACCCGCATTGCTCCCCGCTCGGCGGCATCCGCTTCAGGACACTGCCCTCCGGCAGTGCCCATTACTCCAGGCTCACCACCTTCCGGGGCGGGAGGGGTTAACAGAAGTTTTTGGGACTTGCACCTGCCTCAGTGGCCAACCATAACCCAAAGGCTAGCCCCTTAGCTCAGGGGCAAGTTGCAGTCTGTATTGGCCACCGTCTTCCATGGCCAGGTGCAGTGTAAGGGGGTAATGGGGGGACCCAGGCCTGCCCTGCTACTCTGGGTCCCGATCCAGGGACCCTCTAATGGCAGCCTCTTTCTGCTCTCCTTCGTTCCCCTCTTGTCCACCTATTCTTCCCTGGGCCAGTTCCCCTTTGGCCCTGTGCACCTTCTCGGCCCTTTGTAGCAGGGTCTGCAGCCTGGCAGGTAGCGGGGCTGGAGACATAAGCAAGACACTGTCTACACTGACACTGCATCGACCTGATTACATTGATCGTGACTCTATGCCACTCGGAGAGGTGGTGTTACTAAATTGGTGTAGAGAGGCCCTTATGCCATCGGGAGCCAAATTTAAGTGAAGACATTTCCACAGGTCAACGCAAGGCAGCTTACGTCAACCTAACTATGTAGTGTAGAGCAGGCCTTACACAGTCACCCTTAGCTGTTGAAGCACATTGACTTGAGGGAGTTTGAGGGGGACCAGCGCAGTTGTTTCTCCTCATATACCTACAGAGCTGTCAATCTGGCAGCTTCCTGAGCATCAATTCTTTCACCTATGGCTCAATCATGGCATTTAGGAATTGCCTGTGTTGGGCAGCCCCAGGGGAAGCACTAAATCTTCTCCGTGTACAGAGGCTGCACATCCATTACTACACACCTTTGTAGGGACCACTGACTATCCCACAAGTAGAGAGCCAGCGCTGGCAAGTCCTACACATGGGTTGGTGCCATAGTTCTCGCATTAGGTTCAAAACTCTTCCCTGAGGACCGTATTCTGCCTGGTATTTCTGCTTCTCCCTTGAGTGGGAGTTTTCTGTGAGCTATGTTTGTGAAAGCTCATAGCCCGTAGACCGAGCAACACATGGATAAAAATAGGCTGGCAAAGCTTTCTATTGCAAAGTCTTTGGTTTTGTCCTGAAGGAACAGATACCTGAGTTCATGCTCACCTCCAGTGGTACGGAGTTCCACAGGCCAGGGACTGATACCAAAAATGCCCTTCCTCTCGCTCCCAAGAGGTTCACCAGAGTTAAAACTTCACTCTGGATCAAAATATTCTCAGGGGGCTATTCAGAGTGAGGTGGTTCCTGAGGCAGACTGGCTTTGTGGATGAAGACTAAGAGCTAAAGGTGGGTGAAGGAGACCAAAACAGAGGGCAACAGCATGATGCATTCTGCCTTTGGCTTCATACCTGAAGGTGCTGAGCAGTGCTCAAGACCCATATAAATCAGTGGGATCTGTGTGTGCTGGTACTCAGGGCTGACGAGAGGGAAAAGACAATTATACTGGGGCCCCAAATTCAGGCATTCCCCAAAATGTCTGTGACTGTGATGAAATGGGAAGGGGTGGCGCACCAGCGAACATGACCTACCAGGGCCCCAGATTTCTCACAATGGGCCTGCTGGTACCTCACAGGAGTGCTCAGCACCTAACGCGACCCTTAGAGCATTTCTGCTGTTTTAACAGCATACGTGGGTGTCAGCATTTACAGTGAGGCCGGTTTGCATCTGTTTACATTGTATATTGGTGTGTAAACTATTTAAAACAAAACCTGAAGCAGCTGTGTATTCCTGTTCCAAATCACACTGCAATCTGGGAAGTCCTCCACAGTGAAAACAGCTTGAGTTCATGTTCACAAGTTTAATTTCTTGATGAGGTTCTCATTTGAAAAAGCAATAGTGCAGACAGCACCTGGAACGATTCGTGTGCAGCCAGTTTACTTCAGTGGCTGATTTGTCTTGGCCTCAGTAATCTGAGCAGGGTCACTTGATTGTATCCTTGTTTATATTATTTGGTACTGTTTAGTTGCAGGTTAATTGCAATAAGTGCCGAGGTAGGTCACAGTGGAAGGAGGAATTTCAAGAGTTTCTCTTTAAAATTTTTTTATTTCTAAAATATTTCCTTTTTCTGAGGTGGGGGTGGGGGACAGAAAACCAGGAAACCATCAACTGCTTAAAAAAAATCCAACTTTATATAAAACTCTCTCCTTAGCATCACTATTGGGAATGGATTAGGTTGTGGTATCCAAGGCACATTTGCCCATAAAACCACACAAAATCCGGCCCATAGGCTGTCAGCATTCAGTATGAGTGGCAGGTTTGTCAGCCAGGGTCAGGGTGGACAGGTGGAGCTTGTGGTTGGTTGGTGGGGCAGAACCTACACTATCTGTAGTATACACCTGGCTCTAGCCAGGGCTATCATTTCCTCTCCATTGGGTGAAATTCACCTAGTCCAGATGCCAGTACAAGGCTTATGTCCTATTTAACTCCCCTGCAAGCCCTAAGTTGGGGACATACGTGGTGCCCAGACTGTGTGTTGGCTCTCTGCATAGGGTGAATTTCTCTCTGCCATGAGCACAAATTCACGACCCTCCCACCTCTCATTTATTTATTTTAAAACTTTCCCCATCCCCAGCCTCCTCAACAGGTATGGGTGGGGCTGTTGGCCAAATTGGATGTATAATGTAAAGTATCTGCTCCCCCACTCCCACCTCTCATATTCCTTGAGGGATGACAGCTCCACAGGAAAATTTATCCTCAACGTACTGATTTGGTGTTAGAAACAGCAGCACCTTCCTCCCCTCCCAACCACCCGCTCCCCAGGCTAATTAAGGGGTTTGCGATGAGTTCCTGAGCTCAAAGCTCTGTTAGTGATTTAATTGATGTACAGCTGTGGAAAAGTGTAGCGAGTGAAGCAGGAAGTGGGGGCAGGGGGCTAAGAGGAGGATGCATTTCAACCCCTTAGTAAGAAATACTGCAGAAAGCCACCAGCCTCTGAGAAGCGATCTCTCAGTTATTTATGCACACACATAAACGGTTTCATGCATCCCACTGAAATCTCTGCCATTTGTCAATGAGATTTTTCCCCCCCTCTTACTCAGCCTTAGCTAACATTTACAGTAAATCTGTTGCACTGACCATTAAATCTGAAGCTGCCCTGAGCGATAGTTTCAATGGGTGTGTTGACAGCCAGAGTGTTAATAATGATGCAAACACTAACCTGTTTATTGATTTGCTTTTTGTACCCTTCATCCTAACTCACTCCTCCTCACTCTCTGAGGAGAAATCTTAGAATTAGTAATCAGGTGACAGCTCAGAGCCCCCTTCTGTTCCCAGCAGTGTCATCCAAACCAAACTGCCGGAGATAAATTACAGGTGCCTTATTCTGCCTCTGCCAGCCATTCAATATACTGTTACTCAAAGCAAGATGTAGTATTTGTCACTGGTGCCAGCAGACAGAAAAAACAACAACAACAAAACAACATTAATACAGACATGAAAAGCTTTTAACTTTGACAAGGGAAGCATAGGAAAGTTTTACATTTAGCCCTTATGGTGAAGGCCACTGCCTACCCATTAAGGCAGCTCGTCACAGGATTGGAGAGGTGGGAAGGGAGCTGGGGCTCAGGATGTTTTGAAGCCCTACTTGATCACCACACATTCTCCTTCTCTTTCCACCACCTGGATGCCTGCCTACAACAACTCTGCTTGGGAGTGCGAAGCTGACAAAAGGTTTGTCAGTATTTGGTGAACAAACTGATCTATTCATGAACCCAGATTTCTTGAAGCAGAGATGTAGCCAGCGACTGGTGAAGAAGAAACAAACAATAGCTTTGCAATACACCCTCTGGGTGCAGAGCTTCATAATTGCCAATTCAAACACAACATGAACAGGCAAATGTTTCTGACTTTGGCCCTGTTCACATGAGCCAAAAAGCAAAGAGCTAAAATGGCCTTTGATGTTTTAAAATATTTATGAAAAGGAGTTGTAGCTGAGTCACCTCATGACAGCACCGTCGGGCTGGAGGAGAACTTGTAGGTAAGGCTGTTGGGACTACTGGTAAATCCAGTGGGCTGATGAAATTACTGTTTTCTCAAATGTGAGCTCGTGTTGGGCTTGTCTTCACTATCAAATCTTACTGTGTTAGAATGTGACTGACAAGTCGAATTAGCTAACACGATGCTGAGGGTGACTTTGGGGTCAGTGTAGACAAGGACCAGTTCAACTTCATGTCAGTTGGTCATGCTTAAACCCACAATACCATTTTGTTGTGAAGACAAGGCCTTAGTGGGAGAATAGACAATCAACAGACAGTTATGTAACATCCATTAAATTTCAATGGGAGTTACACTTACATATATGTGTGTGTGGTGTGTTTTTTACGTTGAGATAGCTAATGATGTGAATACATTAGAATGGCCATAATAGGTCAGACCAATGGTCCATCTATCCCAGTGTCCTGTCTTCCAACAATTGCCAATGCCAGGTGCTTCAGAGGGAATGAACAGAACAGGTAATCATTGACTGATCCATCCCATCACCCATTCCCAGCTTCTGGCAAAGGCTAGGGACACTCAGAACATGGGGTTGCATCCCTAACTATCTTGGCTAATAGCCATTGACGGACCTATCCTCCACGAACTTATCCAGTTCTTTTTTGAACCCTATTATTTTGCCCTTCATAACATCCCCTTGGAACAAGTTCCACAGGTTGACTTGTTCCTATTAGAAACAAAGCACAGCTAGTTTTTACCTCAAAGTAGCTAGTCAAGGTAAATACCAGGAGTGGGGTTTAGCATTGACTTTGACTAGCTACCTCAAGTTAAAAACGACCTGTGCCTTGTCTTCACTATGATTCCACATGGAAATCATTCAGTAGAAAAACACACTTTTTTTTTTCGCAATGAAGCCAAAGCCTACATAATGTGTTTCACTTGGGTATCTCAATGTCTTGTGAAACAGACCTTTTATTTTATTACATGTCAACCACATATTCTGAACGGTTTGGTAAACCTATATATTTAGGCAATCACCATAAATTTCAGGTGAGGAGTTGGGGAATTGTCATTTCTGTATGTTCTTGGTCAAACCTTAACGAAAGGTTTATCATCCATAAAACACTTATGGATAGTCAGCCAGATTGCTAGACTTCAACAGAAAAAAACCATTCACCTGAAACTTCTCTTGTGTGGCTTTCTGCTAGAGGAGAAGGGGTAGGGGATAAGAGACTCTGGGGGGAAGATTTGACGTTAATTGGACAAAGCATCCAAAATATGTGACAGTTTGAAAATATAGAGGTTTCACTTTTGTATAAAAATGTCCTAACCATTTGGGGGGAAGTTTATGGGTTGGTCTGCAATCTCCAAACTTGCTTTATTTGGCCAGCCTTAGTTGGACTTACTGCATTAGAATATTTTGGGGAAATTTGCATGGTAAATTCTAGATATTTTTCATCCCATAGGCCAATGTAAGGTCTGTTAACCCTGTTTTGAGGCCATATGTGGGAATTAAATGATACATAAGCTTCATGCTAGCTCTCTGTATAGAGAAAAATTTTGACACATGACTTTTATGACTACGAATAAACTCTGTCAAGACATTGGCAGAGTTTAGAAACTCTGTAAGGGTATGTCTACACTACGAAATTAAGTCGAATTTATAGAAGTCGGTTTTTTAGAAATCGGTTTTATATATTCGAGTGTGTGTGTCCCCACAGAAAATGCTCTAAGTGCATTAAGTGCATTAACTCGGCGGAGCGCTTCCACAGTACCGAGGCAAGCGTCGACTTCCGGAGCGTTGCACTGTGGGTAGCTATCCCACAGTTCCCGCAGTCTCCGCTGCCCATTGGAATTCTGGGTTGAGATCCCAATGCCTGATGGGGCTAAAACATTGTCGCGGGTGGTTCTGGGTACATATCATCAGCCCCCCGTTCCCTCCCTCCCTCCCCCCGTGAAAGCAAGGGCAGACAATCATTTCGCGCCTTTTTTCCTGAGTTACCTGTGCAGACGCCATACCACGGCAAGCATGGAGCCTGCTCAGCTCACTTTGGCAATTAGGAGCACATTAACCACCACACGCATTATTCAGCAGTATATGCAGCACCAGAACATGGCAACGCGATACCAGGCGAGGAGGCGACGTCAGCGCGGTCCCGTGAGTGATCAGGACATGGACACAGATTTCTCTGAAAGCATGGGCCCTGACAATGCATGCATCATGGTGCTAATGGGGCAGGTTCATGCTGTGGAACGCCGATTCTGGGCTCGGGAAACAAGCACAGACTGGTGGGACCGCATAGTGTTGCAGGTCTGGAACGATTCCCAGTGGCTGCGAAACTTTCGCATGCGTAGGGGCACTTTCATGGAACTTTGTGACTTGCTTTCCCCTGCCCTGAAGCGCATGAATACCAAGATGAGAGCAGCCCTCACAGTTGAGAAGCGAGTGGCGATAGCCCTGTGGAAGCTTGCAACGCCAGACAGCTACCGGTCAGTTGGGAATCAATTTGGAGTGGGCAAATCTACTGTGGGGGCTGCTGTGATGCAAGTAGCCCACGCAATCAAAGATCTGCTGATATCAAGGGTAGTGACCCTGGGAAATGTGCAGGTCATAGTGGATGGCTTTGCTGCAATGGGATTCCCTAACTGTGGTGGGGCTATAGACGGAACCCATATCCCTATATTGGCACCGGAGCACCAAGCCGCCGAGTACATAAACCGCAAGGGGTACTTTTCGATAGTGCTGCAAGCTCTGGTGGATCACAAGGGACGTTTCACCAACATCAACGTGGGATGGCCGGGAAAGGTGCATGATGCTCGCATCTTCAGGAACTCTGGTCTGTTTCAAAAGCTGCAGGAAGGGACTTTATTCCCAGACCAGAAAATAACTGTTGGGGATGTTGAAATGCCTATATGTATCCTTGGGGACCCAGCCTACCCCTTAATGCCATGGCTCATGAAGCCATACACAGGCAGCCTGGACAGTGGTCAGGAGCTGTTCAACTACAGGCTGAGCAAGTGCAGAATGGTGGTAGAATGTGCATTTGGACGTTTAAAGGCGCGCTGGCGCAGTTTACTGACTCGCTTAGACCTCAGCGAAACCAATATTCCCACTGTTATTACTGCTTGCTGTGTGCTCCACAATATCTGTGAGAGTAAGGGGGAGACGTTTATGGCGGGGTGGGAGGTTGAGGCAAATCGCCTAGCTGCTGGTTACGCGCAGCCAGACACCAGGGCGGTTAGAAGAGCACAGGAGGGCGCGGTACGCATCAGAGAAGCTTTGAAAACCAGTTTCATGACTGGCCAGGCTACGGTGTGAAAGTTCTGTTTGTTTCTCCTTGATGAACCCCCCCGCCCCTTGGTTCACTCTACTTCCCTGTAAGCTAACCACCCTCCCCTCCTCCCTTTAATCATTGCTTGCAGAGCCAATAAAGTCATTGCTGCTTCACAGTCATGCATTCGTTATTCATTCATCACACAAATAGGGGGATGACTACCAAGGTATCCCAGGAGGGGTGGTGGAGGAGGGAAGGAAAATGCCACACAGCACTTTAAGCACAGCACTTTAAAATTTTACAACTTTAAAATTTATTGAATGACAGCCTTCTTTTTTTTGGGCAATCCTCTGTGGTGGAGTGGCTGGTTGGCCGGAGGCCCCCCCACCGCGTTCTTGGGCGTCTGGGTGTGGAGGCTATGGAACTTGGGGAGGAGGGCGGTTGGTTACAGAGGGGCTGCAGTGGCAGTCTGTGCTCCAGCTGCCTTTGCTGCAGCTCAACCATACACTGGAGCATACTGGTTTGGTCCTGCAGCAGCCTCAGCATTGAATCCTGCCTCCTCTCATCACGCTGCCGCCACCTTTGAGCTTCAGCCCTGTCTTCAGCCCGCCACTTACTCTCTTCAGCCCGCCACTTACTCTCTTCAGCCCTCCACCTCTCCTCCCGGTCATTTTGTGCTTTCCTGCACTCTGACATTATTTGCCTCCACGCATTCGTCTGTGCTCTGTCAGTGTGGGAGGACAGCATGAGCTCGGAGAACATTTCATCGCGAGTGCGTTTTTTTTTCTTTCTAAGCTTCACTAGCCTCTGGGAAGGAGAAGATCCTGTGATCATTGAAACACATGCAGCTGGTGGAGAAAAAAAAAGGGACAGAGGTATTTAAAAAGACACATTTTATAAAACAGTCGCTACACTCTTTCAGGGTAAACCTTGCTGTTAACATTACATACATAGCACATGTGCTTTCGTTACAAGGTCGCATTTTGCCTCCTCCCACCGCGTGAACGGATTTTGGTTGAATGCCAGCAAACATACACTGCAATGCTTTGTTCTACAGTGATTCCCGAGTACGTGTTACTGGCCTGGAGTGGTAAAGTGTCCTACCATGAAGGACGAAATAAGGCTGCCCTCCCCAGAAACCTTTTGCAAAGGCAGAACCGGAAATGCCAGGGCAAAGTAATCCTTTCACATGCTTGCTTTTAAACCATGTATAGCATTTTAAAAGGTACACTCACCAGAGGTCCCTTCTCCGCCTGCTGAGTCCAGGAGGCAGCCTTGGGTGGGTTCGGGGGGTACTGGCTCCAGGTCTAGGGTGAGAAACAATTCCTGGCTGTCGGGAAAACCGGTTTCTCCGCTTGCTTGCTGTGAGCTATCTACAACCTCCTCCTCATCATCTTCTTCGTCCCCAAAACCTACTTCCGTATTGCCTCCATCTCCATTGAAGGAGTCAAACAACACGGCTGGGGTAGTGGTGGCTGAACCCCCTAAAATGGCATGCAGCTCATCATAGAAGCGGCATGTTTGGGGCTCTGACCCAGAGCGGCTGTTCGCCTCTCTGGTTTTCTGGTAGGCTTGCCTCAGCTCCTTCAGTTTCACGCGGCACTGCTTCGGGTCCCTGTTATGGCCTCTGTCCTTCATGCCCTGGGAGATTTTCAGAAAGGTTTTGGCATTTCGAAAACTGGAACAGAGTTCTGATAGCACGGATTCCTCTCCCCAAACAGCGATCAGATCCCGTACCTCCCGTTCAGTCCATGCTGGAGCTCTTTTGCGATTCTGGGACTCCATCATGGTCACCTGTGCTGATGAGCTCTGCATGGTCACCTGCAGCTTGCCACGCTGGCCAAACAGGAAATGAGATTCAAAAGTTCGCGGTTCTTTTCCTGTCTACCTGGCCAGTGCATCTGAGTTGAGAGTGCTGTCCAGAGCGGTCATAATGGAGCACTCTGGGATAGCTCCCGGAGGCCAATACCATCGAATTGTGTCCACAGTACCCCAAATTCGAGCCGGCAACGTCGATTTAAGCGCTAATCCACTTGTCAGGGGTGGAGTAAGGAAATCGATTTTAAGAGCCCTTTAAGTCGAAATAAAGGGCTTCATTGTGTGGACGGGTGCAGGTTTAAATCGATTTAACGCTGCTAAATTCGACCTAAAGTCCTAGTGTAGACCAGGGCTAAGGTATCTGGTATCCGCCTTAGGAGTCCTTGCCTCAGGGGCTTTCTCTGGTCTAAGCTTCACTCATTTGCTAGCCTTGTTAGCTCTTTCTACTCCTGCTAAATTTATAAGCTCTGAAGAGGTAGAGAAAACCCAGACGGTCAAGGAATCTACAAAGCTTATTAATTATGCCACCAAGTCAAATCATGAGAGTCAAAGCAACCGACCCAGAAGAAACTCAAATCTTTCTATAGCAGAAGGCCAACATTATGATAATTTTATGCTAACCACCAATGTGGGTCAGAGATATATATGTTTATAGATATTTGCTGCTTTAGAAAAAAAATAATATTAACAATAAAGACAAATGGTAGGTTCCCTCATTTTCACAGTCAGAAACAGCTCAGATTTATCAGAGGTTCTCTAGATCTATATTTCTTACTGACTTCAGTGGGAGCTGCAGGTACTCAGTATCTTTGGAAATCAAGCCAATCTGAATGCATGTAATTCATTATTCAGCTACTCCATTGAAGTCAATGGGAGTTCTGCCACTGACTTCAGTGGGGCGAGGGCTTTACCCACATCTTCATCATGGTTTAGTTATTTTTTTGTGTGTCATTTTTAGTATGACTTTTTTTTTGCTATTGTTCATCAAAAGTCCCTTAGAAGACAAACTCTAATCTGCTTACCGACCAAGCTGTGATTCCTCTCTCACACGGGTATATTATTGTAGGGTTGCTCATGTGCATGAGGAGTAGGCTGCTGTGAAGGATTGTTTGTCATTTCAAATTTTAATTAAACTTTGTGATGAGCCTGAATCACAGCATGTGGATTCAGAATGCGAGGAAGGTCTGATCATGGGGTTGGGTGAGGATGGATCTGGGGTTATTGGCTGGAGCCCATTTTTCATTTTAACAGCTACTTTGTGAGCTATAATCCATATAAAGGACTATGTGAATTTAGCAAAAAAGAGAAAAGAAAACCGTGTACATCAGAATTTGGGCTAAGCAGTGCAGAAAATGAGCAGGTGCATGCAGAATCTCTCGTAGCAGAAAAGGAAAAGCACAGATACTGCTTGTAAAAAATGAACTGGATGGAGAAAGTTCTGGCACATAGCTGCACACTCAAGAAAGTGAAGAAAAAAATGAAAAATTAGAGAGACAATTTCACCTTTAAAATCACGCGGTTCCTGCACCTGTTTCCTTTGATGGTATTTCATCCGTCCCCACTTTACATATGTTTCCCCACATAATTACACTATCCCACCCATCCTTTATTTACAGGGGCTCATTGTGCCTCTTGTTTACAATGCTGTCATCATGATTTATTACCAAAGAAAAGCATTGCACCCTGGTTATGATCCAATGTATTATTTCCACTGAGACTCTTTCCCCGTACAGCTAGGTAGAGACTGCCTGCTATAGCATCTGATGAAGAACTGGTGGGGAGAAGGTGAATCCAAGTTAAAAAGGAAATGTGGAATAATTGCACATTAGGGTACTGAGATGAGAAGAAAAAAAATATAGCTAATCTCAGAAGTTCCTTTCCCTCAGCGGACTGGGGGAAAAAAGAGCCATCAATCACAAATAACCAAATAAGATTCATCTGTTGATACATAGCTGCTTTGCTAAAATGGCCCACTCTAAGTCCAGGAGTACTGGAGACATGAGAATTTTAAAGGCATAGTGTCAGGTACCATCTCGTGCTAGAAGCTGAAAAATAATTTCTCTTTCCTTACCATTTTATCCTTCCTTATTTGGCAGACATTGATTTCTTTACCCAGCTTTGTAAATTCCTGAATTTTGCATATTGTTATTATTCATACCGAGTCCTTATGCAGCACTTTTAACCTACAGAGCGAAAGTGCTTTCTAAAGGAAGGTCTGGATCATTAGCTGCATTTTGTAGGTGGAAAACCTGAGGCACAGAGAGGTGAAGCGTCCAAGGTGTCACAGCAGGGCAAGGGCAGAGGTGGGACTAGAATCCAGCTCTCCTGAGTTCCAGGCTCCATCCACTGGGCCTCATTACCACCCAGAAAACCTAAGCCTGTGCTGAGGAGACGGAAGTTCACCACATCCTAGCTACTGGGTTCCAGTTCTGTCTCTCAGTAGCTGCCACCTACCTGCTGCCCTGCCTCCGGAGGAGAACCCAAGCAGTTTTGCTTCCTATCCAATGTTCTTTTGCATCAAAACCCTTGATTATCAAATGGGGCAGAAAACCTCCTTCATTTGGGTAAGGGATTCTGATTTATGTTGTTGGTGTACATGTAATCCCCACAAAAAGGGTGGGATTGACAGCACTAAGAATAGGATTCTCCAGTGTATCCCCCAGGACACGGACTGTACAGCATAGGGTGCAGCTGCCCAAGAGATTCCTTATACAACATTGTTGATATGCCCATTCCCTGTCCTGCAGCCATCTCAGGCCTGCTCTCAACCATGCTGGCTGGTATGGCCTTGAAAAGGAATCACGGGAGTGTATTGGTACTCTGGCTACTTCCCCAACATGTCCCCTATGCTGGGGAGTCCCAGGCTAGTGGGTTACATCAGCTTTGTGCCACTTCAGCAGAGCAAATGTACCAGAGCAGAGCTGAAGAGATGGTCCTGAGACATGGGTTCCACAACCGCTGGGAGCAGAGGGAGGGGAACAATCAAATGGCTTTTCAGGAGAGCTTCAGATGCTCTTGTTTTGGTCTTGGTCCTTACTAACCAAAACTGGATTTCAGATATGAAACTTTAGAGCTTCTTATCCAGTCAAATCCTGTCATCCCTACCAGTCCCTGGAAATATCCAGCCCATTCTTCCCACCCCCCACTCAAAACTTAATGTCCTCCCCGGTCAAATTGACTCATTGATTTTCCCGGTACATCCCCACCAGTGAGCTGCTGGCTCAGAGCTCGGCCATATTAGGCAAAGTTTATCTTCACCTGTGGGGAGTGCAGTGCTGTAACTGCTTTAAACCAAGAAATTTAATAACTTACATATAAATTGTCCGGGAGAGAAAACGTCAGGTTTTTGGTGTTTGTAGCTGTTTCAGCATTTTTCTGTACATGATGAAAAACGTTTGCATTGAGCAAAACACAGATTTATGGTCAATAAAGTGAAGCTTAACAGTTTATAGGGACTATGCATTCCTTTTTTAAAAACTGATATTAAAAACTATTTTTTCCTTTTGTCTGTGTAAGAAAGCCTCTCCCATGTTAGTCACTATTTCAGCACTGTAAAGTAGCTAGTGGAGTGTTAGGAACAAGTGCTGGTCGCAGTTTGTTGTCTTTGCCTTCAGTATTCCCCATTGCAAGATTACTGTCACCCCCTACCCCCACCCCATGTCAACTTTGTGGAGTCATATAGAATCAAACGCACAGGTTCACATTCAGAGCCACAAAGTTTGGATCTGGACTTCCCAAAGTCTGGGAGTGTTCTGAAGCAGGGGGTGTGGTTCAGGAGTGGCTGGCTCACTACAAAAGCAACTTTCCCTCTCTTGGTATTGACACTTCCTCATCAACTGTTGGGAGTGGACCACATCCCACCTGATTGAACTGGCCCTGTCAGCACCGTTTCTCCACTTGTAAGATAACTCCGTCCTCTTCTTGTGTCAGTATAATAATGCCTGCATCTGTAATTTTCACTCCATGCATCTGAAGAAGTGGGTTTTTTTACCCACGAAAGCTTAAGCCCAAATAAATTTGCTAGTATTTAAGGTGCCACCAGACTCCTCATTGTTTTTATAAAACAAAAGCCTCTTCTAATGACTCTCCCAACATGGCCTCACTATAACATAAATAATATGCAGCCTGGACAGTTGGGCAGCCACGGAACTGATTTGCATGTGCAGCTGTGGGATTTGCTTCTGAAAATTTGAGGCGTGTGGAATTTTATGGCAACAATCAGTTGTATGTGCAAAAGTGGGTGTGTAAAATTAGATACAATCTGGTGGCTGGCCAGAATGCATCACAGCTTTTGACTGCTACATCATGGAGTCATTCTTTCTCCAACTTTTCATTCCTAGTCTTTGCAAGTAGCCTGTCCCTGCAAGCTCTGTGGTTTCTGCTTTCCATGTGGAAAATGTTGCCAGGATAAAGCATTTGCTTTCTAATCTGGTACAGAGATTCTTATTTAGCCTATTACGAGCTGAGAGGATGATAAAACTCCAAAAAGCAGACCACAGGCTATTGGCGACTGGTTATTTCATATCTCCCTCCCGACTGAGAATCACACCATTAGACTTCCAGTTAAACTCACTAATTTCAAGAACAAGCTTAACTATGTTTAGCTTTAATTTTAGCCTAGATCTTCGATATATTTTTGTGCACATAAAGTTATTGATTATGGACTCAATCCAGTAATGTCAATGGTGAATGTCCCTTCATTAATTTTATTGTAATAAGGAAGCTTGAAGTGATAAGGTGCCCTGTAAATAATTTTGCATTAAATTTCTGTTTTCTGATTATACAGGATTTTTGGTCTTCTTAAGGGTGATAGCATGTGGTACCACTAGTACTCCTGTTATCTCTTCAAAATCCTCCTCTGTGTTAGGCTATCTCAGCACAAGATTACCAGAAAAAATGTGGGATAGTATCCCTTCACTAAAATAGGCACGTATTTTGTTTTGTTACAGGATATGTGATGAAGCTGATAAGTTTGTCACTGAGACAAGTAATGTTAAATAATGCACAAAGTCTGCACCAAGAACAGAGTTTTGCAGCATATCCACTCCCATCAGGATCCATTTGTCAGATGGCGTGTTTGGGAATTTGTTAGAATTCATGGGATTTCACTGCATAAATCCCCTGTGAATTGATGGGAGTAGCGGACCCTCCTCAGGTTGATCTGTTGAGTCTTAAACCCTTAAATGTCAGTGACAGTGCACATTCCTAATGAAGCCTTGTCCTATATAATTTACACACAGATAGCTCCGTCTTAGATATCAAGTCAAAATAACTGGGAAGTCACAAGCTCATATATGATGCTGAACAATGGTTCTTCATGAGGGCTGGATGAGCTGCAATCATTTTGAATATAAGACTGATTCCACTTGGTTAACTAAACTAAGTCTTGGAAGATCTGAGAAGTTGTTTTTATACAGACATGGTTCAAAGCTTGTTAAGTTTTCCAGCTCCCTTTGGAGGCAAATTTGCACACACAGAATTAAAAATCCACAGAGCAACATTTTCCAAAGCAAACGCTGACATTATGACTGGCTCTTTAAGTACTTGGATTGCATATTTGTGTTAAATGGCGTCTTCTGAGTGACAGATCCATCTCTTGCTAAAA
This sequence comes from Caretta caretta, assembly GCF_965140235.1. Lineage (NCBI taxonomy): Eukaryota > Metazoa > Chordata > Testudines > Cheloniidae > Caretta > Caretta caretta. The sequence goes on from NC_134218.1 coordinate 21,794,390, forward strand.
GCAATTGTTATAAAATTTTGACTATTACATACAGAGTGTGTGTTTAACAAGATGACAGAAATGCCACCTTAGTAAAAACTCATTGTGGTTACAGCTGAACAATTCACATCATGCAAGATTTATAATATTGAGGTTATGCAATCATTTAATCGGAGAGACAAGCCTTGAGTAATAATATGAAATGTATGTACTTCAATCTGCAACAGTAGAATCATTACTGTTTTCTTATTAGCTCACACTAGCATTAGGGCTGCATTATCTATTTCACCATAGCCTAATTCAGCAGTTCCAACTGAAACTATAAGCACAATAAGTGATCTATTCAACCAATCAAACAGAGACAAAGTCATCTGAGTGACTGCACAGCTGTAATATATGTATGCATATCTTTCAGAAGTCTTCAATAGTTTATTCAACATTTCTTTGCATGATGAGTTACCCAAAAGTAAGGAAGCTCTGAAAATTCCCTTTGCCCCAGGACAGAGTAAAGCATATGCGGACAGGGCTCAACTGAGGATCTGGCCTATGAAGTCCTTTTAGTACAGGTGAGACATCCGATGGTCTTATTAATACTGCAACAAATCTATGACCATCTGGGGTGTCATGGTTGTAACTCAGTGCAGGAAGATCTGAGTTCTAAGTGTCGATAGTGTATTAATGAGACGCAGTGGTTGCGGTAATATCCCTTATTGGACTTCTGTTGGTGAAAGAGACAAGCTTCAAACTCCTAATACTCTGGGACCGTCGCAGCTACAGTGACACTGCAAACAGTATACTAAGAAAGCTAAAGTAGAATCACCACTGTCGATTAGAAATACAGGGTATATGACAGATGACTGAGCAGTTCTGATTCCATCAAGTAGAAAGCAGGGTACATATAAACACTAGTCAGGTAATTACAGTACTGAGAGATCATATTATGCCTCTATTCAAAGATATGCCTTTTTGGAATGAGAAATGTAAAGAGATGTTTCAAAGCCTTATATTATAAAATAAAACAAATGTTTATACCATAATAAGCAAACTGACGTTAAAATTAGAAGCTTCACACAAAGCTCAAACTGAACCTTGTAAGATTAGAAAACGTTCAGTTTTATTAAATTAATATATAAACCCTTGTGACTTGGACCTACCTCCAATGTTGATCATTGTTCTAACTTCATATTCATTTACATCAGCACTTTAAGGGCTCCATTCTGTGCGGTCTTAAGCATCCTCAACTCTCAGAGAATTCAGAGGGATTTGAGGTAACTAGAGACCTTGCAGGATTGAGGTTTTTAGCATAATTAGTGGTTTGGCTGCCCATATGCACTGTAGCACTAGATATGCTAGAACTCCAACTATAATCTTGAAAATAGCACTCTTCAAAAGACAAAACGTTCGTGCTGAGTTGAAGGCATTCGTGTTCTGGTGCTTGACGCATTATTCACACTGTATGTAGTTGCTGTTAATGTACGGTAAAACACAAAACAATGCATCACTGCTTGGGGGAAACAAATAGGCTGTCCTTTGGTTACCTACCTGGAATTGTTCACATTTTGAAAACCAAAAGCAATGCCTAAGAAAGAAGAAAACACCTAAAAACACCTCTGGGCTTTAGATTTGCTCTTTACAGGCACTCACCTCTGGAGTTAAGCATGTTGTTCAAGTCCATCTAGCTCTGACCCTATTTCAAACATGACTTTTTTCTTTTTTACACCAAAGAGCCCAGCTCCTACTAGTCTTGTCATTAGAGCTGAGCAAATATTGGATTTTTTTTCCTATGAATATTTGTTTGACTTTGAAAACAAATTTTGATCCTACCATATTCATAACAACTCTTTCCTCTTCATGTGCTACAGATTTACCAGTGCAGATACACGCATTAAGCAAAAAGTTAAGTTCTAGTTAGTATTTTTTGGGGGGAGGAGTGAATTTCAAATTGTAAAATTCTCAGTTTACATTGTGTTGCTTATATAAGTTATATAAGAATCAGGAAACAAAAATGACAATGTATGACTTAAGTAACCAACACAGGGGGAAGTGCAAATATTCAAATCAAAGGGTTTGTGAACAATCAGCAGTTCAAAAATTATCCATTGAAGAAGTTTGTGGATAATTTTTAATAGTGAATAAACAGGAGAACTGCTGTTTGTTCATGGACAATTTGCAAACAGAAAGAGGAGGAAAAATGTAAATGAATTATGTGTTGTGAATGGGACTGGTCGAATTTTTTCTGGAGACTGTTTTCTGACAGAAAATTGCATTTTCATTTAAGCAAAAATCTTCAGAGTGTCTCCTTTCCATGCATCTTTTTGACTTTTTAATAAAAAAACTAAAAACTCAAAGACTAAAATTTTTTTAACAGAAACCCTAAAACTTGCAGTTTTTAGAAGAAAGTGTTCAGTGTTTAGTTTTTCAATGGTAAGTCAACATTTTCCATGCAAAAAGCCCCGCATTTTCCAACCAGCTTTAGCTGTGAATTATTCAGTCACCAGTGACTGGCATAACATTTTTACAGAAATAAATGAAATACTGTCTGCATAGTAAGAACAGGACATGTATTGACCACGAACTGCATTTTCCAAAGTATTTTAAGTGTCTCCGTTTTTCGGTGCCCAGCTTAAGTCAACTTTTTTTTTCTTCAGGAAGTGCTGAGCCCCAGCCCAGCAAAATCAAGCCTCTTTAAGTTGGGTATTCAAAAGTGGAAGCACCCCACAATCACTAGTAATTTTCAAAATGTAGAGTCATCACTAGCAGTCATAATTCATCGTCCCAGGTTTTGTGAAATCTTGAAGTGCAAGAATGTGGAGTTTTGAACCGGATAGATCAGAGCAGCATGTGTTTTTTCACTTTGCCATATCTCCATTCCAGCCCTATTCTAGTTCCCCTGTTCATGTAAATTGGCCATCGTAGTTTGGAACCTCAAGGCAAAATAGGTCCTCCAGGCAGAAATTGACATGGAGCATGGAATTAGGCATAACTGGCATTCTCTGCATATTCTCTGCCCAGGGCAGAGAGACCTAGGACTTTAGAATCCCTCTAAAGATTCCCTCCAGGTGGGGTCAAGTTCTTCATTTTTCAAGTAGTGCCCACCAAGTGTAAAACACAAAGTAATAAAGTGGGTTAAGAAATGTACTGACTGCTGCCGCAGTACATGGAGGTTCTTTATTTTTCTTCATCTTGGTCAGGCAGTGTTAGTAATGCCCATGTCTTTCTAGAACAAAAATAAAAATGAGCTTATTTGATGGAATATTATTTAGGCTCAATATCTGCTCATCTTGGCGCTAGAGAGTTATGTGCAAAGCTTCTCAGGCCCAGATTTAGGGACACAGCAGCTTGAGTTCAGAGTATATGTGTGTTGGCATGGAAGCCAGCTGTAACACATAGCCAGGCCAAGAGTGCCACAGGACAAAGACATGGTCCAGAGGTCCAAGGACAGAAGTGGGAGCCAGGAATTCCTGAGCTGAAATAGGCACGTATTTAGAGGGATACCCTGGTTTAGAGGGATTTAAACCTCTGTGGCTGGGCAAGTCACAACCCCTCTGGCTTTGTAAAATTAACAATTACTTACAGCAGCAGATCCTGAGCAAATGCAGCGACTAGCTCATCTCGGCCTAGCATAGCAGATAGAGCTAGAGATAAAAAGGAATGCTGAGGAAAGCCTTGCTTTCCCCACAGACTCTGTGGTCTATGCACGCCAAGTTCCCTCTCCTTTTTTGCCATTTGGTGCAGAGTGGGGCAAGAGAAGAAAATCCCTACGCACTCTCTGGAGGCTTGGTCCTGTTGGTAGCTGGAAACCAGGGGAGAGGAGGGAAGAGATGTCTTCACATCTCATGATCTGTAATGGGGCTAGGCAATGGAAGACCAGTGAATGTGAGCATGTGTGTGTTTCAGAGCATGTTTGTACTGAGAGGTCCGACTCTCCTGTGAACAACAGGCCCTCCAATACAGATACCATTCAGATCCACTAGCCCATCACTAGCGGTTAACTTCGTTTTTCATAGAACTAGATTCTCTGCCCCCTCCCCCAATCTTTAAAAACCCCTACATTTGTGTTTTCTATGTTGTGGGAAGGTGTGGGTGCATTGGGGTGGAGTGGCTCAGCTCTGCCAATGATTACAAGAGGAAAAGCTGCTTAAATACAAAGGGGACACAGGAAACACCTTACCTCAGCAAACTCGGATGAAAGGGCACCTTTGATTTTTCAATGGGGTTGTGTGGGTGTCTGTCCTCAAGCCAGCTGACCCCCAATGCTGATCCATCACAAAATTTTACAGTGGGAGGTCCCAAATCTGTCAGCTACATTTGAGGACATCACATAAAAGCAAGCCTTAGCCATAGGCCCCTTTGTTGTGGTCCACCATTGTTTCCATTGGAAACATGTAGGTGAGATGCACAGACTGTTTAATTCCTTGTGATGATAAAGGATGGGAGGTGGGGAGGAGAGAAGAGAAAGGTAAACACTTAGAAATACCTTCCCTCACTTTTAAAGGGAATGCTGGAAAGGAAATACCTGGCTCAGCACCTATTCTGCCTAAACTGTATCCTCTTGCAATGGTATGCTCCACCCAGTCCATGCCATCCTCTCCAGACAGGTACTCTTCAAAGAGTGGTCTCTACTGAGTTTTGGCAATTTGGTTGTAAAAGAGGCCTTGCTACCCATATGCAGATTTCCCAAGAGATCTTTCTGGTCTGTTGTTTCTGTTTTTTCTTTCCTAAAACTGCAGTGGCATGCACAGAGGGGATCTCTCCTAAACGGAGGAGTCTCCTGCCAGATTCATTCGGTGATACCCTGACCTAGGGTTTGGGACATTACATTCCCTCTGTTAACAAACTAGGACCTTAGGAGTAATCTCTTCCAAAAGGGGAAACAAATCTGTCTGTACACTGAGCAACATTGGAAACACAGACTCAGAGAAACACAGTGGGCCTTGGCAGTCTCTGCCAAGCTTCCAGCTGCTTTGAGTCCCTTGGTGGCATAAAGCTGATGTAGCCAGCTGTATGCCAACTGTTTTCCCCTCACTCCCCCTCCCCCCAAATGTAGGGAGCATGTCAGGGGAGGGCCAAGAGTGAGGCCAGGGCACACAGTGTTTCATTTGATCCTCATGGGAATAATTGCTTCAAATTACAAATGTAAATTAGAGTAGTAACTCTAACTTGCACTGGGGGCTAGATCAGCTCCCAGCTGCCCCCAGGATTGAGGGGTGCAGAAAGTTTGTCCTCCCTCTGGAGCTGCACTAAGCATGAACTTGGTGCAACGGAGAATTCAGCCCTATATTGTTTTAAAATTCAAAGGACAGTATAGGCTTAATCACCAAAACAAAGGAGTCCAATTAAAAAGCTTTATTTCCTCTTATTGCAGTTAGTATCTTCTTTAAAAAGGAGAATGTAGTATATTCTCCTACATTATACGTTGTAAGAACAAAGTCTTTTTAATGTCTGGTACTTTCGTGTGTAACACAATGTCCCTCAACAAATCTACTGAGTGGTTAACCCTATGCAGCATATGACATATAGCTGAACAATTCTGAATACAACTAGGAGAGGAAAGTGTTGCATACATTTTGACCAGTATGTTACACTATTTAGACACCTTTATAAATCACAGTGGGGCTTTCCATTTGATGGTGTTCAGCCTCCTTTACTCAGTCTAATCATTCCAGTGCTGTGCACCCCTCATTGTAACCTGCCAAAAGGCTCTGTCCCAGGAACAGCATCATATAGAGGAGGGTACAGATTGCTCTTGATTTATCTACAGTATGGATACAGAGAGGGTAATTCTTGCCAGCATTTTATGGAGAAATGTTAATTAAATTCCCGTAACTCTACGGACACAAAAAAATAAATAAAAGGGAACATTTCTCAGAACCCACCAAATCTATTTCAGTGTCTCTTCTGGATGCAGAGTACCAGTGAACTGATTAATTTGATAGGCTGAGACCAGAGTGAGGTTATTTGCAGCAATGATCAAAACAGAAGTAAGACTCTTGTCGGCTTTTTTGCGGGGCAGGGGAGAAAAACGCTGTTTGGGAAGTAAATGAAACCATTATTAGTGCATTAAAAAAACACAAAAATGGGTAATCCAATTAGTACTAAATGTGTAGTAAGCAATCACGTTTAATAAACAGAGCTAGTATGTAATTTTTTTTGAAAAATGACCTTGTCCGCAACCTGTTCTTACTTTTTTCAGATACCATTTGAAATTTTGTTCTTTTTATTTACACACTGTTTTTAATGGGAAAACAATTATGTTACACATACCCTACATGCACGCATACACACACACACACACGCACACTTTTATTCTCTACCATATTTCCAGGATGTGCTGTACTAAACTTCTTGCATGCATGTTTCCAGCAGGTTAATGACAATAATGTACATAAATGGTTGATTCTGTCAACAAACCAAGAATGCAGAGCAGGGATTTGTGATGTCTGCAGAGGTTTAAGTTGACTTGGGTCAATAGCACAGTGAGTTCTTAGCCTAGGATTTTGTCTTTTTAACTCAAGTTCTGGTTTGCTCCCCGCCACAACCCTCAAGTCATGTCATAAGAAAACTCTCAACTCATTGTACAAAGGGAAGCGATCCCCTCTGAGCCCTTTTAAACTTTTTTTTGAAAGTAGGACAAAGCAGAAAAGGCCCTGATAGAAACAGAACGAACAATATGTTGTCGGTTCCAGAACAGCTGATGAAAAATAGGAAACGTGGGAGAGGTGGCAGTGGTTTGTGAGAAGGTTGTTTTGTCTGAAATAGTTAAGAAATCAGAATGAAGTGTTGCCGTCTGTCACATTGGACCAGTTGACTAAATCCATGATGTCTGGAGAACCTTATATAACTTCCTGGGTTTTTTCATTTTTTAAAAATAAAGTTGTGCTAATAATTAGAAGCAGGGTATGCTACTTCAAATCTAGATATCCTGGTTACTTACGTGCCTCCTGTTACCATACTATTTTACCACACCCCGGGGAGGAAGGAAAGTACTATTACTCCTGTTACAGAGGGGGAACAAAGGCAGAGAGAGAGAGAGAGAGAGAGACACTAAATGACTTGCCCAAGGTCACCTAGAACGTTCATAGAAGAGCAAGGATTTGAACTTGGATCTCTTAAGTCCCATACTAACTCCCTAACGACTGGACTGTGCTTCACATCTACTTACCTTAAGGCTTCTATTTCTGCTAACAGGGTTTTGACTCTCCAGGTACTGATTTGGAACTCAGCACCTCAGCATCTGAGCATTTAGAGGCTATTACTCCCAGCCCATTGCGCTCCCCTTCGATTATAAGTGGTGATAGCGAAAGACTGCTGTATCTCGTTCTTGTACAACCCGCTGTGAAACATCACCCAATTATAACTGCCAGCCTGACAGATCTTGGCTGTTACGCAGTGGATCCTTTTGAGAGACAGTCAGAATAACGCCATTCTGAAGACCCTTCCCTGAAACTGGCCACATTAATCTCTCCAGTGCCTGAAGGATGTTCAGTCCATATCCAGGATAGCAGCATAGATATTTCTGTGTGTCTTCCTACACTTCCACCAAAGTTGAAAAGTTGGTGCTGCAAGGACACTGCATGCGTACAAGGACCTTGAAGAGTTAAAAGAAAACCACCAAGTTTTCAAAATAAATATGAAATCTGTTAATTTTGGCCCTTCAAAGGGACTGTTATTTCTCTTGGGCCCTGTTTCCTCCTAACAGGACAGGAGCAACTCCTACTGAAGTGAACGGGCATTACTCATCTCTTCTGATGGGAGAAGCAAACCGCTGGCTGTCCTAACTAGATCTGGTCAGGAAATGACATTTTTCTTCTGCAGAGAATTGATGGCAATGAAAAAAAAAATGTGTTGGCTCAATTTTCCATGAAAAATTGAGATTTTTCCAGAGGAAATTAAAATACTGAAATATTTTGGCTCAAAACTGGAAAAAAAAAGTCTGAAGACTGAAATATTTTGATTCAGAAATGCTGCTGTGGTGCCTCATAGGAGTTGTAGTTCAGATGCCCTGATGTTCCCATTCTCTTCTATAGGCTGGGCTCTTCAATTGGACTACATCTCCCATAATGCACCATGGTCTCATGGTGCAGGAATGCAGGTGCATTATGAAAGATGTAGTCCAGCTGGGAAGAAAAACAGTTTTGATGGATAATTTTTGACCAGCCCTAGTTATAACCAGCAGAAACATTACACAGTTCAATTAACATGGAAAAACTCCGGCCACTGGTAAGATTTTACTGTCTGGCTGATTGTAGCTGGCAGATGGCTGTTAGCACAGGCTTCACTTTAGCTCTCTAATACTGGTTTTGCTCTCATGCCTATTTATGATCATCTGTTAGAATGGGCTTCTGTTGTCCCTCTGTAGTTGTCAAGCAACACTTCCCTCCCATGTTTCTAAGAGAGCTTAGGTTCCCCCTTTTATTTACTTCTCTGTGTGGGTGAAATTCAAATCTCCATGCTCCATAGTAGCCCTATATTGAGAATACAGGCAGCACCCTGCTTGCCCAGTACGGGGTGCATAGGCTAGTGTGGAGGAAGGAGATTCCAGTGGTTAGGGCACTAGGCAGCGACTTGGGGTACCTGGACTCAATTCCCTGTTCTTCCCCAGACTTCCCGTGAGACAGTGCCCAGCTCTGCTACTCTGCACAGCAGGTCAGGAGGCAGGCTCCCAGTCCTGAGCAGCTTGACTAGCAGTGGCTCCATGGTGGAGTAGGGGGGCAGGGGCAGAGGCAGCGCTGTGGCTTCAGACAGCAGCAGAGCAGGGCAGCAGGGGGAGGAAGGGCAGCAACTTCCTTCTTGCTGCAACTTCACCTCAATGTGGTATGAAACTGGGGGTGGAGGGAAGGGGCAGGTGCCTCCCTTATCCTCTCTAAATGGTGTCCCTGCTTGTGCAAGTCCCTTAGCCTCTCTGTGCCTCAACTACTCTTCTGTAAAATGGGGATAATAGCACTTCCCTACCTCACAGGGGTGCTGTGAGGATAAATACATTAAAGATTGTGAGGTGCTCAAATATTAAGGTAATGGGGCTATGTAAGTACCTAAAGACAGAGCAGAGGGGAGCGCTGAGGCAGAGTTTCATTTTGAACTTTCCCTTTAGAACGTGTGTATTGGCTATCTGGCTACTAAGATGTATAAAGCTGTCGCTGGGCTTCTACTGAATCGGCAGCGAAAACAACTTTCAGGGCAGGCACGTAACTGAGAACAAACAATCACTTCACTCTACAGAGAGCTAGAAGCAGATCCTAGCTACTGGATTGCAGAGCCTCTTGATCCATGGCTTAAGTGAAACATGCACTTTGAAAAGCCTTTCTTAAGAGAGGGAAAAGCTACGACATGCATATTCAGCCTACTGATTTCTGGCTCAGATTTTCAAACTCTGGTGCCTACAATTAGGCACCAAATCCCACTCAGAGGCTCCTATGTAAAAGTGGCCTGATTTTCAGAGGAGCTGAGCACAGTCAGCTTCCACTGAGCTAGGGTGACCAGAAAGCAAGTGTGAAAAATCAGGACAGGGTGTGGGGGGGTAATAGGAGCCTGTATAAGAAAAAGACCCCAAAATCAGGACTGTCCCTATAGAATCGGGACATCTGGTCACCCTATGTTGAGCTGAGCAGATTTTGCTGCTAAAAATCAGGCCACTTTTACATAGATGCTTAACAATGGTTTTAAGCCCCTAATAACATCAAGCCCCAAGTCTACAGGTTTTATCCTTTATCTCTAACTTATTCAGGGCCAGATTTTTAGAGATCACAACAGGTTGGCACGCAAAAATGCACTTCAATATGCTGTTCCATCTTGGCTGCAGCTGTAAGTATGAATATTTCCAATTAATGTCAAACTCCTATTGACTGTTCCACAGTCAAGGACATCTGTGGAACCAGTCTACTATTGTTTTTATACCTATGTCTACAGATGCCTCTTTGCCCTTTACGCTTACCCTCTTTAAGCCGAATGATAATTTGGATAAGAATCCAAATTTGGGGTAATTACCCCCAATGCACCATAAGGCACTCGTGATGTTTGCTCACTGTTAGCAATCTACAATTCTACCACTTTTAGACTTATCAGCAAAGGGAGTAGATGGAACTTAATCTCAAGAGTTAGTTGTTCATTTGCATATGGGAGGCCAAAAGAAGCAAATAAAAGGAGTTACACAAAACAAACCAGAATTAGAATTGGCTAAACACTTTCCCGTGAAATGGATTTTAGAACCAACTCTTGAACTCCTCAGTGGAAAGACAGATTCATTTTCAATGGAGTTTGATCTTGCTCTTCAGCTTCATTTGTAAGACCAATTACAGAGCATTTTGTACAACAATTACTGGCATTAAAACCGCTCTGTTCCATTTGATGAATTTTAGTAGTAATTGAACAGAAGAACCCATCAACTGAAAGCTTGTCCAATCAAGTGTGCCCACATGCTGAACTGTAATTTCCACTCCACAAATGTGTAATTCCATGCTAAACTACTGAACCCTCCTTTCCCCACCAATAACCGGACACAGTCTCTGGGATTTGTTCCCAGATAACTTTATTCCTCAATGCTTTAAACATGTTAAAAACCCATTGATCATGCTCCCTCCCTATCTCAATGCACAACTTCCCCCAGCAAAGTTTCCTAGATCATTCCCAGAGCTGCCCTTATCAGTGTCTTGGTTATCTGGAGTGTTTGCCAGAAGACTCACTACAAATGAACGGCCATCACTTCCTGGCCTTCTTTGCAGATAAAGCCCAATCGTGGAGGATTAATTAAAAAGGGTAGTGCTGGGATTGTAAACTTTGGGGTTTTGTTTTGGTCCATTACAAGGAGAAGGGGAGCGAGTTGCCAAGTCTGGATCTGAATCCAAACAAAGATCCGGTGTTTGGTTTTGAGCTCATCTCAGGGTGTTCTTAAAGTAAGAGAGGGTGAGTGAATTGGAATAAAACCAGAACTTTTCTCAAGAATCTGAACGCATTTTAAAACTGGGGTTGTAAACATTTTTGTTCCTGTTTTTGTACCATTGAATTTTCCTGGTTTTGGGTTGGCTTGTTTGAAGTAAGAAGAAAGTATAAAACCAACCAAATCCAGCTGCCATGCCATACATCTTGTGTGTGTAGGTAAAGTTCATACCATAGTTTCTGTACGTCTCTATTGAAATACTAGCACACAAACAAAATGGGTTTGTATCAGTATAGAAGATTTGAAGTCCTATCATTATATATCAGTCTGTCCTTCTGGTGTGGGACTATTCCCTACAATACATTTTCTACAGGTTTTGTCCCATCCAGCTTTATGTATTCCCAAGTGCTAAGATATTCACTTTCCTTGGGAGGTTCTTTCACAGTTTAATGGGTCTCATTGTCAGGAAGATTTTCTTGATTATTCAGTCTATGGTTTTCTTCTTTATGGGCCCAGTCCTGTAATCCTCACTCCCATTAGTAGTCTTTACCCACATAAAGAGATCCATTGAGTGCAGTGGAACTACTCTCACGAGGAAAGATCATTTACAGGATGATTAAGGGCTGCAGGATAGGGTCTGTAGTTTTGTCCCATTGCTTCTACTTATAGCTCTTTATCACACCCAAATAATTCCTTGGGACTTATACATGTTGATGGTTAAGAGAGGACTAAAGTAGGACATAAGGACATAAAGTTATGCATAGCTAGCTGTTTGAGCCTGTTTTCCACATTCACTCCCTTCAGACCCCCAAATGCCCACACAAGGCCAAAGACTATGTTCCTTCCATCTTCAAGAATTATGGCTCTGTTACACTACATATCTTTAGCTGTTATTGTGGGACTACTCATGTGCTTTGCTTGGTCAAGACCAGAGTGTTCAGTATGCAAGATCAAGCTATAAGGCCCTGAATCCTGTACTTGGATCCACATGGCTGGACCTTTATGCCTATGCAGAGGTCCAGCTAAATAAATAGGGTACTATACAGGCATGTGGCTCCATCTGCATAGGTCTGATTTCAAGATCACAGCCTAGGCTGCAGGACTGCAGACCTTACTTTCCACTAGAGCTGGTCAGAAACTTTGCAAGGGAAACATTTTCTGCTGGACAATGCCCATTCATTGAAAGCAAAACATTTCATGGAAATGTGCCGATTTTGACAACATTTCATTTGGTGGGTGGAATGAAAAAAAATAGCATTTTGATAAGGTTGAAATACCACATTTCAATGTTTTTAGAATGGGGAGGGGGTTCAGTTTTTCATTTCATTTTGAAATTTCTTTTATATTATAATAAAATTCAAAAATATTAAAAAATGAAAATCAGAATAAGACATTTTGATTTTATGAAAATGACATTTCTTGAGCAACCCAAAACAATTTTTTTCCCTCACAATTTCATTTCACAGGAAATTTAGAATTGTTTTGGTTTCGTTCCATTTGGTAATGGAAAAAACTTCAAAATCATGGATTTTCCCATGAAATGGACAATCCAGTTTCCACCCTGCTCTACTTTCAACCTACAGCATTGTCTGCTCCTAATAGTTCAAATCATTTGTGCCATTTCCTGCTCTTACAAACTTGCCCGCCCCCCCCCCCACATCCTACTGAAGTTACTGGGACTTGCACATGTCCACATGAGAGCACAATTTAGATTGGAAGCAGAACTCATGCAGACAAAGTGATAAGTCAGTGTAAGCATGCCACAGCAGCACGATATTCTGCCATTTTGGAAGAGGGGAAGGTGGAGGAGATCAAGCATTAGGGAGCAAACTCAGGAGGATTTCTGCTCTCTAGGCTGGGGAACATGTGGAATTGGGGGGGCCTCTGCACCTCTGAAAAATGAGCCCGAGTGGTTTCAAGTTGGGCACCCAGAACTGAAGAAGGCCGTGTCTGAAAATAAAAGTCTTATAATTTCTGTCTTGCTTTCCCCTCACCACACCTCTTGTAAAATGGGGTAAATCACATTTACCTACTTCAAAGGAGAGTTGTGAGAATTCATTACTTAACATGTGCAAAGTGCAATAGAAGAAATGCTAAGTAGTATTAATAAACCTGAAAAGGACCTGGGCCCAGGAACAAATCTATCCAGGCTTCTGTGCTATGGACAAGTGCATAAGGCAGCAAAAAACCCTGTAAATCAATTTCTCAGGCTTCTGCAATGGGGAAGCCAGACAAATTTTCTTCCCCTTCAGGGCTGAACGGGGTCCAAAGCAGAGGTTGGGGGAAAACCACCAAACAGATGATATTTCCAGGGATTCACTCTGAAACAATTTATTTAAAGGGCCAGAAAGAATTTATCATTTGCCAAAGGCTCCTTACCCTTTGATACATCCACTCTTATCATGCACTTTAGCATTTCAACCATTGGCTGCTGTTTTGTTTTTTTTCTCCTTCACATTCCATCATATACTGCCTTCTTTTGACCACAGTTTATGTTATAATAATAATAATAAAAAAACTGGGCCTGATTTTAATTTGGGTAATGTTTTCATTTACAAAAGCAGCCTAATTAGGAAGCCCGTTAAATGGCTGCAATTTAAATATAATTCTACTGAATTCTCCCTGTAAAGTTAATGTTACAGACTTTTTAACAGATGTTTTAATTAGACATTGTTATTAAAGGGAATACTGTAGAAATTAAAACTAGGACCTAAATGTGTTAACAGACACTTTTCTTGTGTGGCGTAGATGATGCCAAAAGCCTTAGCAAAGAGATTTTAGTAGCAGGTCATGAAAAAAGAAATGCGTTAAAGGAAACAAAATGCACTATGAGATATGCATTGCTCAGCTACAGCATGATAGGGATTCATTTCACATCCGGCACCACCTCGGGCCATTGTTTGAACTGGAAATGAGGGCCGCCATTGTACTGTAAGACAGACCGTGGTACATTATCGTGTGATAAGCACAATTAGCTACACACATATAATACTCGAAGAGAAGCTTGGCTGCAAGACAACAGCAGCGTCTGTTGTTTAAAAGTGAGTTTCAGCGTTGCTAATTCTTGGGACTTTTTATCTTGAGTTTTGGGGTAGCTGGTGTTTTTCTTTCAGCCCTAGCTCCTGGAGTCAAGTGATGATGTGAGATGCTTGGCTTTTACTTAAAGAAAAGTAAGTTTCTAGCCCTTGTGGTTGCAGAGGAACACTTGAAAATGACCGAAGTGCACTCTGAAGGCTCAGACACCAGAAGGCGACCTAAAATGTATAATATTTTTTCTAAGGTTTTTAAGCCAATCTCATGATTTTTGGGGGCCTAACTCAAGAACTTTTAGTGCTTGGGGTTGACAATACTGGAATCTAGTGCTGGTGAAAGGTGACAGATTGACAGCACTGAAGAGAGATGGGGTTTTCTGGTGAATGGGACATATGTCCCCTGGAAGCAGGCTGATATCCACCATGACCACCAACTGATTTCATATAAGGCATCAAATGGCTGTCATTTAGTCCCTATTAAAACTTGGTTGGATTAAAGATGATCACCTCTGTCCTATATTACTAGCCCTATGTGCTATCCATGGTGTATGTAGCAAGGTAACTGTTACGTCTTTTTTGTTTCTTTTTTTGGTGTCCAGTAGCTTTAATTCTCTCATGGTCTTGCTGTGTGCAGATACAGGCAGCCAGCTTGTGTTTCCGCTGAGTGCAGACTTATATGGCAGACTCCTTTGGCACTCAGAGAAGATGAACACATCATGTGCTCTCTTGGGAAGACTTTAATTTAGATTAAGAGATGAACAAAACATGAAAGAACAAAAGCAAAGTTTTTAGACTAGAACATCAGTTTTCTCTCTGCATAGGAAAATAAAGAACACTATGCAGTCCCTGGCTACACCATCTTTAAAGGGTTCATCTCTTTGCTAAAGGTCAGCTTTCCTCTGCCTGTCACCTGTAAAATGTTAAGGGTGTTAAACCTAGGTTGTGCTGAACAGCTTGATGAGTGATGTATTGAATAGATGATGTGAAATTGTGACTTACAAGGCTGTAATGCTATCAAGGGCTTTTGGTGACATCATAAACCATAGGAGTGGGGCATAGGTTTGATGTCACCACAATCCCAAAATGGCACTATAGCCTTATGTTTTAGAAGGTTCCTATTAGGATATAATAGATAGATCTGACATTTTAAGGTTTTTCGATTCACCTGCCCTCTGATAGAAGTTATTGGCGTCATACCTGTGAATTTAAAAAAATGGCTTTTTAGTGCTTGGCAGCAATATGTCTGAGCATTGGATAGTGGTGTTAAAATGGCAAAGGAAAAGCAGAGCAACTTTTGTAATGTTGTAGCCCAGGATGACTGAGATGGGGATGCTAAATTAGGGGAGAGGTAAAGAGGAGATGGGTGATCCTTGTGGTAAAGCAGTAACAAGAGCTGCACAGTACAGCCAAGCAAGACCTGCAGATTAGAATTAGACAAAGGCGTAGGCATTCATACGGATAATGAGGACATCCACAGTTGGCCTAAGTGGAATAAACAATCATAAGGGATTTGAAGCCTTGTGCGTTACAGCAGAAGCCACTCACTCACTGATAGGGGTTAGGAAAAAACTTCTCATACTGGACAATTATACAGTGCCTACCACTTGGGGATTTTCTATCTTCCTCTGAAGCTTCTGGTACTAGTTGGAGCCAGGGCACCAGGCTTGAAAGACCACTAATCTGAGAGATTAAAATGATGCTACACTTACTCTTATCTAAAAGGCCAGTTCCTATTTTTCCTTCTTTCCTATTATTCTCTTTCTTTTATCCTTATATTTCATTCTTTCAGACTTGGCATCACACATCTCTGTGCATCACTTCTTTCTTATTCAAGTGAAAAAGTTTTTGTTTTTTTTAAAAGCAGGGGAAGCGCTAGCATTCAGCTCCTGCTGGAAAAGCAAGAGCTCAGATCCCATGAGCCGCTTTCCAGTCACTTCCAACACTAAAGATGAATCAGATCCAAACTTCCTCAAAGTTCTGTGGCATTTGGATCTGTTGTTTTGGCTTGGGTGTGTTAGGAATCAGGATATATTAATTACTTAAGCAAACTTACCTTATGAGTATCTATGGAATTGTGTACTTTTCAGTCTCTCTCTTATTCTTTCAAGCCCTGTTTATACATTGTGCCATCCCTTCCCGTTTGAGGCATCTAAGCTTAAAAGCAATGCACTAACCAAATGAATGCAGGTGTGCAAGTTTTAATAACCATCAGAGTCAAGCAAACTGGAAAATCATCTCTGTGCAACAATAAGGATAAAAGCCCCACCAACAGTCAACTGGCTAATTAACTAATGTAAAACAAAAGAACCTGGAAACTAAATGAAAATCTGTATGGCAATTACTTACGAAAAGGTAACACTTTCCCAATTAAAGCAATTCCAAGAACTTTAGTTAATTATATAGGTTTTCTTCTCTCTCTCTTTCATTAAAGTCAGTCAGGGCTCATGATGTGTGGGAAAAGTGCTAACATTTGCAAATTGCTGGTTTATGATAAATGAATCGTGGAAATTCAGCCCCTTGGTTGGGGCCCTGCTAGATTGCAAAGCACCAGCATCTCTTGCCACTGCAGCCCTGACCCTGACTTTACACCCATTGATCACAAGTGGTGCATAGCCATGACCACCAAGTGCATACATTGTAGCTGTGGGACTTGCTTTTCCCATAGTATTTCATCATGGTTCCACATCACAAGTGCCATAGTAACCTTTGGCACATCTTACTATAAGACTAATACCTGCAGGAGCTTTCCCCTTGCCCCAGTAATCACAGCTTCCTATGGCTCCATCTTTAAAAATTCTAAATCATTAACACAGGCCTGATCTTCAGAGGTACTGAGCCCCTGTAGATTAAGCCCATTGATTTCAATAGGAGTTTTGGTCAATCAGCACTTCTGAAAATCAGGTCCAAAATTATTATAACCTGCATTTGATAACTGCCTAACTGAGGCTCTATGCAGTACTTTAGACAGAAGCTTGCAGCACCAGAACTAACATTTAGTAATGACTTTCCATCAAGGACTGCAGGATGAAGCAGTTAAAGACAAGAAAGTGCATTTAATTATAACGGAGGGGCTGAGCGGGAAATATATTTTCAGTCTGATCTCAACTATGAAAGTAATGAAAGTCCTGAGTTTTTTGTACTCCCTCACTACAGATATGTACAGCAGCCTGCACAAGGAGCTGTGTGAAATGCTAGACTCACAGATTTCAGTGTCTGCCTTTGTTCACGTTGGATCCCTGTCTGCAAACTCAGTTATGGTTCGCTAGAATTCTGTGATCCAAATCCTCGGCGGCTGTGGACCATTGTCATTTCATTGATTCCAGTGGAGCTCTGCTGACTTATGCCGGTGGAGGTTGTGGCCTTTTGTGTCTGTGAACTCTTTGAGGAAGCCTGCTATGTACTTTTTTGGCGCTCTCTGGTTATCAGCGAACATGCTGAGGCTGTAATTAGCTCAAGCTGGATTTTTTCGGTGAGGTTACACGAGAACAGTCACATGGTATTTCTCCAGTATTCCTGAGTGGCTAAAGCCACTGATCAAGAGGGTCATCAGAAATCATTTTAAGTTGTGCTTCCTGTGATGAGACATGTTAAATAAATATGGAAAAAAAAAACATTGCCCTAGCTCAGGGATCGGCAACCTCTGGCACTTGGCACACCGGGGTAAGCCCCTTGATGGGCCAGGCCAGTTTGTTTACTTGCCCCATCCGTAGGTTTGTCTGATTGCGCCTCCCACTGGCTGTGGTTAGCGGCTCCAGGCCAATGGGGGCTGTGGGAAGTGGGAGCCGTGATCGGACAAACCTGCGGACGTGGCAGGTAAACAAACCGGTCTGGCCCACAAGGGGGCTTACCCTGGCGGGCTTCGTGCCAAAGGTTGCCGATCCCTGCCTAGCTCATGGAAGGTGGTGGCCTAGCTGGTGATCCTGGGCTAGATTCACAAAGGATCGTAGGCATGGTGGCCCTGAGCTACACCACGCCTAACTTTTAGGCCCCTAGAAAATCACTTGGATTCAGAAAACTTGAGTTTGGTACCTAGGCTCCTATATGATGAATGGGGAGAGAGAGGTGCTTTAGAATGGGATTCACAAAAGCCACCATGCTTGGCAGCTCCCTGCCTAAACTAGCCAATGGGAGAAGCTAAGCTGAAGTGTATGTGCTGAGCCCCAGCCCTCTCTGAGGTAGGTGCGTAAGTCCAGGCTACAGGGAGGCACCTCCTTCTGCTTGGGATTTTCAGCAGCAAGCCTTCTCTTGGGGATGGGTACCTGTGCCATTTTTGCAAGAAACCAGGTAGGGGGAGCTCTCTCCTAACTTTTAGCCCAGTGGTTAGGGTACTTACCTGGGATGTGGGAGATCCCAGAATCATGTCCCCCATCCACCTGAGGAGGAGAAAGGATTTGAACAGGGATCTACCACCTCTCAGGAGAGAGCACTAACCCTGGACTATGAGACATTCTGATGTGGAGCTGCCTCAGTCTCACCTGTTGAACTTATTCCAATGTGGTTAACTACTGAAAGAATCATGGGGCCAGAGAGCAAGAGCAAGCGTAGGGATGTAGCCTGTGGTTCGCGCACTCACCTGGGAGGTGGGAGACCCAAGGATCCAGTCCCTCTGAGTGCATGATTTTTTCTAAATTCCTGTTCAACCGGAGAGACTTCTGTCTCCTGGCTCAACCACCCTATGGTGATATTTTCCAAAACAGCTATTAATTATCATTATTATTTGACATTTATATTGCAGTAGTCCAGGGATTGGCAACCTTTGGCACGCGACATGCCAGTGTAAGCCCCCTGGTGGGCCGGGCCAGTTTGTTTACCTGCCACGTCCACAGGTTGGTCTGATCACAGCTCCCACTGGCTGCGGTTCGCTGCTCCAAGCCAATGGGGGCTGCGGGAAGTGGTGGCCAGCACATCCCTCGGCCCACGTCGCTTCCCACAGCCCCTGTTGGCCTGGAGCAGTGAACCACAGCCAGTGGGAGCTGCGATTGGCTGAACCTGTGGATGCAGCAGGTAAACAAACTGGCCTGGCCCACCAGGGGGCTTACCCTGGCAGGCTGCGGGCCAAAGGTTTCCAATCCCTGCAGTAGTCACTAAAGGGTAAACAGTTCAGGGCCCCATTGTGCTAAGTACTGTAGAAATGGTGCCCTCCCCAAAGGGCATACAATCTAAAAAGACATGATGTGACAGGTGAATGAGAAACAAGTCAGCTGGGGAAATGGGGGATGCAGGGGTAGCACTAAGAATAGGATGTGCACAATAACAGTGCATCATGAGTGGTGATCACAACATGCTACCTGCCTAGTTGTTCTCAGATTTCAGTTTGCTATATGCATTATGGCATAGGTGAGTTTTGTGGGGTTGCCTGGGGGAGGATAAGGCGTTAGCTTTGGGGATTAATCCTATTTATGATTTCCGCAACCTCTGAGGATCTGAATCTTGCCTGCTGTGAGTTTGCAATGTGATTTCTACGCAAGAAAACTGGTTTCATTTCAGCCTGAAAGTTTTCCAACTTCTGGGTCTGCAAATAGGTTCTGATCCAGAATTAATGGACCCAGCTTCCCCGCAAACATGGAAGGGTTTGTACAGCTCTAATGGTAAAGACACCTTTATATGGCTGCTAAGACCTGCATCTCAGTGTAATATTTGTCTCCAAATATACTGTCAGAGGTACAGAGACTCACACAAATGCATCACAGACTATGTGCATGAACGAATACACACACACACAGAAACCCTGGAACCTACCAGCAGACGTGAAATTCACTGTCCATGAAAGACTCTGGATAAGAGACTATAGTGTCCCAAAGAGACTTGAAATAATTAAGTTATGGAGAGCTTGGAAATGTTGGTATCAATTTATTACAAAGCATTGAAGAGAGCTTGTGAGCTAGCACTCTAAGGGTCATATTCAATAAAAAATAATACCGCCAGTTTCCACACGTGGCCACTGAAGTACCAAAAAATCAATTTTAGTCATTGAATTGGACCCTAAGGTGCAACAAAATGGGTAAGATTCACAACAGCACAGTAAGGAAAGTGAGAAGATGGACAGTCTATGGCTGAGGAACATTTCCCTTTTTTTTTCTCTCTCATTTTGATCCACACAAAAAAGGAGGGCTAATGGAGCTCTGCTAGCTGGGGCAAATGGGGTTTCCCATTAGCACTGCTGACCTACCAAACAGGAGGAGGAGAATTCTTTTTTAAAGGGTCAAAACTCCAATAGACTCTGTGGCTAAAAAGTTAATGATAGGCATGAACCGAACACATGGTAATGCTGTAACCTAGATGGCTCAGATAGCAGGTAAATATTTTCTAGTTACATGGTAGCTGTTGAGTGGTGGCACCATGAAGGGGCAGGAAATCGAAGGGAATAAGCCCTGTAATTACAGGGTTTTAGTTCCTAGACTCAGACAAGTAAGAGATGGAAAAGACAAGGGCTAGATTCTGTGTGCACTCTCTGAGAGCACAGTACAGATCAAGAGAAGAGGCTTTAAGCCACCTTTGCACCATTTACATTCTGCCTGTGCTGAGAGCCAGTGTGGTCTCCAGCATAACTTAGGGGCTGCTCTTACTTATGACAGCTTCTTTAAAGCTGTTTTCAGGCTGCTCCACAGCCCAGAATGTCTGTAGTACTCAGTAAAATACCTATAAAACCTGGCAAACCCCTCATGCCGGGGTATGGTGGAGGCAGATTGGGCAAGGTAGGGCTGCTTCTGCAGGCACTATGTACTTCCTGCACTAGGCTCTTTTACTGCTCCTGTATTTGACCAGAGGAGTATATAGGGGCTGAGATGGGGGGCAGAATCTGGCCTCTAATTAAAGTAGATGAGCCAGGCCATCTTACCATCAATGCAGGATTGCTTCCTCCAGGACATATTATAATATTTTGAATAGACTACTTCTAAGTCTAGTTAATTGTGTCTTTCAAAGCCAGTGAGCAAGTTAAATGGTACTTCCTTTCAGTTCTGTTAAAACTAATTACCAGTTAATCGGCAACAATCGGAACCTTTTAGTTCCATGGTCTACAATTTATCAGTTACAATATATGGAGTCGACAGCTACATAAACAAAATCTGAGATATTTGTTCTCTCAGACTTAAACTTTGTTACCTAAAACACAGTAATACAAAATTAGCATGTAATAACTCTGAAGTTACACTGGGGAGAGGAGAAGAGAATATTACATCTGTATAAACACTGTACAGTATATTATTATATCTATATAAAATATATAGATATATATATTCATGCAAATTAGGCAAATTATACATACACATAAAATTGCTGGACTAACTGATAAGTTTCGTTAGATCTGTAGAGCATAACGTAGGCAGGATAAGATCTAAGGACCAATGATCAAGGTGATATACGAGTGACATATAGTAGATTACCTGGGAAGGTCTAGCTAGGGTAAGGAAAAGATCATAAAAACTGCCATGAAAATCTAGAGCTAGTGTAAAAAAAAAACCCTGAAAAGGGGCTACTTATGCATAACAAAACAAATCACACATTTTTCATTTTGGTTGAATTTTTTGATGAAAAACTGAAAATTGCTTTGTAAAAAATGAATGGTTTTGAAAAAGTTTTTGAAAACATACAGTTTAGCAGGGTTAACTTTTTGTTGAAAAACAAACAAAAATATGGGAATTTTAAAAAAAATGAAATAAAAAACCCTTGAAAATAAAATATTTTTTTTTCAATCAGCTCTACTAAAAAACTTAGTCATTCAGATCTGCTCTACCTGTGCAGTGTTTGAATAGGGCTTGTCTACCCAGAAGTTGCACCAGGTTAACAAAAGCATGATGTGTAAACTACATGCCCATGATACACCAAAGTTGAAGACTCCCTTGACACAATCTCCTCCACTCACCATTAAGGGAGACCATGATGAATTATGAGAGACGTTGGTTGACTAGGGAGCCCAGCCTAGAGAAGAAAGGAAGCATGAAACATCTGAACTACAGCTCCCAGGAGGCACTCACTACAGCAGCATTTCCAAACAGAACTATTTATTTTTTCCATGCAAAATATTTTGATTTTTGATATTTTGCTGAAAAGTCAAACTTCTCTGTGGAGAAATTGGGCAAGATTCCCTCCCCCACAATTTTCATCAAAAGTTTCCTTGGAAATAAAGCTCATTTCCTGAACAGCTCTGCTGATGGGCTTTGGCAGCACTGTATAGATTTTTTGCCTTCATTATCCTTAAGCCCCAGTTACCCACTCCTTAACTTTTATGAGCACTAACTGAACTCAACTCATGCAATACATGAAGTTTGAAAAAAAAGGAAAAAAGAAAGACGAGACATATTTTGTTAAATTTTTAAAAGGTTGCGAAGATGTTTTTATTGAGAAACGTGTGCAAGTTTCAAAGGGCTGGCAGATGTGTGAAAGAACATACGATTCAAATAGAAACCCATTTTTTTATTACTGAAACTCTAATAAGAGTGCACTTTAATATGACTTAATGTGTTACTCCCTAATTGATAGCAGATGTTTTCTGAACATTATTTTTTTAAAGATGTGCTGCGCTTCAAACTGTGGAGAAATAAGGCCTTACTGTACACACAAGAGCTTCCAAAAACAACTCTTCCCAGTGCCAATAGCTGTTTATAAAATGGTATTCCAAATTATTTGAAAATATTCAACATGTCATAATAAATGCAATGTTGTTTGAAGTGAACCTTAACATAACCAGTGTTCAGGAGGAGTCCACTGAGATCCCCTTTGCCTCTTGCTTTCCCTCTAACCTTCAAACGATAAACATCATGCAGCTTTGCCTCCTTCGAAAGAGGGATGCACACAGCACTGCTCCAGAAGGAAGTTAATATGCCCATCCAAGGGCCAGCCAAAGGGAGCTGGTGGCAGTAATAGTTGAGCCTCTGAAAAGGTTGTAGTCCAGATTAAGTACTGAAGAACATCCAAACATTTGGATGCTTGTGCAAAACATATCCAAAGCACCAGATCCATTCAATCCACATTCAACTGGTATAACATGTCTGGGTTGAGTGGATTTATCAGGCTTGTTGACACTACAGAATTGGGCTGGAAATCTCATGATTCTGTCCTGTGACTTCTAGAAAGTCATAAGGAACATCCTTTCTAGTTGTATTGCTGAGGCTCCCCTAAAATTAAGACATGTGCCCTGCCTGATGCTCCCTTCCCTTGTGGACCAAAGGCATGCGGAATCCTCCGAAACTCTCCATCCTTGGGGACTGAGTTCTCATGTTCTTCTCCCAAATATTGGAGACTTTTCATTCTTTTTTTGTGTGTGAAGGGCTAGCGATGGGCTCAAGACAAATGCACGATCTAAACCCTGGGTAAACTTTGACAGGTTTGACTGTCTGGATGCATATCTGCATCCAAAGTTACCAGTGGAACACCAGTTTGGAAATAGAATCCTGCTATGGTTACTTGTCTACAGAAAGGATGGTCCAGTGGTTAGGGTTCTGACCCGGGAGACATAAATTCAGTTACTTACTCTGCCACAGATGTCGTGTGTGACGTTGGGCCAAGTCATGTAGTCATTCTGTGCCTCAGTTCTACACAGTTCTTAGTTTAAAGTCTGTGCTACAGATGGAAATAATAATACTTGCCTAACTCACGGAGGTGTTGTGAGGATAATTATATCAAAGACGGAGAGATGCTCAGATAATATGGTAAGGGGGCAGGTGCATATAAGTAATACAGATATTTTTAAGCTCAAAAGGAGCTGTGGGGAAGGGGAAATTATGTTTATTTTCCTAAACAGAGCTCAATGCAGCTTCAGTCCTATGCTCCTCTTGAAAAAAGCATTTAGTGGAAGTGCTACAAAATCCAGGACAGGAAATGAAGAGAAACTTCCCTAATTCTGCCACAAGTTCCAAGCGGATAGACCCCTGCACTCAGGCGGAGCTCCCACTGAAATCAAGGCGACTCTGTGCAGTCACAGGAGTCTGCCCACTGCATGATCGGAGCTCTAATTTTGGATTGGTTGTAAATTTTTATGCTTCATGTTTTCCAGCTTGCAGTGAAATTAACAACAAGGAGCAGCAGCAGTAAGGACCATTATGAAATAAACATTATCCCATTAATAACACGCAATCCAGACAACCTAAGCAAAGAGTAACTCCATGAGTTGAGGGTGCTCAGCACCTCTCTGGATCAGGCTGGATTATCTTTAGGAAAGTATACGACCCAATCCTGCAAGCCTTATTCATATGTGTAGCTCACTGATTTCTGCAGAACTATTTGTGGGAGAAAGGATGGTAGGATCTGGCCCACAGTTCTTAGTACCCTGCAAGAAGCAACACAAAACTCCTCAGTCCTGCTTTCCTTTACATTATGATCCATGCTGAAGAATAAATGTGTCTGCTTAATATGTTTGTAATTCCCAAAGAAAGGTTGTGCCAGACGATTTGTAGAAACAAAATGACAGAATCTTTAAATACAGCCCAAGTCCGGTCACTGTTTGAGTGCTTTACAGCTTTACTCTAATAACCAAAAGAAATGGGTTTTTTACATAATAAAAATAAACAATAATTTAAAATGACTTGATATTATCAGTTGTTTTTTTTTAAATCTTGTTAAAATACTAAGTAATTGACATTGCTTTTTGTTATCCTGCCCATAAAATATAAATCATTAGGGCAATAAATATTATTCATTTAGGGCTGATGTGAACCAAATATTTTCTTCCTTAAAATATCCATAAAAGTGGAGTTTAATCTTCCATCTGGCAAAGACCTCTGATGCCAAAATGTTCTGAGTGGAATTGTGTTAATAAGATGACATCAAGTGAAATGTTCTGTTTGTGTCCTTTAAATATGTCTCTGTAAACTGAGCTACACATTGGCCTTTTATCAGTCAGCATCTCTACCTGTGGTTTTTTGAGACAGATTAACAGAGGAGAACCATTACAGGATGAAAGAACCAAGCATGCTGGGAGGAAAATGATATCAAACATACACCAGTGCAAACACTTCCTTCCAGGATAATATTTAGATTTTATTTTATATTAGGTAGATAGATATAAATAAAAGATGTTTGAGCTCATTTTAGATTGTGCACATCTGCATTCCAATAAGGCTATTTACAAAAGTACGGCTCTCAGTGGGGTATTTATTTAATTTTTATTGCTTTTGGACCACAGCCTATAATGAGTTAAGATATGGGCATATGCTTGGGATTGTGTCTGTGACTCTTACCTTTCTGAACATTAAAATAGCAAAAGCCTTTGTGTTTATGAAGGTTTCACTGAAAATTCAATAATTTTTGCTTCAGACATTTTACCTCAGAATGCTAATAAAGACAGGAGAGAATTGACATATGCAAGGAATTCGGGCATAAAACTGACTGGGAAACAAAAATCAATTCTGGCAAAAAATTTCAGGAATTTCTCCCCTCAACACCTTTTCTTCCTGTCAAAATTTTATTGACACAGAAATTTCCAAACAACCTGAACATTATTAAAGTCCTGAGAGTATCTGGGAATATTTCTCTACATCAGTGCCAGTCTCAATAAGCCCATATTAAGAAGCCTACCATGCTAAATTGAGGAAAAATTTAAAGCAGCACCTCCAAACTCTGAGCTAAATCTACAGGATTAGATTAGGATTAAAGCTTTATGATTCTACAAATAAAGTCATAGAAGGCTGAAGGGAGGCAAAAAACTCTACAGTCTCATCCCCTCTGAGACACTGCTACAGGGGAATATGTGCATGTGGCTGCAATAGCCATACGGGGACCCATAGATTCTTCCCAAGGATCCTCGGGATCATAGCAAGAGCAAGCCTACAGGGGTCATGGGGACTGGAAGGTTGTCAGTGTATTCACAATAGGCCAGCAGAAGAGCAGTCCTGCTAGCTCAGTCAACGCACGACACGATTGTTGGAGCCAG
The DNA here is from genome assembly GCF_965140235.1 of Caretta caretta. Taxonomy (NCBI): domain Eukaryota; kingdom Metazoa; phylum Chordata; order Testudines; family Cheloniidae; genus Caretta; species Caretta caretta. The sequence continues at coordinate 21,820,143 of NC_134218.1, forward strand.
TGGCGATACGCAGCTTGAACCTATGGGGGAGTGTAACACAGAGGTCCATTGGTGATTCATAACTTTGTCAGGCCTGACATACTGACTACACCTAACACACTGTTGCCATGGTCTGTAACTAAAAGGGGTCACATAAGGTATCATATACAAACCAATAATATGCTGCTCTGCCCACGCCACATAACAACAGAGACAATTCTGACTCTTTCCACATTGTCCTATGAAGTATAAGTTTGCAAGTCCGGTGTGAGTGGGAGAGCTCCTGACCCCGCTTGGACACACTGCCTCTCTGCACAGTCAGGCCTCCTCAAAACCTGCAGGGACATTTATGTGATGGAATGATAAAGCTTTCTAGGCTCCACTTCCACCTGCCATGTGTCCCAGCCCATTTGGGTCTGGATTTGTGAGGGCCTCTTCCCCCCCACTTATGCCTTTGGATAGTGAGTTTGGATCCCCGCTTTGTTTTGGTTTTCCAGAACATGAACCAGTTCATTGAGGGAGACCGAGTGGTGGAAGAGGTGGGATACCAGCTCTCTGCCACTGGCTCACTGTGTAATCCTGTGGCTCACTGTGTAAGCCTGGACAAGTCGCTTTATCTCTCTGGGCCTCAGTTTCTCTGTCTATAAAATGGGGACAATGGGATAGGAGGAGGGTCTTCCCCCCTGATGATGAAGACTGAATCTGGCCTTGATAAAACAGAATTGTTGCCAGGCAGCTCCAAGTTGCACCACTGTCATTGACATGGACTAGTCACCAGTGGAGGATTGGCACAGCAGAGAAGTGCCATACTCCTTTGCCACTTCCCCTGTGCAAGCAGGGGCAGATGTGCAGGGGTCATCTGCAATGCGGATACTGGTAGGAAGTCCTTCTGCCCCAAGGGAATGCTGTGCTGGGCAGCTGTAGCTGGATTATAATTCCTTTACACCACTTCTTGGTTACAAAGGTGCCATAACCTGGCTAGCTGATCTAGCTCCTGGCTGCTTATCCATCTTTGTAAAGTGCTTTGAGACCTAGCGATAATGTATTTATATGGAATTGATTAAAGTGATTCATCCTTACAGTAAATATTATTTATTTCCAATTATCTTAAAAATTCCTGTAAGCAAAGTCCTATTTCTATTAAAGGAAAGAAAAAAAAATTCTGATCTTCCCTAGGGGAGTGGATTGAATATATTTTCATGGTCTTTCTCCTGTTAGTAAATGCTAGAAACCCCAATCCCGGCAAGCTGGCATACCATTCAAGTAGCTCTAGTGTTAGTAGCCAATGGCTACTGAGTTCAGCCTGTCACTCACCTTGCTTTGTAGTGTCCTAGAAGAGATATTACTACTGTACTGTTCAAAGAAATTGCCAGTGGCTGCTGATGGGACAGTCCCTATTTCAGCATTTATAAATGGCTAGTATCTGTTACAACTATATGATCCAGTATGTGATGTTTAGCCAAACAGATGTATCCATCACGGAACAACAGAAAGCTGCCTAATTAGATGCTGTTTTGATATTGACCCACTCCTGTGAGTCTGATGTGCAGATCTCTTCTCTGAACAATACCATGCCCCCTTAGAAAATCACAAATCAAAGCTTTGATCACACCGGTTTCTTGCAGTAAAGGGATTGTTTACATTTGCTGGAGCTGCAGGGGGATGTTTGCTGGAGGTTCAAACTATGGGGGGAGAAAAATGCAACTTTTCGTTCAAAGCTCACAAGCTAAATGCCATTTGCCCAATAGGCTCACTCTTCACGCAGAGCTGCACATCACCTGTTCTGCTGCCAAATGAAGAAACACACCTCAAGACAAATGCAAAACCACTGTGACTGAACTGAACGGCTGGGAAATTCACACACTGCTTCCAGCGCAGGAGACGACTGCACAGCAGGGGGACGTCCTGAAGCCAAATTCTGCATTATGACCTGACCCAAAGCCCCTGAAGTCAAGGGGAGTCTTTCCACTAAAGGGCTTTTCTATACAGAGAGTTAGTGTGTGACAAGTTGGGGTGTACCTTTACCGCACTAACTGGCTGCGTGAACCCTGCTACCATGCACTAAAAAATTGCTAGTGTGCTTTGACCTACTGCTACTCTACTGGGCAGGTGCCAGTATAAGATGCTTCAGGAGATCCAGGTTCAAATCCTCGCTCTGCCATAGACTTTCTATATGACTTTGGCCAAGTTACTCAGGGTATGTCTACACTGCAATAAAAGACCCATGGCACAGCTGTGGCTGGCCCAAATCAGCTGACTTGGGCTTGTAGGGCTCAGGCTGCAGGACTAAAAATGGCAATATAGATGTTTGGGCTCAGGTTGGAACCTGAGCTCTGGAACCGCATGAGAAGGGTGGATCTCAGAGTCTGGGCTCCAGCCCAAGCCTGAACATCCACACTGCAATTTTTAGCCTCATAAGCCCAAGTCAATTGATCCAGGCTCTGAGACTCAGTGCCAGGGTTTTTTATTGCAGGGTAGATGTATTCTTAGTCTCATGTGCCTCAGTTTCTGATCTGTAAAATGCGGATGATAGAACTTCCAATCCTCCCAAAGGTATTGTGAGGATAAATTCATTAAAAATTGTGACGTATTCAGATACCATAGGTTTCAGAGGAACAGCCGTGTTAGTCTGTATTCGCAAAAAGAAAAGGAGTACTTGTGGCACAGATACCATAGTAATGGAGGCCATAAAAATACTTTAAATAGACAGTTTTGCTCTCATGCCCAGAGATCCATACCATCTTCAGGTAGGTCTGGTAGCATGAATCTCCCTTAATAACAAACACTGACAGAAATTATTCTCACCTCCCTTGAAACCTAGTCATGGGATCTCACCGTGCAAGCTGCAATGAGATACTCTTTATTTCCCAGAGTCTGTATCCATGGCTCATGATAAAGCTCTGTCTTAGAGGAATTTGCCAGGAGCAGACTCTTGCTGTAGTGTTTCAACTCTGCTGTTTTGTCCTGCCAATGATAAATACCATTTAATTACAAAAAAAGAATTTCTGTCATTGCTCCCAGCATGGCTTCTATTGGTGAAGATTAAACATCAGCCCAACATTACTGAATTACCTTTTTAAACCTATTATTTCAATGTGATTAACTTCACTTTTCATTTAGCTGTAAGCAAAATCTTGTTTACAAGGCAAAAAAAATGCATTTGCTATAATATCGGCAATAATAATAAAAATGAACATTGCAGGGAAATAATTTATGTGTAAACCAGCATAAAAATGTCATTGATGCATGAGTTTCCTCTTCAATTAATAAAAAGGAGGAAATATTTAAAAACAATTTATCAAGCAAATACATACAGTTCATACATCATGCACTTGCAAAGAATGTACTAATATCCATTCTACAAATAGCTGCGTGACCCGGAGTGTCACACAGATGCTGAATTCCTTTGTGTGACCTAATTTAGGATGTGGCATTGAAGAACCAGGAATGGTGATTATATACTAGATAAAGTCCTAGTGACCATAATAGTGTGTGTGTGTGTGTGTGTGTGAGAATGAGTGAGAGAGAGAGAGAGATGCAAATTTATTAAAAATAGGGAAAAATAACTGGTTGAATAACTGCTGACAGATAGGCATTGATAGCCAATGATATAGATTTTTATCAGTTATTGACTTCAACTCCTCTTTGATCCACTTATCACAACTATTTTCATAGAATACAAGCCCAGGAAAGACTATTCCCAACCAAAAACTATATTAAGATGAAGTTGAATTATGAACTACACAAAAGTAATTTATGATAAAAATATTACAGGATTTTGTAATTATACCCAAAACAAGTGATATTCATCCAGGAAACTCAGAGTTAAGGTTAAACTTAAAAGAAATCTGAACATGTTAAGGAATGGAAATGCACAGTGAGCGCACCCAAACAAGCTTGATTGTGTCTTGTAGTTTGAAAGTCGATTAAATGTTAATGTGTGTGTTTTCAAGACACTTTTGGATTTTTTTTTTCATTTTTTGCCATTCTGGGGTCACTACCTGGCAGACTCTTTGGGCACTGCTGCATTATAAATATTAGACAATAATTTGCTGAATACGAAATTCATTGAAGCACTTGCAACCTAGTTCCGATATTTGCTTTTCAGTATTTGATGACTGTAAGCCCTGGTCTACACTAGGACTTTAGGTCGAATTTAGCAGCGTTAAATCGATTTAAACCTGCACCCGTCCACACAATGAAGCCCTTTATTTCGACTTAAAGGGCTCTTAAAATCGATTTCCTTACTCCACCCCTGACAAGTGGATTAGCGCTTAAATCGACGTTGCCGGCTCGAATTTGGGGTACTGTGGACACAATTCGATGGTATTGGCCTCCGGGAGCTATCCCAGAGTGCTCCATTATGACCGCTCTGGACAGCACTCTCAACTCAGATGCACTGGCCAGGTAGACAGGAAAAGAACCGCGAACTTTTGAATCTCATTTCCTGTTTGGCCAGCGTGGCAAGCTGCAGGTGACCATGCAGAGCTCATCAGCACAGGTGACCGTGATGGAGTCCCAGAATCGCAAAAGAGCTCCAGCATGGACTGAACGGGAGGTACGGGATCTGATCGCTGTTTGGGGAGAGGAATCCGTGCTATCAGAACTCTGTTCCAGTTTTCGAAATGCCAAAACCTTTCTGAAAATCTCCCAGGGCATGAAGGACAGAGGCCATAACAGGGACCCGAAGCAGTGCCGCGTGAAACTGAAGGAGCTGAGGCAAGCCTACCAGAAAACCAGAGAGGCGAACAGCCGCTCTGGGTCAGAGCCCCAAACATGCCGCTTCTATGATGAGCTGCATGCCATTTTAGGGGGTTCAGCCACCACTACCCCAGCCGTGTTGTTTGACTCCTTCAATGGAGATGGAGGCAATACGGAAGTAGGTTTTGGGGACGAAGATGATGATGAGGAGGAGGTTGTAGATAGCTCACAGCAAGCAAGCGGAGAAACCGGTTTTCCCGACAGCCAGGAACTGTTTCTCACCCTAGACCTGGAGCCAGTACCCCCCGAACCCACCCAAGGCTGCCTCCTGGACTCAGCAGGCGGAGAAGGGACCTCTGGTGAGTGTACCTTTTAAAATGCTATACATGGTTTAAAAGCAAGCATGTGAAAGGATTACTTTGCCCTGGCATTTGCGGTTCTGCCTTTGCAAAAGGTTTCTGGGGAGGGCAGCCTTATTTCGTCCTTCATGGTAGGACACTTTACCACTCCAGGCCAGTAACACGTACTCGGGAATCACTGTAGAACAAAGCATTGCAGTGTATGTTTGCTGGCATTCAACCAAAATCCATTCACGCGGTGGGAGGAGGCAAAATGCGACCTTGTAACGAAAGCACATGTGCTATGTATGTAATGTTAACAGCAAGGTTTACCCTGAAAGAGTGTAGCGACTGTTTTATAAAATGTGTCTTTTTAAATACCGCTGTCCCTTTTTTTTTCTCCACCAGCTGCACGTGTTTCAATGATCACAGGATCTTCTCCTTCCCAGAGGCTAGTGAAGCTTAGAAAGAAAAAAAAACGCACTCACGCTGAAATGTTCTCCGAGCTCATGCTGTCCTCCCACACTGACAGAGCACAGACGAATGCGTGGAGGCAAATAATGTCAGAGTGCAGGAAAGCACAAAATGACCGGGAGGAGAGGTGGAGGGCTGAAGAGAGTAAGTGGCGGGCTGAAGACAGGGCTGAAGCTCAAAGGTGGCGGCAGCGTGATGAGAGGAGGCAGGATTCAATGCTGAGGCTGCTGCAGGACCAAACCAGTATGCTCCAGTGTATGGTTGAGCTGCAGCAAAGGCAGCTGGAGCACAGACTGCCACTGCAGCCCCTCTGTAACCAACCGCCCTCCTCCCCAAGTTCCATAGCCTCCACACCCAGACGCCCAAGAACGCGGTGGGGGGGCCTCCGGCCAACCAGCCACTCCACCACAGAGGATTGCCCAAAAAAAAGAAGGCTGTCATTCAATAAATTTTAAAGTTGTAAAATTTTAAAGTGCTGTGCTTAAAGTGCTGTGTGGCATTTTCCTTCCCTCCTCCACCACCCCTCCTGGGATACCTTGGTAGTCATCCCCCTATTTGTGTGATGAATGAATAACGAATGCATGACTGTGAAGCAGCAATGACTTTATTGGCTCTGCAAGCAATGATTAAAGGGAGGAGGGGAGGGTGGTTAGCTTACAGGGAAGTAGAGTGAACCAAGGGGCGGGGGGGTTCATCAAGGAGAAACAAACAGAACTTTCACACCGTAGCCTGGCCAGTCATGAAACTGGTTTTCAAAGCTTCTCTGATGCGTACCGCGCCCTCCTGTGCTCTTCTAACCGCCCTGGTGTCTGGCTGCGCGTAACCAGCAGCTAGGCGATTTGCCTCAACCTCCCACCCCGCCATAAACGTCTCCCCCTTACTCTCACAGATATTGTGGAGCACACAGCAAGCAGTAATAACAGTGGGAATATTGGTTTCGCTGAGGTCTAAGCGAGTCAGTAAACTGCGCCAGCGCGCCTTTAAACGTCCAAATGCACATTCTACCACCATTCTGCACTTGCTCAGCCTGTAGTTGAACAGCTCCTGACCACTGTCCAGGCTGCCTGTGTATGGCTTCATGAGCCATGGCATTAAGGGGTAGGCTGGGTCCCCAAGGATACATATAGGCATTTCAACATCCCCAACAGTTATTTTCTGGTCTGGGAATAAAGTCCCTTCCTGCAGCTTTTGAAACAGACCAGAGTTCCTGAAGATGTGAGCATCATGCACCTTTCCCGGCCATCCCACGTTGATGTTGGTGAAACGTCCCTTGTGATCCACCAGAGCTTGCAGCACTATCGAAAAGTACCCCTTGCGGTTTATGTACTCGGCTGCTTGGTGCTCCGGTGCCAAGATAGGGATATGGGTTCCGTCTATAGCCCCACCACAGTTAGGGAATCCCATTGCAGCAAAGCCATCCACTATGACCTGCACATTTCCCAGGGTCACTACCCTTGATATCAGCAGATCTTTGATTGCGTGGGCTACTTGCATCACAGCAGCCCCCACAGTAGATTTGCCCACTCCAAATTGATTCCCAACTGACCGGTAGCTGTCTGGCGTTGCAAGCTTCCACAGGGCTATCGCCACTCGCTTCTCAACTGTGAGGGCTGCTCTCATCTTGGTATTCATGCGCTTCAGGGCAGGGGAAAGCAAGTCACAAAGTTCCATGAAAGTGCCCTTACGCATGCGAAAGTTTCGTAGCCACTGGGAATCGTCCCAGACCTGCAACACTATGCGGTCCCACCAGTCTGTGCTTGTTTCCCGAGCCCAGAATCGGCGTTCCACAGCATGAACCTGCCCCATTAGCACCATGATGCATGCATTGTCAGGGCCCATGCTTTCAGAGAAATCTGTGTCCATGTCCTGATCACTCACGGGACCGCGCTGACGTCGCCTCCTCGCCCGGTATCGCGTTGCCATGTTCTGGTGCTGCATATACTGCTGGATAATGCGTGTGGTGGTTAATGTGCTCCTAATTGCCAAAGTGAGCTGAGCGGGCTCCATGCTTGCCGTGGTATGGCGTCCGCACAGAAAAAAGGCGCGGAACGATTGTCTGCCGTTGCTCTGACGGAGGGAGGGGCAACTGACGACACGGCTTACAGGGTTGGCTTCAGGGAGCTAAAATCAACAAAGGGGGTGCCTGTACATCAAGGAGTATTTCAGGCAGGACTTCACGGAGGGTTCCAATAAGAAATGGTGCACCTAAGTTATCGTTGTTATTGGAACAAGGAGGTTAGCCTGGCCTCTGATTGATACATGGCTAGATTTACCTCGCTGCACCTTCTCTGTGAGTGACTGCAGTGTGACCTAGAGGAATGAGTCCCCTAGACAGGGGAGGAGGCAAATGAGTACAAAACAAATCTGGTCTATTTCTTGTTTTGACCCACTCCATCTATCTTTTACATCTTTGGCTGGCAGCAGACGGTGCAGAAGGACTGCATGCCATCCACATCTCATGGCTGCTCGGCAGAAGATGGTACAGTACGACTGCTAGCCATCCCCATCTCTTGCCTGCCTGGCAGAAGATGGTGCAATACGACTGCTAGCAATCCTCATCTCTTGCCTGCCTGGCAGAAGATGGTACAGTACGACTGCTAGCAGTCCGTATCGCCTGCCCGCTCACCATAAGACGGTTCAATAGGACTGACTGCAGGACTAAAGAGAATGACCTGGTCAAGTCACTCCAAATTTAGTCCCTGCGCCCATGTCTGCCCAGGCGCTCCCAGCCGACGTGGCCAGGAGCACCTCGGACACGACGAGGACGACTACCAGTCGTATTGCACCGTCTGCTGCCAGAAGGCAATGGGTTGCTGCTACTGTGCAGCAAAGCCGTACCGCGTCTGCCAGCACCCAGGAGACATAGGGTGACGGTTACCTGAGCGGGCTCCATGCTTGCTGTGGTATGGCGTCTGCACAGGTAACTCAGGAAAAAAGGCGCGAAATGATTGTCTGCCCTTGCTTTCACGGAGGGAGGGAGGGAACGGGGGCCTGACGACACGTACCCAGAACCACCCGCGACAATGTTTTAGCCCCATCAGGCATTGGGATCTCAACCCAGAATTCCAATGGGCAGCGGAGACTGCGGGAACTGTGGGATAGCTACCCACAGTGCAACGCTCCGGAAGTCGACGCTTGCCTCGGTACTGTGGAAGCGCTCCGCCGAGTTAATGCACTTAATGCACTTAGAGCATTTTCTGTGGGGACACACACACTCGAATTTATAAAACCGATTTCTAAAAAACCGACTTCTATAAATTCGACCTTATTCCGTAGTGTAGACATACCCTAAGTGAGTAAGCAGCATTCGCATGACTTTTCTCCCACGCTTTGCTTGTCTCGTCTATTTAGACTGTAAACGTTTTGGATCAAGGATCATCTGTTTACTATGTATGTGTACAAAATCTAGCAAACTGAACTCAATAGGACCACTCATCTGCAAGTAAAGCATGTGTGGAAGTCTGCAAAATCAGTCTTAATGCCCTTAGAAGTCAATGGGAATTTTTCCATTGACTTCAATGGGCTTTGGGTTAGGCCCTAACTTTAGTTATGTCTGTTGCACTGGTAGAAGATATTGGAAAGGTAATGTCCTTATGTTAGGTATAAAACTCTTGTGCCAATTTTTTTCTCAATTTTATTGCCTCAAGGTAGAGATTATGAGCAGTAAAAAATGAAAAGTGATTGGATGGTAAGACAAAATTATTTATAGTCTCTTCTTATACTTAGATTGCAAGCTCTTTGGGCCAGCGCCATCTTTTTGTTCTGTGTTTGTCCAGCACCTAGCACAATGGGGTCCTGGACCATGACTAGGACTCCTAGGTGCTACTGTAATACAAACAAATAAATAATAATAGTGAGCAGTGAGATCATCACAAACTGTTCCAACAAAACTTTTATACGACAGGTATTCCCTTTGTTTATATATTTTAGAGACACATGCATAGAACAGCAGCATACATCAGTGCTCCTGTTTATTTTCTCTTTCAGGATGCGCTAATGGGATTTTCCATCATGAGAATTCTACTTTGAGGCATATGTACGGGCTGTGTAAATCAATACATCTCTGCTGCTGCGAGTCCTAACTGGCACTACGCCAACTCTTCGTCTTCGGGAAAACATACATCAATATACTAACATCATATATGCTGTATAATGAAACATATAGAGGACCGGAAATTGACATAACTTCATTGACTTTAGGAGCCCTAAGTGGATTTACACCCTCTGCGAATGTGGCCTATAAGATGTACATCATACAGGGAATGAGATTATACTAAATTTTTTATTTTAATCTTCAAAAGATAGGACAACTTATCTGTGCGGAACAGGGATCATAGAATCATAGAATATCAGGGTTGGAAGGGACCTCAGGAGGGCATCTAGTCCAACCCCCTGCTCAAAGCAGGACCAATCCCCAATTTTTGCCCCAGATCCCTAAATGGCCTCCTCAAGGATTGAACTCACAACCCTGGGTTTAGCAGGCCAATTCTCAAACCACTGATAGTGGCATACTGTGCAGAACTGGGATACTGGGATGTGTAGATCACTGTGGTCTAATGGATAAGGTCCTAAAGTGGGACTTGGGGGATTTGGGTTCTATTCTTAGCTCTGTCAGTAGCCTGTAGGGTTACTTCACCTCTTTGTTCCTCAATTTCCCCATGTGTGAAGTGGGGGTAATAATACTTTCCTCCTTTGTAAGGCACCTTGCAATCTGCTGATGAAAAGTGCTGTATCAGAACCAGAGACAGCCAAGACTATAACAGGTTTCAAAAAAGAACTAGATAAGTTCATGGAGGATAGGTCCATCAATGGCTGATGGGCAGGGATGGTGTCCCTAGCCTCTGTTTGCTAGGAGCTGGGAATGGACGGTAGGGGATGAATCACTTATAGATACATAGATATTAAGGTCAGAAGGGACCATTATGATCATCTAGTCTGACCTCCTGCACGATGCAGGCCACAGAATCTCACCCACCCACTCCTGCGATAAACCTCTCACCTATGTCTGAGCTATTGAAGTCCTCAAGTCGTGGTTTAAAGACTTCAAGGTGCAGAGAATCCTCCAGCAAGTGACCAGTGCCCCATGCTACAGAGGAAGGCGAAACCCCCCCCCCCAGGGCCTCTTCCAATCTGCCCTGGAGGAAAATTCCTTCCCGACCCCAAATATGGCGATCAGCTGAACCCTGAGCCTATGGGCAAGATTCACCAGCCAGATACCCAGGAAAGAATTCTCTGTAGTAACTCAGATCCCACCCCATCTAACATCCCATCACAGGCCATTGGGCCTATTTACCATGAATAAACAGGGGCACCCGGCATTGGCCACTGTCAGAAGACAGGATACTGGGCTAGATGGATCTTTGGTCTGACCCAGTATGGAAGTTCCTATGTTCATTACCAACCTGACATCCCTCCTTCCCTGTTGGTTTTCAGTAAATGGAGCCAATATTTCCCAATAGCTATTTCAAGGCATAGAGAAACTTATATCTTTTCTGTAGTTGGAATTTACATTTTAAGTCAACCTCTAAAATGGAGTCTCTTTTCATGGAACCAGTCCTGATTATAAAGTTCTTTTTCCAAATTTTCAATCCGAAGAAGTGGTTTTCCAATAGAAAGCAATAAAAAAAAGAAGAAGGCTGGTATTAATCTCATTCTTTGCAGGAAGCCTGCTCTAATGAAAGGCATAATTTTCAGCGAACTCTACCTTTAATGGATTAGAGGTTGATTTTTCCTTTTATTTTGTCTTACACACACTGAACTTCTGTAAAAAAAAAAAAAAAAAAGATGAAATGTAACAGCTAAAGTTACCCTACCAACAACACTTATCTTCTGAAAACTGGTCACAAAGCCAAGTTTCGAACATAAAGCCAGAAAGGGGAATAATTTAGGTTTTAGAGTTTGCAGAACTCATGCCGATACATCAAGACCCAAACTTCACAGCCATTGCAGGCATTTGTCAGACAAAATAAATAACCAAAGATATCCTGTTTCTCCTGCAGACCCGTTAGAATGGAACTACAGTTCTGGGACTGAAAGTGAAAAGTAAATGATCTTTGTTTTCCCACTATCTTCCCCAGCCCCTTACAATTGCCATTAGGTAAATGGGTAAAAAATGATAATTTCTGGAAAGTGACAGCTTTAAGATGCTTGTAGACCCTAAGGTAATTGTACAGTGGTGATTGCAATGATAGACAGGCAGTTAGATAGATATCGATGTATATGGCAGTAGTGCCTATGGTCCTGAATTATAGATAAAGATAGACACTAGCATTAGTATTTATAATTTGTATTACTGCAGTACCTCGGAGCCCCAGCCAAACAGGCAGCCCGATATCATACAGAAATATAGACAATCATATCGTCTCTCTTTCCATCTCGTGGTTTAGGGCTAGGTACTTCTCTTCATGACATGGCACAGAGAGGAGCAAAATAGAGGAAAACCAGCTCAAAGGGTCCAAACTTCATGGAAGGTGTGAATGGCGCCTTTTCATCGTGCTTTTTCTCTCCTCCAAGCCCAGGGAGCCCCACTGTGTGTTTACAATGCGCCTGAAATTCTGTGGATTTTGGAGGAAGAGGGTACAGCTGAGTTGCAGCTTCTCTAAAGCACATGTTCCCTTAACATCCAGTCAGATTTGCTTGTGGGAATCTAAGGGAATTAATGATGCAACTGACAAGACAGACTGTACAAAATGATCTCCTGAAATGAAAAATCACCTCTAACAGGATTGCCTCCTTTCCTTTCTCACAGTCCCAGTTTCAGTTTAATTTAGGTTTATGAACTACATGGGGTGGGTGCAAACACTGCTTCATGTACTTGGTATGTCTCCATAGAAGTGTCCACAACCCGATAGCATTGTATGGTAGCTTCAGCAAACACAGTGGCTGATTAGTTTCTGGGGGTGCATGTACATACAGGCGACATCGATCCTGGGAAAATAAACACACACGTGCTAGTTAACATGAGATTAAACATGATTTAGCATCTAGTGTAGACGAGGATGTGGTGGGACATGCCACCAAACTACTGATTAGATGCACCTGTAGAACATGCACCACCTGGAAAGGAGGAGCTTCAAAAGGTGAGAAAGGGCAAACAAAGAGAGGGAATTTTCCCGGGAGCAGGGAGGCTGCCAGGGACTGCTAGGAAGGGGAGCTTAGTTTGAGGCAGCAACTAGTCCCTTGTTTGGGGGCAGACTGACACTTCCAGCCTGAAAGGGATGAGGGGCCCTGGAGGGCTCCTCACATCCAGCAACCTGTGGTGGGCGCTGGGGAGCGCTGCCAGGGGCTAGAGGCTGGTGAACTGTGGGACTCAGGATCCTGGGAGTGAGCTGAACTCCTGCTGGGAACAGTAACATTGTCCAGGAGTGGGTGCTCCTGTAGGGAGCCCAGGGGCAAGAGACTCAATGAGACAACAGCCAAGCCCAGGCAGAGGGGGGACCAATTACAGGGCATAAGGCATGTTTAACAATGTCTTAGCTGGTGATGGCCAGCCTTTGTTTCCCCTCTCCACTCAGGATTAATATGAACAGCTAACTTATTTTTCAACATGAGTATCTGGTGCATTGCTGTACATCTGTCTGTCCATACAGCCTGTCTACACTAAGCACAAAATTGGGTTTAACATCTTAGTTTAAATGTTATTTTTAATAACATGATGCATTTTGGCAGTGTAGACAAGGAAGCCATGCCCACCCACCAGAGAGAGAGCAAGAACTCTGATGTTCTCCCCAGTGCAAGCGGGGATACCTGCCTTCCTCTCTCCCTCTAACCTTTCTAGTTAGCAATCAGGGGTCGGTCCTGGGGCCGGTTTTGTTCAACATCTTATGGCAAATGACCAGTGCTATGGTGCGGGTCCCACGTTTTTCCTTGGTGTGGTGGGTCAGGCTGCCACTCCACCCCTATTCTTGGGCTCCATACATGCCCTAGAGAGGGAGAGAAGGGGAATGGGGAAGGGACCTAGCTTCACGCCCCTACTCCAGACCCAGCCCCTTCGGTTTCACAGGCTTCTTTCCTCTTTCCCCTTGGGCAGGGTTTCTCTTGGTCCTCTGTGCTGGGAGAGGCCCTCTGCTCTGCTTGGGCAGGGTCTCCCTTCCCTTATTACTCTAATCCTCTGGTCAACACCAGTATACCTCCAAACTACAGTCCGCTCTCCTTCCCTCCTCCTGGCTGACTGAAGCAGGGGTTTTATTAGGTCTGGGGCAGGGCCTTAATTGGGTCCAGGTGCTCAGATTAACCTGTAGTAACCTCTCCTTTGGCTACAGGGAATAAGGCTTTGATCATCCTGGGGCTTATATACCTGTCATGGATCACTTTTCTGCTGCCCTCTGACCCTGCTGTATCGCAATCTTCATTAATGATTTGGATGACGGGATGGATTGCACCCTCAGCAAGTTCACGGATGACACTAAGCTGCGGGGGAGAGGTAGATAAGATGGAGGCTGGGGATAGGGTCCAGAATGACCTAGACAAATTGGAGGATTTGGCCAAAAGAAATCTAATGAGGTTCAACAAGGACAAGTGCAGAGTCTTGCACTTAGGACCGAAGAATCCCATGCACTGCTACAGGCTGGGGACAGACTGGATAAATGCCAGTTCTGCAGAAAAGGACCTGGGGATCACAGTGGACGAGAAGCTCAATATGAGTCAACAGTGTGCCCTTGTTGCCAAGAAGGCTAATGGCATATTGGGCTGCATTAGTAGGAACATTGCCAGCAGATCGAGGGAAGTGATTATTCTCCTCTATTTGGCACTGGTGAGGCCACATCTGGAGTATTGCATCGAGTTTTAGGGCCCCCGGTACAGAAGGGATGTGGAAAAATTGGAGAAAGTCCAGCGGAGGGCAACAAAAATGATTAGGGGGTTGGGGCACATAAGTTATGAGGAGAGGCGGAGGGAACTGGGATTATTTAGTCTGCAGAAGAGAAGAGTGAGGGGGGACTTGATAGCAGCCTTCAACTACCTGAAAGGGGGGGTCCAAAGAGGATGGAGCTAGGCTGTTCTCAGCGGTGGCAGATGACAGAACAAGGAGCAATGGTCTCAAGCTGCAGTGTGGGAGGTCTAGGTTGACTATTAGGAAACACTATTTCACTAGGAGGGTGGTGAAGCACTGGAATGGGTTACCTCGGGAGATGGTGGAATCTCCATCTTTAGAGGTTTTTAAGGCCTGGCTTGACAAAGCCCTGGCTGGGATGATTTAGTTGGGGTTAGTCCTGCTTTGAGCAGGGGTTTGGACTAGATGACCTCCTGAGGTCTCTTCCAACCCTAATAGTCTATGATTCTATGATTAATCCCTCCCCATCCTCTAAAGGGAAAAAGGTGCAAAAGACATCTCTGTGCCTGGTCTGGTCTGGTGCAAGAACCAAGGGGAAGTGGCTTGTGCCTCCCCTATTCAGATGCAGCTGGGGGTTGAGTTGGTCCCTAGCACAGGCTAGGGCAGACCAGAGAACCACCCGCTAACTTGCACCCCCCTGCAGTAGTTGCTGAGGGTTTTTGGCACTGAAGGCATGCCCTTGGGAAGTGTGTGTATGTGTGAGGAGGGCAGCGAATGGTCCATGTACTGACATCACTGGTGATAAAAGGCCACAACTCAATGAGTTCCCCCTGCTAATGGCCCAATCCCAGACCCCAATTACATGTTCAGTTCATATCTATGCATGTATTCTCTAGAGCTATATGTATGGAATGTCCCATATATTTTTGTACAGCTTATAGTTAGATATATGGTATTTGAAATTAAGTATTAAAATCCCCCTCAGTCTGGTGCCTCAAGCCCTAAATGTGACTGGTGCAGGAAGTCCAGCTCTCTGAACACGAGCTGCTGCTGTTTGCCTAGCACCCAGCAGGATTCCATTTATTCCATCAATAACTAGAGCAAGTAGTTTCCAACTTCCAATCTAAGAAGAGCCAATAAAACTCTCTATAGGTTTTCATTTCCCATTTTGCTTTTTTCCCCCTTGACCAGGATAAAAGTGGCATTAAATTTGCTGGCCATAGACAGCATCTGAGAGACATGTTCTACGGTAATTATTTTCATTGTCAGCACTGACACCCAATGCGGTGGCCCAGCTTAAAAAATTTGGCCAGCAACACCTCCCAATGAGTTATGTTCTGCTTGAGTGTGATTAACTGTATAAAAAATGAGTTCCCATGGCATATAAACAAGGAAAGCAGAATGGCTCCTGAGAATCATAAATCAGACAAATATAAAATGAGAGAGAAAATTCAGGTTGTTACAGCTTGCCCAGAGATACTTACCAAAGGGCCATATCATTCCCTTTCATTTTTTTTTATAGGGACAGAATGAGAAAATGTTCTACAGTTTACTCAAACAAGGCTGTGTAAAATGCCGCCTAGATTCCCATTATCTCTAGAGTCGCTTGCAATGGGCTAGAGAGTCACTTTTCTTCTAACCTAAGTTAAGGGGCAGCATGCAGCTGTGCTAACTCAAAGGCAGTGCAAGGAAGGAATTGTGCTTCTGGGAGTCAGATTCCCTCCCTGGTTCCCCCCTCTGCTCCTGGCCCATACCAGTAGAATATTATTTCATCCTGTGCCATCTCAGCTGGCCAGCTCATGGAGGGCAGAGTCAAGACGTCCATCCCCTCCCCATGACCCACACGGGGAGACAGAAGTGACTTTATGAGCTCCACCCCACCCGAACTGAAACCAGTGATGCAGGTGACAGGTTGTTCATTACTGATTACTCCCGTGTGAGTGTATTTCTACCCAACAGGAGCAGATAGTCAATAGCTGTGTGTGGGAGGATCCAGACAAGGCCACAGCAATATTTGCCTAAATGTAGCACAGCTTGTGGAGACACAACATGGTTGCACGCAGTCTGCAACATGTTAGCCAGCACTGATGTGAGAGAGTCACCCATACACAAAGAGGAAGGGGTAAGTAGCAGATAATACCTGCTATGACATGCATGCGGACAGCGCAGAGGTTGACTGGATATTGGTAATTAAGTCTTGTATCCTGTCAGAGAAGATAACATTACAGCGAAAGTTAAGGAGGAATTTTCATTTGGCGTAAAGGAGCATAATTCCTTGACTACAGTGGAGCTACACTAATTTACACTAGCTGCGGATCTAGTCCAGCACCACCATATGTGACTGTGTTTCTAGGTACGGCTGAGGGTAAGGATTTCTTTCCTATGCATGGACATAAGTGGTGACATTTCCAAAAAGCAAGGGAGTAAGGACCTGGTTAGTAAATCTAGCATGGACACAATTCCTTAATAATTACTACCAGAGCTCTGAACATCACACCGAACGGCACATGTTCAAAGGCAACAAAGCTCAACAAGACTCATGTCGACATCAAAAAGCTGGTCCATCCTGCGGGTAGTTTCATTTTGATGTCCCCCAAGGACCAGTGACCCCCACAGTGCCACCACCAGTGCTAATGTGCTCACATACAGAGAGGGAAAGGAGCACTTTATTGCTTTCCTGGGGTACTTTATTCCTCCCTCTTTACAGATGCAGATGGGCCTTGGCCTCAATCATGCATCATGCCAGAAGGCCACTTTCACCTGGGCTCCTCATACGATTGCAGCACAAAGCAACATTTTCTCTTTTGGTTTTGGCATAACTGGGTCACTCTCCCTCCCTAGTCTGTGCTCTGCACATAATGGGCCAAGCCAGCCTAGAGTGGGTCAAAATGCTTGAAGATTGGAATTTCATCTACAACCTTCCCATTAACAATTTGAATCAAAAGAAACAGGGTCAAATTTTTTGATGAATTCATTTAGTGTTTTAAAAATTTCGAGCTGGTCCAAAGTTTTCAATTTTTGACATTTTGATAAACACCAGGGAAGACATTTTGGTGACATTTCTTGACAATAATTATATCCTGGTTTTTGACCAGATCTAACAGGGCCCAAGTCTACTGAAAATATTCAGGGTCAGATCCTCACTTGGGGTTAATCAGAGTTTTATTCTTTGTATTGCGGTAGCACCTAGGACCCCCAGTCATGGACTTACGATACTTTCTAATACCATTTCTCATCTTCCTGCTATGCTTCAGCACTGGTCTCTTTTTTTTTCCTCTCCCTTACCTTCAGATGTGTCTGGGCACAGGTCAGCTTGAAAGGCAGCTCTCATTGTGCTCAATGCTGCACAAACCTAGACTGTAAGCTCCCTTGGGGTGGGGACGGTCTTTCACTCTGTCATTTCACTGAAATGATGCTGATTTCCATTTCCAGCTGTGGATCTGGCCCTCGGTCTGTCTCAGGGGCACTGGGACAATTTGTATGGTAGGGGTGCTGAGAGCCACTGAACCAAAACTACAAACCCTGTATATGGTAGAAACCACTTCAAGCCAAGGGTGCGGCAGCGCCCTAGTTCCAACACCTATGGCCTGTCCCATGTGGGAATTTGCCTTTGGTAGATGACTCTGTATGGCTTATGAAACACCATGCTGTCACTCTCCCTAAGCTATATCACCATACCCTACTAAAAGAATAGAAATGCTCAAGTGAATGGGTCTTTGCTCATCTATACAATAAATGCGCTCCCTGATACTAAACATGCACTAGAAACAGGTTTTACGTCTTCTCTCGACACCACTTCTCATCTTCCTGCTATGAGTCAACCTTTGTCTCTTTTTCTCTCCTTCACCTTCAAAATGTGCCTGGACAGGGCTCAGCTTGAAAGGCAACACCAGCCTTTCCCCATTCAGCCTCCCCCTACAAACTGCAATTCTCTGGCAGAGCTGCCACTGCTGTGTGCATACAACTGCACCCGTTTTCACCAGCCGCACCTGTTGGAGTCACATCACTTTTGTGCACACAACTGAGGTGTACAAACAATCGCCAGGCATTTGGAGCCTGATCCTACATTCCGGGAAGATGCAACCTTGGCATGCAGGATCTGGATAGCAATATACAGGCGCTGATTTAGTTAACCACTACATACACACAGCATCTGTCCTTTCACACTGCATTCCATGGCTGCTTGTTCCGTGCACTGCGCTGCATTTCTCTGTCAAAAAATATTAGCAGGACTGTCAAAGTTGACCTTTTTATCAGGATACTGAAAAATACTGAGAATAGCCACTTCTCTGTTTGAAACTTTTTAAAAAAAAACATAATAATTTTCTTTGTGCATACAGAAAATACATGTTTAAAAAGAAAAATGCCAAGGTGTTGCAGATGGAGGAAGAGCATCTCTGCCCATCATTTGGACAGATCTAAAGCAATGGGGAAAGTAGCTAAGCCAAAGGAAGTCAAGCACTACAATGAAAAATGGAAAAAGAAAAGCCCCATACCAATAGACAAACAAATGAGTGTGAGATTTATGTAGATGGATTAATGGGCTAGGAAAGCCAGGGGAAACATCAGAAACATCATTCATATCTGAAAGAACTCAGATATGAAATTGCAGAACTACTAACCATGGTATGTAACCTATTGCTTAAATCAGCCTCTGTAGCAGATGACAAGGAGAGTAGCTAATATAATACCAATTTTTAAAAAAGGCTCCAGAAGTGATCCTAGCAGTTACAGGCTGGTAAGCCTAACTTCAGCACCAGGCAAATTGGTTGAAACTATAGTAAAGGATAGAATTATCAGCTGCATAGATGAACATATGTTGGAGAAGAGTCAACACCACTTTTGTAAAGGGAAATCATGCCTCACCAATCTATTAGAATTCTTTAAGGGGGTCAATAAGCACATGGACAAGAGTGATCCAGTGGATATAGTGCACTTGGACTTTCAGAAAGCTGTTGACAAGATCCCATACCAATGGCTCTTAAGTAAAGTAAGCAGTCATGGAATTAGAAGGAAGGGTATCTCATGACTCAGTAACTGGTTAAAAGACAGGAAACAAAGGGTAGAAATAAGTGGCCATTTTTCACAGTGGAGAGGGGGTAAATAGTGGGGTTCTTCAAGTATCTGTACTGGGATCAATGCTGTTCAATATATTCATAAATGATCTGGAAAAGGGGTAAGCAGTAAGATGGCAAACTTTGAAACAATACTAAACTACTCAAGATAGTTAAGTTGAAAGCTGACTGAGAAGAGGTACAAAGGGATCTTACAAACCTCAATGACTGGGAAACAAAATGGTAGACAAAATTAAATGTTGGTAAGTGCAAAGTGATGACATCGGAAAAGATAATCCCAACTATAGATACAAAATGATGGGGTCTAAATTAGCTATTACCACTCAAGAAAGATTCAGGAGACATTGTGGACAGTTGTCTGAAAATATTTGATTATTGTGCAGCAGAATTCAAAAAAGCTAACAGAATTTTAGGAATCATTAGGAAAGGGGTAGATGATAAAATAGAAAATATTGTATCACAATGCCACTATATAAATCTAAGCCCATACCTTGAATACTGCATGCAGTTCTGGTTGCCCCATCTCAGAAAGATATATTAGAATTGGAAAAAGAACAGAGAAGGGCAACAAAAATGATGAGGGGTATGGAATAGCTTCCATATGAGGAGAGAGTATCTTTTTTGTTACATGCATGTACAGAGCCTAGCACAATGGGGCACTGAGCCTTGGTTCATGGCCTATAGGCACTACTGCCAGATAAGTAATAGTTTTTCATTACAATGTTCTTTAAATCCACCATATAATTTATTTGATTTGCACTGTCAGAATTGGGATTTCACATATAAAGCATGCTACGGCACACAACACCTTTCTGCCCCAAACCACAAGAACCGTAGAAAGAGATAGGTCAATAACGATGTAAATAATTTACTTTGAAAATGCTCCACTGTGTTGATTATCTTTGCCTTGGACTTTAAGGCTGGGTGAAATGTGTTTCAACTGCTGTGCCTTAGCCTTGTGAAACATTATATGGTGAAGAGAAATTCATGTTTATTTTAATAAAAGCTTGACACAGAGGAGAACCCCTGGCGGACTTGTTTGACTAGCCTGTTACCAGCTGTAGCTAATAAGCCAAGTGAAAAACAGCTTACTGCATATGAGTACACTGCTCTGCTTTCGTTAAACATGGGCCAAATTCTCTACTGGTGTAAACTGATATTGTTCCATGGAGCAGAGAATTTGACCCATTAACTATTCCCCTGATCCATCCACCACCTGGCATGGAGATATGCTAATAAAACAGTGACCTGGGGTGCCAAAACGTGACATTTTTTTTGGGAGTATTCAAAATCCAGATCCAAATTTTGCAGCTTGAGTACATCTCTAAAGTTCAGGGCCGTTTGGAGCCAGTGGGATGGTCAGTCCATTACACAGAGGGGGACGTTTTGTGAAATTCAGATTCACAGCCAGATTTAGAGATTTAAAATCCACTCTGTTTGTGGGTTTTCAGACCTGTGTGGTTTTGGTTTGGACTTGTCCTTCAGTTTCATTGCTCGACCCCTACTCTTTTCTGGGTTATAAACCAACCATGCATCCTTAACACAATATCAGCCTCACGCTGATGTCCAATACCATCTCTGACATGAAGAACCCATGAGAGAAGTGCTTAAATACTAAATGGAGATGGGAAAATCTTCCCCAGATGCAGAGTTCAGATTTGGTTCTGAAGAGCATCCAAAAGACTGGGCACTTCTCCAGAGCTTATCTGAGCCTCAACAAAATTACTCTTGAAAGAGCTCGTGATTTCAAGGTGCCAGCTAGATCTAAGGCAAGAATAGTGTCCCTTGTGGTATTGTGACACTTGCACTTCTAACGCAGCAGACAGAAGTGCAAATGTAATCATTTTAACACCTCATAACAATTTTGGTTTTGAGCTAAAGTCTTAAGCATGGGCATGTTTTAGATAGGGCCCACTTCTTTTCTAAATCTCAACTGGTTCACTCAATTCAAACAAATTCAAAGGGCTGCAGATGCATGTTGTACTAGAGGATAATAAGGGAAGAGATGCTCTTCCTGGACTGAATTTGCTTCGTTTGCTGAAGACTTTCATTAACATCCTTCAGTCCCTGCAACGCCAAAGATGGAGAGCAGAACTATAAGCATCTGTTAAATATCATTGTGTGAGTAGGAGGTGATCTTTTAAGTGCTAAAAAGTGAAGGTGCGTCAGTCTAAGAATGTTTCTCCCCACAAAACAGTGTATTATGTGAATAATAGAATAGACTGCAGCAGGGCCATGACTGGGACAGGATCAGAGAGTGCGACAAGAGTAATCTAAGCAAAAATATTGGATCTGTTTATGGATCTAATAAATTGTATTCAAATCAAGCAGCTATAAACCCAGGCTGCCCAGTAAACCTAACAACTAATTCATCAGTCTCTCGTCTACCAATCTGACTATCCATTCCAATAGTTCACCATGCACATAACAAGGTACCTTACAAATCTCTTGGTTAAATGTCATTTGTTTCAGTGCCATAACATGCTATGGATCATTGCTTCCACACAGTAACCCAATTATATTAACCTGCACAGCAATATGATGTAATGACATGTCATTAATGTGAACACTTCAGAGGTTTCCAACAATTTGGTCTTTCCTGGAATAATCGCTTTTTCTTCCTTAGCATCCTCCCTTCCCCCTCCCCACCTCATTTAAATGCAAAACAACAAATATGTACAATCAAATATATGATCTAAATTTGCAGAATATTTTATGCAATATAATATGGAAGGAAAGATTTAGAATTGTACTACATGTCAGAATTGTCCCAAATCATAAGTACTGTCTACCCAACATCTCTTTAGCATATAATAATACACTTTAAACACAAAAAGAAGAGGAGGACTTGTGGCACCTTAGAGACTAACCAATTTATTTGAGCATAAGCTTTCATGAGCTACAGCTCATTTCATTGGAGGCATTATCTTACATTTTTGCAATATAAATTATCTGACCATACAGTAGCAGAGTATGCAGTACTTCAAAGGCATACAAGCAACTCTACTGAAAGACTAAGGCCGTTTCATTATTATTAGTTTCCAGTGTGCAAGAGTGTGTTAGGACAAATAGATGGGCAAAGTTGCTTCCCAGATTTGCCTTCTGTCTAATTTGATGGAATGAGTGTTGGGGTACAGATACAGGGAATGGGGGTAAAGCAGGACAGAGGTTATAACAATAAGATCATGTATTTTAGGCAGGTGAACTTCTACATGGGTGGATTTGTTAAATATTTATAGAAGAAATTTTCAGAACTGCCTAATGGCTTTAGAAGCACTTTTGAAAATCTCCACTGTATTTTTTTAACAACAAAATTTAACTATTGGCTTGTTTCTGGATATCACTGAAGAAATTTCCCTGATACATGGTGATGGACGCAGAATAGGAACCAGACAGAGAGACAGAAGTGAGTCTTAAGGAAGGATATGAACAATTCATAGATACTTCCCATGCTGGTGGCTGTGGCTTTCCATTGTTAAATTGTGTTAGGATAATATCTGTTGGCCAGATTCTGATCCCCATGCAACCCCCATTACTCCATGAACAATTCCATTGAAGACTATGAGAACACAGGTGGAGTAAGGTACCCAGTCACAGTATCAGAGTCTGACCCTATGTTTCTGTGTATTGTCTTTTCTCAGCTCTATGGAGAAGGCAAGTAATCCTATCATAAGCATCAAGCTAAACTTGCTGATATCAGTTAAGCTCAGCTTCCACTTGTGTAAGGTGTCTTAGTAAGTAAAGAAATAAAGAGACTCGTCCAAGACAAATCTTACCTGACCCTAATATGTTTTGGTCAGCTTGTTGCAATCTGTAACAGGGTGCATCTAAATATTATGAAGAAATATTTGATGATCAGCTGCAAATACAAGGCATGAAATGAATACTCGCTAAATTCTTTCCATTGTGCTGTTAAATGCATCCAGCTGTCTGTACGTTAAAGTTAAATATACTGTACTATAAAACTGAATGGTGAGTGGAAAGTATTAAAATAAACCCAGCTATATCCCTCCCCCCACCTCCACTGAATTTATTTTGGTTGGGGAGGGAGAGATTTCACAGGAATTATTTTATGTGAAGCGTGACAAAGTCAGGCAAAAGGGGCACATGCATGCAGGGCTGGATAATTTGAGTTTCAGGAGAAATGTAGGGTTCTATTCTGTCCTCTGTTGCATAGGTGAGCTAGTGGGGGACAATGGATCTTCTTTTTAGGAGCGATTTGAACAAGGAGAGGATGGTGGCTTGGCAAAGCAAGACTAAGAGGGCATTCCATGCATAAAGGGTGGTGTGGGGAAAGACATGGAGGTGGTAATGGGAGGAGGAGACTAATGGTGCATGGACTGTCATCACTGGTAGAGCAGAGAGTGCATGAAGGGACACGTGGTCCAACACGGTAAGACACACAGTCCAAAATGCAGAGTTAATCTTTTGGCAGGTCCATTTCCAGTGCCTCAGCTCTGGGTGGCTGCAAGTCTTCACCAATTTAAAGATGACAAATTATCATTTGTATTGCAGTGGTGTCAAGAAGCCCCAGCCAAGGATTGGGGTCTCATTGTGCTTGGTGTTGTGTACTTTGTTACAAAATTAGGCATTCGTCTATTTTCTGTTAGGATAGATGATTATCCCGATTCTAACAATACCTCATCAGGGAAAAAATACTTTGTAGGTTTGCCCCATAAAACTCTTGCATGAACGTGTCTCCTGTATGGTACTTTACATGATCAGAAACAGTCACAAAGCTCCAAACCCCAATCTTTAGGTCCTCGCTGGACTTTGTGATTGGTTTCTGTTGTATCTATGCTCTCTATACCACTTTAAGGATATGAGAAAACCACACGGACGCAATTGGATTCCAAATAACTAGGCTTACTAACTATAAACATACAAGGCCTAGCTACATATACGCACCACTACTCCATTAGTTTCTGATGGCTTCTGCAATAGAAGACAGGGTTGCCCACTAGAGGGCTGCCAAACTATTTAAAGGGGTAATACCCAATTCCTATATGCTACAGTTGCTAACACTAATTCAAGGCAGCTTCATTCCTGGATTGAACATAACTCATTTAGCTAGCTCATCCTCTGACTGGTGATGCATGAACATAAAGTCAGATGTAATATAGACATTCAGCTGCTTCTCTAAATCATCTGAACTTTGTGGAAACCTTGTGGACTAGAAATCCCACAAGATCAGGTTTTTCCTTTTAGAGCTCTGGCATTCCCTGGTTCTGGCTGGCTCAGACACACCTTAAGAGTCATTTCGTATCCTTCAGACAAGGCCAAATACCTGAGATATCTCAGACAAGGACCAAACCAGGAACAGAAATGCAGATGTGGATGAAAAATACTTTCAGAAGGAAGTAAACTGAAGATTTTGGAACCTCTCAAAGAGAAATTTAGGTCAGGATCCAAATTTTGCAGGACCGTTTGAGCCCATCTTGGCTCTGACTTTACCCAAACTGTCCTTCCCGCCTTATCCTTGCACTCTGTTTCCAGAAGCCCCAGGTAGAATCATATCAGGAGCAATGGCAAGCTTAGCCTACAACAACAGGTCACTCTTCCTGCTGTAGTTCATTTAGCTCCTATGAGTTTTCTCTCACCACATTGCCCATAAACCCTGCTGCTAATTCCAAATCCAAACTGGAGCATTAAAGACGATCCCAACCCAAATACTTCGGGAAAGTTTGCATCCAGCTCTGAACTTTGTGGATCAGGCCCTTTGGTTTTACAGGACACCCTTCTGCTCAGACAAGGGCACAAGCCATAGTCTCATATTGCTTATCCGACAAGAAAAGAGCACAGTACCCATCAGCAGCTTACAATACCAAGAAGAAATACTCTCTGGCCATGAGGTTGTATACAAAGAGGGCATGGCACACATTCATGGTCACAGTAAATAAAGCAGGCGTGTCATTAAAACAAAATGCCACACTTGTTAGATTGATGCCAGCAGCACCAAGCAAATCTTTCAGATGTGCTGGCTTCTTTCTCCAGGAACACTTCCAAAGCCCTGGAGCTTAGCTTACCTGCCCCTAATCTTTTCATGCATAGCATGGTTTGGTTCAGTTTGTAATGTATCCAAAATGGGCAAGGAAAGGATATTATCACCCGCTCCTCTCCAAATTGCCCCTTCTTGTAAGTATCAGCAACAAATGGGATACTGCAGAAAACCAAAAGTCTATGAAAAAAGCAGCTTCCTCGTCACTCACATTTTCTTCAGTATAGATAGATCCAAGCTGCAAAATATCTCAAATTATAGAAGCAAGGGCCAGACACCAACTTTAGATCCTCATTCAAACATTCCTAGCAATTAGGTGGGGGTGCTCTGTCCCAAGGATTTGATTCAGAATTGTCTTCTTTCTAGCTTCACTAAGGAGTCGGTTAAAAGTGTTACTAAAAAAATAAAAAGCAACAACTCTCCCATACAGTGGGGAAATATCACATGGCTATTTTATTACTGCAGAGGCACTGAGCTACACTAGCCGACCAAGACATTAGGCAGCAGAAGGAGATGAAGCACTTGTTCCCAAAGGCAATGGCTGCCCCTCTTTCCACTCCCCTCCTCCCCCCACTCCCAAACACTTCATTGGACACTGTCACTTTCATTTCATGGTAAATTTGCCAGATTTTTAATTATGCGTGATCATGTTGTCTAACACTCTCATTCAGAACTAGATAGGAAAAAAAAATCCCGACAGCAAAAAACAGGAAACATGGTTGTGATCAACAAAATAAGCCGATGGCACAGATCCTGTAGCTATTTTTTTTTCTCCTTATGTATGTCTTTACATTGAGTGATAGCCTGCTAATCTGACTGGCCATATTTATACACCCTTGCTAAATGACTGCAAAAGAGGGTCATTAGTGTCCTGTGGTAGCTCAGAGAGCAGATATAGGAACTAGTTAAAGATCATACTTTATTGCAAATAAGTATTGCATTGTGATACAGCAGGAACCACAGAGGAAGTGGTGTACCACCCCAATGCAGTACAAATACCCAGCTGTGTTATACATTCTAACTATCACAGATTCAGTGAGAAAGTCAACACAGTGCCACTCACATCTGCAAACTTTGGGGGTGGGAGTGGGGTTCGGATCCAGATTCAAACATGGGATAAATAATAAAAACTAACTAAGTGACTTAGTAGTCCATGTCCCATTAACTGTCAAGTGCTTAAATCATTTTTGAAACTGGACTTCAGTGCTCTTGCAAGTTTTAGCCATGGTCTTATGGCTTGGGCCCATTTCTACCTGGGTATTGTCTTTCAATCAGAATGCATGGAAGTTGGGGACATGGGTCTGAATTCTGCCTTCTCACTTGCACAACTCCACTGAGTTCCCTAGGGCTGCAGAGATGTAATTTAGGGGTCGCATCTCATAGTAAGTGAAAACATAAAACCCCTGAGGAAAATTAAAAGGGATAACAGCCCACGGCAGGTTTACACTGATATTAAAGTCAGTGGTGAGATAGGCTTAACTAATACCATCACACTTTCAGCAGCTGGCTTTGGCCAAGTATGCCAAGTCTAACTTCTGGACAACATCTGGTCAGTGGGGCCAGAAATAGAGCACCCACAGCTATGTTAATGGGAGTGTTTGGTGCTCAGCAGCTGTGAAAATCGGGCGCAGGCTACCTCATTTCCTCTAGCATTGCAGAGGCAAGTCAGTGGTGGTCGATAACGGTGTTCCACTCTTTTAGTACAGCTGCTCAGGAATTTTTCAATTAAACATTTATTGGACAATGCTGATACATCAAAACCAAAACTTCGCAAGAAAGAGTCAGTCTGGTAAAATGTCTCTGTTTAGAACATCTTTTTACTTTTTTTTTAAATTGTCTAAAGGTTCTGTTTTGACATTTTCTAAAGTCAGAAGTTAATTTTTTGGGACCAAAAGATTTTCATTTTGAAATGTATGTAATTTTCTAGTTAAAAATGTATTTTTAAAAGGTTAATATCAAAATGAAATGACCAGATCCAAAGAGAGTTTTGATCGATGGTTTGTGAAAATTTTCAGGATTGACTCTCCCCTTCATTCTGGATGGGAAACAATTTCAACATCTGGAAAATTCTCACAGGACTAGAAAACCATTTTCTGTCCAGTTCTACTTCATAGAAACCCAGCATCAGAAAAGCTTAAAAAACGTAATTTGTAACAAGTGCCCCCCCATGTAGAAGTAAGCAGCAAGCGTGTGGTCTATTGGCTTTGAGTCACTACTCAGTATTCTAACACCTAACTTTTAGGCACTTTGCCACCTAGCATGATTCACAGCCCCGAGTTAGGCACCCAGAATCCCTAGGCAATGCATGGGGAGAATTAGGCATTAAGAATTGGATCGACAAAAAGCCAGCACACTGAGCAGAGGCCACTGAAACTAGCCAGTAGGAGATCCTGATGAGGCTTGAGACAGATGTGTGAGAGCCTAGAATGAGGCAGCTGTGCACATGCTCACTGGCAGAGACTTAGGTGCTTCAGGAACTTTAATAGTGGGAACTCAGGTGTTTAGGTATTTTGCGGCCTCCAAGGTTAAGCAGCAGCTGAGTAGCGGTTTGGAGAATCTCAGTGGGACCTAAATGTTGGACATAGTCCTTTTGTGGATGTGGCTAAGTCATCTAACATGCTCAAGCACTTTTGACAATCCCACTCAGTGCCCCAGGTGCACCTCTAGGCACCTAAATACCCTTGAACATCTTTCTGTTGGGAGCCAGGACTTAGTCTTCCAAGTGCCTAAATTGCTTTTGAACAGGAGACTTAGGCTCCTAAGTCACTTAATCTCGGAATCACCTTGTTGCTGTGGCTTTTACACACAGTTGTGTTGTCCTCTGGGCCTCATAAGTAGTAGCCCAGACCCTCGAGATACTGACTGCCTTTCATTGAGGGCTCTCAGTACCATGCAGAATCAGGCTCCACATCTAACTTGGTTATTCCCAGGCACAAGAGTCACTCTCACATCCGGAGAGCAGAGGGCAGATATTTATTAACGGCAAGGTCTCCGGTCAGTAGATGAAGTTAGCCACTGCTGTCTCCAGCTATACAGTACTGCACAGCTATCCTGTTGCCGTTTATCCTCCGACAGTCCAAGCAGCAGTGACACTAAATATTCAAACCCTTTATACGAGGGACGCTTCCAAACACTGAAAAGGTCAGGCTGTCAAAGGGTGCCAACCTAACCGAAGCAGCAACGAAGAGAGGAGGAGGATACATTTCCAGACCGATCATTGGTTTATAGCTGACAGAATGGCGCGGAAGGGTGGGGGCAGGGATCAGCTGAGTTGTTGAAATTTTGCCAGAAAGACAAAATATATATCACTCTTGTTATGAGATGTCTGACATCTGTAATTGGGCCACTGCTTCGGCATCTTTTAAAATAGATGTTCCTTTGGTCACACTGACGCATTGGGGATGCACAGGAAGAACAGGCACAAGAAAAATAGGCTCATGTTAAAAGGTCCTGAGGATCACACCACCAATAGCTTTCATAGCTTTGGTGGCTGCGGGTTCTTCCCTGATGTCATTCACTTGAGATGGGAGTTTAACACACTGCTTGCTTGGTGTCAGCTTTCCGGAGTATTATGTAGCAGCTGAGAACTGTCAGAAGGCCAGTTAAAGGTGAACGGGAGTAATTTGTGCAAGCGTGAGTGTAAATGCGCTAGATAAGAGGACTTTGACATGAATCCAAGTAGCTTCCTGTCTCTCCCTCTCCCCCCATTTAGATAAAAAAGTAGTCTTCAAAAGCCATATCTATTACCCTCTTGTGAGCAGCTCTGCATTCCCCCTCCCAGCTGCTACATTCTTCAGCACAATTTATAAGATTCTTCTGTTTAGATGTCTGACAAAGAGGAGAACCCTTAGCACCTATGCAGCAGACGATCTCCACGTGCTTTATAAACATTGCTGTCAATGTGCATCCCACCCTTGTGAGACAAGAATCACACTCCTTTCAGCTGGAGAAAATTAAGGGCCTAATTGACACTCCACTGCCCTGTACCTTGGGTAGTCAGTTACACCTGTTTGGAGTGAGCATAAAATATTACTATTCTAAGTCTGAGGTGCTTTACACTCTCTTTGTACTGGTATAGATGGCCACACAAAAGTGCAGGGGAGTGGAGAACTAGACCCTACAAACACACAAAGAGCCTAAGTGATTTGCCCAAGGTCATACAAGAAGTCAGTGGCAGCCAGGAATGGACTCCAGGCCTCTTGATATGGAGTCCTGTTTATTTCCCATTGCTCCATGCTGGAGGATTTTAGCTGGACTGATGTTCTGCATAATTGTATGAATATTCTGGAATTTAGTCTGGGGGTTAGGTGTCAAATTCTCAGTGACTTTCAGTGGGAGTTAGGCACCAAACTCTTTCAGGCCCCTTTGAAAATCTCAGCAGCCGAAATGACGTGGCTCAGATCTCCTCACAAGCAGTTCAGTTTTCATGCTCTCTGCCCCTGCTTTTTGTAAGGGATTTTGAAAAGCTGCAACCAATGCCCATTTTTTTTTTTTTTTTACTAGCTTTGAAATCCAGTTGCTTTTGTTGCAGGTCCCACAGCATTTGCTAGGACCCTGAGCATGCTGGGTTTAAAATGACAAAGCAAGGCTTCCTGGTCAACACCCAGCCATAGGCAGAGAAATACTCAGGTTAATAAAAGATCAACTGTTCTTTTCTTTTAGGAGCAAACTGACACCACGTCGACCGGAGGAACAACACATCATCATCTCTATTTATTCTGATGAGAGCCACCTCCTTTATAGAATTGTGAGGATTTCCTGTGGAGTTACATCCACTAAGGCCATGAAGAACTGCGTACAGATATACTGTTTATTAACAGCTGAGGGCTACAATAACTGTATACTGGCCAAAGTTCGGCTTTGTCAATATTAGCTGCATCTACACTAGAAAAATCTTGTTGGTATATTGCACCAGTATAGCTATATGGGCAAAGCACTCTTAGCATAGACATGGCCTTAGTCAGTGTTGGAACTAGACAGAGATCTATAGGGTTTATCTGTGTCCAGCAACTTCATTAGAGGTCCTATCTCTTCCCTAATGCATGAGACACTACACCCCAAAACAAGCATTTCCTGGCTTTCATGGGAGTTTTGACTGAATGTGAACTTCAGGACTTGTCCCCAAAATAGCAATTAAAGATCCTTTGGTGACTCTTCCCTTTTTGAGATTGTTTACAAGCAGAAAAAGCTCCCAGCAGCTAGTGTTGCTGCAGGAAAAAAACAAAACAAAACCCACATGAATCTCATTAAGACAGCTTGGCCCAGATCCTCCACCAGTGTGAGTCAGTGTAGTTGCTTTGACTTCAGTGGAGCTACATAGATTTAAACCAGTTGAAGATGTGGCACTTTGCACAGTTGGATTCTGGTTGTTGGATGTGCAAAGTGCTCTAAACAACTGTTTCGCAGCTCTGTTATTTCTGTATAGGGTCAGATTTCAAATCCTTTTTGTCCTCTGTAAATTCAGCCTGTTGATTTGCAGCCACATCATAAAACAGAGGTGAGAAAGCTCTTCTCAACAATCAGGTCATCTTTGCGAAAGCCCCGTTCTTGCTAATAATAATGGATCAAGAAAGGGAGAGATAGCCCCTTAAAAAATTTCATTATTTAAACATTAGCCTAAGCAATCCTATTGGCCAGAAGGCAGATTCTTGCTGTCCACCTATACGAATGTCCCAGTGCTGATTGATTTTTGTGTGTGCACCTATCTGCAAAATACAGAGGGAAATGTCTCTGAAAAGAGATGCTGTAGGGAGGGGGGGGCCCACTCCTCTCTCACCTTCCGATCGATGTAGCTTTAAGGTTAGTCATTAACAAATGAGTGACTCCAGTGCTGTGTCAAGATGCTACAGCCTCTCTGAATTTGGCATATCTTCATGGATGTCCTGCCATGACAGACATGAGGATTTAAGACAGATCTGTTCCCTGCCCAGGGTCCCCTCTGCTGCAACAGCGTTTATATGAGATCACTGAGCTATATCAAGCGTTCAGTATCAAATGCACAAAGCACTATCCACATGCATCACCTGTCAAGAAAGATTAACTTTTCACTACACAGGAGCACTGAAACACTCCCAGGGTACAACCACTGTTGCTTGGACATAGAACTTATTTTTTTCCCCACCTCACTCATTAAAATCTAAGGTGACTGGTGGAAATGATTTTGATGGAGTGTAGTTAAATAGTGTATAGCTAACATGCAACATGAATTTACTCTACAAAAAGAAAAACATGTCTGCATCCCAGTTCTAAATTAACACCCCCATTCAGAGCTTAAGTGCTTTACTGAATTGGGTCCTAAATCTGGATTTAGTGTATTTAACAGTTTTCATTATTTTTGTGTAAATAGAAAAAAGGCAAACACAAACAGCTGAATACTTGAATATCAGAACTATAACCCCTACAAGTGCATAAAAAACACACCATATTCACATGACAGTAATACCTAGCTCTTAGGCTCTTTCATTCCTACATCTCAAAGAGATTTACAGAGGTGACAAGCATCAGATTCATTAACCCCATTTAACAGATGGGGAAATGGAGAAACAGTGAGTCACGGTGATTTGGCTAAAGGCACACAGCAGGCCAATGGCAGGACTGGGAAGAAAACACGTCTCCCGAGTCCAGTCCAGTGACCTATATATGGATCTATCCTGCTGTGTGTATCAGAGCCTATATCTTCTCTCACTCCCTTATTGTATATAAAAAAAAATTGTGTGCCCTGAAATTAATAAAATACGGTGGGATTTAGAATGGCATTCTTGTCACAACTGTACCTTATATTTATTTATGATTCCTATTATAGTAGCACCTACCGGCTCCAAATGAGATTGTGTTGGACACTGTATAAATACACGACCCGTCCCTCCTCCAGGGAGGTTATAATCTAAATAGACAAGAGACACATTGGGGGAACGTGGGGGAGAGGGAGGTGGAGAAACAGTATTGTCCCCATTTTACTGATGGGGAACTGAGATACAGAGGTTAGGTGATTTACCGAAAGTCACACAAAAAGTCTGTCCTACAGAAATCGTGCCTCCCAGCTCAGTGCCTGCACAACAAAACCCTCCATCCTCTCTCCATTATTATTTTGTATCGCAGTTGCCTGGAGAGGCCCCAGCCAAGATTTGGGGCCCATTGTGCTAGGTGCTGTACAAATGTTACAGCAGTCCCTGCCCCAAGGCCTGCAAGAGGTTGAATTCCCAAAGCATAGTGATATAATGCCAGTACCTCATGAAAACAATCCCTCCTGAAGCTCCCAGCTGCACCTCATCCTAATGCAATCAGCTCCTCCCAGTGCACCTGGCTTACTCCATGCCCAGCTCAGAGGGGCTGAGCCAGGACTCAACCTCGTCTCTTTCCCCTTTGGAACAATATGTTTCTCCAAGGGTTCTACTCCCTGATGTAAGAGATTGAGGCATGTGAAAATCTGCTACAAGGCAAACAGGGTGAGGTGCACACATGGGAATGAAGTATAAAACAATTGTATACATTCCCACATTTACATATGAGTTAGGTATGGCTCATGCATCTGCAACACACATTTAGGAGGAGAGGAAATTCCCAAGGATCTGGGTTTCAGCTGTAAAATTCAACATTGCAAACTGTGACAATGAAAGTCACTTATTTATTAGTAGCATTGCAGTAGTGCCAAGGAGCCCCCATGGAGCAGGACCCCATTGTCTAGGTCCTGATCAAACACAGTCCCTGCCCCAAGGAGCTTACAGTCTAAATATGGTGATGCCAACTCATGTTCTGGAAACTGAGAGCAGGATGCAGAAGGAGGAGAGCTGCACAGGGAACCAGCTGGCCACCTTCCCTCTGTGTTCAGGTAGTGCATCCCAGCACAAAGTGTTCCACTTGGCTGGCCATCTCCCAGCATGGCAGGTCCTTTTCTGCCACTCATGTTTTTAGGCTTCTCTCCTAGAACAGTGTCAAGAAATACCATCATGTCACAGCACAGTGATGTAATGACTCCCACCAGTTAAACTCATGATGTCTGGATTTAGCTTGATGGCTGCAATGGGGCTGATTTAAGCAAGTGAATATGTTTTTCCCCTGGACCCTCCTTTTCCTACATTAATTATTAATCTGTATTGTAGTAGTTCCTAGGAGCCCCAGTCTTGGACCAGGATCCTATTGTGCTTGGTACTGTACAAATACATAACAAAAAGATAGTCCATTATTAAGTAGCCATATGGCATAAATCCTCACTGGCTCCAGTATACATGGAGAAAAATTGGTCACCATCCTTTTTATAACAGCCCTTCTTGATCTTCTTTCCTCAAGACTAAACGTGCTCAGGTTTTTTTTATCCTTTCCTCACAGGTCAAGTTTTCTAAACCTTTGATCATTTTTGGCTCTCCAGCTTGTCCACATCTTTCTTACAGTGAGGCACCCAGAATTGGATACACTACTCCAGCTGAGGCCTCACCTGTGCCAAGTACAACTGTATAATTACCTCCCGTGTCTTACACACAACACACCTCTTGTTAATAAACCCCAGAATGATATTGGCCTTTTTTGCAACTGCATCACATTGTTAACTCATATTCAATTTGTGATTCACTAGAAACCCCCAGATCCTTTTCTGCTGTACTACTGCCTAGCTCGTTATTCCCCATTTTGTAGTTGTGCATTTGACTTTTCCTTCTTTGGTGTAATACTTTGCATTTCTCTTTATTTAATTTATTTTTGTTGATTTCAGACCCATTCTCCAATAACTGTCAAGGTTGTTTTGAATTCTAATCCTGTCCTCCAAAGTGCTAGCTATCCCTCCCAGCGTTGGGTCACCTGCAATGAAATGAAAGACCGCGTGTTGCTTTTCTTTTGAAAACGATTCAAAGGATGTTTGTTAAATGAAAGTTCCTAACAGTTAACCTGTAGTCTGGGAGAGTACAGGCTAGGCCAGTACTAGCTGAAAGTTACAACTGCTCAAAGGGAAATTAACAACATCCTCTCTAGAAACTATGGTCCAGATTCTTAGTATCGTTGAAATCAGTGGAGCCAGTTGAGGATCTGGTCCTATTGACTCTGTCCTGCAAGGAGATAGTTAATGAGACATACTTGACTTTGACAGCACTCCATTTAGAAGTAGGGTGACCATATTTCCCTATGCTAAATACGGGACACCTGGTAAAATTACTCACATTCAAGCGAGTTCAATGACACTCAGTCAGAACTAGGCAGTACAAACGCTCAAATTAACATCAAGTTGACTGAGCCTCTGTTAAAAAGAAATACTGCACAGTTGGATTCTTTTTATTTACCATCTTATCTTTAAGGCTTTAGGGTTCACAAGGGGAGGAATGACACATACACCCCTACCCCCCCACACACACGGGGAGAGGTAATGCACACACACACACACACATTACCATACACCTCTCTCACATGGAGGGGTGGTGGAGGGGGACTGACTGACCTGATCCTCCCTGCTCAGAGCTCTCTGCCATCCATGCCTGTCTGGGCTTTACTGTTATCTGGCACCATATCTTCCCGAGGCAACACCTGGGGAGGCATGCGGGGTCACACACACACACAATTTCTGCCAGGGTTCACATCAGAATGTGGTGAGCAGCAGCCTTTCGGCACTGTGTGGGAAGGAAGGGATGTGAGCTGCTTCCAGCTGAAGGAGGGGTGGGGGAAGGGATGATCTGGCCCATGTCTTTGCAGAACTCCTCTCTCCCTCCTCCTTCTCCCCTCCCCTCCCCAACTCTGTGTGGATGGAAGCAGCTTATCCCTTCCTGCCCACACAGTGTCAAAAGGCAGCTAACACCTCCAGGCTGCTGCTGGCCACCGACATAACCCAGCTGCCTCTGGCTACAGCGCGGGCGGGAAGGGGTTAAGCCCTAAGGATGCACTGTTCACCAGAGCCCAGGAAAAGCAGGGGCTTTAGCCAACCCAGCCAGAGAGATGGCTTAGCAGGGGAGGATTCCCAAGGGATGGAGCAGCCCCGTGCTCCCTGGGGGCAGGACCCAGGGCAGTGGGCGAGGGGGTTGGGCGAAGAGGGTGCTAAAGCCCTGCCTGGTGGGCTGCTGTGGAGCCTGCAGGGTTGGGGCATGAAAGGCTGGAAATCATTTCCCCCCACTGCTACTCCTGAGTTTAGCAGAGGGGCAGAGAGGCTTCCCCATGCCAGCGCTGTGCGGGGCTTTGACACATGCCGGGCTCAGCTCCTCCTGGTCAGCACCCTGGGCCGGAGGCTCTTGGGCTTTTCTGGGGTGCTGGCCCAGCCAGAGGCAGTGGGGGAAGGAAGGAGCCTTCCAGCCAGGCTGTTGGTGAGCTGAGCGCTCCGTCCAGGGGCTCATTGTCCGCACAGCTCTGGGAGCGGGACATACCCCACCGTGGAGGGGACGGGGGGGAAGGGAATATGGAGGAGCAGCAGGGGCGAAGGGGCAAAGCAGGGAGAAAGGGAGCATGTAATGAGCCAATGGGTGGGCAGCAGAGGTGACATGTAACCTGCCACCACCTGGCGCCTGCCCTGCCGGCACTCACCAGCCACCGCAGTGCACAGCCAGCCCCTGCCAGACACAGGACAGGGGCAGGGCCCTGCTGCCCGAGATCCGGCATGCGGTGGGGGCTACGCTGATGGACCAGTATGGGGACCGGCCAGACCCACGCGCTGCATCTTCACCCCGCCACCAGCCTTGCACACCCACCCCCATCGTTGGCCACTGGACCCCCCACCCCACCACTCACTGCTGGAGGGCGGGTGATTAGCGAGCAGGGATCCAGCCAGCAACAGGACTCAGCAGTACTGATGGGAGGGAGACAGAAAATACAGGACAATTGGCTCATTTTTAAGAAAAAGTCAGGACACCTGCAGGAGGGCTTAAATACGGGACTGTCCCTTTAAAAACAGGACATCTGGTTGCCCTATTTAGAAGAAATAGTTCATATTTATGAATCCCCTTTGCAGCCTATTGTTGGTCAGAAGCATCTAAGCTCCTTTGCAATGCCCCCAAGCTATTAATGTATTGGTTTGTGTTTATAAATCATACTTATACCCAACTAATTTAAGCAGGATATCTTAAAACTCTTGCTGGGGGACTAGTCAATAACTAGTGTTCTATACCGTTATTATTAATAGCATGTTCAGTATTAATTATCTGAAACCTAACATCCCTACTTAAAGGGTTTGCCTGGCTGATCTCTCTCTCAGTACTATTGCTCTATTACATGCAACAGCAAAATGGAGTGACATACCTTGGCTGGGAAACTTAGGGGTGCTGTGGGTATGGCAGCACCCCCTGGCTTGAAGTGGTTTCCATTGTATCCAGGGTTTACAGTTTGGTTCAATGGCTCTCAGCATCTCCCTCACAAATCGTTCCAGCACACAGTGTATAATTAGATTTTAAAAAATCTGTTACTTTTAAAATACAATATCACTATAAAGTAGCCTGTACGACTAGATCTAAAACAAAAAGCAACTCGTTCAAAGAACTGTGTTATTGCTTAACTGCTGCGTCTATAATGAGTGTGTTTCTTTCTGAAAGGAATGTATGGTAGGAGGCAATCTTACAAGAGAAGCAAAAGCCCATTAAACCAACAGGAGGTACAGAGAGAGATCTCAGTTTGAAACCCTTAGATCCCATTGGTTTTAGAAGCATCTTGAAGCGGAAGAATAAGAACTACCAGGAAGCCAGGGGAACAGAGTGGAGCTGGATTTCTTCATGCCTGTCCTCAGAAATTAAACAAACAAAATGTGTAAAGGTACTTTACACAGATCAGTTTATGTACTAGGCATTAACTATTTTCCACTGATGCTTTCGTTCCATTAGAGGGTACCGGGTTGTCATTCACATACAGCATAGGTATAGGTATGGGTCTAAACCTTGGGGCCCAATCTTGAAAGAAGCTAAGCATTCTCAATTGCCATCGATGTCAATGGAACAATTTGCCTGAATAAAGATTACTCCCCTGGGCAAGGGGTCCAGATCATGCCCTTTATGACCTTGGCCTAAAGTCTGTTTTATCTAAATTGTTAGGAAAAGCCAGATTATGGGCCCCACTGATTTCAGTGGGGGCAACTCTTGAAGTGAGATCCTATTTTCAATGACAGGTTTCAGAGTAGCAGCCGTGTTAGTCGCTAAGGTGCCACAAGTACTCCTTTTCTTTTTGCGGATACAGACTAACAAATTTATTTGAGCATAAGCATGAAGTGAGCTGTAGCTCACGAAAGCTTATGCTCAAATAAATTGGTTAGTCTCTAAGGTGCCACAAGTACTCCTTTCCTATTTTCAATGTGAGTAAGGGTGGCACAATTTGGTCCAAACTATTTAATTTTATGATAAAACTACAATAATTTTAAAAATATTGGGGTGGGGACTGTCATTTCGCACTGTGTTTGTACAGCACCTAGCACAAGAGGTCCTGGTCCGTGAGTGGGGTGCCTAAGTACTGAAACATTCCATTCAAATGCATTTGAAGAGCATCTGGATCTGATTTTACTGTATAGCTCAGAAGTGTCCGCTCAAAAACCCATTTTCAATGTAGCTCTTTTACTTTTCTTTAATGCAGTGTTACCACTAGGTTACCACTGCAAAAGACATATAGAAGCTCGTTGTAAAATGGTAACAACTGATATTAACACACCAACTTGGTTTAGCTTAAGTGATCAGTTCTGGATAAAATATGAAAAAAACATTAATACAGTTCTTTGATGCAGCAGCAAACATCCTCCCCCCACAAAAATCTTTTTTTTTTAAGTCAGGAAAAAAGCAATTTTTCACATTTTAATAGCTTTCGTTCCATGTCTTAATAAATGCATGTTTGTTGATTTGTGTAAGCATGATGTAGGAAGTCTGCAAATGAATGTAATCTGCAACAAGGGGATAGCTAACCACTAGCAAATACTTTTGAATAATGAATCCCTACTGTATCAGATGGACGCTATTCATAATAATTCCTTGCTTTTCTCATTTTGTCGTGTACAGTAGCGATTAATCAATTTGCAGTGTTATGTCACCCGCAACAAATTGCTAGCACCAAGACAAATTTATTGCTTTATGATAAAAGAACTTGTTTAGGCAGAAATAAATTAAATTTTGGGGATGTTATTCGAGTTTGATGTTTACATATGTGACCAAGGCAGTGCAGGCCAGTAGAGGTGAGGGTATCCAATTATTACCCCAGTGTTTTGAGAATAGTTCAAAGAGATGCAAAAGCAAGGGGTATGTTTGTACAACTAACTAGTCCTTGAAGAGAGCAAGTCCTGTAACATGAATAGACAAGAGTTAGGTAGTATTATCAGGAATGCACTCACACGTTCCACACTTCATCTGTTTTAAGATGGTTTAATGCACTTTGTCCTGTGGGATCTGGAGGACTGATGGCTCTCAGGTCTATGATACAAAGTGTTTCCCCCACTCCTATCCCCTCGTTTTATTTCATCTTTTCATGGGGTTGGGCTGTTTACAAAACACTACAGAACAGAAAGAGATAAGACCTATTTGTTGCACTGCGTGCGCCATCCTCCAATCTCTTGCTGTGGAAGATATGTAATGTGTGATTCTGAGGATATTCATGAACTACAAATGTTAGTCTAACATCCACAGTAATCCCCAGTTATTACAATAGTCAAAAGTCCACTCTTTAAAACATAGCAAAATGGAACACAGCAAAATATTTCACTTCAGTTTACTGAACTGTGGATCCTTTCCAAAGTAACTGGGTGAAATCATCAGCTATAGAAGGTAAAATGTGGTATTAACTGTAAGAAAGGAGAGGGTCTGACTCACCTTGTTAGCTTTTTAAAATTTCCTTCCCCTTCCATGGTCCCAAATCTTGTGTTATCCGTGTTCTGCTTTACTCCTCCTGCCTTCTCTTATTTACTGTTTCCCTCCAACCTCTATCTCATTCATTCCTTGCTCACCCCCTCCACACTGTTGACCACTTCCTACCGTTTTCCTCAACCCCACACCTCATTTCTCTCCCCCAAAAATCATTTCGACCCCTTTCCCCCTGTTAACCTTGTTTCTCTCTCTCTGCTTAATTCTGGTTATTTCTCTTTCTTGTTCCCCCTGTATTCCTAAAGCTGAGGATACCCCCCTACACTCTCTCTCTTGGCAGCATTTTCCTGAATCATTGCTGCACCAATTCAGAAGAGGTTAAACTGAGATTGTGCCTCGGTAGAACTGGAGAAAGAGTGCCACATTGTTTTCTCCTCCCCTGAATTTTCAAGGTGACCCCAAAACCCAGATAAAGGGGCAGCAACCTGTGTTTCCTTGCTTGTAGAAATGCAACTCTTAGCAATCCCCATGTGCAGCCCCATTCTCAAAGTGCCAAACAGCAGAGAGAACAACATAGCACATTTCCAAATTAAACACAAGAGCTGCTGAGAACAGGTAAGTCATTTCAGCTGGTGCTTATATGGACTAAAAGGCACCATAATGCAAGACACTTTAAAAAAAAATCACCAGACTCATATGTGATGCTAATCCATGCAACAGCATCAGAAATAGGTCTCCAAGACCTCATTCCCTTTGTAGGACAAAAACCGTGTTAAACTGTTCAAGTCCAGTCAGATGTCCCAGCCGAGAGATAGCCATTCATTGACCTGAATGATGTTCAGGTAGCACAAAGCAAATTAGACAATAACACATGCTTAAAATAACAGGGCCCAATTCAGGAAAACACTTAAGCCCATGCTTAAATCCATTCCTATTCAGCAAAGCATAAGCATGCACATAAATTGGATTTCAGTGGAACTTAAGCACATGCTTGAATGCCTAGCTGAATAAGGATGCTTTCCTGAATCAAGGCTCTATTTCCTGGAATATTTTCTAGCTCTAATTTTCTCCACTGGAGCAGAATCAGGATTTTCTTTCTTTTAGTAATAAGCCTGTGCTTCTTGTATTCCTGAGTTATTATAAATGAGGATGTGAAATCTTGTATATTCCACCCACCCCAAGTTTTTATTGCGGTGGTTTTATAACTAAAAGTTTGATCCTCTTCCATGTAAAATAAAGACAAAATAAAAGTAAACATCTGGATGACAGTTTTATTCCTTTGTCAAAGTTACTTGTGTTAACTATTGAACTCATTTCAAAACTATTATTAGCAATAATGAGAGTTTACACATGTAAACCCCTGGGCTTGATTATACTTTCACCTGGGGTGTAAATCAGGAGTAACTCCATTTTAGTGACTGGAGTCCCATGGGTGTAAAACCATTGTAACTGAAAAGATCAACCCTTCTATGTTTCTACAACTCAGTTTCAATATGACTACAAAAGCTGCTATCTGGGCGGTAAAGATAAAGAGCAGAGAATGGATTCTTAGACCGCCCTATAAACCTTTCCAAAACAGCCTGCATTTAATCCTTCAGCTGGTGTATGGAATCCTGTTTCTGAGTGTCTGTTTCATAAAAGCTCAAATCTTCCCCCAAAGAAACCCAACAAGATAATGAGGCCTTTATATGTCTTTACACTTAGACCCTGATCACACTATGGCTAGCAATACACCTATTTCAAGTCTGATTTTTGCTGGCATAATTCTAGCACTATTTCTCTGGGCCAAAATAGCCGGGGATTTTTCACTGACAACCCTGCTAGCCAAACCATGCCATAGACTGTAGTTTATAGCAAGTTTCATAACGGTTCTCAGGCAAATAGACCCCCCTGCCCACTCTAGTCAAGGAAGCAGTGCTAGAACCCTGCAAGCAACAACTGTGTTTAAATATTAGCACTCAGCCAGTTTCAGACACTGGGGCCTTAGACAGTTATGTGCAGCGATCCCAGACACACTCTTGTTCCTTGTTTTCCTTTAGGGTTTGGCCTATGGTTAAATCATTTAAACATCAAATCCAGTCCTGCTCTGAGTTGCACCCATTTCAGTGGAGTTGTTTCAGGTTTACACTAGTGCAATAGAGCAAAACTAGTCCCAAAGGTTGTGATGTCAGTCAGTGGCAGCCCAGTAATGGTCTATTAATTAGCCAGTTCCTATTGACACCTGCTGTAGGATTTTCTTACCCATGACAGCAACCAGCTTTCGATAGCAATCTGCCCTCAGAATCAACTGCGGAAAGTTTCATGCTTGCTGAGCAGGCGTCATCTGTGACTACTTTGAAATCAAAAGATACTGCATAAAAGCTTTCTCACTCTCAACTATTCCTTAATCAGGGCTTTTAAAAACCAAAATAATCCTGATTTCTATACAGGACAAATCTCATGCAATCTGATTTAATTTCACATGCTGGCTCCAGCAGCAATGTTGATTAGAAGACCAGAGGCTCAAAGCTTGCTGCAGGGGAGGTCAGGAACCACAGCTGCAATAGAGCTAGTGGCTCAGTTGTCTCAAAAGTACCAAGCAAAGAGAGGCCCCTTCCTGAGGTAGCTGCCCCTAATGAAAGCCAGAGGGAGGTTTCAGGTGCACTCTGCACACCAAATGAGTCCAAAGCCCAGCAGTATTATTTATTTGTATTACAGTACTGTTGAGATTGCCGCTGGGTGACATTTTTCAGCTGAATGGTTTATTCAACAATATATGCAGTCCTGGTGGATCAGAAACTCGTCACAAATTTGACATGACAAGTGAAAAGGAGGAGGTGGTGGTAGTGATAGGCTCACATCCCTTTAGAACCACTAGTTCAGTAGTGAAAGCACTCCCCTAGAAGTTGGGG
Organism: Caretta caretta; assembly: GCF_965140235.1. NCBI lineage: Eukaryota > Metazoa > Chordata > Testudines > Cheloniidae > Caretta > Caretta caretta. The sequence goes on from NC_134218.1 coordinate 21,862,096, forward strand.
GATTGAGGTTCAAATCCCTCTGTTGGAATTAAACCAAAGTGGACTTCTTCATTTCACCAAAAAGTTCAGATGCTGTTTGACCTAGACCAATTGTGCCCCCACCTAGAATTTTTCAGACCAAATTGAAAATCAGTTATTTGCCCGGCTCTAGTTGAGATGCCCCTACCAAGAATGGAGCCTCATTGTGGTAGGTGCTGCACAAACACATACTAAATGACAGTCCCTGCCTTGAAAAGCTTCACAGTCTACACAGACTATGAGTGGGTGAAAGGAAGCATTACTATGGCCATTTTACACCTGGGGAACTAAAGTACAGAGAGATTGACCTGCCCCAGGTCATACAGGACATTTGTGGCAGAGTCAGGAATTGAACCCTAATCTCCTGCATCACAGTTCAGTGGCTTTGCTCAACATAGGAGACAATCTGGCCTGAAAGCTTATGGCCAGATGGTAAATCCCTTATTCAGGCTGGTGATTCTGTCACTTCTATCCCTACCAAAAAATACTTCATTTCATGTGTGGACCCATTGAAGGTGATGGGACCATTTGTGGAGAAAACTGTTACTGAACCAATCTGAACCTTAGGCAATTTCAGTGCCTCATCTCTCCCAGGCCCTTAAAGACCACGGCTTGAGACTCCTCTCATTTTACACCAGTCTTGTATCGAACTCCACTGACTTTAGTGGAACTACTCCTGATTTACACCAGCATGTGTGTCTAGTGCTTCATAGGCCTGATTTTCATTTACATCAAAGCCCCTTTATTCTGTGTAAAGCCCACTTACAGGCTCCTTTCTGCTGCCAGAGTGGAGTACATGGGACTAAGACCTTGTGTCTCTTCTTTAGAAAAAAATGTATAAACCTTGCAAGTGTTTAAGCCTAAAAAAAAGTTTGGATTTTTTTTAAAAAGGAGAATAAACCAATCATTTGTAGCTTAAAAAAGCAAGTACTGTAAACTGACATATTTATTCAGAGAACCATGGTTGAGTCACTCAATTAATTGGTAATATTAAGCCCTATAAAGTAAGAAAAATAAATAAATAGAGCCATGCTATGCTTCTGCACATTAGCAAAGGAGGTGGGGAGGAAGTTGTGTCCTTTTTAAAGTGAATCAATATTTTGACAAAGTTGATATTTACACTCATGCATTTCAAACACTTTCAGACCCACGTGGGACCTGGCCTCACAAAAATGGGTTGCCAAATTCATATTCATTAACCTTACAATTGGCTAATTCAATAAAAGAAAAGAAATCAATGCCCGGGTAGCATACGTATGGAGTCATTTATTGTAAACATGATACTAGCTGGAGAGAGCTCTGTGACTTATGTCCGATGCGCTACGAAAAGCTTAAAAAAACACTGGCATCATTTCCCACCCAGCACAGAGTTCTGCACAAAGAGGGGGCCGTCAGCCAGAGCCAAATGGAAAAAGGGAATTAGAAGGGTGTTATTCATTCATTACTGCCACTTTAATCACTTAGAGGTCCAATTAAGAATAAATCATTAGTATTAAGTTACTTTATTCAAGACTCTTTATAACACACATGACTGGATTTGGAAAGCGCTTGGTGACTAGATTTAGCGCGCAGCTGAAAAAGGCAGTCAGATGGGTTTTTTTTCCCCTTTCCCCCTTCCTATGAAATTGATAAATGACGCCTGCATTCTAGGTGCAGCAGTAATTTCTGTAGTGCAGTCAAGTGCTAGCTCCCTTGTCTCCTTCAGCAATGAGGGCATGGTCCCCTTTAATACCTCAGCCTTCCCCAGGGCTGCCAAAAGGGCATTCCAGTTTCATTTCCATACAGAAATTCCCAATGCACGGACCTTTTATTCATCAGCAGAACATTCCTTCACTGGGGCGGGGATAGGAAGCAAGAGAGAAAGCTGCTTTCATTCCCTCCTTGTTTCTAATCATTATATTGTCAGCATCTTTCCCAGAGAGCAAGCTGGCTTGGGTGGTATGTGAAAGAAATGACGCAGTGTCATACTTTAAGTTCCCCCACCGCCCTTTTCCCACCCCCCCTTCCCATGGATAAAATTTCCCCAGCGGCCAGGATCACTGTCTGGGAAGCATATTTCCTTCTAATCGGTTTTACAGCTCTTTTAAAGTAATATGTCAGATCATTTTCTCCATATACATAGTTAATGAAAGTAACCCTACAAATTCATTTTAAATAGATGGAAGTTGTTATAACCCTGATCTGGAATTTATTACATTCATTACAATCTTGCTGAAGTAGGTAATGTAATGGACTATTACGTTTATTATCTTTTTAATCCCTCAAAATTATTAGGAACTGACTAATATTTGGCATCACCCTGTTAATGTTTAAACAGAAATTGATACCTTCATTCATCTAGCAATTTATTTATTTATTTTCCCCAGGAGAACAACTTGTGAAGTTTTGGGGGCTTCCCCCCCCCAATTTTGATGAGTCCAAAAGATTTCATGTAATAATGTTAAAGACAGTTATTTTAGTACACCATAAGAACATAATGAAGAATTATTTTAGTGTCTTCTGAATCCTGGAGTGAAATCCTGCCCTTGCTGACCTCAAAGGGCCAAGATTTCACCTTATAACTGGAAGGCTTTTACTCCTATTTCTTGACTCCCCATCACAGTAAGTATAGTTTTTTTATAATTCTCCCTTTATGTCAAACCAGTTTTTTATAATAAATCCTATTTTAAAAATGTGATTCCTTAAGATTTTCATGGGATGTATAAAATCTGCACAAGAAACCTTTAAACTCAACTAAATGTTATTTAATGAAAATGAACTGCTCAGTCATACATATCCCATGACAAGATGCAGGAACCTGGTCAGTCCCAGCTTAATTCACAACAGATACTGTAATTGCTTGCAAAATATACACAGTCTCATTCTGATCTCACTTACCCCAGTTTTACAATAGTGTTAACTCCACTGACCTGGCTGATTTGGTTTTACACTGGAGTAACAGGCCTATAATTTCCTTGTGAAACAAGAAAAATGTCCATTGTGTGTGTCACAGAGCACTTATTTCACCAAGGCTTTTACAAAAATCCCACATGTTAGAAATCAATGCGTTACACAGATACGCACAACCCTGCACCTTTAGTTCTTCATCCTGAAACTCATAAAATTATAAAGACGCAGCTCAATGGTGCTAATATCTACAAAACGCAAAACATTCTGATATTAGATGAGCTAACTAATGCTAACCCTAATAGTCACAGAACTGTAAACCATAGTCTGTAAAATCAAAGATCTCCCTAAGCAATGTCCATTTTGCAAGATTTTTTGAGGTGACAGGGAACTTTATTTCTCTAAAGATGCTGTTATCTAAGTGGCTAATTAGTGTTCAGCAGCAAACTGAAACTTAGAACTGTGACAACTGAACTTTTTGTTCTCTGTGAGCTCGATTCTGTATCACTAAATCAATGGGAGTTTTGTCATTGATGCCAGTGGGAGCAGGATCAAGTCGTAGGTGAATTACCGTTTTGTCAATGGTCTGATATTAGAAAACAAAAAGGTATGGTAAATGTATCTGACTTGATGCATGTTTAAAGAACGGTGTTTATAAAATGCCACATATTTCAGTACACTCGATACAATTTTCCAAAGCACCTAAATAATTTAGGAGCCTAACTCCCATTTTCAAAGGTTACTTATAGTCATATTTTTAAAGATATTTAGGCACTGAAAACTGCTGATAAGCACCTAACGGGATTTTTAAAAGGTACCTAGAAACCTAACTCCTATTGAAATGCTTCTGAGTGAATGCAGGAGCAGTGTCTTTGTTTGAGAACTGTGTTCCATCATATGGACAGTATTAGTATGCTGGTTCAGAGAAGTAAGAAATTTGGGGGACAGGAGATAGAAGCTATATATGTCATAAGGTGAATAAAATTTAAGGGACAGACAATGTATTGATATTGTTATCTTGTTTAAAAATCATACATTACCATGTCTGTGTTACTAATAACCACTGTGATTATTAATGTTGATATAGACATTTTGCCATTTAATGCTGTTTATTTTGCTATTATGCTGTCACTCTACTTGGACGATCAAAACAGACTAGCCAGAATCACTTTCTGGTTCCACTCCATTTAAGGTGTTTTTGAAAATCCCACTGGGCGCCAATCTGGATCTTTAGGTGCCTAAATACCTTTGAAAATCTGGCCCGCAGGTGCTTTTGAAAAATGTACCCTTTATGCATATCTTTAGTGCTGGGAAAAGTTGTTTTAATATTTTCATCTCAATTCCTCACTTTGTAAGTGTTAATATTTACTACTGAGTCAAGGCCAGAAATAAGAATCAAGATCACAAGCAGTTTTCTGATTTTCTTCTGGGCTAAAATTGGATTTTGTAGATGAGTGCAAATTGGAGCAGAGAAAAGTTGCTTTGGATAGTAGCTTTAAAAAGTTACAGGTTCCTATTATTAATATGTAGCGGACAACAAAAGCTCATAATTGCTAGCATGACAAAGGAACTACGAGGAAGATTCATTTTTTATCCTATTAAAAGAAGCACAATATCTTTTAATAGGATAAAAAATGAAAAATATAAAAATTTAGAATCAGCCTTGGAAGAAAACTGAAAACATTTGATGGGAATTGACTGCACAATGAATATTAGACAAGGTCTTTTTACAGACACAAAGCTCTCCAAGACAAACTAAAAACACTTAAAGAGGAACACTTGATGGCAATTGAAAACGTGCTCCTTCATTTGAAGTTTTTTGATTACACCAAAATATCTGAACTGTGCAAACATTTTATCTGCAATTGTTTATACACCCAAATACATTTTATATATAGATATATTTTCCCGTTATTCTCATCATCATATCTCCATTGACCTCAACGGTGCTATGTCAATTTACATCCATGGAGAATCTGTCCCATAAAATTAATACCTTATGGTATTTATTCAGAGCCAAATTTTAAGCATTTTTAACCTTAAAAGCTCCCTCAAATATCAATTACAAATTTTAATTTTCTAAATTGAACCTGATGTAGATATTTGGCCAGAATAACCACTAAGTCATACCAGTGATGTTAACCCCAACCTCTTATTATATTTTTATACTGTGGCTAGGCATCTCTAAAAGGATGTGGCAGAAGGAAAATGTTGCATATTATATCACTTCTGTGGTCCTAAATAAATAAATAAAAAGCTTTCCATTGCCCTTTTGTCCCCTTATTCATGGTAAAAAAAATATAGATGTTAACAGGAAAAATAATTTTTCATTTACAGGTTAGGACAAATAATTTCTAGGTTTGCATTTTACAATCTGCTGCTGAGACAGAGAGAAAGGGACCAGACAAAAATAATCCTTTTTTTTCTGTAGTCCAAATACTGCTTTAATAGGACTGAAAGTTTCTCTCTCTCTTTCTCTCACATTTTCTCTTTATAGCCCTACAGCAAATAAATGGAGGTGTCAGCCCAACACTCTTGTAGGTTTAAACTGAATGGAAGTGTCCTTTTGAAAAGCTTGTTCTGTCTGACAGTCCTGAATGTGCTCCCATTCCAATTCCTTTGAACACCCATCTTTTCTGTGTTGGTACTCTGCTGACATGGCTTTTTGGTTAGTTAAAGATTAACAGAATCCTGCAGAATGACAGGACTTTGTGATAACTTAATTGCACAATACACAGTTGTTCCTATGCAAATTGGAGTATAATTGGACACTAAGAAATTACTTATGCTGTTGAAAGATGGCAAAGTGGATTTTGGACATCTATAAGGAATAATAATCTATTACCTTTTATTACACTTTAAAAATAGTTTGCAGTTTTATGATGAGTGTTAGACATGCATTTAATTACATTAAAGTATTTGATTATGTACATTAAATATAAGGTCTGAAAGATCTAACGGCTCCTTAGCTTTAAGTGTATTTTAACTGCAGACACTTAAATTAACATGACAATGCATGAGCTATGGTAATATCTTCATAACTTCTGAAGTGTAATTGACATACCTTTCAAAGGCTCATGGGTATTTACAAACCCAGGAAAACAAAGGAGAAACTCATTTAATCCATTTTGTTTTTTAATTAGGATTTGGTAACAACTGTACAGAATTCTAGACTCATTAATGCCATCAAAACAAACATCATAGACAACAAAGGGAGATGATGTTAGCACCACAAAGGGGCCTATAACTGGGCAATTACTGCAGTCTGGAGTAAAGGTGCATTGCTAGGAGTGGGTTCTAAGGGAGAGGCTAATAGCGAAAGTGGCGTGTGTTGGCAAGAAAACAACAGCGTAATATACTCCACTGGGTGAAACTATTAACATAAGGAATCATAAACCAAAGTCCAAGAGCTAAGCTCTATCTCGCCTGTCTAAAGGCTGCATTTACAGTACAGAACATGCTTCCCTTCTTGTGTTTTGCCACAGGCTCTTAACACTTTTAGAATCCTTAAGCACAACAGAATGGAAATGGTATTGGAACAGAAAAAGCCTCTTGAAATGAACTGTACACAGTCCGTTGTGTTGGCATGATTGATACTGGAGCATGTAGGTGTAATGAAACTGATGCTGTCTCCTCTGCACCTGTGATTTATTGAGTACAAATTTAAGATGAGAAAAGGCCCCATACCAGAAGCTGCATCTTCCCCCTCAAAGAGAGGATGGTCATCCATCACCAGCCATTGCAAAAGGCCCAACAGTGAGCGGCTCATCAGATGAGCCAATAGTCTCTTTGTTGGGATTCCTAACAAGTGTTGGATCAGCAAAAGTCTATTTAGACTGGTGGACCTTTCAGGACCAATTTGTAGTGGGTCACTGATTCTGCTAGTGTATTATCTTCTTTACTACTAGTACCAGTTGGGCAAGCAGCAAAGATTAATGGTTTTAGCTGCTGACTCTTTGTGGCAATCTACTGACCCTGGACCAAAGATTAAGATTATTTTTTGCCTTACCAGAAAGGACACACCTTATATACAAGATTTGCTGACTTTCATACAAATGCAAGAATAATGGGCACCTTAGCTACCACTCCAATGCCAGTAAGAGTGTTTTGCTGGCATATAGCACAAGGCAAGAGGGAAGTTATCACAAGGTACACATAAAAGCCAAAGCTGACAACAGATTTCATCCTCACTGAGCTGGCAAAGATGCATAATGTCACAGCATGGCAATGTCCCCAGCCCCAGCCAATAGGGGGTGCTAGGATCTGTTGTGGCAGGTAGGAAGAGGACTAGCTTTAGTTCCCTGGGGGTGCACCTCTAGGAGGAGAGGCTGTTTTTTAGGAAGGGCAGTATTTCTAGGTTCTAGCATTTCATTCTTTAGGGGAAGGTGAGAGAGTTCAAGGCACAGGCCCTGGTCATTAGGCTGAAGCTGTGTATTGCTTATTGATGGCACGAGCAACATGTGATCCATCACATGATGCCTGATCCAGTGCCAGGGGCTTCCACAGATACAGGACCACCTTAAACCACAAATTTTTATGGCAGCATCAGAACTTCTTGGAGCATGTAATGATACCAAGAGGCATTAATAATTCCTTGGAGAGTCTCTTGGACTCATTGCTCTTGCAAGGTAGTTTATATGTACAGCATATATATGTAGTATAGTGAGAATAGCAACCATTCAACTGTTGTGGCTACAAACAACAGAAAGTCCTGCTTTTCAGAAGTTTTATCAGTGTGGGGCAAAACTACTTGTTATTTCTCATATAAGAATTTCAGAAAAAACGGATAAAGAGTGGACAGTTTTGGCTGTTTTTATGTTAAGAGTTTGGTATGTTTTTTCTTTCAGTTGCTGTTTCAGACTTTATGCACCTGTCAGTACCCACCCAACCCTGAAACTCTGTCTTGCTTTGTGAAGCCAAAATAGTATATGTCACCACGCCCTAGGGCCTGATCCAGTAAGATGCCAAGCACCTTCTAAAGAGGCATGCCGTCAACTCCTATTAAAGTTACTGGGAGGTTTGTGGCACCTTGCTGAGCACCTTGCAGAATCAGGTCCCTAAGAAGGAATAAAATACCAATGAGCAATTTGGAAAATAAAATTAAAAGCGACCAGTTACTCCATGCATCGGGGTGAGTGGGACAGAGTGCATTTCTGAGAACTCTGAGCCATGTTATCTATGATAATGCCCACTACGTACTTGGCACTTTCCAAACGCTCAAGGAGGATGACCACATCTCTGAGCAACTCACAATCTAAGGACAGACAAGTGGACACATGTTTGGGGAACAGGATCAACAACTGGCAAGTCACTATGATTCACTGTAAGCAGCATGTCCAACGTGGGTCCATCAGAGCGATTTAAATGCAGACAGGGTAGGGGCTTTATGGATGAGCTATGGGAAATTCTGTACTCTCTTAGATTCTGCACAGCCCCAGTTAAGTTAAGGGAGTTACTCAGGAGTGTAAAAGGGAAACACAGAATTTGTCCATGTATTAGGAAATAAGACAATTCATGCTGGTGTGTAAAAAATACATTAATCAAGAATCTAGTTTTAAGGAAAGAATTCTATAGCTGCCCTAATAAAAGTGGCCTAATTGTTTCAATAACTGCTTCCTAGATTACAAAGGCCTTTTCTCCTCTTTTGTCTTTGTTCCTGGGGTCATAAATCACAACCCAGGAGATCGCAAGGCCCCACAACAATTTGCAACCATACTACCAAGTATTCTATTCTGCTGGGCTGAGATCACTGACAAGCTGCTTCTTTTAAAGACTTGACAGGATCAAGACACCAGAAAGGAGGAGGACACTATCAAGCAAAGAGTTTTTAATTTACATATTTTTACACTCCATATCTTAACATTTTGTTGTGAGCAAACATCAGAGAGCTTAGATCCCAAACCTAGATTTAATAAAAATCTTTTCCACAAAACCTAAAACAAAAACATTTTCTACCATGATGTTTTTAAAAATATGCAAACAAATTTTCTCAAATTGAAATGTCCCCCAGCAGTGTTTGCTATTGAAACATCACAATCTTGTATAAATGGCCAAACCGTCAAATCAACTTCATGTCAAGGGACATCCCTCTGTTTAGTCTCAAAGTTACCCACTTTCCACATGTTTTATTTCTGTAAATAACTTTCAACAATTTAAAGCGAGGGGACATCAAAGTTCATGAAGATGAGGTTATACAGTTATTGACACTAATTGAATGAATCCAACAGCATTTAAATTTCACACATGAATTATTTTTGGGTGTCCCTCATTTTGAGTCTGTTACACATTGCATCCCACTTTCGGGCACTGGAAGGCTGAAAGGTACACTACCAAGTTTTGAACCAGGAAGTGATTCTGATTACAAACAAAAATGAAACTGACCCGTCTATTTTGATTATCCAAGTAGAGTGACAGAATAGTAGCAAAATAAAGAGCATAAATAGTAAAAAAAGAAACAGACTTTTTAAATGTATATCCATATTAATAAATCACAGGGGTTATTAATAATACATGCATCGTGATGATTTAATATTTAATACTGATAAATTCTTTTAACAATTATCGTTCCTTTAAATTGTATCCTCCTTCACAGGGTGACTAACCATGGACATAAAGAAAAGCCAGGACACCTGTTCCTGGTTGATTCAACCTCTAGCTAATTAGGACCTGTAATAAGAGGGAATCTGCTTACAGTACTCTTGCCTGAAGAGGAGGTTGATGGGGAAGAAGTTGCTGGAACTGCTGTGAACCCTGAGTTAAAGGGGCAAACTTTTATCCAATGTAGTTGTTAGAAGGCCTGTTGTAAACCCTGTGTTAAAAGGGGCCAACTTGCACGCATGGAAAGTTAGGACTTAAAATGACATTAAGGAACATATTTTGAGAGATTGTTGCTGGAGTGAATTTTTTGGGGGAAACTGAAGCAGAAAACCTGTGGGAACCCAGCAACATCTCCATATGATATCTCTCTCTTCTGTCTCCTGCCCCCCCACAATTTCTTCCTTCTCTATAGCAAAACATTAATGTTGGCCATAGGATTGAGTGCAGCTTTGGAATGACACTGCTCCTACATTGATTTATATGTACCCAGTGAAACTGCACTCCATTGTTTATGTATAAGCACAGACACTGCGCATGCATCCAGCTGTATTTGCACCCTGCACTCAGAAACCCAACGCACGCACGTCTACCCTGCCCCCTGTGTGCCTAGTGAATGGGAGCAGGTGCCTTTCCCAACCTGCTCTACAAACACAGTCCACAGTTTGTAAAGTTAAAAGTCATCCCCCTCATTCCTCAGGTTTGGCTCTATTAACCCTGAATTCAACAATAGATAATAAAGTTCAGCCCTCGCAATTCTTGGTTGCCCCCATGGTTCTTCCCTCAGGACTGCTCAGCCCAGACTCTCTATCCTCTCTCTCTAGAGAGCCACTCACTCCCATAGGCTGCCTCGGAGAGTCAGCAGAACCCACTTAACTTTTTCCCTGCAGGAACAACACCAGGTTTGGGGCAAACTTTGTCAGCCAGTTAGAATAAGAAAGGGATGTGTTTTGGAGCTGAGAGCAGGTGTGGCCCGGGGATGGATGGAGTTATGGTGAATTCTCAGAACAGCTGTGCTCTCGGAATCAGAATGGGAAATGATTTCTGTGGCAGGAATAAGAGGCACACGCACCAGGGCTCATATTTTCTAGCTGCACCCATGTGTATCACCGGTTTTCAGGGTTCAGAACAGGAGTAGCACTGCTACCTCTGTATTCAGTTAAACCTATGCACTCTACACATGGAGTTCTTGCCAAATCACCTTTGTAGAAGACTAGGTCCAAAGATGTTAACTAGTCTGGTGGTGAATTGCTTCTGCAAAGGCCACAGAAAGAACAAAATATTGGTTTAGCGTAAGCCCTATAAAACTAATGACTACTGATCTTTCTAGAGTGTTGATTTTTTTCAGCTGATAGTTAGAGGTCAGAGAACAGTCCTTGCCAAATAACAAGAGTTTTCAAACAGGGACAATTTGAGGACTACACTGCTTCAATAATGTCTAATAATCATCATTATTATTAATAGTAGCATATTTAGCACTTGCACAGCACCTTTCATCCATAGATCTCAAAGTGACTTGCAAAGACGGGTTGAGACTGTCAATTTAAAGACATGTTTCCAGCTGACCCTACTGGCTGTTTTAAATAATGGGGGGAAAAGGGGGAGTAAAAGAACCTGTAGAAACTCATAGCAAAGTGTTTGGTTTTATTTTTTTCCAGACATACGATGAAAACAACCAGGGGCCAAATTCAATCTAGTTTCAGAAAGATCACATAATCCCGCCCCAGGGCCAAAGGAAAACGTAGGCACCCGGAGATATTGCAGAAGCAACATCAACAAGCTCCTGTATTCTGCCTGTGACCAGTACAAAGAAAGTCCCCCTTTGACAATCTATTCTCTCAGGAGCATATCTTAGCCCCACCTGCATGACCATGAAGGTTTCCCTGGCAGTGGAACCAGTTTTGGTTCATCTGCACAAGGGAGAGGATATAGGTACGTGGGCTATGCTGGGAGATGACGTTGCTGGTAGCAGAGTCCAGTGCAAAAAGCTGCAGGAATTCCTCCTAAATTTGCCTTCTCTAAGAGAAGATAGGACAAGAGGGAGATTGGCATGCATTAGCGTGCCATATCTATCAAGATCACAGGTACTTATTTGGTTGCCATCACTAACATTTGAGCGCCTCAGTCTTTAATATATTTATCCTCCCACACCTCTGAGGTTTTTACACATTTTGCCTCTGGGGAACTGATGCATGAAATGACTTGCCCAAGGGCACACAGAGCATCTATGTGGCAGAGCAAGGAATTGAACCAAGTCTCCCAAGTCCCTTGTGCATGCCATAACCATTGGACCATCCTTCCTCTAGTTCTGCCCTTATTGCAATAAGGGGCAAAACTTCCATTGACTTCAGTGGTGTGAGATCAGGCCCCACTGTTGCAAATCCCTGGCACAGAGATGCCATTACACAATGAACATTTTCCAAACCCCGCTCTCCTTCCAACCCACTTCAATAGGGAAAGTCAGTCATGTACTAAGGAATGAAGACCTTTGCAATAGGAAAGACTTCTGGGCAGCCCAGTGTGTAATGGGCTCTTTGCATTAGGAATTAGAGTGCAGAACCTATTGTGAAGGCTGATTATAAGCTAATGTGTCCTTTTCAAACAGCAATTGAGCACAACACCGTAAAACTCAAAAAAAGCCCTAAGTATAAATACATGGGCATGTTCGCCATTCAGTGCAGACCGATGCCTTTCTGATGTCTGCCCATGTTTAAACAGGTGGAGAATTGCTTTTCTCTCATACAGGTGATTCTTCTCCTCTCTCCCCAACACCCCATAGGAAGCTGGAATTTACTAGGAGATCATATTACTACCCCTTTTTCTATTAGACACATGGCTTTTGTGTTCTGTGTACTAGGGGGAGATGAGATAACCATTCAGTTAAAACAGAGTTTTCCCAAAACACTGCCTCTTGCTTCCTCTACGCTAAACCTGAATCTTTTCTGAAGGGTGGGAAAGATGTGTTAATAGCATCTCAAGATGAAAGTAGATAGGGAGATCCGAGTGTGGTCCCTATACACTCAGTCTCCCATTCTTACCTACTGTGGCAGGTGTTTGAGTGGGGGTGGGGAGGATCTGGTGGATGCTTCCTATTTCCTTCTCCAATATCTAATGCCCCAAACAGTTATGGGTGTGATTTTCTCCCCTTCTGCATGTGGTGGTCTCTTCCTGGCTCCCTAACGTATTTTCTGAGTGTGTCTGGGGAGCCAGCTCTCTCACTCTGGTGCATTTAAACCCAATAACTCCTCCCTTCACTCCTGTTGGTCTGTCATTTTCATATTTAGTAGCACCCCGGGCTTACAGCTCGGCGCATACTCCAACATTGTGAAGTACCCACATACGTGAGAGCCACCCTTCCATTCCCAGAAGAGTGGTAATTGGAGCAAGACAAATCAAGTTGCCCAAAGGAACACTGAGCAAATGGGACACCACAATGGAAGGTGATGAGACCAACCACAAGTGGGATGGAGAAAAGGCAGAGGAGGACCCCCAAAAAAACAACTCCACCAAGATCTCCGTGTAGTGCAAGGGGTATGAAGAAGAGCTCAGAGTCCCCATCATCCCTAGCAGTTTAAAGGAAAATGAGAAGACGCACATCTTCACCTTGCTCCCAAGAGGATGAATGTGGCTGAGGAGAGAAAGCTCACTCCTTCTCAGCTCTTGGGAGTGGGAAAGAATGAGAGCAATACATACTAAACTCCCAGTTATCTTCCTCAGGATCAGGACTGGCACTAGACTTTGTGGGGTCTTGAGCATAGCAACATACTCAGGGCTCCATCCAGCTTCCTCCCAGCCTACATTACTATATGTTCCTGTCCCTCCAGCTCTGTCTGCTCCCAAAAAAACAGCTCCTGCCAGGCTGCAACATGCCACCAGGCCTGGATTTTAGGCCCAGTGATGTCTGGTGACCTCCTGCACGGACCAGGGAGAGAGGAGGTGGAGGTACAGCTGGAGTGCAACACGTCAAGTAAGGAGAGGAGGAGGACAGCTAGGTAATTCAGTTTCTGTCATGACCTATGGGCCCTGGAGACAGATGGGATCATGGACAAAAGATCCAGTCTGATGCTCTCGCTGTGAGTTTGGGTGCATGCAGTGTAAGGTCCTGCAAGAAGAACAAGGCCCTATAGGCTCACATAGACTTAAGACCACTGCTGCTAAATAGCATAAGATATGAATAGAATCAAATAGTTGAACCTACCCTTTTAGGTCACCTCATATTCTTACACATCCTACCTAAGCTCTCATGCATTTCACTCCATTAGATTTGCTGCAGGATGCTATGGCTTGATTTTCAGAGGGGGATGAGCACCTGCAGCTCCAGATGACAGGCCATAAATCAAATACATCACCTCCTGGGATACTTGATTACCCTAGTGGAAACTCTAGTTTAAAGTTTTCAGCTGGTCCCTGCTGGCTCTAGTTGGCCAACTAGGTTTTTGAACAAAGCAAGCAATGGATCCACAGGGCCTGCTGGTCCTCTAGTAGAAATTAATAGCGATTAGGGAAAACCACTGAAGGATTCTACTGGAATTTCCACCAGGGTCTCAAGTAAAAGAGTTTATGTTTAAAAATAAACAAAAATAACTCACACTTGGCTGGTTAGAACTGCGCATCAGGTGACTTGCAGCTGAACAGATGTTTCCAGCTGGGAATTCTGAGATGAAGTTCCCAATCTCCTCTTTCCCCTGCCTTATTTTATGAACCCATTATTAAAGAAGTGCGATAGAGGCTTGAAAAATGTTTATTAATCCCAGAGAAAAGAACATTTTCAAGGGGTGATTACTGATATGCATTCTCAGCTTTATAGAGTAAAAATCTTTACATGGAAATGGCAGTTATGAAAATACAGCCGTTAAAAAGTCAGGAAATGCAGAGTTAGGATAAATTTAAATAAAACTCAGATACTGAAAAAAGTGGAAATTCAGAGTTAAGCTACTGAAATAACTGTAATTCTGGCTTTTAACAATACCCTGAGAAAATTAAAAAGGTAGTGGGACCTGACCTGCATTGATGGAGGATAGGTCCCTCAATGGCTATTAGCTAAGATAGTGAAGAATACAACCCCATACTCTGAGAGTCCCTAAACCTCCAACTGCCAGAAGTTTGGACAGGATAACAGGGGATGGATCACTCAAAATTGCCCTGTTCTGTTTATTCCCTCTGAAGCACCTGGCACTGGCCACTGTCAGAAGACAGGATACTGGGCTAGATGGACCATTGGCCTGAGCCAGTGTGGCCGTTCTTATGTTTAGCTCACAGAGAACAGGTCTTTTATTTTCTTATTTCCAAATGCAGCAGGAATCCTTATATATTGTATTTAAAGGATAAAAATAAAGCCTGGAATCATTATTAGTTATTGCCTCAAGCTAATGTAAACGGAACTAAGTCTCATGTATCAGGGTATAAACTGATCACTTCAGGGGTCAAAGGAAGTGCCTTTCCCTTCACCTTTGCCATGCACAGTATTTTGCTTTTGGCATGTATTTTGCCTCCCACTAGAGCATCAGGCACTGATCACACCTGGAGGAAAGATACACCTTGAACATTCTTAACGCTCTATTTTCGCAGCAGAGTGTGCTTTCCCTCCAGGATCACTCTCTCTCTTTATACTCCTTCCACTTAACGGCCTTCTCTCAAGCCAAAGAGGCCTAGACACAACACAAGGGAAGTATCAAGAATGCTTTCGGCAGTGACAAGTGGAATTTATTGGATAGCATCTTACATGCGTTCAGGGGATGGGGATTGAGACCTTGCACCAACACTAAACTGCTGTCTCTGAAGCACAGATGAATTTAGCAATTTGGAAACGGAGCCCAGAAGACAAACAGAGACAGAAACTTGCTATCTGTGGTGCAGGAACCAATCAGCTCAGCATTCCTGCCACGCAGGGAAAGCCCAGCCCAAGATTCCCATCTCAGTATCTGTTGTGTGTGCTTTCAAGGGGACAATAAATATGAAGCTTCTCCAGCTTTGCCAGGACTAGGAGGTTTGGAAAAACTCAAGCTGGGAGGTGAACACTGCATGCAGTAATACGTGAAGATAGGCTAACCAAATAATTACTTCCCCACAAATAAAATGGCCAACAATGCAACTCTGCTGTGCATATTGTATGGACACTATGGGGACTTGAGCAAAATTGCATCTAGATCCAGATTCTGAAAACCTCTAAGCTGGGGGTGCTCAGATCCAGGGCTTTGGTTCTGCTTGTTACAAAGAAGGGCCATTTGGCAAAATTCCTATCTAATCTCCCTCTCCACTCTGGGTAATGTTCAGGGAAACAGGCTTTGTTTAGGCCAGAGATGGGCCAGAACTAAAAGCATTTCCCCCAACATTTCCCCCTTTCTACTCACTCCCCCTTTGAACTTTAAGGTTTGAAAAAAAAATGGATCCAGACCTAAAGCATCTTGGGGATTTGCAAAACCAAAGTACCTCCAGTTCTGCCCACTGTTACCCTCATGTAACTTATAAAGGGGATAATATTAATTTCAATACAGAGTAGGTTTGTAGCTGGGACCTGAGCACTTTCCTTTGCGTCCAGGCTTCTTTCTGAATCTGTAGTGAGGGGAAAGGGCAACAAGGTAGCTGTGTTTCATTAGCTGAAAAGGGAGTTGTTCTAGAAAGGTGGGACTGCCTCCTCCCCCATGGGACCCAATAAACCTGATCCTTCCCTCTGTGATCAGCAAGAGCATGGAAGCTGCAAACCTGACCAGTACATCAAAAAAGAGCTTGGAAAATACTTTGAGTGAAAAATGCTAACTGTGCATCCTTCTTCTGTAACCGTACTGATATTAAATCAGGAAATAGCACAGAACAACCACAGACACATATATACAGGGGCTGTCAAAACAGAAACAAAACAAAATCCCTAATGGGGACTAGAGGTGAAAAGAGCAAAAAGAAGAATATACAGTATCTGCTTTATGATGATATTTAAATCCTTACACAGCAAATGCTGGAAAGGGAATTCCAAAATTTTCTCTATATAAGCAGTTTTCCTGATCCAGGGCTTTGTGCAATGAAAAGGAATCACTAATCAGTCTGAATTAAAGGATGCAGCTGCCCAGAGGGCATTATAGCATTCATATGGACTTATGATTTACAATGCAAGGCCCCCAGCCAGAAAACACTTATGCACTCGCTTAACAGTACTACAGTGGGAAGTTCCATTGAAATCATTTTAGGATCAGGTCCTAACTGACTACCAGCATTTCTCAACTAATTACAGCAGTGGTTCCCACACAGTGGCCCATGGACCATCACTGCTGTGAAGAGCACTTGCTAGTGGTGTGCGGAGAACTGGCTACTTGCTTGGTGCCCGATTTGGAAATGCTCATCATCCACAGTTAAGGCCAAATTTTTCAGCTCCCCTTTGTGCATCTAAATAAAGGGCCAGACTTTGGAAAAAGCTCAGTACCCAATATGCTAAGCTCTTGTGAAAAAATCTAGTTGTTTTAATTTGATGCCAAAAATGGGAGCTGAGCTGCTTTGAAAATCTGGTTCCAATTCTGGGTGTGAAGAACTTTCCATTTCTTTTCCTCCCCAGTTGCTAAATCACATTCAGAGAAACTAAAAACACATTAAATACTTTACTGACATCACTTTCCCCCACAGAAATTGCTGTAACTGTTAGGTGATCATGAATAGGAGAGGATGTGCTGGAGAGACGGTTTCTCTTATGAAGATGTGCTCCAAGCTATGAACATGCTTGAGAACCTTCCCATTACATGACACTGCATTCCAAGATATGGCTACAGTAATTATAGCCCTTCAGCTTCTATTGGCCTCTTGAAAGGTGCTGCTATCATCATCTAGAAATGGTTAGATAGCTATTAACTAAATGGTAGAGGATTGCTTTGCTAGAATTCAACCTGCCAAGGTTCAAGTGGGAAACAGGGACTCACTCCAAGGCAGAGTAAAGCACCTTGAAAGCAAGCAAGGCGGTTGCCTTTAATTAATGGTTTCCTAATAAAGAACCTCGATTTCTGGGATTAGAAATCCCAGATGCAACTCTAGAAATAATTCTACACCAGTAGCAAGAGGGATAAATGGGGGGTGGGGGAAGAGAGAGAGGGGGAGAGAAAGAAAGATGGATGGGCATGAAGAGTTTTTGAGCCTGACATGAAGGAGGCATACCCAGGTCACTTAAAAACAAAAATTATAGTCTCATTCCTGGTGGAGACGGGCCAAAGAAAGATAATCCCCACCCGGCCCCGTGGCCAAAAGTGCTTTGAGAACCGGAGATGAAAAGTTCTCGGCAATATTACGATTTCTTGTTAAAACATGTAAGTATGCGTTTACTGTGTACAAAGAATCAGAGAGATGAACCTGAATGAAGGACACGGCTCAGGACCCATTGAAGAGTTGTCCCTTCCCCTTGGACCTTCGCTGGAAAGGCAATAAAATGCATGAAAAAGCTAGGGCAGCAAATCTGTCTCTCTCTGATTCCCTGCAGCAAGGGGAATGCTTCACTTGCAAGGCGGCTTGCGCTTGTGATTAACTCAAAGTAGTCTGTGGACAAGAACCCATCTTCCATATGGTTCCTTTGCAGCGGTAGGGGAAGCAGCTGAACGAGGTTTTGGTGTTTGTTCATAGTCACTGAAGTGCTTATGGAATTATACATATACTGTCCCCGGCAGCCCAGATCCCAGTGACCCTGCCCTACTCGGATGGGGTTGAAGGTCCCTTAAAGATCTAACCCAGCAGAAAAATGAAGCACTGCACGGAAATCAAATATTTCCTCGAACTATAGTACAGGCCAGCTACAAAGAGTTAAAGAGCTTCCACTCACGAGGTAGGAGGATGCGCGGTGTATCGTGATTTGGCTATTTTTCCTTGGCCAAAATAGGGAAACAAAGTTTCCCAAGTCAACTCTTACGTCCTTAGGGGGTAAGAAAAATCAGTAATGATTACTAAGCTTCTGCATCTTCCATCCACGTCCTCCTCTTTATTAGCCTCTCCTTTGTCAAGAATTCGTCACAGACAGACAGACAGACAGAACACAAAGTAGAGTCGAGCACTGAGTTTGATTTTGTTCTAAACAGATGAAAATCAACTCTGAATTACAGGTGTTTGTTAATAGTAAGTGATCTGCTCATTTCCTTTGCATCAGTCTTTTCCAAAACAACAACATTATTAGCCAGCCTATTTTAGTGCTATAAAACCGGCAGTTGTACAGAACTGCACATTTATTTGGTGTTAACCGCTTGCTGGACTGATTCCTTTGAGTGTG
Organism: Caretta caretta; assembly: GCF_965140235.1. Classification (NCBI taxonomy): domain Eukaryota; kingdom Metazoa; phylum Chordata; order Testudines; family Cheloniidae; genus Caretta; species Caretta caretta. The sequence goes on from NC_134218.1 coordinate 21,880,823, forward strand.
CGTGTGTTCTGGCCAGCGCTGACAACAACATGGGAGTGATGCAGAATGGCTCGTCAACAAAATACATTTATGGGCTGCTCCCCTCTAAACAAAAACAAAACCACCCTAGAAAAACAGAAGCGTTCCTGTTTTTAATTATACTTGAAGAATTAAGTCAACGCACTAATCACACGCAATACTGGTCCGCTTGGGCTGCAACATCCCCTTATTCTCCAGCCAAAAATCGTATCTCCTAATTCGTGTCAATGCTTTGAGAAAACCTACCCTTCCGAAGTCCTGTTCCACTTCCTTCTCACAGATCCACCTGCAAACCGTGTCTAGAGTTAGCACTGGGATTTGACGGAATTGTTTCGAGCTAAAATCGAGAGAGGTTTCAGTTCACCTAGGACAGTACAACAGCCTGTTTTATACTGCAGAGCTGCAGGACAGACATTTCCCGAAGACGGTTATTTTGACAATCCCAGCAAAGAAAAGCAAAAAAGAGAAAGAAAAAGATTTACGATTGCCATTAGTCATTTCACCCTAAACTCGGGGGCCACCGCCATTAAGCCAAACAAGCAACCATCACCTTTTTCTTTCTGATGCACGTGTAGCTGCAGTAGATGATTAACCAGGTCCCTTGCTGCGTACGCAGGAAAACATAACACACAACACGGTGTCTGCTGGCAGGTTTGGAAATTTCGAAAAAAAAAAAAAAGAAAAAAAGAAAAGAGGTACGAGGGGGCAAAGTGCCGTCCTTTCCCTCCCACCTCCCCAGCGGAGCCGAGTTTCTGACCTGCCCGTTTTTGTTTCTTCACAAAACTAACTTCAGACCCAACATCCCACTAATAGGTTATATGGGGGAAATCCTTCTTCGGGGCTAAATGTATCAATCAGCAAGCGCTCAGAAATTAGCAGCAGAGGGATAGAGGGGTATTTTTAAAGAGTGATTTTATAGTCGTTTTTCAATCGGTTTTTGCTTCTTACTTTTTTGAACCTATTGAATGTCTGGTCCATCGTGTTCCTAACACAGAGAATTTAGGGCTGCGAACGTAACAAAAATGTCTAATCTGTGATTCAGCCAAAAACCACACGGATTGAGGTGTGTATCTGCACGAGATTTTAAAACGCGACCTTTCAATTGCAGTGGCTCTAAATTCCTCCCACCTTCGTCTCGCGGTGTAGCGGAGATGGAGTGAAATAACCAGGTGTGAACTCTTCGTGATTCTGACTCGGGGAAAGCAGTAAGGCACGTTCGAAACGAACCGCCAGACTATACTTTAAAATATATGCCCATCCTCAGCCTGTATTTTTATTGGTATTAAAATCACCACCACATTTTGGCATTGAAATGGGTCACGATGAAAGAAGTTTGCACTTATGATTTCAGGGGGGGATGCGATGTGTATAGCCGGGCTATGAAGCCATACAGATGGTGTAAATTTCCATTCCTTCCCCCCCCCCCGCCCCGCACCCCTACACAATTAGGTTTTTATTTAGTCTGGGGTTTCAATTGCTGAACGTGCTTAAGTGACGGAGCATTTTATACCCTGAAAAAAATTGTAAAGCTCCAAAATTACTATTTTTTTTCAAGCCTACCCCCTACAGTATAGACCTGTATATTATCTACAGCGAGTCATACACTGGAGTCTGCCCATATCACATTCGTGATCGAATGATTGTTCCTTGAGCGAGGGTACTGGACGATGCATTAGCTCCGAAGTTTCTTACTGAAGTGTTGTATGCTTAACATTTTGCAGCGGTGTCTTTAGGGGTCGGAGGGGGCTGTTTCTGGCCGTCACTCCCTCGCTGGGTTGTTCAGTAACTTGTCTCTAGGGCAGAGGACCCCTCTCTCAGGTGTGTATTGGTGACCTGGTCTAGCATCTGCAGGCTTCGCCTCTCACAAGTCCTCTTGCTCTGCGTATGGTTTTTGTCTAACCTCCCTTCAGAGCCCTGGCGCTACACGGGGTCAGACAAAGGGAAGGTTTCCCCCATGCATAGGTCTGAGGCTGATTAAGGTTTGATGACTGAATTCAAAGTCCACAATCAACTAAATCACGGCTCAAAAGGTCTTTTCCAGGCAAGTGATGTAATGCTCCAAGTTGTGGTAGGCAGTTTCTGTACCATTAACGTGCGAGTATCTAATGGCAGTAAAATAGACCCTAGATATTATAGGATGACGAATATAGACTTAGACGTGAACCTGCAGCACCAATTGGCAGATTAAAGTTTAAACGGTAAAGCAAAGCGAACATAACACAGCGACAAGCTGAGCTGTATGATGAGTGGATAGAGAGCTATCCGATCAATGCTTCCTCCGTCCGTCAGCAGCTCCACCTTGCGAAGACACCTCCGTCATTAACGGGAAAGTATCACTTCGCCTGATGCGCGTTGGAAAGGTTTTGCTTTAAATGAACGACACCTTCGAAATGCTCGGCAGATTTCCCCCCCTCTCTCAAGCAACCTTAACTCCCACCCCTGGCAATGGTAACGTTTAACATGCAGGTAAAATGCTGCCGTCTCAGGGCACCCAGATTACCTAAATAATCACCCCTCGCCCCAAGGGATTCACACTGGAGCCCGCTGCAGAAGCGTAAAAGCCCTAAGTCAGTGTCAGAGCTAGGAGAGACTCTTCGCAGGGTTGTCTGCTCTGCCGCCTCTGGACTCTCCCCCTAGGAAACTTTCCCACTTGTGTCCAGCGTGCTCCGGGAGAGCCCACCGGCCTTCCGAACCTTTATCCCTTTGAAAGAGAACCCTCCCCACCACCTCTGTATCCCCGAGCACCTCCGTCAAACAACAAAGCAACGCGCCGCGGTTTCAGGATGTCCACGGCGCAAGCATTCGGCTTGAAAGCCAGCTGGCTGAATTCGAACTCAGGATCTCCCCGTGTTCGCGAAGGAGGAGGAGCAGGGCTAGTTTGCCAAGTAGAATCAGCCCCAGTTAGAAAGGAACAAGAGTCAACTCCCTGCCCACTGTGCCTGCCTGCAGGAGTTTAGAGCAGAGGAGAAGCTGCGGGGGTGGTGGTGGGGAGATATTATATTTGCTCATATGTGATTAAGATGAAACGCGGGTTGGGATTTGGAACGGGACCAGCCGAGGTACACTTTGGCCCCCTGGTGAGGGCAAAGCTTCTGGATCGTGTACGTGGGAAGAGAGGGGGTTAAACACTGAACCACGGATCCACACCAGGGATCTAAAGCGTTATTGATGGATGGGGTGTTATCTATACTGCAAATGTAACTGGAGAAATTCAGACGAAACGAGCGGACATTTCATTGCCACACAAAATACCCCCCCCCACACACACACACGTGCCTAATACTAAGGTGGTATTTCATTGCATTATCCTCTCCCAACTTTCTCCCCCACGGCCCCCTCCCCCGAATTTTTGGGTTGTCCCCAAAGTTTTGATTGTTCTAACTGGGATATTTATAACTTTCGGGTTGAGAGCCCATGCTCTGCATTTCTGTCTGCGACCCAGTGTATGGTTCATTTTAAACAGAACACAAATAAAGCAAGTCGTCGCATCTTGTCTAATGCCCGGGCTGGAAAAGTAGAAATAACCACTGGGATTCGAGCTGAAAAAAACACCGTGTGTATATTACATTTAACTCTTTCCGTGCTGCAACAGACTTGAGATCGAACCCTGGGGCTACTTTTAAATACTCTTGCTTTTCCCTGTTTGGGATTTGAATAGAATCTTTTTCACGAGGGGAGGGTAAAAAAAAAAAAAGTACCACCACGTTTTTTCCCTGAAAGGTGCCTCTGTCCATCCTGAAAATCAGCCTGGACTTTTGTGTGCGCATCAGAAACTAAGTAATTGAATAATGACACAGGCAGAAAAACGACAGTGGTATTATTACTGTGGATGTCGAAAGAGTCAGGTGGAGGAAGGAAACCCGGCAGACTCAAGTAGAGAATGATCATGTCAACACGTTCTCTATGTTCCAGGTGGGGGTTTAAAGGGAGACGTTAACACTGTTGGTATAGGGTAAAGCTCATTATCACAGAAATGTTCCTTGTTTGTTTCTGTTCCTCTTGCACCGATTTGCTTTTTCCCCCCTCTACATCTTCAGCTGTAATTCTCTGTGCTCCTCTTTTTGTCTCCTCTAGCTGGTGCTTTTCTCAAAACGGCCACGTGGGGTCGTCCTTTATGTCTGTTTGAGCGTAAAAACAGTTAAAAAAAAACCTTAATCTCCTTTAATCGTTACAAAATGTTCAAACAAAAACACAGTCCTGTTACTGGACCCCCCCCCAAAAAAATCTTACAACCCGATTCTTCTTTGCATGCAGTCACTCGAGGAGCAGAAGAGGAAATCAAAGATCTTCCTTAGAACTGAAATGTAATTACCGTCCATTTTCCCCTTCGCCCCGATATTTGCAATAGTCTGGGCCAGCGCTAACTGCTTTCCTGGGGGGAGGTATTTTTAACTTGAGGTTTTCTTCGATTATATAACGACAGCTGGCACACACCGACTGTGGGCAACTATTCTTTATTTTCCTCTTTTTCCCAACCCTCTCTCTCTCACCCCCCCCCCCCCACAAGCAGCAATCATGGTTGAATCCTCCAACAAATTAAGTGTTTTGACTGTGCCCCTGGAAAGCGGACAATTAAAAGTTGCCCTCAAACCATTCCCTCCTCCCACTCCCACAAAACAGAGTGGGCAGAGGGACTTCGTTATATTTAGAACAAAGGGATGGCCAGCAAGTGAAACATACGCTGGATCTGCCCCCACCCCCCTTCTTCTTTGTGAATTACACAGGCTAAGAGAGAAAGGGAAGGGAGTGAGACAGAAAGGGGGGGGGGGAGCAGATCGGGGAGAGAAAGTGGGAAGATTAAAACATGAAAGAAAGAAGACGAAGAAGAAAAAAAAGAAAGGTTTGGAGTTGCTGCCTGGTCTTGTTCTCCAGCTGCTAGTCAGCTGACTCGTCGGGAGCTGTCACATTGTGGGAGCCCGGCCCCTCCTCCGGCAGCCCCAGGATCTCCGCGGCCGAGCTCCCATTGGAGAAGCTGCCTGGCGGTCCCAGCCCCCTCTCTCTGAGTGTCATCGGGAAAGGAATATAAGCAGCCAGGGGGGCTGCCTCGCAAATCACAGCTGCACAACAGGAGCTGGAGGCGGCAGCTAAAGCCGAGACAAGATTTCCCCACCTCCCCCATCCCTTCCCTTCATCGCGAGCGAACAAAAAAAACAAAAAAAACAAAAACTCCAGCCACCAAAATCACCCACCCAGCAGCAACCCTCCAGCACACGCCGCCCGCTGCTCTGCCGGGAAAGTTGCAGCGAGCTCCGGCTCCGCGCCTGCAGTGGAGCGGGTGGAGGGGGACGGGGACGACGAGGCTCAGGACTTACAAACCGACCCCCGCCGGGGCACAGAATCTCTCCTGCTTTTTCCTTTGCAAAAGAGGCCAGGCTGCACCGCCAGCATTGCGGTGGGGAGGCTCCTGCTGCTTCCTGCCTCCCACCTCGCCCGTGGGGTTTTCTTAGCCGTGGGAGCCGCTGCAGCCTGCATTGCATTGCAGACGCCGCTACCCCACGCCTCGCGGCCCGGGTGCCTCCGCCTCCTCCGCCCGCTTGGCTCGGCTGCCCTCCGCCAGCCCGCCGCCGCCGCGAAGTTGACCTGGAGTCCGAGGGAGCGCGGCCAGCACTCCCCCCCGACGGTGCCCTGGAGTGAGCGCTCCAGCCCAGAGGTGCCTGCGAGACAGCCATGGCCGGCGAGCTGAGCATCGGACCCGAGCTGCCCACCAGCCCCCTGGCCATGGAGTACGTCAACGACTTCGACCTGATGAAATTCGACGTGAAGAAGGAGCCCCTGGGCAGAGCCGACCGGCCCGGCCGCCACTGCACCCGTCTGCAGCCGGCCGGCTCCGTCTCCTCCACCCCCATCAGCACGCCCTGTAGCTCGGTGCCCTCCTCGCCCAGCTTCAGCCCCACGGAGCAGAAGACCCACCTGGAGGACCTGTACTGGATGGCCAACAGCTACCAGCAGATGAACCCGGAGACGCTCAGCCTCACCCCGGAGGACGCGGTGGAAGCCCTCATCGGGTCCCACCAGATGCCCCAGCAGCTCCAAAGCTTTGAGAGCTTCCGGGCCCACCACCACCACCACCACCACCAGCAGCAGCAGCACCACCAGTACCCGGGGGTCACCCACGAGGACCTGGTCAACAGCGGCCACCCGCACCACCATCACCACCACCACCACCACCACCACCAGGCGTCTCCCACCCCTTCCACCTCCTCCACCTCCTCCCAGCAGCTGCAGAGCGCCCACCAGCAGCCCCCTTCCTCCAACAGCGTGGAAGACAGGTTCTCGGACGAACAGCTGGTCTCCATGTCGGTGAGGGAGCTCAACAGGCACCTGAGGGGCTTCACCAAGGACGAGGTGATCCGCCTCAAGCAGAAGAGGAGGACGTTGAAGAACAGGGGCTATGCCCAGTCCTGCAGGTATAAGCGAGTCCAGCAGAAGCACCACCTGGAGAACGAGAAGACCCAGCTGATCCAGCAGGTGGAACAGCTCAAGCAAGAGGTGACCCGGCTGGCCAGAGAAAGAGACGCCTACAAGCTCAAGTGTGAGAAACTTGCCAGCAATGGCTTCAGGGAGGCCGGATCCACCAGTGACAACCCATCTTCTCCCGAGTTCTTCATGTGAGTCCTTTAAACACAGAACCCCCCCGCCCTCCTCCCCCCGCCCCTCCGCCTCCCCGCTTCTCCCATCCTCCTCTGACATCTCCATCCATCTGCTTGCTTGAGTAGAGAGAAAGAAGGGAGAGAGGAAGAAGAGAGACTTAATACTTGCAGCATCCTGTCTCCTAGATTAGCTGTGAAAAGCAGGCTAGGGGGGAGGTGGGAGAGAAAGATGTGCAACTTTTTATCTTTAGTTCGCCAGCTAAAGAAAGAAACAGAAGAAAGGAAGGACACGTCAAGCGTTTTTATAGATCGCTTGCTTTCAGAACTGTGTGGGCTCGTTGTGGTTTGTTTGTTTTTTTTAAAAAGGGACAATGAGCAAGCGATCGATCACATATTACCTGTTTGGGAGTAAAGGAAAGAAGACTCACGCAGCAGCATCTCCTGCACATGCTACCTGCTTGGGAAGGAGAATAAGGGAAGGACAATATATGCAAACCCTTCATACATTGCCTGCTTTGAGAAGTAGTTACGGGACTCAGATGGGACATTCAGTACGAGACAAGAAAAAAACATCAGTTTTATTGCCTGCTTGATTATATAGAAAAAAATACGAAAATCTGCATTAAAAATATTAATCCTGCATGCTGGACATGTATGGTAATAATTTCTATTTTGTACCATTTTCTTGTTTAACTTTAGCATGTTGATCATCGTTCATAGCTTTGTTTCATTGATAAGAAAAGCATCACACGTTATCAACTTTTTACTGCTTGTGCAGTTTTTGTTGGGGTTTTTTGTTTGTTTGGGGTTTTTTGTTTTGTGTTTTGTTATAGTTGTTAGCTTGTAAATATCTGCCACATCACACGGCACAGGAAGACAAAATAACATTTCATCAGGCTGGTTATATGGTTTGTTATTAAAGTAAAGAGATAATAAAAAACGTTATGGGCATTTTGCATTTGCATTCAGAAAACAACTTTGTATATTTGGTGCACTTTTAAGTTGTAATTTTTTCTTTAGTTTTCATTTTGGTTTTTGTTTGTTGGGGCAGAATAAAAGCAACTCGATTGCACTGACACACCTGGCCGTCATAATAGTGAAAAGGGCCAGCAGACAAGCAGCTACATCCTACTCCACAATTTAAGTGGCAGTGACCCTATTATTTTGACGTCAGGACAGTTCTCAGACAGCAGTGCTCATAGCTTTGGCCATATTTTTCTCTGATTTATTATACACTCAGGAAACAAAGAATTTACAATGTGTTTTATTTTAAGAAACAATTGATGCTTGATTTCCAAAACACAGGATGACATGAGTCAGTTGCAATCGCTGTAGGCAGAACAGTATACAACGACATGTTCCAGTTCTGATTTCAGTTAGGTTTATCAATGGCAACAGAAGATGAAAGGGCTTGGAATGTATAGAAAACTGAAACGTTTTTTAAAGAGACATACTGCAACTTAAGTGTATTATTTTGCAATGATTTTTAATCTGCTTCTCTGTTTCCCCATGCAGCAAAAGTTTTAGCCAAATTTCTTTGCAGTTGTGTAGTAGTAGTTTGGAGTGTTATGGGTGTTACTTTTTTTCCTCCTGCAGGTCAGAAAAAGGATTTTACGTTGCACTGACAAAAATACCAAAATGAAAACTTATTTTAGTTTCCTTTTAGGATTGCTGGCACTGCTGGCCAGATGCATTTTAAGTTTGTATTAGTTTATAAATTAACAGTAATAACAAGATTGTAATGAACAGCATGGTGCTTGCAGTTTTAAATATTGTGGATATTAGTCATGCATCAGAAAACGATCTTTGGTTTTTACTGATTCAACTGTGTTGAAATCAAAACATTGCAGCAGCGAAAAAAATTGTTTTTATTTCATGTAAAGTTCTGAAGGGATCAATTTCAAATCCTGCTTATGATATGAAAAATATTAAAAAAAACCTGGTCTATTGTAGTTTTATTCAGACTGGTTTCTGTTTTTGGTTATTAAAATTGTTTCCTATTTTGCTTATTAAAATAATTGAAATGGCATTTCTTTGAAGGGTTTACTTCTCCAATGTCTTGTGTTTAAACTTTCTTGGACCTTAAATATATATCAAAAGGGGACGATCCAGCTAAGCTGATCTTTGACATGCATCATTTGGTTTTAAGTGATTTTTGGAAGTTGTTTTAATTCTACAACGAGGGTCATCATTCCACACACATCTGTGCAGAGTTGCAAAATCCATCTCTAACCCTTAACATGGTTTATGCTACACTGTAGTTTTGGCTCCAGACTCTGCTCTAACACAATGCCATGGGATTTACTGTGCACGGATAGACGCTAAAGCAGCTAAACGTGCTACTTTCAAATCCAGCATCCAACAGCAGGATGGTTCTTACTGAGGACACTTGTACAGACTCACTGTAGCAAACCTTAGAACGGTGGCAGCTTGCTTGTTACATTCAAGAGCTGAAGGTCTCACTGGCAGTGGAGGCGTTGTGCAGAGTTTCCCTTTCAAACACTTCCCAGGCTCCCTCTGTGAAGCTTGGTTTCAAAGGGTCTGTACTTTCCCTGCGAAACAGTCTCCCCCACTCCTCCGAAGCAACTCCCTTGCTTGCACTGTGGATGTGTAGATAAATTTAAAGTTATTGATGCAGCAGCCCATGGGCCCATTAAGTTTAACATGTCTCCCTCTGAGAACTATAGTGGGGGCTGGGGAAGAAATCAGTCATTATTAAAATGCTCTAACGAAACATTTTTAAAAGGTTTAGAACCTTAAAAGCGTGATCAATAGGGTCCCTCTAGGATCCGAGCAGCACACTCCACCTCCCATTGTCTTCCTCGCCTCTCAATCTGCCCAGTTTGTTTATTCCTGCATTTTGAAACATGACAATGATATTAACTCCTTGTGTTCAGTAACAGCAGGTGCTCACAGAGCGAGAATACAACACTGCCGCTCTACTTCTTCCCCAGAGCCCCCTACATCGCCACTATCCCAACAGCTAAGCAATTAGTTGCTTTAAAGTCCAAAGTGGATGATGACCATTTATCTAAGTCAATTGCAGCCAGCCTATGTTCTGCCCAGCGCCTTGGTGTGGGAATTAGAAAGTTGCAAGGAAAGCTGCAGCAGCAGCCTGGAAGGTTGAGGATTGGTACTTTCAAACTGTGAACAGGGGATTTAACTTTAAATCCATCTTTAAAAAACCCCCAAACTATCCTCCCTTCCCAAGGAGAGCAAGCTGCCCTTGCAGGAATGACACACGGCATGTTTGGAAAACAAATCAGTTAAGAGCAGAGTGTGGGAAAAATGAAAAGCAAATACAGTAACTCCACAACAAAATCCTCCCTTAAGCCCCATACACATCATTGCATTGTCAGACGCAGGAAGCCCAGCTAAATGATAGCGAAGCATTTTAGCTTTTAAAAAGGGGCAGCAGTCTGATCCCAAACACCTCAGTGCACAGACCGCTGCAGGAATATAATGTCATCCTTCCTTTTAACGTTGGGAAGGGAGACAGTGGGTTATACAGAAAAGATGTCAGAACCTTATTTTCCATGTACTGCCTTTTTCTTTGCCAATCTATGGCTGCAGAAAGCCTGAGAGGAATATTGTTTGTGGGAACTGCCACCGCATATTAATGTCCTCTCATGCATGCATTGAATAAATCACCAGGGCTAACTGAACAAAAAAAAAATAGGAAAACAGGCCTGCGAGGAGCACTATAGTGGCTTTAGCGGGCTGGATTCCCACAGAATAACGGTGTCAGTGGAAAGGTTCAAGGGGCAGAGGTCCATTTATGTAGGAAGTGTCTATGCAGTGTTCAGTGCTCTGAATGAATTTTAATTTATCTGATTAAAAAACAACTGCTCGGACTTGTAGAAATACTAAAGTGACCAAAGAGCTACCCATTTAAAATTAAAAAAGCACCACAGAGGACTAAGAAGGGATCTCCAGCTCGATCGCTTGGGTGCACGCGGGTGTCCACTTAGTGCAAAGCACCTTTGCACACACAACTGGCTTTGAAGAGGGATGCGACGTTCTGGTTAGAACTGAACCCAGCTGCGCGTGGAGACGCGGGGTGTCCCCTGAAATAATCAGAGAGCAGTATATTTGCTTCCCGTGTCATGAGAAACACGCTGCACCCGCTTAAAGCTGTGTGAGCTTGGGCACTTCTCCTGCTCTGCGGGCATCTTCTATGGCTCCGAAAAGCTCACAGCTGGCGATCCCTTCCTCCTTATTTCACCAGGAGGAACGACCCACGTTAGGAACCTATTGCTTTGAGACGTGTGATCAGTAAAACCACCACCACGCCACCCCGCTCTTTGGAAATGCTAATAATGATACGGATTTTGGGGGATGGGGGCGGGGGGTTAAACATGAAACTTTCTGTAACATTGTTGGAAGAATTAAAGAAGAATTATGAGAGAAATGATGTTCAGTTGTGCGTATATATTTTTGTAAAGCTAACAAGGAAAATAGCCCACAGATCAGTCACCAAGCACAGACGGGAGAAGTCCCTTCAATACACACGTGGCGAGGTGTGGTTAGAACAGGAGCAGGCAGAATGTCGAATAGTGCAGAAGGGCGAATTGTGTGAGGACAGTAAGAGACGGTCACCCTTAAAAACAATGTATGCGAATCGCCAGTGTGTCTCTATACAGATGGGCTCTCCGTGATCTGTGCTGAGGCGGATACAAATTAATTCCACGCATGCAACACCTTGGTGCAGACAAACATTGACCCAGCTTATTTCAGAACCAGCAAGGGTTCCAGTGAAGTTGTACCGGCGCTCTCCCAAGATTACTGCTGGTCATCATACTTCGCTTTCCTCTTGGGCTTTCCTCATCCTGCACATCTGTTTGCTTTCCCCTGGCGCTTATTAAACCTGGACTCGAGACACTTTTTCGTCCCCCTGCCGCGAAAGGGTTAAATATTACTGCTCAGCGGGCACTAATGAAACCTCGGCATATTTACTTTTCTATCTCCCGACTCATTATTGATTCATAAAGGGCTGTAGACACAGGAGTCAGTGGGGATGATGGATGGCCCGATTCGGAAACAAGTTTCTTTAAGCGTTGTGTACAGACGGCCCCTCTGAACGCACTCCGCATGTCCTGTCCGCACGATGCTCCTAGAACCAGCTGCAGTCGGCGTGCCAGAGGCAGCCAGACGTACAGAGAGCTCAGTGGTTTTATACAGAGACTACTGTACAGCCAATGCTGTGGCTAACTGGTTTCAATTAGGACTAAAAGAGACACTGCATTTCCAACATGGGCGAATAAACCAACTCCCCTCTTTAACCCCAACTCCCCCCCCTCGCCCCCAGACGTGCTGGTTTGCATGCATGTTCTCTGTCTCTCTTGAGTCACGCAGCTAATGACACGAAGGGAGAAAGACCCACACAGATAGCACAGCACTTCAGAAAAACCAAGAAATATGTAAGTCACTAGGAGAGGGAGTGACAGGAAAGAAACGGAGACGTGGGGAGATCGGATGAAGCTAGACGCCACAGCAACTTGCATTCTCTTTACTCCCAACAGCACAGTGAGCTAAATCTGCAGATTCGTATTCAAGCGCTCTGAAGCGAAGAGCTGCAAGCAGTGATCTCTGAATCCAAGTCCACCCCACACCCACTGTTGCTACCAAGGAAAAGATAAGCGTCAATAAAAGCGAGAGTGCTGCAAATGTGCACGAGGTGCTCCTCGAATTTTTTCCCTGATTTGCTGAAGAAAGGATCTGATGCTGATCGCTTTTCTGTCGATTTTGGAACGGACTTCGAAAGAAACAGGATCGGGCCCTAACTGTCCTCAACTGTTAAGGGCTTAAAGATATTTCACTAGATTCCCTGAAATTCACTAAGCCAATTTGTCTGACTTTATTACTGTCCTATCCAAGGGCTTGTGTGTATGCACATACTATATGAAAAGCCACAATTTGGCCGCAGGACGGCAGTTACATTGTGATCTCATGTAGTGCAGCAGAAAGATTCCCTTCAGTGAAAAAATAAAATTAAAAAAAAAATCACATCGTCTTGTTTGATCTTGCCATTTTGCAAGACCTATTGCTCACAGCTGTAGAGAGATTTGCATTGCTCTCTTCCTTCAGGACAGAGGTGACTACTTGCTAGGGCTGCTCCCAAGATAAAGAGAGAGGAAATAATGGGCAACTTAAATAAATAAATAAATGAAAAGCCTTAAGTGCCAAGCAATTTATATACCATTTTAAATAAAAAAAAAGATAGCATGTAAAAATGATTTTCTTAGATTAAATAAATAAAAAAAAATCCAGAGGAATATTTTTGGACTAAAGATAGAAACACCAGGCTAAGACTTTCCAGAGATGCTGGCTGCTCTTGCAATACAGTAGATGAGAGCTCAGCATTAGGTTGGGTAGTCTAGATGTGTTCTTAGGATGAGCCAGGGCTTGCGAGATAACTGTTCCCAGCTGTTTTAGGTTTTAATTTTTTAAGTTGGCTAAAAGCCTGTCTTGCTCTAGCAGGCTGGTTGGTTTTGGTGATTGACAGAGCAAGGTCACTGAAGCTCTTCAGGGGTATTGGTGTCAGGTTTCAGAGGAGAAAGATAAAACATCTTATAGCTAGGGAGATTTTTTCCCCCCATGGTGGAGCCCCATAAGCAAAGAAACCAAGGGCAGGCATTTTCACGTGTCTGTGCCGTTTAAGACAGGACTGTTTTGCTCAGCCATGTTACTGGAAATGGGACTGACAAGTGGGTTTGCAAATCACTGGCATGACAGATCACCAGGAGTTTATCTTTAAGAGACATATATGTGCATGCCTTCCAATAAGCCCATGCTTGAGCTGTTTCCAAGTCACAATGCTTTGCAAACTGTCAACATTTGTGCAGCTGCTATCTTCTCAACTATAAGTTCCTTTTTTTTTTTTGGTAGTTCTGATCTACTTCTTATATGAACATGTAAGATGTTTAAGAGAACTTTCCTCAGTTTTAAAAATGAGAATTTCTCTTTTCCTCTTTATTTGGACCACAGTCTTTTAAAAAATTGTTATTTTTCACTCCATTAGAGTTACAGTAAATCTGATTTTTTTAAAACACAAGCACATCCCCCTCACCCCCCAAGAGCTTATTGCATAACCCTTTCTACTGTTTTGTGGAACATAGCATTCAGTGCTCTCGTAAAATCCTACACTGGACTTGTTCTCTCCTTTTAAAAAAAAAAATGTGTGTGTTCACTTTTCTTTAACAGGTAGCTTAAATAAATGGCACATTTTTGAACACAGCCTGAAGAAGTGTGACAAACCTCTCCTGCAACTGCATTCATGGAATGGAAGGAACTATTTATATTTGTGTGCTATGCCCTGTCCATCCTGTTGTATGGAAGTGTTAGAAAATGGATTGCAGTGGGTTTGAGAGCTAAGATACTGCAGATCCCTTGCCTTATATACACCAACCGTTCCACTCAGGGTTTTACTGTATTTACAGTCTTAGGAGTGATAAGGTTGGAACAAACATTGCAAAGGAAAAACCATATATCAAACTGTAAAGAAACCCGACATGTCCTTTTGTCACACAGTATTTTAGGCCCAAGTTTTAGAGATAGAGTTGTCCTTCAACATTTTATTTCCTCTTTTAAAGTTTCACTATTTGTCTTAAGGCACAGATGCAAAACATTACATTTCCACTTTAGACATGTGTTCTCTTAAAATATTTGTTTAGATAAGGAAACCAATGCTAAGTGTTCTCACTTGAAAGAAATTAAATATATAGAATGATAAGCTGCTGCTAAAATATATACAAAACATTTAAATTAATAATAAGAACTTGTTCTGAGGCGAAATTCAATTTTACTTCCTATTATGCAATCTTTGCATGTAAAGTTGCTTTAATGCAAAATAGCAGCTCATCAAAAATTCTGTTTTACTGGTATCAAAAATTTATGATATCCTGAGGCATGAGGGGCAGGGAGCAAGGTAGAAAAGCTATGTCCTTTTACCAAGTTTAGTTCTTTCTTAAAAGAAACATGTTTCAAACTTTTTTTTTGTGGGGGCTGGGGAAGAGAACTTAGCCCAAGCTAAGTTCCTTAAAAGACCAGGTCACTGAGCAGCTCTGACATAAAATCATTTAACTGACTGCACATTCTTTGCAGACTCTTGCTTTCGCTGTGATACTGGGAGATGTCCACACAAAAAGGCCTTATTCATAAGGTTGAAAGAGGATGCTTTCCTACAATATTCCTGTTGGAAAGTCCCCTCATTGTGATTTATATAGGACAATGATATACATTATGTACATAGACATGTAGGCCTGGTCTACGCTACAGAGTAACTCTGTAAGCATCTACACTAAAATGTAGGTCCCACCAATGTACCTTGCCCACTACACTGATTTAATAACTCCACCTCTGTGAGAGGTGTAGCATGTAAATCAATATAGTTAGGTTGACACCATGTCAGTGTAGACACTGCGTTGCTTACATCAACTGCTGCTGCCTTTCAGAAACCATCTCACAATACCCTGCACTGACAGCTAAATCAGAGCAAGTGCTCCCGTTGACACAAGGAGCATAGTGTGGACATGTAAAACTGATTCAATTTCCGTGGTGGCTGTATGTCAACATAACTCAGGTTGACTTAATTTTGTAGTGTAGACTTGCCCATATATACATAAATTCTCAGGTAGCATATATATACACAAAATGCAAACACACAGGGTTTGTTCCTGAAAACTGAATATCCAACCTGGCAGCCTCTCTCAAGCAAAACTCCTAGTGGGCCTGATTCTGGTGTCACACTGGTTTTACATTAGTGTAACTTCATTGATTTCAGTGTGGTTCCTCCTGATTTACACAGGTGTAACAGAGCAGCACCAGGCCCATTGACTTTAGTGGGAATTTTGCCTGAGCACCACAAGAAATAGGCCTCAAGTATCTGGAATCTGTATCCACTATCGCCCAGTACTGTCCTGATTTGTGCAATCCCATTGATTCCACTCGGGCATCAGGGGAGCAATTCAGCACAAAATTTAGCCCTATGTCTTTGGGCCCAATCCTGTTCCTAGTGAAATTAATAGAAGCTTTGCCATTGATTTCAAAGGAAATGGACCAGGCCCTTTGGCAGTAAGGAAGAAGTTACTGATAGCAACAAAACAGTTGCTATCAGTAAAACAAGTACCCTGCGCTTTTGTTACATGCTTCTCTGCTGCACCTGTGCTGTGGTGCAGATAATACATGAAGCCTTAAGAGAGCTAGGAGAGGCAATTCAATTATAAACAAACAGGCCTTTGAGCCAGCACTCAATCTCCCCTCCCCTCCCCTCCCCTCCCCTCCCCTCACTATAAGTTTACTCTCCCCCACTTTAAGGTGATCAGCAGCCACAGGCAAAAGACTCTAAACTTGTGACATTGCTAATATGAATCTACACCACTATGGCAAACAATCCCTTCATGGCAAGAGAAAGCTTTATCCAACCCCTTGATGCTCCTCAAAGAAACTTTACACTACCATTCAATTCAGAATCTGTCATGCTTGCCATCAAATCATGTCTGCACATCAGGTTAGCACTACTGCAATCGTACAGTGGGGGAGCCAGCTACAGCAACTACCCGTCACTTCAATTTTGAAGTCAATGGGAATGGAGGGTGTTCAGGACCTCAGAGGAGAAGCCCATTTTGACATGGCCAGTCATTCTTGCTATGCAAGCCCCTTGCAGTATTGATGTTTCTTTTGCATTTTCAAAAGGTAATTTATATGTTGCACTTATACAGCATGTCTTAACCCCGAAGAGGTGAAAGTGGTAATGAATTCAAACTAGCAACATCTCTAGGAAGCGGACAACTAAACCCATTTTGTAGCCGGGTAAGTTGAATAGCAGTGAGATCAAGGCGAAAATCTTCAGATTGTCCTTTAATTTTTGGGTTCCTAATTGTCCTCTTTAGCTGGACACCCAAAAATGGGGGCCACCAGAATGAGTGGTCACATGAGAACTTGGGCCTACTTAGCGCAAAGTGTCACAGTGAGCCACCATGGAATGCTGGGAATAAGTCCCAGAAGTTCTGATTCCCAATCCTTTGTACTAGCTGCTACAGATTTCTCTTAAAATGATTCTGTGTTACTGCCGGTATGCTTAAAGCAACAGGGGACACAAAATAAAAAAGGTGCCTTATTGAAAGCAAAGTAAGGCAAGACAAACAATGAAATCGTAGGTAAGAGTTAAATTTGAAATAAGCAGATGGTATGGTCATGTCACTCCATTCAATAATTAATGAAGTAATCTGGATCAAACTTAAACATAGTGGAGTTATCATCTTGTCTCTGGCAGGGAATCTAACAATGCTGTTTCTAATAAATCAATGGAATCTTGTATTTTTAAAGAAGTCTCTTCCCTAATCTGTTTTCAATTGAACTTTACAGTAAATATATCATAATTACCAGAGCAAGGTGTTTACAGATGAAGCCATTTATAGGTGAAGCTATTTTGGTTTAATCATCTGCAGTTTACAAATCAAGCAAGTTTCTGGGGTAGGCCACTGAAAATAAAAATACAAAGATAAATGTGGCACTTTGAGGGTTAAGCAAGGTCCCAGGATCCAAGTAAATGTTTATATGAAGTGCTTAAAGAGGGGAAAGAAATTCTCAATATAACCAAATATAAATCATGGTGCTTTATGTTAGCTGTCAAATTATTCGAGCCCTCGCATTCCAGTACTTGATCTACTGGTAATGTCACATACAATATGTGGGCTTATGCCTTGTTGCAGGTTTGGCAAGTAATTAAAGTAAGTTGTATGGAGAGTTTGCAGAGACTCCCAATACACAGAGGCACAAAACCCAATCTGCTAATTTTGTGATAACTATAAGTGCACAGTTATTCAGGAAAAATAAAAAAGGATTTTTACAAGTAAGAGAGAAAAAAACTAGCTCTTCATTGCATTGTGCTGTCCATCTCCTGCCTCTAGCATGGACTAACCATTCAGCATTTCTGCATCTGTTTTCTTGGCAAGGTAAAGACACCGGTAGCAGTGGTGGAAACAGCTGCCAGGTAACCATCAAGAAGCAAGTCATCAGTGCAGGCGGCCACCAGTTCAGGCTTTATGCACATTCTTGACCTGGAGGGGGACGATTCCCTCTAGGAGTCAGAAGAGTGATTTAGTCTTTATGCTTTGCCCTGGCTCTGCTCAGTGCAGAGAGTGCAGACTCCAATCACGCCATATTGAATTATGCCTGACAGTTTTATAATGGGAACTGTTCTCTCACTTGAGACTGCTGTGAGGGACCACCAGCTCATTTCTCCGAATCTAGCCAATGGTACCCATAGGATGGGCTGCCTGTAAAACCTCACTAACTCAGAACAAACTCCTTTTTCAGAGTTAATCTGTAGGCTCCATCTCATTCTCCTCAACCTCCCTGCCTTAGGGCTTTTTTTTTTTTTTTTTGGGTGGGAATTTAATGCTGGGGCAAGGTGCCAGGGATGACAGAGCTGCAGACTGACACCCTCCATTTACCACAGAACAAGGAAAGCACCATGACGACAAGATTTCCCATGCTGCCTTCCCCCCCGCCCACATTGTGTCTGTCATTCCCACCCATACTTCCTTCCAGAAGGATAAAGCCTAGCTCACTCCCCACAGCCATTACATGTGTGGCCTTTCTATAGAGGTGCTCAACAAGGAGGACAAAGTGTCACTTGTGTTGGTGGAGGAGTTTCTGATGTGGGCACTAGTCCTCTAGGAATGAGGTTGACCACCAGATTCATTTTACATGGCCAATGAACAGCCGTCTAATATTTGGCTGCTACCCATGACTGACCTGGGCTGGGATTTCAATAGGCAACCTAGGAGGCAAGTGTCCATATTCCCATTACCAGGCTGCTGTGCTGATCTTTCTTTGTCATATACAAGGAGAGTAGGCACAGATGTCACCCCACAAGCTGGCTAGCTGGAAAGCTGAATACTGGAGGCGAGTAAACAGATCACATTTTGGAAGTGCTGAGGTGAATTTATTCTTCACAAAGCCAATGACTATTTTTCTGTTTGACAGAAGCTAAAATATAAACTTTAAACAACTGCAGTAATCAGAAGTGAAAGGGGAAAAGGTGGAGAATTCCAAGACAGTGATGTGCTGCTGGAAGGGAGTTTTGAGGGAAGGCAGGGAACCCATGTTAAATGTCTGCTAAACTGAAGGGAAGAGGAGGGTGATTTCCCTGCCTCTGATGAAGTTCCCCCAGAGACACACTCCAGCAGATGCTGCTAAACCAGCCCCATCAGAGATAAAATCTCTAGTGATCATGAAAATCCTGCCAAAGAGCAAATATTTTGCCTTTAGATTAGACCAGATTGCTCCAAATGGCAGGTATTAAAAAAAATTCTCAGGGAACGATACTTCACCTTCCTCTACCAGGACTTTGCTCCCAATTCACAATTATGCAAGCTGGAACACTGCGCAATACTCTCAATATACTCAGGATAGTTGTCAAGCACAAAGCATAAACATTTCTAGCAAATGCTCTTAATAGAAGTTTGTTTGCCAAGTGCTGCTGTCTCCCTCCATGGTTATAGTTAGGAGAACACATTTTTGATTAAACAGGAATGGTTTAAATGAATCTAATGAATAGGTTTGCCTTGTTTTTCACTCCTCCACCCATTGGCACAGGTACCCCTAGCATACACAGTTTGTCACCGGATTTTTGTGTGTGTGTGTGGGGGCGGGGGGGCATCCCTTGCTACAAATATTGGCATTCCACTTCCCAGGTCTGGTTGATTGAGTTTATCCAGACAATTACTGAATGGATCTGGTGGGTGAACAGGCAGACATAATTCAGGGGCCAGGAAGAAAACTGGCTATGGGCCCTGGCTGTGCATAATCTATGGCTATGTTCTGCTCCTGGGGTGAAATCCTGGCCCCATTGGAGTCAATGTGAGTTTTCCAGTGACTTCAGTGGGGCTAGGATTTCATCCCTGATTACCAACCACAGTGCTGATAGGTTTCTTCTGTCAAGAGGCAGCTGAACACAGCAAAAAGAAATATTGCCGCAGTAATTAAGCTCCTATCAGTATCTACCTTTGTTTCAATCAGTTTGCTCCACCCTGCAAGCATAGTACAGCAAAGGTACAAGCTCTTCAGCCAAGAGTCTGGGACCTCAGGGAAGGGGTGTTTCTGCTCCACTTCTGAACTAACAACTTTGTTTCAAGGTTTGTTAAACAACTTTGTTTAGCCACAGCCTGCTAGAGCTGCTGTTAATGGGATAGATTATACCTTTAGCAAATGAAGAAGCTTGCTGTGAATTAGAAAGACTTGAAGATGAGGTTTCTGTTTTAATTAACAGCTATGCCTGATGAATTAATGGTTTTCCTTGAGATATCAGTTAGTGTCTGTAAGTGCTGTTTCTCAATGACACAGCTTTATTTCTCTCCCAAACTGTATTTCCCTTTCCCCATGGATTTTTCATACAGAAACCCACAGAGAGCCTCCCAGTAATAAAATGCAGGGAAAGCTCCATTTCATCCAGCCAACCTTTTACCACATTGGGATGCACTGAGATGACATCACACAAATACACTCTCTCTAGATGACTGACAGCCTTTTCTACCCATGTCCTGAATATCCACATATAACCAAATCCTCTTGGAAATTCTACATCCAGCAATTTGCTGATCCCCGGAGTTATGATCTTTAGCCTCCATTGTATAAATCCTGAATTCTCTTTTGTTTCTTTGAAAACATTAGGTTCTTATCACAACAGAAGACAATACTGGACTTACGCTCCCATGATCATTACTAGAATACCCTGAGTATCTCTGATATCCACCATTTAAGAAAGATGTCGACAAACTGGAGAGGTTTCAGAGAGAGCCATAAGAATGACTGAACGATTAGACAATTTTGCCTGGAAGCAAAAAAGACAACTATCTCAATATATTTAGCTCACCAAAGAGAAGGTTAAGAGGCGAATTTACCACAGTTTAGAACAGAACAGAAATTTGATAGAGGGCTCTTTGAGATGGCAAAGGTATAACAAAATCCAATGGCTGGAGGCGGAAGTGAAACAAATTCAGACTCAAAATAAGGTGCAAGTTTTTAACAGTGAAGGTAATTAACCACTAGAACAGTTTTGCTTGGGTTGTAGTGGGTGGGTTCTCCCCATCATTGGAATACTGGCAATACTTAAGTAAAGATTAGATGCTTTTCTGAAAAGATATACCCTACTTCAGACAGGGATTCATTCAGGGAAATCCTATGAACTATGCAGGAGATCAGACTAGATGATCACAATGCCCCCTTTTGGCTTTATAATCGATGATTCAGTGAACAAAATATTGGGTAATAGTGGGTCATAGGGGATCAGTAGAAGACAGTGAAGAAATATACTGCTGAATGGAGAAGTTTGCACACATATGAAAGTACCGGTAACCTGTATGAAATTTAAAACATAATAGATTGCATTCATGACAGCAAAAACTTCACCCTTGTTATTTTTCCACATTTAATTTAAAGAGGCAATTCCTTTTAAGATTTCATTCTTCAGCAGGGCAGATTAAATTTAAAATAGAAAAATGCTGCTGAATAGATTGGGGGATGTTCAGGGCTGGAGAACAACTTAATGAAGCAGTTACTGAAATACCATACATGTCCAATAGCTTTAATTTATACAAATATTATCCTTGTGTCTTTCATAACATGATGCAGAGGAGTTTGGAATACAGTAATTCCTTTGCTGTTCGAGATAATTTTATCCATTTTAGTACCTGGGTTTGAAACCAGCCCAATTCAAACCAAAAGGTCTATAAAGATTTTTGTTTTAATTGCTGAAACAGGCTTGCACATATAAAACCGGCTTAATTGCTGAAACAGGCTGCATGCTGTATAAACAGGGATAAGTGCCATACTACTGAGGGTCCAGCTCTGCCACTGTTACTCACATTGGTTGGTGCTTTAACTCACGAAGGTGAGTAAGGGTGGTGGAATCAGGCTCTTGGGCTGTAATTTCATAGAATCAGAAACCTTGAGAGAGGACCCAGATGCTCCTTTCTGGTCCAGAAGTTTGCATTTGTGGAAACTTGCAGGACAAGCACAGGAGCAATCTTTGCTTTTGGGCCTTCCATATGCCTCGCCTCACCAGAAAGCCTGATCTTTACACCTAGCTGCAGGGCTGATGCATTTGAAGATGACAGTGACACCAAAAATACTGGGGTAGCAGTGAGAGCTTCAGTTTAGCAGACACCTGAGATGTGACTTATTCGTAGGTGACCGAGGATTCGTTACACCTGCTAGGATATTTTCAGAGATAGATCAGGGGGCCATATGCAGCCACACACTGTTGATAACTTGCTACTTTACAGTGTAAATCTTGTTGAGAGCTGGTGAATCAGTTCAATAAGGCATGGCCATCCCTCTAACCCCACATGAGCTGTGGCTAAATTTAAAGCCAACTCAAATGGAACGTTTTCAGAAGTTCTAATTAAAAGGGGGGCATGAGCATGGAAGAGCTGATCCAGATCTCCTAAAGTTGACCACGGGGGTAGGTTTGGTTCAGTCCTGTCTCAATAGTTTTGTTTTGCTTGTGTGATTTCTCCCTCGGCCATTTTTGCATCTTCTGGCTGTGCTGGGAAGTGATGGAAATCTCAGGAAGGCTTGTGAACTTTCCAACACAAATTCTGGCCCTTGGGGGTTCAGATTAGAGAGTTAAAATGATTAGCCAAGACACCCCTTGAATATTTTAAGGTTCAACCATCACACCATATACCCTGGGAGGAAATATAGTTCATAGGGCATGAAAGCCATCACTGTGAGATCTTAGGTAAGTCACTTAACCTCTTGGTACCTTAGTTCTCCCATCAGTAAAATGGGGGAAAATAGTCACCAACCTTTGGAAAACACTTTTGGCATGTCTACATAGGGATAAAAAACCCATGGCAGAGCCATGGCTGGCCAGGGTCAGCTGATTTGGGCTTGTGGGGTTCAAGCTCTGGAACTGAAAAAAATCGCTGTGTAGATGTTCAGGCTGAGGCTGGAGCCCGAGCTCTGGGACCCTCCACCCACACAGGTTCCCAGATCTTGGGCTCCAGCCTGAGCCCAGAAGTCTAGACAGTGATTTTTTCAGCCCCAGAGCTCAAGCCCCACAAGCCAGTTGATCCAGCCAAACCGTGGCCGGGCCATAGGTTTTTTTATCCCTGTGGAGAGGTATAGATGTGACATACTATAAAAGGGATACTCGTTACTTGGTGTTTTACTTGTCCAAAAAGGTCTGGATCTCTGCTTCAGATGTTTAAAGTAGACTCTGTTTTCCCTTCTGTGCTTTATTGAGAGAAATTGGTTGTCAGAAGACATCCTTGTTCTCAATAGAAGCAGAGTCCATTAGTGAGCATTAGGTATATCTTTTCGTTATACTTCATAACATGCATTTTCATGATTGGTTGCAAGTCTGGCATCACTTCTCTCTTCAGAGGGTGTCAACCATTTTGTATGATCTTAATATTCTCCACCCCATGAAAACATCAGATAAAAAAAAATCTATATAACAAGTCTGCAAGCATTTGATTGACACAGATTAATGTTACAATTAAAGAGTGTTATCAAGTGAGTGCTTCAAAAAATCACAATATTTCAGAGGCAGGCAGGCAGGCTTCATGACATCATTGGAAGTAGAAACACTTTATAAAAATTATTTAGAATCACCATCTATCAACATCAGAAACCTTGTGTTGTGCTAAAATAATTGACAGCTTGATAGCTGTGCAATGTTTCCAATCCAATAAAATACAACATAGTATTTCCAATAACAACAAAGATATGCAAAGTTTACAGTGGTACCAATTTATTACAAAGATGATGGAGTTCTAATTTGTCTGGTGAACAACTCGAGAGTCTCTTTCAACTCCATGCTCAACGTCCTTCAAACTATTGCTAATCCAGTCATTTCTTTCATGAATAAACGAGCCATGAATATGCATATCAGATGTAGCATAGCATGGGCTGTTCTGTCACCTTACATCCAGAAGGTCATGAACATAAATCTTCTCAGATGCTAATATTCCATCTACCTCTGCTAGGTATTGAACTGCTTTCAAGTTTCCTAATGCCATTAAAGAGAGGCATAATTGGGTAGAAGCCCTCACATATTCAGTCCCTTGTGGTTCTTGGCTGAAGAATGAAAGAAAGAAAGCTAAAGGGTGGAGTTAGAAATGAATATGCCAGACAGTCCCAGGCAGCTCATCAGCCACAACATGAGCCTAACTGTTATGTCTTTTCCACGAGTTGTGTTCAAGGCTAATAATCCCTGGTCTGGAAGTGGGAATTATGGTGTCATTTCAAGGGTGATCCATTTAAGCTTGACTTGGAATGAGATTTTCTTTCTGTCCCTCTCTAAACAGGGCACACAGGAAAATACTTGCAACAATCCAGAACTAAACTCAGATTGCTGGCCTGAAGTTACCATCTAGTCTTCTCATTAAGATGGTGGATGGTGCAGCAAGGAAAGGTCAGAAAAGTTTGAGTCCCAGCCAAGCCTGTTGCAGGGTGTTCTCTCCTTTCTTCAGCTCTGTTCCATTCCTTTTCCGTCTCCTGCCAAATTTGTATCTTTGAGAATTTCTTCTCTTTCCTGGACAATGAGCAGATAAGGTTGGAACAGGCAACTTCACTTTTGCTTACTCTCCACCCTACACTTCCTCAGCCATCCCACCCCTGCCCTTAATGTTACATGTTCACAGGCCTAATTCTGCCCATATCACCCCACTGTAAATCTGGGAGTTAGCTGCTTACGTTGATGTAATTACATCAATGTGAGAGCAGAATCAGGATTCCACTCTTGGTGAAAAGCATATTTAATCTTAATCCTTTTGCTGCTCTGGGAGCAGCTTCTGTGACAATTAAAGTATTACTTTTCTGTTCTTAAGCCATTTTTAAAAGGAGAAATATCTCAGAATATAACATTCACTTATTTTGTTCTTTTAAAAACATAAGTTTGTTTTAAGCAGCTGTTCAAATGTTTCCAGTGAGGTTTGGATAGCAGGGTTTCCCACCCTCCACCCCAATTACGTTTAACAACAAAGAGGAAAAACTTAGTGTCCTGGAGCCTCAATTAACCTTCAGCACTATTGGATTTTGTCACTAAGTGTATGTGGGACCCAGAGATAAAAAAGAGCATAATTGCATGGGTGCTTATGCATCACCTTGTATATTTCTCATTAGGGAACATTGTCTTAACATACCGGTGTTGCCAGTTTGGACCTGCTTCTTCAATAAGACAAGGCAGTGCAGAGCCCCATGGAAGAAAATGAGACTTCACACAGGATCTCGCTGCAAGGATCTCACTGCAAGACTGGGGCATTTGACAGGAAATGGCAAGCAAATGATCTATTATCATCATTAAAGATATTTGCATTTACATAACACACCTTTCACTGAATAAGTTCAGTGTACTTCACAAACACCCCAATGAAGTAGGAAAGTGTCATGATACCCAGTTTACTACTGGGTAAACTGAGGTACAGGTAGGTTATGGGTCTTCCCTGAAGGTCTCAGCAACTTAGTGGAAGGGCTAAGTATAAACTTGGAGTCCTGATTCCCAGTCCTCTGCTCTACTCAATATAACCATTTCCCCTATCAGGGAAGAAAATTCTTAAATATCCAACTGTAGCAACTGCAATGAGAAAAATTATCTTTCATAAGAACAAAGACTATTGAAAAGGAAAGAATGATCATTCAATAAGAAAACACACAGTAGATTATTCCCCTATTTAAACACAAGGTATCAGGTTGGAATTTCAAGGTGGAAAAAGCCCAGCCTTAATGCTGAGTTATACAATCGATAAAATGTTTTCATCGGTTTCGAATCCACTCAGTGGGCTGGTTTCACTACAAGCGTGAAATAAATCGGGGCAGGTCAAGTTGGCTTTTTCTTTCCTTTTACCAAACCTGGCTTAGGCAGCCTGTGTCAAATATTTTCTTTTACATGTCATGGGCAAAAGTATCAAAACCCAAGTTGGGCTTATATTACATATTACAGCTGACAAATCACTGTAATTCACAGTCAGAGCTACTGTAACTTTGCCGCATAACTAGTGCAGAAGCTATTGACTGTGTTGCAAAATTAGCTACTTGAATTTCTTGGAGCTGCCAAGCAATTTTAGTAACCACTTCTTTTCTTAAAGAGGTACCTTGTCAAGAAGGGTCGGCCCCAAATTTAACTTGACTAAGGATTATTTAGAGCATTCAGAGGTCAGGTCTGATCAGTCAAGTTATTTGAAATCTACCTGGATGCTGCTGAGAAGTTGAAAACAACTGGCATTGTCAATGAATGTCTCTATACTGCAGTCGTTCAGCCAGGAGAGGGGGAAGAGTTTCATTGAACATAGCCTACTCCTAGAAGTGTATTGACATGGAGGATGTTGGTATGCAAGGTAGCAAATTAAAAGGCCACCTTGACTCATGCCTGGTAGCAAATAAGAGAGGCCAAGACCTTGTTCCCTTTTCACTCCTCCTGATCCGTATGCAGAAGGAGCCCCTCATGCATAGATCTCCCTCTGCCAGAACAAGAGGAGTAAACCAGCCACTCCTGGCTGCCTCCAGACCCCATTGAGAGAACTCATGAGGACTTTTGACTCCACAGTTGGGATGTGGCAGGTATATTGTCCCCCAATGGGGACTAGCAGAGGATTTGCTGAAAAGGTAATATGACCTCAGGCTGAGAAAGTTTTATGCAGAGATCCCTCTGGTGCTGCTAAACTTCATCCAAAGGCATTCTGGTGCACGTCCTAATGGCATCGCTCAAGTAGCCATGTTACCAGGGACTCAGAGATGGGAAAAAGGGGTCCAGGTTTTCATGTAACACATGCTGAGTAATAATATGTAA
This sequence comes from Caretta caretta, assembly GCF_965140235.1. NCBI lineage: Eukaryota > Metazoa > Chordata > Testudines > Cheloniidae > Caretta > Caretta caretta. Next base: position 21,907,232 of record NC_134218.1, read on the forward strand.
AGACTTCATGAATGTAAAACTCAACTAGCTCTTTATCAACATCTATTTACAGAGATGTTACAACTACAGCTGGCATTCCAGGCATGTGCACACAGAAAAACTTCCTGGTGTCTCCTCCTAACTCTACCTTCGTGAAACCTGTGCTCCTTCCTCCAAATTCCATGCATGTTGCTACACTCTGGACCTTCATATGAACATTCCTTGCCTCCAGCAGATCTTGAGGAAAGGGGATGAAATCTACAGATTCTATTGGCCAAACTGCCATATCAAGGAGTCCAGGAGAGCTGGCTGTATTTCAAGGAATCCCTGTTGAGGTTACAGGGACAAACCATCCCAATGAGTCGAAAGAATAGTAAATATGGCAGGCGACCAGCTTGGCTTAATGGTGAAATCCTAGCGGATCTTAAACATAAAAAAGAAGCTTACAAGAAGTGGAAGGTTGGACATATGACCAGGGAAGAGTATAAAAATATTGCTCGGGCATGTAGGAATGATATCAGGAGGGCCAAATTGCACCTGGAGCTGCAGCTAGCCAGAGATGTTAAGAGTAACAAGAAGGGTTTCTTCAGGTATGTTGGCAACAAGAAGAAAGCCAAGGAAAATGTGGGCCCCTTACTGAATGAGGGAGGCAACCTAGTGACAGAGGATGTGGAAAAAGCTAATGTACTCAATGCTTTTTTTGCCTCTGTTTTCACTAACAAGGTCAGCTCCCAGACTGCTGCGCTGGGCATCACAAAATGGGGAAGAGATGGCCAGCCCTCTGTGGAGATAGAGGTGGTTAGGGACTATTTAGAAAAGCTGGACGTGCACAAGTCCATGGGGCCGGACGAGTTGCATCCGAGAGTGCTGAAGGAATTGGCGGCTGTGATTGCAGAGCCATTGGCCATTATCTTTGAAAACTCGTGGCGAACGGGGGAAGTCCCGGATGACTGGAAAAAGGCTAATGTAGTGCCAATCTTTAAAAAAGGGAAGAAGGAGGATCCAGGGAACTACAGGCCAGTCAGCCTCACCTCAGTCCCTGGAAAAATCATGGAGCAGGTCCTCAAAGAATCAATCCTGAAGCACTTGCATGAGAGGAAAGTGATCAGGAACAGCCAGCATGGATTCACCAAGGGAAGGTCATGCCTGACTAATCTAATCGCCTTTTATGATGAGATTATTGGTTCTGTGGATGAAGGGAAAGCAGTGGATGTATTGTTTCTTGATTTTAGCAAAGCTTTTGACACGGTCTCCCACAGTATTCTTGTCAGCAAGTTAAGGAAGTATGGGCTGGATGAATGCACTATAAGGTGGGTAGAAAGCTGTCTAGATTGTCGGGCTCAACGGGTAGTGATCAATGGCTCCATGTCTAGTTGGCAGCCGGTATCAAGTGGAGTGCCCCAAGGGTCGGTCCTGGGGCCGGTTTTGTTCAATATCTTCATAAATGATCTGGAGGATGGTGTGGATTGCACTCTCAGCAAATTTGCGCATGATACTAAACTGGGAGGAGTGGTAGATACGCTGGAGGGGAGGGATAGGATACAGAAGGACCTAGACAAATTGGAGGATTGGGCCAAAAGAAATCTGATGAGGTTCAATAAGGATAAGTGCAGGGTCCTGCACTTAGGACGGAAGAATCCCATGCACCGCTACAGACTAGGGACCGAATGGCTAGGCAGCAGTTCTGCGGAAAAGGACCTAGGGGTGACAGTGGACGAGAAGCTGGATATGAGTCAGCAGTGTGCCCTTGTTGCCAAGAAGGCCAATGGCATTTTGGGATGTATAAGTAGGGGCATAGCGAGCAGATCGAGGGACGTGATCGTTCCCCTCTATTCGACATTGGTGAGGCCTCATCTGGAGTACTGTGTCCAGTTTTGGGCCCCACACTACAAGAAGGATGTGGATAAATTGGAGAGAGTCCAGCGAAGGGCAACAAAAATGATTAGGGGTCTGGAACACATGACTTATGAGGAGAGGCTGAGGGAGCTGGGGTTGTTTAGCCTGCAGAAGAGAAGAATGAGGGGGGATTTGATAGCTGCTTTCAACTACCAGAAAGGGGGTTCCAAAGAGGATGGCTCTAGACTGTTCTCAATGGTAGCAGATGACAGAATGAGGAGTCTCAAGTTGCAGTGGGGGAGGTTTAGATTGGATATTAGGAAAAACTTTTTCACTAAGAGGGTGGTGAAACACTGGAATGCGTTACCTAGGGAGGTGGTAGAATCTCCTTCCTTAGAGGTTTTTAAGGTCAGGCTTGACAAAGCCCTGGCTGGGATGATTTAACTGGGAATTGGTCCTGCTTCGAGCAGGGGGTTGGACTAGATGACCTTCTGGGGTCCCTTCCAACCCTGATATTCTATGATTCTATGATCTTCCAGGCAGGTGCAGATCCCTGCCTGCCCTAACAAGGCAGTCAGAGGAGAGGGCCTCAGAGAGTACGGTCCCTCAGCTGCTCTGGGTTGTCTTACGTCTTCCTGGGTGATTAACCCCCTCCCCACAGGATAGCATATCGATGGGCTTGGGGAAATGCTGAAATTTTGATTTAAGAGCTTTTTGATATTTGCTGTATATTAGCATAAACCCCTTACTAGAGGCTGTCTGCCAGATGACCTTTGTAGCTCTGTTTCCCCTTGCCATATTTTGCCTTTTGAGGTCAGAAAAACTTTAAAATCACTTCCCTCTTCTTTGGCAGGTGACCAAAACTATTTTATTAGTACCTGAACAGATGGCCATGCCAGGAGAAGCAACATGAGCTGAGCTAGCCACAGGTCCCTTTCTTCACCACAACTATCCAGTGGACCATGGCTCTATTTTCCCCAGGAGTATCAGATATATAAGGGACAGATACTTTCACTTCCATTTTACCCATCTGGTTCAAACTACTACCTAGTCTGGATCATTGGTTAGTTTCAAGAGCTAAACCCCCTGCATCCCAGCTCCTTTCTTTCTAGCCTTCTCTGGGCAAAAAATAAAAATTCCACAACAAACTAGGAGGCAAGATGTCATTTTCATGTGTTTCCACTTCAGTCCCTGGGGGAAACAAGCCACAGTTACTAACAGGGGTTACGTTTCTAACCTGAGTCCTGCCCCACTAAAGCTAAAATTCAGCATTTCTTGGAGATCGGGTTTAGGAGCAGATCACCTGAGATGATGCATGAATCACTCTGCATTTTATTACAACAGGTAGCAAACTTCATTAATATAACAGGCAGAGGGCCAGATTCTCAGCCGGTATAAGTTGGCATAGCTCCATTGGCTATTATAGAATTATGCTGATTTATACCAGCTGAGATTCTGCATCAAAGTTTCTTCCAAAGATCCAGTGCTACTCTGGGACTCTAAAGCCCTTTGGAAAAGGCACCCCACATAGGCATAGAAAAGTAATTGCTTTACAGACTCTAAACCAATTTTTCAGTTGGTAAGAAGTAAAACTTCCATGCATGACTGTCATACAGTTAGGCTTTGTTTTTCTTGGAAACCTGGAAATAATGGGATAATATTTGTACTTTTCATATCCTCAGACACCTATTATATTCCACAGCTGAGTGTAAAAGTTTTTGGCTCCCTAAGACAGCAGTGAACATATTCCTATTTACCAGATGTAGGTGTTATTACTTTAAGTCATTTTGAAGCTTACCGTGTTCTTATAATTTACACTTTTTAAAATAGTGGTTTAAATTCCTTGATACACTGAAATGAAAGACACCAGAAAGACCTGAGGGTGGTGAAGCACTGGAATGCGTTACCTAGGGAGGTGGTGGAATCTCCTTCCTTAGAAGTTTTTAAGGTCAGGCTTGACAAAGCCCTGGCTGGGATGATTTAGTTGGGGATTGGTCCTGCTTTGAGCAGGGGGTTGGACTAGGTGACCTCCTGAGGTCCCTTCAAACCCTGATATGCTATGATTCTATGACTGATAACTGAAAGGGAAACGCATGTCAAATTTCTTCAAGATGCAACAGTGATTTTGTACAGAGTGAACATCCAGGTCTGGTCCTCTAAGTGTATCACATTTCAAGATTCCAAATGATCTCTCTTAACCTTTATTTTTCTTCTCCCACTGTCCCCTGGTTTTTAAAGATTTTTTGCTCCAGTGTCTTAGGGGCCCTGGAAAGACCTCCAGTAAAATATTTGGAGCCTCCATGTAGGTTTAAACCAAGGCACTTGTAAAAAGTCTGGCATCTGGGACTCTTTGGTGGAAACTTTACTTTTGTTCTTTTTTGTTTTCCTTAATCTAAAATTACTTCAATTTTAGACTGAAACTACGGAATTACTGTGTAGTCACTATTGCCAACTCTTGTGATGTTATCTTAAGTCTCATGATAGTTGGAGTTTTTCTTAAAATCCTAGACCTTGGAGTCACGTGACTATACCAGACTCTCCCCGATCCTTAAAAAATAAGTTGCCAGGTCTGCTGATTGCAGAGAACAGCCTGAAATTTTTCAAGTGACCCTGAGTGGCTCAAAAGCCAGAAGGCAAATACAAAGAACCCCAAATGCGTTATTTTAAAATCTCATGATTTTCATGATTTAAAGTCTCATAGTTTTTCAGAGCCTGACTTATCTTCCAAACCTTCAAACAGCCTCCATTATCCACCCTTGTGAATCCTTGCCCTCAGCTGTGTACAATGAAATCCTAAATCCCTCACTCTGAACCAGGACTCAGGGGAAATCCTACTCCTCCATGGACCAAATTCTAGAGCAATTGTAGAGACAAACCCTACCACTGCCTCACTCAATCCAATGGAGAGGCAGTTTAAGGGATTTTACAGGCCTATAGTGCTGGCTCCAAGCCCTAGAACACTTTTGGCTTTACTGACTATGGGACCAAGTGGACGGTAAGACCATTTTCAAGATCCTATTCAGGAATGGTACCTGTCACTATAGTAACATCACCTCCCTTCAGAGTCAATTGCTTCCCTGCACCTAATCTATAGTTGGGTCTTTCAACACAGTAAAAAGAAGAGCCTGTATTGAAAGCTCCAGGAAGGGAGTGTGGGGTAGGAGAGGCTGTGCTGTGAACAGGATGGTTTTAGTAGAATATTCTTCCTTGTGTAGTAATAAACGTTTATTAGTGAAGCAAACCTGCATAAGCAAGTCAGCCCATGGCAAAGGAGTCAGCCCATGGCAAAGGAGTAATCCATTTAAGTTGGGTGGTTTCCATGGAACAAGACAGTAATGCTGGGCTTCCCCTCTGGCAGTCCTTGCTAGAATCTAGGTCATGTAATAAGTAAAACAAGTTTGTGAGCCTCAGACAATAGGCCACCTTGCAAATAACTTCTGCATGCAAAGCTCAGGAGAGGTAGAAATAACTGCACTCAAGAAGCCTCACTGTGCAAAGGGGAAATCATACCCACTCTCCAAGGGGCATCCTTTTCTGGTCAACACACACTGGACAGTGCTAATTGTGGGCAGCAGAGGAAGGTATCCATCCCAGTTCAAGCTAGATTATTAGTTGTATTGTGGGAGCACCTTGGAGCCCCAGTCCTGGCTCAGGGTCCTCACTATATATTGCACCATATACACACAAAAACATGGTTCTTGCCCCCCAAAAGTTTACAATCTAAGTAGCTTATGTAAATTAAGCTACTTATCTCCCCAAATGTATTGGGCCTATTCAAAGTTAGTTACTGTCCCAATGCATATTTGTTTTCCTTACTATAGGCAAATGTGTGTTTAACACCACTCATGTGTTGCAAAACCATTATGCACAGAATTGCCTCTGAATGCATGTAAGGCTGCAGACTGGATACAATAGCATTGTATTCATATTCACAACACTCAAATCATTTCTAGAATGCTCAGTGTAATGTTCCTGAAAGCAGGTCTTCCTACATCTCCCCAAGTAGTTTGCAAGTGAATTTAATACAGAGTAATCGCACAGGTTTGTACCCTATCTAAGACATCTGCTATGGAAGCTTCCCTGATGACTGCAGCACTGCCAGTTTGTGTCTGTCCTGACCCAAAATAGCCCTTACTCCTTAGCTGAGACTATTAAACCAACCTGGTGGTTCTGTGGTGTGGACAAGTGGGAACTAAGAGGAGTTCTCCAGACTCTTTCATTTGTTACCCAAATTAAGAGTTGACTCGCCCTCTCCAGAGGTGAAAGGTTAAGGCGCTAGCTCATTGTGCTAGCTAGATTCTGTCATTATAGTTGGAATAAACTCTACAGCATGAAGAGGTTTAAGCTTCTTAGGGCCCTGAAAAAATTTAGCCTACTTTAAAACCAGCAATGATCTGAGTTAGCATTCTTCTTCCCCTCTTAAGCAGCCATTGTTTATGTAGGGCTTAAACAAAAAATGGGCTTTCTGTTGTCCCCCTTCCTAAAAGGGGAGAAGCCTCCTGTGGAACACTGTTTGTTATAGGGGCAGTGGTAACCCAGTTAAAATGTAACTTGATCTCAGCAAAGTGTTATGTGAAAATCCCATGCACTATATTTGTTAGAAAAACGGCTGTTTATAGATCTCTATCAGCCCAACTCAGAGCAGCAGCTCAGTCTCTATGCTACAAGAGGCTTCCTCCTAGCCATGCATTAGGGGAAAAGGAAAGCCAGACTCCTCAAGTCCCCTTCTTACCCCCATTCTGACTCCAGAGGCCCTCCACCCCTATTGAGCTGCAAATACAGGGGGCCTCAAACAATCCATACCCCATTCTCTAAAGCAGCTTTATCATCTTATAGTGACTAGCCAGCTGTTGCATGCTAAATGCCCCCAACCCCCACATGAGGTCTAGCTACTACCTACTCTGGGAAATAGGACCCTTCATCTGTCCCTGAGCTAGTGGCTGCTTCAATATCATTTCAGCTATAGAGAGCTCTAGCATCTCTCAACCCCAATAACACCATTATTGTGACATACTCCTCCCTCTGCTACTTCTCGGGAAGAGGGATAATAGCCATATATATAGACTCAGAACCCTCCCTTAGCAACCACAGGTGTGTCTGCATTTTACTCAGGACCCAAGCTTGCTCCAGCCAGCTTGCTGATGAACATCAGCTGGCTTTACTCACCAGCCAGGCAAGACAATTAAACTCAGCCCTCCGTCCCTCGCCCTTCCCCTGAATATTGAACTAATTGTGTGCCCCAAGACACTGACTGTCGTAAGAGGAGCATTTTTGCTCAGGCTACTCCAAGAAGAACACCATGAGATGCTCCATCAGTTTCATGCAGAAATTCAGTGGCAATTGTAAAGCCCCAGCATGTCACTCTATTGCTGATGCAGGTGAACTGCAAAGGAAGTAAATAAACAGCAGCTGTTCTCTACTCCTTTAGAAACAAGGAGGCAGGAGGAGAAGGAGATCAGAATTTGCTAAGTGGGAGCTGAAAACATGGGATGCACTGGGAAATCGAGGACGAGGAATAATTTAGGCCCCAATCCTGCTAGTTGTTCTACCTAGACATACCCTAGAGAGGAAGAATAGTCATATGTTAAAGCACTGGGCCAAGACTCTGAACCTCTGGTGCATTTCCTGGCTCTGTTATAGGATTCCCGTGTGAGCATAGGCAAGTCACTCATATCCAGATCCACAAAGGTATTTAGTTTCCTAACATCTATTGAAATCAATGGACATTAGGAGACAAAATACCTCTGTGGATGCCACCTGCTGTATTTTCAAAGGTGGTTTTGTGCCCCATGATGCCTATTTGCATCTTGTGATGCCTAAATACCTTTGAAAATCTGACCCTTAATCTCTCTCTGCCTCACTTTCCCATTTGTAAAATGGGTGTAATAATACTTCTTTCCCCCCACTCTTTCTTTGTCTGGTTGATTTAGATTGCAAAGTCCCCAGAACTAAGACAGTCTCTTACTATGCTTCTCTGTATTTGTACAGTGGGCCCCAGCTTGGTTGTGGCCCACAGGCCCAACTGTAATATATATAACTGTGGAACAACTTGCAAGAGCAGGTCTTAGAGGGGTTTGTTTGTTTAATTTTATTTGACTAAATAATAGTTTGATTGGGATCACTTGATGGTATCATTTGAGGGGGATAAAGTAGGTGAAGCTTTATGAAAAACCTTTAAAATACTTCTGGTTAAGCATTTTAGTATATCAATTTATTGAGACATTTGGTGTATTTTCTCTAGCAATTTCCCTCCCTAGACTTTAGGAATCCATTTTTTTTCCAAAGTATTCTACACTTTAATTAATAGCTTTTATATTTTAGAGTAGCCACAGGCAAACTGCTTTACCCAGAAAAATGTATATATTGACACACCTTTAAGGCAGCTAACTTCTCCCCATATTAATATTGATAAGCGCCTCATTAATTAGGCAGTCATAAAAGAAAGTCTTCTGATAGAATAAGTACATTGAAAGTTTTAGCTCACTTGGGACGAGTTCTGCCTGCAGCAAAGCTGCAAAGTTAAAGCTGTGAATTAACTCTAGCAATCAACCCCCAAAGTGCCTGCACCCCTCAGGGCCAGTAGTTCCATTTGATCTGGTTGAAAAGCAAATTAGCATTGCCTTCACCCTTGCTATGATGCTCACTATTCTTTTAATTAATGTTTTATTGGACTCCCCTGCCCAGTTACTATATATGCTTATTTTACCACCCAACTTTATTCTGGGCTAGTCCCAACCAATGTTTCTTGTGCCAGCTGGAACCTGTGTGGGTTGCGCCTCTCTTCCTTATACTAAAGCAAAGCATTTATTGCATAGCATTGGTAGCTTGCTCTGCCCACTAGAATCTTTCCCATCCATCTCACACTTAATTGCAAATTCTGCATTTGGGCAAAACACTCACCGACTACAGTGGAAGCAGAGACTTCAGAAGGAATTTTGTCTGCGTAAGACTGGGCTCTTTGCAAATGCTGGTATGACCCACATCTTTTATAGGACCACAGGTAGACAGACCCCCTTTTCAAGCCTTTGCTGGATTTCTTTCACAACTCCCGGAGCTGAGCAAGAAGTTCCATGCTGAAGTATCCCTCATACACTCCTCCCTGAAGCCTGCACAATTAGCAGTTCTGCAGTGCGTCTTAAGATTCAGAGGTAGGGCAAGGAACTCAGGTCACTTAGGGTCACTAGGATAAGCAAATTCAAAATCAGGCCATTACACGTCATTCTGTGACTGAAGAGCATAGACCTTTAAAAGGTGTGACAAAGACCCCAAGCTCACCAATCAATATCTTTTTTCTTTAGTGTCCCACACTCATCACAGTGGTCTCTGAATGATAGTTCTGATTTGGTAGGGGGACTGAACCGGAGAGTAGTACACTGTTGCCACTGAACAAATAATAATAATTACTTCTGTCTCCAAGTGAGGTTGGTGATACAATAAAGGCTGAAGTGATCGGGGCTGAAGTCACTGGTACAGAATAGGGATAGCATGGTAAAACACTGCAGATGTCCCACTGCCCTAAGGAATATACAAAATAAGTTTCCTGCCCCAACAGCCTCTGATATTTCACAGGCAAAAACGTTCACTTAAAAATCACAATAACCCAAAACTAAAGATGGGCCTGAGCAGCAGTGTTTGAACTCAGATACATTGTCTCCCAAAGTGTGAGGTGGGGGCACTCAGATTTGGGGTCCACTGTTATAGACAAGCAATTCTAGAGAGAGGATCAGCTGTGAAGGTTTGGATGAGAACTTTCCCAGTGTTCAGGTGGGTGTTTGGAATCAAGGGTTTTAGTTTTGGTCCAGAATTGTCATGAGAACAAAATAAGGCCTAGATTCTAAAGACATTCGTGCAACAACTACACAGCACATAAATCTTAGCCTTACACAGCACAAGGATCAAAGCCTTAATCAATATCTTTTAAAAACCATCTTCTGCTGCTAATAACAACTGTAATATGCAACTATCCTGGAGGTTCTTGAAAGGCAACTGCTCAAGTAGTTTTCCCTGTGAATTTCACTAAAAGACTATGGAAAATGAGTAGATGACACCTGCCTAATTAAGCATTTCACAGTTGCTATTTGACGGAATGAGACATTTTTTAGAGACACTGTAGTGAGAAAATGGAATTTCATCCTTGTGAAAATACTGGGGTGTATTTGCTTCTCATTTAGGGATTGGTGAGCCAGTTTGGAAAAAAATAAGAACCTTTCATCCTTCCCCCCAGCCTTCACCCTATTCTAGAGCTGAATCAGACCTTTAGTAAAGTTCCTGAAGCATTTGGATACCTTTTCTTCATTTCCAGTTATGCACCAGAACCAGCACCACTGGGAAGTATGTTGATAGGGTCTGTTCTCATGAGATCTACAACCCCATTCTACAGACTCAAGTGAGTTGGATACTTCATATAGACAGCTCAAATTTAGATATACATGAGTGCCCAGTGTTATCTCTAGAAGAGAAGCTGTTTAACCTGTCAAACCAGCTTTCCAGTCCCAAACCATCCAAGTAGTTCCCCTGTCCTGGAAACCTCTGCAGACAATGGAGCTGCTCTCACCAGTAAGTTCAGTTCTCTTCCCTTCTTTATAAGGATCTCACAACGCACTCATGAGTGTAGTATATGAGTGCCTTTGTTCTTGTAAACAGCTGATTGGTTGAACTTTCAATGCCAGTGGACTGCTGGCATAGAAAATTTCAGCCCTAATGGTTAAAGTCTGGCAATGTTAGGAACATCTTTAGGGGCTTATAATGGAAAGCATCAGGCTACCTCAGTAAAAGGAGGGGCTACCATCTCCCCTATAATATTTATCATTGCACTGTGGGGTATCACTGTAAATTAAAACCAAACCACACTTGCCAAACATGGCAGATGCTAGTTGTCTCACTTGACCTATGTTACGTTTTCAGGAGGGAGCACCACGGTCCCAATCCTGAGCGGAGAGTCTGAACACCCACAGCTCCCAGTGACTGGCCAAAGTAGTGGGTGTTCAGCATTTTATAGCAGTAGGCCCAGAGGCCACAGAATCTAATGTCAGAATAAGACAAACAACTTTCCTCTATTGACTAATGAGCCAATTCTGCAAGCTATGGCTTTCCCGAGCATAAGTGCTTGCAGGATCAGTGCCCTAATTCCTCCCCAAACTATATCTGTCTACCTATCTATCTGCTTTTTATAGACATTTTCACATTGAAAGTTAAAGCTAAATAAATCACTAATTCCTATTGCATGATTATTTTTTGGTTATCTATGAAAAAATCCTTTCCAGGTGCCTGACAAGATAAAAAATGAATAATAGTCAGAAAACTGGGTGGTGCTTGAGTTTCTCTGCTGTGTTACTAACCACAAGCTAATGATAAATGCCTCAGCTCTGCTACCTTGTGCATCTACATGTCTGTGGCTCTGCTTGCTATATGCCTGTCCTTGCTTGCCCTCCCGTCTGGAAAGAAGGTGCAGTATTCCCAAAGGCCTAGGGCCAAGTTTTCACACACATGAACGTGAAAAATGCACACGTCCTGCTCCCAGTGCACGCACGAATATCATGCATTTATTTATTTTGGAAATGTGTATAGTACTTATCACCGTGGCAACTCTGGAAGGTGCTTCATACCAAAATTTTAAGCACCTATGATGTTAGCTCTCCACAATGGGCCATATGACATAAAACCACAATGTGGATTGCCAGCAGTAACACTGATAAGCAAATCAAATGTATAAAATCAAAGTGGGCCAATAGCAATAAAAACAGATCAACCAAAACCACCAGGTAAAATAGATATGCCTTTGCATCATGCCCTCAAGATGGCCAAATCCAGCTCTGGCAAATTGTCAAGGGCAGTGAATTTCCAAAGCAGGAGCTCTCTGCTAAAGAGAGCCTTGCAGCTGGATATGGAATGTTCAAACACAAAGCAACAGTCTACCAGACAATTGTAACTTAGTTGCCATAGGGAGCCAGGTGAGAGAAGGTGAGCGTGTTGCAGGCAACTGTGGGTTGGTTGATACAATTGTGTTGTGTGAGCCAAGGTATAGGTGCAAACCACGTCTGAGACCAGGGGCAGTTCAGGCCTCATTGCCAGAAAAAGCTTTGAAGATTGTCATCACTCACACCTTGAATTGCACCCAGAAGAAAGCAAGCACAAAGCTGTGCTCAGTATGTTATAAATTCCAAAGGCCCTGTTCCGCTCAGCTATATTCTGCAACTGCATCTGAAGCATCTAGCTGAACTTCAATGACAATAGGCCTAAGTAGAGCACATTACGCTATTCTAGCCCGGCGATGAAAAGAGTAATCAGGAACACTGCAAGGCCTGCATTACAGAGGATTAGGCACAATCATAGATACTGTGGGCTGCTATGACCTGTGAATGGAGACAAGATGAACCCAATGCAGCGCAAGGCTGCAAACCATGTTGGTAAAAGGTGGCATATATTATCAATAGATGGCACAGACAATCCATCCACCTGTTCTTCTAAATATATACCCCAACAAAGAGCATCACTTCCAGCTTTCCTGGGCTGAGATGCAGCTGGTTTCTCTGGAAAATGCCAGTTGCGGGTACAGTAATGAGGCTATGAATTCTGTGTTTGTTGACGAGGAAACAAAGAGCTGTGTATCAGCAGCAAATGGATCAGTTCCTTCTCGCCACTTTACACACCGACGAAACTAAAGGGTGAAAGGGGACTCCTGTGGGGTCATGTCTGAGTAACTGCCTGGGTAACTGCCCAGCACCCCGGATCTCTCAGAAAGGAAGGAGGGAATCCATTAGTGCATCAACGGTACAACAGGGTATCAAAAATCACCACAGGAGAGGACCCCCTTAAAACGGAATATGTATAATATGAAGCCTATCTTCTCCTGAATCACCCACACCTACAAACTAATTAGTAAGACTGATCCATAAAAAGTATGATCGGTCAAAAAGGTATGATGGTTGGAAAATGAGAAGCATTTCCCATGAAAAATTTAGAAAGAAGCAAAACATGTTCACATTTTCTTTGCCTTTTATGATGGCATTTTGCAGTTGTTTGATGACAAATCAAAACGTGGAAAATGTTTGATTTTTGGTTGGTTTCACTATTTGAAAATCAGTTTTGTTTCCAGTGGGTATTTTTATGGGGGCTCATTGAAAGACCAGAACATTTTGAATTTTTGTTTGAACATGAAGGAAATTTTTCATTTAAATTATTTCGACTGAAAAATTTCAATCAGCTCCAAGATGAATAAAAGAAATATAATCAACAAACAGGACTAACCCCATCCTCACATGGATTGTTTTGTTTTTATGTAGCATCCCTTTCCCTTACCTTCAGCTCTTCCTTTCTTCGGGGCAGGGGCTGCGTCTTCCTCTATGTTTATGCAACACCCTGCATGAGTTTTTGCTATTGTAGTGTAAATAACAAATCGTAAGAAGGTTTAGAAAATTCAGCCCTGTACATGTTAGCATCTAGTTTACAGGTTTAATGGTTTCCCTTTCAGTTTTATAGACTGGCTCAAAAACCTACAGCAAATGTATAATTTTTAATCAAATTCCATAGAACTTTTCCATGGTGTTCAGCTGAAGTTCCTGAATATTTTAGCCCCATGTTTATGTAGTAAGACCTTCTTCTGGGCAAGTCTTCAAGACATAAGAATGCACAAGCACCTGGTTCTTTAGCCTATGGAAACTGAACATAAAGACCCTTGTGCTATGAGATGGCAGAGGTTCCATTTGGACATCTCCAGCTAAAGGGAGGCTTAACCAGAGTTTATCCAAACCCCTCTGGCCTAGAAATGGGGTTTGAAACCTCATGAGAACAGGGGTTTCTAACAGGACTTCTTGATTCCAGCATGGGTCAGTGTTATTGTGAGAATAGCTTTTGTTGCAATATTTTGGCACTTCTCCTTCTGGCTCCTGATAAAACTAGGAATTAGAGAAGTGTGCGAAAATGAAAATAATAATAGCAAAACTTTGACCACTACATCCATTAAAGAATCTCAGAGCTTTTAAAAACTGGGCTAATTAATTAAGCCCCACAGTACCCCAGGGAGGTAGGCAATTATTATTAGCACCATTTTATTACAGGTGGAGTTAGTAGTTAAGGTTGCCTGAAACTTCCCATAAATAAACTTAGGATAAGTGACTTATCTAAGATCACAAGTCAGCCAGTGGCACAACTGGGAACAGAACACTGGAGTCCTCTCAGTCTCCTATTCTAACTGTAGCTCACAAAAGCTCATGCTCAAATAAATTGGTTGGTCTCTAAGGTGCCACAAGTACTCCTTTTCTTTTTGCGAATACAGACTAACACGGCTGTTACTCTGAAACCTATTCTAACTAGTGGGTCAGCTATATTTGTTTGAAAAACCTCAGAATTCCAGCATGTGCTCCGGTGTATAACCACTCTCATTTTATAATATTGTTATATTGCACATTGGAGAGAGCGTCTTTTCTTTCAAAATCATTCATAAGGCTCCCCTCACTCATGCCTGCAATCACAAACTCTCTCTGTCTCTCAACCCTTCCCCACTCCCACTCAGCTTTTTGCATTTTCCTATTTGTTTATATGGACCTATTCCTTGTGCTCTTATATTCATTGCCAGGTGACAGGCATCACCCTGCACAGACATAAACGTTCTCTTTCGATTCTTTCCATTGCCTCGCTCTGGGCCTTTCCTGTTATAATTTTTTCCCATTCAGCTCCTCCGAACACTCCACACATTCATTAAATATTTGCACTTAGGAAATGCAGCCTCCATACGTTTCCCTTTTTGTGGTCTCACTTAGATCTTACCAACAAACCTCACTAAATTATGGTCACTGTTGGTTAAATGCTCTCTCATCTTGATATGTTTTTGCTTGATTTATTATTGATTCCACTTAGGGCCCAATCCTGAAGCCCTTGTTTCCATGTATGTAATTCCTACTGAAGGCCCTTGAAGTGTCCTCGTTTTTGGCCTGAGTACTTGAAATTCGCTATAACCCTGACGATTCGTTATTATATTATCACCCTACTGCTTGTTTTGCCCAGATGATATGTGGCATGATACATTCCTAATATCAGACTGCACTTTATTGTCCTCAGCAGAGATTAGGCCAAAGATGCAAAAGTGAGAACTGGATCCATATTCAAACTTTCCCAAAGTTCAGGGGTATTTTGTGGTGTTGGGGTTTAGGATAGGTCTATTATAGAGATACTAACTAAATGCACAGTACAAATCAAGATCTGGTGTTATCCACAGTTTGGTAGCGTTTGTATCCACTGTTTTGGTTTGGCCTCATCTCTGCTTTTTATCTGGGATTTTGAGCCACAATAATCCTAACTTTCTCCCTCCCTTGCCCCCATCTTTATTTCTCCCACAGTCTCCCATCTCTGCCAATTAGAACATTCCTTTACTTAAGAACACACTTCTACCTTTTTCCTTCTCTTAGGTCTCTTGTTAACCAGTCTGCAACTTTCAGCCCCTATCGGTTTTCATTCTCCCCATGTTTTGGTTAAAGTTATGATGTTGAAATCGCCTCTGTATGCAGATACTGCTAGTTCCCTTATCTGGGTTGTCATGGTTCTTGTGTTTTTATAAGAAAGCAACTTAGTATATTTCCATGAGGGACCATCTAAGTGGCCATCAGAGCAGCAAAGCCTCATAATCAGAGATGGGATTGAACCACACCACAAACACTGGGGAGTTCAAATGTGTGAATGTCTTTAAGAATACAAATACTCACCAGGTGAGAACTGCTACTTTGGCAAAGCATTTACTTTCTGTAAACTGTGCCACATAAAAATGAACTGAATGTCACAGTTCTTTCTCTGAATGTGTTCACCCAGGAAACATCCAGGGCCAGATCTTCAGCTGATATAAATCCGCAAAGCTCCATTGACTTCAACAGAGCTATGCAGATTTACACCATCTGGCCCATAATCTTGGCTGTGCTTGTATATTACAGGTCTCTCCTTTTGGAGGGCCAATTGTTAGGCATCTATTGGTCCAGCTTGCCCATGCAGTTATAGTCTGTGAATCCCATCTGAGTTTTTGCATGAGAAAAACTTGTAGCCACCAAAAAGTAAGTATATAGGAATGTAGTTCGAGGCATGCAAATATGGAGGCTAAGTTTCAATTTCTTTGAATATGTGGCCCTTTTAGTCTTTATGCAAGCTACCCACATCCAAAAACCACACACAGTCCCTCAAAACCCACACTCACAAAAACAGCTGTAAGAGAATAAAGAACAATGAAACATACTGTAGAACAGCAATCAGTTAAACCTCCCTCCACATTCCATACAGCAAGCACATGCTAGAAGTCAATCAGATCATAGAGGATCATGGGGAAAACACCCACCCATCTAAGTTATCCAGACAATCCCACTTTCTTAAATCTTATAAGACTTAGGACTTGGGAATTTCCTTTCCCTAAAAACAAATGTTTAAATTTAATTAGTAAGTGAAAAAATAAATTTATGTTTCCTGGTATTTTTCATAATTATTGTACAGAAGTCTCAAAGGAAAAATAGTAACTGAAAGAGACAAAGCCCAACGTTTTTAAAACCAGAAGCCTAAATGGAGTCTCCTATTTAGGCACCTCTTTGAATGAAGTCAATGGGAGGTGCTGGGTGCTCAACACTTTGGAAAATCAGGAAGATGCCACAATATAGCTTCAGAAATCCAAAACTTTAGGCTCCTATTATTTAAAAATCTTGGCCTAGAATTTTACTCTAATTGATTGATCACTTAGAATATCTGTGCAAACTAAGCAGAATGATTTGAAAGGCACAACAAGTTCAAATGATATTTACAAATCCTCTATTTTCTAGCAAGATGACTAATTTCTTTACATAGTGGAATTCTTTAGGCCTCAGTTCAGGAAAAACTTATACCCATGAGTAACTTCACACCTGTGAGTACTCCCATTGACCTCAATGGGACTACTGATGTACCTAAAGATATTCACCTGCCTAGGTGTTTGCAAGATCAGGGCCTTGTTAGTTACTAACTAACAGACTTGGCTGTTTGTTTCCTGGCACTTTTAAATTCTCTGAACCACTTTGGTCTGCAAACATGGTTGAATAGCTCAAGAGAACAGACCATCTTACCTGATTTCTACTATTTGCATTGTTCCTTGGTACTAATCAGGATGGAATATGGCAAGAACAGCCTTTCTCCTGCTATTGCAACCTCTTTTCTCTCTTCCAATTAGGCCAGAAATAGGAAGTTCCAATGGGTTTATTCCCTGTTTGTTTTATTTTAAATTTGTGAATGAACATCAGTGTTTATGAGAGTATGAGATGGATAGCAATGGCAGGAACCAGGGATTGTGAGGGCAGGACCAGTATGAGCTTCCCCCAGTACAATGCTTCTCAGTCCAAACCTGCACCACCCCCAAAATTTCTAGTTCTGTGGTCCCCTGCAAGCTCTGCCAATGCATCATTGCTGTCATGAGCCTCACCTGGGCAAACGCTTCCAGTCATGACAAACGGCCTTTATGAAACGTACACCAGAGGTAAGGTTGTGACTATCAGACTCATTTCATTTATGACCTCAACAGAATACAGTGAAGGGAACAGTGAGCACATTCACTGATTAAACCTCTCTCAAAATCCAGGGACACATCCTGGGCTCTGGCTCCAGTTCCACCAGGGCACTAAAAGTGACGTAGCAATGTCTTTGCCACTCGTTCCCAGGCAGAGGAGGCATTCCTGGGCTGGCTGGGTGTAGCCAGGGAGAAGGGGTCTAACTGGAGCATCATGTACTCTGGTGGTTCCCAGTCATTAGTCAGGACTGTTCCATCTGGTGTAATTTAGCAACCTTTAAGTTACTCTGGGCTCCTATGTATGCTGGGGGCTGTTTTGGACCTCAGCCATCTCCAAGATCAGGGGAGCTTAGAGCCACCGCTCCTTCCCCTGCACTAAGCACAGTTCAGCTGGACCCAGACACTTGGCAGATGTGAAAACCAGAGAACTAAAATTCATATCTTCACGTATGGATACATCACGCCAGTGTTAATTTAATCTCGAATTCCTGAGGATTCCCCCCAAAAGGATCATGATTCTTAATTTTCAGCAATTAGGCCTAGTACAATTTCAGAAGGTATTTTAGCACTTTGGAAATATACTAAAATTGGACTCAACACACTTAAAATACATTACACATTGACAGAGGGGGTTAAAATTAAGGTAAACTGTATATATCTATATCTATATATCTATCTTATTGCCACAAAGCAGTACTCTTGATGAGTCCAGTAACCTGGCTGAGTCTTCAGTAAATTACAGGTGTTTAAACAGGCCGTGCTGAAAGGCAGGCTGAGAGATAATTGGTGTTTTCAATTGCTCCAGGATCCTTGGTGCTGTTGCAACGCCTCTGTAACTTGTCTACAAGATCTGAGGCTGATGCTCTGCTTTGCAGGACTGGGTCACCCTAAGCCTGTCAGACAGGTTCTGTAACTGAGCTGAGGCTGGTGATTATATACCTCGATGGTAAGCTGAGGCTTGTTCAAAGGTTGCAGAGACAGCTCAAGATTAAGCGTTCGTATGTAGCCTCAGAGGGGCTGATTCTGGTCTGGTTTACACCAGCATAAATCAGGAGTCATCGAGGTGAGAGAGATCAGAAGGTGTCATATTTTACGTTCCAGCTCCTGTGTTCTTACTGTACAAGTCCCATGCAAATAAAATAAAATAATAAAACTGCTTTGCAATGCATATTCCAGCCACCTCCCCACCCCACAAATAAAAAGCATTTAAAAGGTCTTGCCTCCCCTAGCAACTGGGCTCCACCAAAGGAGTTTGTCCTTCTGCTCCCCGCAGCTGCCTGCCTGCCTGTCAGTCAACATATTCTGTAAATGGTCTCCCTTTTGGCACCCAGACTTTAGCCTTCTAACTAGCCAGAGATGTGACATGTCTGTCAGGAGAGAACATGTCCCTTTCCTTCCAACTCCCTCCCCCGTCCCCACTTTTTTTTTAATCTGTGCCTCATGCGTCTAATTTCGTCTTTCAAAGCCTCTCCCAAAAGCCGAGCTGAAGCATGACAAGACTGAGGGACCTGATCCAAAACCCAATGAAGTCAATGGAAAGACTCTTATTGACTTCAGTGGGCTTTGGGTCAGCTCCTAAATGCCTAAAACATGCTAGTGTAGCAGTCCAAGGCAGTGAACTGTACAAGCAGAAGAGAAGCAGGGGGAGGCTGAAGAGTGAAGAGAAGTTTTAAGTGAAAGGAACCTGACTCTTGGGCTGCCTCTCCTGGCTGTTTAACGAGAACATTAATACCCCCCCCCCTTTTTTTTTTTGAACCAAGGGCTGGGTGCAACAAAATGAAAGGCTCTGCCTGAATTCCCAGTTGGGTTTTGTATACAGCAATGCAGATGATTCACTGTCTGGTTTTCACTTTGTTCCACTCCTTTAGCAGCCAGCAATGTCTAACAGTTGTAAAGTCTGACTCTCTTTTTGGTCCGCCTGGACCTTTTGCTCTTCGCTCAAGTTATTTTCTGAGCACTGCCACAGGCTCCAGGGAATTTGGCCTACATTTTTGTTTTGTTTATTTAAGTTCATTAGATTGACAAAGTTTGAAATGTTTCAGAGTAGCAGCCGTGTTAGTCTGTATCCGCTAAAAGAACAGGAATGTTTGAAAAAAAAAAAAGTTTGAAATGTACCTGTTTGGTTTAAAGCATAAATGGCCAAAAGAGAGGATTTTCGTTTGTTTGTTGGTTTGTGTTCAGGTCAGTTCTCAGCTCCGGTGATATTAGGGGTTAAAAACAAACAAACAAACAAACAACAGACATCCCTTTTTGTGGGTGCAATTTTTCATTCACCCTGAGTTATGCCTGAAATTTTACCCCTGCAGTGAATGCAAGCAGAAGCACAAATCAATAATGGACACAACATTAGTCCCACAAAAACGGAGACCTGGTTTGAATATAAAGCCCCAAGAAATCGGATTTGTTTGTACATTGTGCAGTCCAAGCCTATGCCTGTGAGGAAGCACACAGCTTGAGCCGGTACCTAGGGCATTGAACTGTGCTGGGGATTGGGAGACCTGATTTCAGTTCCCAGCATTGCCACTGACCTGCTGTGTGGCCTTTGCCTTTCTCCTTGTGATTGTATTGTCTATCTAGATTGTAAGCTCTATATGGCAGAGACCATCTCTCATCATGTGTTTGTACGGCACATAGGACAAAGGTGCCCTGATCTTGTCTGGGGTGCACAGATGCTACTGTAATATAAACAATAATCTGGTTTTGCATATTTTCATGTTATATACATGTAGTAGCATGTACTTTCTTCCATATACTTTTTCTTTAAGCTGTTACAGCTATGAAAAATCTTCAGTTAACAGATGATGATGTAAAAGTGCTAGGACCTCTTCCTGCTCCCACTGAAGGCAAAGCTCCCACTGACTTTAATGGGGCAGGATTGGTGTTTATGAAAACAAGGAACGGATGACACTGATTGGAACAAAGAATAATGTGAGCTAGTTCTGCACTTGTTTCTTCTGCACAGATCTTCCAATGCCTGTTCATCTTTATCATTTTCTTTTCTGGGTCTGGGCCATTCCTAAGTAAAGGAGGACAATACGGCTGACTTGTATAATGGTCACTGAACTAATCAGGGTGGTCAAAAAACTGAAACTGATTTTCATAAACAAATTATAATTATTTTTTTATTTTTGAATTGGAAAAAAAAATGTTTCATTTTTACTTCCTTGGTTTTGATGGGGTTTTCCCCCATCCACTTTCTCTCACTTTCTTCCTTTTTTCCCAAAGAAAAGGAGGGAGGAGGAGGGGAATTTTCCTTGCAAAAATTCTCCTAATCTCAGCCCCTGTTTCTTTCAGACCCTTGGCAGTCAATGGCCTCAGATATTTTTTACCTTCTGTAATTTCTTTGTGGACAACCTTATTTTTATTTCATACTTGGCTAATGTAAATGCCTCCCAGTTTCAGAGGAAGAAAGGTATTTTTTCTCCTGATATCAGAGTGTTTGTATGTGCCATCAGACTGAGGTCCCTTCTGCATTAACCCTGGGCAGAGGTCTGTGCTCCCAGGTTTGTAGCACTGTCTCTGGGAATTCCTTAAGCATTGTCTGGGAATTGTTTTATGATATTTATTTAGCTTAATCTCATTTCATATAGGGACTTGTTTTGAGACAACAAAACTAAATCTTGTGTTTGTTTAATGGACCAGGGACTGAACCCACAAACTCCAGAGCTAAAGGACTAAGTCCCTTAGCTGTCATGGGGTTATATCCTCTGTGCATCAGGCACAGAGGGGAACTTGTAACACACACTGAACAGTGGCTTGCACCTGCATTTTTTCACCCACAAAATAAATTGTGTGAATCAACATATGTGCACCTCTAACCTGATTTCTGCTTTCAATTGAATTGAGACCTAAAAAATGCAAACACAGGCAGCCCTGAGGGTGCTCTAAGTTTTGCCAGGGGCCAAAGATGCCACTGGCTGCCCACAAGACTACAGCAGAAAGGTTGCTTAGATCTACTTTCTCTCTAGGTCCTTTACGAAGCACAGCATAGTCTGGCCTGACGTTCTGGTCCTCACCATTTGCATGAATCATCTAATTGTCACAGCTCACAGCTCATGCATGAAGCAGGTTAACAAGAAAGTTCTTCGAGTTCTGTGCGAACCGGAATTGAGAGGGTTCCCACAGCACTAGTCAGAACTAGGTTGAGACCACTAAAATCGTTTCACTTCCTCTGAAGATGAAAAGTGTTAAGCAATCTTTGGTATCTACTCATTTATTTTTTTCTTTATGAATTGAAATCAAGATTTGACTCTGTCTTGAAAGGTGAAAGACCATTGCCCTAACTCACTACAGTCTCACCCTTTTAATACTAGAATTTTACTACAGTCATTTATCTAGTTCAAAAGGGGTTGTAACAAGCTACCATTTGGATTGGGTAGCTGCCTGCACAAGGCAGTGGAAAATCAGCCCTCCTGTCTTGATTTCATAGCTGACCACTGGTATAGCTTTCTACCTGCATTGATGAATGTTTTCAACCGGATAGCAAGCTGCCAGACTGACAGGTGGGATACATGTATTTATTATCTCCAGAGTTTCTTACCATCCCGGCACTGTAAGGAATATTTTCACTTCGAGAGCTATCTTCTCCTACCACAACTGTGAGTCAATCCAGACAAATTCATCCCTGCTGTGACTCCATTGGTTTCAGTGGCATCAGACCAAGGATGGATTTGGTTCTTCGTGTTTTGTGACTTGAGTAAAATCTTTGTGAGCTGGTTAGTTTCCAATTTAACGCATATCTACATTTATTTAAGTCAAACATAGTAGCTTGAACACTGAGGTGCACTGAAATTGACCCACACTTCCTGCTTCTTTGAAAAACACTATCAGATATTGGCTACTTATTAAAATGTTGTGTCAGGCTCTGCTTTTCGAAGTGGCTCATGTAAGTCCATTTTCAGTCCACGGACACACTGGACCTATAATTGAATTACTAGCACCAGAGACAGCAGCAGGAATAGGACCCACTCAGTTCTTAAGCTATTTAAATGCTGCACTATTTAATCTAAAGGTCTCTTCTGGTCTTAAAATTTATGAATCTATGAACGGTTCCTTGCATCTCCTTTGGAAGTAGGAATCCGTAAGCTCACACTGAGCCCTTTACATCCGGAGATCACTTTCTAGCAGAGCAGGTATCGTGTCACAGACAAAGAAATACCTTTAAAAACTGGTCTTTTTAAAGATCAATGAAATAACAGACTTGGACAGAGCAGCCACAAACTCAACTCAGGTAAGGAGCTAAAAACTTTGTACTTGTCCCAAGCAGAAACTTTTCCTCGTCTTATTGACAAAATAACATCTACTCCTTTCCTGTCCCCTATGGGGACAAAAATACTGCATTTATGCATAACATTGTCAAATTTAAGTTAATAGATTAATAAATTTTAAGGACATTATCATGAGCTAGTCTAGGGCAGAAAACCACACCCAGTAATTTCTGCATCAAGCCCATAGCTTCAGTTGGAGCTAAAGCATCTCCTTTTGAAAGATGTCCAATCCTGAATTATAGACTGCAAGTGATGGAGAATCTATCATGTCGCTAGGTAAGTTGTTTCAATAGTTAATTACCCTCACTGTTAATTTGAGTATTATTTCTCATTTGAATTTGTCTAGCTTCAGTATTGTTATGATTACACTTCTATTATTCTTTTGGGCCCAGCTTGTCAAAAATGCATGACCACAAATGTGCATGACCTACTACCTCAATTGCACGTGCATATGCAATAATTGTGCATACATAAAAACAAATATAGTGTCTTCCGAAAAAGTCTGGTTCCCTGTTAACGCTCTGGGAATGACCAAAGCTGCATTTGTAAGCTTAATGCTCCAGAAAGCAAAATTATTAACACTTGAAAACATGCAATTGTGCTGAAAAATTATTGTTGTCTCTTTGAAAAGTGTTGGGATAACGACAGAATAAGGTCTATAGTCTGCCCCCTTCCCTCGCAGTGAATGGCTAAATAAATATAAAAAAATAAAATCAAAAGTTGTAAAGATGTATCGATACCGAAACACTGTACGACAAGGCAGATAAGTGCAAATCTTACTGAGATTTAATACTGGATCTGGAGTTAGTCAGAGGGAGGCATGAGTTGCTAAAGAGAGCAGCCCCCACTCCAGCTTACTAATTAATCAGGCACAAAAAGCTCATCAAGGAACAACCCAATGAGGAGAGCCAGAGTGAGACAAGGTTATCCTGAAGGTTAAAGACACAGGGCTTTTAAAAATTAAATAAGAGAAAAGCCCACACCGTCCTACATAGATATAACATTAAAGGGCTGACTCAGACTAACAGAAGGCAGGAAATTCAAGACTGATGGCTGATGCGCTGTCCTTAAATCATCCTGGTGTGCAAAAATAAACTATAATGGCTGCTGTTAAGCATTGTCAGTTTTACCTTTCAATTTTCTGCCCATTGTTGATAAGGGGTTGGAGCTGTAATGGTATTTAAACTTCTTGTATTTTTATTTTCCTTCATGACTGTTGCCTTATATTATGACACTAGATGCCAGCTTTTCAAAAGATCTCACCTCTTATTTAGGCACCAGAATAAGTGGTCTGATTTTCAAAAGTGCTCAGCATGTTGAATGCACATTGGGCGCTGTGAGCTCTTTTGGAGCACAGAGGCAGAAAGGGTTACAATGGGAGTGTCTGGGTCCTAAGTACTTTTGGCAATCTGGCTATTGGAAAATGTGGCCCCACATATACAAATGACGTAGTTTTGTGAAATGCCAGTTATTTACTTGCAAAATAATCTCTTGGGTAAAAAAAAAAAAGGCATGTAAATTGGCAGAATGTTTTTAGGCATCTAACTGGGCTAAAATTATTGTGGATAACGTTTGTTATTTTGTCTCCGACAAGATGATACCATTTCAATCTAATACAACAGCTACATTGTCATTAGCTGTCTAGAGTGGATGTGCATCACTTCCCTCTGCTGGTTGGAATTAGAACTACACAACTGTATGCCATAGGGCCTATACAACTAACAGTTAATGGTGATTCTCCTTTAGTTCAAATAGAATCATAGAATCATAGAATATCAGGGTTGGAAGGGACCCCTGAAGGTCATCTAGTCCAACCCCCTGCTCGAAGCAGGACCAAATCCCAGTTAAATCATCCCAGCCAGGGCTTTGTCAAGCCTGACCTTAAAAACCTCTAAGGAAGGAGATTCTACCACCTCCCTAGGTAACGCATTCCAGTATTTCACCACCCTCTTAGTGAAAAAGTTTTTCCTAATATCCAATCTAAACCTCCCCCACTGCAACTTGAGACTCCTCGTTCTGTCATCTGCTACCATTGAGAACAGTCTAGAGCCATCCTCTTTGGAACCCCCTTTCAGGTAGTTGAAAGCAGCTATCAAATCCCCCCTCATTCTTCTCTTCTGCAGGCTAAACAATCCCAGCTCCCTCAGCCTCTCCTCATAACTTATGTGTTCTAGACCCCTAATCATTTTTGTTGCCCTTCGCTGGACTCTCTCCAATTTATCCACATAGTGTGGGGCCCAAAACTGCACACAGTACTCCAGATGAGGCCTCACCAATGTCGAATAGAGGGGAACGATCACGTCCCTCGATCTGCTTGCTATGCCCCTACTTATACATCCCAAAATGCCATTGGCCTTCTTGGCAACAAGGGCACACTGCTGACTCATATCCAGCTTCTCGTCCATTGTCACCCCTAGGTCCTTTTCCGCAGAACTGCTGCCTAGCCATTCGGTCCCTAGTCTGTAGCGGTGCATTGGATTCTTCCATCCTAAGTGCAGGACCCTGCACTTATCCTTATTGAACCTCATCAGATTTCTTTTGGCCCAATCCTCCAATTTGTCTAGGTCCTTCTGTATCCTATCCCTCCCCTCCAGCGTATCTACCACTCCTCCCAGTTTAGTATCATGCGCAAATTTGCTGAGAGTGCAATCCACACCATCCTCCAGATCATTTATGAAGATATTGAACAAAACCGGCCCCAGGACCGACCCTTGGGGCACTCCACTTGATACCGGCTGCCAACTAGACATGGAGCCATTGATCACTACCTGTTGAGCCCGACAATCTAGCCAGCTTTCTACCCACCTTATAGTGCATTCATCCAGCCCATACTTCCTTAACTTGCTGACAAGAATACTGTGGGAGACCGTGTCAAAAGCTTTGCTAAAGTCAAGAAACAATACATCCACTGCTTTCCCTTCATCCACAGAACCAGTAATCTCATCATAAAAGGCAATTAGATTAGTCAGGCATGACCTTCCCTTGGTGAATCCATGCTGGCTGTTCCTGATCACTTTCCTCTCATGCAAGTGCTTCAGGATTGATTCTTTGAGGACCTGCTCCATGATTTTTCCAGGGACTGAGGTGAGGCTGACTGGCCTGTAGTTCCCTGGATCCTCCTTCTTCCCTTTTTTAAAGATTGGCACTACATTAGCCTTTTTCCAGTCATCCGGGACTTCCCCCGTTCGCCACGAGTTTTCAAAGATAATGGCCAATGGCTCTGCAATCACAGCCGCCAATTCCTTCAGCACTCTCGGATGCAACTCGTCCGGCCCCATGGACTTGTGCACGTCCAGCTTTTCTAAATAGTCCCTAACCACCTCTATCTCCACAGAGGGCTGGCCATCTCTTCCCCATTTTGTGATGCCCAGCGCAGCAGTCTGGGAGCTGACCTTGTTAGTGAAAACAGAGGCAAAAAAAGCATTGAGTACATTAGCTTTTTCCACATCCTCTGTCACTAGTTTGCCTCCCTCATTCAGTAAGGGGCCCACACTTTCCTTGGCTTTCTTCTTGTTGCCAACATACCTGAAGAAACCCTTCTTGTTACTCTTGACATCTCTTGCTAGCTGCAGCTCCAGCTGCGATTTGGCCCTCCTGATATCATTCCTACATGCCCGAGCAATATTTTTATACTCTTCCCTGGTCATATGTCCAACCTTCCACTTCTTGTAAGCTTCTTTTTTAATACTTTGGAAGCATGTGGATCTGAGGTCTGTCCTCACTGCTGTTGTGAAATTCTGTGTGGCCATGGGTGATAAGCATGAAAAACTAGGTGGAGGTGGATTTGTTAGAGTATGTTTCTGTATATATCCACATTACTAAAAGAACATCTAGACTGAATGGCTGGCCTGGATCAGCTGACTTATTCGCTCATGGGGCTTGGGCTGTGAGACTAAAGATTGCAGTGTAGACGTTTGGGCTTGGGCTGAAGCCCTGGGCTCAGAGACCCCACGAGGGGGAGGGGTCTCAGAGCCTAAGCTTCAGCCTGAGCCCATACATCTACACTGCAATTTTTAGCCCCAGAGCCCTAGCCCTGCATGCCTGAGTCAATTGATCTGGGCTCTGAGACTCGGTGCCGTGGGCTTTTACTGCAGTGTAGACGGACCCTAAGTAGCAATTGTTTTTAAAAGCATGCATTTCCATGTCATCCATGAGCATTCTCCTGCAATGAATATACAAAGATACTGTACGATGCACAGCTCTTTAAGAATGAGAAGCCTGGGGACATTCAAGGATTTAGCTGGTGGTGTTGGAATAAGAGCATTTTGTATCTGAGTTACCTGTTGATAACATGCCCTTTATCAAGCCCACTCAGAAGTCCAGAGGCCCGGGCCACTTCCAGCTTTTGAGGCCCCTCGCCACAGTAAAAATAAAAAATGACGACACATGAAAACAAAATAAAGCACTAAAATAAGGCACTAAAATGTAACAGTTCTCTACCTTTCAACATGCACTTGATGCAGCACCAGCCACTAGTAGTGGTTTGTTTATGTAATCAGATGATCTGAGAGGACATGTTCATCACCGTCTAATCTTGTGCCATCAGAACCAATATATTTTAATTAATATTTATGAACATTTTAAACTCTTTAATATGGCAAAATCTATATCCGTTAACAAAAAAATTCTGTCTTTTACCAAATCACATCTCTTATTTGCTTAATTTGCAGCTCTAAGCTGAGAGAGTGTGTCACATTTTGGTCCGATAGGGATGTGCATAAAAACAAGTTGTGAAACTTATCAAATGCCAAAAGATTAACAAGTGTCTAAATTTGAGGCCCCCTTTGAGCTTGAGGCCCAGGCCAAATAGCCTTTCTGCCCCCCCCCACCCCCCGACTGGCCCTGCCGTTTATTGTGAACTGGTAATAACCATGTGCATGTTATTTCTAAGCTATTAGTTCCAGTCTGACCCTGGCCAATAGTGATGCAAGACTGTTACCACCTAATGGCTATTTGAAATGAGCTGGTGGCCTCCAAGCAGGGCCGGCTCCAGGCACCAGTGAAGGAAGCAGGTGCCTGGGGCGGCCCATAGAAAGGGGCGGCACATCCAGGTCTTCGGCGGCAATTTGGCGGCAAGTCCTTCATTCCCTCCTTTCCATTTTGGCGGCACTTCAGCGGCGGCTCAATCAGTTTTGTTTTTGTTTTTTTTTTGCCGCTTGGGGCGGCAAAAAAGCTGGAGCCGGCCCTGCCCCCAAGCATCCCTAGTAGATTTGTCTTCACATCACCCATGACAGCTGGTTCCCTTGTGGGCAGCCTCAGCAGTGGGGCCAAGGACTGATCTACCCTGCCATTCCTAGAGTTGGTCCCTCCAGACCAGGGCTGAAGCCCATCGATGGGCAATGTAGGGAAACTAGTGATACAATTGCCTGTACTATAGCTGTGCTATCAATTTGAAACCTTTCATGAGCCAGAAATCTGCTCAGAATTAACAAGCAATAATATGTAATATGTGTAGTGACTTTCTTAAAGCAAGTCATTAACCTCCCCACCCCAAATCAGATTCTTTGTTTTAAAAAGGGTAATTTTTTTATGCCATAGACCACAAGGCAGGACAAGTTCCTTTGAACTCTTTGGGATACCGTATCATGTAACTGTGTACTTAGAGATATGTAATAAAACTGTTATGAATATCTGTCATCAGAAACCATTGTGCCCAGGCATGTCAGATGATTTTCAGTCAACAATAGCTCACCCATTTTATTTTTCAAAATACTCAAAGAGATTACACCGCATTAGAAGGAAGCATGTTCTTGTGGCTAAGGCATTAAAGTGAGACTCAGGAGACCTTGGTTTAATTCCTGGCTCTGCCACAGACTTTCTATGTGAACTCAGGCATGTCACTTAGCCTCTCTGTGCCTCAAAAGTGGGAATAATAACAGTGCTGTCTTTTGCCCATCCTTTGTCTGTCTTGTCAATTTAGATCAAAGGCTGCTCAGGACAAGCACTGTTTCTTATTATAGGTAGGCAATGCAGCTAGCACAATAGGATCCGGATCTCAGCGGAGTCTGCTAGGAGCTAATGTAATACAACTAATAATGATGATGATAGAATCATTGTCTGAGAAATGTCACTTTTTGCAGCCTAAACCTTTGGAGAGCTGCACCAACAGGTAAAGCAGCCACCTGTAACGTTTAAGTGTCTTAGGCTTTATTTGCTCGAAAACAGGTATCACTTTTAATCTCTGGAAAAAAGAGAAGCAGACCCCAGTTATGACATGTGCTCGAGTCGGAGTTGGAGCAGAGACTAGAAAGATGAAACCAAAGTATAAACAGAGAGAGAGGGGGCTGGTAACAAAGGGGGATAGAATCATATCTTGAGTAAGTAGCATGACCCTGAGGTAAAAGACAGCAGTCTCTATGAGAGAGCGGAAGTAACACATGGGAGACATACCAATGAATGGAGAGAGTTCAAAGATGTTCTTAGAGTGCTGAAATACTTGTGCTTTCACATTCTGAGGGTAAAGTACAGGGCCTTTACAGCCTTGAACTTTGATACTCACGCTACACTCCCTGGAAGGAGGCTGCTTTCCTCCCTGTTATTCCAGTCCTAACTTGAGGGTATGACTGTACTAGGGAGCTTACAGTAAACTCTGTAAACTCTCTAGTGTCACTGCTCTAAGCCAATGGGAGAGAGCTCAACCGTCGGCTTAATTACTCCAGCCCCTGCCAGCGGCGGTAGCTAGGGGGTGAGAGAAGCTTTCCCTCTGCTGTAACGCTGTCCACACCGCTGCATAAGTCAGCATAAGTTATGTCGCTCAGGGGGTGGCTAATTCACACCCCTGCACAACATAACTTATGTCGACTTAAGCTGAAGTATAGCCATAGCCTAAGCCTCTCTTGATCAGAAATTGGTCCCCATGCCAAGTTGTGGGGGGACTTCGTGTTGCAGAAGAGAGAACAAAGCCCATACGCTCCCTTCCATTTCT
Organism: Caretta caretta; assembly: GCF_965140235.1. Lineage (NCBI taxonomy): Eukaryota > Metazoa > Chordata > Testudines > Cheloniidae > Caretta > Caretta caretta. Next base: position 21,936,741 of record NC_134218.1, read on the forward strand.
GCTAATGGGGGGAGAGGAGGGAGCTAAGCCTGAGGCAACTGAGCCTGGAAGAGGAACAGCGCTGTTTCTAAAGAATGCCTGCTGCCCTCCTTAGATTCCAGTGGAAGCCCCTCCATGTGAAGAGCTCTTCATAGGAACCACAGAAAGTTTGGGCTTGGGGATATGGGGATGGAGCAGGCTCTGGGCAGGTGAACAACTGCATCCTATGGCATGCTCCTCCCCAGAGCCGGAGGCTATCTGAACAGCTAGCCAAGTGAAAGGCAATGGGCATATAAGGCTCTAGCCACAATACCAAAGTGTAATAGAGGTTGCTAATGTTGGTTATGGCCAAACAAGTTAGAACCACCTATGTCAGACCAAACCATTATAACCCAGTGGAAAAAATGTATTAGTCCTGGCTGGGCTAATAACTATGATTGCACATGTGCAGATGCTCTTCATTAGCATTGCCCACACACAGCTGCCTGAGTCACCCATGCAATCATGGTAATTTTATGTACAAAGTAGGTACAGAGTTGTTTACATAGGCCCAGACCCTGCCAACATTCTACCTGTGTTTAATTTTAGTCCCATTGAATTCTAGGGGACCACTCACATGCTGACCATTAGACATGTGAGTGCGTGTTTGCGGGATAGACACCATTTTTTGAAAGCACAGTCAAGCATCAAACTGTTTTGAAAGTCTGAGCCACAGCAAGCCCAGCCCAGCACTTTCTACAATACCCGTACAATACCAGCTCCCGGGCAACCCTACAATAACAAACCCATGGGCTCAGCCCAGAGCCCAGAAACCAAAAAATAAAATCTCAAAACAAAAAAGTGGTTAATTGCATTGAAGAACCGATCAGTTTCAGTTTTAAAACTTCAACAGATTATCTATAAAGAGGATGATGGTGATTCATTAAAAATAAGTTGACAATGGCCAGATTTCAAAGGTTTTAATCTATTATTTTAAATGATTTTGATCTATCATCTTTAAATCTATCATATTTTCCCTTGCCCAAAGATGGAATAAATCATACTACACTGGCTTTTCTGAACCTTCTGACACTCAGCCTATTGAATATAACAGGGCTTTCCCTCTGGAACTGTGGCAAACACTGAAAAGGAGGAATTAGTCTCTTTCTTTCTTCTTCTCACCAAATGATCTGGTTAATTGATTTTTTTTAAACTTGGCACTTACTTTCTGTCATTAACTCTCCACAAATAAGCCTGGCATTGTGTCATTTTGAAACCGCTTTTGCACGCTGAACTCCAGCCTTCGTGTATAAAGCATGTTAAAGGATCAGGGTGGGTGTATTGAGAAGTTGGGGTTATTCAGTGGGACAACATCTGTAAATCAACTGCGTGGAAGGGATAAGAAGCAGAATAAGTTGCATGGAGGAGATAGGGGAGTGTGAGGAAAGGAAGAGGAAATGCACAGTAAGTGCTGCTTATTAATAGTCTCTTGTGCAGAAACATTCCCTGTGGGGAAAAAGGCAGAGTAAATACAGTTTCTGAAATGGAAATAAAATACAGTTTAATACAGAGGAGTAAAAGCACAGGGAAGAAGATTCTCTTTTAAATGCATTGATTTGGCTTATTAGCCATAGAAGCTAAGCAGTGTCTTTCAAACTGCACAATTAGAAACTCCTGCATTTTCGCAGCAGGGTATAAAAATATTTCCCTGCCTCCCACCTACACAAACCACTAGTGATTTTCAGACAAAAGATATTAAGATATGTTGCTCTCAACAGGAGTATATAATTCTTGAACTATAATATTGCAACTGAGCTCCATCGAGTGTATGTATATACCACTCCCCTCTACTGGATGGAATCAGAGTTGGTCATCTGCAGGTCACAGGCCCCTAATAGCTAATGGAGATGGTCCATTCGTCTAAATGGTGAGTCCGGGGCTTTTGGAAAAGGAGGGTCTGAGTTCTACCTGCACTGTCGCTGTGAAGTTCTGAGTGACCCTGGTACGAGTAGACTAGTGACACCTGCGAAGTTCATATGTAGCCAACCGTGTGTAAGAGCATTACAATGAATTCTGAAGTCAGCTGATCAACATTTCTTTAAGCAAACTAGCAGTGGTGGGATCAAAGAAAGTGAAGGTGCTAGCCAGCTGCTGATAGCGATGTGAGGGGAAGTGTTCACGGTAGGAATGGCTCTGTCTCGTTATTGGCCATTCGGAGCTTTGAAACTTCGCAATCAGTTATATGAAATTATGGCTGAGCAGAAGTGAGGATCTGAATAGGGATGGGACTCATATTCTGATAATCATCTTCAGGCAGCTACATGAACACCAGATGACCACACCCTGCTGTCAGCGGGTAGCTAGGAGTATTGATACCAATGTGTCATGTAAGAGCATCCAGAAGGACACCACTGGATCTTGACAGGCTCTTGCAGACTGCAAGAAGATGGACCAGCACAGCCAGCATTATGGGTGGGAGGCAGAGTGCCTGTTGTGTGTGTCTGGAAAAGGTACAACATTCAGAGTACTAGTTTCTAGCTTAGCCTCCTGGCTGACTGCTGCCCATTCCCTTCCCTCTCCATGTTTGAATTATATTGGTTGTTAAGAATTCTTGGTGCTCTGGATAAATGATCTCTGGTGCACTTGGATTTGGAGCATTCTAGCTTGCAGCCCAGTTGAATGATAGAAGTGGACAGGGACATCAGGACATCTGGGCCCTGCATTTTACATTAAAATAGGTAAGAGGGTACTGAAGACTCCTGATCTGTAGTTGTCACCCTTGGCCTCAAGATGGATGGGATCTCCCCTGGGGGGTTAGGTCTCAATCCTTTGCTCATCCAGGGTAAAACCTTCCCACATCTAATTCCAAGACTATGAGGAATGTATTCTGTGCTCTACCAGTGAGGGCAGGGGGGAGATCTGTGCACTAGAGATGAGATTTGCAGGCATGTTCTCAACTCAGATTCCCAATACTTCTTTTTTCTCAAGCAATAAAACTCAACAAGCAATTCACTTCTATGTAATTATAGGCTGCCAGACACTCAGTTATGAAGCACAAGGCTGAGGGCACCAGTGACTCTAAGCAGCTGAGAAGTGCAGTAATCTTCTTGCTATGTTCTGCTTGCTCTACTTATTACCATTTTGAAATGGAGTTTGTCCATACAACTCAGCCATTTATTGGGCATTAGGTGCATGGCTGTGACATCACTGCCAGCCACTGAGAATCCACATCCCATTTGTTAGAACTCTGAATTCATTTGTAGTTGAATTTCTTCTATGTTACAAATCTTGGTATCTGGAAAAATTAACGTTGCATTTCCTTCCAAAAATGCATTAGCAATATACAGTGCAGCCACAAGAGACTTGCTGTGTCTGAACTGGAAACTGACCTATGGGACCTGGGAATGTGTTTAAAACAAGACCAGCCTTGAACTTGAGTAGCCCAGGTATTACAGTGAGAAGGAGTGGCCCTTCTAGGACATGGTGTGTAATGCTTCATGATCTAAGTCTGTCCAGTGATATGCTGAAGGAAAACAGCAACAATCCACTATATTTCAAGACAACATTTTAGGGGGCAAGGATAAATGATATAGGGCACACTCTCCAGCACAGACTCTGATGTGATGCATCCAGTTAGCATGAGAGATACCCCCTAACTTGCAGGTATATAGATGGCTAACTGGGTGAGCAAATGCCACCTGAGCACACAAGACTGCCAGGGCAAATGTAAAGGATGTAGTTTCAGGACCTGTGAGAATTTGGCCCTATATGGACTGCTTTGAAAACTTAGCCTCTTAGAAATTTGTCTCACACAGCTCTACAAGTGACCTTATGGGAAGGTAAGCTAAGGTAGCCTAGAACCTCTGCTGGGGTTTGGCCTTAGGAGGATCAACACAATTCGGGCACCAGCCAACCTCTCTGCTGCCAGTATAGAGAGTGTGGCTGGGCAAAGAGGTCAAGGCTAGTGCTTTCTTATGTCCTGCTGAACCCTGGGTCTCCTACCAGCCCTTGGGCCCAATATTGTGTCCCCAGGCTCTCCCTAGATGGGGCAGCTGCACACCACCTGGAGTGCAGGCCTGTGTCTAAATGCTGCTTCTGTCCCATGATTCCCTCTCCTCATTATTACTGTTATTAAAGTGCAGACAAGGCAGCCAATGCTGGACAAATACCAAGGCAGTCCCTGCACTGGAGAGCTTACAACTGAGAAATCAGACACACAAAGACAAAAGGCACTGGGATACCCAGAGCAAGGAGTCACTTTGGATTTTGATTAAGGCTGCGAGTCTGTCACGGAAGTCATGGATTCCGTGGCTTTCCAGGACCTCTGTGACTTCTGCAGTGGCTGGTGCGACCGGCTCCAGGGTCACCCAAGCAGTTTGGGCGGCCCCTGGGCCAGCACATTGGCTGCTGCTGGGATAGGATCAGGCCACAGCGCTCCCTCCCCGCCAGAGCAGCTGTGGCAGTCTTGGGCCATGTGCCTCTCCCTCTCCTCTCCCCTGAACACCAGCGGTGGTCCCAGGCCATGCGCTGCCGCCCCTCACCCTGAGTACCAGTGGTGGTCCTGGGGCGCCCGCTGCCCCAGAGCACTTGTGGTGCCCCTAAAGCCCCCCCTCCAGAGCTCCCAAGATTTAGTCAGGGGTATAGAATACAAGTCATGGACAGGTCACGGGCTGTGAATTTTTGTTTTCTGCCCATGATCTTTCCATGGTTTTTACTAAAAATACCCTTAATTTTGATCTATGTCATCTATACCTATAGATACATGTGTATATATTTTAAAACTAATTAAAACAGATTTAATCTGTTTATACTGAGATAGATTTAAAATGTATTTTATCACACCACATAATGCCAAATAAACTTCATATCGTGACATATGTTTAAAATCAATTGAAAACATACGACACACTGTATTGTATGTTGAAATATATATTTTCCCATGTGGGTACTAATGTTTCTAGCTGGTTTTGGATACACTAGTTTACTTGGCTACAGTTAGCATAGGATAGATTCAAGCTTCTAGCTAGACTGTTGTTCCTAGAAAATTGCATGTGTCATCTGCTATCTATAGCTATAAAGAGCAAGAGTCTTTCTCTCTTCACAGAATTCACACTGACCACCTTCTTCATAGAAAAAGGAGCGATCTTTGGAAATTATTGCAACAGTGCATATAATTGTAACCAGGGCTTAAATTCTCACCAAGTATTTCCTGGAGCCCTAGGGCTCGGGGTTTCATCCCCGCTGAGTGTGCCAGGGCTCGGGGCTTTAGACTTGCAGGAGGTGTTGAGCTCGGGGCTTCAGCCCCATAGGGCATGATGCTGGGGCTTCCGCAGGTTTGAAAATATTTACTTGAGCTCCACCCTGGATGGCTCCAGCTGAATTTAAGCCCTGATTGTAACTCTGTTTCCTGGGCACAATCAGCTGAAATGTGCTCACCTTCTGTACCATTCTATTGGTGACGTGGCTTCACTTGGATGGATTGAGGCAGAAAGGTGTTATCGAGGTACATGCATAATGCACCGCACCAGGACTAAAATGTCATGACTTTTGTTTCCTCTTTATCCTGAAGACATTTTATAGGAAAGGAATGGGAGAGTAAAGATGGACGTTTCTAATATGTACAAGGGGCAAGATGCACTGCTACTTTCCTCACTGAAGCTGCTTGTGCAAAGCACAATTTGGAGACACAGGACCCCACCAGCAGGCCTTACTCACCTACAGGCAAATCACCTGCCCAGCACCCGACTAAAGTAGCAGGGCCAAGTGCTGGCCAAGAGGGATGCCTGGTGGAGCCTCTTTAGACCAGCTGCATATGCAGGAGGGGAAAGTTTGGAGGATCTCTTGTGCCCCTCCCCCTAGACCGCTCATGCCTCTCCCCTAGTACTTTCCATGGAGGGGGCTCACTGAGGGCTTGTCTACACTTGGAAATTTACTAGAATAGCTATTCCAGAATAACTCCCTGGGTGGACATTCATATTCCAGAATAAGAGTGTCCACAAAGGCACTCATGCCAAATTAAGTATTCCAGAATAATAACTGGAACACTTATTTTGTTAAATGTCCAAGTGAGGATAAACCCTCAAAACCAGGCTTTATACTTGGCTCAGGGTGCTCATCTCTTGCATTGTTCCCCTGCATCCAGCTCATTATTGCACAGAACTTCACCACTCTACTGCCCAGGGGCCACAGTAGCTGTAGAGGAGAAGGCTGGATGTATCCCTTTGTCAGTGAGGCTGTCTGAGTAAGGCTGCAGGCTTGGGCTCTCTACTGGGGTGCCTGACTAAAGCACTGCAGTGTATAGTACCAGTCTCTCTGGGTGTTTTGCAAAAGGACTAGGGGTATAGCTAGAGTTCATGTCAGGGGGTCGCAGGGGAGGAAGCACAGAAATCTCTTTCAGAGAAAGAGAGCCACAACAAGGAGCCAAATTTAGTTCTAATGTAAGCAAATGTACCTTCATAGAAAGCCATGGAGCTAGTGTAGATCATGTCCAAACTGAATTTGGTCCTAGACATAGACTTTATTAACAGGTTTCAGAGTAACAGCCGTGTTAGTCTGTATTCGCAAAAAGAAAAGGAGGACTTGTGGCACCTTTTCTTTTTGCTATAGTGACAGGTCAAAATCCTGGACTGCACTTCCACCTGCTGATGTGGCTTGGATGTAGGGTAGTGCCCCCTCGTGAAGTACTAGTCACGTCATCCACTGCCTGGGCCAATTCTGAATGGTGCCTTGTTGGTCTTATGCCAAATTATGCAGATTCATTAGGGCAGTCAAAAGAATGACTTGAGAACAAAAAACCCACAGACCTCACGTTAGATATTGTTAGACTGTAAGCTTCTCGCAGCTAGAGATGGTGCATTTCTTTATGTTTCTACAGCATATAACACATTGCAAACACTATTGGAAATAACTAATTAAATAATAATTCCATCTCATTCAGGTCAGCTCGATAGTGTTGATGTATTCTTTAGTTCATGTAATACTTGGAGAAAATTTTGGGGTGTATTTAATATGCTCTATGCAGAAGAGCAAAAAGCAACAACTGCAGTTTCCTTCTGATTGTGCATGCCAAAGAAAATGCTTGTCTGTGTGTAAATATGAAGCCACAGGAGAAAAGCAGTATAGGGCTGGATTCCTATACCTCTGGAGGAAATTCGCTTCCCCAAAGGGATTAACTCTGGCTGTAGGATAGCAGGTTTCAATGTTTGATTCTTGTTTATGTCTGTTTTTTAACCCATATCTCAATAGGATTTAAGTCTTAGACTTGATGTCCATGATATGTTACTTACAGGATTACTATAAGATCACCTGATAAAACGTGACAGAAACTTGGCAAATTATCTGGCGCTTTTTCATTCTTGAGAGTTTAATTATTTTAATTTCAAAACAGGAAGCTTGGAAATAGTGTGGGGATGAAGGACTTAATCTTGCAATATTGAACTCAGTAGAAATTTTTGCCAGTGATTTTAACTGGTGCAGGAACTGGCCCTAAAAGGCATAAAAAGCCTTGTGCATGCATACACACTCATATTTCTATCCTCTATAAAATGGGTCCAATTCTGATCACAGTTACACCAGTGTAAATGCAGAATAACGCCATTGACTTGAGTGATTTTTACTGCTATAACAGAGTGTAGAAGTTTGCCCAGTATTGGAATAAAGCTGAGGGCTGTATAATTAGGGACATTAATGCCAGTAGAAAACCCTAATGTAGGCACACTGCACCATTGTAAAATGAGTCTTGTACAGGTCTGACTGACAGTGAATTCACATTGGTACAACCCGCATCTCAAACCAGTTCAGAACATCTACAGTAGGGATTTGCACTGGTGTAGCTACAGTAGACATAGCTTGAGATAGGCCTGGTCAACACCAGGAAATTAGGTCAGTATAACTACGTTGCTCAGGGGTGTGAAAAATCCACACCCCTGAGCAACACAGTTAAACCGACCTAACTCCTGGTGCAGACAGTGCTAGGTTGCTGGGAGAATTTTCCTGTCGACCTAGTTATTGCCTCTTGGGGAGGTGGATTACCTACCCTGATGGGAAAACCCCTCCTGTTGGCATAGGTAGTGTCTTTACTGAAGCACTGCAGCTGTCCAGCTGTAGCAGTGTTTCAAGTATACCCAAGCCCTTAGACACAGCTTGAGACTAGAGCTAATGGATCTTTACTGAGAATGTAGCTTATTTTATTGTGTGCATATTATTTGCAAACTTATCTTGAATGCATTTGGTATACCTAAATATTTGCCAAATCCTTTGCTCGAACAAAATTTAGCTTACAGATTGTTGCAAAACTGTGCACTCATGCCATTCCCTGTTTGCTATCCACTGTTTGTGGTGTGTGATTTTCCACTGTAGCCCTGGGGTGGCCAAGCTGAGCCTGAGAAGGAGCCAGAATTTACCAATGTACATTGCCAAAGAGCCACATTAATACGTCAGCAGCCCACGCATCAGCTCCCTCCTGCTCCCAGTGCCTCCCACCCATCGGCAGCCCCCCCGATCAGTGCCTCCCCCTCCCTCCCTGCACCTCCTGATCAGCTGTTTTGTGGCGTGCAGGAGGCTCTGGGGGTAGGGGGGAGGAGTGAGGGCATGGCAGGCTAAAGGGAGGGGGTGAGAAGGGGTGGAGTGGGGGTAGGGCCTGTGGCAGAGCCAGGGGTTGAGCAGTGAGCACCCCCCAGCACATTGGAAAGTTGGCGCTTGTAGCTCCAGCCACGGAGTTGGTGCCTTTACAAGGAGCCGCATATTAAATTCTGAAGAGCTGCATGTGGCTCCGGAACCACAAGTTGGCCACCCATTCTGTAGCAGATCAAGCCTTCACCGCCGCAGCGCCTCCTGCTGGTCAGTCCGGGAATTAGCTCAATTCCAGCCTCGGAGTGCCTCCTGCTGGCCAGTGTCTCTCCTGCCCCCAGCAGTACCCCCACACGCTGGGTGTCCCCTCCCAGGGGAAGCCCCCCACCCTCATTGCCCACCTTGCCTCAGTGGCTACTGCCAGTCGTCATCTAGTCCCCTTTCTCTAGGGCAGTCTGTAAAGGCCACTCATCACTGGCAAGGGGGTTGGACCTGCTGCCTTTGCCTATCCCCGGGTTGCACATCTTCAGCCCCAGTACCTGCTTAGGGCTTTAACAAGACCTCATCCTGGAGAGTTGCCAGGCTGGAGCTCCTCACCTCCTCTTGCCCTTCCTCAGAACTCCTCTGCTTCAGGTACCCTGTACTCCCAGGCAGCTAGGTCCTTCCCACTCCAAGGCTGGAGTGAGCCTGACCCAGCTCCTCCCTTAGCCCTTATATCAGGGCCAGCTGTGGCAGGATTGGCTGCTTCCCCAATCAGCCTACCTTTCCCCTCCAGGAGTGGGGTAACTGCCCCGCTACAGTCATATAGGTCACATGGCATTGTTTTTGCTTTCTGCTGTTACGTTCATGGCACACACAGAGAGGAGTTAGTTACAAACATGAAATACTCTTTCTGAAAGGTTGAAATAGAACACAACTTTATTTCTTAGAATCCAGAACCCTACCAGACAAGAACCCAAAACAGAGAGAGAGAGAAAGCAGACTGCTCCTGAAGGCATAGAGGCACCATTCACCTGACCTTGCTCTAGGCTAGCTCTTTGCAAAAGACTCAGATTACATGCTTCCCTAGACAGCCCCCTAGTCTGAAAGCAGGACTAGGAGACCTCTCACAAACTTAAAGTGATAGCTTGTAATTTTAACACAGTTTTCAGTACACCACACATGACAGGATGACTGAAACCTTTTAAACATGAGAATAATGATGAATGAATAGTGAATAAGGTACTTTCCTTTATGAGTTATTGAAGAAATAGCCATTTGTGCTAAAATTCATGAAGCTTTCAGGTTCTACACTAATTTTCACAGATACCCAGTTGTCTCACAAATACTCATGAACAATGAATAATAAGATCCCATGAAGTCCAGTGAATGGAGACTGTTACATTTATTTGTGGAAATAGTCAGTAATCCCTTTTTGCAACATGCAACCACCTCTTGCTGAAACTACTATATTCCTTCTGAATAAAATTCAAATGTCAGAAGCTAACGAATTGTAACATATACAAGGAGCTTCCCCTCTAATGTTACGTATGGTTAAAAACAGACTGAAATCCTTTTAGTTCTTCTTGAATCTGCAGAATAAAATCAGATCCTTCAATCCTGAGCATCAGCTAAAATGTGCAGCCTTTATTAATGGACTTTCAGAGAAGATGAATTAAAAGAAGAAACCAGACATAGAATTGTAAATGCTCATGTCTTGTGTTTGATTAGTAAATAAATGTTTGCTGTCAAGGAATTAAAGGAATATTGTTCAGATCCTGCGGTCTGCTGAGAAGAGGTGTACGGTCCTTTCTAACTGGGCTTGCAAATATGCTCCTCATACTGTAGGTTCAGATGGAGAAGAACACGTAATGGTGGGGATTGTAATGTGAGAAATATTTTCATAAACTAGGATGACTACAATTCATCTGAAGCACCATAATTGCCATGACATGTATCGAGTGACTCATATAACCTCAATCAACAGATTGTATCCAGAGTTAAAAACTATGTTCCATAACCTTGTGACCTTGCACAAACTCACATATATACATACTGTATCTCTCTCTCTCTCTCGCTATACTGTGTGTGTGTGTATCTATTTTTCTCTCTGTGTTGATATATATATAGCGAGAGAGCAAGAGAGGCATCCAAATCTATATTTAGGCACATAACTAAATACCCTGATTCTCAAAGGTGCTAAGCATCCAGAACTCCTATTGAGACCAGAAGGAGCTGTAAATGCTCAGCAACCAAGCAGCCCTCTATTATTTGGGTGCCTAAACATGGATTTATTGCTAAAATTTTCAAAAATGCGTAAGTGACTTGGGAGTATTAGACAACATTTTTGAGAGCACCAAGGTCATCTGTGATATGTCTTTTCTGCAATCTGAGGTGTGACTGCAGCTTGGATAGATATACCTGCGCTAGCTTCGCCCACACCCTCATTGCTAAAAATAGCAGCGTAGATGCGGCAGCGGGGGCTGGGTATGTACTTGTGTTGCTGAAGCCAGCCCTGCCACCTCTACACTGCTATTTTTAGCCATGCCAGGAACGAAAGTCCCACCGATTCAATGGGGATTTGTGGTCCTACATTACCTACGTGCTTTTGAAAATTCTACCTCATGCCTTTTTTGGTGGAGGCTTCAGCTTCATGCCAGTGTAAGACTACTGAATTCAGTGCACTGGCCAGTCAGGCTCAGATTGTTTAAGTGGGAATGCAGGCTGGCCCAGCTTTAACAAAATTATTTCCCAAATAAAAGCCACTGAATACACTGCTTTTTTGTAAGAAACAATATTATCGTTAGTAATTTTGAGATGCTGAAAAAAAATCCTATGCAGATTGAATTGTTCTTAGCTGGAAAATATAAACAGATTTGCTCCCCTTTCTGCATGAACTCTGACAAGCCACAGATGTATTGTATTGGAGAGGTACAAGTCTACTTACCATTATATTATAGAGCAACCAAGTTAGTCTGCTCTGGGGTGTTCTACTGGCAGCCTATGTCCTCATCTTAAACTAAGCTGATAATTGCTTGTCAAACTGATTGACATTTGTAGAACTGTCTTTTCCATGAAACATTACCACCCCCCCCCCAAAAAAAAAAAAAAAGAATAGACAATTTGGTTTTGTTCTGGGTTTGTTTTTTTTTCTCCTTTAAGAATTGTAACTTTTTCTGTCTAAAAGTAGTAATTACTTAATGAATAGCCCTCCATGTTTCCTTGTCAGTTGCTCGCAGTAATGAGCAATTCATTTTATCTGCTTTGTTAACAATAAAAAATTATTTAACTAATAATAAAGAAGATCTTATAGGACTCCAGTGGTAACATACATAGTGCCCCATAGAATGTATGATTTGGAAAAAAAGTGGGGGAGAAGTAAATTCTCCCTACAGAAATAAAACAGCATTTTTTAAGTTTCACTGGGCTGTGGGATTTTTTCCCCTCTTGTTACTTCTGCTGTATCTTCTTATCCTCAACCATTCTGAATAATTAAAGGATATTTAGGGGATCCAGTCCAGCCATTATTTTTTCCCCCTCTGTGAAGGATTTTTTGTTTGTTTGTTACCAGATCTGTAAACCTCCATTGAGCTTTTGGTATTGAGGTCAGGGCTTTTTACAAGCTAGAATTTTTATCATGAACCAGAGCCCAGAGTTAATTGTACACAAAGACGCATTGTTGTTTCCATTAGGATTTACAGTACCACTGCATTTTAATTATTTGGTAACATTTCACCCATTATATTGCTCACTCCTCCTCCTCTATCTTGCCAAGCAATGTTTCCTTCAGATGCAGAAGCTTCCAACAGAAGTGCAAAATATCCCCAGTAAATAAATTGTGAGCTAAATGTTGATCGAACATTATTTTTGTCCCTGGCTGAGGCTTGAAAAGCTGTGAGAAAAATCCACTGTAAAACAGAAACTGTAATCTTTTAAGTTGTTTCATATTTGTCTACATTCATTACTTTAAAGTTTAAAGCCCAACCCTAGGCAAGGACTATATAGGAGGTCTTTATCATTGCTGGGACAAAACATTCACTTCTCACTGATGAAGGCTCTGAAGAGCCATAAATTGTTCACAAATTCTTCCCATTTGATGTTAAAATGAACATGCTGAAACATTTCATCAATAGCACTGAAGCAAATGCTTCTGCAGAGTTTTCATGGTAGTAAAGCTAATAATTCACTTGCAGTCTCTACGTGTGAGTGGCTATACAGATGGAGCATTTGCACAGCTAAGCCCTGAGTTCCTTTTTAAAGGTAACAAGCACCAGTTTTAAAAGGAATCTAATAAACACGAGACTGTATCTACTAATTAGTACACTAAACTTGGCTCATAAGCTTCCTTCCAATCACTGAGTTGTGTTCTGTGTAATAGACAGAGCCTGAATTGGACTAAGCAGAGTTCATTTAAATGGCCCCAAATGTGTAATGGGAAAAAATGATGCATGCAATCAATAAAAATTCCTTTCTTCAGATGAATGATATAAATATTTGGCATGGGTTTATCACTTATTCTCTCGCCACTCAGTCCTGCGTGTTGTTTTATGTACCATAGATAGATTTTTAACCCAGCAAAGCTCCTTCGGGCTGGGCCAATCTACTTGAAATGAATTCAAACCCCAGCGGGGGATGACATCAGAGAACTGATGGAATTCCAAACAGAAATAAATCCAGTAAGCAGCCCCTGAGAGGTTTTGTGGGTGGGGGATGCTGCAGAATTTGGAAACACTCTGTGCAATTCCATGTTGTGTATATAATGAAGGCTGAGCCAAAAAAGGCTTGTTTATACCTAAGTGTGAGTCTCTGACACGGAAGAAATAAAAGGACTTTGTTAAAATATTTTATCAGGAGGGAAGATCCCCTGAATGCCTCCCATTCTTCCCCCTTTTCCTACTCTCCTTTACTTCCTGTTTCCATCCACAGAGACTCCATGTTGCAGTGATTTGTCCTCTGGCTAAGATGGTCTGAACATAAAGCCCTCTAGAGTCCATCTTTGTCTTTCACTCAGTAGGCCAGAATGCATTGTTTGGAACAGCGAGAGGTGTTTCTTCCTCTCTCCTCCACCAAGGGCAGAGGCCGATACTTCCAGCAACACTCCCAAGTCCTGTCAGCCAAAGAAGTGAGCAAAACTTGGTTTTCATTCAAGAGTCATTGCCTGTGGGGAAATTCTATTAAACTAGGAGGAGAAAACTCATCCCTGATGTAACCCCACTGCAGTCAATGGAGTTCACCAGGGATGCGTTTGGCTCATGGCGTCTCATTTACAGAGGGGGCATCCACGTGTCACCCTGGATATTCTGGTCCTTTCGTACCATTCCTGCCACATCTGTTCTCTCTAACCCCTTGTGAGTCTACACTGGCTTCCCCATGTTTCCTGTATGAATATTCCAGCTTCTCCTCCGGACTTTCAAAGTCCTTTGGAACCATGTGCCACCTACACCTCTGTGCTCATCCCACCCAAAACTTCTCAGCTGACCTCTTCCTTTGCTTTCTTTGTTCACTCATTTCCTGCCCTCTTTCATTCCTCCAACTATCCAGGAGACAGTACTGCAATTGAAGTATGCCAGCCTCCTTCCCTCAATACCGCCAAACAGCTTCTATAAACACATCAGTTCCATGCAGCGTTGTGGCTATAACAACCATATGTCATTCTGTGCTCATGGGCAGCAAGTTCTATGGGCCCGTGGTGCCTGGGCACCAGGAATATTCATGGCCCGGAGCCTGTCTCCCGCAACGTTTGAGGCCGGGCCTCTCCCTCGGCCCCACCTTCGGCCCCCGGGCGCTCCACCCCCCAGCGCGTCCCCCAGGCAATTTAAAATGGCCCAGGGCTCCCACCCACTACCGGCAGTGCAGCGGAGCTGAGCAACTTCCTGCCTGCTCGCTCCACATGGCTGCCGGCCCCTCCCTACAGCCCCTGGGTGGGGTGGGTCTGTGTCCTGTCCCAAGCGCCCCTACGGCCAATAGGAAGCTGCAGGGGTAGTGCCTGGGGGTAGCAGCACATGGAGGACCTCCAGCCCGCCCGGCCTAGGAACTCCAGGTAAGCACCGCACCCGCTCCCAGAGCCTGCACCCCTCACCCCCTCCTTCACCCCCACCCCTTGCCCCAGCTCAGAGCCTACACCTCAGACCGCCTCCCCCGACCCAAACTCCCTCCCAGAGCTTTAGGCAGGTGGGGGGGTGGAGTTTGGGGGGGCAGAGTTTTGGGGGGGGCAGGTTCTGGGTACCACCAAAATTTCTACAAATCTGCCACCCCTGTCTGTGCTTGTTCTGTTTTTAGTGCATCGTTATAAGGCATCCATGTGCTGCAGACAACAGATACAAGGGAATATATTCAGACTTGTGTGCCTATAGTTAGACAATAACATTTGAACATATTGACCACTATTACTATTTTTTTTTCTGAATCGTATTGCAACAGCATTACCCAGAGGCCTCAATCAGGGTCCCATTATGCCAAATGTTGCATAGACATATAGGGGGACAAAGTCTGTGCCCCATAGTGTTTGCTGTCTAAAATATAATTCACACACCCAGCCCTGGGAGCGGGGCCAAAAATCCTCTTCATCCAGTTCCATAAACACAGGTCTCTATCATCTGAGCAAAAGACAAGCTCCTTTAACTAGTTGTATGTTATTTGTGAGCTAGCCAGTGGAGAGTGACATCACACATGCACACCTACAAAGCCCATGGACCACATCCTCAGCTGACAATAAAACCAATGTAGTTCCATAGACTTCCATGGGGTGATACCAATTTACACCAGTTGAGAATCTGGTCCTATATATTACATGCAATGGATCAGGACTTATTTCGACTATAAGCTCTTTGAGGCACCTTTGTACACTGTTGCATATTTCTTCTGTTCAATGTTAATGATAAACAGAAAAAAGAAAAGGAGTACTTGTGGCACCTTAGAGACTAACCAATTTATTTGAGCATAAGCTTTCGTGAGCTACAGCTCACTTCATCGGATGCATACTGTGGAAAGTGTAGAAGATCTTTTTATACACAGAAAGCATGAAAAAATACCTCCCCCCACCCCACTCTCCTGCTGGTAATAGCTTATCTAAAGTGATCACTCTCCTTACAATGTGTATGATAATCAAGGTGGGCCATTTCCAGCACAAATCCAGGGTTTAACAAGAACGTTGGGGGGGCGGGGAGAGGGGGTAGGAAAAAACAAGGGGAAATAGGTTACCTTGCATAATGACTTAGCCACTCCCAGTCTCTATTCAAGCCTAAGTTAATTGTATCCAATTTGCAAATGAATTCCAATTCAACAGTCGCTCGCTGGAGTCTGGTTTTGAAGTTTTTTTGTTGTAATATCGCAGCTTTCATGTCTGTAATCGCGTGACCAGAGAGTGAAGTGTTCTCCGACTGGTTTATGAATGTTATTATTCTTGACATCTGATTTGTGTCCATTTATTCTTTTACGTAGAGACTGTCCAGTTTGACCAATGTACATGGCAGAGGGGCATTGCTGGCACATGATGGCATATATCACATTGGTGGATGTGCAGGTGAACGAGCCTCTGATAGTGTGGCTGATGTTATTATGCCCTGTGATGATGTCCCCTGAATAGATATGTGGGCACAGTTGGCAACGGGCTTTGTTGCAAGGATAGGTCCCTGGGTTAGTGGTTCTGTTGTGTGGTATGTGGTTGCTGGTGAGTATTTGCTTAGTCATTATGCAAGGTAACCTATTTCCCCTTGTCCCCCCCCCCCCCCACGTTCTTGTTAAACCCTGGATTGTGCTGGAAATGGCCCATCTTGATTATCATACACATTGTAAGGAGAGTGATCACTTTAGATAAGCTATTACCAGCAGGAGAGTGGGGTCGGGGGAGGTATTTTTTCATGCTTTGTGTGTATAAAAAGATCTTCTACACTTTCCACAGTATGCAACCGATGAAGTGAGCTGTAGCTCACGAGAGCTTATGCTCAAATAAATTGGTTAGTCTCTAAGGTGCCACAAGTCCTCCTTTTCTTTTTTTGCAAATACAGACTAACACGGCTGTTACTCTGAAATGATAAACAGGTGATTATGGAAACTGGTTGCAAATGCCCAGCAGAGAATTCCCCTGTCAGAGCAGAACTCCCTGCTGGTGCAAGTGTGCCAGCTTTGGACAGTGCACCAGCTGCCCCTCCTCCCTCCAATCCTCCTTCTTGGCATAGCAGGTTGTGGGGAGTGGGTGTTCTACTCCACTGCATTCTGCCTGTTCTCCACTGTTGTGCGGTCCATTGAGGTCTCTACATCAGTAAGGCAAATTTAGGATTGTCCAGCAGCAGCTCTAAGTTGCACTGGGACTAAGGTTAGGACTGCCCCTGGGAAACCAGGGAGCCAGAAGCAGCTCTCTGACACCCTCTCATGGCGTACAAAACAGAGGTCTGGTTCAGGTGAGAATCTGGCCCAACATGACTTTGATATGTTTTCATTCTAGTTCCTGAAGGTTGATTGGCCACATCACAAGACCATCATGCTAATGTGAATGACTTGGAGGTCCATTTCAGGTAAGGGTCAAGGAGCAGGAGTGGGTTGCATTGACAGAGCTCTATGGGAGTGCAGGACTAGAACACCAAAAGTAATATGGGTTAGATATATGGACAGAGAAATGAGCGGAGAGGTCGTCTACACAGCACCTGCTTGCAAGAAGTCTGACTCTAGCTTTGATGAGTGCAAAAATGAAAATAAAATTAAAGTGAAAGAAAAAGAGGACTGTCTGTAAATGTATGTATCACTAACTGAAAACACATTCAGCTCGCAATGCAGAGATTGTGAATTAATCTGCCTGATTCTACCCTGTTCTCTCTCAGTGCTGTTCAATTTGCTTTTAGTGATTAATGTTTACAGTGATCAGTTTCAGTGAACCAAACCCCTGTGTATCCTGTTTGTGTTGTATGTTGGAATCAAGTAGGAACATAATAATTAGAGCCAACAGTCTTGGGGAACTACAGGTCTACCTATTGAGAAAATGATGCCTAAAGCAAGCCAAAGAAATCTGGCAAAGCATTTCAATATCCCTGGGTCTGTATGCTCACAAACCCCCATAACAAATGGAAAATATCGAGTGATTGGCTGACATATCTGAAACCCAATTGCAAGTGGAAAAGCCAAAAGCCAGCTGTATGGCAGGTGCTACTATGCTGGCTGCAACAGGCACGTGCTCCTTCTTTGCAGCTGACTGGTCCACTGCCACTCCAGAAAGCCAACTATCTTGCAATAACAGTGGGGAAACTAAATTTTACAGTGATCAAAGCTTGGCTTAGCTGCTGGAATTACAGAAACAATATTGTTTTTAAAAGAATTCATGGGGAGAAGATAGATGCTGATCTCAGTGCATCCTAGGCCTGGAAGACTGAGATTTCCTCTTATTTTAGGGGATGGAGATAATGAAAACAGTGAGGATTGCAATCAGATTGGCTGTTTTTGGCATGTAACCAGAAATGGGACAGTGCCTTTTAAAGATCTTTCTGTGCCTGGAGGAAAGCTAATATGAAAGGATGGGTCACAGTTCTGTTCTGCGGCAGCTTGCCTGGAAGTGATGAGAAGTACTTTTGTTACAAGAATGATTAGACTGAGATTTTCACAATGGGATGACTAAGGCTAGACTTCTGTATTCAGATTCATGCAGCTAAATTAGTGCATTGATTCTCAGAGGTGTTGAGCATCCAGCAGCTTCCACAGATGTCCAGGGAGCCGAGTGCAGCTCAGTTGTTTTGAAAATCAGGCTTCTTATTTTTCTGCCTAGGTATGGATTTGGGAGCAGAACTTCAGGCACCCAATTTTGAAAATCTTGGCCTTGATGTTTTTGAGGGGTTGGCAGCCTGCTTGAGGCACATAGAAGCAACAGAAATGTACTGAGTCGGGTACCTTGCTTAGAAAACAAAACAGAGACTTTGGTCATTATTGATGTCCCTTTAAGATGGTCAAATTGGTTAGATGCAACATGTTCCCTTGCAGCATGAGCACTGTCTTTCTTCCCACAATTGTAGTAAGCTTGGCAGGACCCTGACACCACGGCACCACACCAGCTTTTGAAAAATCTTGCCTTCAGTCCTTGAAAAGCAAAATCATTGAGGAGACAAATGACAGATGGTCATTGGCCATTGCTTGGTGTGTTAATATACTGGATGCAATCCACATTATTGACACTACCTGAGTGTTAGGTGCGCATTGTTGAATATTTCCATAAATGTAACTTTGTGGATGAAGCAGTGGGTGGAAACAATTTTGAAAGTAGGATAATGACAAAATTCTTCCACTACCAAGGGATGTCACATCAAGAGTTTGCAATTCTGGGACACATTCAGATCAGTGGAAGCTCATCGATTTATCCATTAGAGCTGACTGAAATTGTTCAAAATTCTGATATTTTACATCAATTTTTGATTATTAAAAAGGAAAAAAAATTACAAAATTGTGGGGATTTCACCTCCAATTCTTCAACCAGCTTGATTAGCTATTATGGTCTGGATTTTAAAAAAATAATTTTAGGCATGTAACTGTGCATTGCGTGCACAATTTGTGCATGTGTGCAATTATCAGAAATTCTTGGCTTCCAACTTTTTTTAACAAGCAAAGTACAATACAATTTTGATTAGATCAATTTGATAATCCACAAAAAAAAAGTTTGCTTTCTGAGCTGTAATATCAAACGTTAAAAATATGGTACCTGCTTAATACTTTAAACTTAAAAATATTATTTGCTGACTTTATATGTATATATGTTTGTTCTCTTTTAAGCTGTTCTGCCAGGTTTTTGCTGTATATCCTAATTGTTACAGCCGTGAGGGAATAACAGAAACTATTTCTCTGTACCAACAATGACCTGGACACACACATTCAGGGGTAATTTCAATGGGAGTTTTGTCATTGTGACGTCTCCATGAAGTCAATGGTAAATCTTTCACTGACTTCAGTGGTGCAACATCAGGCTGGAATAGTATGTTGGTACACAATGCTCCTGGAATAAAGCTAGCACCTGCAAGAGAGCATCCTGCCATACTTGCAATTCAGTGTTACATTTACATAGCTATGCATTCAGAATCAGGCATTATTGTTCAGCTTGCCTAATGCATAAAGCCAGGATGATCTGATGAGCAGAAAATGCTGTAACAGTACACTAGGTTTTCCAGTTTTCCTCTGTATATTTTATCAAGCCTACATAACCCACTGAGTTGGAAATACCAGGGCCCCTAATTAATGCAATAATATAACAATGAATAAATCAGTGTGTCCTGCAAAGTCTCTGGAGTCCTCCAGGCCTATACACAATGCAATTGTAAGACAAAGGGAAGGAAGGCAGGGAAGTCCTAAAGATTAATCAGATAAAAAGGGAAATTCCTTAGTTCTTAGCACAAGGCCTTCCCCTCCTTCCCCCCCACCCAACCTCTCCAAGAATCCACAGAAACAGTAGAGCCCCTGACCCTAAGTGAAGCTAATGTTGATGCCTTGACCACAGCAAGATGTACAACAAACACAACTTTATCTCCCATCACCATATGTAGGCCCAGAATCAATAAGCACTCATCACTTAGACATCTCACAGGAAAGAGCTGTGAGTGGCTTACACAGAAATCCCCTTCATGAGTTCAAAGGTCACATAAGCAAGGCCTAGGCAGAAGCAGGAAATACACGTACCCATGTATGAATCTGGATTTTGGCAACCGTAATGTCACAAATGGCAGAAAAGGAAAACACTTGATTTTGACCATGTTTGTTTTATCTTGTTTGTTGAGTTCTCTCCTTGAAGACACAGTTTTAGAAGGATTTCATTTGTGTGTGTGTGTGTGTGTGTCTTTTCCTGTAGGCCTGGCAGGAAAGAGACACCAAAAGAAAAGAAAAGAAAAAAAAAACCCCAAAACACTCCATCTCCTGATGCTGGAAACATCTGGTTTTTCTTATGTGCTTAATATCTCTAGAGAGGGATTGTTTTTTTTGGGTCCTTCTTGCCAATAAATTCAATACTTTTTGCTGAAATATATGGGAGCAGGAAATATATATTAAAGGTTAAGTATTCCAGTTTCAACTCAATCTTGGGTTATTAACAACAGCACAGTGTTGCTGAGAAGAAGCAATGTGATAGCCTAATATTCGCTCATAAAAACTCTCTCTCAATCACAGCAGTTATTTGTGATTGTCGTGCAATTGAGAACCATCAAACAATAATAATAAATAATAATAATAATAAAAAGAAACTGGTATAAATGATCAGATATACAGACTAGTTAGTGGCTAGATTTTGGCATTAGGGTAATTCAAGTTATAATAATTATTATGCTGCTTCAATTAAAACTGGGATGAATTTAATTTAATTACTTTTTATGTCATGCCCATCACTGAGATATCTGGACACCTATTGCCATCAATCCCTATGAATACATATATATATATCTGTGAATAAGTGTGGAGAATTCTCCATGCCAATGTATGTGGGACCCACTGGTCCCTCTCTGTTCCTGGTGCAGAGAGAATTTGAGTGCTGGCTAAGGAAGCTCAGCTTTTTAGCTCAAGCTATAGCAGCTTGTACTTTTAGATATGGAGGTTCAATCTCCATATTCAATCTCTGGTGTGGGGTCCATCGCACATGCATGCAGAAGGCAGCTGCCATTTGGATGGCTCTCAACATGCAAGGATAGGAAGCCAGCCACCACTGCCTGCCGTGCTCTACAGCCCAGAGAGGTTTATTTGAATAGGGAGGGGGCAGATTCTGCATCAGCTACTGGGTGAGCGGCACCATTGCAGGGAGAACAAGCTGCATCTTTAGAACAGGTGTAGCTGACCGCTGATGAACATTCTCCTGAAGCATCCTTGAGGGGTTAGTATCTGCTCCTGTCTTCAACAGGCGTGATTCTAGCTATCCTTGCTGGCATGTACTCTCATATAGCTGTGGTATTAGAACCGTGAAAGGCCTTGATTCAGCAACATAAATGCCTACCCTTAAACATTGACTTCAGTGGAACCACTCACATACTCAGAGTTAGATATTAGGGCCAAGATTTTCAGAAGTGACTACTGGTTTTGGGGTCCTCAATTTTTGGGTACCCAACTGGAGACATTGTAAAAGGGCCTGGTTTTCAGAGGGATGATGCTCAGCACTTTTTGAAAACCAGGGTCCTTTGGGGCATCAGAAGTTGGGCCCACAAAGCCACTAATCACCTTTGAAAATATTGGCTTAGGGCTGGTCAAAACTTTTCTTTTTAATTTTGACATTTCAATACTGTTTCCATTTCTCAGGAGTCTAAATGGATCCATTTTCCAGTATTTCAACATTTTTCATGAAATTTTTCATCAATTTTTTATTGAAAATGTTATCAAAACCGTTATGGAAAATTTTCACTTTCGGACAACTGGGTTTTGAAGGCAAAATTTGGATAACCCCTTCAAAACTGGTTTTAGCATCATTTTCAGTAAAATTTTGATTAAAAACATTAAACAAAGACAAGTTTTTTTTTCATAAAATTTTTCGTTGTTGAAAACAAGCTGTTTTTAGAGAAAAACTGTTTTGTTTGAAAACTTTCAAGCAGTTCTATTAGATATGTACTTGTGTGCCTTGCTGAATTAGGACCATGGAATCAGACGCTGAACACCAAGGCTGTACATGTTGTCTATCATTTATATTTCAAGGGCTTGTACTTTTTCATCTTTATATCTTTTAGGTGCTTTTTAAATGTACCAGGGAACCCCAGATACTTCTTAAATGACTTAGGTAGCTATTTATGGGTCCCAAATAATATAAAAGCTGGACATCTCACTGTATCTTAGTTTGATAATGGAAATACCACAAGAAGACTAGGTCTCGTTATTTTGGCCCCCTCAATGGTTATCTAAGGCATTACAAAACACAGTGGAAAATATGATCACAAACCCACAAATATCAAGATATTTGGCTGTATTGGGGTTTACTCACATGTGGCTATTTTGGATTTATTCTGGTTTCTGCAGAACGCATGAGCGTAGATCTTGTTACAGCTTCAGTTATACTCATGGTGACAGAAGAAATGTTTCTTTGATGAGTAAGCAGGTTCTCCTCAATCTTTTGTTTACGGTAGGTTTCTTCTAACACTGGACCAGTTTTTCCAAAGAGCAGCCTCTCTCTTTGTGGCCACAATTTGTGCTTGCAAAATTTGCATCCACATTTTGCACCTACAAAAATGAACCACGTGCTCAGATCTGATTATGTATGCCTCTAGCTATTAAATTTATATTTGTTTTTGTAGGAGTAAAATGCAGATACAAATTGTACCCACAAGTTACACCCATGAAAAGGCAGGTTGGGTCCATGAAAATATACTCCAGTGGGTGAAACTCAGAAGCATAGGTAAGATATGGTAAGCGACCAGAAGCTTGGATGCTAATCTGAAGTTTATCCAATTCCCTAATTTGCAAAACTGGAACTTGATCCTGAGCCCATCTGAATCAATGAGAACTTTGCCATTGATTTCAGTGGGAGCAAGCTCAGAACTTTATACTGTAAAGTTCTTGAAGTCAGGCTTTCTTGCAATTTTTCCAGCACTTCTGCCTGTGTTCCTGACTGGAATAGCCTTTCATGTGGTGTTTTGGCACTTCAAACTCATTTGCATATAATTTTTAATAAATATTGTTAATCGCAGATCAGTTTTCACAATCACAAGATTTGCTTTTATTTTCCTTGTCAGTTAAAGGCTTTGTCACGCTGCCTTTTTTTTTTTTACACTGATGTAATTACACCAATGGAGCTATACCTGTGCAAGAAACCCCCTAGTGTAGGCATACTGCACTGGTGTTAAAAGTGATTTGGCATTGGTGCTGCTTACACTGGTTTGCAACAGAGGTAAGCTGTGGCCATGTAAGACACTTTTTATGCCAGTGCAGCACATCTACTTTCAGAGTTTTCACAACGTTAGTGTAATTGGCTTGATGCAAAAATCCCCAGTGTAGACAAGGCCTAGTAGAAATTGTTGTCAAATAAAACCCATAAGCAATGTAACATCAATGCATTGTTTGACTTGGTGGGTAGTTTTTTATCAAGAGGAGAAGTTTAAGAGCAGATGACATAAAACCTGCCACTAGCCATCCCATGACATTCCTAAATGTGTCCAAATAAAGTGCAGTAGATTTGCTCCTTTGAAAATGGACAGGGCAAGGAAAGATGGATTCAGAGGAAACAATGGACTAGGGATGATCAGCAATAGCAGACCAGGAAGATGCAGAGGCCCACTGGGATGTATGAGAGAGGAGGTGTCATAAATATAAAGGGAAGGGTAAACCCCTTTGAAATCCCTCCTGGCCAGGGGAAAGCTCCTCTCACCTGTAAAGGGTTAAGAAGCTAAAGGTAACCTCGCTGGCACCTGACCAAAATGACCAATGAGGAGACAAGATACTTTCAAAAGCTGGGAGGAGGGAGAGAAACAAAGGGTCTGTGTGTCTGTCTATATGCTGGTTTCTGCCGGGGATAGACCAGGAATGGAGTCTTAGAACTTTTAGTAAGTAATCTAGCTAGGTACGTGTTAGATTATGATTTCTTTAAATGGCTGAGAAAAGAACTGTGCTGAATAGAATAACTATTTCTGTCTGTGTATCTTTTTTGTAACTTAAGGTTTTGCCTAGAGGGGTTCTCTATGTTTTTGAATCTAATTACCCTGTAAGGTATCTACCATCCTGATTTTACAGGGGGGATTTCTTTATTTCTATTTACTTCTATTTTTATTAAAAGTCTTCTTGTAAGAAAACTGAATGCTTTTTCATTGTTCTCAGATCCAAGGGTTTGGGTCTGTGGTCACCTATGCAAATTGGTGAGGCTTTTTACCAAACCTTGTCCAGGAAGTGGGGTGCAAGGTTTTGGGAAGTATTTTTGGGGGAAAGACGCGTCCAAACAGCTCTTCCCCAGTAAGCAGTATTAGTTTGGTGGTGGTAGCGGCCAATCCAAGGACAAAGGGTGGGATATTTTGTACCTTGGGGAAGTTTTGACCTAAGCTAGTAAAGATAAGCTTAGGAGGTTTTTCATGCAGGTCCCCACATCTGTACCCTAGAGTTCAGAGTGGGGGAGGAACCTTGACAGGAGGGAACAGTGGAAGTTCTACGATCCAAAGCATAAAGGAAAAAGTCTCCTCCCTAACCCACCTCACGGATCTCCGGTGCCTTGCTAGACAACAGGCAACTGAGATTCACAGTGTATGGCACAGAGAAGAATTTTGCTCAATATGTGGTAACTAAAATATTTATGAACTTCAATTTAATACTGCTTACCTGGAGTGGGAACCATTGCAAAAACATTTACCATGCCGTGGTATTTGATTTCAACTTATGTTCATGGATGGTTATTTATTATTAATTGTCTTTTAATTATAATAGAATTAATCACACCACATGGCGGATTTATCAGTTACTCATTTTCAGCATTTAAATTAAAGGGTGTTTTTTTACACACCCATATCTGTTTGGTAGTCATGGTTTTAAGAATGACTGTATGGAAATCAAAGGCCAGATTTCACCTGGAGACATAGAATGCCAAGTTTCAGTGCAGACAGATTTTTTCCAGACAGATTTTAAATCTCAGAAAATGAGAGTTTACAGTGGAAATGCTGAAGCAGCTTCAAGTGTTGAAAAAGCCCAGAATTCATCATGATGACGTGGGGCCAGGAATTGTTAATGGAAAAGTTCCATGTTTTCACACACAAAATGGAGTATAAGGGCTTTGTTAAAAGAGGCCTGAGTATTTCACTTTACCGCTACATGAAGGACAACACTTTACCAGAGAGCCCTGGTCATGGACAATGCATGTGAATCTCCACTAGTGGATGACCATACTAAAAGGGACACTGATTAACGCATTCTCTGCTGAGTGATGTACCTGGCCTATGCTTCTGGTGAATGTGCCTCCATTTCTATTGACTGCAGGCTCTCATTGAAGTCAAATGTTAGGCTGGAAGCATTTTTTAAAAAAGATTTCCACATGAATTTATTACTGACGAAAATAAGGAATGAATGGCTGTGGCTGGGACCACTGTGCAGCGGATGTTGTAAGCTGCTGATATGTACAGTCAGTATCCCTTAATACTACGCTGAACTACCTAGAACACACTAGTCTCATGGAATCGTGTGATGTGGTGGAAATAGCATGAATCCAGCATGGATTCACCAAGGGAAGGTCATGCCTGACTAATCTAATTGCCTTTTATGATGAGATTACTGGTTCTGTGGATGAAGGGAAAGCAGTGGATGTATTGTTTCTTGACTTTAGCAAAGCTTTTGACACGGTCTCCCACAGTATTCTTGTCAGCAAGTTAAGGAAGTATGGGCTGGAAGAATGCACTATAAGGTGGGTAGAAAGCTGGCTAGATTGTCGGGCTCAACGGGTAGTTATCAATGGTTCCATGTCTAGTTGGCAGCTGGTATCAAGTGGAGTGCCCCAAGGGTCGGTCCTGGGGCCGGTTTTGTTCAATATCTTCATAAATGATCTGGAGGATGGTGTGGATTGCACTCTCAGCAAATTTGCGGATGATACTAAACTGGGAGGAGTGGTAGATACGCTGGAGGGAAGGGATAGGATACAGAAGGACCTAGACAAATTGGAGGATTGGGCCAAAAGAAATCTGATGAGGTTCAATAAGGATAAGTGCAGGGTCCTGCACTTAGGACGGAAGAACCCAATGCACAGCTACAGACTAGGGACCGAATGGCTAGGCAGCAGTTCTGCGGAAAAGGACCTAGGGGTGACAGTGGACGAGAAGCTGGATATGAGTCAGCAGTGTGCCCTTGTTGCCAAGAAGGCCAATGGCATTTTGGGATGTATAAGTAGGGGCATAGTGAGCAGATCGAGGGACGTGATCGTTCCCCTCTATTCGACATTGGTGAGGCCTCATCTGGAGTACTGTGTCCAGTTTTGGGCCCCACACTTCAAGAAAGATGTGGATAAATTGGAGAGAGTCCAGCGAAGGGCAACAAAAATGATTAGGGGTCTGGAACACATGACTTATGAGGAGAGGCTGAGGGAGCTGGGATTGTTTAGCCTGCAGAAGAGAAGAATGAGGGGGGATTTGATAGCTGCTTTCAACTACCTGAAAGGGCGTTCCAAAGAGGATGGCTCTAGACTGTTCTCAATGGTAGCAGATGACAGAACGAGGAGTAATGGTCTCAAGTTGCAGTGGGGGAGGTTTAGATTGGATATTAGGAAAAACTTTTTCACTAAGAGGGTGGTGAAATACTGGAATGCGTTACCTAGGGAGGTGGTAGAATCTCCTTCCTTAGAGGTTTTTAAGGTCAGGCTTGACAAAGCCCTGGCTGGGATGATTTAACTGGGATTTGGTCCTGCTTCGAGCAGGGGGTTGGACTAGATGACCTTCTGGGGTCCCTTCCAACCCTTATATTCTATGATTCTATGAAATAGTCACTGAAACTCCGATCAGGCCAGAAAATCACATTTGACTACTCAGCTGTACCCAGTTCTCTAGAAGGAAAGGAATTGCTTAATGCTATTCCTCCCCTCCCCCCAATAAAACTCATCTTTCCTTTTTGTTTGAATTGGTAGGTTGTGGAGATTTCCCTGTGCTGTGGAGTTAATTGGGAAGCATTTTCATTCAGCAGTCAATGGTTAAATGGGATGATATTCTAAAGCTCTGCTTTGCTCATCCTTAATAGGAACTCAAGCACTGAATGTAGAATAGCATTTGTTAAGAAAAAAATAGTGAAAGGGAAGGCTGGCAAAGAAAAACGGTATGCTCTGGAATTACATGCAGCTGGGTGTCACATCACAGGGCAAGTCTGAACCATGTATGTGCATGTGAGAATTTGTAGTAGTCTGTAGGTTGGCAAAAGAACAGGCAAACTGACCTGAGAAATCTAATAGGGGCCTCCTGATTTTTTAAGACCCTTCTTAATGCTTTATAATAGGGACAGGGTCAAGCTGCAACATTTGGATCCGGATCCAGATTTTAAACATCCCAAAGTCTGGGTCTCAGGGGTGGGGTTCTGATTGGGATGTTGGTTTGATCCCTTGTAGAAATAGGGACCACCTGAAGAACATGGATACCGAATTTAGTTTGGATTTTGACTTCCCCACCAAATTTGGGGGAGATTCTAGGTTATGGATTCCTTGCAGAATTCAGAGCCGGGTTCAGATTTCAAATGTCCCCCAGTCTCCCGAAGCCTGTCTTTGCTTCCAAATGCACAGGGTCAAGCTACTAATGAACACGGCACATGTTCCATGTTCCAAGCATAGGTCGCTGTTTGTATTGAAAAAATCAGCTCTGCTGTTCAGGTATCTTCGCAGGCCCGCTGACAGCAATTCCAGGCCCCAGGGCAGAACAGTCCATGGGCTCCCCAGAAAGGGCTGCCTGACATTTGGGCAGTGCTGTGCCTGTGTTGGCTGGTGCCTGGTGAGCTGCCGGCTGCGCTGCTGGGCACGCTCTTCCGGCATGGCCTGGTTGCCTTCGCTGCCGCTGGTACTACCCCGCAAGCGCCTAGGAGCCCTGCAGCCCACTCGGGCGATTTAAAAGGGCCCTGGGCTCGTGGCAGTGGCCAGGGGTCCCAGTGTTCCCTCTAACTTTTCCCATCCATGTGCGGAATGCATTTTTTTATGTGCACCAAATGGAAGTGATGTGTGACATATCACCCCCATATTGGTGCACATAACAACATTCATGTGGTGGGGTGAGGCTGAGGGGTTTGGAGTGTGGGAGGGAGCTCAGGGCTGGGGCAGAGGGTGGGGTGCAGGGGTGTGAGAGCTCCGATTGGGGGTGCGGGCTCTGGGATGGGGCCAGAGATGAGGGGCTCAGGGCTGGGGCAGAGGGTTGGGGTGCAGGGGTGTGAGGGCTCAGGATGGGGATGTTGGCTCTGGGGTGGGGCTGGGGATGAGGGGTTTAGGGTACAAGTTGTCCCGGGGCTTCATCAGGGATAGAGGTCTCCCCCCAGCTCTCTCTGCCCACAGCAGCACCTGGGCTGGCGGGGGAGGGGGGGAGGCGCCTCTCCCCGCTGCAGCAACTGCAGGGCTGGGACTGCAGGATAGGCACCCCAACCCTGGCCCCAGCAGGTCCAGGCCAGGGCTGGGTTCGGGCCAGGGGAGGGACACCCTGGCTGTGCCTGGGTTTGGGTGCTCCAGCCACAGCAGGTCTGGGTTGCCCTGCCCCTGGCAGGTTGGGGGCCGGGCTGGGCTGGGGAAGTGGCCTTTTAAATCACCCAGGCCCTAAGGCAATTGCCCCCTTTGCCCCCTCCCGCCCCCCAGGTTGGCAGGCCTGTCCCTTTGTAAAGAGGCTTACTCTATATCTCTCTGCACTCAGGGTAGCTTCAAGTTCGGCTGCAACTGGGTCCCCAGAAAAAAAGTTTGAAAACCACTGCTATAGACCATCAAATTAGGAAGAGAAAGTGGATGAGTCATTTTTAGAACAGAAATATACAAAACACAAGCCTGGTAGTAATGGGGGACTTTATCCACACATCTGTTAGAAAAGTAATATGGCAAAATACAAAGTTTCCAGTAAGTTCTTGGAATGTACTGGGGACATTTTTTTGATCCAGAAAGTGGAGGAAGCAATCAGGGGAGCAGCCATTTTAGACTTGATTCTGACCAATAGGGAGGATTTGGTTGTGCCTCTGAAGGTGGAAGGCAATGTGGGTGAAAGAGGTCATGAAATGATAGATTTCATGATTCTAAGGAAAGGAAGGAATGAGAGCAGCAGAATAAGGACAACTGACTTCAAAAAAGCAGACTGTTAACAAACTCAGAGAACTGGTAGGAAGGTCCCCATGGAAGAAAATCTAAGGGATGCAGGAATTCAGGAGTGCTGGCAGTTTCTCAAGCAGTCAATATTAAAGGCACAACTGTACACTATCCTATGCAAAGGAAAGACAGGAAGAACCATCCAATATGTCTCCATCAGGAGCTCTTTAAGGACTTGAAAATCAAAAAGGAATTCTACAAGAAGTGGAACTTGGACAAGTTGATAAGGAGGAGTACAAACGACTATCGCAAGAATGTAGGAACAAAAACAGGAAGGCTAAGTGACAAAATGAGTTCCACCTAGCAAGGGACATAAAAGGCAATAAGAAGAGGTTATTTAAAAAACATTAGGAGCAAGAGAAGATTAAGGACAGTATAGGTCCACTGGTTAGTGGAGAAGGGTGGTTAATAACTGATGACATAAACACCTCAGTCTTCTTGAATACCTATTTTGCTTCAGTCTTCAAAGACTGATCAGGGCCTTCACGCTAAAAAAAGAACCTGTAAGACTATGTGTAACTTGCCATCTGTTGACTCCTTCCACAACAAGCGCGACAACGGTTTGAATCCCAGTTGTGTGAAACAGCCACCTGACTTTTCATTCTCCATCCCTATGATCGATATCAACCAAAAGCTCTTGCTGACAGTTCCCACATTTAAACTGCAGGAGGCTGGACTTGTGGCATGCCCAGGACTCCTGTCTATACAACGGAAGTGGTTGACAGATTTCACTCTGTTGCTAACTAACCCTGGCCTAAAACATGTTTTTAAAATGCAAGGGTTTTGAAAAAATACTTCTAGTATTGATCAGTGTGGAAGTGCTAAACACTGGCATTTCCTTCCTTGAGTCTTCAGGGCGGGTTGCATGGCTCACACATTATCTCAGGCTATTGCCTGAGGGTTGTTTTTGTAGGGGTAGGATTTGGAGGGGGCTCAGTTTTCTGATGGCCTGGGTAGTTTTCTTGGAGTCTTTATGAGCAGACACTGAACCAGTTAGTTCATTTTAACGGTTGATTGGTAACTGATGCGCATATTCCTGGAGCTGACAACAGTCACAAGTTATCAATTAAAAAATAAAACAAATTAATTAATTAAATAAAATACATCCCCAGCACTCTAGTCTTGCCTCAGCTCTTACCCACTCACATAAGAAGTAGTCATCATGGCATTAATAATGACAATCAGGGACACTCACCTGTGACTCTGATCCATGCCCTTCCTGGGTGATAAAAGAGAGAGTAGAGAACACCTGTAACCCTACCCTATGCCTTTTGATGAAGGAATCTACCCCTCACCTTAAAACATGCATTAGCCTGACCAGTGTTAAAGAAACCTTCTCTCAGCAGCAGTGTGGTCCAGAGGCTGGACTAGGACTCAATCAAAAGATAGTCTCCCACACCATCTGCTTGCTGCAAGTGTCTTGGCAGGCTTCAGGCCAGAGCAGAGGGACTGGCCTGGTTTCTTCGATGGATGACCTCCCCCTCTTCATAGAAAAGTGCAGTACATCTGCATTCACCCTGCTGGACCCTTCTGCAGCATTTGGTACCATTGATTAGTTAGAAAAATCTCTTTAAACTAAAACCAAACAGAAACCTCAGGCTCTGTTTCCTCTGTGTGGATGGCAATAATTCTGCTTCTTGTAAGAGTTGAGATTTGTCCTGCTCTTGTCACAGTGATACTATCTGTATAAAGTATAGCTTGTGGTGCACTTCGAGATCCTTTGGGAAGGAAGGCACTACAAAGTACACATGTAAAATATAGTCATCAGTCAAAGCCGTAGTAATGGGGACAGTAATAGTTCTAGTATTAGTATTCAATGCGATGTGGTTCTGAACATCATCCTACTGATTAATATGTTCTTATTTCACTGATTTATATTAAAACTGGGTCCAGAGCATAACACCAGATCAGCACCCTAATTAATGATCCCACCACTGCCTACCACAAGGTTTCTTCCACCTTTCTCAGAAGTGTCTGGAGTTGGCCACTGTTGGTGACAAGATATTGGACTAGCTGGATCCCTGGTCTGATCCAGTCTGGCAATGCCTGTGTTCCTGTGAACTTCAGAATCTAGTTATATGTCTCCATACCCAGTTCTGAATCCAAATTCAGGCTTATCTCCAGTTGGAACAGGTACTTGATTGGATATTGCTTTTGGTATCCTTACCGTTTGTGTATTTCAAGAGGCCTCTATATCTTCTTAGCAACATTGACTTGAACCTTCTTACTCTGATTTCCTCAAGAGGAATTTGTTTCATAATAAATCTGTCAGAGACTATCTCCAGCTTCTTCACTGAAATGAATAGAACTAGGTGACTGCAGGTGATACCAAAAAGTAGCAGCATCCATAGCATAAAAGCGAGCAGTGTTTATTCCGTGGTTATGAGGGCAGAGTAGCTGCATGCTATTTAATTATATGTTTTTTGCTCCTTCACTCTCATCTATTTGTAACTTTTGTCAATGACACAAACACACCTTGACCTGAAGGCTTCTGTAGCCAGGATTGATTTCAGCTCTATCTACGTACATTCCTTCAGCCGTAAGCTCTGTGCCATATTGCACAGAGAAAATGGACCCCAGGAGATGCCTTAAAAATAACATATGCATTACGTAAAGCGTACCATATTGTAAAAGGGTGCATTGCCATTTAAGAGTTAGAGTACTGGTGCCAGCCATCCCTGATGACTAAGGAGGCGCACCTGAACGGGGTCACCTAGTGCCCCTATAAAGAGCAACACAAAGTGATTGGAAGTGGGGGGAGATGTTCAGAGAGATCATAGGCTGCTGATAGTGAGTAGCTCCAGCAAAGAAACATGGGACTGAGGCTACAGGCAGGAAAGCGATGGGAAGAGCCCTGAAAGGAGGATAAAAGCGTGGACTAGAGGAGACTTTATTTTGAACGGTTTTGGCTAGAAAGAAAGCAGGCTTCACTGGAGTAAGAAAAGACTCCAGTCATATAGGGCTGAGAGGAGCCTGCCAAGGCAGGGAAGTGCTGGAGAGAGCAGCCTTGGGGGAGAAGAGAAGCTCTGGGACTGAGATTTGTTTTCTGTTTTATGCCAATAAATTAGACTCTGATAGAAAGGATGTTACTGGACAGAAATGCCTATATGGAGTTCATTTGAGGAACCAAGAGGGGAAACTGAGGTGAGAGGTCACTTGTAGGGCAGCCCTGAGGCCACAAGGGGGTGGCTGGAAAGTGGCCACTCATTGACACATATGAAATATAAGTGCATGATTCCTTGTGTGAGTAAACCCATCTCTAATGAATGGTGAACACAGGGTGGTTGTAAGAGGTTATCACAGACATAGATTGAAGTGGATAAATGATAAATGTACAGAATATCTGCTGGCGTGAAGAGTTTGTTCTTCATTGGGCCATCCAATACTCAGTGAAATATCACCTGGTGTTACAATAGGCTATTCTCATTCAATGACATGTTGCTTACACGTCTTGGGCCCAGGTGGCAAGGTTACAATTGGCCAGGAAGATTTCCTGTTCTTTGCTGGTTTTGTTTTGCCTCTGTTATGTGTATGGTTAAAAATACATATAATCCATTGATTCGGAAGATGTGGGACCGGTCTGTAATATGTCTATTACCTGTGAAATGTACAAGCTGCTTGCTGTTCATGATATTGTCCCTTTAAACAAGGCACAAAAAGAAATCAACCATCTTCAGGATAATGCTGTTCTCATCAACATGCAAGGAGCTTGCTTGTCTGTCACATCGCCCACATCTTCTCAATCATTCCCTTTCATTTATCCTATTATGCCCCTATTTTAACTCATGCCGCTGCTGCTATCAGTGACAGACAGAAGAAATCCAGCTGAGCATCATTCCCTCTTCACTTCACCACTGGAGATGCAACGTAGGACCACTCCAACTTGAACGGACTCAGAGGCAGGCAACCATCTATATGTGGCAGGAGGGAGGGGAAGGTTTCATATACTTGTCAAAGGGGATATCTACACAGTAAGCGGCAATGAGTCTCAGAGCCCTGGTCAACAGACTTGGGCTCCTGGGGTTCAGGGCTCAGATTAAAAATAGATATTGTGGCTTGGGTTGGAACTTGGGCTCTGAAG
The DNA here is from genome assembly GCF_965140235.1 of Caretta caretta. Lineage (NCBI taxonomy): Eukaryota > Metazoa > Chordata > Testudines > Cheloniidae > Caretta > Caretta caretta. Next base: position 21,970,025 of record NC_134218.1, read on the forward strand.
CCTAGGGAAGGGGGTGGGCCTTCGCATCTGAGCTCCAGCTGCAACGTCTACACAGCTATTTTTAGTGCAGTAGCCCGAGCCCCAGGAGCCCAAGTCTGTTGGCCTGGAGTCTGAGATTTGCTGCTACGGGCTGCCACTCGCTGGGTAGATGCACCTTAAGAGAACACCTACAATGCAGGGAAGACTGGAGAAACGGCATCTGATGCTGATGATTTTTTTTTTTTGCTCTAACCACTAACCTTGTGAGCAGAAGAGGCAGCAGGTTCCTTTCCAGGGGTTTGTAATTTAGAAGTCAGAATTACAAAAACGGCTAATGCTTTGTAGTTGGTGTGTCAGCGGCAGCAAGAAAAAGTGAGTGTTATAATTCCTATTATTAAATGATGATCGCTATTTAGTTTATCTGTGTTGCCACACCACCTAACAGCCTTGTAATGCTATGTACTGCACAAATACCTAACAAAAAGATGGCTGCCCCAAAGAGCTTACAACCTAACTATAAGACAAGAGACACAATGTGGATACAACAGACTGATGGGAGATACACAGGGGCTTTCTGAGCAATGATTTTAGGGAGAATATCCCTTGCAGTGGTTTGGGTCAGAGTGGAGCAGAAAGCTGGAGAAAGCACTGATCACACTAATCCACGCTAGCCAAATGGGGTGGGGTACTAGCCAAACCCTTTGACGTGGTGGGGAAGGCGACTGTGGCAGAACATAGGCCCTTCAGTCGGGAAAGAATAATTTGTATGGATGGAAGAGACTGTGAGAAAACAACACAAACAAAAATTCCCAGAACCAAGTTTCCAGTTCTTGAGTAAGAGTCTGAGGACACACAATCCCAACTATACATATAAAATGATGGAGTCGAAATTAGCTGTTACCACTCAAGAAAAGAGATCTTGGAGTCATTGTGGATAGTTCTCTGAAAATATCCACTCAATGCGCAGCATCAGTCAAACAAGCGAACAGAATGTTGGGAATCTTTAAGAAAGGGATAGATAATAAGACAGAAAATATCATATTGCCCCAAAATAAATCCATGGTACGCCCACATCTTGAACACTGCGTGCAGATGTGTTTGCCCCATCTCAAAAAAGATATATTGGAATTGGAAAAGGTTCAGAAAAGGGCAACAAAAATGATGAGGGCTATGGATTGGCCTCCATATGAGAAGAGATTAATAAAACTGGGACTTTTCAGCTTGGAAAAGAGACCACTAAGGGGGGATATGATTGAAGTCTATAAAATCATGACTGGTGTGGAGAAAGTAAAAATAAGGAAGTGTTATTTACTCCTTCTCATAACACAAGAACTAGGGCTCACCAAATGAAATTAATAGGCAGCAGGTTTAAAACAAACAAAAGGAGATTTTTTTTCACACAATGCAATCAGTCTGTGGAACTCTTTGCCAGAGGATGTTGTGAAGGCCAAGACTACAACAGGGTTCAAAAAAGAGCTAGATAAGTTCATGGAGCATAGGTCCATTAATTAATATTAGCCAGGATGGGCAGGGATGGTGTCCCTTGCCTCTGTTTGCCAGAAGCTGGGAATGGGCGACAGGGGACGGATCACTTGATGATTACCTGTTCTGTTCATTCCCTCTGGGGCACCTGGCATTGGCCACTGTTGGAAGACAGGATACTGGGCTAGATGGACCTTTGGTCTGACCCAGTATGGCCGCTCTTATGTTCTTTTGAATGGGCCAATTCTGGGTTAGTTCATTACCAGCATTCTCTAATTCACACTACTTCGCACATGTCTCCATTCCTCACCAGCATGTAAATACCCCTAAGAAGACCAGTTCAAGAGGCTAATTCAGATACTGTTTTCCAATTGATCCGGGTCAGTAAGAGGAACCCAACAGTTTCCAGGCATAATGTGCTATGATAACACTCCATTCTGTCAGGCTACACTTCAGAGCATGGTATTAACCCTATGTATTACGAACAGCTGGACCAAGTAATTTCAATGGACTCTCTATTATAAAATATCTCAGAGCACTCTGCTAATTGGATGGCTCAATTTGCTGGGCACTTCTTTGAAAAAGGAAATAATAACGGGGGAGGGGGGTTCTGTGTAGGTGAGCCAAGAGCTTGTAATCTTTCCATTCTAATAGGCATTTCACAACTGTCAATAATAATAAGACCAAGCTTTATAATCTCTATCGATCTGTTCTATCTTAATATAATCTATTTGTAGGGATTTCTAGTCCATCTACCAGTTTAGGGTGAAATCCTGGCCCCACTGAAGTCAATGGGAATTTGGCCTTCGACTTCAATGAAGTCAGGATAGCATCCACAGTATCTAGGCATTGTACAAGAATGATTTAAAAACAAACCAACAAAACCAGTGAAGCCTGTCCAGGGATAGCTGAATTTCTCTTTAATAACAGTAGAGTGCACCTTCAAACCTCTTTACAAAACTCTCTGGACCAAGTTCACTCTTACCGGTACCACAAGCTGCCTTCCTACAAGGTGAATATCCTATGGGAGTGCAGTGGGCCAGGTTTATATGGGAAAGCATATCAGTCTGGTTCAACATTTACAGGAATCTTGGTGCTGCTGTGTCTAGCACTCCATGTCTAATATTACACACAGTGCTTTGTTTCTTCACTCACATCAGGGTAAATTAGGGGCAATTTCACCATAGTTAGTGGAGTGGCACCAGTGTAAAGTTGATGTAAATGAAATCTGCATCAAGCCCCGATACTTCAAAGTCTTTATAACCTGGAAAATAACCCTTGCTTGCCATTTTTCCCCCACCATATTCTAATCCCCTAACATGTGTCAAACTCTGTTCCATAAGTTATCCCCCTAATGTCAACGTGGCCACTGGTGGAGTTAGGTGCTTCTCAGAATGAGTAAGGGTACCAGAACCTGACCCTTTAGAAAAAGGGGGACTAAAAAGCACAAGAAAAAATAACGTCACAGACTTGTTCCTCAAAACCCATAAACTCATTTTGCTCTTAACATTTGTTTCCTCACTAATGATAATCCTCAGTGAAATGCTCCTCTGCAACATGTTTGGGAAATCGTTCACACGTGCGGACTTAATGCACAAATGAAAGTGATGGTAATAACTACAGGAAGATTAAGCCAGCCCATCTGTGGCACTCATGCAAATTTCTGAGGATGAACTGCATGCTGGTTGAAGTAACTCTTGTGACCCATCTATTTCACAAAGCATTATGAACAGCAGTGATAGAAGGGCTCAGCACCTGAGAAAGAACTGCTGATAAAAGTCCAGCCTTTTTCCTCTTAGCAAAGATTTCTCTCTAGCTATCTTATAAGGGGCTGCCATCTGGCACATGCATAAAGAATACATGATGGCTGATCTCTGTTAGGGCATTTATCTTCATGAATGAGGAGGAGAGGGTTATAGTGGCAAAGCCCCGAGGAGTTAGCCTGTCTCTCCTTGTGAGTGTAGATTAATGTGTCAGGAGACATCAGCTATCATGTATTACACATATGCAATGTATCCCCCCATCTCCATTTTCTTGGACTGAAGCAAACAATGGAGAATAAAAAATAACGGGAATCTGTGGGGAACAAAGTGTTTGATACAGGGTGCAAACAATTAATATCTGATCGTGTTTAGCAATTAACAATAAAAAGAAAAACATGGTAATAGTTTCACATATATATTGTCTCTGGTGTAAATTTGCACAAGAAGCATCCTCTGTTCTGAGTGCACAAATAGAACCCTTAAACTATGCACTGCCATTTTTGCATCCACAGAACTTATAACCCGGCTGCAGGCACAAATCTGGCAGTCAGAAGCACAAATATCTGGATTTACACTCCCAAACCATTTCGGAGGTGCAAGCAAAAAGGGAAGCGGGACCCCAGTCCAGGTTAAAGCACAGACTCATAGCTGGTATGAATCAGCATCACTCCAATGAAGCCGACAAGGTCCACCAATTTACAGCAGCTAATGAGCTGTCCCTTTGGCTCTGTCCATCTCTGTATATATTTGTTATTAAAATAACTATTGAAACTAAAAAAAAAAAAACCCTTTGATTCAATGCAGTAAATGTAGGCAAAAAAAACCAAAAAGGAGCACAGGAAAAAAATTGTCAAAATTAAAAAATAGCAAAACTAAGCAGTTAGAGGTCTAATTTGTACCTTGTTGTATACATTTTTTGCCTTAAAAGTGTAAATTCAAATTCTGCAGATCCTAATCTGTGTAGACAAGCCCCATTTAGGAAACATACATTTTACAGATTAACTATAGGCTCTTTGTAGTCAGCTCAGCTCTAAACTGACAGAGGTCTGTGACTTCTTGACTATTGAAGATGCAGGCCAGCATGTTACCTACATGTTAAGCCATGATCCTGCAACCACTGAAGTCAATTGCGAAACTCTGATTTGACTTAAGTGTGTAAGATCAGGCCTTTAAGTCACAAACTGAAAATGAGAAAGAGAAACAAAGGGAGCAGTAGACCAAGAGGACTGAGAAGAATCATAGGAGTGAGAAGAGGAATGGGGGGAAATGCGAGTAGAAATGCAGGTGTGTGGGCAAGATTACTTAGGGTGGGAAGTATAGATTGAATATGAGACAGGAAGCCAAAGGAGTGATTCATATTGTAGAGAGGTCTGATTGAAGTGGGAGGGGAGCAGGATGGATTTTGGACAGTTTTCAGGAGGAAGAGTTGAGAGGCCAGCCAGAAGCAGATTTCACTAATGAAGGTGAGAGAGAACCAGTGCATGAAGAAGGCAGTTTCTTCTTGCTGCTGAAACTCCTCCAGAAAAATGTTCAGTCCATTTGTGTGGGTGCAATTTGCAACCACAAAGTTACATGGTTTCCAGAGCTGCTGTGCATGAATCAGAGACAAGGCGATGTAATCACTCTGAAAGGGGCATTTCTCATCAAATCACTTTTCCCATCTAGTCTGTCATTTCAGAAGTCCTGGGCAGGAAACTGATAATCTACATAAAAGTGAAAGGGATGTTATGTAGAATAGCTTAAAATATGGATACCCCATCACAGAGCCTGTCATGCCTTACTACTGTATTTCCATCACAGCAGACAACATAATGCCACTGCGCCAGTCATGTTTCAACTAACACCTCAAGTCAGGTAGACACATAGCAGGTTAATTAGGGCCTCAGTAAATTGAGTCCACGGGCTGTAATTACCAGCACTCAAGACCTACAATTTCTGTTTTAATTAAAATAAACAGTGTGGAGAAGCTGACATCACACCAGAGTAACCAGCATGTAAGTCTCAGTTAATTATATTAAACTGTGGCCTCAGTCACAAAAAACACTTGGTCTGGATCCGAGTTCGCTGGACTGGCTCTACCATCTTGGTAAAGTTTAATTAAAGCCTCAAACTGACCCAGACAAGTTAGGTCGTTAGGGCGATGACATAAATTGTGCGTGGAAGAGCTTCATCTGCTTTCAAGTTGGAACCACATAGTGTCATTTGTTGAATCATTTCTTAAATTGTTTGTTAATGTACAAGTACCAAACAATTGAAAGCCCTTTTATAGATTATTGCACAGGTTTCATTAACTTTGATAAATATTAGAGAGCTGTTGAACAGGCCTCCCCCTCCCCAAAATGTTGTCAACAGGGAAAAGAGATCCTACAGAGGAGATCCCAAAAGGCCAGCTTTTGAGACTCCCCCCCACCATAGGCTTCAGAGCCCAGCGCCAGCCCGATGCACAACTGCAAAGCACTATGCAGAGAGCTGTTTTTAGAGTCCTCGTATGGGCATCACGAGCTCACTAGTGCTGTACCCACTCTTATGCCTTATTCCGACTGCCAGCGCTCCAGGGCAGAGACTTATGATGTGTTTGGCACAAGTGTAGAATACAATGTACCCTGCTGGTGCTGCACAGATAAATAATGGAACAAACCGTACTACGGATGTGATGAATCGTGGATTCATACTTTTCCATACACTAATCCAGTCCGTCTTTGTATCTGCTCGTACAATGCTTCAAAAATCAACAACAATATTGAAAAATCTCACGGTCATTTCTTGCCAACAGAACATTGATGTGTTGCCGTGCGTGTCAGGCTTACACAGGTCACAAATAATGACGAGGCAGTCAGCATTCAACTGCAGCCGATCATGTGCAGTTTGTGCCAGGCCTCCATTTTGAAAGTCACTGCTGAAAATGAGTAACCAAAACATGGATCATTGTCTGGAAGCTTTTTACAGGATGCAATACTGATCCTGCCAAAGCAAAGTGCAAAATCTGCAAAATAATACATCTCCTGGCAATGCCATCACGGCTAAAAGAGACCACAATGACAAAGCCCATTCAAGTGCTACACCTTGAGTTTTGGAATGCACCCACATAAATGGTTAACAGAGAACCCTGGTTATTTCTAGTTTCAATCCATCCTCACAGCTGGAAATCACTTTACTAATGAATACCAAGCCACCTTGAACAATCTCTGGGAAACGGAATTCTAGAGAGGCCTGGGGGATCTAATTCCCATGCATTTAAGGAATTCAGAGAACAGGGATGAGATGATGCAATCAGTGGATAAAATTCCATTAACTTCCAATCTTTTGGCCAAAAGACTATAAAAGACAAGTGGGAGTCCTGAGTTGCCATATGCAAATCCCAATTTAAGAATAATATTATGTGCATACATTTGTGTGTGCATTTTTCAGTGTCTGAGTCTGTGATCCCATGAAGCTGTTCTGAACAAATGCAGATGAAAATTCAGTTTCTAGTGACTGTTACCCAGGCCAGGGTTTCCAGGGTAACAGTGACCACAAGCAGTGGGGATGAGGCAATGCACCTTGCGCTACCTTTTGCCTGCACTACCTACCTGTAGCTACAGAATGGTGGAGACTGGAGCGGGTTGATATTTTTCATCCAAATTAAATAACTATCAAGTGGATTTTGATAAGCAAAATTTTAGCCAATGATGGTTTCTATGTAAAAAAATTTATATTGAGATCACAGCTATGCACTATCATTTTTTATTTCTTTTACTCTTTTGCTAATATTTTACTAATATTAAATGCATATGCTAGCAGAGTCACAGCTTGCATCCTCTCGCTTTTCACCAAAATGTCACTTTGAAAGCAATAGCATGATTACAATACTAGTTTAACATGTTTTAACTTATCTTTAAAATATCGTTAAAATAGACTTCTTTATATTTAACTATCCAATAATTATTACAGACCTACTATGAATTTGTAATACACTTACAATTTGCTTATAAAACACTACTAAAAAGATTTTTTATTTTTACACAGTGTTGTTTGGCCTCCTTATTTATCCAGTATCTGATCCCCAACAGGAGGCTTTGTTGCATTTCCAGATCCTACCATGTGCTCAGACCTGTACATTGTCCATGGATTAAGAATTCTTCTTATACCTTTGAATGGGCTACCCAGATCTTGCGTATGTGTATGTAGGAGTAAGAAGATGTTGCCCACTCATTTACTCCCAGACTTGCAGATGGCTGAAGCAAGTGTGTGGGGAATGGGCGTGGAAGGGTAGGGAATGGGAAGGGTTTTGGCTCCACTTACTTTACTCACTGGCTAGTGCAGCTGAACCAACATGGGGATGTCCTAATTTACTGTTGGAAAAGGCTGGCAGTATTTTGCCACTTGAGCAAGGAGGAAGCAAGGGAGCAATGGTGACTCAGAGGTGTGTCACGCCTCCTGGGGCTATTCACAGGATGGTGCAGCTTGCATGCTACCCCTTGCTCAGGGCTATGCTTAAAGTCAGAATCTAACCTTAGGTAAATTTAAATGAACAATTTAATAGTAATAAACCTAGCAAAACTAGTCTGCCCAACTCGGACCATGTGAAATCCTCTCTGGATCCTGTGTGCCATTCCTTCAAGAGGAGGTGTCTCAGCTTCTGGATGGTCCGTGAACCTGCTGCATTTTCACTGTCCTGAGCTCTTAGCTTTGCCCAAATACTCTAGATAAAAAGGGGTGTCTATTCACCCAGACATGGACAATTATGCACATACATCTTCTTCCCACTGTCTAGGGAATATACCTTGGGACTTGCACCCCTTGCTCCAGGGGTGTGAGATTTTGTTTTTTCTACCATTGCTTTCAAATCAACATTTAGATTTACATTCTTCCTTTCTGATATAGTGGGTCCCAGGCATTCAGTCCAGAGAACGTCAGTTTAGCTGACTTTATTTCCTTACCAACACAGAGTGCCAAGAGACAGAATAACACACATTATTACAGAACTTGCCATTTCCCCTTTTCATATCCTCCTTTCCATGAAGTGGGAAGAGCAAAATGCTCTGATGTCAAAGCCACTTCATGGATCAGCATCAGAACGGCTAGTGTCCCAGGTGGGAGCGCAGCCTAGCTGGTGCTCATCCAAATTCCATGGAAGTCACTGGTGGTCCTTCAATTGACCCCAGTGGGCTTTGTATCAGTCCTCTCTGATCTTTTGTCGCTACATGCATAGTATGTATTCAATCCTCTACAGTTCTCCATGGTTGCGCTGGGCATTGCACCCCTTAACACTCCCAACTTCTCCACCTGGAAACTTGCCCAGCACAAATTGCTATCTATCAGCTTGCATTACACCACCTTCTTCATGCTCCTGGGAAGACACCTACTGGCACTTGCTTCTTGCTATAGTACAGCCACCAGTGCAAATAGGTCTCATTCTGTTCTGCTGCTTATGGACCATATGGACAAAATTTGATGGGAGTTGCACTCACATACCTGAAACTTGGGGAATTTGGCTCCAGGAATGTATACACAGGACTTCAAAAGGGGGATATTCCCTTTTAAAAGCAAAGTGCCCTTCAAGTGTGAGGATGCTGCTGGGGATATGGCGGAAAATCCTTTTTCTGCTTTGGAAGTTTCAAAGTATCATTGAATTACCCAAGTAACCTGTTTTAGTTCAGAGAATAATATGGACACATTTGCATATTCATTAAGCGGCATGCATGTTCTCCAACATACCACCCCACCAGCGGAGGGGATGTTGTAATGATAGTGTGCCATGGGGCAGACAGTAGTGCCTACTATAGAGAGAAAGGAATGTACAACATTTTTGTCTATAGGCCAAGGTGGGTGCCAGTTTTTGGAGGCCTATCCACCATCCATAGGGCACTTTGGGGACTCATTTAGCATGACTGGGGCACTGCACATTATTTGGGCATGTGTAGCTCAGGGCAATTTAAGATTATTGAATCTTTTAAAAGATTGTTTTTCTTCCTGATTGCTTTGGTTTGGAAGGGATTTCAGGCCCAGGGCTTGTGTGACATAAAGCAGTTTGCAGTAATTGGAAGGCTGCAGCCTTCCTCTCCACAAACATTCTCATAAATGTTTTCAGCGAAGCAGTATAACAAGGAGGCACTTGCATTTTCAGAGTCCAGTTCACAGTGCAGGGTTGCTGCTGAAAGCTCACGATTATCAGAAATCAAACAGGCCAATTACTGACACAATGGTGGAGGGGCTAGTTTAGGGTTTGATCCAAATGACAGTGAAAAGCCTTTGACAGTTGCTGTATCAGGCCTTTAAAGTGATCTATCTACTTGTTAGATTTGCAATACCTAGACTCCCTGGAACCAAAGGTTCGATTCCAGACAAGGTGATTCAGCCCTTCATACTTTCGTGGTAGATACATTGATTTCTATACAGCCAGTGGTGGTCTTGTACTGTAGTAATACCTTAACACCCACTGTTGTGTCTGCTCATTGTGGAGCTTAAAGATTCCATAGTGCTTTTCATAAGTGACCTGCAGAGGTGTCCTTGATCAAAATCCTTCCCCCGCCGCCACAGCTGTGCACTAAGCTGTGTACCAGTTCTCTGTCTGGCTACTAGCATTTTATCTGGAGGGTAGATTGATTCTTATGTATAAAAGGGCCAAATTCTGCTCTGGATTTCGGGGTAGAATTCAGTCCAAATAATGTGCTTTGAGATCTTCTAGGATGAATGGCACTGTATAAACACAAGATATTAGCATGGAAATATTCACTCCCAGAGCGAGCCTGTGAGAAACCAGCAGATTGGCCTTCAAATTCCAGATGTCCCATGGCTCTAGTGTTGTTGATTTTTGTTCCTCAGCACAAAAAATAAATCATCCTAACAAAGAAAATGAAATGTTGCTATTTAAAATGGACTGTAAAACCTACATTCATTAAAATCTATATTGAAAAAAGACTTGTGGTGTTCTAATTCCCCACACATGTGAAATGTCATGGGTGTGGGCTTTATAGCTTTAGCATTACAGCAGGATAGCCAGCAAAGTTTTACACAGGAATTTTATGCCATCACTGAAGCAAGAAGGCCGGATTTCTGTAATAAACTCTGAGGGGGTCTCTTCTTCCTAGGCCATGACTGCATGACTCTTGTGGGACTTATATACACCACACAGAGAAGAGACACTCAAACAGGGGAGTGGGGAGCAGGGGGCGTCTCTGATGTCTTGCTTCAGAAAAAGCACTAAGGCTGTTTGACAGTAAAAGCTGCTTTCCCAGTTCTGTGCTGACAATAGGCTCCTGCTTACCTCTAATGCTTCCACAGGCTGCAACACGTCCCCAAGAGAAAAAAAATCCAATGACCCACCAGAAAAGCTTCTCTCTTTTTTTAAAACATGTTTCCCGAGCTTGTGTAACTCTGCGTATAGCCAAACACTCCTCTGGAGCCTTCCTCCTAGAGAACCTGGTATAAACCAAGCACAGCAGCCAAAAACACCAGCTGCACAAGAAAAGGAAACTGGGCGTGGGTTTGTATTCCTCTCCACAGGGCAGAGCATAAGCAAAATATATTCTAAGGGGGGGGTCTCTTCTGTCCATATGCATGTGTGTTTGTGTCACCGAGGATTATGCGTGTATGAGGATGGCTCGACTGTGGGACCTGGCCTGCAATATTTCATTTGCTTGGGAATGTTCCTTGTGCTGTTGCTGGCGGCAGGTTTTAAATAGGAGGATTGGGCCATTTCTTAGCAGCCCTGCTAGGTCTCTCTAGCTACACCTGCTGCTGTGGTGGTTATACCGTGGGTCTGCTTGTCCCCTCACTTATACTGGTGCAAATCAGGTGTGTGAAAGTCAATGTAGATATGCTGGTATAAGTGAGAGGAGAATCAGGCCTATATACCTGACCTATGGAACATTATAGGCCCGTTGTCAACATGTTATTTGTGCGTAGTATGGAGTGGTATTGGCAAAGGGCCAGTCAGTATGGGTTCAAAATGTACCTTGAGTAAGGAAGAGGTTTACCCAGGCTACCCCCCTGATAGAGCCAGATGGACAAAAGGAACATTTGTCATAGATCTTTCTTCACACCACAAGCAGATATTTTGCCAAAACTCAGTGGAACTAGATACAGTGACTGATGTGATTCCACTGAGTACCAGTAAAATACAGAGTTTTAGGAACTTGCTCAAGGACATAAGGAGCCTATGGAATATAACCCAACTGCCTGACTAGTAGTTATACACACTACCAACCCCTAATTTGCTTTCCTATGAAATCTTTCTCTCAGTTTCACAAAGGTTTGCGAGGATGTAAATCCCTGAGCTGTGTGCACACATTGAACATGACACAACTCCCCGGGTGCATGCATGGTTTGCATCCATCCTTTTAAAAATATTGGTTTTAGTTTGTAATCTAATTCCCAAAATATAGAGACGATAATTTTCACACTGTATGTGGACTTTCCCATTTACCCGACGTAGGCACAGGCAGACCCCTGCAGTGTACAGCATACAAAGTTTGCATGTGCTCATAAATAAGTGTGTATAGAGAATTCGCATTAGCTGTTGTGGTCTCATAGCAGGGTGCATGCCTTTTTGTGAGTACATCTTAAAATACTTTGAGGTCACAAGATTTCAGCAAAATCATTTACTTGAAAGAGCAACAAAATGATCTTCCTCCTGTCAATTTTGGAGTGTAGCTAGTTGGATTAAGGGTTAATTCTCCCTGCCACCCTGTAAAACAGCTTGCCTTGTAATTAGGATCACATTGACATGTTTGGATTATATGGGTTTTTTTTAAAGCAGCTACTCTGGACTGATTTTCCACTCCCCCACCCCCATCCCCATTTAGTGAAGAAGAACTAAAGGAAACACCTTTGGCCACAGTGAATAGGTAGCAGCTTTTGTACTTCCCTTCCCTCTCCTGCCCTTCCCAACTCTGCTGAGAGATTTCCTGAGCAGCTGTTAGATGCTACACCTTTAGGAGCTCCAACATTTAGCCACCCCACACCCTTTTCCCTTTAGCATAACTCACATATAATACGGAGATGGAAAAAAAAAAAGAGGCTTGTCCTGCATAAATGTTGATGTACACTGGGACAGTAGTCTCTAAGAAAAGAAAGAAAGAAAGAACCAGATTCTGCTGTCAATTACCTGTGCAAATCTAGCATGATGCTATTAAGTGAGCCTTAAGTGAAATAGTTCTGGATTTCTACCATTGTAACCAAGAGCAGTGTAACTCTGCCCCTCATGGTCTTCAACAGGATCACTCAGTAAACGTGTCCATGAGCTTATGTACCTTGCTGAACTGGGGCCTCTGCTAGAAGCAAAAACTGAATTAACAGACAAAGTCCTAAGCCTGTTTTTTTCCTTATCTTATCTTTTTGTAACCAGACATTAGGATCCTGATCCTCTAAGCCCTCTGTCTGTGGAGCACTTGTAGAATCAGGTCCTAGATTTTTGTTTTCTTTTTGACAGCTATTGCTATTGTTAAAAGAAAAGGAGTACTTGTAGCACCTTAGAGACTAACCAATTTATTTGAGCATGAGCTTTCGTGAGCTACAGCTCACTTCATCAGATGTGGTTAATCTCTAAGGTGCTACAAGTACTCCTTTTCTTTTTGCGAATACAGACTAACACGGCTGTTACTCTGAAACCTGTCATTGCTATTGTTGACGTGTTTTGGATCACATAAGAAATGGGAACATTTTACTCCTCAGCGAGTGAGAAAGTTCTGTCTCTGTGTGAGGGATATGCACACTCATCTCTTCATTATTTAGCTTAGGCTCAGAACTCATCTGCTCATTAGCTGGATATAATTACACCTGACAAAAGTATTGAATGAACCACCATATGAAAGTAAAGGATACAAGTCTGTCACACTTGTGAATATAGCAACAAACAAACGTGAGAAGCATCAGAATGAATAATTGTTTAAGGATCATAGCCATGATTAGAGGATGTGATGTCATACATTGCACCTGAAGAGTTGGAGAATGATGGAAATTATAAAAGAAAATCAATTTCAGTGCTAAGACAAGGGCAGAGATTTTATGACAGTTTGCAGAAAGCACTCAGCAGTGGCTTGATGGCTCCCATTGAAATCAGTGGCTCAGCTCCCACTGATCCCGAAGGGAGCAGCATTAGGCCAGTGCTAATCCCACTTTATAGGTTGAAGTGGCCTAGTGCATTGCTGTGCTTGGCCGATTCACTTGGGAGTGCCGGTCTTCTGTGCTCAGAAATGCACATGATTATGGTGGTTTGTCCCTGATGCGCGTCCGTCGGTGTTTGCTCACCACTTTATTTGGCAGTCTCTGTTAAAGAGAGGCTGAGATCTGCTGTGAGTCATGGCTACGTATGGCTTACAACACTGTTGCCAGTGCTTGTGTGCATTATGCCTGGCTCAAGCCACGGTCACTAGGCCTTCACTTTCACGAACACCATCTTCACAAAAAGAATGTCTGAATAAAATTTGCATCAGGTTTATATGTTATTGAAAGGTTAGAGTTAGATCATTGTGTGAGTCAGGGACAATTTTCCTGTATACATTATGCTGACGTATGCTAGGAAATTTTTTTCCAAACAATATGGAAACCTGGTGGTTGCTGTCTGGGACTTGGTTTTCTTGTTGAGACATCTATTCTCTCTATTTAAAATGTAAAAGATAAATCTTTATCTTCTTTTAACTAGATAAAAAGGGGAAATAAGAGGTCACCCCCCACCCCAAATCCTGGGGAAGTCCAAAATCAAAACAATGTCTCAAAACCCAATTAAGGTTGCTAAGTAACAACAAGATACTTACTTATCAGATCATTTACAAAACCCAAGCACTTACAAGCAAAGACATTAACAGTGGAAGATGTCATAAATCTTGCAGTGCCTACATAATAAACATACATGTATTATTCCTATCAAGTACAAAGTAAAATAAATGCATATTTCATCACAACATAACAAGCTTAACACTGACCCAAAATAGCTTTCTTTCATCAGCAATCTCAAAATATAACACAACACAAACCCCTTTAAAAAAAGAACCATAAAAATTATATATGTACACATTAAATGACACTTATTGATCAGCCTCCAATGCAAGCCCACATGCGTGCATAATTTTACCATAAATGAACAGTTATGCTTTTTTCTCTTGAACTAGACTTACAATAATATTCTTAAGAAACAGCAATTATAAATACTTTACCAAAACTTTCAAGTGTCAGTTTGATAAGTATATACACAAGACACATTTTTCAATTGACTGTATCCCTTAAAAATGTATTTTGATATTGTGATCAAGATAAAAATAATATATAAAAAGGTCAAAGTTAAGGTTGTTGTGTTCTAGTGACATACTTCTTTGCACTTGATAAGAATAATTTGACAGATCCTCAATTGATGTAAATCAGCATAGCTCAATTTACTTTAATGGAGCCACGCCAATTTATGCTACTTAAAACTCTGGCCTAATATGTTTATATTTATCAGGTAAACAGTGTAAGATTTATCACATCCTTAATGGTTAAGCCCCAGTTCAGCAAAGTACTTAAGCATATGCTGAACTTTACTCATGTGCTGGAGTCTCATGGACTTTAATGGGATTTAAGCACATGTTCAGTTGTGTTCTTCGATAGGGATGGTATCAGCCATGTACTTAAAGTTCAGCTTGTGCTTAAATGCTTTGCTGACTTAGAGCCTTTTCATATCATATCTTTTCTTTCAAGTACTTGGGTTATTTAAAATGAAGCGGGCTCTGATCCTCCAACAGGATCCATATTAGCAGACATTTACTTCTCTGTCTAGTCCAGTGGAATCAATTGAGCATGTAAGCAGACACACAATAGGTGTGACAACATTGTTGTGACTTAGTTTTAAAATAAAGATTTCTGGTTTTCAATAAACTACAAGAGTAGAGCTCAAGGCACTTTGATCTTGGGCTGGAATTTCTTCCTTATGGCTGCTTGTAGCCTATTTGCTTTTTCTCTCCCCCTACATGACATAACCAAAGACTATTTTTAAGTTTCAAAACTTTTCAATCGTCTAAAAGACGTATCAGTGTAAATGTGCTTGAAATGCTGAAAACTGTTAAAACGGTTACCTTAGAAGGTAGGTTTTAATAAGCTGGTGCAGCAGTGGCAACTTTAAAATCTTTGCCTTTGCAAGCGCAGATTTGTTATTCCAGGACTTGGCTACCTGTTTGTATTCACAGTGACCTAGTTTGTGCGCCCAAATACAGACATACACAGGTGCAACTGGTGCGTTTGAATTTTTTCAGCCATAGCCATTTGAAAAAAATGGGTCAAAATAAAGGGATTTTTAGTCATTTGTAGAGACAATGGACCAAGTTCATCCCTGGGGTAATTCCATTACTTCAATGTATGTCAGAAATTTGTCCTAGGGTTTTTAACCAAAGTCATTCGAGCTCCACTTCCCAGAATGCTCATGTATCTGACATGTCTGAATGTTCTAAAGTTATCCCAGTTGATTTTTCTGATGTCAGATCAATGGAATGTGACTTTCTGAAGTACGAAGAATTGATTTAGCCTTTTTAAAGGTAGAGTGTGCTCTGCTATTATTGTCACAATACACTAAATCTTTTTTTAAAAAAGGTACTAAGTGCACCGAGGATCACATTATAACTAAAAGGAACTTCTGAAAACTCATAGATATTAGTTAAAGCCATTCATCTTTGAGTGCTTTCAGAACTGGTCAGGCCCCTTTTCTAAAGCCCTGAAGTATTTTTAACTCCCATTGAAGCCAATCAAAAGTTGTTTTGGGGTTTTGTTTTGTTTTGTTTGTTTTAAGCAGTCAGTTGCAGAATTGGCTAAATACATGACAGATTTAATACAAACAGTAGAAGCAGGAAATATTAGCATATTTATTTATTTTGATGGGGAAAAAATCAAGAAAAAATTTTCAACACAAGAGGTTTTTTTTAATTGAAAAACAATGTTTCATCAAAAATGGAAACATTTCTTTTAGTCATTAAATGTTTTGTTTTTAAAATTCTAAAACATGTTGGCATTTGTGAAGTTTTGCAGTTAGCAGTAGTGTGGAAATGCCCAATGTCTCTCAGATTAAACCCCTTGCCCTTCTCCCGCAGAAAAAAGAGAGGGAAAGATTTTAAAAAAGTAAGGGTAAGTGGTGGTGGTGGATGGAAACCATTTTTGCACCTGTTTAGAAACTTTTTAACATGGGGAAGGTGCGGGGGGGAAAAAGTTTAAAAGGTGACACTTTCTTTCACTTTTTGAACTATTTAACCCCCCCCCCATCCCCCTTTCCATTAGGGAAAAAAAGGGGGCAGAGAATAAAGTGAGAGAAAAGTGTGTGAAAGTGGGTTCCCCCCTGACTTTTTATTTAATACCCCATTCCTTCCATTGAATAAGGTGGAAAGAGGTAGAACAAATACAAGAAAGTGGTAAAAACCCCTAAAATCTGTTTTCCCCCATTTTTTCTGCCTTTTCCGCTTGCTTCCCTACCACAAACCCCTTCTTCTGCAGGAAAAAAAAATGTAATATTTTGAACCATGCAAAGTTAGAATTGCAATGATGGGCATCTAATCTGATCTTCTACAGAACACAGGCCAAAGATTTATTAATTAAGCCCCACAACATGCTTAGGAGGAACACAACTTCAGCCACTACCATTGACATGTAGCTAATTCTGGGGTAGAACACAGCAGCTGTTTTGACAGGGGTGAACATCAACAGAACAAAATACTTTAAGACAAATAGGAATAAGACTTCCATACCCAAATGGAACTGGAGGGAGTATGTAGTTAAGCAAAATTATCCTGTCCTATATCTCCAAAAACAGAAAGAAAAAATACTGAAAATAGCCAATCTGTAAAATAACTATGATTTGGCTTTAATCATTAGGATTAACCTATAATTATTTTATATTAATTTTTTTAAAAATCACAATGGTGATACCATTTCCTAGTAGCCAAAGAACCAAACTCAGGGGTGAGTCTAAGAGATTCTGAATATTTTATTTGGATTTATTTAGACCAGTGATAATCAGACCTCAGTGGTTCAGGAGCCAAATTTGTAATCAATATTACCCAAAACAGCCACAGTAGTGTGAATTCATTGTTTCATTTACTTTTTGTTTTGACTAGGGTTGTCGATTAATTGCAGTTAACTCATGCAATTAACTCAAAAATTAATTGCGATTAAAAAAATGAATCACTATTCATCACAGTTTTAATCGCACTGTTAAACAATAGAATACCAACTGAAATTTATTAAATATTTTTGGATATTTTTCTACATTTTCATATATATTGTATTCTGTGTTGTAATTGAAATCAAAGTGTATATTATTTTTATTACAAATATTTGCACTATAAAAATGTTAAACAAAAGATATAGTATTTTTCAATTCACCTCATACAAGTACTGTAGTGCAATCTCTTTGTCGTGAAAGTGCAATTTACAAATGCAGATGATTTTTTGTTACATAACTGCACTCAAAAACAAAACAATGTAAAACTTCAGAGCCCACAAGTCCACTCAGTCCTACTTCTTGTTCAGCCAATCGCTAAGAAAAACAAGTTTGTTTACATTTACAGGAGATAATGCTGCCCTCTTCTTATTTATGTCACCAGAAAGTGAGAACAGGCATTTACATGGTACTTTTGTAGCTGGCATTGGAAGGTATTTACGTGCCAGGTATGCTAAGCATTCGTATGTCCCTTCATGCTTCGGCCACCATTCCAGAGGACATGCTTCCATGCTGATGACACTCATTAAAAAAATAATTCAGTAATTAAATTTGTGCCTCAACTCCTTGAGGGAGAATTGTATGTCCCCCGCTCTGTTTTACCCGCATTCTGCATATATTTCATGTTATAGCAGTCTCAGATGACGACCTAGCACATGTTGTTCATTTTAAGAACACTTTCATTGCAGATTTCACAAAACACAAAGAAGGTACCAATGTGAGATTTTTAAGGATAGATACAGCACTCGACCCTAGGTTTAAGAATCTGAAATGACTTCCAAAATCTGAGGGACGAGATGTGGAGCATGCTTTCAGAAGTCTTAAAAGAGCAATATTTTGATGCGGAAACCCAAACCACCAAAAAAGAAAATCAGCCTTCTGCTGGTGGCATCTGACTCAGATAATGAAAATGAACATGCATCGGTCTGTATTGCTTTGGATTGTTATTGAGCAGAACCTGTCATCAGCATGAACGCATGTCCTCTGGGATGGTGGTTGAAACATGAAGGGACATATGACTCTTTTGCACATTTGGCATGTAAATATCTTGTGACACCAGCTGCAAGAGTGCCATGCAAATGCCCGCTTTCACTTTGAAAATGTAGAAAACTTCCAAAAATATTTTAAAAAATGGTATTCTATTATTGTTTAACAGTGTGATTAATTGCACGATTAATTGTGATTAATCACAAGATTTAAAAAATTAATAGTGATTAAGGCTCTGCACAGCTCCTGGAAGCAGCAGCATGTCCCCCCTCCAGCTCCTACACACACAGAGGCAGCCAAGGGGCTCCTCATGCTGCCCCTGCCCCAGGTGCCACCCGCACAGCTCCCATTGGCCAGAAACCAAGGCCAATGGGAACTGCAGGGGAATCGCCTGCGGATGGGGCAGGGCGCAGAGCTGCCTGGCCACGCACCACATAGGAGGTGGAGGAGGGACATGCTGCTGCTTCTGGGAGCTGCTTGAGGTAAGTGCTGCCTGGAGCCTACACCCCTGACCCTCTTCCATGCCCCAACCGCCTGCCCCAGCCCTGATGCCCCTCCTGGCCTCTGAACCCCTTGGTCCCAGCCTGGAGCACCCTCCTGCACCCCCAACTCCTCATCCCCACCCCAGAGCCTGCACCCCCAGCCGGAGCCCTCACCCCATCCTGCACCCCAACCCCCAATTTTGTGAGCATTCATGGCCCGCCATATGTAGTATGTAGTTAAGCAAAATTATTCTGTCCTATATCTCCAAAAACAGAAAGAAAAAATACTGAAAATAGCCAATTTGTAAAATAACTATGATTTGGCTTTAATCATTAGGATTAACCAATAATTATTTTATATTAATTTGTTTAAAAATCACAATGTTGTATATAATTTCCATACCCAGATGTGACCCTTATGCCAAAAAGTTTGCCCACCCCTGCCTTTTTTATATATATTTGGTTATTCTGACCAAGTATTATTATTTTATCAATTACAGTTAGTTAATAACATAGCAAAAATAACTTGATTGGTTAATGACTTAGATTAGTTAATAATTAAATCACACACTGCTTTAATATCATGTGCTGCAAAAAGCCAGAGGAGACATATTAAAGAGCCACTTAGGCTCCCAAGCCTCAGTCTGAGTATCACTGATTTAGACTCACCTCTGAATTTGTCTCTTAAAGGGTTTATATATGGGATACTGAGTAAGCAGATATTTTACACCTGCAATGAGTGATTTTGTATCACTAGGGCTCTGGTTTTTGTGGTTCTTTTTGAGAGAGAGAGGACAAAAATTTTCATAATCCCTTTAAAAGGGCACATAACTAATTTTTAGCACATAACTAATTTATGGAGGTAATCTTCCTTTGCTTATTTCACTCGGGCAGATTCCCCAACATCTGTTTTCATGCAAGGCACCATGCACTATATGTATGTAACCAGCACTGTAGGTGGTTATATTCACATGTTGTTCACTTAATGAGATATTGGACCTTGTCCCATGGCAGAAACGATCTGAACCACAGAAAATTGCTCAACTTTGTTGACATCCAGGAACCTACAGAGTAGAGACATAACGCTGTCAGCTGCGTCATAATGCAGCTGAGCTAAAAATATCAGGAGTGATTTTATCTTTTTTTTTTTTTTTTTAAAATAAAGGAGAATGATAGCTCCTGAGGAAATTGTGGAACACATGTGAAAAGGTCTTCTAGAGCAGTGATTAAAGGAAAGCAGACAATATCCATGCCAACTATCGTTTGCTAAAAATGTTTGTCAACTGATATTTGTCATCGACTTACACAGCTCCTCCAGACTCCTGTCCAATTTTGAAATAGCTTTCTGTGCTTGGCATGAAAGTCTGATTTTTGTCAAATTCTTAACTAAAACTGGAGAAACTCATTTTGAATCCCCTATGGGTTTGCCCCAGCCCAATTCAGAGACTTTTTCACACTCTCTGCTCCCCTTCCTGCCTCTTATACTAATCAGTCTCTATGAACCTCCATATAATCTCACTATGGCTGGTGTAATGATGTCACCTGGAACAGCCTTCCTATGTTTATTCATCTCCCTGTCACTCCAGACCCAATATTCAAAGAAGTTCTTCCTTTGTTTTTGGTAGGTGTATTTTACAGAGCTGCTAAATTAGATTTTTTCCCTCTTTTAATGAAAAGAACAGGCACATTTTCTGTGGAAAAATACAACCCCATTTTTTAATCAATTTATTAAGCTGGTCAATCAAAATAAATCTAATATTGAAAGTTTTCAACAAAAAAATAGGATCTATTTTTTTGGTGAATTTGCTTTGAAGAAACTTCCCGTTTTTAGACTGGCAATTTAGTGATGAAATAATTTCACCTTCAGTTTGTCTTCCTGACAAAAACAGAGAAAATATGATGCTACCTTTCAGGGGAATGAGAAATGTGTTTTGACTGACAAGTATAATTCTCCTCTGTATGGACAATACCAAGATAGGAACTGGTCTTTCAAAAACCACACTAGGTCCGCACTATTAGACAAATTCTGATGTGCAATGCTCATTAATGTAATGATGTTTGCACTCTACAGAGACATGGCAGAAATAAACTGGTATGTTGAAGTAGGGCCACATTCCACAACTATATAGAATCCAAATGGTTATTGAGGTATTTGTTTATAATAAGTTGTTATAGGGTAGTGCATGCATGAGCCAGAAAACATTCCCTTCAGTTAAAGGAATTTCATGCTAGTATGAGATTTGTTTTTAATAAAGCAGCAGAGAAAATATAACACTTAACACTGTCATGGGATACAGTGGATCTGAACTGGAGGGGGAGCTTATGAATGATGGTGGACATGGGTTCAGGAACTGTAGATGGGGAAAACTCTTCAGGCCTTTGACTTTTTTGCATCATGGTTGGGTGGTGTCACATGATCACATGGTGATGTGATCATGACATTACATCACAACGTCACCAGGAAGAGCAGAGATCAGCAGGCGGAGGGTGAAAATATCATTTTGGATTAGGATGGAGCTGTGCTCTTGGAGGCAGAGTAGTCAGCAGACAGAGCAGAAATGCTACCCTTTTCCTTTCTGAAAAGTGGTGGAGCTTGTTCTACTGAGTTACAGCCTGGATTCCTTCATGTGAGGACATTCCTATTAATGTTCATATAGCATACAGTCCCTAATATGATCCACTTGGAATATGGAAGGTAAATAAAGTGTGCTTCAAACTGAAACACTCTAACTTTATTCTGTACAAGATAGCAAACATAGAATAATAGAATCATAAGACTGGAAGGCACCTTGAGAGGTCATCTAGTCCAGTCCCCTGCACTGGCAGGACTACAGGTGTTTGTCTAACCTGCTCTTAAAAATCTCCAATGTTGGAGATTCCACAACCTCCCTAGACAATTTATTCCAGTGCTTAACCACCCTGACAGTTAGGAAGTTTTTCCTAATGTCCAACCTAAATCACCCTTGCTGCAATTTAAGCCCATTGCTTCTTGTCCTATCCTCAGAGGTTAAGGAGAACAATTTTTCTCCCTCCTCCTTGTAACAATGCTTTACGTACTTGAAAACTGTTCTCATGTTCCCCCTCAGTCTATAACAGAATGGTTCAGTTACTTCAGTGGGAGCACGTTCATGCCCTGGGAGATCATCTTGATGACAAAGACTAGTGAGTACTAGTACATGCCTTTATCCATTCAAGAAACTATACCCCTTTCCCTCCCACCTCCATCCCCCAGTTTCTTCATACACATAGAACCTTAATCAAAACAGCTCTTACATTCAAAACCAATATTAATATGCTCCCTTTTGATACCTCTTGGATCCCCTCTGTTGACTGTTGTGTTCTTCAGCTAGTAGTATGGTTTTTTCATTGTTACTCCCTTCAAAAACACCGAAGGCCAAACTGTACCATCAGCTATACACGCACAACTCCCAGTGGAATCTGGGCGTATGGATCAGAGAGCAGCAGACTCTGATCCTCATGGGGCCAGATTTTGCAAAGGGCTCAGCACATTGGGCGCTGAGCTCTTTTGGAAATCCGGTCGTGTGCATCTTGTTTGGTGCTATTGTGTGTGGAGCACCATTTGTGGGTGCTGAGCACTTGAAAATCTGGCCCTGAGCTTTTTTGAAAATCTGAACCAGAATCTACTGTTTGTGAGAGTGAGAGAGCTATCGGAAAATGCAAGAAGAAATTTATCCTTAGTTGTAAAATGTGCTCAGAAGACAAGAGGATTCCCTATCTTTCATCTTTTAATGGATTTTAATTATCCAGAGTTGTTTTTCTCTTTACTGAAATACCAGTGCAATACCATGTTACTGTATATACTGCAATGCCCTTTAAAATGATTAACAGATCATAAGATGGAAGGCATACACCCACTATACCCTTGGAAACATGTAGAAGAACCCAGCTATTAATGGGGAAAAAACAATTATACCAAAACAGAATTATTTTAACAGCTCTATTAATTTCATAGGGTTACATTTAAGAGGATTCCACTGAATACTGGAAAATAGCATGCAATGTAATACGAGCAAACTAATAAGGGAGAATTCACCACAGTATTAAAGAGACATGTAATCTCATTCTGTTATCCTATAAAGCAGTGTAGAACAGAACTTCTGACATTTCAGTCATTCACTGACCTAGTTCACAAAGGTTTTTAAACTGTGTTCTCCTATTATATATACATATTGGAAATTATATATTTAAACCCACTGATATCAGCCATTCTTGACTCCTTTAATCCACAATCCATACCCTATTTTAGGATAATCAGACACCATAATGAACTATACAATATGGTTCACACACCATTCATCAATTCAAGGCAATGAGAAATAACTCATATCTAAGGAGGTGAGACCTGATTGGGGTTAAACCTAATAGAAACTTTTTGGTATGGAACGAGGTATATTTTGTATTACCTTGGGTGGAGTTAAAAATACTAAAGTCATGCACATATGAAAATTGCATGCTCTCATGTGATACATACGTGGGGCTATTTCAAGCATTAACATTCAAATAAGCACATCTCTGATCCCATATAAAGCCCCTTGGTTGTGATGCCTGAAGAAGAGCACTGAAGCTTTCCTGTATCTCCTCTAAGAACCTCTGTTGCAACTGCCCCTGCTTGGGAAGCTGTCTGAGGACTGCAGTACAGTAGATTTTTGCAAGCCTGGTAGACTGGCTAATCATACCATTGGCTCAAGGATAATGGTAGAAGAAGCTTCATATACCAGGCCTTAGCAGATGGTGGTTTTTCATGAAAGACTCATCTATAGCTATATGAAAAACAATTTTTGCTCGGGTTTAGCAGAGGAGAAATGGTTACAAATGTCCTCGGCACTAAAGCTCACAATTTGCTTTGTTGAGTCCTAAACCAAGGCCCTCAAAATCTGTCCAGTAGTTTGACATGGTGCATGGATAGCTTTGTCCATCAGGACTCCTCACTCAGTACCCTAGGCCCTTTTGTTTTTGGCTCCAGCTTTGGAAGTACTGATCCCCAGCCAGCCAGTTCCTTCCCTCTCTTTCAAGGCCAAACAGTCTTTACTCTGGGCATAGGTTTCTGTGGTGGGTTTTGCCACATTGGTCTTCCCCACTCCTTGCCCACTCTGGTCTTCCCCCCACGCTTCTTGCCACACCACTTGTTTTGGTGCTGCTGTATAAAAGTCCAAGAGGATTGTTCCTTCTGTGTGCTCCTCTTGTGCACATCTTTGTACACTCTAGTCACTGCTCCTCCTGCTCTCTATTGCTCTGGTGAATACTGCATCCCACAGGCCTTCTCTGAGGACAGCTTGGTCTCTCCTCAGATCTGCAATGTTGTCATCACTCTTTGTCCTTTTTTCATCATAACCTGTCACTTGGGTCCTTTTACAGCCCTTTTCCCTATAACCATGTTGACCTGCCCTCCTCATTGCTCCACTTCTGTCTCTGGTACCCTATGGCAGCTGCTAACAGACAACTCCTGGTTCTGTTGCTCCCACTTTTCACTCTTCTCAGCTATAATAGGTCTTGCTATCTAGAGGTCCTGCTGCTTACTTCCTTATGCCCCTAGTTCTTCTTTATGACCTTCAAATCCAAAAGAAAGGGCTGTGTGTGTGTGTGTTGTGACTGTGGTTCTGACTGCACCTGGACAGCATCTCAAGGGGATAATGCCCTTTGGCGTGGTCTTCTTAAAGGTTCCCAGAGTGTTAATCCTTCTAACTGCTCACTGGAGAGATTGCTTTGTGGCCTCATGCCAATTTCTCTGGCCAACCCAAAGCAGAATCCTGGTTCTCAGATCATCTGCAGGCGGTTCACTACTGAGCCAGAAGACTCAGACAATACACTCATTTGCAAGCTGTTTGTGGCAAGGACAGTCCCTTCCTAAGATTTTTGCATACTGCTTTGCACAATGGGTCCCTGATCTTGCTTGGGGCTTCTAGGCACTACTGTAATACAAACAACAGAGGGTCATTTGTGCATGTGTGAGCCACAATTGTTTGTAAAAATCTAGTCCTTCAAATCACAGAAGGAAAGAGAGGTGGAGAGTTAAAAACCAGTCTCCTGAGTTCTTATTTTGGCTCAAACATTGACTCTCTCTACAGCCTTGGGCAAACCATGCAACTTTTCTTTACTCCAGGGTCTCCAGCATAAAATAAGACTAGTGACAATATTTACCTACCCACTGTACATCTCAAGAGGGTTAGGAGGGTTAAGAAGCTAATGTTGTTAAAGTATTTTTATACATGTGCTTTGCACAATTATTAAAAGGAGAAAGGATAGACAGACAGACAGACAGAGACATAAAGCCAACGTAAACATAGTTCATGGAAGTAACTCTACAAAATTGCATGTGATGTGACAGAATAAAAAGGGAGATTGACATAGTTCATGTGATCTACAGAATATTGAAAAACAAAACTATTCACTAGTTGTGATGTATGACCAATCAGATTTATTCTAAAAGCTGCCCCTCTTTATTTAAGTTTTAGGCTTCTGTGACATGCCATGATTTATTGTAATGATATGCAATACTTCACTTTGCATTTGTGATTTCAGGACCCCTATAAACTTATGTAAATTCCAGCTGCTAGGGCATGAGATAAAATCATGGCTCTTACTTACTCTCCTAGTGTCATATAAATGTGAAAAATTGAAGAGTTGCTCCAGGCCAGCAAGCTACATTTTACATCATGGGGATCTCCATATTCTGCCTATCTAGCTTCAATCTGAGATAATATCCTTAACTAGAACGTACTGGGAAAGGGTTGGGGAGTACAGCACATTGGATCACATTATCTGAGGTCTGGAAATAGTGTCCCCTCACCGCTTCACTGTTTCAGTACTCGGGACATAAAAAATAATATGCAGCAAAGTAAATAAGCATTGTAGGTATGTGAAATATTCTCAGTAAAATCCAAAATGCGCAGAATATCAGTGTGAGAACATGACATTGCCATTTTGAAAATTCAGATTTGATCCTGTTTCAATGAAATTTTCAAGCTAACATCGGTGAATTGTTGGCACTGTGAAAACATTCATCATTTTGGGATTTTGCTTGGTTTTGAAATCACATTTCACAAAGATGAAAATGGTAAGTTAAGAAACTGAGGAAATGTCATGGAAAAAACAAAAGTTATGCACGTTTTCTGCAGTATTGCATAGCCCTAATAAGCATAGCTAAAAGCAACTCCATGTAAATTAACTAGAGACAATGCAGAAGTGGTTAGTACAGGGGAGTAAGAGTCAGATGACCTGGGTTCTCAACCTGACTGCCACGGAATCACACTGTGACATTGAGCATGTCACTTAATCTTGCTTGCCCTCAGTTTTCTCACCTATAAAAGGGAGATAATGCTCACCTGTGTAAAGTACTTTGAAATCTTTAACTGAAAGGATCTCAGTATATTCAACATACGATGGTTAGTAAATATTTTTTAAATAGTAATAATTACAATACAAAAATGCCTAAAACATTGTTGCTTTGGTCCCCAGAGATTCATAAGTATATATTTCCTTCACATTAAATTCAACATTGTTTCACTTTGAATTTCAGATTCGAATGAACCACACAGCTCAGTAGAAACCACTAAGTTTCACCTGATTTTACACAAAATCCAGGTGAATCTGCAAGTTTCTCATGCTTTTGATGCAAACACTATCAATCAGACCCAAGTTTACCCAGAGTTGGACCTAGGTTTGCTAAATACGGCAAACCTGAGTCAACAGATTCCCCTACTCCAAAATGATGGGTCTGATTCTCCATTGCTCTTCACCTTGTGCAATTATTTAACTCCAGTGCAGAATGACAAATGGGTGCAAAATGCCAATAAATCAGAACACTACTTTGCACTGGTGTAAAGGTGCAGAGAATGAAAGATGAGGCCTGGTGAGTATTGCATGTTCTTTGGTTTCATTGGGAATATTTCACAAAGCTCTCATTAGCAGACTTATTGCAAATGTACTGAAATAAGGAGATCCCAGAGGCGTCTCATATCCATTGAGTGACAGATCCATTTTGTCTGATGGAAAACATCCTCCAGTGAATGAACACTGCCCTGTGGTGATGCAAACAATTTAAACCAAGAGGATTTTAAATTGTGCATACCATGCATGCACATGCGTGTGTGTACACACACACACCCACGCATACACACACACATTCTTTTTCTCTAGCACTTGAACATACTCTGGGCCATATTGAGAGGTGAGTCTGTGTCCAATCCTACTCTCATTGAAATCAATGCAGAACCTCCCATTTCACTTCAATGAGGCAGAATCTGGCACTCCAAGGCTATGTCCACACTTGGAAGGAGGGGTGCGATTCCCAGCTTATGTAGACATACTTACACTAACTCTCCTCAGGCTAGTGTGCTAGAAATAGCCACGTGGCGGGGGTAGCATGGGCACTGGTGAGCAGCAGCACTGGTTAGCTGCCCTGAGTACTGCCCAGGAGGGTACAACCTGGTTTGTTCTTAGGGTGGTCAGCCTGTGCTGTCACTCACCACTGCCCATGCTACTGCGGCTGTACCACTATTTTTAGCATGCTCACTTGATAAAAGCTAGTGTGATGATGTCTGTGCAAGCTGGGACTCACACGCCTCGTTCCTAGTGTAGATGTAGCCTCAGAGAGCCTAAATGAATCTAAACTAGTGTCACTTATATGCCAAGGAGGCTGAAAGAAGATGCAAATTACAGCCAATTAGACTTCCTTAGATTCACTTACACTCATCTCTGAATTTGGTCCATCCTGTCTTTCGTAGACTCTCACATACACACTCTCAATGTCTGGTGACAAACTCAAAGCATTCTGCACATAAGAAGGAGGAGAGGGGAAGGGAGAAGAAAATGTGATTATGAAACATCAGAGTAGATCTGATCATGTCAAATTCCTCTGGAGGAAAAGACAGAGAGAAAAATTACCAGCACGCAGCTCTTGAAGTCAATAAATGAAATTTACCCAATTCAACAGAGGCATCAGGGAAATCACTCCTGATTTGTCCTTGATAGGTTGACAAAATCTCTGTTAAAATCTTTTTAATGCTTTGTAACTAGACTTCCAAATACACTGAACCTGAACCAGATCTCAGTTTAATAGAATCAGCCCTCCATGTCAATCAAACGTGTAGATTCAAACAGGCTTGATTCTTCTTCTTCTTGCCCATTGTTCTTAAGTTGGGCATTAGCACAACATGCCTGACTTTTACTTTCCCAAGCTTCTAAGGGAAAATTTATTTATAGAAATGAAAACATCCATGGGTTTCTATAGTTGAATGAAACACCTCAGGCCAAATTCTGTCCCTGGATATTTTCATAAGCCTCCCATTGAGGCAAATGATAATATTATGTGCATATCTTAGGGCAGAATTCAACTCCTTGATAATGGAGTCAGGCATTACAAAATGAGTGCTCTCCATCAGTGGGCAACACTGATTAATTAATTGACTAATCAGTTAATATACAGGGCCACAGAACTCTGCTGGGCAAATTAGTCATACCTCTTGCCTATTGCTCAAAGGTACATAGGGTTCATCTCTTTCCCTACTTCTAAATGATGTGTCAACGGGCAACAAACTTGCATGTTGGGGGATGAGCCAAGATGAAAATGCACCCGTAAGCTTCACGACGGAAGCTGCTGGATGCTGAGCTCTTTTGAAAATCAGACCCTGAACGTTTTTGAAAATGTGGTCCTCTGTGCCTTTTCCTCTCCTGACCCCCATTCCACCCATGCAAAACAGTCAGAATTTGGCCCTATATCGGATGATTTAGCAGTGGGAGTTCCAAGATGGCTTGTTTAGTCACAGAAAGGTGTCCAACTCCATGATCTTCCTGGAGCACAGATTTGAGAAATGAACCATAAATAATGACATGTGGAGTTAAAAAAAGAGTTGAAAACAACAGATGGACTGGAGCCAAAAAGCTTGCATATGGAACTGAGTCTTAACTTTCCCAAGGTTTGGGAGTCTTTAAAGGGGATCTGGATTAATATGAAAACAAAACCCTACTTGTTACTATTTTAAAGTAACCAACATTTCTGCTTCAGCATCAATGAAAAATAGGTTTTTACTTTTATTTGCTACTGAATTGATGTCCTTTTTCGGTTTCAGAGGAAAAGGGACCTGTCTGACACTCATTTTCAGTTTAGGGATGTATGTGAGTCTTTGCTTTGTTTTTGCTTCCTATGGGTTCACACTCTGAATTTCTGTTTGGAATTTCAAGTTCATGCAAATACAAAATCTACAAGTGAAACTCAACAGAAACCAACAAGTTTAACTTGTTTTCCACATGAAAAAAATAAACTGGGTCAGGTTTGCATGAAACCGAATCCAAGTTTGCTCAAAACTGGGCTCTGGTCCACTTGAAACAAAACGTAGTGAACCTTTTGATGAGTCTGTGATGAATGGCACATTTGTAACAAAAAAATAAGTCAGGTGAGTTTGGTATTGTTTATGATTTCAGAACATACATTTCACACAGCTCTAAGGGCTTGATCCAAAACCCATTAAAATCCATCGGAATTTTATTAGAGCTGTTGTGTACATACTTCGTACATCACACAGATGAGGGGACTAAGAAGAAGAGACACCTGTTGCTAATGAATACAGGATTTGAAGCAAATCTGTGCAAATCTGATTATAAAAACACTGCAGTGATTATTTTATAAATCTGAAGAAATTTCACACATGCAATTTCACAATCAAGTGAACAGATAATTATCCTGTGCCAACATATCCCTGTTGCTTACTGCACAATACTTTAATTTGCTGTAATGAAAATATCTGCCATTATTTACAAGAATCAAACATGTGATTGCACTATGCTTATGACCATGCATCATTATCAATGCCAAGTATGACCAATAGTATGGCATAGCCGATACATCTTTGAAAATTTAATTCATAGACCTTTTTCTCTCTGTTTTACACCCAAAGGACAATAACCTCCTTTCATAGTAAATCTTCAGAGGAACCATTATAATTTTGAAAGGACACCAGATTTCACTGAATATTAAACCTGAGTCTCATTGGTTGGGAGCCCCAGCAAGAAAATGAAGTGCTATCTGCCCAGATCACAAATGGGCTGATCTCCAGCCCATTGAAGGTACTGGAATCTTCCTGTTTACATCAATGAGCTTTGGACAAGGCCCAAGATTGACAGGTGTGTGTATATTATGTACACACACACACACACACACAATTTTAAAACTGCATTTGGGATTTAAGCAAGGGATGAATGAAAAGCTATATATCACTAAAATACTAAAAGAGAAAGTGAATGAATTATAAAAAAGAAAAAACTAAAATCAAAGGATTGTCAGACAGTTCTGTGGTGTTGTAGAAGTGTGTAAAATGCATTAGATCTTTTGCATGCTGCTAGAACAGAAGTGCATGTCTTTTTCCCCACTCTGTAGAGTCCCTGAAATACAACCATTCGAGAGTGATCGAATCAGCAGACAAAGGGTGGGGGACATCATAGTCCTCAGCTGAGATGACTATGTTAATGAGGCCAACCAACAACTCTCTGGCACCATCTACTATAAAGAACTCAAAGATGACCCCACATCACAATTTACCCAGGAATTTAAGAATATCATCAAATCCTTCCCCAAACAACACCAAGAGAAACTCTACAAACTCATCCCTCATGAACGCACCTCAGGGACTTTCTATGTGCTTCCCAAGATACACAAACAGGAGAACCCAGGTAGACCCATCATATCTCGCCCTGGCACTCTTACTGAAGGAATATTGGGACTCTTAGAAACCATCCTCAAACCACTCACCACACAAAGGACCAGCTTCCTCCAGGGCACAACCAGCTTCCTCCACAACTCTGCAATATTAACAACTTCTCTCAAAACACCATCTCTACTACCATGGATGTCACCTCCCTGTACACCAACATCTCTCACAAGAATGGTATAGCTGCCTGCCTCAAATATTTACAAGACAATTGACAACCTGAAGATATCAACTCTGAACACATCACCAAAGTCAGCCATTTAATCCTCATCCATAACAATTTTACATTCAGCTACACTTTGTTCAAACCATGGGAACAACCATGGATCCTAGGATGTCTCCCCAATATGCTAACCTCTTCATGGGTGACACTGAAGAGGAATTTCTGGACAAATGTGCCACAAAACCAATGACATATCTAGATATGTCAATTATATTTTCATCCTCTAGACAGATGAGAAACTCCCTCATAGATTTCTACCACAACTTCAACAGCCACCTACCAGCCATTAAACTCTCTCTGGAACGCTCCCACACTAGCATCAACTTCCTGGATGCCATGATCAGCTTAAACAATGGACCCCTACAGACAACTATATACAAGAAGCCCATGAATCACCACACCCACCTTAATAGATCCAGTAACCCCCCCAAGCACATCAAGAAATCTGTTATCGATAGCCAGGCACTCAGATACCACAGAATATGCTCCGAGGAGAAATTCCAGGATATACACCATAATACACTCAAAACCGACTTCACCAAAGCAGGACACTTCACCAGAGAAGTAGATCATATGGTGGAAAGGCCACCCAACTACCCCAAGAGAACCTTCTTCAATACAGAAATAAAACCCGCTCCAACGACACACCCCTAGTATCAGCCTACACTGGAACCCATATGTGATATCATCAAACATCTACAACCCATACTCGATGGGGACTCTATCTTGAAAGAAAGCTTTCCTGAACCCTCTCTTTTGGCCTTCAAACAACTCCCCAACCTCTCCATGCTCATCTTCAGAAGCAAGCTCCCCACAGACCAGGACACACCAACTTAACATGGAACTAGACTCTGCCAGCACAACAGATTTAAAACTTGCAGATACATCTCCACTTCTACAATGATCAGCACCCCCCACAACACATCTTTCAAGATCCATGGCTCCTACACACGCCTATCACAACATGTGGTGTACCTCATTCAGTGCACCGAATGCCATAATAACAACTATGTGGGTGAAACTAGACAATTACTATGCTCTTTAATGAACTCAGACAGGAAAACGATAAAAGACAAAAATACCCTATCACCTGTGGGTGAACACTTTTCACAACACAATCACTGTATATTGGACCTACCAGTCCTCATTCTCAAAGTAAACTTGTACAACCCTTTCAAAAGACAAGCCTGGGAGCTTAAATTTATAACTTTGCCAGACACTAAAAATCATGGTCTTAATAAAGGAACTGTATTTATACCTTATTACAACAATCTGTAACCCACTAATCCCCCTTTTTGTCCTATGGCTGTAGGGGTGCTAATGGGCCACTTCACCTTGAGTTCTTCCTTAGAATATGAGCTAACTACTTATGCTAAACTATCTGTTCAATCTTTTATTTAGTTGTGACACTATCCCAGCCCTGTGTAAGCTTGAAAGTTTGTCTCTCTCACCAACAGAAGTTGGGCCAATAAAAGACATTACCTCACCCACCTTGTCTCTTCTGCCCCCCCTCACTCTGACAGTAGTTATTCCATAAAAGGATGTGCTCCAGGTCCTGGCTTACATCAGTGGGGCACCTCTCAGTCCTACGTAACCAAATTCTTTCACACCTGTTTGAAAGAACTTGTAAAATGAAAGGAATTTGCTATTTGGTCTCTTTAGCAGACTGTTTTTGTGTCAGTGCTTCTCCTTAGCAGAACAACAGCTACGATTAAAACCACAATAAAAAATGTCTAACATGCAGTAGGCATACAAAATATTCATCCTTATTATCAGAAGCTCTTAAAATGGGATGGGATGGTTGTTTTGTTGGCTTGCACTTTACCAGGGAAAGAAGGATACTGGTATTACTATGTTGGTTGGGGTGAGATTTTTCACCAATATAGTTATACTGTTATAAGCCCTGGTGTTGCCACCATTATACCAACATACAAGGTACCTTAGACGTGATTAGCTCATTTTCCTTCCTGAACCAGAGTAAGCGATAGCTTTATGCAGCAGTTCTCCTGGAGCAGAACAGGCCATGCCATGAGCTCAGTGTCAGTCTTTAAATGGCTAAACAATAAACAGCTCAGAACAAGCCTTTAAACTAGAAAACAAACATAAAAGGTTCCTGCTTGATTGCAGTGTTTTAAGCAAAAGCCCTGACCTAACTTTGGATTTCTGGGTTAATACTGAGGAGCTCCTCCCATGTCCCAGCCTCAACCAGCACTCCTCTGGAGGGCAGGAAGGCAAGCCTTCTTAACTTGCCCACACGCTCCTGATTGGTCGGTATCTCCTCCTGGCCCTCCGAGGCCCCTCTGGGTACATCTCTACAGCCCACAGCGGCAAGCTTCTCAGCCCAGATTGACACTTGGGCTCCTGCTACCATGTTAAAAATTGTTGTGTAGACAGCTCTCTGAAGTTGTGGCGTGGGCTAAAGTTCGGGCTTTGAAGCCCAACCCCATCCCTAGGCTCCAGAGCCCAAGGTCCAGCCCAAGCTACAACATCTACACTATTATTTTTAGTGTGGCAGTGCAAACCTCACAAACCCAAGTCTGTCGACCTGGGCTGGGAGGCTTGCTGCAATGGGCTATGTAGATATACCCTGAAGAGCTAAGGCTTCTTGGTAGCCCAGCCAGAGTGGGTTTTCCGTAAGCAGGGGAGTGTTAGGGTGCCAACACCTCAAGCAGGGGCAGAGAAGGCCTGATGGACCCCATCACACAGTATAAGCACTTTTATACCCATATAACTGTGTCCACACTGTGGGAAGAGTGTGGATTTAAAGTGGCAACATTTTCAAGCATAGACAAGCCCTTATAATAGACATAGGGCCAGATCCTCAGCCGGTGTGAATTCATCTAGCTCCTTTCAATGGCTCCACAATGGTGCATACCAGTTGAGCATCAGTGGCCAGTACAGAGAACTCCATACTGGCCTAGAACTCAGCGCTAAGCGGGTTGTGCAAGGTTATTATGCTCCAGCACAGCTGCAAATGAAGGTGACAATGTGAGCTCAAGAATGGGCAAATGGTCACACTTTATATTAAGGTTCCATTTATAAATGGTTTCTAAAGGCTTCATAAATTATCAATAAACATTATAAGCATGTTACAGTCGTGAGTAGCATGTGTTATATGCATACCAGTAGAAAGTGGTGTGGATGGTTATAAGCAACTTATTAACCTGTTGGACCTTTAACAATTGATCAACCATTTCTGGACACACCTGTTGACCATTTATTAACCCTTTGTAAGAGATTTATAAATGGAAAATCTCAGAGCAGTCCTCCCACTAAGAGTTTCTAAGTCTCAAGACCCATGTCTGTTTCATAGAATTATAGGACTGGAAGGGACCTTGAGAGGTCATCTATTCCAGTCCCTTGCACTCATGGCAAGACTAAGTACTATCTAGACCATTCCTGAAAGGTGTTTGTCTAACCTGCTCTTAAAAATCTCCAATGATGGAGATTCCACAATCTCCCTAGGCAATTTATTCCAGTGCTTAACCACCATTAGGAAGTTTTTCCTAATGTCCAACCTAATCCTCCCTTGCTGCAATTTAAGCCTATCGCTTCTTGTCCTACCCCCAGGAGTTAAGAACAATGTTTCTCCCCTCCTCTTTGTAATAACATTTTGTATACTTGAGAACCATTATGTCCCCTCTCAGTCTTCTCTTTTCCAGACTAAACAAACCCAGTTTTTTCAATCTTTCCTCAGAGGTCATGTTTTCTAGACCTTTAATCATTTTTGTTGCTCTTCTCTGGACTTTCTCCAATTTGTCAACATCTTTCCTGAAATGTGGTGCCCAGAACTGGACACAGTACTCCAGTTGAGGCCTAATCAGTATGGAGTAGAGCAGAAGAATTACTTCTCATGTCTTGCTTACAACACACCTGCTAATACATCGCAGAATGATGTTCGCTTTTTTTTTGCAACAGTGTTACACTGTTGACTCATATTTAGCATGTGGTCCACTATGACCCCCAGATCCCTTTCAACAGTACTCCTTACTAGGCACTCATTTCCCATTTTGTATGTGTGCAACTGATTGTTCCTTCCTAAGTGGAATACTTTGCATTTGTCCTTGTTGAATTTCATCCTGTTTACTTTTCAGACCATGTCTTTCTTTTTTTCAGATCATTTTGAATTATAATCCTATCCTCCAAAGCATTTGCAACCCCTCCCAGTTTGGTATCATCTGCAAACTTTATAAATGTACTCTCTATGCCATTATCTAAAGATTGATGTAGATATTGAACAGAACCAGACCCAGAACTGATCCCTGCGGGTCCCGCGCGTTATGCCCTTCCAGCATGACTGTGAACCACTGAGGATTACTCTCTGGGAATGGTTTTCCAACCAGTTATGCACCCACCTTATAGTGGCTCCATCTAGGTTGCATTTGCCTAGTTTGTTTATGAGAAGGTCATGCAAGACTAAAGTGAAGATATACCACATCTACCACTTCTCCCCATCTACAAGGCTTGTTACTCTGTCAAAGAAAGCTATCAGGTTGGTTTGACATGATTTGTTCTTGACAAATCCATGCTGACTGTTACTTATCACCTTATTATCTTCTAGATGTTTGCAAATTGATTGTTTAATTATTTGCTCCACTATCTTTCCATATACAGAAGTTAAGCTGACTGGCTTGTAATTCCCCAGGTTGTCATTATTTCCCTTTCTATAGATTGGAAAAGGACAAATACAGTGTCAGTCTTCTGGAATCTCTCCCGCCTTCCGTGACTTTTCAAAGATAATCGCTAAGGCTCAGATATCTCCTCAGTCAGCTCCTTGAGTATTCTAGCATGCATTTCATCAGGTCCTGGTGACTTGAAGACATCTAACTTGTCTAAGTAATTTTTAACCTGTTCTTTCCCTATTTTAGCCTCTGATCCTGCCTCATTTTCACTGGCATTCACTATGTTAGATGTCCCATCACCACCAACCTTCTTGGTAAAAACTGAAACAAAGAAGTCATTAAGCACCTCTGCCATTTCCACATTTTCTATTATTGTTTTTCCTCCCTCATTGAGTAACGGACCTACCCTGTCCTCGGTCTTCCTCTTGCTTCTAATGTATTTGTAGAATGTTTTCTTGCTACCCTTTATGTCTCTAGCTAGTTTGATCTCATTTTGTGCCTTGGCCTTTCTAATTTTGTCCATACATACTTGTGTTATATGTTTATATTCATCCTTTGTAATTTGACCTAGTTTCCACTTTTTGTAGGGCTCTTTTTTGATTTTTAGATCATTGAAGATCTCCTGGTTAAGCCAGGGTGGTCTCTTGCCATACTTCCTATCTTTCCTACACAGTGGGATAGTTTGCTCTTGTTCCCTTAATAATGTCTTCTTTGAAAAACTGACAACTGTCTTCAACTGTTTTTCCCCTTAAAGACTTGCTTCCCATGGGATCTTACCTACCAACTCCCTGAGTTTGCTAAAGTCTGCCTTCTTGAAATCCATTGTCTTTATTTGACCACTTACAAGTGAGCAAGGTAAGAAGGGCGAAGGGGAGAAGAGAATGGATTTGTAACTTGTCAGAAGACAACATTGCAGGATGAACGTGATGAGTCAATGACTCAGTCTACGCCTCCTTTTGGGGGTAGGGATAAGGTAGACACCTGAAGGTCCCTGTACCCTTCACTCCCCTCCTATCTATAGTTCTGATCTAGCAAGGAGCTGAGCACTCTGGCCCTGATCCAGTGAAGCAATTACCCATGTGCTTAATTTGTTAGCGTGCAAGTAGTTCCACTCACTCCAAGTTTGCTGGATCAAGGTCAGAGTGCATGGCCCTTTGAAGGACTGGGCTCTTTGGTTGCTAGAACTATAGTGAGGAAGAAAGCAAAGGGTGAAGAGGCACAGTCTGTCGTACTTGTGCTCTGGTCTGCTCTTCCAGGTGGATCAGATCAAAGAAAGGAGCTAGAGTGTTGCACATTGAGTATTGTGCAACCCTAAAAAATGATGCCACAAAAGTGTCCCAGTGTTTGCCTTGCCAGAAGGGAGAGTCTACAAATTATGTGGTGGATGGGGCAGGCAGCATGAAAATGCTACATATTGTTTACTTGAAAAAGTTCTTGGTGATGAAGTGGTGATTTTTATTTGTAATGGATTTTTTAAAAATAGATATTTTAAAGTCTGGAAGGAATTCTCCTCTGGATCCTCAGGGCTGTATTGTGCTATCGATTCATGCATTCAACTCTCATTGGTGTCAAACCTATTTTGTCAAATCTGTACTTCTGAAACACTTGTCCTTCCAAAAGACATAACCCCACCCCACACACACACAAACCAACAAACCCTCTCTACTCTTCTGTTAGTTTGAGCTATTAGCAGGTTCAAAACTAATGATGGGTAAACCTCAAAAGGTCTGAGGTGTCAATGAGAGTTGCATGTCAGGCTCAAGGGCACAATCTGACCCACATTGATTTAAGGTAGATCAAAATGTGGATCTAAGATACTTGCTAATATCACTTTAAGGAAGAGAGGAATAGCATTCCAAGGAGTTTTGTTGATGTTCTTATGTATGCACGTTGTTTAAAATAATAAATGAATACATTTTTTGTGCATTCAAAATTCCAAGCTGCAGAAAATTTCCTCTTGTGATGAGAAGCATTCAAAACAAAAACATGTGGCCTGATTTGTCTTTTATAGAAATCAAAGGCTGCATTCTAAAAAGACTTCCTTTACCACACAAATGTAGCAGATGTTTTTTAAGATTATAGCTGCACAAGCAATCCACAGTTTAAATCTCAGAAGCATTTAAGTTTTTAAGAGAGGAAGAGTCTTTGTGTTTTACCATGATGAACTGAAAGTTACTAGAAGAGGAATTGTTTAAGACAGGTAAATGGTGATAATAATATACAGTAGATATGATCACTATTATATTCATGAAGGAAAATAAAGTTAAGAAAGATCAGCCTGTTGCAGTCAACACTTTGGCTAGTAGGTTAATCAAGACACCTATTCACTGCTGTAGGTCAGAATATACATATGCAGTAGAACATGATAGAGAGGGGGAGAGAGAGAGAGATCTGTTCTTTCCACACTATTATTATTGTTGGATGAAATCCTCAAGTTCTTACTTTGTCCTTACTGAAGTCAGAGACTGATTACAAACAAAGGATCTGATTTTGTGTTCACTGAAGTCAATGGGATCAATGACTGTACGGCCAGGCTTTAAGTAAAGGCATCCAGATTTTTCTTGTTCTCATGCATTATTATAATTGCCTTCTCTCTCCTGATCAGAGTTGACCAGTAATATACACACATACAGCCCACTTCTAGTAACAGGCTCAAAGATATTCTTAGGCAGTTTCTGTTCCGTACCAGATTACATGCTGGATATGTTCTCTAGCAGCGGTTCTCAGACTGTGAGTTGGGACCCCAAAGTGGGTTGGGACCCCATTGTAATGGGGTCGCCAGGGCCAGGATTAGACTTGCTGGGACCCAGGGCGGAAGCTGTAGCCCGAGGTCCACCCCCATCTGGGGCAGTGGAGCTGGGGCTCCAGTCCCTTCTACCCACACCTGGGGCGGCGGAGCTTAGGCTCTGCCTGCCCATTCCCAGCATCATACAGTAATTTTGTTGTCAGAAGAAGGTCACGGTAAAATGAAGTGTGAGAATTGCTGTTCTCTAGTATACTATTTCCTACAGTGGTTTGGTGGGGTCAACAAATTTATGCATGATCTAGCCTGGCAATGGCAGGGTAAAGCACAATGCAGGACTGAGGTTGCAATAAAACATTGTACATGGGGACATCCTGACAAATCTAGGCGGTGTGGTTCGTATGTAAATCCTAGTAAGCTCATTCCAGAAGAGCAGGAGGCTGGGCATGAGAAGATGGCAGAAAGAGAAGATCAGGAATAAAAGAGGTAGATAATTTCAAAGGACATTTCTAAAGGAACTTCCTGCAGTTCCATAACTGAATCTAAATTTTTTTCTGATTTAAGTATTATTTATTACTTGTATTTTGGTAGCATTTGGGAACCCCAGTCATGGATTGGGACCCCATCATGCTAAGTGCGGTAGAAACCCAGAACAAAAAGACAATTTTGGGGCACTTCACTAGCAATGATACCAGTATAACCTCAGTATAAAGGTAAATAAATGTTTCATATTAAGCATGGGGGCTCTAGAATATAAAATGTATGTCAGAATTAGATATTGCAGCCTTCTGCTTCCCCAGGAAATGTAAGAGTATTGTTGGCAGAAAGAGGCAATCTGTTATTCAAGGGCTGCTCTACCATCAGAGGAAGCACATATTGATTTTTGTGAACTATTAACCCATTCTTTTCAGGAACGCACAGTGATGGATGATGATGTGGGTTAATTCTATTTTGCCCATGAAATCTTGTGAGGAAGACATTGGGCATTATATTACCATGGGGTTACTACATCGATCAACCATTACTTCCAGTCGGAAAATTGCAGACCATGTCATGGGAAGTGAATCATTGCCGCTTCTCTGCGCTTTCCCATACTTGGGGGAACTTCCTGCATCAAACTATTTCTTCTCTGTACTTTTCAAATGCTGCAAATCCCCCAGATCTTTCTTCAGTCTGAGATATTTTTTAAGGAAGTACCTCAAATTCTTCGTCTGAAAAAATCAAAAAAATACAAGACTACCTTCCTTTTTCTAG
Organism: Caretta caretta; assembly: GCF_965140235.1. Lineage (NCBI taxonomy): Eukaryota > Metazoa > Chordata > Testudines > Cheloniidae > Caretta > Caretta caretta. The sequence goes on from NC_134218.1 coordinate 22,009,438, forward strand.
TGGTCCAATAGTTATCAGGCTGGTGGTCAGGAAGGGGAAGGTGGAGTGAAGGAACTCTGCCATAGTATTGGAACCCAACATTTTGGGTTACTTGTTTAAGAAGAAGTGTTTCTCATGGCCAGAGGCAGAATTGAACCATTCATGTTCTGTTCCGACTATTAATTAAGCAATCCATAGTGATTATATTGCCAATGTATACTTGCCCCAGTTTGTATTGTCACTAATTCTTCTGCTCCTTGCAGATATATGTTAGTGATTAATTTTTTGCCTTGCTGTTTGTTTGGTTTTGGTTTCTTTTCAGACTGGGTAATTCCAGACTGATCAGCAAATATAGGGGAAAAGCAGCATGTCAAATGCATAAACTTTTGGTGCTAAAACTATACATAAAGCATAAGTGCGGCTTGTTGCTCAGAAAATAAAATGACCGCTGAGACTTGAAATGTTTTGGGATCGTGGAGAGAGTGCTGGAAATTATGCTCATGTGAGAAAGCTTAGGCCGAGAGGAAAAAGCACTGAAAAAATGAGGTAGGATTGAAGAGATCTGCAGCAGTAAAAATATGCAGCTTGTTAAAGGCTCAAGATGGTGTTATCAGGGATGGGTGTTTTGTCATTCCTGAAGAGTGTTGAGAAGAAGTAAAATTGTATGTGGATATCATCCATGAGAGAGTTTTTCATTGCCCTAACAATTGCACAGCGGTAAGCTGTTGTGCTTGGAATGGGATCTTCTGTGGAAAGCTTTTTGGTGGGGTAAGCAGTGTCCGCAGCTTTAATTTCTAGCAGCACCCTACATCCTTGCCATTGACCCTCCATAAGGTGCTTCCTGATGACTGGAGGAGATCAGTTTTTTGACCCTCAGTTCCTAGCTAATGGAAAGTAGTGTCACAAATTCTGACCTCAGTTAAACGTACTGGGGATTGACAAGTTGTCTTCTGCAGATCACGTGTAGACAGTTCTATATTGAGGTTCCCCACTGGCTACCAGGTGTACAGTTCCTACCACATGTGGCTTTTTTAATAGGACTTGAAGCAGGGGCAACAGTTTCCCTGCCTTTGAGCTAGGGCGAGTCAGTGCTAGCTCAATATTCCAAGGCTGCCTTTGACAGAGATTCTATTTTCCTGTGGTCCTCTTTCACACAAAGGCCAAGAGCTGAGGCCCTGCAGTAAGAGTTAATGTGCACCACTGAGTCAGAGGACAATCCAAAGGCCATCACACACCTTCATAATGGACCACAGTTCATGTACAGTTAAGTAGTTGCGAGGGAGGGTTTTGTCATGATTCTGGCAGAGCTTGGAACTCTCCAGAGCTGACATTGAGCTGAAAGACATCTCCATTAACTCAGACCAGCAAAAGTCTCTGCTCTATTTAATTCAGGCTCCCTCACACTCTAAACGAGACATTTACTGGAAGGCTTTACAGTAATGCTTGCAGGCAGCTGAGTGCAGAGATACTGTGTCAAAGAAACAAGAGACACTGGAAAATGTGAAAGGAAGCAGAATAGACTCGACTATTATTGGGGGGTGAAAACAAAAAGAGACAGACAGCCTTCGCGTTCTGCTCTTCTTCCCAGCAATTTTTGCAGGCGTCATCTCAAAAAATACAAATAACTAGAGTTTAGTAAAATAAAATCTGTTAACAAAGTAGGATATTTGGAAGGTTAGTGTCTGTGCATTTCATGAACCTCCCGTTCTTCCATGTACACAATCACAGAAACAGGATGTTGAGAAGAAAGTCTTGGGAGGGGGAAGGAAACCAGTGTTATTTAACCAGCAATGGAAATAAACCTGATCTGAATAATTTCTTTAAATTCTTTCATGTAAATCTTAGTGCTGCTGGATGGAGCATCCCTGGAGATGGAAGGGCTTTCTATTTCCTCATATTGTTCCAGCAGCATGCCATGGCCCTAGGATCCATGGTCCACTTCTAGGGATGAGACAGCAAGTCAGTAACCATGGCCTGTTCTGTCCCTTGCTTCTTTGCTAAATTGGATGCTAGAGCGGGTAGAATATTTAAAAAAGTAAAAATTTCAAGCAAATTTAAAAAAATCTTAGCTATTTGTTTTAAATTTCCATGAGCACTATTGGAGGAGTACGTTTATTGGCAGGAATGTAATGGGAGCAACACATTTTAATCGACTATTGAAGAATGCTATTTGTCGTCAGATCAAGACTGCATGCCTTTCAGGAATGTATGCTTTAGTCAAACACACAGTTATAGGGTTCAATACAGGAGTAACTGGACGAAATTCTATAATTTGAATTCATAATTGCAAGTACTGCAATAGGAGAAATTTGGCTCTAAGACCTAAGTTTATTCAATCAGGAAACAAAAACATACAAGGTGACCTATGCATCCAATCAAAAGAACATTAATTTCAAATAGTAGTAGTGAACTACTCCAGAACTCTCAGCAGAAATTATTTAGGAAATAATTTTGCATAATGAACAAAGGGAAGAAAAATCATAACCTGTTTGTGGACAATTTATGAACAGAAACAGAGACAAAATTCATTGACCAGTGTATTTGCTAGAAAGTATTCTTCCAGCTCTAGCAGGCAATGATCCACTAGGAACACCAAAAAAAGATCACTATCAGCTCATTACACACAGGCCAATGAGCACCTGTTGGTAATGATTTTTGACCACTGCTGACCTGGCCAGGTTGAAATCAGTGACCTAGACGTGATGGGCTCTCCAGCTCATTAGCGATTCACTATGAATGTTATGTTTTAAATGACCAGCATTTCACTTTTAAGCAGCTAATATTTTCAATAGAGTTTACACTAGATCATCATGATTTTTTTAACATAAAAAAACCCAACTTTATAAAAACTCTTCCATTGACACTGCTTTGAAATGGGTTGGAACAATTTCCAACTGAGCAAAGATTAGCATCACACAGCCAGCTTGGCTGTGGTGGTGGTGAAGTTCTATTTTATTTACCTGGGACAGAAGATTGTGGAGGACAACACAAAAGTCTTGCTACAAGGATCAGCTGGGGTGGTATTTAGATCACACATCCAGAAACCCCAGCTGGGGCTGCATTAACCAGCAGACACCATCATCGTGTGTGTCTGTGTGTGTGTGTGTGTGTGTGAGAGAGAGAGAGAGAGAGAGAGAGAGGGTAGAAAGGAGTGGCGACTCAATGCAGATCAAATCAAGTGCATTGCAATATAATTCACAAAGGACAGTGTATAGATAGAAGAGTGGGAAAATACTCTGAATTCCTTAGTTGGGAAGCTACTGATTGGCACATACAGAGAATAGGTAGAGGGTTTCACTGAGGTGGAGGATTATCCTGGTTTTCCCCTTCAAATACATCTCAACTTCTCTTCTCAGCAGCCCATTTAGAATCACTGTAATGCCATGAGATTTTCCCCCCACAACTGTAAACATTATCTTTTAAAACAAACAGCCTTTAAAACAGAGTCAAGGCACCCCACCCGGTTCTACCCCTGGGGGAACCAAAAAAGAAACAAGCTGCTGTTTTTAAATGAACAAGGTGCCTTTTCAGAGTGCAGCTGATCACCCTCACATACCGCTTATCATAGGGTTAATATTCTAGATAGTCTTGATTTTAAAAAAATCATAATTGATTAATAAGCGCAAGCCTAAAAATGAACAGTACACCTCTTTCCTGCCTTCAAGCAGCTGAGTACTGCTACAGTCTGTCTATGCTAGGTTTTGGGGGGGCAGCGAGTCAATAATTAGCTCTTGAGCTTCTGCTTGAATATGCATGCAGCGGAAGTCATAATACACATCTCCACATTGCTCCTCAATTAATTTTCCATTTATATCCTCCCAAACCGTCCTCATTCTGTTTGCATTTAAAATTAATATTTGCAGGATAAATGGAACCATCTTGGGCACTGATGGGGGAGAAAAAAAGAGAGACAGAGAAAGTACTCCTGGAACCCCTTATTTTATTGGAGTTGTGTGTAAAAATAAATGTTGTGTTCAGCAACCATTATAATTAATTTGACACAAGTGGCTGGGAATGTTGCTGAAGCCTTTTATCTATGGAATTAGATGATCCCTTCAGAGTTACTTAAAGAGTAACACACTCAGGCAAATTAAAAAAAATATATCATATTTCACTAAAACCCCATTAAACCGTCACTTACTTTTTTCTGCAGTTCCTTTAGCACCATTTCTTTGGCAAAGCATTCGTGCTTGTGCACTGCAAAGAGAGGCATTATTCTATATTATTGTGCCTGTCCTCCCCATCACCTGCTTCACTCAGCAATTTCACAATTGCTTGTACATAATTATATAAGCAAAAAGTGTGCATGCAATTGTTTAATTTGCACATGCATATAACACCATTACACATGCAAGCACCATAGTGGCACGTGCGAGTGGCTAGTTCTATTCTCGTCCATGTGCAATGATCCTATTTGCCTCCAAATTTAAAGTCGTTGTGTGTGAGGAAATTAGGTGTTCACTTGTGCATTGCACATGAGCAGTTTTGAGCTCCAATGTTTGCAACATCTTCAGTCATTTTGCCTGGTGGCAAACAGTGGTGTCATGTACGCTGGCATAACATCTTGGAATGAACCAGCGAGGAGAAAGCAGCTGGTTGTAAAGTGAAACATCCAATTTGCACATAAATAACTTGCTAACTTGGCCTTCTTGTAAAAGTTTAGTTTAAATTTTGTATAGGCCTGGGTGTAATTTATTGCCACTCGAGAGAATGTAGACTAGATATGGATGTTGCTAGAGAAATGGTTAGCTTGTTTGTGTCCAAAGTGTTATCTTACCTGAAATCACATAGCTACTTTACTAATAAAATGGATATTCCTGGGTAATAGCAGGCCATAAACAATCATGATTAATACCAGGAAGTAATTCAGAATGAAATAAACGCTTTAACCAAGATCCATCTTCAGGGCTGGGTGAATGTTTAATCAAGACTTTAGCAATCTGTCCCCAGTGACTGGTGTGTGTGGGGAGTAGACTAAAGAGCAAAGGCAGAAAGGTGAGAAGGAAAGAGAGTGACGTGGAAAGAAACAGAGAAAAACTGGAGCCTGACATGGTACCTGATTTTCTTCTTGCCCTCAGCTTGGCTTCTAATTTTGCAGATGTAGTTTTGCCCTTACAAATAGTTGCATCCACAACTTTGTGCCTGCAGCAAAACGCAGGTGCAAACGATAGCATTTAAATGGGCTGGCATGGATTTTCAACATGGCCTAAATTTTTGCAATGAATTCTGGGGGAAAATAGTAGTTAAATGTCTAGTTACCTGCTGATGCTGTAAATCAGGTAGCTAGACATTTAACTGCTACGATTTGTGCTCACAAAGAATTGTGGGTGTGAAAATATGGATAAAAGTTTTTACAGGTGCAAAATTGCACCTGCACACGCAAAGGCCAGACTGATGCCGAACTAGCAACATGGGTTCTAAATACTAAAGTGGTCTGAAAGTCCTTGCACATTCAAAACCGTGGATGCAATTATCTGCAGGCACAAAAGTGTCCACCATGTTAGAAGCTGTTACAGAAAGCCAATCCCAAACTAACTTGCAGATGCTTCCAATATGCTTTTTTAGTACTGAGGTTATGCATAACAACTCTAGTTCTGCAGGGCAATAGTCCACATGTTTTAACTCTGAAGGTTATGTTGCAAGAGAAAGATAGTCTCATCATTCCATCTCCCTTCCTAACTGCTCAGTCCTCCACGACTTGATTCTCAAAATACTAGCAGACCAGCGGGATGGGCTGTGCAGAGCACAGGCGGTCTAAAGACCACAGTTTAAGAAGAATGGCTGTGAGGAACGTAAGAGAATTCTTAGCTGTTTCCTGTTCAGTTACTAAGTTTGTGACCTAGCTTGCTCTATGGAAGGCTATTCATTTACTGCACACAGGATGTGAGTTAGTATGGCGAAGAAGCCTTCTGTGCAGCAGCTGCGTGTGCTAAAAAGCCACTCTGGCCCAGATTCCCCCAGGCACTAAGGCCATTGTGCATCACAACCCATGCAACAAGGTCCTCAGACTGATCTAATTTATACTGAGGGATTTGCCCAGCACACAGCCTACCCGGATAGTGGATTGAAGCCACCTTCTCCCCACTCATCCACCCAAGTTGTACCAACATTTGGGCCTTTGTCAATGGCTTAAAGAAGTCATTCCATCCACTTGTTGCCTGCTAAACAGCATGGTCGCAGCCTCAAGCTCTCCAATCCTCTGGGAGTCCTTCTGAGTTCAGTGACATTGCCCTGTCTTCTCTCATAGTGCCACCGTCATCGCTAGCTGTTCAATGTACATGTGAAGCAGGAGATATGAATATCACATTCTCTCTTACTGGAACTGCCTGATTACCCTTGTGTTCAGATTTCCTGGGCACAGTGAGATCATATAGAGAATGTGTCACACTATGGGAAGAATGCAGAGGGCAAAGCATAATAATAATAATCCTGCCCTGAAAGGTCTGAATTAGTAGACTGACAATCTCAAGCCTGAGGACTGCAATGCATGAATCTCATCCTGGCAGCACAGGAGCGGCACATTGCTTCTTGTGATAAGATTACTTATCAAAGGTTAATGACTAATCTGTTTACCCAAGCTTCATTAATCAAAGATTTACTAGAAGTCAGATTCATATTGCCACTCAGGGCACAGACAGCTTCACGTCCAGGTTACAAACTGCAGCTGCACAAACTGCACAAAGCATATAACTCAATGCAAATTGAGGTTACTAATGTGTGTGACCAAGTGAACATCAAAGAAAAAAGACCCTCATCAGAGGGGACGATATCTGTGCCCATGGGGATCACGTGCACTTCGCTTTGGAGAAGAGTTCAGTGATGTCCAGCTGCAATATGATCTATTTCAACACTAGTTCAACCATCTGAAATGATTACAAATTTTTTATATTCTGAAATATTCCCATATTCTTGATTGGAACGAACACGTCAATAGCAGCACTTATGAAGAGCTAAAAGAAAGCAGAAGGTTGCCAAGAAAATGTTATGTTAAGTGGTCAATGGACAGGCCTGGGAAACAGAACTTCTAGGTTCTGTTCTGTCCTTATCATCTAACCTCTGTATATCCATTAGTATACTGGACATAATGAAATGTACCAACCTCAGAGAATTAATTAATCCCGAGAAGCACTTTGAAAATTCATATTTGTAAAGTGCTTTGAGATCCTGAAATCAGAGGGACTGTAATTGGAAAAGTATCAATTCCATATCAGGTTCTTGCTGCGGAGTACAAACTTCACCCAAGTTTGCAGAACCTGAACCCCATTAAGTATCATCCATCTTTGCCTTATTGATGGGAACACTGAAGCTCAGACATCTTCAGTTGTGAAATTGGTCTCAGTCTCCAAAGCGTGGACTTTTGTCAATTGACCTATTCACCAGTTTTAGCTCTGCAGACTCAAATGTGGACAGTCCAGGCAGATTTTTATATTCTCCTTTCCAAACAACCCCCAAACCCCTCTAAAACCTCTGTCACCAGAAGATGCATCACATTGCATAAAATCAGAAAAAGAATGGATGAAGGGTCTCATATATATGACTTGATGGAAAAAAAATAATGAAAAATTAAAGCTGTTTGGAGAACATATGGACAGACACACTCTCTCAAATCCTGGTACTCATTCAGGAGAGAGACAGATTATTATTTTGGTTACTATAAGATCACAAACGTCACTCCACCAGCACATGAGCAGACCATCACTCTGTTCCACCATCAAAGCAAAGCGGCTTGCTGACAACATGAAGTTGATACACTGAATGTAAGAGCAGCAATGACGCAGGACTCTGTTCATGGGTTGTCACTTTGCTGGTTTATGCTGGGTCTAGTGTTTATTTTTATTAGGGGGTTAATTTATATATAAACTTTTTACATAATGTAAAAAGCATTTTGCACCTATCCAAACTAGACACTTTGCTCTTGGGTGGCCTGGTATTATTTACAGCTCACACCTATTTGTCAATCACTTTGCTGTTGGTCCCACTGATATTTCCAAGAGAGAAGAGAATCATAGTAAGGAAGGAAATAACTAGTGTGACAGGGTCGGGCCAGATGTCTACAGGAGAGTAACAGAAGGCAGATATATTAGCCCCCGGCTATGTAGGTCCCTTTTCCCTGGTAACAGGGAAGGTTCCAGAACAATCAGGAACATGCTGGAGACAATTAAGACAGACAGGCTGATTACAACACCTGCAGCCAATCAAGAAGCTGCTAGAATCAATTAAGGCAGGCTAATCAGGGCACCTGGGTTTAAAAAGGAGCTCACTTCAGTTTGTGGTGCGCATGTAAGGAGCTGGGAGCAAGAGGCGCTAGGAGCTGAGAGTGAGAATGCGGACTGTTGGAGGACTGAGCTGTACAAGCATTATCAGACACCAGGAGGAAGGTCCTATGGCGAGGATAAAAAAGGTGTTGGGAGGAGGCCATGGGGAAATAGCCCAGGGAGTTGTAGCTGTTGCCCAGCTGTTCCAGGAGGCACTCTAGACAGCTGCATTTCCACAGGTCCCCGGGCTGGAACCCAGAGTAGAGGGCGGGCCCGAGTTCCCCCCAAACCTCCTAACTCCTGGTCAGACTTAGGAGGAGTTGACCTGGACTGTAGGTTCACAAAAAATGGCCAAGCTGAGGGCTGCCGTGAAGCTCCAAGGCGAGCAAATCCGCCAATAAGCGCAAGACCCACCAAGGTAGAGGAGGAACATTGTCACACTAGCTTGAAGAAAACCAGATTTGCAAACCACAAGCTGAAAAATAATTCCAGGTAGGCTTGAATCCCTTTTCATCACATGGTCTCATTTTCAGGGAAGGCCAAGTGACAATGATTGTGACGATAGCAGTGATTCTCTGGGAGTTGTACAGATTTCAGTCAACTACTGAAATTGGTCTGTATGAAATGTTTCAAGAAGAAAACAAGAAGAGAGCATGAGAAGAGAACGCACATACTGGGGAGAGAGCGGGGAAACCAGGAGTCATGGCCAGTACTGAGAGATCAGTGCAAACTCAATATACTTATTAAACACATTTTAATGTCATATACTGTAAACTAATTCATTTAGAGCGAGACTGTGACCCCCTTACTCACAATTCTTGACTTCTCTACAAATTTCCCATATGACTTTGGACCAATCACTTAATTTCTCTGTGCCTGGATTCCCCACCTTCAAAAAACAGGATAAAATACTTCCTTTCTCTCTCCACCCCTTGTACTATCTATTTTGATCATTGATGCCTTTGTACAGCTCCTAGCATAATGGGCCCTGATCTCTTGATTTTCTCAAGGTTCCATATTATTATTTTTTTAATACAGTGATTGTTACCATAATACAAATAATAGAAATGTATGTAATTTCTAACCTTTTTTTGTAAAAATATCTAAACCTTTCCCAAAGTTTGTGAAATTCCCTTTTCTTCCCACTCCCTCGAAAAGAAAAAAGAAAACAAAACAACAAACTAATACCACAACCACACCCTGCAAAGCTCTCTCTCTTATTTACCAAGTAAAGGCACCTCATTTCCTTGTTCATTTTTTAACCATTGCTTTTGATGTGTCCTTATCAAAGAGATTGAAGAAAAAGAATTGGTTTGTGTGGGAGGAGGTCCGATGATTTATCTGTGCACTGTGCATGGATGTCATTATCTGCACATGGCAAGTCTGACATCAGTATTCACTCAGTATCAGAGGGGTAGTGAGCAGTGTGGACCAATGAGAGACTCTACTTCTAATATACGGGTTTTAGCTAAAGGCAATGGCACCCTCACTCCTGAGAGCAATCAGTTCAATATGAAGTTGCTCTGTGTAAGTACAGAAGAGAAGTTGCAGAACTGTGGATATTGGGAACTTCCTATAAAGCAGAAAAAAATTTATATATGCAGCCACAGATGTCACTTTATATCAGACACTATTTTTAAAGGCACAACTTCCTATTTTAAATGAAAACAGCACAACTTTTCTACTTTTTTTAAAAAAATGTGTAGCTCCAAGGACAGCTTCAGAATAAAACAAACCAATACAAATTAGAAAAAAGGCTTGAAATGTTTGGAGGGTCAGATGAGCATTTGGAAGTTTTTCTTTTTTCTTCAGCAGTCGAGGTTGAACTAGCTTGGTACATGCTTGGGGAATGTTTGCCCAGGGCATTTACGCTTTATTGATATAAATGATGGACCAGCTGGCAGGGCATCCTCTGTGAGGGCTCCAGGATTCTGGAAATTTATTCTCCTCAATCTCTTGGTTCAAAATAGTCCAAATTTGGTGATCTTCCAGGCACTCTGCTCACGACAGTTCAGTTAGGGTTTTGGAGGAGGCCGTGGCATGCTTCCTCCATGATGAAAGGTGGAAAGGAATTTTTGTAGGTGGCTGTCAGCAGAGCTCTTGTTGCATTGATCATTTAAGGCTGAGGAGATTTAATTGTATTGTTAATGGTGTGTTATAAGGTGCCTAAAGCCTTGGATAGGCATATTTTTAGTTCGCTTGCCTTGAGACTAATACCATGTGGCTGGCAATAGGGATTAGTGAGTGACATTGCTCCCTTGAAATCAGTGAGTTATTTCTATTTTATGCTGGTTAAAGATCTGGCCCTTGAGTTCCAAACATTTCCAATAAAATTGGAGGGAGGGAGAGGAGAGATTGAATAAACACAAGATAAAATTGTCAAAAGTACATAAGTGACTTCGGAGCCAAAGACCCATTGAAAGTTCTGGGGAAAAAAATATTCTCAGCTCCAGTTGTGATCTGTCAAAAATTGGCACGGTGACGACACTTCTCTTCTGCTCCTGGAGGTATTGCCTTACATATCTTGGGAGGTATTTAGAGTTTCAGAACTGTATATTGTTTCTTGCATACATCACTTCATTGTTCTAGGGCAGCTCATACACATGGAGTTGTTAACATTTATTTTTTTAAATGTGGTAAGAAAACAGCATTGACACATTTTTTCTTTGATTAATAAAAAAAAAGAAATAATTGGCAGCGACAAGAGGTCCAAATTTAGGCCCACTGATCTCAACAGTGTCCCATTAAGAAGCAAAGAAGGAGAAGTGTCCTTATCCCCACGGATTGTAAGTCAAAAAAACAAAGCTGACTTTTACAACTAGGTGTCTAGACAATCAAGGGCCTTTTGCTCAACATAAATGTCAGAAAGAAAAGGAGTACTTGTGGCACCTTAGAGACTAACCAATTTATTTGAGCATGAGCTTTCGTGAGCTACAGCTCACTTCATCAGATGTTTACCGTGGAAACTGCAGCAGACTTTATATACACACAGAGAATATGAAACAATACCTCCTCCCACCCCACTGTCCTGCTGGTAATAGCTTATCTAAAGTGATCAACAGGTGGGCCATTTCCAGCACAAATCCAGGTTTTCTCACCCTCCACCCCCCCACACAAATTCACTCTCCTGCTGGTGCTAGCCCATCCAAAGTGACAACTCTTTACATAATCAAGTCGGGCTATTTCCTGCATAGATCAAGGTTTTCTCACATCCCCCCCACCCCCATACACACACAAACTCACTCTCCTGCTGGTAATAGCTCATCTAAACTGACCACTCTCCAGGTTTAAATCCAAGTTAAACCAGAACATCTGGGGGGGGGGGTAGGAAAAAACAAGAGGAAACAGGCTACCTTGCATAATGACTTAGCCACTCCCAGTCTCTATTTAAGCCTAAATTAATAGTATCCAATTTGCAAATGAATTCCAATTCAGCAGTTTCTCGCTGGAGTCTGGATTTGAAGTTTTTTTGTTTTAAGATAGCGACCTTCATGTCTGTGATTGCGTGACCAGAGAGATTGAAGTGTTCTCCGACTGGTTTATGAATGTTATAATTCTTGACATCTGATTTGTGTCCATTTATTCTTTTACGTAGAGACTGTCCAGTTTGACCAATGTACATGGCAGAGGGGCATTGCTGGCACATGATGGCATATATCACATTGGTGGATGTGCAGGTGAACGAGCCTCTGATAGTGTGGCTGATGTTATTAGGCCCTGTGATGGTGTCCCCTGAATAGATATGTGGGCACAATTGGCAACGGGCTTTGTTGCAAGGATAAGTTCCTGGGTTAGTGGTTCTGTTGTGTGGTATGTGGTTGTTGGTGAGTATTTGCTTCAGGTTGCGGGGCTGTCTGTAGGCAAGGACTGGCCTGTCTCCCAAGACTTGTGAGAGTGTTGGGTCATCCTTTAGGATAGGTTGTAGATCCTTAATAATGCGTTGGAGGGGTTTTAGTTGGGGGCTGAAGGTGACTGCTAGTGGCGTTCTGTTATTTTCTTTGTTAGGCCTGTCCTGTAGTAGGTAACTTCTGGGAACTCTAAAGGATGACCCAACACTCTCACAAGTCTTGGGAGACAGGCCAGTCCTTGCCTACAGACAGCCCCGCAACCTGAAGCAAATACTCACCAACAACCACATACCACACAACAGAACCACTAACCCAGGAACTTATCCTTGCAACAAAGCCCGTTGCCAATTGTGCCCACATATCTATTCAGGGGACACCATCACAGGGCCTAATAACATCAGCCACACTATCAGAGGCTCGTTCACCTGCACATCCACCAATGTGATATATGCCATCATGTGCCAGCAATGCCCCTCTGCCATGTACATTGGTCAAACTGGACAGTCTCTACGTAAAAGAATAAATGGACACAAATCAGATGTCAAGAATTATAACATTCATAAACCAGTCGGAGAACACTTCAATCTCTCTGGTCACGCAATCACAGACATGAAGGTCGCTATCTTAAAACAAAAAAACTTCAAATCCAGACTCCAGCGAGAAACTGCTGAATTGGAATTCATTTGCAAATTGGATACTATTAATTTAGGCTTAAATAGAGACTGGGAGTGGCTAAGTCATTATGCAAGGTAGCCTGTTTCCTCTTGTTTTTTCCTACCCCCCCCCCCCCAGATGTTCTGGTTTAACTTGGATTTAAACCTGGAGAGTGGTCAGTTTAGATGAGCTATTACCAGCAGGAGAGTGAGTTTGTGTGTGTATGGGGGTGGGGGGGATGTGAGAAAACCTTGATCTATGCAGGAAATAGCCCGACTTGATTATGTAAAGAGTTGTCACTTTGGATGGGCTAGCACCAGCAGGAGAGTGAATTTGTGTGGGGGGGTGGAGGGTGAGAAAACCTGGATTTGTGCTGGAAATGGCCCACCTGTTGATCACTTTAGATAAGCTATTACCAGCAGGACAGTGGGGTGGGAGGAGGTATTGTTTCATATTCTCTGTGTGTATATAAAGTCTGCTGCAGTTTCCACGGTAAACATCTGATGAAGTGAGCTGTAGCTCACGAAAGCTCATGCTCAAATAAATTGGTTAGTCTCTAAGGTGCCACAAGTACTCCTTTTCTTTTTGCGAATACAGACTAACACGGCTGTTCCTCTGAAACCTGTCATAAATGTCAGAGTGGCCAAACTGCTAGAATGTCTGCAAGAGACTAAGAAATAAAAAAGGCAAAATTCCACAGAGTGGTGCAAGAGCTGTATAATATAATTGCAGGGTTCTGAAAGTATAAACTTGACTAAACTGGACAGGTTTCCCAGCCAAAATATACCTTCTGGTGTCATTTATCAACAGCTGCTTTACAAAGCCGAACTATGGAACAATGATCATTGATAGCAAGCTTTGCTGTCATTAATAAACTGATATTGCTTTGATCCTTTGAAAACAATGAATTCGGTGCTGGTCTTTTAGCCCTGAAGATTCTAAAGGTCAGTTATTATGTGGACACATTATTAGTATTAATTATGTTTATTACAGTAGTCCCTATCATGAAAATTCCCCCCAGACCATTTCACCCCTGATCTGGAGTGAGGAACAATCTCTAGAGGTAACAAGTTACTGAATCATATACTAGCATCTAAACAACAGACACACATGAAGAATCCAAATTTGGTGACATTATTATTATTTTGCAAAGCTGTAACTTTAAAAATGTTCACTTCTTGTCAATTATTCTTGCTGAAACTTAGGGGGTTTTGCTGCTTTCTGCTGAATCCTGCCGATACCTTCCTGTTGTGGTGTTGAAAACATTTTCTTAAAGCGCCCAGCTGTGTTTACAACTCCACTTCCTGGATTTTTTCCTTTTATTTTAAAGTAGAGAAGACAATATAGACATAGTTATCTCTGCAACACCTCGCCTACAGTCCTGGAATTTTATGATTCCACCTACCATACAGAAAAGTGGGGGGGGGGGAGACGGCTTTTTCACAGAGATTAACTATGCAACAGATCTTTGCAGGATCAGGACCTTCATTTCCAAGTGGGACTTAATAGCTGGTGACACTTGGCAAGGAAAAAAAAAAGAGACCTTTTTGAATATTATCCTGAACATTTACAAAGCAGAAATAAATAGATGATAGCCTTGGAGGTGTTGAGATTTGTTTGTTTTATGAATCAGAGAAGAGCCCATAACTCAGGAGAGATTAAGGCTGAAGCAAGTTGTATGGGATCTTGCATTACAAGTGGAGCTTAATGTTTTATCTCATGAAGCACCATCATTCATCAGTCTTCATTGCAGTAGTTTAATGTTAGTGACAGAAGAATTGAGTTTTACATTTTAAAAATGTTCTTAGTTTCTGTTTGGCTTTGCCAGGGGGTTTTGTCAGAAGCCTGGAATCTTTCATAGTTAGGAGATCCTCCCAGCACAGAGTTGTTTTAAAGAACTATCCAGGGAATACACCTGCAACCGTTTTGATGTCATAGAGCTTTAGGTGACTAACATGGTAAGAAACAGCACCCTAACCCCTAAAATGGATTCAATTGAAGGGTTCTACTACCACTAATCCTGTCAAGTCAACAGTATGCAATATCACTTCAACAGAATACCTCACTGCACATCTTGTTCACCATTGCCAGAATTGCTTTCCCAGTCCCTGCCACTCCAGCGCAACATTGCCCTGCTATCCCACTGGCTACAGCTACTTGTGCAAGTCCACCAGAATGCTTTTGCCATGTTGCTTCTCCCTTTCACCAGAATTTCAGTGGCCATGATTAATTAAAACCCATAATTCATGGGCATTGTTAAAACAGCTGTGAATGACAACATTTTATTTTTGGACTGCAGTGCTCTTGTGGGTTGTTGACTTTATCTTCCATTGCTATATATTGTATCACTATCACACCTGTGAATCTTATGCAAATTACACTAAAATGTATTGAAACACCCACCTTTTATAAATCTATTACAATCGTCTCTGCTATTATCGTATCCAAGACTGCAGATGCAACAGGAGAATTAACTTGATGAAATGTACCATTCCAAACTGTTTCTAAAAAACATCTTTCAGGGCATCTCTATCAGCTCATGGATTCTCACTGGTTTTCTTTCTTTTCTTCTTTTCCAGAACCATTTGCTGCTTCTCAGTTGTGGTAAGCAATTATTTGTGCTTTAAAGCAAACTCCATGAAGAACATTTTTCAAGTGGAGATCAAAGAGTAAAGCAAACATAAAAGCAGTCTTATAAAAATTGCATTTTAAAGAAACTAAGCTACATCCATATGACAATTACATCCAAACCTCATGTCTCCTTCTCTATAAGGCTGTTTAAAGGAGATAGGAATGTTGCATGTTACGAAAAAGGCTTGCGTTATAGAAGAGGAATTTATCACACAACTGGTAGCTGGCACATATGTAGTAACCTTATATTGGCAATACAGGGCTTGTATACACAGAGAATTTAATCTGGAGCTTTTTGACATGTATAAGGTAACACACAACACACAAGCTGCACTAATATCATGCAGACAAGATGCCTGTACCCTCTTTCGGTTTGCATCATTGTGTACACATGGCAGCAGCTTGCTGCATATTGAGAGTGTGGCATGCTTGGAGGATATCCCATGGTCCTCCCCTGAGCTGATTGCTCTTTATCTGGCACTGGTTGGCATTCCAGTTGTGACCCCTCACTGACATCTTCTTAGCAATGTCCACGAAAAGATCTTCATTTTGGTGGCAGGCCACAAGAGCCATGTAGCCATGTTTCTCCCCAGATGGCGATGAGATCCAGCATTTCAGCAGGCCTCCAAGCGGATGCTCAAGGCATATAGTAAGCTTCTGTAGTAATAGCACAGCACTGCTGATATTCTCAAATCCAGGAGCAAATGAACAAATTCTGATATCATATGGCTGCTTCCCCAAAGGCTCCTGTGGGCTTGTCTACACGGGGGATTTTAAACTGGATTAAGTTGAGCCAATCTGGTTTGAAAACGATTGTGTAAACAAGACAATTCATTATAGCACACAAACTCGTCATTTATCACAAACTCTGGAGTCCTCTTTCAAAGTGAACTAAGTTTGATGCATATTGACTTAGTTCTATTTTTCATGTGCTCATTACTTTGGCACTCCTCCAACAGCTATCCCACACTGCTTTTGTGGGCAGCCCTTATTGACCTGTCTGTTTACCTCTGTGCCCTCCACTCGTCTGGTGTCAAATTGACTGGATGTCTCCTCCCCCGTTTAAAAACTGGCACAAGGCCAGAATTTGCTCATATGCTCCTGGATTTGAGTATATCAGAATTGCTGTGATATTATATTCAGGTTTTATCAGTAGTAGTTCTGAAACGTGGGGGATAAAATGTCATTCTGCAACCCACCGAACTGCATCAGTTTAAGAACTTTACATTAACCTTCAGCAGCCAGCATAGCCCTACTTCCTTAAGCAAATGTTTGCCACCTACTCTGGCACATCCAATGCTCAGATCCAAAAACCACCCCTAAAAGCCTTGTCATGTAGGCCCCCGTGCATCATTCTTCTGTAATTTTCTTCTCCTTTAACATTTCTGCACCACAGGTGTTCTTCCCATTGACTCTTCCCAACTGGGTCACACAGCAGCACACCCAAAACCCTTTTTGGATTTGAGCAACATAAAAGACTGATGGAAGTTCTCACACTGCAGATATCTGCATGGTGTCAAGGTTCCATATTATTATTTTTTTAATACAGTGATTAAATACAATTAGACTTCAGGATGTGCAATTATGGGAGATTCTCAAAGAGAAGTGGAAACAGAATAGATGGGCTAATGACACATGGTCTAAATTCTGCTGTCACATCCGTGCAACCCTAATAGCTTCCTTCTTGTACCTTCCGTGGTGTCAAAGATTGT
The DNA here is from genome assembly GCF_965140235.1 of Caretta caretta. Classification (NCBI taxonomy): domain Eukaryota; kingdom Metazoa; phylum Chordata; order Testudines; family Cheloniidae; genus Caretta; species Caretta caretta. Next base: position 22,026,517 of record NC_134218.1, read on the forward strand.
TAGAATCTCTTTGTATCAAGTGTGACAGGGTCGGGCTAGATGGCTATAGGAGAGTAACAGAAGGCAGATATATTAGCCCCTAGCTAAGTAGGTCTCTTTTCCCTGGGTAAGGTAACAGGGAAGGTTCCAGAACAATCAGGAACATTCTGGAGACAATTAAGACAGGCTGATTAGAACACCTGCAGCCAATCAAGAAGCTGCTAGAATAAATTAAGGCAGGATAATCAGGGCACCTGGGTTTTAAAAAGGAGCTCACTTCAGTTTGTGGTGTGCGTGTGAGGAGCTGGGAGCAAGAGGCACTAGAAGCTGAGAGTGAGAACGCAGACTGTTGGAGGACTGAGGTGTACAAGCATTATCAGACACCAGGAGGAAGGTCCTATAGTGAGGATAAAGAAGGTGTTGGGAGGAGGCCATGGGGAAGTAGTCCAGGGAGTTGTAGCTGTTGCCCAGCTGTTCCAGGAGGCACTCTAGACAGCTGCATTTCCACAGGGCCCTGGGCTGGAACCCAGAGTAGAGGGCGGGCCCCGGTTCCCCCCAAATCCTCCCAACTCCTGGTCAGACACAGGAGGAGTCGACCTGGACTGTGGGTTCAGAAAAACGGCCAAGCTGAGGGCTGCTGTGAAGCTCCAAGGTGAGCAAATCCGCCAATAAGTGCAAGACCCACCAAGGTAGAGCAGGAACTTTGTCACAACTGGTGTCAGTAGTGGGATCTGGTGTCCACAGCATGGCGGAAGAAGGAGGGTGTTCGGAAGGAAAAAAAAAAGGGAAGAGAGTCTATTTTTTATTTTTTTTCACCACAATGGAGGAGGTAGTGCGGGCACTGATACAAGCCACGGCTGCCCAGCAGGAGGCTACTCGTGTCCAGGCAGCCGCCCAACAGGAGGCAGTGAGGCTGCAGCAAGAGACTAATCGTCTGCTGATGGACCAGGCTTCTCAAGACCGGGCTATGTTGCGGGAACCGGTAAACCAGGTAAAGGCCCTTACAGAGCTGAACCGCAGCCATGATGGGATGCAGATCATGCGGGCCAGCAATTGGCTGCAGAAAATGACGCAGGAGGATGATGTAGAGGCATACCTCCTGGCCTTTGAGAGGACAGCCCTGCGGGAGGCTTGGCCCCGAGAACAGTGGTCTGGCATCCTCGCTCCATTCCTGTGTAGGGAGGCCCAGAAGGCCTACTATGATTTGCCTGAAGAGGCTGTGGCAGACTACCCCCAGCTGAAAGCAGAGATCCTGGCCACATCTGGGGTAACGACCGCAGTGCAGGCCCAGCGATATCATGAGTGGAGGTACCAGGAAAACAAAACCCCGTGGTCCCAATTATATGACCTCATCCATCTCGCACGAAAGTGGTTATGAACTGAGTCCCGGAGTCCAGAGGAGATACTAGAGGTTCTGGTCATTGATCGGTACATGAGAGGACTGCTGCCAGACCTTCGTGCCTGTGTAAGCCAGAACGAACCCTCCAACTATGACGAGGTTGTCGCACTGGTAGAAAGGTGAAGGACAGCGAGGGAGCTGACCCAACCAGTTAAGGAAGAAGCACCCCAGGTTAAACTAGCAGCACCAAGCCCTAGAGCTCGGATGACTGGGCCACCAGGAGAACCCAGGTGGAAAAAGAAAGGGGCTGAAGGCCCACCAGTAGCCACAAAGAGTTGGAGCACTGAGGGGGAAGAGGATCGTGATGTTAGACTACCCAAACCAAGAGACCGGGGAATGCCTAGGGCTCCATACAGATGTTACGCCTGCGGGGAGTGGGGACACATAGCTGTACAGTGTCCCAATGCCGAGGAGCCTATGCAGTGTGACCTGGGGAACTGGGCAGACCCATGCTCCCTAATCCACCTTTTGGGGGTCTCACTAACCCCACATATGTACACTAGACCAGTGAAGCTAAATGGGGTAGAGATCACAGCATTGGTTGATTTGGGGAGTGCTATCACACTTGTCTCGGGGAAGCTCGTGAAGCGTTGTCAGCTGCTGTGGGCTAAGCGTACGGGGATAACATGCGTCCATGGGACAGTTGGTTATTACCCCACCATCCCAGTAAACATCGGGATTCAGGGGAACACTACTGAGGTAGCAGCAGGTGTAGTCCCTAAACTCCCATACCCAGTTCTCCTCATAGGGAGGGACTTCCCAGGGTTTGGAGACTTACTCCCGGTAGGGGAATTGGAGAAAGGGGGAAGCCCTGAAAGTAGTGAGGCATCCACAGTAGACTGTCAACCCCCAACCTTCTCTGAAATATCCCCAGATTTGTTCTCCACTCCCAGACAGCGTAGAAAGACGAAAAGGGAAAGAAGGGCAGCTAAGGCCTTGGGAACCCGAATACTGGCCCAAAGCCAGAGGGTCGCTCTCGTAGGTAGGTGGACCTGAGCAGCTGAAAAGGAGGCCACCCAGGAGGGAGAAGCACCGAGTCTGACCCACACCCTAACGCCTCTGAACCAGGAGAGGCAACAGAGACTGGCCCCCTAGATCTCAGGCAGGTTAGTCCCAGGAGAGGAAATTTTGGATGGGATCAGGCTGAAGACCCAAGGTACGACAACATTAGGAAGGAGGTGACCGAAATAGATGGGGTCCCCGTAGAAGGAAAACCCAGGGACCAGGACCCTACTTCATAATGAAGAAGAACCTCTTATACCGGGTTGCACCAGTACATGGGCAGAAGGTACAGTATATCCTAGTACCTCAAAAACACCAGAATGCTGTATTAAGTCTGGCCCATAGTCAACTTTTTTGGGAGCATTTGGGGGTAGAGAAGACCCTGGCACGGGTCCTGCGATGATTCTTCTGGCCTGGAGTACATGAAGAAGTGCGGAGGTACTGTGCGTCCTGCCCGGAGTGTCAGCTGCACAGTCCCCGTCCCCACTTGAGGGTACCTTTAGTACCCCTTCCCATCATAGAGGTCCCCTTTGAGCAAATAGCCATGGATCTAGTGGGACCCCTGGAGAAGACAGCCTGGGGCCACCAATATATACTTGTCATTCTGGATTATGCTACTCGCTACCCAGAAGCCATCCCCCTGTGGAACACAGCCTCTAAAACGATAGCTAAAGAGTCGGTGGGGATCTTTGCCCGAGACGGGCTGCCTAAGGAGATATTAACAGACCAAGGTACCCCATTTATGTCAAAGGTAATGAAGGACCTCTGTATGCTACTCCATATACATACCCTGAGAACTTCAGTCTATCATCCGCAAACCGATGGGCTGCTAGAAAGGTTTAACCGAACCCTCAAGGCAATGATAAGGAAAGTGATAAGTTGAGATGGGAAGGATTGGGACACTCTACTACCCTACCTTATGTTTGCAATCCGGGAGGTACCTCAGGCCTCAACTGGGGTTTCCCCCTTTGAATTATTATACGGACGCCACCCCCGTGGCATACGAGATATTGCAAAAGAAATCTGGGAAGAGGAACCCAATGGGGGAGAAATATAATTGACCATGTGTTGCAGATGTGAGAATGGATAGCCCGGGTCACCCCTATTGTACGGGAACATTTGGAAAAGGCGCAGGAGGCCCAGCGAACCCATTACAATTGCCAGGCAAAAGTCCAACAGTTCCAACCAGGGGATCGGGTGATGGTGTTGGTACCCACGGCAGAAAGCAAGCTTTTGGCCCAATAGCAGGGGCCCTATGGGGTGGTTGAACCCATGGGAGAAGTAACCTACAAGGTGCAGCAGCCAGGACGCCGGAAACAAGAACAAATTTATCACATTAACCTCTTAAAGCCTTGGCACCAACGAGAGGCGTGTGTAGTGGCCCAAGAGACCCCGATCCAGGGAAATAATATGCAGGAGCAGATCAGGATATCCACTGATCTGACCTCAAACCAGAAGAAGGAGGTAACTGAGATGATCAACCGATACCAGGACATGTTTTCAACCAAACCAGGCTGGACCACCGAAGCATATCACCACATTATCACAGACCCTGGGGCAAAGGTAACTTTAAGGCCCTATCGGGTCCCAGCAGCAAAAAGGGAGGAGATCAACGCAGACATAAAAAGGATGTTGGAGCTGGGAATCATCGAAGAGCCCCACAGTCAGTGGTCAAGCCTGATTGTGTTGGTGCCCAAACCCGATGGCACCAGTAGGTTTTGTAATGACTTTCGCTGGCTGAATGAGATATCCAAATTTGATGCATACCCCATACCCCGTATCGATGAGTTAGTTGACCACCCTTGATTTAACAAAGGGATACTGGCAGATTCCCCTTGCCAAAGATGCGAAAGAAAAGATGGCATTTTCTACCTCAGAGGGTCTGTTTCAATATACTGTTCTTCCTTTTGGACTGCATGGGGCACCTGCCACCTTCCAGTGTCTTATGGACGAGCTCCTACGGCACCATACCAGTTATGCAGCCGCATACCTGATTGATGTGATTATTCACACCCCCGACTGGGAGACCCACTTAGGAAAGGTGGAAGCGGTTCTGGACACACTAAGACAGGCTGGCATCACAGCCAACCCGGCCAAGTGTGCTATAGGGCTAGCCGAGGCTAAATACCTTGGCTACATTGTAGGAAGAGGCATGGTCAAGCCCCAACTAAACAAACTAGAGGCTATCCAAAATTGGCCCCGGCCAAATCGGAAAAAGCAAGTCCGGGCATTCCTGGGTGTGGTGGGGTACTACCGATGATTTATTCCCCATTTTGCTACCAGAGTGAGTCTCCTGACGGACCTGATAAAAGCCTGGGGTCCAGACATGGTGAAGTGGACAGATGCCGCAGAGAAAGCATTCATGGATCTACAGACAGCCCTCTGCAGTAACCCCGTGCTTATAGCCCCAGACTTCAACGAAGAATTCATTTTACAAGCAGATGCATCTGAAGTAGGATTGGGAGCTGTCCTATCACAGATTCATAGATTCATAGATATTTAGGTCAGAAGGGACCATTATGATCATCTAGTCTGACCTTCTGCCCTGGAGGAAAATTCCTTCCCGACCCCAAATATGGTGATCAGCTAAACCCTGAGCATATGGGCAAGATTCATCAGCCAGATAGTACAGAAAATTCTTTCTTGAGTAACTCGGATCCCACCCCATCTAATATCCCATCACAGGCCATTGGGCCTATTTACCATGAATATTTAATTACCAAAACCATGTTATCCCATCATACCATCTCCTCCATAAACTTATCGAGTTTAATCTTAAAGCCAGATAGATCTTTTGCCCCCACTGCTTCCCTTGGAAGGCTATTCCAAAACTTCACTCCTCTGATGGTTAGAAACCTTCGTCTAATTTCTAGTCTAAATTTCCTGGTGGCCAGTTTATATCCATTTGTTCTTGTGTCCACATTGGTACTGAGCTTAAATAATTCCTCTCCCTCTCCGGTATTTATCCCTCTGATATATTTATAGAGAGCAATCATATCTCCCCTCAACCTTCTTTTAGTTAGGCTAAACAAGCCAAGCTCCTTGAGTCTCCTTTCATAAGACAAGTTTTCCATTCCTCGGATCATCCTAGTAGCCCTTCTCTGTACCTGTTCCAGTTTGAATTCATCCTTCTTAAACATGGGAGACCAGAACTGCACACAGTATTCCAGGTGAGGTCTCACCAGTGCCTTGTATAATGGTACTAAAACCTCCTTATCCCTACTGGAAATACCTCTCCTGATGCATCCCAAGACCGCATTAGCTTTTTTCACGGCCATATCACATTGGCAGCTCACAGTCATCCTATGATCAACCAATACTCCAAGGTCCTTCTCCTCCTCCATTACTTCTAATTGATGCGTCCCCAGCTTATAACTAAAATTCTTGTTATTAATCCCTAAATGCATGACCTTACACTTCTCACTATTAAATTTCATCCTATTTCTATTACTCCAGTTTACAAGGTCATCCAGATCCTCCTGTAGGATATCTCTGTCCTTCTCTAAATTGGCAATACCTCCCAGCTTTGTATCATCCGCAAACTTTATTAGCACACTCCCACTTTTTGTGCCAAGGTCAGTAATAAAAAGATTAAATAAGATTGGTCCCAAAACCGATCCTTGAGGAACTCCACTGGTAACCTCCCTCCGGCCTGACAGTTCACCTTTCAGTAGGACCCGTTGTAGTCTCTCCTTTAACCAATTCCTTATCCACCTTTCAATTTTCCTATTGATCCCCATCTTATCCAATTTAACTAATAATTCCCCATGTGGCACGGTATCAAATGCCTTACTAAAATCTTGGTAAATTAGATCCACTGCATTTCCTTTGTCTAAAAAATCTGTTACTTTCTCAAAGAAGGAGATCAGGTTGGTTTGGCACGATCTACCTTTTGTAAAACCATGTTATATTTTGACCCATTTACCATTGACTTCAATGTCCTTAACTACCTTCTCCTTCAAAATTTTTTCCAAGACCTTGCATACTACAGATGTCAAACTAACAGGCCTATAATTACCCGGATCACTTTTTTCCCTTTCTTAAAAATAGGAACTATGTTAGCAATTCTTCAATCATATGGTACAACCCCTGAGTTTACAGATTCATTAAAAAGTCTTGCTAATGGGCTTGCAATTTCATGTGCCAATTCCTTTAATATTCTTGAATGAAGATTATCTGGGCCCCCCGATTTAGTCCCATTAAGCTGTTTGAGTTTCGTTTCTACCTCAAATATGGTAATGTCTACCTCCATACCCTCATTCCCATTTGTCATGCTACCATGATCCCTAAGATCCTCTTTAGTCTTATTAAAGACTGAGGCAAAGTATTTGTTTAAATATTGTGCCATACCTAGATTATCCTTAACCTCCACTCTATCCTCAGTGTTTAGCGGTCCCACTTCTTCTTTCTTTGTTTTCTTCTTATTTATATGACTATAGAACCTTTCACTATTGGCTATAATTCCCTTTGCAAGGTCCAACTCTACTTGACTTTTAGCCTGTCCCACTTTATCCCTACGTTCTGACCTCAATAAGGTAACTTTCCTTGCTGATCCCTTCCTTCTTCCACTCCCTGTATGCTTTCTGCTTTTTCTTAATTACCTCTCTGAGATGCTTGCTCATCCAGCTTGGTCTACAACTCCTGCCTATGAATTTTTCCCCTTTCTTGGGATGCAGGCTTCCGATAGCTTCTGCAGCTTTGATTTAAAATAATCCCAGGCCTCCTCTACCTTTAGATCTATACATTCTTCAGTCCAATCCACTTCCCTAACTAATTTCCTTAATTTTTGAAAGATGGTCGGAGATGAAGAACACCCAATCCTCTACCTCAGCAGGAAACTCCTCCCGAGAGAGCAGAAGTATGCCGTGGTTGAAAGAGAGTGCCTAGCTGTGAAATGGGCCATGGAAACACTATGTTATTACCTTCTGGGATGACGGTTTACCCTTGTGACTGACCATGCACCCCTCCAGTGGATGCAGCGAAATAAAGAGAAGAACGCAAGGGTGACCAGATGGTTCCTGTCCCTACAACCTTTCCAATTCACCATAAAACACCAGGCTGGAAGCCACCATGGCAATGCAGATGGCTTGTCACGAGTACACTGCCTGACGTCCCAAGTTGCTCAACCCCATAGTGTTGAGCGGGGGGGGATATGTGACAGGGTTGGGCCAGGTGTCTATAGGAGAGTAACAGAAGGCAGATATATTAGCCCCCGGCTAAGTAGGTCCCTTTTCCCTTGGTAAGGTAACAGGGAGGGTTCCAGAACAATCAGGAACCTTCTGGAGACAATTAAGACAGGCTGATTGGAATACCTGCAAAAAGCCAATCAAGAGGCTGCTAGAATCAGTTAAGGCAGGCTAATCAGGGCACCTGGGTTTTAAAAAGGAGCTCACTTCAGTTTGTGGTGCGCGTGTAAGGAGCTGGGAGCAAGAGGCACTAGGAGCTGAGAGTGAGAACGCGGACTGTTGGAGGACTGAGGAGTACAAGCATTATCAGACACCAGGAGGAAGGTCCTGTGGTGAGGATAAAGAAGGTGTTGGGAGGAGGCCATGGGGAAGTAGCCCAGGGAGTTGTAGCTGTCGCCCAGCTGTTCCAGGAGGCACTCTAAACAGCTGCATTTCCACAGGGCCCTGGGCTGGAACCCGGAGTTTAGGGCAGGCCCGGGTTCCCCCCAAACATCCCAACACCTGGTCAGACACAGGAGGAGTTGACCTGGACTGTGGGTTCAGAAAAACAGCCAAGCTGAGCGCTGCCGTGAAGCTCCAAGGTGAGCAAATCCGCCAATAAGTGCAAGACCCACCAAGGTAGAGCAGGAACTTTGTCACACAAGGCACTGAGACTAGACACCAAGGTATATAAAGCATTATTAAATGTTCCTATTCTTGATGAGTATAGTTACACAGTGCTGATTCAACTCCCAAAGTCCAGTCCCAGCAAGTACTGGTGATAGGTTATCTGGTGGCCAGTCTTTTCTCTGGTTGTTCCAAAGTCCTGAACAAGAATATGAAGAAGGACATTACACCTTCCGTCTAGTGACTCAAAATATGTTCAAGGTATGCGGGTATTCATTATTTAGAGCCTAGTGTACATCTAGAGTTAAATATTGTCTGATAGGCTGCTGCCCAGGAAGGGTTGACACTGCATTCAGAGTCTTGTCCAGGACCCTTTTTCCCTCAGGGCCTCAGCTTTACATTTTCCACATGAGAACTGACAACCCAAATTCCACATCAATTATCCCTTCCCCCTTAACTCAGGGCATTTCACGGGAGCCTACCTACTCCCTACAGGTTTTCACTTTATAGGTCTCTTGTTGGAGAATCATACTCCACTCCAGGGCCTGCCACAGAAGTCAACCTGTTTGTCCCAGGGGCTTCCTGTCACAGTCCTCCTGCTCCAGCAGTTCAGTAGCCCAACTGAGATGTTTGCTGGCTTTTATAATTACCTGATCCCTAGCTGATCAGTCTCCGCAGGGAAGTAGCTGGTCATTACAGGTGAGGCTGGAGCCAGCTCCCAAAAGGCCAGCCATCCTGTGACATGCCCACAGTTGGATGTGAGCACAAGGGCTCAGACCCTCAAAAATATTTAGGCACCTAACTCCTATTGAAATCAATGGAAGTTAAGTGCCTATATACCTTTCAGGATCTGGGCTGAGGCTCTCTCTAATATCACGGGGCATATTTCTGCCCTCTGTGGAATCCATACCATTGAATTTTGCCCAGCTATCATGCAACTAAGGCTAGATTTTGGCCCCAGTCATGTATTGTTGCTTCTGATAATATGGTGAAACACAGCTAGAACACAAAGTAAACAGGCAGGACTTTAAGGAAGCAATAGAAAGATACATGAATGCAGAGGAAGGTTGGGAATTTTGCTCGAAATATTTTTTTAAAGTGATCAAAACCATTCTTTTCATTGAACAAAAAAAATAGTATTTGTACCTGTGCCAAAGGTGAAACATACTGTAGACCCATGGAAACAAAAGACGAGTGAAAAAGTTAATGAGAAAATAGTTACTGGCAGTTCTCACCCTCACACAAGTAGTCTTATAAATACTTCTTCAGCCATGAATATCCAGGGTCAAATTCTCAATAGGTGTAAATAGATGTAGCCCCCATGACTACAAAGGAGCTGCACCAATTCACACAAGTTTAGGATCTGGCCCTGAATATACCATATAATATGCCATCAAATCTATAGAATTGTGAGTCCCTAACAACATTTTGTGGTTCAACAGAGTGTGGAGAATTTTTATTATGGAAAAGTTAACAGCGGACCTTAGACATGGGGATAGGAATGTCTTACAGATGAGCTCCCACTGACTTACTTGGGAATTGGATTGAGCCCTTGGCCATCATTTTTAGAACAGGAAAAAGGCAAGACAAATGGAGCAGAGAGACCTGGGATATACAGAAAATTCTTTTACTGTGAAACATTGAGTCATTGGCCTCTGATCTATGAGGAACAGCTATCTGTTGAACCACAAAATGTATTAAGGGGGCTTTTTCCCCTTCCAAATCCTGCCAGCAGACAGTTCAATGCTATCAGAAGGGAGGACTACAATTTTGTATCATGCAGTGGATATGTCTTTTAATCTTGGAGACCCAAAAGCACTACCACTGAATCCACTAGTAATTTTACTTTTGTTATATCCATTTTGAGGTTTAAAATCTTTGTCTATTACTCCTGTGCTTTGGGTCATTCTCCCAGAATATGGATAAAAATACCCTTTCTCCCCCTTCACTCCAGCAGTCATCTGATACATTTTTGTGGGTTTTCTTTAAAGGAGACGGGGTCAGAAGCCATTGAAAATAGCCATTTATAACTATATTCTGTTACATATATGCAAGAGGAAGCTGCCATGCACCTAATGAGGAACCAGTTATCTAGGGGAATTTTCACATTTATTCATGTAATTGCATTTGTCTTCTATATCATATTTAATAAACTCTCTATATAATTTGAAATGATCCCTTTGGATCTTAGGGAAGTTATCATCTTCTTGGTTTCTGTAACTGGTCTCTCTTTAAGCACACCATTACTTGGTAGTTAGAAAGATGTTTTAATGGTATATAGTTAAATATAGGCACCTTATCTATACTGAACGGTCTTTGCAATGCCTATGGGGCCATCATTTCCTCCCCTTTAATTAACCGCCCTTCTCTGTGCAGGGCCACTGTTAAAAATGGGATCAATGTCTCCTGGAGAGAAGTTTGGATTGGATCCAGTTGGGCCTGAGTTTTGAGGGTGCCTGAGTTTTATGGTACTATGTAGGGGCCAGTGTGTGATTCTGTGTGGAAAGGACGATAGTCAGTGGTATCACATGGCTTCAGCCCCTAACCAGGCACAACCTAGTTTGTGCAACAAAAATGATTAGGGTGCTGGAGCACATGACTTATGAGGAGAGGCTGAGGGAAATGGGATTATTTAGTCTGCAGAAGAGAAGAATGAGGGGGGATTTGATAGCTGTTTTCGACTCCCTGAAAGGGGGTTCCAAAGAAGATGGATCTAGACTGTTCTCAGAGGTAGCAGATGACAGAATAAGGAGTAATGGTCTCAAGTTGCAGTGGGGGAGGTTTAGGTTGGATATTAGGAAAACCTTTTTCACTAGGAGGGTGGTAAAGCACTGGAATGGGTTACCTAGGGTGGTGGTGGAATCTCCTTCCTTAGAGGTTTTTAAGGTCAGGCTTGATAAAGCCCTGGCTGGGATGATTTAGTTGGGGATTGGTCCTGTTTTGAGCAGGGGTTGGACTAGATGACCTCCTGAGATCTCTTCCAACCCTGATATTCTATGATTCTAACCTCTGCTGTGCTGAGTTTAACTCCACCTTTGTCTGCTGTGATCCTCACCCATATTCTGATTTACCCATCATCTTATTATATATCCTTCCACTTCAAGTCCTAACATATGTTCCTGGTCCTCAAGCCATTGTTTTCCCTATATCTCCCTCCTGTCTACACTCTCCAGTATCTGTCATCTGAGGAGCTCATTAATTAATTAGGCCTTGCAAAATTATCCTCATTTCACAGAAGGAGAAACTGAGACACAGAGAGATTAAGGCCCACATCCACAAAAGGTCCCTAGGTGCCAGAACCGCACACGTAGGCACCTAAGTCTCGGGTTTAAGTGCCCCAGTCCCAGTTTTGGCTCCAGTATGATCCACAAAGCTCCCACCAAATCCCCTAGGTGCCTAAACTCACTTGGTGCCTAAATTTTCAGTGTAAAATTTCCCTATATGCTTATGTTTTTGGTGACGGGCACATGCACTGCTACCTCCCTCTAGGTATCTGAATGCCTGTCTCCGCACCTAAGCCCCAGAGTGATTCACAACCCAGGGACAGACAGGCATTCAGCCGTCTAAGTCATGGACAGAACCGGATCTGGTAGGGGACCTCTGAGCCCACCTACTGGATTGGGTTTCATTCAAAATAAAGGAGGAGGTGTGGGGGAAGGGTGATGGACACCATATAACTTTTATCCCAATGGTTACAGCACACACCTGGGATGTGGGAGACCCCAAGTCAATTCCCCACAATTTCCCAGAGGCAGGAAAGGGGTTTGAACCATTGTCTCCCACCTCTCAGGAGCATTCTCTAACCATGGAGCCGTGGGATACTCTGATGCAGGGTTCCTTCAATCTCCGCTGTTAAAGCTGTTCACAGTGGTTTAAATAAGAAAAGTGATTGGAGCAGGAGGACTGGACGCAGTGTCTCCCACCTCCCAGGTAGGTGTGCTAACCAGTGGACTAGGCAATCATTCTCCTTCTCTCACCCAAATGACTATTTAAGTATTTATCCACCCTAAGTAACTTGCCCAAGGTTACATAGTGAGTCAGTGACAGAGACAAGAAAAGAAGTGAGGAGTTCTGGCTCCTGGTCCAGTGCCGTGTTATATAAGAACATAAGAACGGCCATACTGGGTCAGGCCAGTTGTCCATCTAGCCCAATATCCTGTCTTCTGACAGTGGCCAGTGCCAGGTGCTTCAAAAGGAATGAACAGAACAGGACAATTGCCGAGTGATCCATCCCCTGTTATCTAGTCCCAGCTCCTGGCAGTCAGGGGTTTAGGGACACCCAGAGCATAGGGTTGCATCCCTGACCATCTTGGCTAATAGCCATTGATGGATCTATCCTCCATGAACTTCTCTAATTCTTTTTTGAACCCACTTATATTTTTGGCCTTCACAACATCCCGTGGGTGTTGTGTGAAGTAGTATTTCTTTATGTTTGTTTTAAACCTGCTTCCTATAAATTTTATTGGGTGACCCCTGGTTCTTGTATTACGTGATGGGATAAATAACATGTCCCTAGTCACTTATCCATACCATTTGTGATTTATTAGACCTCTGTTATCTCCCTCCTTAGGGTATGTCTACACTACGAAATTAGGTCGATTTTATAGAAGTTGATTTTTAGAAACCGATTTTATACAGTTGAGTGCATATGTCTACACTAAGCGCATTAAGTTGGCGGAGTGCATCCTCACTACCATGGCTAGCATCAACTTACAGAGCGGTGCACTGTGGGTAGCTATCCCACAGTTCCCGCAGTCTCCGCTGCCCATTGGAATTCTGGGTTAAGCTCCCAATGCCTGATGGGGCAAAAACATTGTACCGGATGGTTTTGGGTACATGTCATCAGGTCCCCTTCCCTCCCTCCGTCCGTGAAAGCAACGGCAGACAATTGTTTTGTGCTTTTTTTCCTGGATTACCCATGCAAACGCCATACCACGGCAAGCATGGAGCCCGCTCAGCTCACCGTCACCGTATGTCTCCTGTGTGATGCTGGCAGAAGTGGTACTGCATTGCAACAAAGCAGCATCTCCTTGCCTTCATGGAAGACAGTGCAGTAGGACTGATAGCCATCGTACGTCTCCTGGGTGCTCCTGGCAGACCTCGGTGAGGTCGATCAGGGGCGCCTGGACGGACATGACTATCCTCCTCTTAGAGCACTGAATGGGAGCCAGAGACTCCAGGTCATTCTCTTTTTTAAGTTTTGTCTCATGGAGATTCAGTCCTGCCTGGGATATCATGCGAGCTGGAGGCTTCTGCTTCAGGCTGCTCTCCTAGCCAGCAGCACCGTGCGGTCACACCTATCCCAGCCTACCCCTTGCTCCCATGGCTCATGAAGCCTGGACTGTAGGAAGGAGCAGTTCAACTATAGGCTGAGCAAGTGCAGAATGGTGGTAGAACATGCCTTTGGACGTTTAAAAGCTCGCTGGTGCTGTTTGCTGACTAGGTCAGACCTCAGCACAACCAACATTCCCATTGTTATTGCTGCTTGCTGTATGCTCCATAATATCTGAGAGAGTAAGGGGGAAGATGTTTATGGTGGAGTGGGAGGTTGAGGCAAATTGCCTGGCATCTGATTTTGAGCAGCCGGACACCAGAGTGATTAGAAAAGCACAGCCAGGTGCGCTGCACATCAGAGAGTCTTTGAAAACTAGTTTAATGACTGACCAGGCATCGGTGTGACAGTTGTGTGTGTTTCTCCTTGATGCAAACCTGTCCCCTTTGTTGATTTTAATTTCCTGTAAGCCAACCACCCTCCCCTCTTCGAAATAAAGTAGCTATTGTTTTGAAACCATGCATTCTTTCTTTATTCATTAAAATAAAAATGAGATAACGGACAAGGTAGCCTGGGTGGGGTGGGGGAGGAGGAAAGGACAAGGCCCATTGCTTATTGTAGCCACAATAAAAATCAAAGTGTTTGAATGACAGCCTTCGGTTGCTTGGGCCATCCTCTGGAGTGGGGTGGCTAGGTCCTGGAGCCCTCCCCCCCCCCCGCACATTCTTGGGCATCTGGGTGAGGAGGCTATGGAACATGGGAGGAGGGGAGGCAGTTATACAGTGGATGCAGCCGGGGTCTGTGCTCTTGTTGGCTTTCCTGCAGCTCCAACAGATGTTTCATCATGTCTGTTTGCTCCCCCATTAGCGTCAGCATCGCATCCTGCCTCCGCTCTTTGCGCTCACTTAATTCTTTCCTGGCCTCTGCCATTGAATGTCTCCATGCATTAAGCTGTGCCCTATCAGTAGGGAAGAACTGCAGGAGCTCGGAAAACATGTCATCGTGAGTGCGGTTTTTTCGCCTTCTAATCTGCGATAACCTCAGGGATGGAGATGATAGGGGAAGCATAGAAACACTCTACGCTCTGTGATTCTGGGGGGACTGCATGGGCACCTGTGCTGCTGAGTGCTGCTGAGCTCGCCCCACTGACCAAACAGGAAATGAAATTCAAAAGTTCCCAGGGCTTTTCCTGTGTAGCCGGCTAGTGCATCAGAGTTCAAAGTGCTGTCCAGAGCCGTCACAATGGAGCACTCTGGGATAGCTACCGGAGGCCTGTTCCGTCAATTTGCGTCCGCACTACCCAAAATTCGACCCAGAAAGGTAGATTTTAGTGCTACTCCCCTCGTCAGGGAGAAGTACAGAAGTCGATTTTAAGAGCCCTTTAGGTCGACAGAATGGGGTTGGTTGTGTAGATGCAGTCATTTTTAAATCAACCTAACACAGCCAAATTCAACCTAACCCCGTAGTGTAGACCAGGCCCTTTTAGTAATCTCTTTTCTAAGATGAACAGTTCCAGCTTTTTAATCTCTCCTCCTATGGAAGCTGTTCCATAACCCAATAATTTTTTGTTGCCCTTCTCTGTACTTTTCCCAATTCAAATATATCTTTTCTGAGATGAAGTGACCAGAACTGCATGCGCTATTCAAGGTGTGGGTGTACCATGAATTTATATAATGACATTATGATATTTTCTGTCTTATTACCTATCCCTTTCTTAATGATTCCTAACATTCTGTTAGCTTTTTTGACTGCCACTGCACATTGAGGAGATGTTTTCAGAGAACTTTAGCAAAGCTTTTGATACAGTCTCTCACAGTATTCTTGACAGCAAGTTTAAAAAGTATGGATTGGATTAATGGACTATAAGGTGGATAGAAAGTTGGCTAGATCATTGGGCTTATCCTTACCTGTTTGGCATTGAAGTCAATCTTACTTTAGCAATCATCCCTTTTTTTTTAGCAAACAGGCTGATTTTGACAGGTGTGTCCTGTATCTTTCGGGGCATTAGAACATTCTCAGAAAAACTCTTGAGGGCTGATGCAACACGGTGGCAGTATAATAGCCTCATAATGCAGCAAAATGTATTCCTGAGGGCAAAGTCAGAAAGGTGATAACCCTACAAGAAACTGGCATAAGATTGCTTCTCTCTCTCTCTCCCCTCATCACTCCATGTAGTAAAGGGTGAAGGAGTATTATACATCTCTAATGGGTCTATTCTTACCTTGAAGTATGAGAATAAGTCCCATTAACATTCAACTGAAAGTAGAATGGACTGTGGGCCCATTCGCATGAAATATAATCTTTACATACTTGCTGCAAAGAGACACTTGCATATCTCTTTTTTTAAATCTATCAGGAAAATGCATGACTATATCTAATCTTCCAGCTCAGTCTTCAGTCCTTAATCCTGCAAACATTTATGCACATGCGTAACTTTATGCACATGAGCAGCCCTACAGAATTTTCCCTTTGTTTGGTTTACTGTAGGGCCTATAATATAATAAACCCTGTTGCTCATTAATCAACAAAACTGATGCTCAAATAAATGCAAGCAGGGGGATTGGATGGAAACGCACACTGGAGAGTCTCTTTGAAGGAGGATGTTTAGAAGCTGAAATCAACAACTGACAAACGAAGTGACAGAAAATTCCCACAGCCTGAGATACAGCCTAGCCCTGTAACGCTGGGCATAAAACCCTCCCTACTTTCTGCCTCTGCAAACAGCCAATTTATGCAGTGCACCTGTGCAGGGTGGGAGAGTGAGGAGGAAAATAAATTTAACTCCTTGTGCACCAGGAGCCAGGCAATGCCCCTTTACCCTGTTCCAGTGAAGAAGCAAACAAGTCAGATCCACGCTAGCTTTTTGCCTCCTCAGGGCAAAGATAAGCTAAGTGTTTGCCAAAAGGAAAAGAGTAGGATCCACAAAGGCGCCTAGGTGTTGGTTTTCGGCACCCAAATCCCAGCTGTAGGCTCCACTGTGATCCACAAAACTCCTGCTGAGCCCAGTGGGCACCTAAACTCACTTGGAGCCTAAGTTTTTTAGGGTTTTAGGTGTCTATGAGCATGAGCACTGCCATCACTCTAAAACCCAGATCCCTCTCTCCCACCTAAGCTCCAGAAGCGGCAGAAGACAAGCATCTGTCCACTTAAGTTGCGTGCAGGTGCCCTGAGAGGTGGCCTCTGAGCACACCTACCGGATCCCAGGCAATTGCTCTAACCACCTAAGAGTTAAAAAGGTGAGCACCCCCACCACCTCTTCTGCTGCCCCCATTTTGTGTGGAGCCGGGCAGCTGCCCATTTTATTCCCACAAGACACAGCTTAGGCCCCTGACAGCAGGCAGGGGTTCCCATATGTGTATTGCCTCCCTGTAGCCCACTTAGGTGCTTATTGCCAAGAGTGGAGTGGGGCTTAAACACGCCCTCCTCTTGTGAGCATCTCCCATTGGCTAGCGTAGGCGGGTCCCTACCTGGGGTGCTCGCTTTTGCGGATTGCATTTTGTAGATGTCTCTCTTTCCCCATTCATTGGGTAAGGTGCCTTGGCTCCTAACTCATTTATGTGGATCACAGTGTTGTTCCTGTGATCTTCTAGGGCCTAAAAGCTAGGTGCCGGGATGCTGGGCATTGTGAATTCCTCCCAATAACTATAAAGATCTCCGGGAGGTTTTGACAATGGCCTGTTCCAAAGCTGCACATGGATTGGTGCTGGCTTTGCCCCAGATACACATTGTCTGTAAATACTCAACACTTCAGTCTAGGCAAGGGCACTTTACAGACATTAAGAGCTCTTTTGTGCTGTTAAGGCTCCGTCCTGTGACTTCAGTAGGAATCAAAGGTGCTTTGCCCCTTGCAGGATGAAGCCCATCCACAGAGGTAAAGTGGCCTGAGGTGCTCTAGCACGTCTTGTTGCTGGAGGGGGCGCAATGCCTGCCAGAGCTCCAGAGCACCCAGGATGAACATAGCAGCTGCACCCGCTTTGTGACCAAATTCCCTTTCCGGTCAGCTTGGTCTTTGTGGGGTGTGGGGAAGGCTCCTTCTGCTCTTGCCCTATGTACACAACAGGTGGGCTCAATCTCACCCTAATTAATTAATGTCATGCAGGTGAGTATCCTGTCCATTTTAGGGAACATTACAAAGAGGCAAAGAAAGGTTAAGGGCTTTGCCCAAGGTCAGACAGCACAGCAGTGGCGGAGGTAAGACTAGCACTCATGCCTTCAGACTTCCTGTCTCCCGCTCTGACCACTCCACACTGCTCCCCTAACACATTACAGCTAGAAAGCTAACTAGGAGCTCTTCGCACATTTCTGATTTTACATCCAATACAATGTGTTAAAACTCTCCCATTTCATTTTCTTGTTGTACTTGAATTGACATTTCATAATGTCTTGCTGCTGAGGGCTTTCCATGACTGCCGTGGCAAATGAAGCATGTCCCCAGCTATTTCTACATCTCTTTCATGGACTGACTCATGTTCTTCCAATTGCAGTCAATCAGACTGCGGGATGAACAGGTGTATCTTAGAAATCACATACAGCTTGGGTGGCTGAATGCCTCTCATGTTTTCCTTTTTGGTGGGTGTGAGCATCTTCCAGCCATTCTAAAACAGAGATCTCAGGTTACAAATCAAATGTAATCAGCCCACTTATTCATGCTGCAGAGAACACTCCACTGAACACACTTCCACCCTGGGAGAGCAGGAGAGAACAAACAGGAGAGATATTAGTCACATTGCTTCATGCACTACTGGAAGGCATGCCGATACTATAACGATGAGAGTGGTACATGAACGTATGTACGTTAGTATATAGAATAGAAAGGTTTGGTGCAACAGCTGGTGCTTTTGAATCTGGGGATGCTTTTGAATCTGGGTGGCATTCATGTTAAGTGCAACACTTTGCAATTTCTCAGTTATGTGCAAGCAAAACCAAAACCAATTCCCTCAGTGTATAAGTGTAACCCCTTCATTGCTGGGCTACCCTTTGCCATAAAATGCCTGTGTTGCTGCATTAAAGTGACATTCCCTTTAAATCATTTTGGTAGCACATTAGGTGAACATGTCACTGTCACATTTCACCTGTTGTGCAATTAGCACAGACCCTGCACAGAGGCTCCTGCAGTGAGAAAGTACAATAGCGTCCGAATAGAGGGGGCAGTGGTCCTTATACTTGGAATCCTACCTGGAAGGGGTACATCCTGGGTTATTTAATGATGGTTCTTGCTGAATATTAATTGAGAGGTTGTTCCAAAAGCAGGGGGTGACATGAAAGAAGGCATAAAGTTAGGAAAAAGAAAAGGAGGACTTGTGGCACCTTAGAGACTAACCAATTTATTTGAGCATGAGCTTTCGTGAGCTACATCTCACTTCATCGGATGCATACTGTGGAAACTGCAGAAGACATTATATACACAGATACCATGAAACAATACCGCCTCCCACCCCACTGTCCTGCTGGTAATAGCTCATCTAAAGTGATCACTCTCTTTACAATGTGTATGATAATCAAGGTGGGCCATTTCCAGCATAAATCCAGATTTTCTCACCCCCCCCTTTTTTTTTTTTCAACCTGGTGGCTGAACTTTGTGACTTTGTCCTTACCCATAACTATTTTACATTTGGGGACAATGTATACCTTCAGATCAGCGGCACTGCTATGGGTACCCGCATGGCCCCACAGTATGCCAACATTTTTATGGCTGATTTAGAACAACACTTCCTCAGCTCTCATCCCTTAACGCCCCTACTCTACTTGCGCTATATTGATGACATCTTCATCATCTGGACCCATGGAAAAGAAGCCCTTGAGGAATTCCACCATGATTTCAACAATTTCCATCCCACCATCAACCTCAGCTTGGTCCAGTCCACACAAGAGATCCACTTCCTGGACACTACAGTGCTAATAAACGACGGTCACATAAACACCACCCTATACCGGAAACCTACTGACTGCTATTCCTACCTACATGCCTCCAGCTTTCACCCTGACCACACCACACGATCCATCGTCTTCAGCCAAGCTCTGCAATACAACCGCATTTGCTCCAACCCCTCAGACAGAGACAAACACCTACAAGATCTCTATCAAGCATTCTTACAACTACAATACCCACCTGCGGAAGTGAAGAAACAGATTGATAGAGCCAGAAGAGTTCCCAGAAGTCACCTACTACAGGACAGGCCTAACAAAGAAAATAACAGAACGCCACAAGCCATCACCTTCAGCCCCCAAGTAAAACCCCTCCAACGCATTATTAAGGATCTACAACCTATCCTGAAGGATGACCCAACACTCTCACAAATCTTGGGAGACAGGCCAGTCCTTGCCTACAGACAGCCCCCCAACCTGAAGCAAATACTCACCAACAACCACATACCACACAACAGAACCACTGATCCAGGAACCTATCCTTGCAACAAAGCCCGTTGCCAACTGTGCCCACATATCTATTCAGGGGACACCATCACAAGGCCTAATAACATCAGCCACACTATCAGAGGCTCGTTCACCTGCACATCCACCAATGTGATATATGCCATCATGTGCCAGCAATGCCCCTCTGCCATGTACATTGGTCAAACTGGACAGTCTCTATGTAAAAGAATAAATGGACACAAATCAGGTGTCAAGAATTATAACATTCATAAACCAGTCGGAGAACACTTCAATCTCTCTGGTCACGCAATTACAGACATGAAGGTCGCTATCTTAAAACAAAAAAACTTCAAATCCCGACTCCAGCGAGAAACTGCTGAATTGGAATTCATTTGGAAATTGGATACTATTAATTTAGGCTTAAATAGAGACTGGGAGTGGCTAAGTCATTATGCAAGGTAGCCTATTTCCCCTTGTTTTTTCCTACCCCCCCCCCCCCAGACGTTCTGGTTAAACTTGGATTTATGCTGGAAATGACCCACCTTGATTATCATACACATTGTAAGGAGAGTGGTCAGTTTGGATGAGCTATTGCCAGGAGAAGAGTGAGTTTGTGTGTGTGTGGGGGGGGGTGAGAAAACCTGGATTTGTGCTGGAAATGATCCACCTTGATTATCATGCACATTGTAGGGAGAGTGGTCACTTTGGATAAGCTATTACCAGCAGGAGAGTGAGTTTGTGTGTGTGTGTGTGTGTTTTTTTTGGGGGGGGGGGGTGAGAAAACCTGGATTTGTGCTGGAAATGCTGGGGTGGCTGGTCAGACTGCTGGCATTGTACAGTGCAGAGGCTGCAGATGTCAAAAGTGAGGGCCAACGGGACGGAAGATATTAACATTTCTGAGAGACTGTGTTCTCTTCTCATGTTTCTTTGTTTAAGAAAACTCCAACAAGTTAGCAAAAACAGCAAAACTGTCCAGCCCAGAGACCAATTCTTCTATACCAATCCTGCATAAATGAGTGCCACATATATATGTAGGTCTGAACCAAGCAGAATCCATCCTGCATGTACAGCATTCTCGACATAGGTTGCACCTTCATCTTGTTCAGTAGGGGGTGGGTTTCAAGAGTGGTGAAGTTGAAGGTACCATTGGGGGCTTTCTGTTCTGGCTGAGATGGGGATGGCAATGGAAGACTCCCACCTGGCATCATGAAGCAAGAGGACCCGAGCTTGTGTCAGTTGATGCACCTTTGAAAACCAACATCTAACAGAATTAATCAAGTAGTCATCACCTGAGGCACAAGAGTAGAAGAAAAAAATCCCAGATTTTTCAGTTCAAAGAGAAAAGAACAATGGGCCTCTTGAGCCCCACTTAATATGCTGCAAGCTATTAGAATTTCAAAGTTATATTAAGAACAAGAAGGCTGGATAAGAAACATGCTCAGATCCTGTCCCTGGTAGATGGGAATAGCTGTGTAACAGATTTGTCCCATTGTGCTGCCCTCCAGTCTGTGTGGGGTGAAAGCAAGGCCAAGTGAATGCACTATTCATCCCGAAAGGTTATTCCTGGGGATTCCTGGTATTTCACAGTAACCCAATGACAATGGCCTCACCCTTCCACTTTTTGGTGGTCATCTCCACATTCATGGATGCTGAGGGGCTGGATTCTGGCTGTAAGTGGCTAGTGAAGAATTCCCTTCTCAGAGGGCAACTCCCAGCTGCAGTAAAGAGGCTGGAGACAGTTCCTGTGCTAGCCACATCCCCATTCCCTGAGAAGGGGGCATGCCAAGGAGGATAGGGACATGCCGGGGTGAGGGAGAAGAGTGATAGAGCTCTACCCTCCACTAGTGGACCATAAAGCAGTCCCTCAGCTGCTCTACGTACTGCTGGCCTGAGCAGGGCTGAATGAGGGAGTTTCCTAATGCTCCCAATCGCAGCCCTGCATTAAGCCTGGATGTATGGGGGAATTGAACTCCAAGTTTCTTTCCTGTTTCTCCCATGCTGGTACCATTTGTAAGAGAAGACAGTCCTGCCGGGGGAGCGGGATGACCTAGTAAAGCTTTTTCTTCTCTAAGGTCCAGGATACAAACATTATGACTTTCTGTTCACAGAAGGTTTCTTAGTCTAATGTCCATGACCAGTCTGGCTCCAAGAAGTGCAAGAGGGACTCCCACTGAACCTCTCATTGGGAGGTTCACCTCAGGAGCATCGATGGAAAACTGGGTCCCACGTTTACAAGCTGTGATCATGCAAAGTCTTATACTGTGTTTCAGCTGTTGCACTCACTTGTCCCCTTTTTGGATAGGTGTTTCTTAAGTTGTTTCCTCAAATACAAAAATGTAGGTCCTGATGAGCAAACATGCATGCATCTGCATGCTGAGGATCTGATTTTCTACTGTGCTACCACAGTATTATGTCAAGAAAACCAGGAAACTATGAAAAGACTGATTTGATTTTGAAAGTTTAAACTTATTTCCTTCGTTTAGTTCCTTTTGCATTAATCCTCACTTTTCACAGCTGCATGTACAATTACAATGATTACACTTACAACTGGTGAGAGATCTTAGAAATACCAAATATAATTACATGCATAGAAGACCAGCAATCTGTATAGTCACTTGCACATACATTTAATGTTCTTGTGACAGTCGTCATGGTAATTGCATGTGCAATTTAGGGGCCTGGTTCTTCACTGCATTATACTAGATTTATACCACTAATTCTATTGAAACCATGCTGGCGTAAAGCTGGAGATCCCCAATCGCTCAGTCTTGTGGGTATAACTTTACCAGTCTTCCCAAAGAGCAATACTTGTCAGAGAACAGATATACGAAGTGGTATTTTGTCTGCCAATATTAATAGTGAAGTGACTGTCAGCATCCCAAATTACTCCCCCTTTGACATTCACATAGGCAGATACCTACTCAGAATATGGCCCAAGGCCTTCGGAAACAAATAATCAAAGTGATTTACCCATGCAAATGCCTCCGTTTAAGAATGGGTGCTCAGTTAAGTGACTAGTTATCTTCAGTGTCTCTGCACATTTCAATGTTGAGCATGCCCCAAAGGTCAGATGCCTTAATGCTCTCACGTGGATGCAAAACAATTTTTGAGCACCACCTGTTGAAAACTCTAGTGTGTGTGCAACCACATCCTCAAGAAGGTGGGCAATTGTCTTCACATGTGCAAAGCAGATGCATATTTAAGGGATAGGGGAAAAAAAAAGCCATTGGCCCAATAATCACAATAAGAAACCTCACCACATACAACAGATGTTTTTTAACATAAAACTAGGAATTTATTTCCCTCTTTAAAAAAGTCCATCATAATTTGTTTTTTTCTGTATTAGGGGAAACTCTTAATAAAACGTGCATTAAGGAGCGCCAACTGCATATAGGGAAGACTTAAGACTAAAAAGGC
The DNA here is from genome assembly GCF_965140235.1 of Caretta caretta. Lineage (NCBI taxonomy): Eukaryota > Metazoa > Chordata > Testudines > Cheloniidae > Caretta > Caretta caretta. Next base: position 22,049,750 of record NC_134218.1, read on the forward strand.
AACATCAGCTGGTGGAAGTCAGCATAGCTCCAGGCCAATTTCCACCAGCTGAGGACCTGGCCCAATATATACTAATAAACCCTTTGCAGCCATCACAGGTCACCATTCATCTTATTTACGTATATAGCCTTATTGATTTCCGTGGGGTTGCTCACATACATAAAATGAGCAGGATTTGGCCATTGGACTTTTCTTGTATTATTTTTTCCTATCACTGTTGATTATGGAAGATGTTAGGTATGAAAGAAAATTTCTCTTTCACAATCTGCTTTGCACACCTGCTTTTCACAATGCCACAGTTAGGGCCAGAATTCCAGACATGGTAGCTGTTTGAAATTTAAAACTGAGGGCACATGAGTGAATACTTACCTCTAATGACCTGACTTTGGGCTTGAACATCTAAAGGCACTAGTATAGTGGGTCTCATCTAGGGGTACACATACCCCTGGCGGTACACAGAGATCTTCCGGGGGTACATCAACTCCTCGAGATATTTGTCTAATTTTACAACAGGCTACATAAAAAGCACTCGCGCAGTCAGTGCAAACTAAAATTTCATAAAGGCAATGACTTGTTTATATTGCTCTATATACTATACACTGAAATGCAAGTATAATTTATATTCCAACTGATTTTATAATTATATGGCAAACATGAGAACGTAAACAATTTTTCAGTAACAGTGTGCTGTGACACTTTTTGTATTTTTATGCCTGATTTTGTAACCAAGTAGTTTTTAAGTGAGGTGTAACTTGGGGGCAAACAAGACAAATCAGACTCCTGAAAGGGGTACAGTATTCTGGAAAGGTTGAAAGCCACTGCTGTGTACTCAGAATTCTTCCCAAACATCATTTTGTGAGTACAAATGTTACAAGTGCAAACTGCACCTGCTAATGGATATATGTCTGATTGAAAAGTTTAGGCCTTTAAGTTGCACAGGCCATATACACACAGTTGCTTCCACTCCCAATATCCATGCATAGTTATTGCAATTACATGCACAGATCAGGAATGATGTAAGTAAATAGCTAGACACTTTGCATGTGATATTTCCCAATTTGCACGCAGTGTTACAAACGATGGATTTAAGAGATCCTGATGTAAATAAAAAGTGAAAAGCAGCCAGCTGATTGGAAACAGTAATATTTCTCTGGACACGCAACAAAATCCTTCCATAACCAGAGACGACAGGAAAGGAAATACAGAAAAAGCCCATGAACAGTTGATGAGATTTTGGTAAAATATGATATACTTTTTCAAATGTTCCTGACTCTGGAAATGGCAAACAGCTCCTTCAAATAATTCATTCCATGTGTAAAATGTGTTCTACATTCTTTTTCTGTTTAAGCTAATTTTCCTCATCCCGAAACGTTTTGCCAGCATGATTCTGTAACAATGACACAAAGCCTCGCAATACCCCTTTAAGGTAGAGCATTGTTACGTTCAGTTTACAGGTGGGGAAACCAAGGCACGGTAAGTGACTTATTTGCCCAGGGTTATGAAGCAATTCAGTGGGAATGGAACTCTGAGTACTTGACTACAAACCCTGTGCTCTTACTATCACCATGATTCCTCTTGTTGCTGCTGAGTCTCTCCCCCTTAGACTTCCCATAGTAGGCCTTTGCCTCACCTAGCTTCTTCTCTGGAATACTGCTCCTTTAGATAACTTTTTAAGTTTTCCTCCAGTCTACTTCAGTCTCTGGACACTCCCTACCCCACATGGGATTTCCCCAGGGATGGTTTGCTACCTGGCAGGTGTCTGGAGTGTGCAGCTCTTCCATGAATGCAGCTAATTCCACTCTATAAATCTGGTGGCAAAAGAGACTCAAAGAATGTATTGCCCTCTCCCACCATTCCAAGGCCTGAATGCACCAACTCCATGATGCTTCTTCTGCTCCATGGGCCTGGAAAATGAACACTCAAAAGGTTTCTCCTCAAGTGGTATCTGTCTTGTACTGTGTCTGCATAACATGCTTTCAATGCAGCATACATTTTTCAGAGTGTTTCGCAGAACTGGTCAGGAATCCCCGCCCCCCAATGAAAACATTTTTTTCCATTGAAAAATCATCAGCATTTTAAGTTTTTCCACAGGAAAAAGTCAGTTTTGATTTTTCAACATTTTTTGAAATGGGGGAAATTAAAGTTATAAAATTTCAACATTTTTTAAATGAAAAGTTCTATTTTTCAGTTCAAAATGTAATTTATAGTAAATATTTTAAAAAACAAATTTAAAGGTCAAAAATGTTTTGACATTAACAAAACCATTTAAATTGACCCAAACTGATCCCTTCCCGCACTCCCCAATTATCTGTTTACAAAAGTTCAAGGTTCTGACTTTTAGTCTTGATTTGGGCTGGAAAAAAAACTCAGAAGTTTTCCTGGGACATGAAATCCATTTCTTCCCCAGCTCGAGTGCTTCATCTGCTGTGTTTCAGAGAGGTGTTCTAGCTTCTATTGAAGTCAAGGGAAGAGTTCCTATTCCCAAGAAGCTCCTGGACCTGCCTTTTCTCCCTCTTGTTGTCATATGCTCCATTCACACGCCTTTAGGGTCTCATCTCCACTGGCTGAGGAGGTGCTGTAGTAACCATTTTAGTCAAGTCATATTCACAGAGGCCTTCGATCCTTAGCTGGTAGAGCGGTACTGCCATTGCTCTGTAACTATTGCCACAGTTTGACTCTGTTCCTAGCTGGAACTCCCTTGGCCCTCTTTTGAAAAGTTGCTCAGTGAGAATTTTCTCCACTCTGAGATCAGAGCTATGCTAGCTATTGTACCATAGCATTCAAACACCATGCTGGCTAGCACAGTTCTGAACCGGTTGTGGATGGGACTGGAGAGGTGATGTGTAACCTGAGGGCCTCGGCATTGCTTGGGAGAATAAAATAAACACTGGCGAAATGTGTCATTTTCAGTTGCAGGAACAGTAGTTGCTCAGGCTGAGAATTTTCCATCTGAATGACCATTTTTTGCACATCCCAGCAAAACACCTATTCAGAATGGAAGTACCGGCAGACCATTAATGAATACAGAGAGAACGGGGCCACTCTCATCAGAGGGAATATTTATAGTTGCTTTCCCTGAGGTGCTGAGTTTATACCAAGCTGCGTGGAGGAGTCACGCCTGGTTTTACCTCTTAGCACAAGCTGCCCCTTCCCCTGGGGACTAGGATTATACGCCACAAAGTCACGTTGCGCTCCTTGAGCTGCTGCCGCCACTTAACACAGCCACATGAAAACCAATATTGAAAAAGAGTTAAAGTCTCAGCATGAAACTAAGCTGTACGGCATATGCTTTTAACATTAAAAAGAGGAAGCAGTTCGGGGGGAAAAAAGCTGCAGACCCGGCAAGTTTTCATTCTTGGGGGTGGAGAGTGAAGAGTTTTCTCTCTCCTTAGATGGAAAGTATATTGAGTATAGTAGCTGACAAGCAGCTATCAAGGGCCTGGAGACACGCCAGAGGTACCAACTGGCACAGTGACAAGCATGCCACATAGAATGCAAGGTTTCATTTTCAGGAGTGTTGGAGGCAACGTTTCTTGCCTTGACTAGCAGGGTTTGTTTAAGCTGTAGCAGGCCTTTTATATCACACACTGTTCTCCAGCAGCCCCTCTATGGGTCCAGTTCTGCAGCCCATAGGCATAGAGTAGCACCTACTCAACTGAGTAATCCCATCGAAGCCCACGTGAGTAAAGGGTGCTGCTCAAGATTACACCATGCAATGTTGCCAACTCTTGCAATGTTTGGTGATTTTTTTTGAAAGCCCCAGTTCCTGGAGTCATGTGACTATGAGAGACTCAGCTTTTTTTTTTTTTTAAAGTAAGTTGCTAGCCTTTGTGGTTGTAGAGAAAAGCTTGAAAAATGTCAACTCTAAAAGGCTCAAAGAGCAGCAGAAAAATAAAAAGAGCCCAATATTTTAAAAAATCTCATGATTGTTAAACCAATCTCATCATTTTTTGGGGTCCTGACTTGTGATTTTTGAATGTTTGGCGTTGACGATATTTTCAGTGAGAGTCAAGATCACAGAATCAGGCCCTAAGTTTCTGATAGAACTGAGAGCACAATTTGGCCCAGTATTATCTTCAATGGACCAACACTTGTGTAATGGGGAGCAGAATTCAACCCATTGTGAGCAACAGCCTGGCTACTTTGGGAGGTTATGGTGATACTGCAGGTGTGTGCCACAGTTCAGCCGGACTTTGTGCAAATCTGAAGTTATTAGTCACATCTGAGACAACTACTCTGCACCTTGGCAAACCACTATGACCTACCATCCTGGATTTTTTCATTCAGTTTGGGACTAAAAAGGAGCAACACGACTTGCAGGCCTCTTAATCAGAGCTAGGCCCAGTCCCTGTGTTTTGTTTTCTGATGGCTAGATTATGCCATTGAGGCACAGCGTATAGCAAAGGATATCGCAGAGATAAACACTGCCCCAGAGGGAACACTGGTAAGCAGGGTCCAGTAGTTTAATTTTCTATTCTAGTTCCTGTTGGGGCCACAGGCTCAAACTGGGCTTCAGAGTTTGTTGCTTCAGGATAAGGGCAACAGGGTTTACATTTTCTAAAACGACAGTTTGATAATGATAGGATCTGAGAGTTTATAACTGGGATTTCTCCGATAGGGAAATATGGCTTCCACATGAAGACTATGGCAGCTCTGACTAGAAGACAGTTCCATTTCTTGGATCCACTTTCATCCTTACCCATACTTCTTTCTCTACCCCTCTCTCTTTTTCACATGAATTCATCTACAGTATGCTACACACCAGCCTTTAAAGCTTGCTGTGGAAAATACCTTCAAAGAGGATATAGCCCCACTTGGATCTTATAGTACTCCTGATTTGTCACTAGTGTAATCCCACCAGTGTACAGACATGAGTTCAGAATCAAGCCTTCCCTCTCTTGTGACTTGAGGGCTCTGTGCAGAGGAAAACTGCACGTGACTGAACAACGTGAAGACTAAACACCAGAGCTTGTATTTCCGCTCCTGCTCCCCACCTTTTTTTTTTTGCTCAATCAAGGCAACTGAATGGAAAATTTGCAGAAAAAGGTCATTTCGAAGTTATATGATTCACTCTGAGGGGGCAATGCCCTTCCCTACCTCTAAGTAATATCCTCTATTTCCTCTTCAAGGTATCACGTGCAGGCAAACCACAGACTGGTGCCATTTGCTTGCTCAAGTTGATTATTTTTATCCAGTAGTGAATACCCTCGCTTCCTGCTTCTCAACAGATCGATGACTCCCCCGAAGCCCCTTGTTGCGACAGAGCTTCCTACAGCTTTAACCATTTCTGCACTGATGAGATCTTTGAGAAGCAAACAGCTATGTCTCTCTCAGTCTCTCTCTCCTTTTATTTATTTAATTTATTTATTTATTGGCAGGGGCAAGGGTAGGAATTGATGCTATTTTCACCACTTAATACGTTTGGAGACATTGTAGAAAAGAATTAAGGGAGGTAGGGGGAGAAAATGGCTTGCTCTTGACCAAAGAGGATCTTGTTGGCGTTACGTTTGCTACAGTGACTTTTCCCTTCATATTCAGCTGATCCGGATGGGGCCAAATCCTTCGATACTTAGTTTTAATTCAGTCTTTACACAAACAAAGATTTGTTCTACCCTGCGTGGGGATTTTAGCTGTGCAAGGACTGAGTGAAAGCTGAGAACAGACTTCAGGATTTGGCCCACTTTTTTTTTTAGAAGTGTATAGTTGGGTGGATTCTCCCCTCTTTTCACACTGATGTAAATCAGGAGGAACTCCATTGTAACCAATAGCATTGAACTAGTATAAAATGCATGCGAGTCAGAGAATCAGATCACTCAAAACAAAAAACAAAAAGCAAATGAAGGATGCTTGTAATACGTATCTACTTAAAATAGCATGGCAGTAAGTCTCTAAAGCAAGAGACTACAAATAAATAATGCCAGAAAGAGATACATAACAGCAAGTTTATGCAGAGGCATCAATCCTTTAGTTTGCTATGTGTGTTAGCTGGGAAATTAGAATTAGACTGAGAGCTTTGGAGCAAGGACTGCATGTGTGTATGTGTATGGGCAGGACCTTGTTTGATGGGCCCCCCATCTAGTTGGGGCCCTAGAATGATACAACATATAATAGATGAACAACATACTGTATCAACATGATAAATTCCTCTTCCTGAACACCCACCACCAAATCCAAACAGATCATCATATCAAAAGGCATCCTGTAGCTGGCAGGAGTTTGATTTGCATTCAAAGTGTGAATTTTTGTTTTTTTAAACACTAGTAGGATCCTTGGCATCTGAACAAGGGTGGCTACCTTTGACTTAGCAATCACAAGAGTGTGGGGAGGTCTTCCTCCTCCCCATCCAAGGCAGTAATATAAAGAGTTTTTTCTGTATAAGTTAGGGCAAGAAATTCAGTGCCAAAGCTTTCAGTCTATCCCTTCCTTTTGGACTCTGTTACACCCACCTCCTCCCTCCTAGTCTAACTAGAACCTCAAACATACACCCAACAGATGTTGTGAGCTTTTAGGGACTCAGGAGCAGGTTCAAGTGATCCCGAAGAGGAACCTACTTTTTGAAAACCTGATTTCATGAATATGTCCCCAAGATGACAGATCTCACAAGGACAACCTACTGCCACCATTCAGATGGATCATTCCACCATTTAGAATAGATCAAGAGATTTCAGTAACACACAGACCCTAACTATAGTCCTGCTTCAGTCTTGCACCCAAAGCTAATTTGTTGTGTCTCATCCTAACCCCCTTCTGGATCCCAACTAGCCTAGCCCATATTCAATTCTAGCAGCCATAAAATCGTCACATTCAACTAGTGGTTGTCTGTCTGCACCTACAAGTGCATACCCACATTTTGGATCCCAGAGGCATCTGCAAAATTTCAAGAGTTTGGTTAGACACACAAAATGGGTGAAGTAATCTCTTTTAGTTCACCAACAAAAGTTGGTCCGAGAGACAAGCTTTCGAGCTTCCTGAAGAAGAGTTCTGTGTAAGCTCAAAAGCTTGTCTCTCTCTCTCTCTCCCCAACAGAAGTTAGTCCAATAAAAGATATTACCTCACCCACTGTGTCTCTCTAATATCCAGGAACAACAAGGCTACAACAATGCCTACAAGAGATTTGTTAGTAATTATGGTTTTATTAGTTAAAGTTTTTCTGAAGGGGATATTTATTAATTAAAGGGAAAGTCTGATTGATATTGCCTCTCTCCTGCAAGTGCTGAAAAATGCAAAGATTTTCACCTTCACAGAGGGTATAAAAATTCCCTACAGGTTCAGTGTTGATGGAGATCTACAGCAGCAGGGTATTAAACTGGGATCCCCATCTATGGGCATAGAGGGTTACTCCCCTTACACAATATACAAAGGAAGGAAGTGGAAAGGAAGTAATTTATGAGTTAGCACTGAGTAATACAGAGATATGGTTATAGATGAAGAGACGGAGGAACATGTATGCAAGAGTTAAAATCCATGGCTGACTGGGAGACCAATATGGGAAGGAGTAAAGATGTATTTCATCTGAGTGCATCTAGAAGATCATGAACAGTAGTAGAGGCAACACATGGGATCAAGTGAATGGAGAGGAAAGGGAGCCTTTTATATAATTTACACAGGTGACTTTATACACATCTTTTCCTTCCTTTGTAATTCCCCTTTAAGGAGGTAACCACTATAGGATGAACAAGTATTTTTTGTATTCTGAACCAGATTAGATATATTTATAATCTCTTGGCATAGAGTTCTGTATTGCATGTAATAGGAGAATTTTTGTCATGTAGTTTTATCTGTTAACTCTTAATTTGTTCACAATTCATAATCATTGGACTACTTCAGACAAAATACATACAGAGGTCCCCAAACATTTGACCCAAAGCTTACACAGAGCCTAAACCAGAATTTCTGGAAGTTCAAAAGAGTTCAGTTAACCTTTCCCCCTATTATTTTGTGTTTCTGGGAAATGTACTTCCAGGCCCCAAGTAGGATCAGAAGTGGAAGTCCTGAAACACAAGAAGAAAGGCTGTTTGTTCCTGCACTTTCATTTTGATGAGAGTCAGAAAGCATCAGAGATCCTAAAACAAAGCCCATTCTGGTAGAGCTAAGAGGTTTGGATAAGGTCTGGAGATGGAAACAAAGTGTTGGGTGTTTATCCAAACTTGATCAGAAATCGTAGGCTTTTAAGGTTCACTAATCACTATTCAGAATATTCTATTTTTTTCAGTACAGACACTTGCTTCATGCCAATAAATATACATTTGTTTAAAAAGGAAGGATCTAGGAATGACAGAGGTGACTGATGTCCTGTAAGATTAAATTCAGCACTTAGGAAGGCATTGGAAATGTAAATCAGAGAGAATCTGAAATCACCTGGCAAGGTCTGATTCGTTGAAGGATAGCCAGCAGGGAGTTGTGAAATGGGTGCTATCATGTGTATCACCTTCCGTAAAACTTTATTTTAGGGAAGTTGAAAGCAGTACATAGTTTACCCAAAGCTCATGCAAACTATTCAGAGTACTAGTTTTCATGAAAGCTAACCCATAACAGTGGGTAGTACTGGGGGAGAGTTGTTTGAGGGGACAAAGATCTGGTTAGAATATTAACCACAAAGGGAAAAATACAGCCCAAATTGTCCTTTTGACACTCCAAGTTAAGTCCAGTTTGAATTGTAGGGGGTGATTAAAAATGATATACCCCAAAGATAAGGGGTGAAATCCTGGCCTCACTGAAGTCAATAGGAATTTTGCCATTGACTGCAATAGATCCCAGCTTTCACCTCAAGATGCTCCGGGGTTTCTCCAGCTAGAGAATACAGTCATCTGTCCCATATCAGCTACTGTGGAGTTCCTCAGAACAGGATGTGTACTAGAGCAGCGAGAAACCAATTAGCTGCACTTGGCATGGGTTTCAGCAAGCCTTGATACCTTCCCTATAAAAGGGAAACAATGCTAGTTTTCTGACAAAACCCTAGCGAATAAATGCTCTGATTTTGGATGGACCTTTTGACACATTACCTCTTTGCAGTCACTGGAATCCAGAGACATCAGAAAGGATTCCGAGGCTATGTCTACACAGAGATAAAAAACCTGTGGCTCTGAGTCTCAGAGCCCTGGCCTGAATGTGTACACTGCAACTTTATAGCCCCACAGCCTGAGCCCTGTGAGCTTGAGTCAGCTCTCCAGGGCCAGCCACAGCTGTGCTACCGGTCTTTTACTGAAGTGTAGACAGGCCCTGAGAGGTCTCAACTCAGCCTAAACATGAGCCAAAAATCCAAATCTTGATCTGAATATCTGCCCCCAATCCAGACTTTAGTAGTTCATGGCCTCTGGATCCAAACTGAAAAAGTTTCGCAAAAATCAACAGCTCCCCTTTTTAGTCCATTACAGAGATGGACCAAAACCAGAACCTTCTATCTGACCCCACACCACACACTTTGGATGTGATTCTGCTCACAAAGACTCAAAGGAGATTCACTACTGATTTCAATGGAAACATTATTGAGGAAAAAAAAACTGGAAACTGAATCTGAACCAACACCAGGTGTGGCTAGGGTTTGTAAAAACCCAACTCATGCTGCTTAGGGAAACCCAACAGAAAACACTGTCTCCTTAGTCCATTCCCAGCTGAGCAGCTGGATGTTGGCAATTCATTGCAAGGATTAGGCATTTCACTGAAAAATTTTACTTGCTAACATGCTCCTCTTTCTTTAGCAATTCAAGAGACTATGAATACAATGGAGCAGTACTGACAAAAAATAAACCCCCAGCCATCCTAACAGTGCATGAGGGAAAAGCAATGAACTCACGGTGAAGATGATAAAAGAGCAGATGTGGCAATCTCGTATTCATTGCTCATGTTTATAGTCTCATGCAGGAAGAAGGAAGCATGTTGCTCCAACACCCAAATTCACTGGACATGTAATTTTCCCCTGAAAATGAACAAGCAAATTAGTTTTTAATTAGTTATTTTTAAATGTTTCTTCACCCAAAATATTCCTTCCTAGCGTTGAATTTCATCCCCATGTGCTGGGTGTCACTGCCACATAGCACAGAACAGTCACTTCAGACTATACAGAAGCCTCAAGACTGCTCGCAAGTAAATAAAATCAAATAACTGTAATAAAAAAGTTAATTCTAGCCTTTTGTTTGTTCCCATTGTAAAATTGCCATGGGACCGAGGAAATATAGTAGCACATAATTTTAATAGTTCCATCATTGTAGATTGGCTGGGTATTAATTGTGTTAACTGTGATCATATTGAATTCATTTGGTATTTATTGAGAGACCACCTGTGCACCCATATGGTTTCCATCATTATTCAGGAGTAGTTAATGGACCCATTAGGAGTTAGCCGAGAGATGTGGGCTGGCAGTTCTTCCCAAGAGTGGTAGAAACAGTCTGTTGCTATCCATTGCATTCTGAAGATTTTCCAAAGAGGCATTTGCTCCACACCAACTCTTTTCAAAAAATATAAATACTGTCATTTTAGGACTCAATACTTAAAGAAAAATAAACTCATGCTTTGCTGCCCATGAACAGGCTACAAAGCCAATCCCTGGCCTTCTAACTTTAGCAAGATATTTCTTACTCAGCATGTTGGCTGTTTAACTCTCGAGAGGAAACAGTGCATACGGAGGCTTCCAACATCTGTGCAGTCTTTCCAGTGTGTGTGTGTGTGTGTGGTGGGAGGAGAAGATGGGAGGAGATGGGGGAAAAAAGGGGAAATATTCTCCTTTTGGGTTTACTTTGCACTGGCTCTCCAAGCCCACAAAGTGACATGCAATAGGTTTCGGTTGTGCAACACCAGAAAGCTGTGGTGGGGAGCGGGTGGCGGAAAGTCATGTGCAGGGAGTCAGCTCTGACTGTCAGCAGAGGAGAAGGAAGAACACTCTGGCTGGGTGTGGCGGTAACCAAGGCTGCTTTCTGACCACAGTGACCTTCTGCTTTGATCCACATATCTGAAATACTATTGCACAGCAGCAAATCATTAGCCATACGCATGAAACGCACAAGAGACTGCAGCCAAATAACTTCTATTTTGGGTGCAGTAACAAGGGCCAAACAACAGGTCCTTTGGCTGAGAAGCGAGTACTTACAGGCCTGTTTTGTGCAAAGGAATAATTATTTTATTCAAACTGGGATTTTCAAAGGAGCCTAAGGGAGTTAGGCATCTAATTTAAAGGGGAGATGAGTACCTAACTCCCTTAGGTTCATATGAAAAATCACAGCCTTATTTACTTCAATCTGATAAGCAGGTCATTTTCTGCTCTGTAAGTAAGGAATCTTATTCAATGTTTAATACACTTCCCAAATGGAGGCTCTGTTCTCTCACCTTCCCCTCCTGATCTGGGTTTGTCTGGGTCACATGTTCTTTAGTATTCCTAATAAGCCATTCATAAGATGTCAACTGCCAATGGAAATTAGAGGGCAAACACTGTGCCATTACTGCATCTGAAGTTTGTGTGACCAAATGTTATGAAATAACATCTCTCCAGTTTTGAGGACTGTCTTTTTAGCATGTGGCTTAACAGGGCATTTTTGTTTCTGCTATTAACCATATAAAAAGTTAGTGGCTTGTAATGTTATTAACACTGAAAATAGGTGAGGACTTAATGACTTAGGGAAATGACATAGCAGCTACTTAAACCTTCCCCTTTAAGCCCTCAATTTGAATGTGGTACAGGCTGTTAAGGATAAAAACCATTAGTTACTAACTGATGGCTGTTCAGTGGATTGAGTGGTTACCTCAGTCCAGATCTCTGTTGACACAAACAGAAGGTTCACTAATTGGCACCTTACTTCAGGGGAGAAAACACGTTACTGAAACTCTGAACTGACCAGCCCAGGAAAACTGAGGTACCTTCTTGGCCTTGGAGACAGTCTCTTCAGGTCAGGATTTTCATAAAATGAGGGAAAGCTTGTACTGATTCATATGTTCAGTCAAAAGAGCATCAGTCTCCAGGAATATTCACAAGCACTGAATAGCGTTAGGCTAATATTTTCCAAAAGTGGGCCTCTGATTTTGGTTCTCTCATATTTGGGGTGCACAACTTGAGACATTAAGCACATGACAATCAGAAGACATGTTAGTTTTGTTCTTAATTCAGCTCTCCGCCCCCCACCCCCGGCCCTTTCTTTTTTGGTAAATTTAGTTAACCCTGGGAATGGATTTATGGCCGTATCTGAAGCCATTATGGGAGCAGACTAGTTCACTTCAACAGAAGGGCTCGTTGGAGTAAGGGCGGCACAAGAGGCCATTAATTTGGATTTCAGGAAGAACAGATTCTAAGTTGTATTTTGATGTTCTGTTTAGTGAGAGGTGACAGCAGTCAGAAAGATAACATAACTCCATCGGTCCTTACCATGCAGAACTAGATGATCAATGTAATAATGACTAGAGAAGAAAGGTGGGATTGGTGCCACACTCTTAGCTCCTATTGATGGTACAAGAAAAAAACCTGAATTCAACAGCAGTTGTTAATCTTAGTTATTTTCACACAGTGTGAGTGGGGCCTGAGAGTTCTCATCCTTCAAATGAAGCATTTTCCCCAAGATGCTTTCTGCTGGTCTCTGGTGGCTGTACCGCTGTACATTAAAGACCTGATATTAATAAAGGATAGTCACAGTTCCCTTGCAAACATTCGTTTGACATTTAAAACAAGTTAATACACAAAACTGAGGCCCAGATCCCTAACTCCCATGGGAGTTAGGTGCCTAAATACTTTGAGAATCTGGGCCAAGGAGCCCAATGTCCAGATCCTGAAATGCTCACTGAAGACAATGGGAATTGTGACTGCTCAGCATCTCTCAGGATCAGGCACACTGAATGTGGGTCTCAGAATAGGCAACCTAAGTTAGCCTGACAAGTTTAAAAATTGGGCTCACAGGTCACCACATGACCCGTGACCAATATCTTTATAGAGCATTAATACTGAGAGGTGCTATGCAAACTTCAGTTTTCTTTTATCCACTGACTGTGTAGGTCACCAGTTTTATCTCTCTTCAGTCTGGTGTATCTCACGCTTTTCTCTCTTTCATGAGCACCTGTCATTCTGTCTGCTCATCCCCTTAATCTCTCCTCTGACCTCTTAATTTTCCATTTACCTTCTATATCCAAACTTACAAAACCCCAAACATTTTAAAGTGCATTAGATTTATGCATGCGTTTTTACTGTATTGTAATAACCTTCCTTTCTCCTTTTCCCTTCCTGTTTTACTTCTTTTTGCCCCTCTAAACCTACCACTTCCACTTTTGTTTATTCTGCTTTCTTTAGTTTTCCTGTCTTCTTTTACAAAGTGTTTAGTTTTGTTAATTCAAAATTTAGGGCCACATCCTCATCTCCTCCACCCTGGTGTCCTATTTGCACCCCTCCAGTGGATCAGATCGGCAAAAAGCTGCCTTAAGACAGCAGCTGGGGAATCCTCAGCTGGTGTAGAACTGATAGTACTATCCCTAGACCAGCTGCTCCTCATGCAAGGGTCATTCCAGGAGGGGTGGGGAAGTACAGGAGGGGGTGGACTAGAGCATAGGGTGATCCACTGGCTTTGATTGGTGGGCAGCTCCTTGGGCACAGTTACTCACCAGTTTAAGTTATAGTGGCAGAAAGGCAGAAGAAAGTCATTTTTATTTTACTCCCCCCACTCCCCCTCCACTCCCTTATGGCACTTTAAATAGCAACACCACAGGGGAGCACCTGTGAACTGGAAGAGAATGGAAAGGCATCCCTCACATCTCACTCACTGCAAAGACACCTACTGCTATCATTCAGCAGCTTGTCACTTAAAGGATTAAAGACCAGTCAAGTAAAGGTTATATTATTTCAAAGGGGGGGAGGGGAATCCCCTCCTTTTTTATTCTGACATTGTCAGACAATGGGCCCCTCAGTGACGGGCTAGGAGACACCTGTTCCAAACGGCTCTGCATGTCCCAGACCTCTATTAAATCTTTCCTACAATTACTGCTCTCGGTGGCCCTTTTAGCAGCTTCTCTACAAGCTTAGGCAGTAACAGCTCCTTTTGAATATGTACCATGATACTGAAGCACTGGAAGGGGTGGGGATAAATGAGGGGAAGGATCCTTAGAATGAAACAAGTAAAAAAAAGGAAACTGATGTATAATTTAAGATAACTAATGTACTTGGTTTATATATTAAAGGCCAGATAGCGACCCAGACATTTAGGGATATAAGGGGGGGGTAAGATACCACCCCAGTCTCCCTGCACAGCCACCCCAGATGGCCATTTCTTATTCAAGAAGAGACCACCACTCCTTTCCAGGAGCAAACAGGTAATGAAGTGCTGGAGAGGAGCAGTGAGTACATGGAGCCCGGACTCCCCTATTCACCCTCAACAAGGCAGCTAGAGGAATTGTACCCAGATGGTGGAGGACAGAAGTAATCAGCACTGGTTAGCTGAAGCAGCTGACTTCCATGTTGGAGCAAGGGTGAAGCACAGGAGAAAGCGTTCCTCAGTCATGACGGGGAACCACTCCTTGCCTAGCACTTTGCCTAGAGTCACAAACTAGCTCTAAGGTAGCAGAAGCACGAAAGTTGGTTTTAGAGTGAGACAGATGCTACACTCAGTTACATAAAGCAAATTCAGAGTAACTGTTAAAAAATAAATAAAGTCACCAGAGCAAGTGGAATCAGACCCCGGCCCATAGCCTTGCTAATAAGGCTGAGCCTTCAGACTCCACAGGAACACAAATAAGCCTGACTATTTCATGATTGTATTTACGATTGTAATTCATGGCTTCCTCCCCTACCCCAGAGTACAGTTTGTGGGGCTACAATAGTGTGAGAGCAGGTCTTTGCGACTTCCCAGGAACCAAAGAACCGTGAGAAGTTCCAATCTTGTATTATTTCAACCCCACAAATAACTTCCTGAGTGATTCCAAAAAGCATGTGGAAAAAATTGTCAACAAAAATACCTGAAACAAAAATACAAGCCCCAGAAGCTGTGCGCACCACAGTTTGGCAGGGACAGACAGGCCAACCCTGTACTCCTTTCTGCTGCAGGATCTAAGTGTCCCTACAATGCTCTCTTGATGATTTGCCTGTATTCACTGGTGCTTTTGAGGGGAAGTTCTGAAGGTTGCATAGTTGCCCCTGAGGAGCTGTACTTAGTTGCAGCTTCTCTCCTCCCTAAACCATGGCTGATTACCCTAATAGTACCCAGATTCTCAGCTGGTGTAAATTAGCTTAGCTCCATTTCAGATGAGGAACTGGCCCACAGTTATTTCTAGTTTCTCTCTCTTAGACCGGTGTTCTCCAACGGCTTGTCTGCAATGCAGAGTTAACTTGAGTTGTAACTTGAGTGCTGCCCCTAATTTGAGTGCCATCCACACACGCAAGCCTTTTATGCAAGCGTGGTGGTGCTTTTAGCTCATGTTGGCTGACACGTCAGGAGGTGTAAGTCACGGCTTGAGTTCGCACAGCTGGTCAGCTGCCACCACAATCATTCTGTGTTGCTAATTCTATTACTCTGAAGCCTGAATGTTATTTCACACTATGGCCACTCTTACTTGAACTAGGCTCACTCGAGAGTTCACTCAAGTTACCCACACTCCAACTAACTCTTCAGTGAAGACATAATCTAGGGGCCTGATCCTCTTTTCACTTACACCAGTGTGACACAGGAGTGAATCCCACATACAATTGACATGGGAGTGGAATGAGAATCACTGTTATGCTAGCTATGGACCATAATCATTGTGGTCTCTCTGGGAGGCAGTGAATATCACATTTGAGGGCTATCTGCAATACCACACACTGACTGCAAGCTCTTAATAGACAGCCAACTTCAGCCCTGTGCCCACATTATTACATAGCCTCTCTGCATACATTATTTTCTAAACTAAATAAAAATTAGTTCACTTTTCAAAGGAGCAAGTGAATCATACAAAATGTAGATCCAAAGATTCATAGACACAAGGCCTTGTAGTCTTAAAGCAAAGGATATCCAGAAAATATTGCAGACTAAAAAAGACTATGCACAGTGCATAATAGATTTCAAAGGGTAAGTATCAAATATAGGCTAACACCAAAACTCTGGCCTAAATTCTCATCTCAGTTCTACCCATGCAACCCCAGTGATTTAGTGTAAGTGAGGGCAGAATCTGCCGCTTTGTATAAAAAGGGCCATTCACCGGTACATTCTAGCTGCTAGTGACACAAAGTAGTAGTTAAACTGGGAGGCAGTGTGCATAGGACACTGGACTTGAGTGTTGGAATAGCTGGGTTCTAGTCCCAGCTGAGCCCCCCCACCTGCTGTTTGACCTTTAATAAGGTTGCTTCTCTTCCTTCCCTCTCACCCCTTGTCTTTATGAACTGTAAGCTCTTCAGTCTCATCGTGTGTAGAATGTCTAGCACAATGGGACCCTGGACTTGGTTGGTGCTCTTATAAATAATAATAATCTGGGTCTTTTCTAAAAGGACCTCTGTTACACACAGACAGCTGAATCCAGAAGGCAACTATTCCACCACTAGAGGTAGCTAAGGAAGACAAGACTCAGAAATGGGCTGCAAAGTTGGATCTGGATCCAAGTTTCAGAATTATTTGGATCTAAATTTTTGGTTCAAACCCATCTGGAACAATTACTGCTTAAAAACACATGGTAAATCTCAGAGGAAAGAAGTTTAAAATAAAATAAAAAAGCCTCCCTTAGCTTTTCCATGGAAGGAAGGCACGGCTGCTACCGAACCCAGTGCCAACAGCTTTGGAAACCCAAAACAAAGTTATATAACAACAAATATAAAATTAATTTGGGGGAGTGGGGAGGAAAGTCTGCGCCTCCCCCCCCCCCCCCCCCCCCCGGCCCACCCATGTGTAACTGAATGCAATCAGCCATAAAAAGAGCAACTTGGCAGTACCTGGCACTTCAGGCCTCGTTCTATGCCAGCCATGAAACTCCCACTGCTTTTTGAAAATTATTGTATTTTAGTCGAAGTGAACCACTGAAATTAAGCAAAGGCAGAAATATGCCTGCTCTTTCTCCAGTAGCTAGTACACTGTTGCTGTGTGAAGCTAACAGTTCCACTGTGGGACTGACATCTTCATTTTGCTTTCATGGGTCCAATTCCTGATCCTTGGAGATAATAGGAGTTTTGCAGTTGGTTTCTATAGGTCCAAGATTTGGTTATTAATCTGAGTCAAAAACCACCATACCAAACTGCTCCACCTCCAGGCAGACTCCCTTAACTTCTTATTCTAGAAGTGGTCTTCTCACTTTATATCTGTATTATCATCAGCTATCATATGTATTGTACATGACAACTGCCATATGGGTCAGACCAATGGTCCATCTTGCTGACAGTGGCCAATACCAGAGCTTCAGTGGGAATACACAGAACATGGCAGTTGAGTGATCCACCCAAGTCTTCCTCTCCAGCTTCTAGTAGTAGGTTACCCTGACCATGGGATTGCATTCCTGACCATCTTGGCTAATAGCTATTGATGGACTTATCCTCCATGAAGTACTTTTTTGAATCCAGTTATACTTTTGGCCATCACAACATTCCATGGCAGTGAATTTCACAGGTTAATTTTGTATTTGTGTGAAAGAGTATTTCCTCGTTTGTATTAAACAAAATGCCTATTAATTTCATCAGATGACCCCTTGATTTTATACTCTATGAAAGGGTAAATAGCACTTCTCTATTCACTTTTTCCATGCCATTTATGATTTTCTAGACCTCTATCATATTCCCCCCTTAGTCATCTCTTTTCTAACACAAACAGCCCTAATCTTTTTAGTCTTTCCTTGTATGGAAACCATTCTGTGCGATTGATGATCTTGGTTGCCCTTCTCCAAACCTTCTTCAGTTTCACTATATCCTTTTTGAGATGGAGTGATCAGAACTGCACACAGTATTCCAGGGGCATTATGTTATTTTCTGTATTATTTTCTACCCCTTTCCTAATAGTTCCTAACATTCCGATAGCCTTTTTGACTGCTGCTGCACATCAGAGTTACTGATCCACGAGAAGACCTTCCCTCTTCTCCCATGACTACTTAATTTCCTTAAGAGTCTTTGGTGAGAGAATTTGTCACAGGTTTTTTGAAAATCCAAGTATCCAAGTGTCCAAGAAAATCCATATCCACTAGATCACCCTTATCCACATACTTGTTGACACCCTCAAAAAATTCCAATACACTGATGAGGAATGATTTCCTTTTACAAAAGCTGTGTTGACTCTTCCCCAGCAAGTCATGTTCATCTAGGAGTCTGATCATTGCATTCTTTACTATAGTTTCCACCAATTGCCTTGGTACTGAAGTGAGGTTCACTGGCCTATAATTGACAGGACTGCCTCTGGATCGGTTTTTAAAAATCAGCAATACATTATCTACCTTCCTGGTAGAGAGGCTTGTTTCAGCTATAGGTTCCATACTACATTTAATAGTTTTGCAATTTCATATTTGAGTTCCTCTAGAAATGTTGGGTAATACCGTCTGGTCCTGGTGACATTACTGTTCAGTTTGTCAATTTGTTCTAAAACCTTTTCTGACACATCAATGTGGGGCAGTACTTCAAGATCTGTCATTCAAAAAAAGATAGCTCTGTTGTGGGTATCTCCCCCATATCCTCTGCGGTGAAGACCAATGCAAAGAGTTCATTTAGCTTCTCTGCAATGGCTATGTCTTCTTTGAGTGCTCCTTTAGCATGTTGGTCATTAGTGACCCCACTGCCTGTTGGTTTTTGCGTCTTTAGCAAATTGCTTCTCACCTTCTTTCTTGGCCTTCCTCACTATACTCTTACACTTAACCTGCCTGAGTTTGTGCACCCTATTATCCTCACTAGGATTTGACTTCCAATTTTTAAAGGATGCCTTTTTGCCTCTAACAGCCTCCATTACTCTGCTGTTTAGCTATGGTGGCATTCTTTGGTCCTCTTATCGGCTGTTCTGATTTGGGATATACATTTATCTGAGCCTCTACTATGGTATTTTTAAAAAGACCCCATGCTGCTTTAAGGCATTTAAATATCTCCTTTTAATTTCTATCTAACTATAATCCTCATTCTTGTGTCGTTCCCCATTTTAAAGCTAATGTTAACATGGTGGGATTTTTTTGTATTATTCCTCAAAAAGATTTTATATTTAATTAAAGTATGAGCACTATTACCGAGCAGTTCAGCTAGTTTCATCTCGAGTAACACCTAGAGCCCCAGTAATAGACTAGATCCCCATGGTGCTATAGGCTGGACAAACACAGAACAGAGACAGTCCTTGACCCCAAAGAACTTACAGTCTCAATAATGACAGATTTACTTGCAATGTGTATGTTATTCAGACAATAGAGATAAAATGGTGGCTTCATTGAAGTCAATGGCAAAACTCCCATTGACTTCAATGAGGCCAAGAAGTTATCCTAGGTGTCTGTGTGCTGCATAGGTTTCAGGAGCTAGGTTCGTAAACACATGAGACAAAGCTGGGCCTCCAACTGAGTGTCTGGTTCTTTGGTTTGTAGCTGTGTCCTATAACAAACATTTAAGGACTGTGATCCCATATATCATGTCATGACAAAACAAACTCTATTCACAGACTGTCGTCAGTGCTATTCTATCCTTACTGATTATAGGTCCTCAACATCTACAATAGTAGATACTAGAGCTGGTTAAAATGTTTTGAATGTCAATACATGGACAAAATATTCAGAATTTTAAAATTTGGGAGTGGGATATGGGAAAATATTGAAGAAATCTCATTTTGTGTTCTTGGTTTTTTGAACTTCCATTCAAAATTTTTCAATTTTTGAAAAAAACATACAAGCCTGAATTGGATTTTGAAATTTGGATTTTATCCTGGAGTTGCCCCAGGTAGCACTCAAGGAAGCAGTGAGAGTGTACATATGGAGCCTGGCTACCATGATTAATGCAGCTCCATAACCCAGGGGGTAATGGTCAACTAACTTGGGACACAGCCAGACCACAGCCTACCTGCTCAGACTCTGATCAGCTGCAGGCACTGTGAGTGATGATTCACGTGGCTAATTTTTCAAAGTAGTAATTAGGAGAACTGAAGAGCATATTGTTCCCATGAGCCATGCTGGCTTGTAGTGGCAGGACACTTCTTGGTCCCTCTGCTACTCTAGTTCCCACCCAGCACACCTCTGAGGAGTGAAGGTGTTGCCAGATGAGTCATAGTCTGTTCCGATGTGCAGAATTGCAAGACGGTGCAATTCTAATGTCCTGCAAACATACTGGGTTGCAGTCAGCCTATGGGCGCTGTGTGTGTCAGGCACTCCAGCTGGGTATGTGCTTTCCTCCCTTAATCCCTCTGTTTATTTTAATGGGAATTAGGTTCCTAACCTGCTTAAGTACTTTTGAAAAATCTTACTAGGTGAATATCTAGGTACCTAGAGACCTTTGCAAATTAATTAATTAATAAATAAAAGTCAGTCTGTAAGCACCAAAATCTCTTAAAAAGAAAAGGAGTACTTGTGGCACCTTAGAGACTAACAAATTTATTTGAGCATAAGCTTTCATGAGCTACAGCTGATGAAGTGAGCTGTAGCTCACGAAAGCTTATGCTCAAACAAATTGGTTAGTCTTTAAGGTGCCACAAGTACCCAGACTAACACGGCTGCTACTCTGAAACAAAATCTCTTAGATACTTTAAAATATGTTACCCTCTAACCTGACTTGAGCTATCTATAGTGGAAGACTAAGGACAAGCTCGTACAACTTAAAGAGTAAATCCCAGAGCCTATTTCCCCCACCCCCCTGCTGTTTTTATGCTCACATGAACTAGAGTGAATGGAAAAAGCTTACGAACAAGGTCATTTCCAAGTTATATGATTCACTTGGAGGGGATGTTACACAGCACTGCTTTGTCTCTCCTAAGTAATGTCCTGGGTTTCCTCTTCAAGGAATCATGTGGAGTAAAACCACAACAAGCTGCTGCCATTTGCTAGGCAGAGGGGAAAAGATATCCCTTCTCTTAGCAAAGAATCTTCACTTTTCTGTTTCTTTGGGTGTCCAGGCAGTACAGGTTTGATAGGATTCCCATGAATGAGAACTTTTCCCCCCAGAGTTTTCTCTCATTGTTTCTCTTGCATATAATAGTATTGAAGGTTTGTGGTTTAATGACCTCAGCATTGCGAAAGTAGCTAGCTTGCATTCTTCTAACAGCATGTGATTCCATAAGAAACACCACTCTATGCCTAGTTCCTTTCATTAACTCTTTCATTGGGAGGAAAGCACTTCAAAACCAAAGACATTTCCTTTCCACTTCCCCTAGGAACTGTGAAATCAATAGGGTAATTCCATTCTGGCCTCCAGTTATCCCAAACCATAACTCAAGTGTCTATCTGCTCAGGAAAGACCTACTTCTAACTATTGCAGGTCAGGACTGTTGAGCTGTGTGAAGAAGTTTTATTATAATTGCCTATAGGTACCTACTGTGCTGTTCAAATACATAGTGAGAGACAATTCCCACCCCAGAGAGATTATAGTCTAAATAGATGAAGGAAACAGAGGGTGGGAAGGGAAAAAGAGGCACAGTGGGGGAAGAGACCTGCCCAAAGTCATGCATCAGGACAGGGACAAAGCTGGGAATAGAACACAGGTTTCCTAACTCCCCATCCAGTGCTTTACCAAGAACACAGTGTCTCCCATGACCTTGCACGAGGGTACCTCTGCCAGTCCTGTTTTTTTAATCCCATGTTATCTATCACAAAAACAATTCAACTAAATTCGTTTAGGGATGAAGTGTGTGGCCAGGCCATGTGTTGGTGGCTCATAGGGGAGGAACAGAATTTCCTCCAAAATATCCTGATATGCAGGGGGCGGTAAAGCAAAGAAGCGCCTGTCCACTGCTAAACCTCTCCATAGGGTGCACAGATCTCACTCCATAGCCCTTTTTGTTGCCTGCCCATTCTGGGGTGCTGTACACCCATCTGGAGAATAGGGAGTGAGCAGTTCTACCATTGTTTGTCACCACTGTATAGTTGTAGGAGTTAGGGGGAATTGGACTGTAAGCAACTCAAATCAGTGACTGTGTGTGTGTGTACACACACGTGTGTACTTACACAGCATCTAGCACAATGGGGCTCCAATTCTGATTCAGATCAGAGTACTACCACATTGCAGACACTAATAATGAAAGGAGGAAGAGAAAGTTACTGGGTGCCTGCAGGAAAACGGTGAAGTCAGCTGTGGCTTTCAAACTTGTGGAAAGTCTGAGTAGGGACAGGGATGAGAAACAGTGTTCTGTGTATGGTGTAGAGTCGAGAAGAGATCCCCTCCCAGTTCTACATCAGGAACAACTATCGTAGAGAAAGTCTTTGAAGAATTCATTCCAAGTTTTACATAAAACCCACTCCATGTTAGGAGATGAAATTTGCAAGTACCTACTTAAGTCTACATAGACTCCCCACTAGGACGGATGGAGTGAATAAGAGCTACAGTATCAGGCCAAAATTCTTCTTGCAGATCTCAAATATTATAGCTTCAGTGGGAGCTCAGTGCATGGAGAGTGGAATAGCTGAGCTGAGGTCTGCTGTGCAGATCTGAAAGGAGAATTTTGCCATTCTTTATATTGATACAGTCTTGATGCATTAATTCAGCGTTCCCAGCTAAACGGAACACATGTAATTCTCTAGAAGGTTGTTTCAGAGAGAAGTCTCCTGATGGAATGAAATCAGAACTAGTCAGAAGGTAGTAACATGCAGTTAGGGATATGGAGAGCAGACTGATAAGAGCAAAACATACCTATCAAAGAAAGGGTATTCTGTTTTACAAAGCATCCTCATTTTAAAAAGCTTCAGGATTTATTGTACACAGTCAGCACCTTCTAATTTATCTAGGTGCGATTTGCCACTGTGCAGAGTGCCAACCCAAGGCCTGTACACACTTGAGCCCTGCTTTGAGGGTCAGGTTGTTATTATGTTAACGCCTAAGGATCAAACAAGAATGGGACCCCATGGTGTTTGTACAGTGCCTAATACCAAGTGGTAGATTGTAAGATCTTCAGGGCAGGGACTATCTGATTAAACAAGACAGACAGCGTGGGAGAGGGAATAGAACACATCACCAGAGTGTTCTGTGTTATGGCAGCAAGTGTCATATTAGTTCCACATTTTTGGGAGGGGTAGGTTTTATTAAGAGGGGTGAGGGGAAGAGGGCAGGGGAGAAAAGAGGGGGGAGTGAAGCTGAGGAGGAAGAGGGAGAAGGTTGGAGTAAAAACAGCCAAATCAGCATAATGTAGAGAAAGTCCAGTCAAAACTGGATGACTTAAGAGGTGTGTGAATCTGGTGCTGACCCTCTGTGCAGGACGTTAATTTTGCTCTTTCTGGAGCCAGGCTGGGTACAGTTAGGCACTATGTAAAACTTCCCCCTTACACAGGTATATTGGAGCTCTTCACTCCTGACTCAGGATTCTTTGCCTATGCCAAACTGTATGTGGTGGTTTTGTTGTGTGGACAAATCATCTCACCAGATGGTATGATGTGGCCTCCTGACTCATTTCCACTTGGAATCTAGATCAGGATTTAGTTTGAACTAGAGATGGGCTCAAGCCAAAACCATGGATCTGAATTTCCTCAGACTTTGGGGAAGGATCAGTCTGAATCAGAACTTAGTGCCTGGCTCCAATCTACATAACGGACTGAACCAAACCCCTGGAGCCAAACACTCCCAGAATATGGGAGAGCTCAGATCTCAATTCAGATCTGATCTTTGCTGTTGAGACCCATCTCTAGCTTAAGCTCAGGTTTCCAGAAATGAAGAGCCAGTGTTTTAGTTTACTGTGCTAATGTACTGTTTTCTTGTGCGGATGAATGGTTAACCATTTAGTCCCTTTTTAGTTCTGCAATGGGATCTTGCTAGTTCCTACATATGAGAAAGGCAAGAAAAAAATATGTTTGCTAAATGGAAGAGCAATTTACTAGATGTTTGATAACTGGAAATGCAACTGTCTGTGTGGCCTAGGGATATGGCTCAGGCCTTTGGCCCCAAAGTGCTGTCAGGCCCTGGCTGCCAATAGTAAGCCTATGTCTCTTTTTGTTACAGAAGTCATGGGTTTGGCACAGAAATTACTGCAAGAGTTTCTATGGCCTGTACTATGCAGGTGATCAGACTAGCTGATCACAATGATCCCCTCTGACCTTAAAACCTACAAACAAAGGACACGTTACTATAATTCGTAAACAGCATTCCTTTACATGCTTCTCAGAGGATTAAAAAGCCCTGATACAAAACAGACCACAAGCTAAAGTCAATAGGCCTACACTAATTCACAGCAGCTGAGGATCTAGCCCTAAAACACAGACTGATATCTAAAGTACCAAGCACAGCAGAGAAAAGGACATTGAAAGTGTCCCTTAAAAAGTACAGATTACATCACACTGTCTGCCACACTACTCTGAAGAAAATCTTTACTCCAACAGAAGGCTTTGTCAACACAGCACCATATCATTAGCTCAAGGTTTATACACTTCAGTTGACACCTCTCCCTTGTCCTACAGATGTTTCACTGCATTTAGGATTGAGCCTCTAACAATACAGCTGTTTGAACACATGTGCATTTTCCACTTAACAAACCACAAGAATATGGCAACAGGGTTACATCATCTGAATCCTACGGCTAGAATGCAGAAAGCAGAAAGGCAATTCTTTGGGAAATCTCTGTATTCTCCTGTAGCTGCTCTGTCCGATTGTATTCATCTACTGTACTACACACAGGCCATGGGGAAAGCAAGTCTGATTGATATTGCAAGTGACAACTAAAGCTTTTAAATCATTCCCACAGCTCATCTTCGGGAGGCGTTAAGCCTGCAATGTTTCGTTAGTGCCAGAGACATAGAGGCATTTCTTTTTTTTTATTTGCAAAAATCCAAGTTATTCCAATTCATCTTTAATCCATTGTTACTGTCAAGTAAGTTAGAGCCCACCCCACGAATATGTTTCCAGGGGAACTATAAAAGGTGCTGGAAGGGAGAAGAATTGAATTGACTTATAATATTCTTCTCAACACTGGGCAACAGAAGAACAGGCCATAGCTGGAGCCTCACAACACAGATGCCTTCCCCCCCCCTGCCATAAAACACAAATCAGGGGAAGAGTTGGGTTAAGGAATAATAAAGTGAAAATTCTTAAGAACCAGAAGACCTTAGGTCTGATTCTCCTCTAATTGACCCTGGTGTAAAACCAGTGTAACTCCATTGATTTAACAGAGTTACTACCGATTTACACCAGTGTAAGTGCAAGGAGAATCAGACTCTTTTCTGCAAGTGGGCATCTGCTCTATGAAAAAGGTGACATACATAAACTAATCTGTGGGCTTGATTCTGCTATCCTTTACTCTGGTGTAAATAGAACATAAGAATGGCCATACTGGATCAGACCAAAGGTCCATCTAGCCCAGTATCCTGCCTTCTGACAGTGGCCAATGCCAGGTGCCCCAGAGGGAATGAACAGAGCAGGTGATCATCAAGTGATCCATCCCCTGTCGTCCATTCCCAGATTCCAGCAAACAGAGGCTAGGGACACCATCCCTGCCCATCCCGGCTGCTGAGTAACTACTGAAGTTTAACTGGTGTAAAACTGGTGTCAGATCAGAATTTGGCTGTATGTCTGTCTCTTGAGCTGTATTTCTAGTTTTCCACCACTGTAGTATTGAGGCATCAAAACTAGGCCTGATTCTGATTTTTAGTTTGCAAAAAGTAATATAAGGGGGTTCAAACCTGGATCCCATTTCCTGCCCATTGATGCCCATGAACTTGGAGAAGTTTGGATTAATCCATGTCAATCAGCCTACCTCAATTTTTTTCCATTTTGGGCTGGAGCATTTGTAAACCATGGAAAAGTAAAAATGTAGTGTTTTAAATAATCTGCATGCTATTTCATGTGCACATAGAGGTAAGGTTCCCTAGGTCACAATAGCCCCACTAGTGGTGGGTAGTACTCCAAAGCAAGGTCCAGAGTTTGGATGCATGCCTGCAAATGGAGGTTAAGGCCAAATACAGACTTACTGAAAGTCAATGGAGTGGCACCTGCTTACTCTGGCTCTGAGTCTGGCTTCTTTAGTGTGCAAAGTGGGCTAGGAATCACAGAACAGCCTTTCTGGCATTTCCATTTAAGGTCTTGGCAGAAAAGGGGAGATGGAAATAAAAATGAATGAAGCAAAACATTACACATTATTAATTTGAAGCTCAAAATTTTTTGGCTTTGGTCCTGCCCCTCTTTTCCCCCCTCCCATATCTCAAATACTGGAGGGGAAGAGGTGAATGGTGGAAACCCTAGAGGGGACTCCCTAGCTGCTCATTTAAAGTTGGTTTAAAGTCTCTTTATGCTGTACCAATGCTGCAAAAAGACCTTAATGTGAGCAAAGGCTCTATTGTGTCCCAGTTCTCTTCCTGGAGATACGCCCAAGTTTTTGTTGTGCATCCCCCCATGATTCAGTAACCTACTTTATTGCCTTTTAAGTTCTCTTTTGCACCCAGAGGCACCTTGTGTGATGCACCATTTCCTAATTTGGATGCTCAGTTTAGGACTTTGGCACATTAATGATCATTTTGTGTGCCTTAGTGCTAAATTGGTGACCAAATCCTGCAGCTGGACATCCTAGAAACTGGGTCCATAGTCCACAAAATGATAGTATTAGACAAAATGTTAAAACTATGCAAAAGTTCTTGATCTTGCTACCTTTGTAGTAGTGTGGGATGGGGAGGGGAGAGAGGGTTAGAGGAGGAATCCCATCTTCTTCCCTTATCTTTTTTAGTCACTTTCATTCTATTAAAGATAAGTCCTAGCAGCAAAGTTCAGATCTATACTGGCACTTAAATTTTTCTCTAAATTCAGAGGTGTTTCGATCCAGAATCCATCACTAATTTTGATTTTCCTCAACACTGGAAGCCTAATAAACTTACTCTGCAAAGAACACATTCAGCCAACATCTGGAAGCAGATAAAATCCTCCATGCTACTGTTCCACAGTCTTAAGGATCATTAGGACTGCAAAATGCCTGTGCAGAACATTTGTCTTAGGCATGCAATAAAATGAAAGCAACAACACCAAATTCAGAAGAACTTCTGATGAAAAGAAATATCAAACATTAAGCTAGACCTTGCCTAGCAAGAGAGGGTCACTTCCTAAACCAGAGCATAGGAACTATTAGAACAGAAACTTTACACTAGCACAGAAGGGGATTTTATTATTTGAATTGTGAGACTTCATCATCAGTTATTTTAATGTTTCTTTTTTTCCCACCCTAGTATGGTTTACTGCTTGAAAATTATTTGTCACATTGTTGCAATACTATCCAGATCCTTAATTTTCTAATCATGCATCTTTTACTGGGTCTCTTATAAAGAAGCGCTATAATTACTTGCCAAAGAACCCTGTATAATTTACCAGGCTGTAAAATATTATACTTTAATTATCTGAAAAACTCCACAACAACTGGAAATGTTCACTGTGCGAGGCAAGGCAATCGATACTGTAAGGAGCATGGTGTCTTCTGAAGTTTTGCAATTCTTCTTGGTGCATACCTCAAAGGTTTCAAAACTCTTTCACTTCAGTGTCAGGGGGAATTGTAAAGTATTAATAAAGGAACTGGGCTTTGATTCGTCTGAAGAAACTGCTTACCACAGGGCTTAAACAAGTGGAAGATTAACAAAGAAGAGGGGATTGCAAAGGATACATTTACACTTCTCTGCACAAGGCAGAGGATGCATTCATCTTTGGCTTGGTGAGAGAGACCACAGAAGAACAAACAGTACTGCAGGATAGAAGGCAGAGAAACAGAGATAGGGTTGCCCTTCTTTACCAAAAGCGGAGACTTTTCTTGTAGTGGGTCTTATGTACCGGTATATAATTTGCAGGTTTGGGATTTTCCTCTTTCCAACTTTTTTATTATTAGTCACTTGAGGGCCAATTCTGCTAGCCTTTATTGAAAGCTAGTAGCACCTTCGCTTGCAAGCAGTCCTATTTGTTTCAGTGACGTTATTGGTAAAGTATGGAACTAAGATTAAGATGGTGGAATCAGGTCCTTGATAACATATTGCAGCTACTAGTATACATGGTTTTTCATATACTGTTTCAAAAGATTATTTGCAGACATTGTCTGTCATAAAGTAGTATATCAAATACCAAAGCTATTAAGTCCACATAGCAGTTAAAAACGTAAACACTCCTGATTAGTAAGCATTAGATCCCTTTTACAGATAGACAGAGAAGTTAAATGACTTGACCAAGCAGCATACTAAGCTAGTAGCAGAAGCTCTCAATCCAGTCCTTTGTTCTGACCACAAGAACACTCTGTGGGATATTCTTAATAGTAAGCACATGCTATTCCTGGGGGTATGTTGTCTGACATCTTTACAATAATCTTACATGACCTGTGTGTCTCCAAGTACTGTCTTGGGTATGCGGCTCCATGTATGGCTAGTATTTTCTGTTCTAGGCTGTCTTAAGTTATAGAGCATGGATAATTCCAAACAAGATTCCTCTACAGGGTTCAAACAACCTAGCTACAGTAACGGAGAAGGTAATGGGCCCTGTAGTATGTAGTCTCGTCCTTTCCCTGGATATCAACACATGGGCTGCCAACATTCCTCCTGCATGTTCCTTGTGGGCAAAATACACCTCAAGTGCCACCTAGCTAATGGAAAAATATTAGTGCTTCAAAGAAATGCTGCCTTGTTCCAGTGAAATATCAGTTTTCATTGCACAAAATAGCAGCAAAATGGTCAATGAAGTTAGCATACGCTATTTTAATGTAATAACGTCTCAGTTATAATAAGAAAAGGAGTACTTGTGGCACCTTAGAGACTAACCAATTTATTTGAGCATAAGCTTTCATGAGCTACAGCTCACTTCATATCCGATGAAGTGAGCTGTAGCTCATGAAAGCTTATGCTCAAATAAATTGGTTAGTCTCTAAGGTGCCACAAGTACTCCTTTTCTTTTTGCGAATACAGACTAACATGGCTGTTACTCTGAAATCAGTTATAATAAACTATTATAGTTGATTTATTTACCATGCAAGGCTCTTACTAGTGACCACTTATAAATATTGTGTCTTAAAATCATTTGTATTTTACAGCCCCTCAGCATTCAAATCTAAACACTGTTCCTTTTGGTTTCTTCATTTCATTGCAAATGACTTAGGTGGGTGGTCACCCAGTGACTGTTAATGAAACAAGCAGGGATTAATGTAGAGGATGTATATCTTCTGTGGTTGTTGACCAAAAACTAACTGTTCAATAAGCATCCATAATAAAGAACATACAGGCAAAAATACAGCATGGCTCAAATTGCAGTGTTCATATTGTTGCTATTTTTAATAGCTAAGCACCGACAACATTGTTTTAAACAACTATGTTTAACAGGAATATGGTTATGGCTGGTTGAATTACTAATTGTAAATAATATATTCAACTAAGTTAACTCTTTTAGCTGTTGGCAAATTGTCCAGTCTTAGATTATTACGAATCTATTTATGATTCATAACTGTTCACTAGTTAGTTGGTACAATCCAATATAAAGAAACCATGACAATGCTGTCTAAGGAGGCAGATTCAGACTAAGCCCTGATCCTGCAAAGACTTAAGCATGTGCTTAACTGTATGCATTATGGGCCTGATCCAAACCCTGTAGAAATCAGTATGAAGACTGTCATTGATGTCATTAGGCTTTGGAAAAGATCCTATGAGTTGTCACATTGAAGTGCCTGTGACTGCTCAAAGTTAAAAGGTGCATAAATCTTTGCAGGATTGCAGCCTATGGATGCTAATGGTTGTAAATTACCACAGAGAGCACCCAGATTAATTAGCCCATTTTACAGATAATGCTACATACTTCCCAACCATTTTAGCATTGCCCTTGTTTCCCCACTCAAAAACAACTGCTTCCCTTCTATTCCTAAGTAGAATTGTCCTGAATTCCCACTCCCCGCCGAGTGCAGATCACCTGCCTTTGTTTGCATAGCCTCAAAAACCTCTATACTTTCCACTGCCATCCCAACTGCAACAACACTGATACAACCCAGAAGTCTTTGAGCCATGTTCCTGCTCAAAGTGACAGGAGCAAAGCCTTCTGGGGCACATAAGCAACTGCGCTGGAGGGCAAGCAGTGGATGGAAAGTAAACAGCGTCCAGAGCTCTGGGGATACAAGGGATGCTGCAGGCTAGCTGACAGCAACAAACCAACATAGCTCGACAGGAGGGCAAAGATACTCTCTCTTGTAAACTCTGCACCAGGGGATTGCTCCCACCACCCACCCTACAAATGGTGTCCTGGTCACCACCAATATTTTCTACATAATTAATAAAAAGGGAAAGAAATTAATTAAAGACAAATAGCATTGTTCATTCCTTTGTTTGTTGTATTTTTTCTGCATTGTCTCAGTTCTTTGCATTTGACAGTCTAATTATGTTAATTGAGAGAGATTGTAACCCCAATGGTCAGTATATAAAGTTTGCATTGAGTGACTAACAGGAGGAACAACGTACACCCTGTCGACTGAGCATTATTCTTATGACTACATAAAGTGGTCTTAAAAGATATGGGGACAAATTAATCCTTGGTGTAACTAACTATCATAGACTTACCATCCCAGAGCACCTCCTTGTGGAAAACCTGGTGTTGCAGCTTCTCTGTCTTACCCTCCTCCAGATTTCAGTGGTCTGTGCAGTGACATGGCTCTCCAGCTGGGTCACACTATGAGTCCCATCCCATCTGGGGTAACAGCGTCCAAACTCAAAGGAACAGTGATCTGGCCCCAGTGCTGCACAGGCTTTTCACCCCTCTCCTGGGCTCTGCAAAGTTCTTCCTCACTCTGTTACAGAGCCCTGCCTCTCTGAAGGCCTGGCTCCCCCCAAGCCACTGACCCTTGGAATTTCTTCCTTGGAGTCTCTCATCTCCCAGGCCTGCTTTATGAGTCTGCTTCTCCCCAGCTACACTTTCCCTCCAAGACAGTATCAGGGCACAAACGCCTTCCTGCAGGCCCCTCAGAATCAGGAAACTCTCAACTACTTCTGTCCTGATTCTCCTCTTCCTATTACCCTGCAGGCCTTCCTTTATTAGAACCACCCAGGCTAGTTCTCCCCAGCTGAGCGTAATCCTTAATTAGCTGTCTCCACTTTAGTGCCACAGAATGGGCTCATCGGACTCCCTAGCTCCCCTTAACCCAGTCATTGCCAGCGTGGGTGTACATCCAAGCGTGGGTGTACATCCAGCGTGGGTGTACATCCAAGCATAAATATTGTGTCTTAAAATCATTTGTATTTTACAGCCTACAAACTAAACTAGCTAACTCACTCACTCACTCACTCTGTCATCACAGAGGTATCGGAGCTCTTGGCATCAAAGGAGTTATATCCCACAGAAAAATTTGGCCTGTGGTCTGATCTATATATTGCATTTAATATTAAACTAAATAAAGATTAAATTATTTGAAAAAGTTAGATAATTTTAAAAGCAATAAATAATAAATAAATGCTAGGTTAGTATCTAACTCACTGTCAACAGGAGGCTTACGACATGTTTGTGACCGAGTGCAATTTGTTTTGAAGGTTATAGAGCTAGGAAGGTAAACCCCAATGTGACATTTCAGGTATTCATCCCAAACATGTGTTATTCAGAGAAACATAGTGTAGCTTCGGCTTGCTGTAATATTTCATTGCAATCATGAAATGCTAATTGGTTACCATGTCAAGCACTATCGGGTGAAATGTAAAACAAAACAGAAGCCATTCCTCTAAGGCTTTTAAAGTTAAAAGCTTGGATAAGCTTGGAAGGTTAGAACCAATAATACTCATGTATTCTCTTTGATTCTGTATTCTTGGGTGTCCATTATGAAACCATCAATACGGCATGAAGGTCGAAGGAAGGTGTATGCAAGGGGAATGGCAAGATGATAACTCTGCGCTCTTCCAGTTCCTCTTTTCAATATTTGTCTTCATCAGTGATTCTGATTCCATAAACAAGCACAACTCACTTCAAACTCAAGGCAGCTTGGGGGAAAGAAAAAAGAAAAAAAAAAGAAAGAAAACCTCAGGAAGTTTGCCAGTAGGTATGCTAGCTTGGTTCTGTGTTTGATTGGTTGGCCACACATTTACTGTAGTACCATAGCCATAAGTACTGTATTTGCCTCAGGCTTTTTCCCTCCACATAATGTTAAATAGAAACATTAAATATACAGACATTTACACATACTGACTTACAATGCAGTGAACACAAAAGTTGTCCCGTCTGTGGGCGCTACATTGTGCAGCAGCCACACATGTCACATGGAAGTTAAGGAACTGGTGTAACAATGGTTTGGACTCTCACAGCCTGATCTTGCACCACTGAAATCCATAGGAACTTTTCCATTGATTTCAATGGCATCAGAAGCAGAGTGTATGTGGGGTGGCTGTTTTAATGGAACAGTTAGGTGCTCTATAGGTTCTGGGGCTTAGAAAACATCAGACATGATTTGGCACAGTGCACATGTAATAGAGAGCCTAGCATCCAGATTATTTTCCAGCAAAGGTAAAGATAAAAATTCAAAGGCCCACTCTCCCAGTAGTGCTTTGCAATGTAGTGAACAGATGAGAGACCAGACCCAGCAAAAGAAGAGATCTTGCATCAATTTCAAACACCATTGCAACTGCAGGACTGTGAAAAGATGCATGTTTTTGAAGGCCTGGCTAGACTAACTCCCAGTTGTTGGCCAAATCCTCCTGCATGTATCCCTAGGATCAGAGAACAAATAGATGGACTGATATTCAGTCACTTTGGTTCTCCTCCCATTAGCAGCATTTGCACAGACTGCCGGTTGAAATATGTGTTACTAAACCTTCCCAGCTCCCAAAATGTCCAGCTGTGCCATCATTTGGGACAAGGAGGCCCCTGACTGAGGACAGCATTGTGAATGGAATTTATCTGTGTTGTTTTCCTCTACTTGTTATGGTCATTGTCACATGAAGAGATTTGTGATGTGCCACTTCTTGTTCCCACTGCAGTCTTTGCCACATGAATGAAGTGTCTAAGTTTTAATTCCTCATGCCTCCTGTCATGAAAAATGCTTGAATTGCGATGACAGGAACCCATAGGAAATGCTGCTCCTTTGTAGGTCTCAGCTTGTCTGTTGGACCAGTTGGTGAAAGCGTGGAGAGGGCTAGAGTTCAAATGTAGCCCAGCCTTTCTGACCCGGATAGGCTTCCAGCACTGAGAAGGGACAGTGTGCTCATGCCACAGGAGATGAGGGAATATCTATGGAAATTTCACTAAAGGATATTGGTGTAAGTTGCTACAAAAAGAGGCACTTACAAGAGATGCCGTGAAGCTAAGATAACCTTTCAATCCATTTAGCAAAGTGCTCCCAGTTTCTATTTCAGAGCAGGTGAAAGAATAATACAGTACATATTGAACAAAGAAAGTTAATCTGTATCCACAGCATTTTAACCAGGAAAAAGTTTAAAACTCATTGACCTGGCCAGCTCTTGGTTTATATTTTTGCTCTCAGACTTTTTGCAGACAGACTTTTTCAGAGTAGTGCCATTGGGTGGTTAGCTAGTCTGATTCCCCTTCATGTACAGCCTCAATAACCCACAGTATAGAGCTGAAATGCACGGGAGAGTCAACAGCCTAGGGCATTTCAGTGGCAGACATTTCAGTGTTATGATCTATCTGTGTGAAAACCATAAGCTTTCATCCATATTTAGGGCTGTAGAGTGCCCTTCAGCCAGGCTCGACCTCCCACGAAAATAAATGGGGCTTGTGCTTTTAGGGCCAAACCCTGAAGTCCTACTTCTTTTATTCAACCATTAAGCCAATAAGACAAAGTGTCTCTGAACTTAGCTTTTAATGAAGGGATGCAGGGGATAGACATGGGTGACTGAGGTCTCTTATTTGACATTGCACAGTATTGTGATCTTGGTTTCTATCCTTTCATTGGACCTATGCGCTGTGACATTTCACTTGCGCTTTTCACCCCACATTCTGGAATGGTGAAATTCACCCTGCCGGCATGGTCCATCACCACTTAAATCCCATGCATTTGAATGAATTTCACTCCAACTGCATTGATAACTAAAGGTCAGGTGAGCCAAACAACTGAATGAAGCCCTTCCTGAATGAAGCCCAAGTGAAGCAGCTACATTATTGACCTAGGAAGCAGTATAAAGATGGTGCAACACACGGGACACACTTGCAAAATACTTCAGACTCAGTGGACATGTTCTTCATTCGTTAAAGCAACATGTTACAACGTTAAGGCCAGATTCTGATACACATTGAGTATTTCCTTCCTTCAGGACTAGTCCCATTGGAATGCCTGGTACTGCTGGTAGAGTCAGGAGCTCCTCAACATGAGTTGGTGTCAGAATCTGGCCTGTGGTAATATCACTGCATTTTAAGAGGTGGTGACTATATATTCTACTATATATAAATAGGGGGAAGTGGCATGTTGTTTTTAAGCAGATCAGTTGGTGAGGCACAAAAGCCTTAACATAAAAGTTAACATTTTAAAATCCCCTGATAGCACAAACTTAAATGAGAAATAACGGTAAAGCTTTTATATTGTTGTGTATGCCCTTTAATATAAAATGACACAATGCAATTTTATACCAGAGTTAGCCAAGGCTCATTTCTTAGTTCCTACAATAATGCATCTCTGACAATGAGAAAATTACTACCTTGGAGATTTCCTTCCACTAATATATAGGTACCTGGTGGAAGACTTCATTGTCTTCAGTGGGACTGCAGAAGGAGCTAAGAATCTGACCTCAAGCCAGCTGAAGTCAATGGGATTTTTTCCATTGACTTCAAGGGTTTGGGCTCATGCCATAAAAGAGGCTTCACTCAGTAGCATGCTTTCTGACTTTACGCTCATGACAAAAGAACCCAAGCCACCCAAATACAAGCCATTTCATGATGTGTTTGCTTTAAAGCACAGTGATATAGGCGACATCTATACTTACAGCGGCATGCAGAGTACAGGCACTGCATGCTCAGCTAGCATGGGTCTAAATAGCAGTGTAGACAGTGAGGCCTTGCTTAGGTGACTAAAGTCTGGACACACCAGAACCATAGAGTATGTATCTTATATGGCTCTACACCCCCAAGCAATGCCTCTCACAGCTATACTGTGCATCTTAGCAGTGTAGTGTCCCACTGCCAGAGCTTTTCCCCACTGCAGTGAAAGGCTCCAGCAGCTCCTTGCTGCTGGAGTCTTTCCTTGCTGCCTCCCCCCTTACAGAGCCTTCCACTGCTGTGTGTGTAGCTACCCACCACAGTGTGGACACAGCCTGCTTTTCACTGTGGCGTGTAGCTATTCATACATACACACTGCCACAAGTGCAGCCAAGCCCATAGATTTATGGAGGTTGCTTCTTTTGGCACTAGGACAGGACCGAGACACTGGGCTGGACAATACCTTAGTGCAAAATAACATATGTGTGAGTATTTAGCTACTACTCTGTATTTCTCTGGAGATATGAATAAATATACCAGATATTCCTCCTGTGCATAGTGCCAGAAAAAGGCCTATGTATCACTTAATTCACTACTTAAATGGTATCTAGGTCTTCTGCGAGAACACTGAATCAGGGTGAATTTCACCGCCAGGGAGGATAAAGCTGTCTATCTATCTGGGGTATTATACCACACCCATTACCGATATCTGAGCACATTGCAAGACACCTGACCAGAAATACATGGCCCACTGCATCCTGAAAAACCCTACACCAGGCCTACCATTGCTTAGAATCATTAAGAATTTTGTCTATAGTTATTCTAGGTTAATTTCACAGATAAACCAGATCTCTTTGGGCAGGATAATCTTTAATGTTCTCCAATCTGGGGAAGTCCTTGTTTTCTAGAGTCATATAAATAGCATCAGCATTCAAATGAGTTCCAGTCTTCTTCATATATGTATTATTATTAAACTGCCTGCTCGGAACTAACTGCTTCTGCAATCTCTGTTGAAGACCTCAAGTTGTCTGCTGCTATACATAGCGGTGACAGGGGAGATAACGCCAAGAGAAACTTTCACCCATGGCCAGCAACAGCAACACAAAGACCAAAACAAGTTTTCTTGGAATTACTAAAAATGTGGCCATAGATTTCATAGATGTTAAGGCCAGAAGGAACTAATACAGTTCCAATGCAGAGTCAACGGAGGTTGGCGTGTGCTACACCCCTGTGGCCTTCCTCTAGCAGACTCAGAATCACTGGGGCCCTGCCCCTTGTTTACTTTAACAGAAGACAGTGTTCAGCCAGGAATGAACTGGGTCTGAAGTGCTTTAATAAACAATAAACTTTTACAGCCTTAAATCATTTTGGGTAAAAATTTCAAAAGCACCGATGTGCCTCGGATGCTTCAGTCCCATTAAAGTCTATGGCATGGAGGCTCAAAAGACACGGAGGCACTTTTGAACATGTTACCCCGTATCTTCACAAACCCCTTTCTCCCAAGTCACTGGTCATGTTTGGGGTGGGGTAGAAGGCTGAAGCACTGTACAAAATATGTGAGCTGATAAGAAAAACAATTGCTAAGTAGCTGAGGCAACTTCTTTGCTATCTGTTCCTTTGCTCTGAAAGTCTCAGGGCAGGTCTACACTACCGCTTTTGTTGATATACCTTACGTCACTCAAGTGTGTGAAAAAGCCTCCCCTCCCCCCATTCCCCCCTCCCCCCGAGCGACGCAAGTTACACTGACCTAAGTGCCAGTGTGGACTGAGCAAATTTGGCAGGAGACCCTATCCCACCAACATAGCTGCTGCCTCTCATGGAGGTGGAGTAATTATGCCGACAGTAGAACTCCCTTCCGTTGGCATAGAGCATCTTCACCAGACGCGCTACAGAAGTACAGCTGCATCTGTTTCTAGTGTAGACGAACCCTAAATAGTTTCATAGACAAATACAACAATGACTGCAATAGTCACAGCACATAGATACCAAAGTGGGAGAGGTTTTGGAGACAATGGACAAACCGAAAGCAATAGCAGACCGCAGAGAGAAACAACTTAATATGAAGACTATAAAATGCTGAAAAAATCCTATTAAACATGAATAAGCCAATAACGCCTACGAATTATAACAATGGATTTCAAGGCGTTTGGGATGAGGACAAATGAATTGGGGGAGATTAGCCTTTGGAGCCACAGCAGTAAGCAGCTCTCCAGGGAGACAAGGCTGAAGGGGGTACTCGCAAGAGGAAAAGATGCTCTAGGCTTTTATGTCTCCCACAGAAAAGCCCCTAGTTACTTTTTAACCCCTCAAATTGGAAACAGGAACTACCCACTAGCACTGCCTAAGGGCCTCAGTATTAAGTCACGTGGCGGCAGCGTTCCAGGCTTCTAGCTGCCTCTGCTCACACGTCAAGGATGTTAAACCGTCTCTGCCTCCCAGCATGACAAGGAGAGGAAGTGCTTTTCTTTGCATCTTTTCTTTGAATTGAGAATCCTGAAACTTTCACTGTGCTCGTGAAAATTTCTACGATAAAGGTTTCGAGTTTTTGTTACTTTGTCTCATGGGACACTCCTGCCTTATGCTCTCGGGATACTTACCTTGTGACATCACAAAGTTGATGTAGCATGTTCCATTTCAAGGTAATGATGGTGTATCAGAAAAACATTGTTGCAGCTACATGTCCATGTGGGAAACCTCAACTTTTCCCCAACAATCACCTCCCATTTGCGCTCTCTGTCTTTATGAACTTAATGGGCACAGGGACTTGAGTTTGTGTGTATAAGTGACAAGATCCTAGATATTCACTATTGTAAGCTGGCATATGGCTGTGACATTATTAAAAATGCCTTCTCAGTCAATCATCATGTGGCTTTGGACAATCAGTGTCCCTAGACAAATTCTAAAAAATAAGTATAATAATGAATTTTTTAAAAAAATCAATGATACTGTATTATATACAAAACAAAGGGCCTGATTCTCCACATACTAGTGTGCAGCCATTTACATCAGTGCAAAATAGGTGTAAAATGCTACCCAATCAGAATAGTAACCTTTTTTACTTTGTACTTCTGGCAATGTCAACACAAGGTGCAGTTCAATAAAGAAACAGGCCTCAATTGCTGATGTCTCTTGGGCCCTGAGATGATTTCAGGAGCAGCCAGTGAATTATGATCTAGACTTGCAAGGCGCAACATTGGCTAAACAAAATCAAGATACCAGCAATATGAGGACAGGAGGTGATTTGGGCTTGGGTCAGGATGGACTAGCCAGTTAAAAGCAGAAGTGAAATCAGTATTTTAGGAATTGCCAGTTCTAGGAAAGACCTGGGTTTTTTTTCTGTTTCTCCAGAGGAAAGGAAGTGCTGTGAAAGTTGTGCTTGGAAGGTGTTCAAAGAAGTAGAGGGTTACCAATGTTCATGTGCCAGTTAGATCAGATTTTTAGAACATTGCCAGAAATGTACCTTCCGTGATGTTAGCAACTATAACAACATGTGACTGAGTAAATGGTGGGGAGATATATACAGACACCTTGGGTGCAATGAGGCACGAGATCTGAGGTCAGCTGCATTTAGCAACCGACAAGTTCATAAACTGTTGATTTACAGAAATGAAATCCTCTTTCTACTCGCCAGGGAAATTTTCTACAATTAGAAAATAGTTAATTGTGGGTAAGGGTGATTATTTTAAAAATAAAACATACTTCAGAAAACTCCTTTGTATTCTTGAAAAAGTAGAAACACTAATGAAAAAAAGATGTTTAGCTGAGAAAGAATCACAGATTTAGGGGGTGAGAATTAAACAATTGATTTAAGTCTCTTCTGTGTCTGGCCACTGATTGGAAAACATAAATCTTTACTCTATAAATACTATTTCAGTAACACTTTGAAATAGTTTCCCAATCATGTTTAGTTCACTTGGGATTCATTATAATATCATTAGGCAGGATTATATCATTTGGTTTAATGTCAATTGTATTTCCATATCATGTCCGGTTATTTTATTATGTGGACAAATATCTCACCAAGGACTAGGCTGAGGCCATCAAATTTAAATTCTTTTCCTGGGTCACAGCTGGCAGGACTCCTCATCGTAAGGCATTCAGACCGCAAAAGCCTCCTTGGAAGCAAAGAGGAATAAATATGGCAGAGTGGATACAATTTTACACCATTCAAGCGACTGCTCCATCAGTGATTTTTTTCTTCTGGAGTCATCAAAACCTGACCATTGAGAGCCTGAGTCAAATGCAAAAACATCATCTGCCCCTCCTTCAGAGGCCAAAGTAAACTCTAAAGATGAGAGCTTCCTCAGATTATCCACACAGTAACCAGCTAAAGTGGAATCTGTTGCCTCCATGAAAGTGGTCTGCACATCATCAGGATGGGGAGAAAAAAAATACACGCAAGTGTCGGGAAGGTGCTGAACTTGTTTGTTCTCAAGAGGAAGGTTCTTTGCAGCTATAATTCTCACCTGCCATTGTCCAGACTGCAGGAGAGGAACCTATGTTCCTCATTCAAGAGGTTAGGTAAGAGCCCTTCATTGTTCTCAAGAGACAGCCTCAGGTCCAGCTAATGCACCAGCCTGTCC
Source organism: Caretta caretta (assembly GCF_965140235.1). Lineage (NCBI taxonomy): Eukaryota > Metazoa > Chordata > Testudines > Cheloniidae > Caretta > Caretta caretta. The sequence goes on from NC_134218.1 coordinate 22,089,224, forward strand.
AACATGGGCCCTCGTTTAGAAAGGTACTTAAGTGTGTGCTTGTCTTTAAACATTTAAGTAGTCTCATTGATGTCAATGGACTATCCATGTGTGAAGATAGAACATGCAAAATTTCTTACCTTAAATAGGGCCTGTGTCCCTAAAAGGGCATGGTCTGCTGTGTGGACAACACCTCGACTCCCTCATCTAGCTAGCACACATGCTGCCTTCAAACACTAACCGGGGATATATATTTCTCTTGTTCAGGAAAATAGCCATATGTAATTTGCAGTACAGTGGCTTGGCTTTACTTATGGAATCCTAAATTGGCTGGCAGGATTTCTGTAGCAGAATGAATACCTGCCAATTCCCCATTGTTGACCTGGCCAGGGTGGGATTTAGATATGGGTATTCTGTGCTAAGTGGATGGTTTGTGTGAATCTGTATGTTGAATGTCCATTTACATAGATGCTCAAGCCACACTACAATATGTACTCATGCACAGACACACACAATGTATTTGATATCATAGAGTAAATATATCATTTTATGTTACAATATATGTATATTCTCCTTGTGAAAGTAACTTTTACAAGAGCTGGTCGATGTTTTCAGTGGAAAAATATTTTCAAATGAAAAAAATGATCTTTTGTTCTGGAAATTAAAATTTTCCAACAGAAATTTTTTGCTTATATTTTGCAACCCTCCTATCTGAAAAAACTGTTTGTATTTATGGTACAACCCAGAGGCCTCATTGTGCTGGGTCTTGTACAAACACAAAGTAAGAGACAGTCCCTGCTCTGATGAGCTTGCAATCTGAAAGGTGGTTGCATTACATCAAGTGAGTGACGAGATCCTTATAGAATGTATTTCTTATATAATATCAGTGAAGCACCTTATGAGGCAGATCTGTAAATTTAAGTGACTATTTATACCTGTCCTTTTTATTCTGCTTTATCTTCTGTCTTCTTACACCCTAGTATTGGTTGCTTTTAGTGCTATAATTCCAACCTTCCACCCCCTGGGCATTTAAGTTGCACTCACTTATGAAGTTATATTACCATATACCTCCCCTTTGAACTTGGCTCATATGTACATTGCTTCAAAAACAAAGCAGAGTTATGTAAAACATGATGTACAGGGCCCAGTCTGGCTGGCCTTACTCAGAATGGTTTAAATGTTGCCTGCGTTTCAGGGAGGTTGCACCTGCGTGTCCACAGGTTACATATGTGGACCAGTCTGTACCTGGTATAAAATTGTCCACAATGGGCCAAATTCTCTTCTTATCTACACCAGTGTAAATCCAGAGTAACCTGCCGGTTTACACTGGTATAAACAAGAACAGAATTTGTCCCTTTACATTGCTTTAAACTATCCTTCATTATGAGCTGGATTGTCCCCTGGCAATCAAAGGTGGAAAACAGCATACAGTTGCACTGACTCGGGAATAGAGCAGGGACAGAATTGTGACTGGACAGAGATCACTTCCCCCTTTGTGTCAGTTCAGCTCTTTTGATAAGCACATTTTGGGGCAGGGGGATGAAGCCAAAATTCTGCTTACTCCCCACCCCTGCCCATGACTCCCTGCCCACTTACACAAGAAGAGAAGAAGTGACCCAGTGGTGGCTGCTCTGCACCTGCATTACAATACAGGTATCCCTGGCAAGGGTGTAATGGATCTCCTTACACCCCTTCACTCCTCTGCACTGGAACATAGCTAGCCATGACCCTTAGGGCTTGTCTAGCTGGAGCCGCAGTGAGCTCTACAAGGATATGAATTGCAGCGTGCTCTACAGCAGTGCTTCTCAAGCTATCTGATATGGGGGACCGGCATTTTTTTTTCCAATGTGCTCACAGACTGGCAGCTGATGGCTCGTCCGCAGTCCACCACTTTGAGTAGCACTGCTCTCCAGTGTTGTGCTTCAACGGCCTCATGTAGACGCTGCTGGTACGAACTAAAAGGTGCCTAGTGTACATTAACATAGTATTGTTTGAAAGGGGAATGCATCCATGCGAACTAGGTAGAGTGTACTGCAGTGCTGAGTAGACAAGCCTTATGACAGTTTTGTAACTGTGTCCTATGCTATGAGTAAAATATATGTACAAGTGACACAAGTAACAGGAAACAGGATTTTTCACCATATGGGAAAAGCTTTACGTTTCTTTTAACCTTACAGTCATGTTAGGGAATCAGGCTGCTTTCGAGCCATACTCCAGCATCTATTGTATGTTTAAATTGCCAAGAACTACTTGCAAGAGAATACATGGCAACGTGTGGCAAAATTTACATAAATAAAAAATGAACATGATAAAAAATATAAGTTTTGTGATATTGTTATTAATTATCATCACTATTATTTTGACTCATCTTTCAAACATATCTGGCTTTAGTTTACAAGCATTTTCTCATTTGCAACATGAAACACAAAAGCACAAAAATCAACTAAAAATTCTGTGGTTAAGTCTATTTAAAAAAGGTTCCGTGCTGATGAAACATTTGTTCCTAATTATAAAATAATAATCATAATCATGATAAATTATTTGAAAAATATGGCATTGTAGGATCTGGATCTGGGTTTGCTGCTGAAATGGCTGCAAAGTCCCTTTTCCAGTTTAAGCCTGCCATATGTTGGGCCATAGTTGCTCATTTCTCAAGGAGTAATTTCTGTTTCTCTTGGGAACTCTTCTGTTTCCAGGCTGTAACTGCTGGATTCAGGGCCAGGTTGCTTGGCTGTATAAGGGAATAAGGAAGCATAAGGTACCTACTACCCAGAGCTCATGGAGTAACATGGAAGAGAGTGACTGTCATGGAGTTTATCTGTTCCCCTATTTCCCTCATGCAAATAGGCAGGGAGTGGATAGGACAGAGTGGGGAGGGGGCAAAGACTTGGCTCTGCTTCTCCAACATGCCAGGTACAGACCTGAAGTAGGACATGCCTTCATCCTCCACCCCCAAACAACACCCCTCCCAGGAACACCAGGAGGCCAATTGTGACTGTGAGGGTAAATGTAACAAAATAATAATTAATATATGCACATACCAGAAAAATTGCCACCAGCGGCAGGAATGAAACGTTGCAGTTAGCCCTCTGAGTTCAGTTTCCTGTGAAAAGCGGCAGGTTCTTCAAGACTCAGATCTAGAAAGGTATACACAGAGTTGAAATGGCCAGTGATGTTGGGATGTCATCAGCATCTGTATAACTTTATGGATGTGGCTGCTCAGACCAGGCAATGGCCCTAAAACACAGCCCCCCATACAAATTATTGCTCATATGCACCCACAGTAACATTTCTATTGTATCTTATGAGTGTGTCCAGGGGGAGGGGGTTGCCTGTTTCTACGCATCAACCAGAATTTGGCCCAGAGAGAGCAGATGAGTAACATCCGCATAGTTCTTGGATAAACAGAGTTCTGTAAAACTCCAGTTGATGTTGTGCAAATTTCTAACCTTGAAGATATTTATTTCAGGAGAATTTACAGATATTTGCTCTGGGGAGAAATTTTACCATTTTCTTAATCAAAAATGGTGTCATTTTCATAACTATAATATTGACTTTTTCCGAGCTGGCCAAAAAAGCCCCACTGAGACCTGGGCCTGGAAGGACTTCCAAGCCTTCTAGTGATAGATGAGACCCAAAGAACAAAGCTGAGTCACTGTCCTGTATGACTGCAGGCACTGGGCTTGCCTATAAATGTTTATAATACTTGGTCGGTGTGAATATAACCAAGACATGTGCACTTGCTGGCACTCTCAAAAATGAGGTCAAGAAATGAAGGAGACTGAGCTGCACTCTCTCCTCTTGAAAGAAGCCGACAAAGTTGAGGCACAGAGGCAGTGGTGCTGAGGGTAGGGATGTTCTACCCCTGCTTATGTCGTCCATATGCAGTGAGTGAACGGAGAACTTGTGTCTCCAGGACTGTCAACCCAGCACCTTCCTCCAGCATGTAATTTTTAAAAACTGCTGCATAATTACTACCTGCCTCCTGCTTGCTGCCTCAAAGCACGAAGTCATACAATTGCTAAAATACCCCACAGTTCCTTTTAGGGCATTGGTCCCAGGTGTGCTATAAAATGGTTTCCTCTGAGCTGTCGTGCATGAACCCCAGGCACTGTGCCCTCCTAAATCTGAACCGTGCATGTCCCAAACACAGGCACACTGGCACATACATGCTTACACAGATGTTCTGATATTCAGTGTCAAAGGGAGAAAGCACCCCAGGGGCCTACTGGGATCAGCTCTCTCAGACTTGGCTTGACACCGATGGGATCTATGGAGCCACAAAAGGGCCTGCACTAGAACTGGTTGAAATTTTTCATTCGATTTCTTTTGTCAAAAATTGGCTTTATCATCAACATGGAAATGTCCCTTTTTATTCTGGGGAGCAGGAGGGGAAGGGGTTGTTAAAAATGTTTAGTTTCAGCTGCTGAAAATTAATTTTTTTCCTCCATTTTGTTTTGTTTTGTTTTTGGGCAACTGAAAACTAAAAAATTTCAGCCAGCCAGGCAAAAAGTATTCTGCAACACCAAACATGTTTGCTGGCCCTCTCGGCCAAACTGTTTCTGGCTGTCTGAAAAAATGTCAACGCGAATTAAAAAAAAAGAACATTTTCCACGAAAACCTTTTTTTGTTTGTTTTGTTTTCATAGACATTTTTCACAGTGAAAAAAGAAATCCCAATGAGCTCTCCCTCACGTCAAGCAAACACTCTTAACCTGCTAGCTGCTATTCCCCATCCCCCAATATTATATGACTGCTTCTCTCAGTGGTCTTCTTCAGTTCCCCACTTGGAAATTTGCCCTTTGGCTCCACCTCCTGGCTTCCCAAATCATGAAAGAGGGGAGTTAATGAACAGAGAACCTAGAGAGGTGAAAAGGGGGGGGGAGGGCAAGGAGTTTGCCATAGTCTGAGATATGTCACAGGTAGGGGGAGATGGAGCTGAGGGGCACACATCACAGCTACAATTAGATAGATAGATAGAATCTGTTACTTTCCATAAGGCATGGGAAATATGCATAAGGCTCAGGAATACTCTGGGATTTCATTTAGAAACCCAAACTAGATCCCTCCCAGGTAAGATATGCCATACAGCAGGCTAGCTTTTGGTTCTCTTAAAGATATCACAGTAGCCTCTGGAGTCAGTGTCCACTTCCTTCTGCCATGTAACACGGGTATTGATCATTTGTAACTCTGATCTAGGTCAGGTGACTAGGGGCCAGAAATAAATAGCACTAGTGTAGTTTGCTGGACGTTATTTCCGATAATGGTGAAGGACCCTGAAGTCCTCCAGAGCCATAGAGGATTTGGAAAGACTTTGTGAAAAAGGGCTGGCACACAAGAGCTTGCCAACACTAAGCAGCTGGATTGGGGGACGAACGATCGGACCTATGACTTTTTAGAGTATTTCTATAGCATTCTATTTAATTTGCATACAGTCTCGTTTGTTTTCATCCCTATTAAATTCTACAGGATATTTCTTTCTTTCCCCCTCCTTTTTCTCCTCTTTTTTTTTTGATAAATCCATTCAAAAATATCAGGGTCATGGTAGGTGGTTTCAGTTTTAGAAAGAACTCTGGGGAAAAGAAGACCAGAAATCTCAAGCCACTCACTGAGCATCTCACTAGTAGTTAGTGTGCGATGAGGAAGACAAAAGTAAAAAAAAAAAAATCAATGGTTTCATTGAAGTGCTCAGTCCAAAGGATAAAAGACATTTGAGTACCTTTCTTGTTTCGTTTCCCTGACAGTAAGCAGCGCTGAATGGAAACACAACGCTATGTCCCTCCATGGAAACTATTACGCATATTCAATATGGCCGTGAATATTTATGTCAGGTTTACAGTTTAGAAAGGATTTCAAACTTACAGATATGGGGGATTTTCTTCCAAAGTTTTTGAGAAAACACCAGGAGTTGAGGTTAGGCCATGTTAACTTTAAGTGGATAGTGATACGTCCTGGAGGAGAACTGAGACAGGGTGAAAAACAGGCCTGGAGGAAGGGTGGCAGGTGTGGAATGGAGAAGTAGATTTGTGTGCTGTTGACATAGAGATAATAGCTAAAGACATGTGAGTGGTTAAGTGTAGAAGAGATTACAAATTCAAGGTAGTGATGCAATGTAATTGTCTTACAGCAGAAGATGGAGGGTGGTGTGATCCAAACACAGAACTGAGAGCCAGGAGACTTCACCGGTCTAATTTGGCCTCTAACACTGACTCACTGTGTCCCTTTTCTGTGCCCCAATTTCCACATCAGTAAAATGGAGACTAAAGTAATTACCACACTCGAGTGTTTAGTGGCTTCATCCCATCATATCTGTAAACAGCTTTGAAATCCTCCAATAGCTGGTACTATATGTGCTGATTATTACTGTACTGAATAGCTGATCCACAGAAGAGACCTGAGCTCAGCTATCCCCATTTGGAAACTCTGTGGCTAACCACTTGTGATAATGCTATAGGCAGAGGATTGGTGTATTTGTCTCTTGCCAGTTTCAGGTCCCTCTGAACATGATTAGAAGGATGCTCCCTTTGGTTAATTTTCTGTGGCTGGTAGGAAGCCAACAATATCTCTCGCAGAAACAAACAACTAATGAATCATCCCTGATCACTGCATTCAGCTAATGAAAATGTATGTAATTGATATTTTATAACTGTATGGAGAAAGGGTTTTTTTAGAGGGCTTTAATGGTATTGATTGAAGGAGGAAAGCCAGATAGATGTCTCTAGACTGTAATGCTATAGTGTCTTCAAGTCAGGAAATGTGTACTTGTTTAAAATTCACTTCAAATTTTCACATCATTTGCAGCTTTTAATGCCGTTTTGGAACCTGACAATTAATCATGTATCCACTAGAGTCAACTGATTGTCTCATTTCTGATCATCTATCAGAGCCAGCTCCCACCCTGTCCCTCAACCCCACCCCGTAATTCTGAATACCGATTGGCATCAGCATCTTGGAAAGAGTAATTGATTTTAGTCGCGGTTAGGAGCCTAAATCCTTTGTGGATCTGGGCCTAAGCTCTTTGAGGCAAAACCATCTTTTTCTTCTGTGTTTGTACAGCACCTAGCACAATGGAGTCCTGATCCCTGACTGGAGCTACTACATGCTACTGCAATTTAAATAATAAATCATATTTATATGCACTAAAATGCCAGACAACCTGCTTAGTTTACTGTCTGTCTCTGTAGTCTTTAATCAACATGGTACATTAATGGGGGTCCAAATCTCAAATCAGGACTCTGAAATGGGCATTTAGCAGAATAGATGGTAGGCTCATGTCATGTGAAGTGTGATAACATGTACTGTCCTTTAGTCCATAGCATCCTGTAGTGGGGTGTTTGTCCCACACCAGGAAGAGGAAGGGTTAAAGCACTCCAGAGGGAGACTGCGCAGAACCCTCCAATTGGAGGAGGGCTCACTAAGCGAGCCAATCAGGAGGTGGCTTGTTGCAGCGGCCAATCAGGGCCAGCAGGGGCCATATGTAACAGAGCAGAGGGAGTCTCTCCTTGGCCTGTGAGGGGGAAGGACTGGCTGCTGAGGAGCACCATGGCTAGAGCAGTGCTGGGCAGGGTAGCAGAGCAGAAGGAGCTTCTGGCTGACCACTGCCAGACTGAGGCCCTGGAGGAAGGGCAGAGAAGGTTCCAGGGCTGCCCCCACTTGCTTTGCTGGAAGTGGCCAACACAGGATGCAGTTTGCCCTGGAGCAAGAGACTAGACTGGTGACTGCAGCAGGCTACTTGGTTAGTGGCTGGACTATAGACTGCCGGTTCCCCTAAAAGGTGAGGAGACAGCAGAGCAGGGCACAGCTGGAGGATGCCATGGTCCGGGAAGCGCTGTGGGTCCCAGAGTGGTGGAGATAGCAAAGCAGGAGTAATGGCAAGCAAGACACCACTGGAGGAGGGTGCCCTGAGGAAGGACTTGAGCTAATTCCAGAATGGCCAGCAGGAGGCACCACAGTGGTGAGTCTTGAGCTCTGTCGCACATCCCTTGATGGTCAAAGCAACAGGGCTGGGAAAGATGGAGATAACATTTTTCTTTATAAGATAAGGGCTAAGAGCAATAGGACCTTCCTGGGATGCAGTTGAGCACCAGAAATCTCAGGGGTGGGGAGAGGAAGGGATATGGAAAGCTGGATCCCCCTCCTAGACAGTTTGGGCACATCATCTAAATCTGTAATGCAAACACTGGAAGTTATAAGGGACAAGTAACATGTGCAGAGACAGGCCTGATCCAAAGATTACCGAAGCCATCAAGAGTCTTTTCATTGGTCTTTGTATCTGATCCAAAGTGTATCCAGGTGAGACATTTGGTAATACCTAATAAAGGTGTGCTCTCTGCTGTAACATGGAAATCTAGCAAATGGGAGGCAGTTGGGGATACTTTGACAGCTCTGTGCATTACGCCCTGCCGGCTCATTTGGGTGTAAGCTGGCACTTTTGTTTTATGGGGATTTTATTTGTTGCTCATCATGAGATATTTTGAAAGAGACGTTGAGGTTCTTCCCCTTTTCTTTTTTTCACTCTCTCTCACTGGAGGAAGACAGGAAAGTTGGATGTACAAAAGAGAAAAAGAAAAATGTAAGAGAAATTCAATATTTTCCTCACTATACGTGCACACATGCGTGCACACACATACACCCTGCAAAATAAACACATAAATAAATTATCTTCCCCCCCAAGAATCCTGCAAAATCCCTTTAGAAATAGTGCCCTATTTCATTTTCACTTCTTGAAGAATGAAATAGTTTCTGTTACTGAGAAAAGGAAGGAACTTTTCTCATGAGGAAAGTCCAGACTCCCTCTATGAGGACAGTACATCTTCTTTTGGTCACCTCTGAGTTTGGGATGTGGTTCTTTGACTTCCATTTTGCAATAGAGAAGAATGAGAGAACCTGATCTGATTCAATCTTACTGCTGAAAGATGTAGGGGTGTCACACACAGACCAGATATTAGAGGGAGGCTATAGTCAGAAAAATGACTGAAATTCAATTGATCTTTTCTTTTCTTCTCCTGCTTCTTTCCTCACTCTCTACTTTCTTCCTATTACTTCACACACTGCACCTTCAGGAACCCACTTAACTAACCCACCAAACATCATTAATTACAATGTAAATAGCATGATATTTAATCACCCTGGAAGAAATACTAGCCCCATTGAAGTCTATGCCAGAACTCCCATTGGGCCAGCTAATACCCCAGGCCTGTTGTGTTAATGTCATTAAATTTTCTTTATACCTGTGACACCCTTTAAGATTCATGTATATTACATTTTTTTTGTTTGCAATTGGTTATTATTACCCTTCTGATTAGTTTACTTAAAATGTAAAATGTTAGAAGAAGAGTTGTAGGCTTTTCTATTTATTCCCTCCAAATGGCTCCCAGATCAATTTTACTCTGATTATAAATCAGATAATATATTTTGTAACTGTTCAGAAAACTTGGCCTGGGATATGAAGATCAAGCTGTGATATTATGGGTTCTAAGTTACCAGAACTGAGCTTAGGATTCTGTTGATGCACGAGTGAGAATGGAATCCACTCACTCTCCCATAGCTGCAATGACTTTGCAGGGTGAACTGGAATAAAGTCTGATTTCTATGCATAAAATCAGCAGATATGACTCTGACAGATGACAAGTACATTGAGCAAACAGTTTGGACCAGATCCTCAGCTAGTGTAAATTGGTGCAGCTACATTGAATTCAGAGGAGGCAAGACCATTCAGACAGGCGAGCAGGTGGTTCAGCAACAAACTGCATATCTTGAAGTGCGAACACTGAGATGGGATCCAAGACACAAGTTGCAGTATTGGCAGTGGCCTCTACAACTAGTCAACAGACCCAAGACTGTGGTGAGGCCACTTCCATGGATAGTCTCCAGGCTGAAAACCTCATGCTACAAACCCAGATCAATGAGTACTGGTGGGAGCTAGAAGAAGTATGTTTGTCCTTTGGAAAGATCCTGGCACAAGCTGTACAGCAAGAGCTGACCTGCATGAGAATGGAAGCTGCAGCCCTTAAGAATCGGTCACTCTTAAGTGTCACTGATATCATACATGTTAGACAAAGGAAGAGTTGATGATAAAAGGCAGCAGCACTGCAGTGATATCATCTATCACTTTTTGTATTCATTAATGATCCAGATACAGAACAACAATATTTACTCTTTCAACTGCCCTGAAATGGCACGTGTGAGCACTTCGAGAAGTTAATTGAAAGGTTGCCTTGTTTCATTATAGCTTCCTACATAGATCTCAGTAATGCTTTTAGTAATGGGCTGAAAACAGTTTTGTTCTGTCTACAATAACACCAAAACCTTCTCCAGCACCAGTTAAGATCCTGTTCCTGACAATCATTGTCATTTTTAGTCCAGACAGGGCTACTTGTCCCCCCAACTATCCTCTACTGAAATGAATCATAACAGGTATTTCTAACCCACTGAGAGGATTATTTTTGATTTCCCCATTACTGAAAGTATTCTACAGTCAGTACCGGATTGTTGTTGCTGGTCCCATAGCACCTGAGGAAAAAGTGCAATGCAGTTTCAGCATCACCTTGCAGGGATGCTGCATCAGATTAGAGAGGATACCTGCATCCAAATTCTGGGGCTGCCATGAGTGTCCTGGGCAAGTCTCTGTGTCTCCATAACAAACCTGTAAAATGGGAATTATGGAGTCCTTCCTCCCATCCTTCTTGTGCCTTGTCTATCTAGACTACACGCTCTTTGGGGGCAGGGACTGTCTCTTACTATTGTATTTAAAGCATTTAGTACAATAAAGCCCTGATTTGTTTGTAGCCTCAAGGTTTAATCAATCATAATCACTCTTCCCTGTAAGCTGTGCACATGTGCACGCGCACACATTTCCTAAACCCCACGCACACGGCGAAACACCGTGCGCACAAAAATTTGCACAGAAGCACAACAAATTGCACAGAAATTTTTTGCGCACACGGTCTGTCAAAAATTAGAGGGAACATTGATCATAATAATAAATACAGATGACCCTCTTCTGTTCATTGACTTAAATGGGAGTTGTGAGCTGAAAGCGGGTAAAACTGAAAACAAAAAACTAAACTATTGAAATAGTCACTTACTTCCACTAATGTACTGAACATGAAAGAACAGATCAGTTTCATATTAGTTCTCTTTGCTACATATAGTGCAAAAAAGATGTTTTTTTGCGGGGGAAGAAGGGGTAATTAACATTTGTATTAATTAAAAAGAAAACAGGTAATTGTTTGTCAATACCTCAGACAATATGAATAAGGAATACAAAAACCACAAGAAAAGGATGCAAAATAGAAACATTAATAAAGTGACAGAGTACATACACAGATGTATGACTGTGGTTTTTTTCATGGTTACCAGATCTGGGTCTGGGATTTTATGAAGCACTGACCTATCAATAGTCCCATATTAATGTTCCTTGTAATTCACTTTTATCTGTATCCATTTTGTGAGAATAAAGCTTGTCATTAATGCAACTGTCTGTGTTTTTGTTTTAATGGCAGCAGTTATTAAACAGAATTAGCTTCAAAGAACACAGCAACAGCAAATCTAGAACTTGAGGCATCAGGATGTCTCACAGCTAGCTTTTTTGTTAAAAAAGTTAACAAACTTTTTTCAGTGAAAAATGCAGATTCATCAACACTGAAATGTTTGTGTATTTGACATGTATTCATGAGGTATTTTTGGTCAAAAAACAAAAAAACATTAAAAAAATCCCCGAAATTAAAGTATTTTGTGATGACATTTTCAAAATGAAGCATTTCAAATTTTGAGTCTGAAATGAATTTTTGTTTGAAAATGTTCATTTATTTTATTTTAAAAAAATGTGTTAATGTTCAATATCATTTTTGTTTTGGGTCAAGCAAATCTTAGTTCAATCTGACATTATTATTTATTTTTATCTTCCAATTCGCCAAAAATACATTTTTGGTTCATCCCAAAAAAATTCCCTTCTCTCTCATAGTAGCGAAAGAATTGGAACATCTGCTATTTGCCCACCTCTACTCACAGGCCAATTAGTGGGAGGGATAAGCCAAGCACAGGCCTGGTCTACGAGCTTCTGATACCCCAAATGAGACTCAACCACAATGCAGTACACAGGGCAAGAGATGACTCTGCAGATGACAGCTCCTGAGCTCTGCCTTCCTTAGCACTTGCACTGTTGGGGACACTGATGTCTCTGTGATGGTGTTTTAAAATGCTTACAAACTCTCCTAATGTAGGGATTATATTTAACCCCAAGTCTTCAAAAACCATGAGTTAGGCCCCCCAAAATACATTTGTGTGATTCTTTTTATTTGCCGCCTGGTTTCTGAGCCTTTAGTCTGTGCCCACATCACATTTCCAAGCTTTTCTCACTACTACAAGGGCTAGAAACTTTCACTTAAAAAAAATCCTCATGAAATCCCTTGACTGCAGGAGCTGGAAGTTGAAGAAAAACACTGGGCATTGTAAGACTTGGCAACACTGTGATGCAATCTCCCTCCCTAAGTGTTCTTAGTGTAGGTTAACACAGCACACTAAGCCTGGGTTCTGACTCAGGTCTGAGCCGAAGTCCCTCTTCTATCTACATACACATCTGTCTGATGCAGGTCAGCAAGCGCTCAGGACCCAGGTGCATGCTAGGAAGGTGGGTCACAGCCTGAGTCCTCCAGTAACTTAGGTCTAAGCCCTGTCATTTTGCAGTGTGGACACAGGTCAAGCTGCAGACCCAAGCCAGAAGGTCAGTATACGGCAGTGTGGACTTAGCATGGCTGTGAGATTCAGTTCTAACTGCAAACTCAGGTTTACAATGCTGTGTGGACCCTCAGACATGGTCTTGGAAATACCAAATCCTCAAGCCTGGGTCCTGTAGACCTTGGAGGCTTAGTTGTTGCTAAGGAGCCCATGCTGTAGCGCTTCAGTGAGATGCTTTATTTATTTTAGCAAAAGCAATAGCTTCCCATGATCTCAAATTCTTGAATTGCAAATTAATCCAAGTCTGTACATATCCTTACACAACAAAAGAGAGGCCCTAAACTCTCCCACCCGTCCAAAGGCTGCTTTTTTTGGGTGGGCTAATTTTAGACTTGGTATCTCTGCCCACGAACTTCCCACATGTGGTTAATGTTACAAGCCAGGTCTTGCCACCAGCCATATTTACCAGAAACAGGAGCAAAAATTTCCAGCAGAACAGCAAAGGGAGCTGCAGTTCCTGTTGTTCTGCCAGTTCATTTAATCTAAAAATATTATTAGACTTGCCAACCACCTTAATGTAACTGGGAAATGGAAGGCTGAGAGGTGAATTGAAAGGAAATTTACAAGCACAAAGAGAAGCTCTTTGTTAAAATTTCAGCTCAGACGCCGCCCTATTTTCTCCTCGTTGTCTGGACTGATGGGTTTTTTTAAATTAATGTCCTTCCTCCTTGTTTACTGTTTAGCTTTTCAGACTCTTCAAACATAATTATTAATTAATTTACATTATTAAGCACTAAGAATCAAAACATCGTTCTATTTTTAAATCCAATATTTAAAAGCCCTGCACAAAAAGAAAGCTTAGAAATATATTACTAAATAAATATATATTACTCTTTAGAAATATATAACAATAAAGGACTAAAGTCCCTACTGATGTAACTCCAATGTCATCAAAGGATTTATACCAGCAGAGAATTTGACTTGAGGTGTATACCAACATCTTTATCCTTTTAAGCTTTTTAGCCTTTATTATAAGGGTTCAATCCTGCAAGTGTCCCCTGTGTGGAACTTGTATTGTCTTCAGTGGGAGTTCTGCACATGTAGGATCTGGTTTTCATTTCTGCTAAGGTCCCTTTACACTGCTCTGGCAATAATGTAGTTTACATCTACACCTTTAACACTGATAGAGCAGTGTTAAAATAGCCTTCACATTCATATTCAACTTTCATTTACTCTTGCATAACCTCATTACAGAGAATGGGCTTGTGTAGGTGAATCTACATGTTATTGTTACCCAGGCCTTACAATAAACTCTGCCATTTGAATGGCTGCAGATGCAAAGATATCACCTGTCCTTTCTCACCATGCCCTGACCTCACTAAAGTGTGAACCTCAAAGTCTAGTTATATGTAATGTCCAGCTGGCACATGGCCCAATTACACTAGTACTGTCCTGTCATTCAGACACACTTCTATTTAGCTGTCTGGTACTGGCAGCTTTTAAAAGCTATACTCCAGAAAAGCATGGGCTGGAAGTGGGCGGGTGAAGTTTGTAAGAAATTCCCATCCTCCATGACTCAATATCATTGGCAAGAGAAATCCCCTATCAGGAACCTGGGAGGAATTATTACTCCCTGGAACTATTCAAAATATGGCAAGATGGACACACTTTTGACCAACTTATAGAGAAACACCAAGACTCTGGTTTTCTCCCACTGCCATTCATTTAGTCGACTTTGCCGTTTCTTTTCTTTGTAGACTTTCCTCTTGCTGAAGCAGAACTTGGAAGAAGATCAGAGCAGGGAGCTTACAGACTGAGTTCAAGTGTCCTTGAAACCTGTTTGTGACTAATACATTAATGAGCTTCTTTGGGAAAAATCCAAACCCAGCTTGGTGTGAACCTGAGCATGACTAGATTGCTGCAGAAAACTGAGGCTGTTCAACCAACCAACTTCCAGTAGCAGAAATACTGACACACATTATATTCTTACATGCAAAATAAAATAAATATTTTAATTTTAGTTTTATATAAAGTCAGTGTAATAATGGCCGCACAAACAGCAGGGAGTGTGCATCAGGATAGTTGCTCAACACAGAGTTCCTTTCCTAAGACAGAGATCCGTAAAGTCATTCAGGCAGGTTCTATCTTTTTATTCTCCATGTGTTCAGTACCTGCCACAACCCCTGATCAAGGCGAGTAGGTGCTACCACAATGGAAATAAATAATAATAATTTAAAACTTTCTATTCACTCTGTTAAAAATAATTTATAGACACAAAAGGAAGAGCGAAAAGCCAATGGATTTAAAACAAAACAAAACAATCCAGCTGTGTTTCAGAGCTCATCTCAGCCAATGCAAAGTCTCTACCAGCTGAGTTTTAAGTAAACCTGCATGCATACCTACCTTACTACTAATATGAAGTATTATTGTTAATGATCTAAGTATAGCTATGAACAGGAGCAAAAAGATAAACAGGCTCTGCCCCCAAAATCCAACAGTCTAAAATGGGTATGATACAAAATAGATTAAGCACACATTGACAAGGTTATTATGTCTTGAATGTTGCATTGTACAGATGGGAATTGCAGAAGTTTTCAGAAGGCTGAAACTGGGCTGCTCCAGGCATAGGCATCAGTGTGAATGATGGCATGTAAGAGAGGAGCGTAGAGAGGCAGTATAACCTACACACTTCCTGGGTATGGTGTTCTATCCCATCTAGTGGCACCGAGACCAATTAGAGCAGTGGTTCCCAAACTTGGTTCGCGGCTTGTTCAGGGTAAGCCCCTGATGGACCACGCTTTGTTTACCTGGAGCGTTTGCAGGTACGGCCACTCGCAGCTCCCATTGGCCAGGAACGGCTCCACTGGGAGCTGCGAGCGGCTGTACCTGTGGAGGCTCCAGGTAAACAAAGCATCTCATGGCCCGCTAGGGGCTTACCCTGAACAAGCTGCGAATTAAGTTTGGGAACCCCTGAATTAGAGAGAAAGAGAGATTAATGAGTCTGTTCTACAGCCTTAGCTAACAGCCATATAATTTTTAGCTCATAGAGTAGAGGCTCATGCATTTAGCTCCAGAGGTCCCAGGTTTGATCCTGCCCACTGACGACCAGGGTCTGTCAGTGTTACAGCAGCATGGAATTAGTTAAGAGAGGAGTTTGGGTGGAGTGTGGGAGAGAGAGTGGTTGGGATGGGCCATTAATGTAGCTAGGAGCAGAGCCAGCAGGTGCCTCCCCAGTAATGAGATAGGTTAATGCACTAGCCTGCTGTCTCTGAGGAGTCACGTTCAGATCCTTTCAGGTGGTTCCAAGTGCAATTGAATGAAGTGAACTCATTTGACTCTTTATAGAAAATGAGTCTACAGTCCCAAAACGTCCCTCCCAATGAGAGCACAATTGAGATAGTCATTGCTGGGGGTAGGAGGAAAGCCTGAAATACTGGGGAATAGGAGACTGCAAGTCAGGAGTAAGAGGGGTGGTGGAGGCATTTATGTCTGGGGCAACCCTGCACTATCTGCCCCTCATTGCTGCAATCAGCCAAGTTTTCTGGATGTATCTTCAGAGGCTCACCCAGGGCCTAACCCTGATTTGCCGATCAGGTTGAAAACGTACCTTGACTCTGTTCTGCTGTCAGCATTCACCTCAAGCACTCTCCCATTTGTCACGTTACCCAAGATGATTCAAACTCCCACCCCTTGTACTTTCTCTTCCCTACATGTTGTTTTTGGCACTTCTTAAAGGGTTTTAACCCTCAGCTTTGCTTTCAGCCAAAGCCTGTGTTGTCTGGGCCAAATGGCAGCTATAAACGCACACCCTTGGATGATTATTGCCTCTTTATATTCTCTTCTAACAGTCATTTCTCCAGGAGATGAATGATATTGGGTCAGATTGCTTAATCCCCCTCGTGTGAAAAAACTGTGCATTGTTCCACGCCTCTGAGTTGTGCAGCAGAGCTGGAGGAGTTTGTGAAAATTTGCTTTGTGGTATCAAAACCCAGATCCTTTGATTTACACCACCCAAGGATCCAGCCACCTATATGCATTTAAGAAAGCAAAATAAGTTCGTCAAATTTGGAAGCCCAGGGAATAGATAGAATAATATCATTATCATCAGATGAGAAATGAAAAGAGAGAAAAGATTTGGGTGGCAAAAATGGCAAACAACAGGGGATAATTCATACCTCTCAGAGGCAGAGATGTGCAAGGAAATAGGGTGTGGAGATAGGAAATAAGGGCACTCCCCCAATTGTACTGTCTGGACTGTACAGGGGGAGCAGTGAGTCTTAGCATACTTTGACAAGGTTGGACCCAGTGCTCTGCTTTTCTCCTGGTGATAATTCATATTCATAACTCCTTCCCTGACCTTTTTAGCGTAAATGGCAGGAAAGCACAGGACCATGTTTGATATGAAGGTGAGATGCGACACAGGATCATCTCACTGATCTGTTCTGAACTCTCCCATCAAACTACAAACTATATGTAGAATCACTTCTCTGGGTCCCCTCCCTGGTGATGGGCTGGGCCCACATCCTCAGAAGGACTGAGACTCCTAACTTCCATTGAAATCAGTAGGAGTTAGGTACCTAAATAGCTTGACCTGCGGCCTGCTCTTTAATATAACTGGACAGCTTGTTACTTAAAATTCTGTGCTCACTGAGCTTTCAAATCACAGTAAGAAGGGCCTGATTACACTAAAGTATCTTTACACCACTTGTTGCAGTGTAGCAGCACTTTACAGTGGGAGTCGGATTCCCACTTTAAGGCCCCTTTGCACTGTGACAGCAGTGTAAAGGGGAGGGGGAGCTTAGCATGAATGAGAATCAGGCCCAGGGTGTTGAATAAAAAGATAAATTGCCACTGATCTGACATCATAAAGGATAGATCATTTGTCTGCTTTTCAGCTTTCAAAGCTGCCCAGTTGGACTCAGGGAAGGAAGAGAATGAGGGTGGGGGGGGTGAGATGGGCGGGGGGCTGGCTGGGCGCTGGAGAGAGATGAATTCCCTGGCTCTGTTCCGTGGAATCTTAATAACGTGCTAAGTTATTGTGCAGTGGAGGAATGCAATTAGCGCAGCGGCCAAATCCTCCTCCAGCAGGTCATTACTGCATTAGTAAATGGAGGCTGTTAAAGCACACAGCATCCCTAAACATACCAGAGAGGCCACTGGCCCAACAGGACCCAGGATTGATGAGAAAACTCCCACCGCTCACTCCCCTTCTCATTCCACTTTTCATTATTGCTTTTCTGATCAAGCATATGACCACATATACTTGCCGGTCCTCCCCCAGCCTGTTTGGGAGAGACTCTCCCAGGAGGCCTTTCTTGAAAATCAAATCCCAGCCCACTGAGGGGTATCTGTGCTGTATGCAGAAGTGACTTCCAGCTGTGACAAACTTAGCAGAGTCAGCAGGAGGCTTCACCAGTGGAGTCTGGCAAGCTAAACTGAGGCATGAAGGTGCACTCTGAGCTAACCCACAGAAGCAGAGAAAGATTGCAGTGTACCTGACTCAATTAAGGGGAGGTGATGCCCTCTTGTCCACTGGGCTTCTCGGTGACTTGGCCTGCTGCAGATCCAGCTGCAATACCTGTGTAGGCTGGGAATATGGAGTGAGTTGGGTAACCAAAAATAAGGTGGATTGCACTAGTTGGTTAAGTTTGCAGCCTGCAGACATGCTGCAAAAGCGGCCTGTTTTGGACTCTCTTTGATATATGGATCGACAGCAATGACAGAGAAGAGACAGCACTGAGCTGTAATGACTAGAAAGCGCTTTCTTTACTGTGGCTACTAGGCACAGACTGACGATATACTTTTCTTGGTCTAACACATCCTTTGGTATTTAGTGTCACCACCACACCTGGCCTCTCTAAGCCCTGAACTGGACAAGCCTTCAGACTGAACTGCAGATAATATAATGGATTATCAAAGCCTTGTCATTCCTGGTTTTTACATCTGTTTTAAGCGGATTCTGAACTCCACTCCCCAACTGTTCTCAGTGGACATGATGGAACTCAGCTAGAGAGACTTTATTCATGTTAAAAAGTAGCATCTTGATATTAGACTTAATGTAGATGAAAAAAATCCCATTGTGCTAATTTAGGGGGCTCGATCACACTAACAATAGGACAGGGTAATACTGACTGCTACAGGCAGCTCATACTGTGCTTTTAACCCATGTACAGCATTTCGATACTTTGGCAATAAGCACTTCATAAATGCCAATAGACAGACAGAAAAATGTTGTTGTTGTTATTATTTGTATTACAATAGTACCTAGAGACGCCAGGCAAGAACACAGCACATTATACTAGGCTTCTTAGAAATACAGTGAGTGACACTCTCCTCCAAAGAGTTTACAGCCTTAGGTTGGGATAGTCAGAGACTTTTAAGATAATAAGCAACCAATTCTTATTGAATTTTAACAGGAATCAGGCACCTGACTCCCTAAGACAAGACAGGGAAAGGTTAGGAGAAAGACATATTATTATCCCCATTTTACAGATGGAGAACTGAGGCAGAGAGAGGTGAGTGACTTTCACAAGGTCTCACAAGGAGTCTGTGGCAAAACTGGGAACTGCACCCAGATTTTCTGACTTCTAGTCCAATGCCTTACCCACAAGATCATCCTTCTCAAATAAATAGATAAAAAACTGTCATATGTTTAACAAGGTACTCCAGTCATGTTCAGGCACTGAAGTTACCCCGGCACTGCCTTACATTAATACTGATATCACTAGTAATCACTGTTCATCAAAGACCAACACAAAGCAAATTCTGCTTCTTATTTATTGTACCCACCAAATGTAGAAACTTTTTGTCTGGTTTTAATGGTATAGATAATAAGTTCCACACACACAATAAAGCATATACACCCACTTCCCTGAAAATTATAGTAGATAGTATGTACTTATAATTTAATCATTACTTTAAATGTTTAAAACTGTAGCTCTAATATTTTTTACTGTAGCACCATTTCCAGCTTTTCAGCATTATAGAACATATTTATATTCCTATGCAAATTATTCCTGGTAGAGTTTACAAATTTCATGTTCATTATTAATAGCGTTCTGAGTTTCCCCACTCCCCCATTCTGGTCTATCTACATTGCTCGTATAATACATAATTAATGCAAACTGCCGTGCACTGGTCTCTGTGCCAGTTTCCATTAGGATATTTTTCCATGTCTTTTGTCTCTGGATGATGGAAATTGGTATTCAGTGTGAATAAAACAGCCAGTTTAGTTTGTGCGCCCCCTTCCAGTTATATCATCTGCTTGACTGAAGGGATGTGGGTGGATTAATTCACTAGCCTCTCACCTTTGGAGACCTAGGTTCAAATCAAGTTTAAGTGCAAGTGTTGAGGGCACTTGGAGGGTTTTCTAGTGCAGACTCAGGCTTATAGTATCTAATAGTCACCTTACAAAATCCACCAATTCAAATTAACTGGCAGTCTCTGCTTAGGAGGTTGGAATAAACAAGGAGAGGAATGTGTGTATGTTTGTGGTGGCGGGGTGGGGGAGAGGAGGACTGAGATTCATTGACAGAGCTGCGTGTGCAGTGGAAGACCCCTGCACCGATTCTATTGCTCCAGTCATGCACTGGGAGCTGCATATATGCTGCAGTCTTCCTGCATAGCTCAATGCCGGACTGAGACCTACGTCTAGTCCTAGCCAATGCATCTACCAGTTTCAGGAATGCCAAATCCATCCTGAACAAAATAGCTGCCTGATAGAGAAGAATCTCAAAGCTGACAAGAGATATAAAGAGATCAAAACATCAATTTTGGTAGGCTGTGAGATTTATGATGAGAGGGCATTCTCCATCAATGATCATCAGTTTTAGAGGCAAGGGCAATGGAATGTCCCTTTGTAGTGTCTGAAAGCAGATGACAGCAGAGCTGCTATCTGTGGAAACCTTTCCCAACCAAGATCCCATAGGAGAAGCAGCTTTCCTGTTTGCACTTTGCCTTCTGCCAATCCATCAAAGTTGCTAATCAAACTCTGGGGTGCATTGTTGTAGTCTGCTAGACTGGAGTCAGATACATTCTGGAATGGATTATTAGTTCATTATGTCTAAAGGTGTGGTATTGGAACACCTGTCAATTAAACCAGGAGGTTTCTACTGAGGAGTTCAAGAAGAAGCCACTCTGCTATCAGAGGAAGTTGGGTAAATCAAACTAAACTAAACCTTAAACTGAGCCTCTATCTGAGGCTTCTAATTTCCTGAGCAGGCCCCAAGTTGAAATGCCATCTATTTCTAGTAAAATTATCAATTGGAATGGAAATGCCAAGCTGACATGCCATATAGTGCTTAGCCCAAAACAATGGGAATATCACAAGAATAAAATAGTGTGTGTATGAGAAGAGTCCATATTTGGGATTGCCACTGTGCC
Organism: Caretta caretta; assembly: GCF_965140235.1. Lineage (NCBI taxonomy): Eukaryota > Metazoa > Chordata > Testudines > Cheloniidae > Caretta > Caretta caretta. The sequence goes on from NC_134218.1 coordinate 22,110,262, forward strand.
TAGCTCCTGCAGAGATTGGAAAGGCTCTCTGCTCTTACCCATTGTGCACCTACAGAGCGCTGGGCTCTGAGACCTCTCACTTTAATACAGAAGGGATATTCTCAGATATTTAGATACAATCAAACACATTTCTTTATCCATGTTACAAATATCCTCTTTGATTTTTTCAATCCAAAAGGACTTCAAAGCCCATTTCCCATAATTTATTCTGATGGTTTCCTTTTGCCTTTGGACAATGAAAATTACTTTGAGTGTTGCCCATTTGCAGTCAATTTCTCTTTTGGGTTCTCTTGCACTAGACCAACCTGCTTGTGGCTTCTGCAAATCACAGGAGAAGATGTATTGGTTATAAATGACAAAGAATAAAAACGTTCTGTTCCCCTTGGAATTTAAAAATACAATCATAGAAACATTTCGTATTGCCCTTTGATGCTACAATAGCTTGGTTTTTACCTTCTTTTTAAGAGAACAAAAAGCCTCTTTTGTTAAAATCTTGTGATATTCTTCATCAATATAGATCATAGCATGGGAAAGTTGTGGGGAGGGCTAAAGACCCAGGTGAGAGTCTGTTCTCATCCAGTGATATACTTGATACATGGGAGTAGCTATAAAGATCACAGTTACCTATGTTGTCTCTCCTTGTCTCTCTCTCTTATAGTCCATGTCATGTTTGCTCAATTTACTACACAACAAGTGTTTCCACCTCTTACCCTGAAGGGTCAAGTGAGCTCATAAAAAAAATCTGTCTGTCTCCATGCATCATCACAAGGAGTGCCCATCAGGCTGAAATCAGAGCTTGTTTTCTGTTGCCTAGCAATAGGTGATGATGTATAGAGTAGACAGGAGACAGAGGTTAATCCCACAGGGCTGAGAAAGTACCAGTGACATGTTTTAACTAGTAAGAGGAGCACCTACTATTTGGAAGCTTGTGAGTGAGTGTCTGTGTACATGTGAGAAAGCCACACACACACGCGCACACACACACACTTACTAAGGACCAGATTAAGTCATGTTGCATGTGGGTGCAGCTCGCATTGAATTGAAGGGGAAAATGTCTGCTCTCACTTACATCCAGTTCATCCCAATTTACACTGAAAGTAGAATTTTGCCAACTGGGAGTTGCTGTGGTTGATTTTGGGCCTCAGTCTGTACACAACACAGCAAACTGATTTTGTGAATGTTATATTTTTAAGTGGAGGAAATTTTATATATTATATATAAAATGTTTGGACGTACCAAGAGTTACCACTTCCAGCTAAGCCTCCTTTGGTGGTCTCTCTTTAACCAGCTAGAAACTACTCTCTCATAACAAACTTCAAAACTAGGGCTGACCAGAGAACAATCATTTCATTTTGTGAAAAATTTCAGGGTTTCAAAATTTGTTTTCATTCCGCATCAGAACAAAGACCTTTCACCATTTTTATGAAAATATGAAAGAGAGAGACAATGACCCAAACCCTCCTCAGAATAGCCAATAGCTCAGTGGTGAGGTCAATCACCCAGGAGTTCTACAAGGACTTGAAACTGACAAGTACAACATCCCAGGTGAGTGCCTTCACCACTGGGCTATCTCCTATTCTAGAGTGGATTATAATCTCTTCTCCTTCTCTCTCCCTCTCTTTGACCAGAAATTCCATAGCAGATCTGAGAAACCTTCCTAACAAAACTGATACATTTCTGTGAAAAGTTTCAGTTTCGAGAAATTGTAATTTTCCAATGGAAAAATATTTTCTCCAAAAATTCTCAATCAGCTCTACTCAAAAACCGTTGCCTCATTCCTTCTTTTTCTTCCAATGATATAACTATTCCAACTGGAAGTTACTGAGGTTTGATTTTGCTTAACGTTACTGTCATGCATGTTTGTTTGAGATTTGGACCATCCTGTCTTCTCCCATCAGTTGGCATCATCCATGCTGGTTCACTTCTCTTCTTCATCCTGCATATTGGACAACAGAATGCTGCCTTGGACCAGATTATAAACCCATTATAAATCCCACTGATTTCAGGAAAGAATTTAGTCCCCTTAAATACACCCATTGATTTTCTAACCTCATGGTGCATGACAGAGCATGACACCATGCAATGCTTGTAATTTTACTTTAAAAAGAAACCTAGATCTATCTTCTGAGGTATTTCTATGGCTATAGTAGCTGGGCACCTCAGAATCTTTCATGCATTTATCCTCACAACACCCCCAAGAAGTAGGACATTTTATAGGTGCAGAATTGAGGTACAGTGAGATTAAGTAACTTGTTCCTAGCTACGGAGGAAGCTTGTTGTAGAGCAGGGATTTGAACCTGGGTTTCTCAACTTCCAGGCTGTTGCCCTAATCAGTGGGCTTTCTTTCCTCTTTCAAAGGCTAAATAAACATACTTTAAAAAAGCACTTGCTAGCTGTGTAGGACAATCCTTTCTCGGTATGAGACAGGTTACTGCTCTCCTGTCAGCTGAGTGTGTGACTGTGGGAGACAGATGTTGAGCAACTTATCTCAGTTGGAGAAATTATCCAGAGGCACTCACAGACATTGTGGACCTGTGTTTGAGGTGTGGTGTTCCTAGAGTGTGCGTGGGTAGAGCAGCCCTGTCCTCCAGGGGAGGTGCTTATTGAATCTCTATTTTTCAGGGTGGGGTCAGAGACAGAGCTAGCAGCCTCTTTGCTCTCAGAACATGAATGAGTCTGTCTCCTCCTGGAGAAAAGGTACTAAGACCAGCTCCAGTGGGAGATTGATTTTTAGTGGGCAATACAAAGCAGAGCAGATATGCTGGGGTAAAAGAGTAGATTTTGCTGTAGGCAGAGAGCAATGGGATGTTGTGCATTAGAATGTCAGTGTTGGCAATTCTCTTTCTTTTATTGTGAGTCCTACAATATTTGGTGGGTTTTTTTTAAAGCTCCATCTTCTGAAGACAAATATTGATGTGAGAATTTCCATTTTCATTTTTTTTCTTAAGTAGTGTTCTAGCCCTCATGGCTGTGGAGAAAAGCTTTCCAACATGAAGCGAGTGTGAACCACAGGCTCAGTAACAAGAAGGCAAAGAAAAATAACCCCAAATTTATTATTTTTAAACAAATCTCATGATTTTCAGGACCTAGGTCATGATTTTTGAACATATGGGGTTGCCACATTGGGATCTCTTCCCACCAATCTGGGGCTGAGAAACAGTTATTGGGACTTGAAAGATAACTGCATCATAATACATGGACGTTTTGTTGAGTGGGAGCTTTTGTTATTATGCATGGATTTGTAAAAGAAATCATTTGATTTATGAGCCTTGCCCACTAGTGTGGAGCAATTCTATTCCTAGTAAACTCACAGCCAGTCACTGAAGGTTACAACACTCAGCCAGAGATAAATATTAGCAGAGGAAATATCAGCAAGGCAAGCTGCAATAACTTTCTCATCTTTTGGAGTGGAGGGTCTGTTATTTACTAGATGTTTGTACAACAAAGTCCTGATCTGAGTCAGGCCTCTAGTCACTACCATAATATAAATATTAAAATAACAACAATAATAAGATAGAGTGGTTAGACTGAAAAATTAATCCTATAATTCATAATTTTCAAGGGGTTAGCATGGTAGATTCCAAACCATCTGGGGCACGAGTCAGCCCATCTGGCATTCAACATATGGATGGGATGGGAAAGAGGATGCTGCTGTTACGAGAATAGGGTTAGAATAATAGTACTTCAAACTCTTGCTAATGTACATGCAAATTCTTTAGCTGCATACAATGGATGTCCTGGGAAAAGCCATCCCTTATGGAGAAGCCATGTAGAATATGAATGGGGTGATCCTAATAGGAGTGTTTAGAAATATGGTAGGGTTCAGTAGGTATTATTCTAGAAACCTAAAAGGTCCAGTTCTGAGTTAATCAGTGCCTGTGTTTGGGGCAGGCGTGGAGAGCGTAGGGTATGGTTGGCTTTAAGCCATCTCGATGCTCCATATAGTCTCTGGTCCCTGAGTTTACATTAGAATAGTCTCAGATCCTTATGAATCCTGGGAAGCAGAGGACAGCCACAGCATAGTGCATCTCAGCCATGCCCTCTACACCAGGAGCTAGGACAGGGTCAGCGCAGAGCATTTATGCCAGTTCAGTACCAGCCAAAGAGAACCTTTGTAGAACGGATAGTCTCAGAGTACCATTTCAGCAGCCTTTAAGGCCCTTTCATACCTTCAGAGCAGTGTAAAAGGTCCTTAAGGTAACTGAGATTTGGGCCCATTGAAAGAAAAAATATTTCTGTTCCAAATTCTAAGGGGAAAGTCAAAGAAAGACTAGAGGTGACCCTAAAGGAAGCTTTGCCTCTTCCAAAGAAAAGGGATAGGAAAAATGGAGATCGCTCATAAAACAAAGAGACATGTCTTAAAAAGATGCAATAAGAGATTTAATGCAATAATCTTGCAATCCCAATCAGCTGATGCTACCCAAATGCTCAGTGACGTACTTAGGCACCATGAGAGAATCATTAATTATGTGTCAGGACATTATGTAATAAGTTTAATGTTGTGTAAAAATATCTCAGTAACAGCGTAATGTACAGGAATTAATTACAACATCAGCTTGTGTTTGGAGAATTGGGAGGGGGAGAGGCTTTCTATTTAATTTTACATTTAAACCAAAGGGGAGGAAGTCAGCAGTTTAATAGATAACTTAGTCATCTTGCACAATCAAGATATATTGTCGGGTTGGGGGAAGAGGGTTGTATTTTTTCTTGTAAGTAGCCGGCTTTGATCACAGTCAGAGACAAGATATTGGGACAGATGGACCAGGAATCTTCTGTGTCAATGCTTCTGAAACTGTGGTCTTGGGGCACTTGATGATGGACCAGAGACAGTTGGCTGATCACATGATACTGGCTCCTCCTCCTTGTTCCTAGATACTAAATTGCATTAAAAGAAACTAAAACCACATTACATGCTTTCCTGATATTTCCTTCCATTTGAACAATTGCTGTAGTTTCCACAAATATGCTATTCAGTTGCCACTAAGGGGGAAGGGAGATGTCCATGAGACAATCTCTTTTTCTAGATGTGGTCCACACTAGGGACAAGAATGAGAACTGCTGTGTTATGACATGTCAATTGTTATGTTCCCACCTGTCAGACCAGGTGTCATTTCCAGGTTGATGGTCAACATAGAATGAAGCTTGTGGTTTCAGATCAATCCTTCATGGACAGAAAATCTCACTATAAAGACATCACTCAGGCTTTGGCACAAATAGTAGAGAGACTTTGGTCACTTGAATCCAAGATGGAGCTGGGCTAAACTACATCTGTTAAAGAGAAAGAGCTATCATGCTGCTCAGGATGGCTGCCCAAAAGGTCATTGGTCAGTTAGTATTTAGAAGGTTGCATAGCAATGGGCTAGCTGTGTTTAATCTGTGTAAAAAGACAAAAAAAAATTGAAGATTTCAGTTTCTGTCACTGCTGACCTCTTAACAGTGAGGAACAGTCTGTTTGCTAGACAAGCTTCTATTATTATCCTTTGGAGGAAAAAAATAGGACCCAGTACTGTTGAGAAATTAGGGTTCAAATCTGACTACTTTCTGGACTGAAACAACTGATTCCAGTTGTGACATTCCTGGGGTACTCCCAATCTTCTTGTGTTTCACATGAGTTCTGCAAGATCAGCTTTACAATTAATCTAAACTGCACTGGCACAATGTCACATCCCAACTATTATTTCTTGCAGTGAAAGGTTGACCTAAATCTGTGATGCTGCAATTTATGGCTTTGCCACCCTTTGGCTTTTCGCAAATGAAGTGCCTATCATCTCCAGTACATAGCTTTTTATTTCCCACTTATTTCTCCACTTTCTGAGCTCCATAAACCTGCTCATAATAATGATACACTACTTTTCATCCACAGATTGCAAAACATTTTACAAAGGTGGGTAAGTACATTACTATCCCATTTTAACAGATGGAGAAATTGAGGCTCAGAGATGTTGAGGCCAAAATTTTTCAAAGTGGCTTCTGATTTTGGGTGTGTCATATTTTGAGTGGCTAGACCTTAGGCCTGATTTTCAGAAGCCCTCAGCGCCCTTAGCTCCTGTGGCTATGATTGCCAACAGTGACTACAATGCATTGGTAATCTTTCTGAAAACACCATCCTGGCCACCATGGATGTAGAAGCTCTTTATACCAGTATTCCACATGAGGATGGACTACAAGCTGTCAAGAACAGTATCCCTGATAAGGCCATGACACACCTGGTGGCTGACTTTGTCCTCACCCACAACCATTTCAGATCTGAGGACAATTTATACCTTCAAGTCAGTGGCAGTGCTATGGGTACCTGCATGGCCCTCACAGTATGCCAACATTTTTATGGCTGACTTAGAACAATGCTTCCTCAGCTCTCGTCCCCTAGCACCCCTCATCTACTTGCGCTACATTGATGACATCATCATATGGACCCACGGGAAGGAGGCTCTTGAAGAATTCCACCTGGATTTCAACAATTTCCACCCCACCATCAACCTCAGCCTGGACCAGTCCACACAAGAGATCCACTTCCTGGACACTACAGTGCAAATAAGTGATGGTCACGCAAACACCACCCTACACCAGAAACCTACTGACCGCTATACTTACCTACATGCCTCCAGCTTCCATCCAGGACACATCACAAAATCCATTGTCTACAGCCAAGCCCTAAGATAAACCGAATTTGCTCCAATCCCTCAGACAGAGACAAACACCTACAAGATCTTTATCAAGCATTCTTAAAACTACAGTACATACCTGGGGAAGTGAGGAAACGGATTGACAGAGCAAGACGGGTACCCAGAAATCACTTACTACAGGACAGGCCCCACAAAGAAAATAACAGAACACCACTAGCCGTCACGTACAGCCCCCAGCTAAAACCTCTCCAGCACATTATCAGCAATCTACAACCTACCCTGGAAAATGATCCCTCACTCTCCCAGACCTTGGGAGACAGGCCAGTCCTCACTTACAGACAGCCCCCCAACCTGAAGCAAATACTCACCAGCAACTACACACCACACCACAGAACCACTAACCCAGGAACCAATCCGTGTAGCAAACCTCATTGCCTACTCTGTCCCCATATCTACTCTAGCAACACCATCAGAGGCTCATTCACCTGCAAGTCTACTAATGTTATATATGCCATCATGTGCCAGCAGTGCCCCTCTGCCATGTACATTGGCCAAACCGGACACTCCCTATGTAAAAGAATAAATGGACACAAATCGGACATCAAAAACATACAACATACAAAAGCCAATGGGAGAACACTTCTATCTTTCTGGACATTCTATAACAGATTTGAAAGTAGCTATACTTGAACAAAAAAAACTTCAGAAACAGACTTCAAAGAGAAACAGCAGAACTAAAATTCATTTGCAAATTTAACACCATTAATTTGGGCTTGAATAGGGACTGGGAGTGGCTGGCTCATTACAGAAGCAGCTTTGCCTCTCCTGGAATTGACAACTCCTCATCTGTTGCTGGGAGTGGACTACATCCACCCTGATTTTATTGGCCCTGTCAACAATGGTTCTCCACTTGTGAGGTAACTCCCTTCTCTTCATGTGTCAGTATATTTATGTCTGCATCTGTAATTTTCACTCCATGCATCCGAAGAAGTGGGATTTTTACCCATGAAAGCTCATGCTCAAATATCTGGTAGTCTTTAAGGTGCCACTGGACTCCTTGTTGTTTTTGTGGATACAGACTAACACGGCTACCCCCTGATACCTGACAACAGTGACCAGTGATTCTGGATGACTGTCATAAATATAAAGGGAAGGGTAACCACCTTTCTGTATACAGTGCTATAAAATCCCTCCTGGCCAGAGGCAACATCCTGTTACCTGTAAAGGTTAAGAAGCTCAGCTAACCTGGCTCGCACCTGACCCAAAGGACCAATAAGGGGACAAGATACTTTCAAATCTTGGGGGGAGTGGGAAGGCTTTTGTTTGTGCTCTTTGTATACATGGTTGTTCTCTCTTGGGACTGAGAGAGGCCAGACAGAAATCCATCTTCTCCAACCCATCCTAAACCAAGTCTCCAATATAGCAACCAGTATAGGTAAGACAGGCAAGGCGGATTAGTTTATCTTTTGTTTTATGTGAATTTTCCCTGTGTTAAGAGGGAGGTTTATTCCTGTTTTCTGTAACTTTAATGTTTTGCCCAGAGGGGGATCCTCTGTGTTTTGAATCTGAATACCCTGTAAAGTATTTTCCATCCTGATTTTACAGAGATGATTTTTACCTTTCTTTTTTAAAAATAAAATCCTTCTTTTAAGAACCTGACTGATTTTTCCATTGTTCCAAGATCCAGAGGTTTGGGTCTTTGATGATTTTGTAACAAATTGGTTAGGATATTATTCTCAAGCCTCCCCAGGAAAGGGGTGTGTAGGGCTTGGGGGGGATATTTTGGGGGAAGATGTCTCCAAGTGGTCTCTTTCCCTGTTCTTTGTTTAAAACGCTTGGTGGTGGCAGCATACTGTTCAAGGACAAGGCAAAGTTTGTACCTTGGGGAAGTTTTTAACCTAGCCTGGTAAGAACAGGCTTAGGGGGTCTTTCATGTAGGTCCCCACATTTGTACCCTAGAGTTCAGAGTGGGGAAGGAACAGTGACCGACCTGAGAAACTTTAAAAAGTCCTGATTTTCAGAAATTGCTGAGCAGTTGCTCTCTCAAAATCAGGCCCTTCAAGGTGTACCATGTACAGCATCCAAAAAATCCTAGTCACTTTTGGAAATCTTGGTATTTGACTTTAACTGTAGTTATTTAAATCTCATAGGGCCACATTGTGACTTCAGACAGATGTTTAGTGCATGTACAATTTCTGAAGCTGGAATATGGCCTGTTACTTCTGCTACTTTCCACACTTACATTCCCAAAGACTTTGCAATTCTAAATCTTATTGATTAGAAACATGAGCATTAATTTTCTCAGGACTCCACTGGCTAATACTTGCAGCTGTGTTTTTGCTCTCAGTGATGAGTCTACAAGGCCTCAGGCCACAGAGCTATATAGCTGATCGTCTTTCCTCCCCCTCTTGATGCTGTTTTGAACCACACAGACTGGGAACATTTTCCAGTTGCATCCGGAACTTTCTCCCCAGTCTGTCACAGGAAACCTGACAGGGCTTGAATAAGAAAATACAAATAAGGTCATTATGTATTCCCTTGCAGAATTCCCTTAGGGGAGACTTGGTGTCACATGTTCAAACATTAAAGGGTAAATGTAAAAGATTCTCCCTGCTGATATGGAAGGAACTAGAGTTAGTAAGACACAGGTTTTCACGACGCCTCTTTCACTTGAAATGCAGCTGTAGCATGAAAAGCAACTGCAAAGACCATACAGTGATATTCCAGACTTAATCCTTCTCCTTAACTTCACATTCAAGTCTGCTCAGTTTACTAGTCAAAGGATGATCTTTCTATTCAACATCATTGCAAATCCTACCTGGGATCTGGAAATCAAACTGTGTTCTTCCTTATAATGGCAATAAAAATTCTGTCCCCAGGAACTTAGGTGATGATTCAATCAATGATGTGTAAAGCAGAACAGAATGCAGCTTGTTGTTCTGTGAGGACCTGATTCAAAGTCCTTTGAAGTCATTAGAAAAATGCCCAAGACTTCCATTGCAGAGCTGGTCAGAACATTTCTGCCAAAATGAAAGTTTGGTTGAATATGCAGTTTCATCTAAGCCAAAATGTTTCTCAGAGCCGTGTCAGGCAGAGAAGGAACTTGTACCTGGGTCTCCCACATCCCAGGCTGCACCCTCCTCCCCCGCCTCTCATTTGCTCCCAGCACAGCTCCATTTTCACAAAAACATCTGGAGGTTTTGTATTTCTTCTAAAGTGGAACAAAACAAATTTCACAGTCTCGGAACTTACTGTGGAGTAGAATTGTCATCCTCTGGTCAGCTCTATTCCATAAATTTAGGATAAGGGTCTGGGTGCAGGGCTAAGAGAAATAAAAGCTGGTTTTTGACAGAAAGGAAGCAGGTATTACTGGATTCAAAGAGTCTCATTCTAATTTTACACCTGCTGCTGAAGTAAATGGAATGATAGTAGAGTAAAAAATGGCGTGAGATCAGAATCATGCCCACAGGGTGCAGACTTGATGAGGGTGAGTGAGGGCCTTTCATTATATACTAATTAGAGCTGGTCAGAGACCAATAATTACATTTCATGAAGACTTCTGAGGTTTCAAAATTTGTTTTAATTCCACACCAAACAAACCTTTCCAACATTTTTACAAAATGGAACTTTGTTGAAACAGCCATTTTTGGAGTGATCACCTGAGGTTTGAGTCTCTCTGTTACTGGTCAGAAGTGAGCAGAAAGCCCTGGACCCCAGAAACCTCCCTGTCAAAAACTGACTCAAAACTGGTATGTCTCCACAAAAACATTCAGCTTCAACTGCATATTTTGACACATTTCATAAACAATGTTCCAACCACCTCTAACACTAATCACTTTGTTGACGATGGATCTGATCCAGTGCTCAGTGAAGCCAATGAAAGCCTTCTCACCAATGGGTACTGGGTTGGGCTTCATAAGTGTGGATTAAATTATTCTACAAAGTTTTCTCAACAAATCAATCCATCAAAGAGCAGGTGCCTTCATTATTATTATTAATTATTATTATTAATAATAAACAATTATCTTTACAGATATTACCTAATTCTTACAACACCTCTAGAAGATGAGGAGATAGGTATTATCCCTTCTTTTGGCTTAAATAGGGTATTTATTTGAGTCATGCCTAAAATGGAGAAAATTTTCCAGAGGGCTGAAGAGACTAGCTCTGCGACCCACAGTGGTTCAGTAACGGAACACATAGGTTCTCAGGTTTGGCAAGCTTGAATAACAATCTTAAGAACCTGAACTAGATTTGATTCTGCACTATACGTTAGGCTAGATTTTATTTTTCAATTCTTGGAGCTGGTCAAAAATAATCATAATTTTCTTTTACATGAAAAAATGGTTTGTTGACAGAAAGAAAAATTCAATTTTTGTCCAAATTTTTGTCAGTATCCCCAAAACCTGAAATTTTTCAGTTAAAAACAAATCAGCATACAGTTGCTCTACAAAAAAATAAAAATCAACAAAACCAAAACATTTTCGTTTTTTTCAAGATTTTTTGAGGAAAATAAAATACATTTCCCAATAAGCTCCAGTAATCTTTTCTTTCTCTGAAAAAAGAGTTCCATCTTTCTATTCTAGACATGAATATATATATACACACACATATTTAGATGACCTTGTTTTTATGGCCATTTCTGTTAAGTGGAACCTCCTCAGACCAGAGGAAACCATTATATGTGCTCCATTTTCTCTCAACACCTGCACAGCATTATTGATATAATTCAGCTCTATCAAGTGAACCACTATGGGAAGAACAGGCAGTTGAGAAGAATACATTTCCTGTCCGCTTAAGAGGTAAAATGGAATCACCATTTTGACTCATTCAAGAAACAAACTTGTCTGAGGATCACATGCCTGTCGAGCCAATGTTATTTTTGGCAGCTCTCTATGGAAAGCCATGGATTTTGTTTTGCCACATCTGTTCTCTTGAACAGATTCTGCTTTAGATGGGGCTGTTTTACTTTTTTTTTTTTTTTGGGGGGGGGGGGGGGAAGAGGGTGCGTTTTGAATGTCGCACTGGAATAGCACGTTTTCATAGCTGAAACAGGCTGTCCCCTCTGGGCCTTAAACAGCATTTCCAGCTATGTGTATACTCCCATACCCTCACGCTGATTCTAGGAGAAATTATTTCTTTTGCAGATGTTCAAAGAAATATATATACACATAGACTCTGTGGATTTTTAAAATAAATAGGGAAAGGGGGCATATCAGATGCTCACATGTAAACTAGGCTGAAAAGAATACCTTATGCTATAACTAACATGGATAACTTTGAATATCTGTTACACAGAATGAAAGTGGTGTTTCTTCACAGATCCAAGGTTTGTTGTATCATTGAGTGCAGAGGTCAGGCTTCGTTAAGCTGGGACCTTTTTGTTGCCCAGCAGGAATTTTACAGAGGCACGGTTCATTGAAAGCCGCAGGCTAAACCAAAACATCTTTGAAAGATGATTTCTTTATGAGAGTTGGTTCTGATTTCACAGCAGTTTCCATTACTGGACTTGGCACACTCTTTGGTTATTAAAATGCATATTTTTGAAGTTGCAAATCAACGTATAATATATATGTACCTGTGTGAGAGTATATTTGTGGGCATGCATGAATGTGTTTGTGTGAAGGTATAATTACAATGCCCAGGATATGTCAGGATCTTAGATCTCTCTATTCCTCTAATGTATTTTATGTTTTAGATAAATGTTCATTTTCACAGCATTTGCTGAATTATATCAGGGTTACTTCCCCTCTGCCCCCACACACACATTTTCTTTTCAGAAATCCTAGCCCTCTACCCCTTGTTCTGACTCCTTCTCTTCTCCTTCACACCAAACATCCTTTCAACACTTTGCAGTGTAAACATTAGCCCTGTCTCTTGCTCACAAGATTATTGTTTTCATATCTCTCGTAGTTAGACCCTGGGATAGTCCCACTGATAAATTAGTGGCTCTGTTGAATGAACAGTTACATTAAGACAGCATTAATCTGAGGCCTCGTGAGAGCAGAGCAGGCACCCAATTTCACTCTATGAGGAGGTGCTGAGAGGAGATTCTATGTGTTCTCCTTAGATAACTGCACAGCACATACTGGTAGGCCCTCATTAAGTCAATAATAGCTAGATATGTTCACACCAGCTTTCCAGCAGAAATGCCTGCTCCACAAAGATAACTGGAGCTTTTCACCAAAAAATGATTTTTTTATACCAAAAAATTTCCCAGGAAAAAGATAGATTCCTCTCCCTTCAGCACCAATACCCATACAGGACATGGTTTTATAGCCAAAAATAATCTCTCAAATGAGCACATGTGTTATTGCAAGTGAACTACCAAATCTATTCCATCAACATTCCCATGGAAAGCTCCTGGTTTCAGGATATTTCAGTTAACCTATAAGACTAGAAGTCTGGTTTGCACTAGCTCCCAGAAGTTCTGGATGCAACTGCTTCAGAGTGGGCAAGTTAGTCAGCACCTAGCTTATTTTCAGAAGTTGGCATAATCATGAAAACTGACACTGAAAATATTTTCACATAAACCTCTGCAAATCAAAACTGCTGAGTTTCCTATGGGTGTTCTGCTGAACAAGTCTTCTCCCTGTTTGGGAGTCATACCAGATGACTTGCATATCAGGAGAATTGTTAATTAAAAATTTGTCTACATGGGCAGTTATTACAGAAGAGCTATTTCTGATTAAGTTACTGGGTGGACATCCTTATTCTAGAAAAAAAGTGTGTTCCCTAAGGCTCTCTTATTCTGGAATCAGAGCATCCACGGATATGGAGTTAATCAGAAATAGTTAATTCACTTTAAATTCACACCCTACTTCATTCTAGATTAATTTTCCTGTGTAGATAAACCCTAAATTTCAAAAGCAGAGCCAAATCTTGTCTTCATTTCCAGCTCTACAATTGCATTTGAGGTGGTGGGATTATGCACAAGACAAGATTTTGATCTGCGGAATCTTTGTCCTTGGTTATGGTCTCCAAGCCAACAAGAATGCCTCTTGTCCTTCAGCTACCAGGCTGGGGATCAAAGTGTAGCTGACCTTGCACAGGTAAATGAGGGGGTGGAAGGGAAGGGAATTTGTACAAATACACATGCATTTGCATGCCTAATTTTTACATGGAATTACCACAATTGCATGCACAATTGACACTCAGATTCAATGGTTATATGGTCCAGGTAGATTGATAGATGCAGAAATTCAGAAGTCAAGTAACTGAGAGCGAAAGTCAGTAAGATGGCAATTTTGTGCGGCATTTACCATGACTGAATACTCAACTGTTGCAACTGCACCTGCATTGGTGAGCACTAAATTCTGAAAATTTGAACTTTAGGGACCTACATTTTTGGCTAGGTTGAGACCCAGCCTCTGGTTTTACTGATGCAATTTCCATGTGTAAAATTACTCCCATAATTTTTCACCCAGAAAATGAACTGTGGATGCAGATCAGAGAATCTGAGACTCTTTACATTCTTCAGCAGCAATCCGGTACTGACAGGCACACATACTTGAATTTGAAGAGCAGTGTAGCTAGAATGGCAATCCAGTTACATTTTGATGCGCTATTTGCAAACCAGATGGAACAGGCTCCCGTCGGGTATATTTCACAAGGAAATATTTTTATGCCATAGATGTGCACGCCACATGAGGCAGGCATATGGCAGTATTACCTTTGCCTCTTTTACTTCACAGGCCTTTTCCATCCTATTTCTTCCTTTAACCTCAAACTGAGATTAGAGCCAGGCTCATGTCAAGTGTCCCACAGCTAACCTCTAAACTAATTTTTTATTGCCTCAAAGAGAAGGTTTGAGAAAAATATTTATAGGTCCTGGAAGAATAGTAAAAGTTTGCAAGCATTTAGGGCTTTTACTCAATAAACCTTTATGTGCCCTTCATGCACCCATTCAGGCTCTGAAAAAATAAAATAAAATAAAACAACACTGGCAATTCGTGCACTGACAGTAAGTCAAAAATCTTATAAAGTCCATTTAAAGCCAGTATTATACCAGTCCAGATATACAAGCCCCAAAGGAGAGAATGGGGTTAGAATGGTATACACCTTCCCAGCTCCACACTGGACCTTGCTTTATCTCTCACTAGTCTGTCCAAAGCACTCCTGCAAAACTCATCTGCCTTCTTCCTGCCCCTCTGCAATTCCCTTCACAGGCTCCCCTTTAAAGGCCTTTTGCATCAGCTAGAAGCTCCTTGTCCTCACCTTCAAGCCCTGCGCTATCTAATCTTCTTCTCTGCTATAATCATTTTGTACTCCCTCTTGCCCACTCTGCTTCCTTGAACCTGCTTGTCTAACCTCATTCTAGCACCTCTTCCTCACAGCCCTATCTGCCTGGGACTCCTGGCCAAGCCCCATCTGCACTGCCAACCTCTTCTCTTTCATAGCTGTCTCTTTAAAATATGCATCTGCCAGAAGGCATGGGAACTCTAGGTCCCCAACTGAGGTACGTATTTATGTATCAGAACTGCAATCTGTATCAGCTCTACCTCACAGCTCACTGGCATGCTTTCACTGTTCTATCCCTCTTTGGTTCATTAGCCATTCAGGGTACATCTACAGCCACAGCTAGCCCAGATCAACTGACTTGGACTCACGGGGCTCGAGCTGTGGGGCTAAAAATTGCTGTATAAATGTTCGCGCTCCAGCCCGAGACCGAAAGTCTACCTCGCGATTTTTCAGTCGGGAGCTCTAGCTCTGCAAGCCTGAGTCATCTGACCTGGGCCAGCTGCAGGTTTTTTTATCCCTATGAAGACAAAACCCTTAGACTGTCAGCTCGCAAGGCTAAGGACCTTGTCACCTGTTTGCCTGTAAAAGGCCTAGCACACTTATTAATAGTAAAAATTAATAGAAAATCTTTCCAACCTCTGTTGCAGTGGAGCTGATTTCCCTGGGGAAGCACTGGAGGAGGAATGCAGGCAAAACCAGGGGAAATGAGGGAGAAAGTGGGAAAATAAGTATTTGTATTCATCGTTATTAATTTGCATGATGGGAGCACCTAGGAGTCCCAACCAAGCTCAGGGCAGTATTGTGTTAGGCACTGTACTAACATAGTTGGACCCAGTCCCTACCCTCAAGAGTTTACAATCTAAATACAAGACAGACAAAGGGTCGAGGGTCAGGAGTATTACTATCCCCTCGTTGTAGAGATGGGGAACTGAGACACAGAGAGATTAAATGACTTACCCAAGACCACACAGAAAGTCTGCGGCAGAGCTGGACACAACCCAGATCTTTCTTGGTTGATCTCTTTTTGTTTAGCTTGTGCAAAATCCAATCCAACAAGCAAAAGCGAATTATTCAATAGCCAGAGAATCCCTCCATTTTGCAGTGCCCCAGGCAGAAATATTGACCCATCAACAAACCATTTGGTCAGGCTGTCCAAGACCTTGCCCATGTATTGAAAATATGCTTTAATATGCTTTAATAATAATATGTCATTTAATGAATAACAATGTTCATGGGGCAGATTCACTCCTGCCACTTCCTTTATGAAAAAAAAGGGTTCAGTCCTTAATAGATGCTGTGCACAATAAACATTAGAGGGGCTCAGGAGTTACTCTAAAGGAAAATATGTATAGAACAGACGCAGGACCCTTTTGTTGTAGCACTCTTGTGCCCACGGAACTTCTGCAGTTTCACTGACTATGGCTTCTCTGATCCTGTTACAGTTTCAAATGTGACCTGACTCCTGGGGGAAGGAGGATATTTTTCCCCCCTGGATAATTTCTCTGCTCAGCTTTATTCTCTCATTTGTCATTTGCATGAATTTCAATTGGTATTTATTTTGCAAACATACATCCGCAAGGCTCAGAAACAGACTATGGAGGGAACATGAAACAGGCTGGGGGCTGGACAAGAAATACCATTGTGCATGGAAAGGGAACTCAAGTCAGCCTGCCAAGATGAAAGTCTAGTCAGTGCACAAGATTCATTTCCTGGCCTGGTAGTGGGTCTGAATCCACTGGAAAAGATTTCCCATGCAGCTGCGTCTGTGTAATCCACCTATCAGGACAGGCACCTGAGAAGAGCAGGTAAGTGGAATTAATGTCACTTGGAGACAAGATGTAGCCTAAAGCTCCACAGTGGATCCCGCCTCTCTCTGTTCTTTTCTTTCTTTGTACTAAAGCTTCTGCATGAGGCAGTAGCTGTCTCACTGAGCAGGTTGGGAAAATAGAGTATGGAGGAGACTCCTGGTTACTCTAGGTGAGTCTGTGTGACAGGGCTTCCAGGGGGTAGGGTGTTAACAATTCAGACAATCACTTGGGTGACACAAATCAAACTGGAAATAAGGAGCATATTTTTAACAGTGAGAGTTACCAAGGGCACAGTGGATTCTTCACGGACTAGATATATCTTTAATCTAAACAATATAGGGTAAAAATTTCAGCTGTGCCTATGTTATTTTAGGAGCCAAAGTCCCATTTTCAAAAGTGACATTACGTACTTAGGTCCAGATTTTCAGAAGGGTGATTGACTTCAATGAGATGTAGGCTCATAAAGGTCAGATTTTAAAGGTACTTAGGTGCCTAAAGAAGCAGATAGGAGCCTAGCATTTGTTTGGTTTTTTTAAAGAACCTAGGCACCTAACTCCAATTGAACTCTGTGAGAGTTAGGCACCTAGAGCCTTTTGAAAATCCCAGTAGGTCCCTATCTACATCTTTAGGAGCCTGAATGCCTTTAAAAATCTGCCCCTTAGCTAAGAGCCAAAGTAACTTTTGAGAATGAGGCTTAGTGTTTTAAGCCAGGCATTTCTGAATTCCTCCCTGCCCCCATGCTCTAGTTTAACAATAAGCTGTTGGGTGTATTTCGTTACTGGGTGAAATTCTATGGCCTGTCTTCATGCAGTAGGGCAGACTTTATGATCACAATGGTCCCTACTGACTTTCAATCTATGAATCTCTGAAAATGTATTAGGATTAGTTCTTAGCTTCTGTAAATTGCTATGTGTAGACGCGAAGGACCAGGACATGAAGTTCTGGGGCTTGACCACGGAGACTCCCTGCCAATATAGTAATAAGTTGTGGTAACACTACTCAAAAAGTGATGCCAAACAGTGATGGGAAAGTGGCAGGGGAAGAGACATAATTGGAGAGAAGGGACGGGAGAGGAGGAGGAGAAGATGACGGGCAAAGGACGATGCCGAAGGGCAGGTAGACCACAAAGAATAGAACAAGAAAATCCAGAGAGAATTCTCCATCTCCCTCCCTCCTGAGGCACAGAGAAGTGGAGTCTTACAGCTGATTCAGGTACTGCAGGCTGTGGCAGGAGTAAGAAGGCACAGCGAGGTGACTTGAGGAAACGCAAGGAAACCAAAACAGATAAAGGGGAAGCAAAGAAGATGATCCTATTGGTGTGGGCATTACCGAGCTGCATGTGCTGGTGGATGATGCCTCGCTCCCTTGTGGGATTCAGAACCTTGACCAGATTTAGTTACTTCCCTTAGCATTCTCTCTCTTCCCCACCTGCCTAATTTGAATGTAAATTAGGGGAAAGTGCACCCAATAGAGACACCCCCCCAAATATCAGTTTATATGATGTGGGAAATGGTGAATATAATGCTGATCCAGGCCTTCAGAAAATGGATCTCTCCCTAGTTCTGACAACTTAATTTCAGCAGTGATCAAAACCCCATTTTCCTTTCCTCATTATCGATTACCACAATACTAGTGTAATAAACAGGAGGGTACATTTATCTGCCTCGGCCAGATCTTCAGCTGGTATAAATGGATAAAGCTGAGAACTAACTGAGGTTCTGGCCAACTATGTATTTGCATTACCACCCATCACTGCAGTAAATTTAGTTTTCCTGCTCGAACCATGCCTGCTTCAGAGGGTGTCAAAACAATCCACTGTTACAGCAAAATCACTTGCACTACAATATTGATGCCATAGAACACTGGACAAGGACCCCATTGAAAGGATCAGACAACAGGGACACTAGATCTAATTCTCCTCTCATGTACGCCGGTGTAAATTGGGAGTAACTCCATTACAGATCAATGAAGTTGCACCAGAGTAAACCAGGTGGAAATGAGAAGAGAATCAGACCCATTGCATTCATTTCCTTTTCCTGTTAATGGAGGAAATTTTTCTTGGCATTTTGCTGTTTCCAAATAATTGTGCTCAAGAATAGCATTAACACCACCCGCAAGTATAAGCCTAAAAATTATCATTGGCCCTGGCAGCCAGGTTGTCTGGATAAAAGTAGCTCAGATTCCAATCCCCATGCACTGCATGTCTTGCCTGAAGCACAGAGCATTTGGCCAACTCCCGGGGGCAGTCAAGTGAAAGGGTCTCACCTGCTACCTGCAATCAATCCTTGCCTAGAGTGTCAAGCCGACCTCATTGGGGGTCACTCAGCAAGGCAGATCCATTGCTCTCTGTTTGTCAGGTGGGGATCGGTTCAATGCTTCCTGCAAGGGTCAGTGGCAAATGCTGGCAGTAATTTTCAGCTAGGCATGTGGGGAGGAGGAGGGAGCCTGAGGCATTACTGGCTTCAATAAATACTTCAGGAATTTAACAGGCTGGTGCAGACTGCATCAGTGCATGATGATGATGTGATGGAACGCTTGCACAATATAGCAAGCACCCCTGTCATTAAATATCCTTACTGCAGTGAGAGACAGAGCAGCTGAGCTGCACTGGGGAATTGAATATGCATATATTGGGTATCAGATCTATCAGCTTCATTCAGATGATTAGGTTAGGTACGAATCAGTACCAGTGGTGTCCAGCATGCATAGAATTGTACTGACTCATGTCAATGGAAAATACAGGTAAATGCCAATGGTCAAGCTTAAATCGCACCACATCATAATAAAAACATTACTCACAGCAGGTCATTTTAAATAAAGTAAAATTATGCAATATTTTCAGGACTGGGGGAAAGCAAGGACTCTCTCCCTCTCCATCAGGCAATCAGAGCTTTGGTTACTGTATAGATTTAAAGGGAGAGGATTTAAAATGATGGCTTCTATTTTTGCAAATTCCAAGCAAAATTAAATGCAGGAGAAAGGATGCTGCTTTGAGCAAGGCACTGAACCAGGATGCATGCAATCTCAGTTCTATAGCCTGCTCTGCCACAAACTTCCTGTGTGCCCTTTGGCAAGTCATTTAATCTACCCTGGAACTCAGTCCTGCACCCGTAAAATGGAGAGAGTAGCAAATCCCTACCTCACAGGGGTATTGCAAAGGTACATACAGTGTATTCACAGAGAGAAGCTATATAATTACCTGGATAGACAGATTAATATAACTTGGATTTCTAAGTATGTCAAATGAGCTGCACAGCTGTCTAAATTACCTTAAAAGTGCCAATTATTTGTACCCTGTTAAAACTGGTCAGAAAACTAGACAAAGTCAGTTGCATTTTTTTATCCAGTACTGATGTATTTTGCACAGCAATTTGATGATGGCTAAAACAGGGATAACTCTGCCAAAAGCAGCAGAGTTACACTAATGTAAGTGAGAGGAGATCACGCCTAGTGAAGATAGTGTAGTCTGAGGGAGGGTAAACTGATGTAATTTACACATAGGGAAGCCAGAATAAGGAATAAAGAGAGCAAGTTAAAGTATGGTCTACTTAAACCTTCATGGTGACAAGTATCATGGGATAGCCGTGTTAGTCCGTATCCACAAAAACAACAAGGACTCCGGTGGCACATTAAAGACTAACAGATTTATTTGAGCATAAGCTTTCGTGTGTAAAAACCCCATTTCTTCAGATGCCACCGGACTCCTTGTTGTTTTTAAACCTTCATGTTAATTACTTTTCCTCCTGAAATTTCTTTCTGTTTGTGAGTTACATCAAACTTTAGACTTGGTGGGCCAGATTTAGAGGGAATGCATAAGGGTTGTAGGTTGCATGGTGGTAAGTGAGTATGGCTATAAAGGCGTATATAAATTGGTGCGATATACACGCTAAAGAGGCCAGAAGGAAATGTAAAGTACACCAGCTTTTAGCTTTCCTATATTAATTTACCAAATGAAGCTAAACCTATTTAAACGACAGATTTAAGTGTGTTGGGTTGGCACAGATGTAACTCAATCAATTTTACATTGATCTAATTACACTATTGTGATTTTTCTCCAATATAGACCTGGCCATATTCATCCATAGACTCCCCATCCCCTTTGGTCACACCTCATAATTTGGCTCTTAAGAGATGAGTCCTCAACAAGATTTGTTTTAGACATGGCTTTGGATGCCTTTAATTATGGATGCCAGGTACAACTGGTACAACACATTTTGCAAATTAGACCTTCAATGCAATAGTGATTTTCTCCTTTGCTTCTTTATCACAGTGCTGATGGCACCAGCTTACAAATACACTCCCCCACACTGTGAACCAGAAAGAAATGAAATCTACACAGGGCCAAGGAGACACAGTAACTCAAGATATTTCATTAGACAATATCTCCATTATGAGTACAACATTTGCATTCATAACTGAGCACAGGGATAACTTCTGAGTGAGTTATCTCTTCTGTCTTTATGAGTGAAGATTAATGTCATAAGTGATCAGTAATCATATTATATATACACATGTGATGTATATTATTTTCATCTTCCATGTTCTTTTGGAGTGAAAGCACTTCTGATGACAGTTGTGGGAAATAGGAGGTTCTGAACTCTGCTAGATTTTGAATAAATTAAGTGGCTGGTTATTTCATCTATTAAAATCCAACAAGTTTTTTCATCAATTGAAAATAGGTGCATGTTAAACTGTTCCTGACTCTGGGTCTGTTTCCTGGATCTGGGGCCTAAACACCTCCTTGTGAAACCAAGAGCACAAAAAAGGTTATAATAGCTGCAACCAGCAATTGCAATGTCTGAGGATCTGCTGGACTGTTGTGTGCTCTGCCTCACCCCCCGTCTGCCCATCTGCCAAATGGGGGAAGTGGTGAAGAACCAGCAATGCCAGTTTTGTTCCCCCTGAGGATTTTCCATGAAATGGCTTTCTGGCTGCTTTGCATAGGCTTGAGCTTGCATTGTCTGGGACTTGCTCATAGTGAAACTCCATTTATAGTATTGTAGCATAAAAATGCGGAATAAATTAAGGGTATCAAGCGATTAAAAATTAATCACAATTAATCACGCAATTAAAACATTAATCACAATTAATCATGCTGTTAATAATAGAATACCATTTATTTAAATATTTTTGGATGTTTTCTACATTTTCAAATATATTAATTTCAATTACAACACAGAATACAAAGCGTACAGTACTCACTTTATATTTATTTTTCATTACAAATATTTGCACTGTAAAAAACAAAAGAAATAATAT
The DNA here is from genome assembly GCF_965140235.1 of Caretta caretta. Taxonomy (NCBI): domain Eukaryota; kingdom Metazoa; phylum Chordata; order Testudines; family Cheloniidae; genus Caretta; species Caretta caretta. Next base: position 22,132,193 of record NC_134218.1, read on the forward strand.
TTTGCAATTCACCTCATATAAGTACTGTAGTGCAATCTCTTTATCACAGAAGTTGAACTTCCAAATGTAGAATTATGGACAAAAAAAACTGCATTCAAAAATAAAACAATGTAAAAATTTAGAGCCTACAAGTCCATAAGTCCTACTTCAGCCAATTGCTCAGACAAATAAGTTTGGTTACAATTTTCAGGAGATAATGCTGCCCACTTCTTGTTTACAATATCACTTGAAAGTGAGAACAGGCGTTCTCATGGCACTGTTGTAGCCGGCGTCGCAAGATATTTATGTGCCAGATGCACTAAAGATTCATATGTCCCTTCATGCTTCAACCACCATTCCAGAGACGGCGTCCATGCTGATGACAGGTTCTGCTCGATAATGATCCAAAGCAGTGCGGACCGACGCGTGTTCATTTTCATAATCTGAGTCAGATGACACCAGCAGAAGGTTGATTTTCTTTTATGGTCATTCAGGTTCTATAGTTTCTTCCTCAGAGTGTTGTTTTTAAGACTTCTGAAAGCATGCTCCACACCTCATCCCTCTCAGATTTTGGACGGCACTTCAGATTCTTAAACCTTGGGTCAAGTGCTGTAGCTATTTTTAGAAATCTCACATTAGTACCTTCTTTGTGTTGTGTCAAATCTGCTGTGGACATGTTCTTAAAACGAACATGTGCTGGGTCATCATTCGAGACTGCTGTAACATGAACTGTATGGCAGAATGCGGGAAAAACAGAACAGGAGACATACCATTCTCCCCCAAGGAGTTCAGTCACAAATGTAATTAATGCATTTTTTGTTTAATGAGCATCATCAGCATGGAAGCACGTTCTCTGGAATGGTGGCTGAAGCGTGAAGGGGCATATGGATGTTTAGATATCTTGCATGTAAATACCTTGCAACGCCGGCTACAAAAGTTCTCCTGTTCTCTCTTTCAGGTGACATTGGAAATAAGATGCAGGCAGCATTATCTCTTGTAAATGTAAACAAACTTGTTTGTCTTAGCAATTGGCTGAACAAGAAGTAGGACTGAGTGGACTTTTAGACTCTAAGTTTTACATGTTTTGTTTCTGAGTGCAGTTATGTAACCAAAAAAATAAAATACAATCTACATTTGTAAGTTACACTTTCATGATAAAGAGATTGCACTACAGTACTTGTATGAGGTGAATAGAAAAGTACTATTTCTTTTGTTTATCATTTTTAAAGTGCAAATATTTGTAATCAATAATAATAATATAAAGTGAGCAGTGTACACTTTGTATTCTGTGTTGTAATAGAAATATATTTGAAAATGTAGAAAAATATCCAAAAATATTTATTAAGTTTCAATTGGTATATTGTTTAACAGTGAGATTAATTGCAATTAATTTTTTTAATCACAGTTATATTTTTTTTAATTAATCGTGTGAGTTAACTATGATTAATCGACAGCCCTAGAATAAATACAATATATCCCATGGCTTCCTAATTCAATACTGGGCTATCACCTGCAAGCTTTCATATTTATAGACATTAGGATGCTTGGATGAAAGGTTTTACGTAAATCAACATTATTATTACCACTGGAAAGGTACTCTTGGATTATCCAATCCCACCTCATGCATTCCTGCAAATACATAGACAAGTTAAATGATTTGATACAAAAATTCACTGCCATGTATTGTCCAGTAAGACTGTTCCCTGAATTATCTACTTGACAGTGATTTTCATCTGAATTCAATAGACTGGCTGGATCACACATACATTTAAATTGGGCCAGATTGTTATTATTCTAGCTGGTGCACATTTGTGATGTGGTGCACACACCCTGATCTGCAGCCCCCCTCTATTTTATGTGACTGATAAATGTGTTTTGTTTGATTTCATTACACTGTACAGACATTCATTTCAAGGGTTTGAGTAGGAAGACAATAAAAAAAAACAAATACACAAAAACCCCCAAAGCATGCACATTAAAGAGACATTGTCACCTTTAATCATATGTTCGGCAAAGCAATCAGCTAATCTAGAGCCTTGTGCGGGACTATTTTTTTAAATCCCACTCCCGTCCTGCCCCGGAATACCCATTCCCACCCACATTGTTTCTTGCCTGTTTGTCTCACTCCCACCCACAAAAATCTTACATCCTGCAAATCCTGGCAAGAGAGAGACAGGTTCCCCCATGAGACAAGCAAAAACAAAAAGCAAAAAAATGCTCAGTTAATATATATATATATATATATATATATATAAAAATGGAATTTTAGACACAATTTTTACCACTAAAAGAATAAAACAAATCTTGCTAAACTACGTAAAAAAATATTTTAATTCCTGTTATAATAGGCATCAAATCTCTTTCTATCCCTCGCTTAATTTTAAGTATGAAAACCTTTATTTCAAAAAATAAAAACTTGCTTTACATTGCTGAAATTCTATTTATGACAAACTAAGGAGAGATTTAGTATTTTCCCCAAAATTACTGCAGTCTGTTGGGTTTTTTTTGTCCACTAAATCCCACCTGCAACAAAGTACACTTTAACTGCTCCTGCTATTATGGCAGCAAGTCCTGGGGGACCCATGGGATCCTGGGTCCACTACAGGGCTCCTTAACAACTGAGAAAGAACAAACGTCCAAAGATCCAGTAAAGCAACAGAAGTTCCTTCAATATTGACTAGCTAAGGCTTTGGTCCCAAAGTTCTCTATATTATTTTTCTACATAGGGGCTATTACCATGACTCCCTTCCTCCTGGCTTTAATAGAATATAGAGTTTCTCCACTCCCTCAGCCTGATTGCCCAGGTCATTATATGGGATTTAAACTGATGGAACTCCATTAATTTCAGTTGAGTTCCCTTTTATGCTGACATAAAACTGGCATAACTGAGTGGAGAATCAGGCTCTTTCTGTCCACCTATTTGGTCTCTTCTCTATGGGTTTGATAGAGCTTACTGTGTATTTTAGGAAGATTTAAGGGACAAGAAAATAATACAAGCATGCCCTGGATTTTGCCCTTTTTATATACATTTACCAGCTACCTTTGAAAACAACATCCTGTCTGTGTTCAGGGTCCCTCTATAAGTTTCTAAGCCCAGTTTCCCACATCAGCCAGCTGCACTGGGAGACTTTTCTCTATCTAATGGGAATATCTCCAGCAGGAGGGGTCAGAGGCTCTGAACACTTTTCCTGTGTGAAATTAATTGAGCTCCAAGGGTCAGAAGGTTACCAGTAGGCTCATTATGACAAATGATTCCTGTTTGAGTAAAAAGACCTTTGGGGTCATTTCAGAATTCTACCTAAATTTTGTAATTATGTCTGCCTCAGGCCTTAAGCAAACAAAAAGCGCCACAACATGTGGAAGAGAGGCAGTCTGGAGATTAGGGAGTGGAGGAAAACAAAGTGGCTTAGCCCAGTAGAACAGGTTTTTCAGCTGAAGCTGTTTAAAAAGCCAGACCAGCTCAACAGACTTGGAGCCAAGCTTGCAACTGGATGGGGAAAGCACTCTGTTGTAGTGTTGTAGTTCATATCCCTGGGATGATTACAATGAATGAGAGTGACTTCCAGTTGGGAAAGGCTCAGCAAAATTCCTACCGGGACGCTTTCGCTTGAGAAATTGTGGGCCAGGTTCTGGCCTCCCACAAGATGGCTTTGTACCACTGGTGAGATCTGTGAAAGAAAAGCACTATGTAAGGGCTAAATTAAGCTAATTATCATTTCCTTAAACCCCTCTGCCATCTTTCTGAATAGAGCCTGAGTATTCCACCTTCAGGAGGTAGCAGTGATTGTTTTACAATCAAACATTAAAGAATGTCATAGTATTTCACTTCTGGATACCTAGGCTCCGATCCTCAGTGGGTGTCAATTAGTGTCACTTCACTGACTTCAAATGCAAGTGAGAAAAGAATAAGGTCCTTCTACCCAATAGTTCAATCCTTAACTGTGTGCAATAAACACTGTGCACGAGAGAGCTATCCGCAGCTTTCCAATCCTGTGGCTCGTTCTCCACCATTGTTGTTCCTGGCATGGGTTAGCACAACCTCAGGGCTGCTCTAAAATTACACTGGTTCATAACAGTCTGCAAAGGGTCAGCCATGGATTTACACTTGAACCACTCCTCCTTATGCCCTGGCACACTTTGATCCTAGGTATGGGGAGACCTGAAGGAAATGGGAAGTAGATTTTCCCTGAAAATCTCCATTTGAGTTTTGAGCATGATTGATCCTACTTGTTTTTTAAAATCTAATGAGCTCATAGTCCCTGTTAATTAACTTGAATTTAAATATGTATGTACAAGTATACTATTTATTGCTATATTTTTAGATATCTGTGCAATACATTTTAGAAAACACACAGCAAATATGTAACCTTGTTAAAAAACAACAGCTGTGAAACACTTATCTGACTCAGCAACTTGAACACCACTACACAGTATAAAACCTGGATTTAGCAGGAGTGATGAACAGATGTCTCTCTTCTACCCCTTTGGATATCCCTTTCCACTCCATTTTACTTCCTCTCCCTCCAGCCCCCGACTTCTCCCACCACAGTCAGTTTTTCCAGAAAAGGCTGAATATAAAACACTGTGATTCTGAATGGGGTACAGATGGAAACAGAAACATATACTCTATCTACAGGTAGAAATTTATGCACTCTCACCATCTCTTTTCCCAGGATCAGATCATGTATTTTGGCTTTATGGGGGTAATTAACTTTTGACAGATTAAATATAAAATTAGTTAAGATATCGGGCCAGATTCTCACCTGGAATGAATCAGCGTAGATCCATTGGCTATGCTGATTTACTCAGCTGAGAATCTAGTCCATCTTTTCTAGACAAATGGAGGCAAACAGCAGAAGGAATTCCTATCACCAGTGCAGATTCACGATACATTTTTGTTGCTTTAGTCCTCAATCCTACAAACATGCTGATGTTTAACACAAGCATTTCCACTTAAGTCAAACGGGCTACTTGTGCTTAAAATTAAGCATGTATGCATTTGCAGGACTGGTGACTTATTTTGCATTGACAGAATTCCCTTCTCAGAGATATTTCAGCTCTTTAGCATTTAAATCAGAAATTCTGAATTATTTGCCCTTCCATATTATTGCTTGTTGTTGTGCAATTCAGTTTTCATTTCTTTATACTAACGAGGGACCAATATTGTAAAATGCAGAAGTTCAAATGAATAAGTCCACAATATTTCAGATAAGTTTTCAGATATCTGTGTCTGAAAATCAGGCTAGTCATTTCACAAGATCTGGGTATCTTGCATGATTTTCAGTACTTCTTCACTTGATCTTTTGCTATGGTATTTTTTTTTATCTGATCCTAAATAAAAACTAGAAGTGTAGATTTTCATGAAGTTTATAAAAGCAGCCTTGTACATTAAAGGGACACAGATTAAAAACTACATATTTTAAGAAAATCTTTGCATCTTAGATTATAAAAGTTGAAACATTTTAAATGCAATTATTTTTTTCCCACGGTTATTGCTATTTTATTTTAATTTACTCAACTTGGACAATTAAAATAGTTCACAGTCAGAGTCACTTTTGCTCTTGCTTATATTCCATTTCTAGTCAATTTCATTTCTGGTTCTCTTGCACTAGTGTGGATTGCAAAGATAACCTGAGAATATTTTTAAACAACTGTTTCCAGTGGAATTTTAAAATCTCAGACACATTGCTCATAATTTTAGGGATTATTATGAAGCCTTATTTTTAACAATGTCTGAAGTTTGTGCTAAATTTGACCTGACTTTTTTTTCCTTTTCGTTTATTCTCAGAAAGGTTCTGGTTTAAGTTCAATTTGAATTTTCAGTTAATATTCGGACATTTCTTACATCACCCAAATTCATTTAATTTACCTATGTCATTTTTAAAACTGTTGGATAAAGGGTAGAATTACTGCACATACAGTGAATAAAACAGCCATTAAGAGATGGTACAGTTGGTATCCCAGAGAACTGCTATGGGTTACACACATCCTTTAAATATAAGTAGGACTTTTTTTCTGTGAATAAAGATTACCTCAGTTGGTTTTGGATTTCACAGGAAATGCACTTGATTTATAGCATCCTTCCTGTGTTGATCCATAAAATGATACCCAGAAGGTTGGCTTCATCTTCGTTTTTATTATGTTTTATTTAAGTTGGATTAATTTTGTTTTGGATTTTAGCATTGGTTGGGAAATTCAGACATAGGTGTACAAGTCCAAGGGAAAGGTTTATGGGCCTTTTTTCTTCCAAGATTGAGAATGAGGAGGTGGAAAATACTACACAACATTCAGAAAGAGACCGTGTGGTCTGGTAGAGCACTGGAACGGTAGCTAGGAACTCCTGAGTTCTAACCCCATTTTTGGCACAGATTTTATTTGTGGCCTTGCACAAGTCGTTTATTCAGAACTGCACATGTGTAATTGCATGTTTTATTTGCCTGTGTAATTCCGGTGATTGTGCACACAGCTGTGGTAATCGCATACACAGACAATCAGTTAGACGTCTAATTGGAAGGTGGTAGTTCTGGAACTGCCACCACAGCGTCATTCCCAAATGTACATTTTGGCTAAGTACCTACAATAATACTTCTTTAATAACTGATGTGTCCTCTGTCTTCTGGGAGACTGTATTCTTCTCCAGCAAGGGAATAGGTGGTGCTCTAAAGTCTTTTCCATCATTCCCAGGAAGATGCGACTTCTGGAGGCAGCACTTCAGGGAGTGAATGGAAAAATATGCTCATTTTATGATATGCTGAAGTTGGAAACAAAAGAATTAAGCAGGAAAGCTGTTCAGTAGGAAGCTCTATTAAGAACTCAAGGGAGAAGTTGCTTTCCTGATTACATATAATATGCATTATGTACTTTCTTAGCGTACCCAGGAATTCTAATAAAACTCTCAGGAGGATTATATAGTTCACTGGACCTGAGCCAAACCCGTCACACTTAAAGTTCAGTTCTACTCTGAAAAGGGACTCTTGTAAAAATGGCATTGTTGGGTCTCATGTTAATTGTATCTTAATGGTTCTATATCAAATGTGCTCAGTTTACAGCTAGTAGTTGAGTTTTTGTTTGTTGTTTTTCTTTGTTTTGTTTTCCCCTAACTGCTAGTGGTGTAAACTCAAATTTAGGATTAGAGTGTCAAGCTAAAATTCTTTCCTTCTCATGTATCATCACCATCAAGAAATGTTCTACAGGCAAAATTAAGCCCTTCGTTAGACCTCTGTAACCCCTATGACACTCCCATTCAAATCTGTTGCTATAAACAGGTTTGAACAAGTCTAAGTGATTGGAACTTAGTGAATAATTCCGTTGCTGATGCACAAGAATAGAATCCAGCTCACTGTCTCTTGGCTTTTGTCTTGGCAGAGCAAATGAGTTAAAAACAGTAAAATGTGTTAGTTATGCAAGGGAAGGGATAAATATTTAAGGGAATATATAGAATGATGTAGGATAATTTTAAAAACTTAACAGAATGACTATTAAATTCTATGTATAGGCTTTTTTTTTTTAGAGTAACATAGAACCTTATTGGTGTAGAACCTGACCCAAAACCCACTGAAGTAAATAGAAAAACTCCAGTTGACTTCAAAGAGATTTGGTTTAGGCCTTTAGTTCCTATTAAATTCTACAGGACTTTTTTTCCATAAGGAACTGAGTATTGGAGGACATTGAAAAACAAGATCTAACCACAGGTGGCCATTGACGATCTGATGGCACATTTTGCAAGCATGAAGACATTAACCTTGATGTCCTGACTTAATTCTTATGTGGATATTTACATCCTTCCTCCCTGAATTCACCCTTCAATTGGATACTGTAGTCTTCATTTCCCATCTTAAACTGTTGTTCAGTGTTGCTGTGCCAAACGTCAAAAGTAACAGCACTTCAGTGACAGGTAAAAGATCAGGTAAGCAAAATGATTTAAAGTTTAAAAAAAAAGAAACAATTCCTCATCTTCACCTCCTCTTTATATTCTAACTGCCCCAGCTGGAAACCTTCTAGGCCTTTTTAAAACAGGATTAAAAAGGCAGTTTTCTGCATTAGCACAGCTCAAAAGGATAACCTCAGCTCTTTTCTCTGCCAGCCGGCTTTCTAATCCCGAATCACATGTCACTTCAAATTATGAATATGATTTTCATGTCCCCCTCGGGCCTAAATTTCACCCAAGTAAATCCTCTAATTCAGCAGCTGGAGAAACGTGTCAAAAGCAGTGATCTTCAAGCACCAAGATTTCTCTGGGAGAGATCAAACTGTCTCAGCCTGAACTCTGAGTGCCAGGCCTCTTTCTCCCTCTTGCTTATCGCTGTTGACACCCCTTCAGCCCCACAGTCAGAAAGAGGAGGGGGCAGGAGGGAAGATGGAGGGGCGTTCCTTCCTAGTTCTAAATATGTCTGGGCTTTGATTGTCTCTTCATTTCTGGAGGTGTGGGGGGAGAACAAAGACACATGCATTGAACCGATTCCATGGCACTGAGAAATGAAACAACCTGACAAGCTACTGCTTTCTTTCATCTCTTATCACAGTGCTCTAAGGCTATGTTCAACCACTCAGATGATTGGCTCAGACTACAGGCATTCAGCCAATCAGGGTGCTGGATTGGGGACACATTCTGTTTTGAGCAGAGGACTCTTTATGGTGTGCACTAATTACATAACTTTTCACCCACTTTAAAGTGCTTTACAAATATTACCCCTCACAATACCCTGGCAAAGTAGGCATGAAGCATCATCCCCATTTTACAGACTGGGAAGTAGGATGGAGTTTAAGTGACTTGGCCAAGGCTACAGAGGAAAGTCAGTATCAGAGCTGGGATTAGAGTTCAAGAATTCCTGACTCCCAGTTTTCTATATATTTACACTTCAGGAGCCTTAAAAACATCTATTATTGGCGCTTTATGAGAAGTTTTGATTCTGGGTCTTTTAAGGTGAGCAATTTTGAGTGTCATCTTTGGGTATCATCTTACTTCAGCAACGTGTGCTGTACTTAACCTTGTGATAGGCAGACAGATCTTAGCGGTTCTGTAGCCTGATGTCTGAACTCTGCGCAAGCAACAATAGCATTGGGATAGCAAGCCAGCCACAAAGAATTTGCACGCTTATTTCAGTTGGGATCGGTGCTTGCAGTGCAGTTGCTTCTCTGAACCAGAAGTTCAGACCTCTTTAGTTGAGAAACCAGACTGCATAACCCATGAGAACTTCCTGCTTTTGGATCAGTCAGAAACACCACAAGGAAAACCTCTTAAAGGCCCACAAATTTGTTTTTCAGCTGACTGAATGGTTTCAGTCCTGGGAAAGACTGAGCTTTGGTTCAACTCTGGACGTAAAATGTACGTCAATTGTAACATAACTATTAATTATCGTCATCATTACTACATTTATTTCCAAGGTGCACGACAACATGCTTTAAAAAGTTTATGACACCCCTCAACATAGAGGATCAAAGCTTCCCTCTCTCCCAGGTTAAAGCCACTGAAGAGGAATCAAATCTGAAACTGGTTGCCTATTCCTATGCCTTAGAGTGAATTATATGCATGGGATCAAATTTACCATAGAGCTGAATGCCAGATTCACAAGTGATCAGCACCCACAATTGGGGCCAGATTTTCAAAGGAGATAAGCTCCCATTTTAGACAGCCAAATAAAGGCCAGATGTTCACAGCTGCTCAACACCCAATGTTTTGGGCTCTTTGGATTATCTGGCCACTTATTTGCCCAAGTGGGAGTGGAGAAACTCTGAAAATCTGACCCTCATTGTCAGTGCTGAGGTCTTTGAAAAATTCTGGCCATATTGGGTGAAGTTCACCCCAGTGCAGGGGTTTAAATGAGGCATAGGACTTGTGCTGGTCCTCTGTACATTGGTGATTTCCTAGAGTAAATATAGCTTCCTAATAAGGGTATATTTCTAGAGCAAATATAACTTCCTAATAAGGGTTTGTCTACATGAACATTAAATTTTATTCTCACCCTGCTGACATTTATTAACAATTCATTAATACACTTTGATTTAGTCCTATTTCAAAGTGGACTAGATCAAAGCACATTAACAAACTGTCAGTGCGCATCAGCAGGGTCCGCATGGACTATTAGTGCATGGCAGGCTACTGTGGGGTAGATTCAAATGCCAGTTTGCCACAAACTAAATGTGTATGTAGAGAAACTTTGAGATGATTGTTTCCATTTGTTCTTTTCATTTATTTTGTACCTAGGGCCCCAACACAGAGAGAAAGGTGGTTAGGTCATTAGTCTGGGACTCTCAAGCCATGGGTTCAATTCCATGCCCTGCCACAGACTTCCTGTGTGACCTTGGGAAAGTCACTTAGCCCCTCTGTGCCTTAGCTCCACATTTGTCAAATGGGGCTAATAGCATTTCCCTACCCTTTTGGGGGTGATGTGAGCTGAAATACATTAAAAATTATTAAGTGGTGAGATACTATAGTAAAGAAGGACATTCATGTAACTAAGAAATCTAGGTAAGACTGGGAACCCAGTGTGCTAGACACTGTACAAACATAGTGAGAGTCCCTCCCCTGAAAAAATTACTATCTAAGTAGACAAGAAATATACAGGAAATAGAAACACTGGGAAGTGGAATGACCCACCTAAGATCACACAACGTGTCAGCGGCACGTCCAGGATCAGAACTCCTGTCACTCGACTCCAGTAAAATTTATTTCTGAACGTAGTGCTGGTTAGAGGTGCTGAACTCAAAGTCCTGAAGGCTGAAGTCTTCTATTGACTCACACTTCTCACACTTGCCCATTGAGAATCAGATCTTTGCCTTTTGATATTGGTTAAAAAAAAAAACACTCAACAAATAGGAGTGCAAACTTTTTATTTACCGTAGGTACCAATGTAATGCAACTCCTATAAGTTCAAGTTCTGATCCAGATGTTGGATTTGAACTTTCTCCCAAAGCTTGTGGGTATTCAGTGCTGGTTTGAGATCTACGTCTACCATACAGTTGTTAGGCTTTTCAACTTTTCCTGCAAATTCTAGGGAACAAAAAAAAAAGGGAAAATGTCTTGAAGAAAAGGTGGTTGGGGAATCTGAAATGAAGCTCTGCGCTGTTTGCTTTAAAACCTATTAGAGGGAAGGTCACAGACAAAAGCAGAAATACGGAATGGCCAGTGCAGCTTTCTCCAAGGAGCCACGATAAAGAATAAACACAAAGAGAACGGCTCAAAGGAAATGGCTGTGGGTATGATTTCCAGTTTGATCGTAGCGCCTTCATCGTAGGCGATGAGGGTGGAGATCTGCTGGTGGCACCATGGAAGATACAGATCATGCAAAACCACATTGCACTGCATTTCAGCACAATCATGTTGCATGTCTTGATAGACAGAGTGACAAAACGGTTTCCTATTAAAAAACCCGTGACAAAAATGTTTGCTGAGGAGCAAACACAAATGTGGAAATGGGATAAGAAGAAAAATTTGCCCCCCCGCCCCAACCTTCCCAAAGATTATAAACCACAGGAGTTACTTCAGAATACTTACCCTTCACCACATTCCCATCATCACCAACATGCTAGTGAATAGTTGTACATGCTGGGAGGACTTTTAATTTGCTGGAAGACATACTTTGACAGAACCGCGACATGTTGCTTTTGAAGCTGCTGCAGCAAAACAGGAACATAGTAGTCGGCTGCTAATAGAGTAGGGTGGGAAATGTTTTTTTCCATCCTATGAGAATTTTCAAGATTTCCAAAAATTGTCCCATCCCAACTTGAGACAAAAAGTCACAATCTCTTCAGTTTTCACCATCTAAAAATACCAAAAAGAAAAAAAAAAAAGATCGATCAAAATGTTTTCACTTCCACAATTTTGAAATGTTTCAATTTGATTTCAACTTTTTTTGTACACTTTTACTATAACAATTTAAAATTCCAAACGAAAAATAATTTCAACTCCCAAAAACTAAACTGCAATTTTGAAACCTTTTTTCACCCCCCCCTTTTTTTTCTTTTCTTTTCTTTTTTTTTTTTTTTTTTGAAATGGCAAATGTGTCAAAACCAACCTGCAAACAATTTTGATTTCAGGAAACTGGCTTTTTCAAATGAAAAAAAAAAAGTTCCATTGAAAACATTCCCAACCAGCAAATAGCTGCCACCCCTATTTTAATGGCTGCCACATTCCAGTGCAGAGGTGGCACCATTTTGGTGACAGGTAATGAGAAGTGATCCCTATGTACAGAATTTGTAATTTCTTAAAAGTGCTTTGAGGCTTGCAACATCAATCTTTAGCCTAACAATGAATGCAAGTAATAATGGCTCCAGTGCTCCCTTGCAGCTAACATCATGAATCCCTCCCTTAAATGCTTGTAGAACTGAACTTCCAAAATGTTGGGCTTTTTTCTCTCCTCCCACTGAATGATGGAATTGTTTCGTTTTTCTTTTGGCAGAAGACTTTGTGAACATTTCTAAAAGAAACACTGAGGGCCTGATCCCATGGTCTATGCAAAGTCATCATCATAGACTAGTGCCATCATAGAATATCAGGGTTGGAAGGGACCTCAGGAGATCATCTTGTCCAACCCCCTGCTCAAAGCAGGACCAATCCTCAATTTTTGCCCCCAATCTCTAAATGGCCCCCTCAAGGATTGAACTCACAATCCTGGGTTTAGCAGGCCAATGCTCAAACCACTGAGCTAAGTCAATACTCTCAGATCTAGTTCTCCATGGTCACTACAACTTGTGTAACCATTCACACTACTGCATAGTGGTGTAAAATGGCACTGTTCTGATTTGGCAGCATTTTTACACCATTTTGCACTGGTGTGGCTGACTGCTTTAAGTGTAGGGCAATGGAGAATCAGTTCTTCAGTCCTTATCCAGATCTTGATCCTGCTGGTCCTAGGTAGTGCTCAGAAAGGGATAATGCTGTATTGCAACACAAGTGATGATGAAGGCTACATGCACATGCAAACAGGAGAAAATACTTGGCGCAGTTCCTCTCCAGTCAGTTGTGATGAGTCCCAGGACTCCTGTGTACCTGATTCTTTTGCCTCAAGAGCACAGGATAAAAAAAAGCAGTGGGGCATGTTTGCAAGCTGGGGATGTGTGAGAAGACAGTCTTAAGCTTGAGACTGTGTTAATGAAACACTTAGCCCATGTGGGCCCAGATTTTTAAAGGAATTTAGGCATTGCTGCACTCAGTTTAGCAACACCTAACTGAATTAGGAGCCTAAATCTTTTTTTCAAAAAGGATTTAAGCACTTAGACAAAATTCCGTTGGCAGTCAACAGGATTTAGACTCAAAAGTATCTAAATCGCTTTTGAAAATGTGGCTTGAGATCCTAAATCTGTTAAGCATTGAAATGCTGAGTGCAGCAATACCTAAATACCTTTAAAAATCTGGGCTGTGGTCCCCACTCAGGCCTCATTCCTTCACCTAGATTAGTGAAATTTAACCATAAGCAAAAAAAAAAAAAAAAAGTGAATTTTCTAAAATTGTGTATTGTGTTTTTATAAATAGCCTCTGTTAAAATATTTTTAAAACCCACAAATCTCTTAAGTTACCAGTACCATGGCCTAGCATCTTTCTACTCCACTACAGTAAGTACAATTATCTTTTCTTAAAGTTCTTGACCAAATCCAGATTCTGTTTATTATGATTAAGGACTGTTCTTCTCTATTTTGTCATCTGTTGTTTGCAAGTTGTGCTTGGGGGGAGGCGGGGGAGAGTAGGTGAGCTGAAGATGTGCAGAAGTGTTTTGTTTTGTTTTTTAAAGCATGTGGCTACCAAAACCATTTGATTTTTCATACATTTACAGTGATACTTGGGCGGGGGGAGGAAGCAAATATAAAAAGTTGTGGTGTGTTCATCTTCATGCCACGCCAGCCTAGAGGACAATCATACGATGCATTTCACAAAGGTCAAAAAATAAGTGGCTTGAGAAGAGCATACCCTATTCTGAATCCCTTTGGTCCAATCTGTGCCCTCTTGAAGTCTTTTGTGCTCTAAGGGAACCCTTCTTTATTAGAGTTTAATCTTTTGGCGGCTGACAGGGCCGAGAGGAGACAGGCATCACACCTCTTACAGCCTGTCTACATAATCTTTGATCAAGGCACTTCAATTCTGGTTTTGCCTGTCCTCACCACAGCTCCACAGATCAACCTCAGTCATGACTTGTAACAAGCCACTGCTATTCTTAGGGCCTCAGACAGCTCTGCAGCATCCCGATAGTCTAGTCACTGTCTTCTTAGGCAGACATGACCCATTGTGTCAAACTGTCAGGTGCAGGTTTCATAATGTAAAAAAATTGCCCAACCACCAGATTCATTTTGACTTGTGACTCAAGCAGGAGTGAACTGTCAGTGGCCGGCTGGCCCCTTAAGATGGAGTCTGGAATGGGTGCTTTTCTAGGCCAGCTTTGGACAAGAGCTCTCCTCTTACCCACATGCTCCGGAGATGAACTCCAGTAAAACCACATCTCTGCTGGCTGCTTCCTCACAGTCAGCCTTGTAAAGGTACCCGTATTAGGCGGTCCTGACCAGCTGTTTCTTGACAGCTGGCCATATCCAGCTGCCCATGCTTTGCCATGAGTGTATTGGCTACTTATCTACTCATTATTAAAGTTCAGGTTCAGTTAGGTAAGTTTGGCACAGCCAGTTTTGGATTCCTGCCTGAACCACTTGCCTGGTCCTAATGGAAAAACACAGAACTAGAGGAATGGTGAGGGGTACAGCAGCTATTTAACTATAATGCCCCAGGGATGGTACTCCATCACCAAGGTGATCCACAGGATGAAATTCACCCCTGTGCAGAAAGCCAGCACAAAGCCTATGCACCATTCAACTCCCACACTGGCCCTATTTTGAGGGGTCTCTGTACATGGGCAAATTTCCAATAGAAGAAAGGGCCAGAAATAGGACAGATGATGGACAGAATGGCAGACGATACTCAACCGGAGGTAGGTGGTGAGTAGTTACCCAGAGCCTCGGGAGATCGTGAGAATAAAGTCTCACTCTGGCTCTCAGGCCTAAGTGGTATCTTTTCCTGAGACATCAAAACACAAGTGTTTGTTGTTTTATTTAAAAGAAAAAGACCAACACCAACAGAAAGCAGAGAGTGGTTTTGCTATGTTATTTGTATAATGGCTTTACACTCAATGTGGTATTAGCATCACTATATACTATGCTAGCCTCACATTAAACAGATGGCTGGGGAATTATGACATCTGAAAAACCCGTAGCATCCTTCACTTTTAGCTGGAAGTTAATAATACAGGTGGCACTGTGTGGAGGGAAGAGGCTTTGGCACAGCTCGGAGATTGAACTAGTCCACAGGGTCCAATTCCCAATTCGATTGTACTCCTCTCCTCCCCCTTACCACACAGACATCTGGTGTTATTAAAAGCCATTAAAAGCACTATTTTCAGAGCTCGCTCTCCAACACTGACTGTGTAGCCATATGTGGTAAAATAGCGTTACATTAAAAAAAATAAAACCCAGCCTGCTTATTGAAGATCAGCAATTTTATTTTTTATCGGTATCCTTTTTCTGCTCATGTGCTTTTCTGCCTCATCCTCAGAACTGCTCACATAGCCTCAAACTATTTCACTAGATGTGAGTCCAGATTCATTAAGATGGCTTGCCCATTTTGTTCCTTAGACATCTAGGGGACTTACGGCTGGAACCATCCCAGATCTACATATCTCCCTCCCTCTCTACCTACCTATAGAGTATGGGCCTTCACTCTACTACTCCCAATACACTCCCGCAGAGTAATGTGGTCAGTTTCTGTCCAGAAATGTCTAATAGGGAATTTTTCCTGCTCAGGAAAATACTTTTTCTGGCATGAAGCTGCTGGAGGTAACATAGCCACCTCATGGACCACAGACACCCAATGCCCAGCGTGTCAGGGGAGTGAGTGGAATAGGGGCATGACGAAATTGAGATGATTCTTCACTAACATAAGGTCACTTAGGGACCTTGCATCAGTGGTGTAAATTAAAGCCACACATAAGCAGGGTTGGGCATTGGTGCAGGATCCAGAAGCCATAACTAACTCCTTGCTGGATCCCCTCTTCCCTGCATCAGAAAACTGAGTGTCCAAATCAAGGAGAAGGATGGATAGTGGCAAAAAAGAATAAAAAGGAAAAGGAAGATGATAGGGACAGGGGAGATCAGTCTAGAAATGAGGTCAAACTAAACTCCTGGTTGAAATCCTTGGTTCAGAAGTGGATTGTGATTCAAGTTTATTGCTCAAATCCCTTTGTAAGGAGTTACGAAACTATTCACCAAACCTGAACCCACCCTGAAATTTGGGAAAGTTCAGATTTTTATTTCAACCCCCTGACCTGAAAGCATTTAGATCTGAAAGGGGAGGAGGTATTTTGCTTGAGTTAGATCCAGAGTTTAACATCCTGGTTTTCCCTTCCCTAGAATAAACCAGAATGTTGAAGGAGAGAGAGAGAGAGAGAAAAAAAGAGAACTATGGGAAAGGTAAAAGGATAAGAAAAGAGATTTAAACTCCTTTAAATGGGGCAGGAACCATCTTTTGTTCTGTATTTGTACAGCACCTAACATAATGGGATTCTGGTCCATGGCTGGAGCTCCTAGACACTACCACAGTACAAACACTACTACTAATAATCTCTCTGTTTCTCTTGCATATGGAACTACTACTAACAGATATAATGGAAAAAGAAATTAAAGATACCAGAGAGGTGGGGCTCAATTCCACCAATGTAAATCTGGAGTGACTCCTTTGAAATCAATGGACTTAACTCCTGATCAGTGGCACTCACAGCCGTATGCATGTTATGCATATCATTGGCAGCGCTGCCCTGGGTGGGGATGAGGGAGGGAGGGAAAGGGGCAGTTTTCCCCTGGCTCCCCCCAAGAGGGCCCCCAAACCTGGTGCCATGACAATGCCACTCACTGAAATTTGGCCTGGCAGATCCTCCATATGACAGAGGAGCAACTGGGTCAAACCTGAGTGGCACCATGCTAAGTTAAAGTGAGCGTTGTTCAGTTGTGCACAACCTGTGAATCATTTCTGGGGTCTCCCCTGCTCCTGATTCACACTCATGTAACCGAGACCAGAATCTGGCCTGCTGTGTTTGTTGGAGGGTGGAATCAGGCCATTGACTTAACCATGATGTCACATGATGCTGTGCAGGAAAGCCAAGGAGCTTACTTTCTGAAACAATGAACCTAGACCTGTGGAAGTGATGCCCCCAGGCTTTAGTGGACTAATGGGAAATGTAAACCATCTATTTTCTAATGCTTCCTCCCAAGTGACTGGTAAAGAGGAGTTACAATGGACATTGGGAGGGGAGACAGGAGAAGAGTCTTGGATTTTTGTTCACTGTATGATTGAACAAAGTCGAATCTATAGCTCAACCATCCACATTTCAGGGGCACGGGGAGAACAACAAAGATTTGCTAATGCATTAAGAAATCTCCTTCACTGCCAACAGGATGTGTATAACAGGAAGGATGTGGATATTGGATAACCCATCTCAAGAATTCTCCATCAGTAAGGAAATGGAGGTAATGGAATGTGGTTTGGTTCACACGCTGCTCTTATGAAAAGTCATTCAGCAATAAGGTGAGACACTGCTATTCCACTGGCTAAAAGAAAATTCTCTTTCATTCTCTCTGTCTTCCCCATCCACCTGTTAATTTCACCATCTACTGCTGTTTAGTTAGAAAATTAATTTTGTTTCATTCTTGGTTTGCTCACTCAGTCACAGACATAGGGTCATCTAAACTCTCCACTGCATGGCACCAAAGGGGTGTGGCTTGGGCTAATACCAGCTAAATTCAGCTGTCACTCAAGGAAAGGGGAGCAGAGCCAAAATGTCATAATATTTTTCCACCCTCCTTCTCCCAATCCCATAGCTGCTTCACTGTGTGAATGCCATATGACTGGGGCCATGTAGATGTTGGGGAAAACTAGCCAGGGGCAGGTGACAGCTACTGTTTGTAGTAGTGTCCCCTGACGACAACTTCAGAAACATATCTCTTTTTAAAATGAAAGCAGAGATCCTCATGTAATCACTCGATTCCAGAAACTGGAGCTTTAAGAAAAAAAAAACCCACCAAATATCATGAGACTTGCAAAAAGACAGCAAGATTTGGTTGCACTGTACAGTGCATGTTACTTAAAGGGGACGGAAAACTGAACTGTACATTAGTCAGTTTCAAAATCTTCACAGTGATTATGTCCCTATGAATTCTCACAACGACATGTTCACTATCAGTCCATAGAGTACAAAAACAACATAATAAAATGGTGAGTATATTTGAATGAATGAAGACGTTTGAAGAAAAGGCTGTTTGTGTATATTGCACAAGTAGAAAAAGCAGCTAAACTCACAGAGCCACTTATTTGCTGTGAATTATTCATTCAGCTGCAATGACAGGTTTGAAATTTTTTAATACACACAAACTCACTTCTGGAAGTGTTGTTTTTATTTTGGAAGTGGGGGAACCAAATGAGGCTAACGTTGCTGCTGACTCTCCATTTCTCATAGCCGATCAATTAGATTTTGCTTTTTATCTGGCCTTTTGTATCTTTATATTGTTAATAAAATAAATAGATTAATTAATAAAAAGAAATAATTTACAGTGATAACATCTTCATCCCAGAGCACCCCAAGGCACTCGACAAACTATTTCTATTAGAACCACATTCATCTAAATCAAATGGGGTACAGAGAGCCTTGTTGTCTGAATAAATTCTAATAAGAGAGGATTGTTCTCATGTAAGTGACTCACTTTGTGAGACAAAATCCTGACCCTGCAAGATGCCCTCCCAGGGGCAGCTCTGTATCCCACAAAACCCCCATAATGACAGTGGGTCTAAATTAAGTCACAGACCCTACTTTGGGGAAAAGGAGAATTTTAGATAATGTGGGTTGTACATTCAATTGTGAGCTCTTTGCTGTGGGAATGATCTTTTTGTTCTGTGTTTGTACAGCACCTAGCGCAACGAGGACCTGGCCCATGACTAAGAGTCCTAGGCAATACCACAATACAAATAATAATAATACCTGGAAATGAAATGCACCCACCTTTGGGGAGCTGTTTAAAAACATGCAACAACACTTCAAAGTATTTTAGGATGAGAAATAAAGAAGATCATATCCATAAGAAACTGCATTTTAGGTATGCAGGAAATAGTTACTCAAATCAGAATTTAACAAGGGCATTGGGGCTAACCCCCTCCACTCTTAAGAACAGGCCATTAAAACTCTTACATCCCTAAGTCTTATTACATCTTACCAGGAAAGTCCTAAGTTTAGATTTGACCTCCAAAGTATCTTACAAACAGAGGAGGAAACCCAAGAAGCATTAAGATGTAGCCTTCCACAGGAAAAAGCTTCCCCTTCATTAATGATTCCTATTCTAGATATTTGTTGCATCCTCTTTTCCTTAACAAAGTCTCACATTGTCATCCAGCCCGCTTAAATGTACACCGTGTGCCCATTATCAAAAATATCATTTTCAGCTTCACTGAACACGTGTAATGTAAAAAAAAACCCAACAACAAAGGAAAAGATTATAAACCCAGATTGTATTGGTGTCATTATCCTCCCTAGAACAGCCTTTTGTAAAAGGATATTTTTAATTTTTGTTAAAGTCGTAAATCTAAACACACAAATTGTCACTGATTAGATTAATAATTAAACAATTGAAAGCTGACACTGGATGGCTGCCCCCTCTCCAGACTTGCTTTTAATAAAGACAGAGTTAAAATGGATAAAGGGAAATTTCAGGTGTCATTTCCAGATCCATTTTTAGGGCCTTGCTAATAATTCTACACATCCAAATGGGAAATCATTTGCAGTAAATTGGAGATGAGAACAAAACAGAGTCTGTGCCATTTTCTTTGTTGATGCATGAGGATAAACCTACACCAAAAATGTCCATCATCATCTCTCTCTCACTCCTTGCTCTTTATTTCTTTTTACCTTTTCTTAATTTTTAAGTGAACTTTGGGCCTGATCCTGCTCTCCTTCAGGTCAATAACCAAACTCCCATTGATTAGGATTAGCCCCTTAGTGCTAGACTGTAACCCTGGAAAATGAAATCCTTCAGTTACTGAACAGTTACATCACAGAAAGCTTCCCCGCTGTTCCTTGGTCTCTCTGTATCCAACGTGCTTCAACCCTGACCTGACCTCCAGCAGACTTCTTAGCCTTAGAGCTGCTGATGCTGCCAACAGGGTGGCCAATTAACCAGTTATTGGTGTTTGTAATGTGGGCACCTGTCCACTAGGAACGGAACCAAGAAATAACTCGGATCACATTCAGGCACCCAACACCCGTCAGACTTTAACAACGTTCAGTCACTAACCCCTTGGGCAGATGTTCATTTCTGTGAAACACATAAGGTCAATCCATGGAACAAACCAGCAGAATGAAAACGCTGTGTGTCCAAGGGCAGAAAGTCTGCAGAAAGAAGGATTGTATCTGTGCACAGCACTCATGGCCTTCACTTGGTCAGGGGACCTAGAGCAAGCCAGCACAGGCCCACAGATGAATGGGGCCAGCTAGCAGGGACAGGGCAGTCAGCTCTTCTCAAGAGGAAATGTGGCCTGAGCTTCAAGCTGCCTTCTCAATGGGATGAGCCCCCTCCTTGTGGTGCAGCTGCCACCAGGGGTGTGCATGGGGGAGGGATGTGATTGGCACTTCTTTGCTAGTGGGAATGAATTGGGTGAGCCAGTTATAAATGAAAAGTATTCCCCTGGATTGGATTGGATGCTATTTTACATACCTCCAACTCACACCATACTGCTGGATTTCTCTCCGTCTCTGTTCTCAGAATCTATTCGTTACTATATTTTTGTTAGAATTTGCTTGATTCAAGACTTGTTTTTCAAAGGAAACCTTAGTGTGATGTCTTACAAGAGCGGTAATAGGAAGAGCTCTTATTAGGTCAGGCAGAGAGGCAGGACTGTCTTTTGTGTACATGGCTGAATTTCTATTTAGGAGCTCAAGGCCCTGTTTAGTTTTCAGCTGAGGGGGTGGACATATCATAAAACACAATAGTAAGTCCATCCATGGCTTACAGAACGCTGCCAAGTGGCAACGGGGATACCTGGCAGCAGGTTAGCGGGCAGGACAATTCTTCATAGGGATGGGGGCTAAAATAACAAATTTTATTTATTCTGTGCCTGCAGAACAGTGACTCATCAGTCACTACAGTGTGATCAATCAGGATCTCCTCATCTGGCATCCCCTATCAATAGCCACTTGTCCCTACACTGGTCTGCTTCTTCTTGTGACTTAGCCCTCCAGCCAGGTCACTATGAAGTCTCACCCCTTCTAGGATATCAGTGTCCCATACAAAGTGTCCCATGCAGCTGCAGTAATCATCACAGCATTTTCTGCCCTGCTTGACCTCCTCTGTAGTCCCATTCATCTCTCAGAGTAGCAGGTTCCCAGACTTCCCCCCAGCATTTCCCAACACAATGCGGAAACCCTCAAACAAAGCAAACCCAACTACAGCAACCTCCACCCACCTGGGCTTGAGCTTTTAGTCTTGCTGGTTTCACCGCAGCTCCCTATTGCAGAATACAGACTCCCAGGACTACTTTCCAGAGTCTATCACCCCATTTCCCAGACTCTATCACCAGGAATAGCCCCGTTCCTTCAGCTTCCCAATGGTTTCTTTCCCAGAGAGAAGGAACGCTAACCCTCTGTGTCCTGGGCTCCTTTCTGGAATCTCCCCTGTAGTTTTAATTTCTTTCCTTTATGAAGAAGACTCAGCTTCTCCCCAGCGGGGTGTGGGAACAAATCAAGCTTGAAACATCCTCCAGGTGCAGCCATGGAAGACAGCTGAGCTCTGTCTCCTGTTAACCCTTTGTTCATCTGTGTGGGGTTTACACCCCATCACAACTTTTAGTTTTGGCATTTCTTTCAACTTATAAAAGTTTCCTTGTCTTTGTCATTAGTGTTTATAATTATCATGGTGTCATAGTGTGTGTGGCATTCTACAGACAAGCAAATTATAGCTCCCAGCCCTGAGGAGTTTATAACTCTAGGGACCAATTGTAACCTTATAATCTGACCTGAGTAAGGGGTGGCACAGAGCTGCACTGCCCTAGGAGAAGAACAGGGCATGAACTGTGACTCAGAGTCACAATTAATTATTTGGTTGCCCTTTTCCTCCAGGAGGAAGTAATCTGTGCCAGCACTTGGCCAGGAACAGATTGCTTCTCCTTCTATTCTGGCTAGTCTTGGCTACCTGCTGAGGAAGCAGAGTCAAGGTGCAGCCCATTCCCCACCCACCTGCACAAAGGAACTAGTAGTAATTGTTATAAGAGTGCTCTATACCTATACACAGATCAGTGGAGCTGGGCACAATATTTCAGCCAAACATTTTTTCTGGAAAAAAAAAATGCAGATTCAGTGACATCAAAACATTGTGTGAGTTTTGCTGAATTGTTTGGGTTGAACCCCCCCCCGCCACCCCAACACACACAATTCTGAAAAAGCCCAAATGTTTTGTTTCAACATTTTTGAAAGGAAGCATTTGGGTTTCTCCCTTTGAAACAAGAAGTTTTGAAATGTCTTTCAATGTATCCATTTTCGTTCAAAAACCCTTGACCTCAAAATATAACATTTCATTTCAGCGCAGACAAAACGTTTGGCTTGACCCAGAAGGAATTTTTTTAAATCGACATTTTGAATCATCAAGAATATTTGCCTTAGCATCAACCAATTTTTCAGAATTACCAGTGAACTGAAAAATCTGTTATTCATCCCCCTCTCTATGTAAATAGTAGTTAATGGACAAGGTGCTAGGTGATGGTGCACATGACTATCTATCATAGTTCTTTCAGTTTGTACAACCAATAAAACTTTTTGTTGTGTCCAGCAAACTGTTTCCTTGTGCAGCTCTTTACATCAGCTATTAATAGAAGTAGCCTCATCATGCCTGCTCTGTCCCCTGTACCATGATGTGTGATCAAGATCAAGGTGAGACTGTGCTTTTTACATTCTTACTCACCTATGGGGGTGCATTGGGCAAGCAGCAGTCTTTCCCTTAAGAAGATTTAACACAGCCAGGGATGAGGATATAGCAAGGTAGGGGCTTGAGATGTTGTCTGGGAAGACAAGGGTTAGAGATGTAAAAGCTCACAAGGGAAACTTAATTCTATATCCAAATCATGGCAGTTCCTCTAGATACTTTTGTTAAAGACATTCATCGCTTGTATAGAGTTTGTGGATGCAGTTGCCTAGGATGAATGAGTTCAGTTCTCAAATTATCGTTCAACATGAGACGATGGCCCCCTAACAACATGTTTTTTCATCACCCACAAAATATGTCCCTCCGCTCCCAAAAGAGAAAGGAATCCTACCCAAACTCTCAGCTTCTGAACTTTTCACACAAAATGTCTTTCCAGGCAGGAAGCTTGATTTGTTTGCATGCTGGTGCTCGGTTAGCCAAACACCCTCTGTTTTCACTAACTCCTGCTGGTTTTTGGTCAAACTCTTCTGTGGCTTTGCATCACTTAAGGCCTTTTTGAGTCACAGCCTTTTAACAAAGGCCTATATTGGAGAGAGTCAAGCCATGATGGGAAGTGGAGCGGATGTACGCTACATAGCACCATATCCAGGGCAAAGTCGGGTGGGAACTCTTGCTGTGAGGTTTGTGTTTTTCCATGGTATTTGTTTAGTTTACTGATTTATTCCCTTTTGCTGTGCACTGCCCCGAAAGCCTTTGTTTGCTAGGGTTTAATTCTAACCATGCTGGCTTAGAGTGGGTCTCTTCTAATTTATAAAGGGACAGCTAAATTGAAGAGTGGTTTTGGTTGGAGAAATGACTGTACAAATGACATTCTGCTGTTCAACATCTAGGGATGGATTACATTTACACTTATTGTAAGGCCCCTATACACTGCCAGAGTGGTGTAAAGTATCCTTAGTCTCCATCAGCATCTTTCCAGATCAAGTTTGCTCAGAAACAAGATTATTCCAGCAGCCAGCTCTGAAAACTCAACCCACTGTCCTGAAATTGAGCTGTGTTCTCTGCTTTCGGTATCTTCCCTAGCAACCATTGATGATGCATGCAGCAGAATAGACTATGAATAGCTTTGTGAGCGTCCCAAGGCAAGGCACCGTTGTTTTAAGAAATGGGCCAGATCCTCAGCTGATATAAATAAAGGGCTCCAATGAAGTGATTGATGTCAATGGAGCTGCATTGATTTACACCAGTTGAGGATTTCACCCAATAATAGTGACAACCAGTAACTATACTGACAATGCAGCGGAGATAGGCGTGCAAATTAGGGATGGACAAAATAGCCTAGAGAAAAGCAGAAACAATCTTAGACCTAAATACTCACCAAACCCAAAAAGCAGGAATATGATTAGTGGTAAGGAGTCAGCCTCTGACCTGAGGAGGAATGGGATAAGTCACACTTGTGAATTTAGATTTCATGGACCAAAATTTCAGCTCATCTAGCAGAGTTTCTACACCCCCAAAACTGGGTGCAAAATTACTGTTGACATTTGACTGTTGACCCAGAATTATCTGTGCTAGCAGGTCAGCCACTTGGACATCAAAGGATTTGACTCCACCCATAAAATATGCTAATCAGAAAACTCTCTAAGGCAGTGGGGCCACATTTTCCACAGAGCTCAGGACCAGATTTTCAAGGGCCCAGCACCCACAACTGGAGGAAGATTTTCTATGGAGTTCAGGCCCAGCAGCTCATATTGTGATGCTCATGGACAGATTTTCAAGAGCTCAGCATCCAGCAATCTGAGCTGTTTTGAAAATTCTGGCCATAGGGTGTTTTCTGAGCCCACTGCCATAGGAAAAAGGTGAGGCAGGAGTGGCCATATGTTATGCTCAAAGCCAGTTAAGATTTCTTTGTGAGAGAGACTATCTGGTGAGATTTGAGTGGAGTCTTTACTGAGAGGGTTGTTTTGTTTCTGTTTTACAATCTCCCAGATTTATTCACAATCCTTTCTAGTTCTCCCATTCCTGGTTTAAAAGGCTGAAATTCTCTGTATTACAGCCACAAATATCACAGCCCTGTTGTCAACGTCCAGGCAGCTCAGAGCTGCAATTTATTTAAAGCTAGCCTGAAGTGAACCAGTTAGTAAGAGCTGGTTTCCTATCACACCTCATTCTGCCATCTGCCTTTGAAGCCCACTTAACGCAGCTCTAGTATTCCTCAGGGACTTCAGTGGATTAAAGCAGGTCCAAAGACAATGCAGTGACTGTTCTAGGGCTGTTGCCCTTTCTGCATGTGAAGAAAGAAAGAAAGAAAGAAAGAAAGAACACTATTAGTCAGGGCTTCAGTTAACATTACCAAGTAGAAGATTTGCTTGTACCCCGAGTTATGAGTTGCTGAAGGCAGGAAAGCTCCCTTTGTATTACAGAGGGTTGCATTTACTGCTGTTACTTTGCCTGCTCATGAAGATCCAGGTTTAAAAGTCTGATGGAGAGTTCAATTTACTGTATCTGAGCCATTCAGAAGTCATGCAACCCCTGTGTGGAGAAGTTTATAACAGGATTGATTGCTTTACCTCACGCCAGTCTGCTTGCAGCTGGAATAACGCCGATGCAGCGTATAGCCACAAAGTCCTGCAGTGTTAGCTTCCTAACAGGCTCTTATTGCACTTACATTAGAAACCCTGGATAACACACCTTAGGAGTCACTGACACAGCTACCAACACATTATATAAAACAGGCTTGTTCGCCCTGGTTTTTACTCTGACAGTCTCTAGAATTTTCTGTTGACATTTACCAACATTCACCTTTCAGTGCTTCCCTTTAAGGTGCTCATGCAGACAGCCCAGGGGGTGAGGCACCTAAAGAGCTATGGGTGTTTATCAAGAGGAATTTGTGTGGAAAAGAGAGACAGAGCCTGTATATGTGTATGGGGTGGAGGTATGAAGATGAAATATAGGGCCCCAATTGTCCCATCAGAAGCACATTATGCAGTAGAGAGAAAAGGTCTCAGTGAAAATCAGTGCAGAGTACACAGAGTGGTGAGAGCCCCTGGCACAGTATTCTGAGGACCCCAGAGCTTTAGAACAATACATACATAGGCAATGAACCGTGGCAGCACTGGGCATCTGGTTTGAAAAATAGGAGCTTCCCTGAATCCCTCCCTCTGCCTGCTCTCAAGAGTTCACATTGGCAAAGTGAGCAAAGGTGGTGTAATGAAAAACTGTTCCAGGTGGCTCAAACATCTAGGCAGAGCAAATAGCCATTTCATGAAAAATTCTATGGCATATAATAGAGAATATAGACTCCCATTGGCTGCTATAGAATCCCATTGGCTGGCATAAGCACTCTACGTGAAGAATATCCTTCTGTATTAAATTCTATAGAATAATTTCTGTAACAACTGATTGATATCATCCCTATGGAATCTTAAACCGATACACATAAAGGCAAACAGTATGGATATGAGATCCATGTGACATGCTGTAGTGCACCTGGCCAAACCATGGAGAAGGTTGAATGAGCTTACAGCATGTGGTGTGTATACCACATGGAGGAATTGGGGGGAGGGGCAATATGACACTGATTATAGTTGCTGTGAGGCACAATGCATTGTGTTCTGATCTCCTGTGCATCCTGTTAGTGCCATGTGCTCCTGAGGCACTGTAGTACCCTATATGATTTTAGCAGACATTGGACCATATGCCTGTGTATTAATGAGGGCGAGGGGATACTGGCTCAGAGGCATGTCACTATTATCCACTGGTTAGGAAAAGGTATCATCCGCTGGCATGACTGGCTACTCTCAATTTTTGTTTCCAGCTCCTTTGGTTAATGACAAGAGGTTATATTTGGTTTCCAGCACTCCACTGTATTATGTTTCAGTAACAGAATGGGCCTCAAACCCTTCATGCTGCCCTGGTACACCATCTTCAGAAGATTGCTGCTGTGTAGGACTGACTGGTCATTAGCTGACATCACAGTAGCATCCTGTGTGGTCATCAGGTGCCATAAAAAGATTGTGGTTTTCTATGACTGCTATAGCAAAACTCTGGAAACCTGCGAGATCAGCCTTCCTCCCTAGATGGCCCCTCGTGGGAAAATTCATTTCCTGGTGAACAGTCCCACGGCCCTGCAAATTGCAACACAACATATTCCCTGGAGTAGTACTATGGACTTTGCAGGGTGGTTGTGAGCATTTTGTGGGCATTCAAAACCACAAGCCACAGACCAACCTTATTGGGTGAGGTAGATGGTTTTACACTGGGACTTGTTTCCCCTTTTAGTTTTACTGGTTTCCTTCAATAATCGTTAAGGGTCATGGCTTAACCATGCTTCTATGGCTTTCCCATGTGCTTCTGACATCCTATTGTTCTCGTAACGTAGGAAGCCCTGTATGGATCCCATAGGCTTCAAGGCAGGGTCATTTATGTCCTTGGAATTCCTTGCATAATTCTGAATGCTTTGTTCTCCATGGTGTTCACCATCTGAAGAGCAGAACTGGATGACTTATGGATTTTTTGGTTTGTTGGCAATTTTTTTCATTTTCAGCAAATCTAAAAGTTGGGGTGAAATGGTTGTGAGTCAAACAAAACATTTCATTTTGATTTTGACCATTTAAAAATGTTTTTAAAAAAATAAAATTAAAAGACATGAAATGAAAAATCAGAATGTTTCATTCAGAAAAGGTGGAAATGAAACGTTTCCATTTGTTTGGATTTTTTTTTCTGAACAATTTGGTGCAATCGACATGAATTCACATTTTGTTTCTTCGTGAAGAATATCCTTCTCTATTAAATTCTATAGAATAATTTCTGTAATAACTGATTGATTTCATCCCTATGGAATCTTAAACAGAGATCCATTGTTGCTGAAGCTGCATTTTACATCAAAAAAGTTTTGTTTTAAAATTTTTGCCTAGCAGCACTGAGGTGCAGTACAGAGTACTGCTCAGTGCAGCTGAGACAAGGGCAAACTGCAAAGCTGGTGCCCCTGACTTGGAGGCCTCTGTGAAGTGGGCCACTTCCGTGGTATAAGTTAGAACAGCCTGGCCTTAAGGGATCATTACAACACCCAGAGATTGTAGTGCACAAGGATTCCTGGGACACATTCCCTGCACTAGTCACAGAGAAAGGGTACAGCATTTGGCTACCTGTGGATCCTTGTTATGCAAAACTTGGCCAATTACTCTGGATTTCAGGCAGTGGCGTGGCCCCAAAGTTGCCTATACATAGTAAACGCTCTAGCCCTGTATCTTTTATATGAATTACCACCCTGATCCTAGGAAATATAAGGAAAAGAAAATGAAAAGACACAGTCCTGATTGACGGAAAGTAAAAAGCAGCAGGCTTTGCAGGGCATTAAATCATCTGTGATTTGCTGGCAACTTAACTGCTGTGTGACACCGCGATCATGAACTGTTTCTAGGTCAATCTGCACAGAAGCTCTCCCATTTATTCTTTTAGGAAAGCCCAAACTGCCCATTAGGTACAACAAATGTCTTCACAGTAACCAAGTAGTCACACTTATCCTTGTGCAGAACCACGAACAACTCCTTGTTACTATTGCCCCGGGTGTCACTTCATTGGCTTCTGTATAAAAGTCAGTCTTGCTTCAAATCCAATTCATTTTCCTTATAAATTGGGCTGGATATTATGTTCCAAGCTCCCTGTAGTGAAAAAAAAAGTTCTAACAGCGTCAGCCACTGGTGATATGGAAAGATCAAAGCTTCAGAGTTGCTACCCAGTCATCAATAGAAGGCATGAGTAATCCCGCTCTGAGCTCTGACATGGAATGACACGATTTTTTTGAGTGTGAGCGCAGCATGGATGACTGGCATTAAAATCTGCTTCAGAGCATCCACCAAATGCATTTTAAACAATTAACTGAGGTCAGTTGGATCTCTGCTCATCCTTCCAGCAACCAAATGCCTTGTACTTTTGACTATACAGATGAAAGAGTTAATGTATTCCAGCTGGAGAAAATAAGCTGGATTTTGGTCTCACCAGTGTGAACCAAGGGCAACTCAACTGATGTCAGTGGGCCAGATCATCAGCTGCTGTAAATGGGTGCAGTTCCATTGATGTCAGACTCCTTTTCCTTTTTATTGAGCCAGGCATTTTGTGATTGTTTTGGAAACAAGATTTCCTCCCACAATGCCTTGTAATGCACAATAGGAAAGGTGGTCCTGGGTCTTGGATGATATGAATTCATTTTACTGGCTTGGCTATAGACTTCTTGTGTGAGCCTGGGCAAGTCACAAAACCTTCATGAGTCAGTTCCCCATGTATAAAATTGGGAATACTTTCTCCCACTCTTTGTCTGTCTTGCCTATGTAGACTGTAGGATCTTTGGGGCAGGAGCTACTCTGTTTATGTGCATCTCCTAGCACAAATGGGGGAGAGTGGGTTTTCCTGATCTCAGCTGGTATAATGCACTGCTGTAGTACAAATAATAAAAGTAGGGCATGAGCCTGCCAAAGGCTGGACCAGAACACCAAATCCTGCCAAACTTGGACCCAATTCTAGATCTAAACTGCATGACATGTGCCCATCTCAACTTAGTCTGTTTATCCTGAGTCTCTCTGGGCAGAGGTTGGCAGCGATGTCAAAACTGCAGGGTGATTTGTGGTGTGGGCAAATAAACGTCCATGAGAGGACTAGGCTGAGTCCTCTCAAACTTATGTTCTCTGGTAATGTAATCAACCAACCCAAGAAGACACGGAGGTGAAAGGCTAATGTACTCCTTGGCTACACAGCATGCAGTCCCTTAAGGAAAACATTATTCTCATTAACATGGCACACTGCAATGGCCAGTGCCAAGTGGTGGACATGATGGAAAGTTTGCTTTCATATGCCTCTTTTAGCAAGTGGCACCTCCTCATAAAATAAAAGTGAAGACGCAGACTGGAGATAAAAGCTACAGAGAAACTGTCTAACCATGTACATAAAATTGCCAGAGAAGTAGCTATTAGATATATGAGTAAATTCTAAGGAGATTTTGCTGAAAAAGTGCTTACATTTTTTTTCCCCAACAGAGTGTTCATATAAACCTTATAGGCAATAGAGGAAAAGGATACAGTGTATATAACCAGCTCAGGCTGTTTCTCCCTCTGGGAGATTTCAAGTGATTTGATTCAGCTCTCTAACATTGTTCAAGGTAGACTTCATCTCCCCCAGCACTCATCAAAGCTGCTAATAGGTACTTCAGAACTCATAAAGAGATGACCAAATCTTGGGCATTGGGGACTCTGGCTCATTTATCTTCCACAGGCAGAATCAGATCTGATTTTTTACACTGCCTGCTCAGATGCTAATACAGTGCATGGTCTCTGCCACTTCATGGGAGCTTCTCTTGCAATAACCGTCTGCTGCTAAAACATGGAAGAAGCTGACTTTGTATGGCTCCCATATCTAGTTATAGCTATATGCAGGATAGACTGATTGATAGACAGATAGAAAGAAGCTGTGGTTAGTTGGTGGTTGGTTCTGTTGTTGAGAGTATAGCCCAAAACAACCCAAACCTTCACTCACATCAGTATTCCTTAGCCATATAAATATTCCCACCGAAGCCAGTGAGACTAGCTCACTACTAGCCTGACTGAGTGTGCAGGGGTAGGCTCGTAGTTAATATGTAATGAGTTTATCTATGCTCCTGTAAACAGACTTATAGGTAAATGTTGCTAATGTCTGATTTGCCTCACATTTCTTGAGTTATGATGGCCCTTTCCTCACTTTGCAGAGAAGGCAGAACTCATATTACTTTGCCCGTCATAATATGCAACATCTCTATTTAGACCTAGATATACATAGAGAAGTTGCCACGGAGGAGTGACAGTTATGTAATACTTGAAATAGTTGGACGTATTAGGGACAATTTCATGGCTAACTAGTGCAAGAGAGAAGTGACACTTAACAGTCCTTTTCAGCAAAATTACTGTCTTGATGTAAAAATGCTTTCTGTTGACGGCAAATATGTGCAAATCCTCATTGCCAAGTTTGTGATTGGGGTTGACTTTCTTCAACCTTTTCTTTCGGAAAGCTCAATTTCATTTGATTGGCAAAACTTTTCAAATAGCTCTGACTGCTGTCTGTATTTTAAGATGCATTAGACTGTGCTCTGACAGTCTGCAATGTATCCATATAGTCTATCTGTACAGCATATTACACAAGACATCCCCTAGAACAGAAACATGAAAAGCTCAGAAAGTCTTGGACTGAGCTCAGAGGCTGCAAACACCTCATGCCTTGTGTATAAAATGGGAGGGTATTCAAGTCTTTATGCTTTGAGCAATTCTAATTAGGGGGAGTGGGAAGAGATTCAGAATGTTTGTGCTTATCAGATGCTCAAGGTAGCAACTAGAGATACCTGGATTTCTCCCTCTTGTCTGTGGTTCAAAATCCATAGGTTTAACAAAGGGCATTTCCTGGGTAAGAATTTGAGATACAGTGGGATTAAAATATCAGTTTCAAACTAGCAGATCATCTGACTGAACACCTCAGACATTATAAGGAGCTAACTGGTTTATTTCGTATTGGGATATTTGGGTTCAAATCATGGCTTAGGCTGTATTGTACAATGGAAATGAATTAGCTAGCCCTTACAGGGCATTTGTCTACATGAAGGACAAGTTGACCTATGATTAGCGGTGTCTTCCAAAAAGAAGCCTATAACTCAATAGCAGAGTGGGTTGCAGGTCACCACTGAGGCATTTTGATAGAACTGTGTGAAGTAAAGCTCTTACTTATGCTATTATGGCCCGATTTCTGAAGTGGCTATGATCAGCACTGCTGAAAATCAGTCACTTAGTCCCTCACTGTCAGTCCTCATTGTTTTTGTTATGAATTGCATAACATTCTTCTTTGTGTCTGATATGCTCCCCAGACTATTTTTGGTCCCCAAATTCACATTCAGCTCTGCCTCCTATGTGCTAGCTTTGCTGTTCTGAGCTGCAATCTGAGTAGCCTTTGCTAATGGTTACATATGAACACAATGCACAAAGCTTGGAGCTGGTTTCCCTTTCTTAGTGGGATACCATTGCAAAGACATTGATTGCTTTTTGTGGAAAAAAAAACAGGAGCCAGCTGGAGAGATGTTAATTAGGTGAGACATGGTCTATGGATTGGACACTGGAGAGGGCATCAGAGAACCAGGGTTCTGTTCATACCTCTGTTTTGAATCGTAACCTGCTGTTTGGCCTGTGGCAAGTCATTTCCCCTGTCTCTGCCCATGATTCCCTTCCCACTCCTTGTCTGACTAGGCAAGCTCCACAGGCAGAAATGTCTCTCACATTGTGATAGTCCAATGCTTAGCACAATAGAGACCTGGGCATGGTTGAAGCCTCTAGGTGCAATATGAATAAATAAACTAATAATAATCATCATCAACTCTTCACAGGCAGAAAAAGAAATGTAGGCTGGATAGACAGCAATAGGTGTAAGGGGAGTCTGGGACAAAAATATATATACACATCAGCCTAACACTGGGAAGGATACCAGAGACAAAACAGAAGAGCTCTTGGGCAGGTAGACTATTCAAGAACAGTCAGCAGCATCCATGTATAAAGAGGAGGTCATCCTTAACAAGTATGATTAACTTCCTGGAGGAGAGGTGACAATGAGAGCTGACAGGGGTGAAGTAGCAGATGTAATTGACTTGGACTTCTGCAAGGCTTTTTTGATACTGTATTGCATAAAAGACTTAAGGCTAATAAGTCTGGCATGGATAGTGAAATTCTCAGTTGGATAAAAAAAATGACTTGGTAAGTGAGGTTAGACAAGCTAGAAAGTGATGGTAAATGGATACAGATGGGGTAATAGTGGGAGTTGAAATGTGCAGTACAGGGAGCAGTCTGGAGCCCAGGCTTGTTCATGCATCAGTGACCCATGGGTGAAGGAAATTGGAAGTGAAGTGTGCATGTTATTAGATGACACAAAACGGAGAGTGTTACTGAACAGCAAAGAAAAGGGAGCCTTCATTCAAGGGCACCAGGACAAAAACCATAAGGATTGGATCAACATAGAGCAAAAGGGATTTTTTTTTTGAATGGACATATTGATAATGATCAAAAAAAGGATATGGAGTGAGAGCAGAAAGAATCCATCATCTCAAAGCCCAGCAATAGTAGGGAAAGTAAGCATGCTGGGGTGTATGGAAAGGACCTGTCCGAGCGGTGATTGTTATGGGAGTGTACAAAAAGCTACAAAAATCTCATCTACGTATTGGACGCTAGAACTGGGCAGACTGTTAGCAGAAAAGCCAATTTTACAAATTCTGGCCCTTTATTCTGTCTGCAAATGGTCCACAAACTAACAATTCAATGAATTTTTCCATTATTTAGTGAATGTTTCTATCTATCTACCTACGTGCTCACCACTGTAGAGGGGTATAATGCAGCTACATTCTCGTTGTGATCATCCTTCAGAGGAAACCAAAGTTGCAACCAACAAACAGAGTCTATTGGATCCTGGTTACTGTGGATCTACCCAAGAACAAGGAAATGCTGCAATCTCTCTCTCTCTCGCTGTATATATGCCCAGTAGCATCTGAGCACCTCACAGTCCCTCTGAATTAGGGAAGCACCATCCCCATTTTACAAACAGAAAACTGAGACACTGAGAGATTAAATGCTGTGTTGCCAACTCTTGCAATTTTATCACAAGTCTCTCAATATGTGGCTCAGAAACCAGAAGTCAAAGAGAAAGAACCCCGCATCCATTATTTTCTCATCATTTTAAAGCCAATCTCATGACTTTGGGAGGGCCTGACACACAGTTCTTGAATTCTTGGGGTTGGTAATACTGTAAATGTCTTGTCTAAGTAAACTCAGTGACTGTGTCAGAAACTGAACTCAGGTCTCCTGAGTATCAGTGTCATAGGCCATTTTTCCTCCTATGGTTTATAGAACTGCATTTCTGCCTAAGAATTACTTGCCAATTATTTGCTACAAGTATTGCTTTGAATATTACTAAAGCTGATTTAAACACAGATTTTTCCCTCATTAAAATAATTCTGTCAGCATTCCAAAATTTCAAAACAAGTCTAGGCATTGGTTATATATGCTGTGTGATTGGTCACCTAAGTCACACTGCATAATTTCATCTCTTCAATGACTGAATGACTCCCAAGCCCACAAAGAACTTTCAAAATGGCCAAGTGAACATTTCAGGTGCAGTCTAAACAAATATTACTTATACAAATGCTTGCATAAAGCAAAAAGAAAAAAGAAAAAAGAAGCAGTTGTGTGTGAGGGGATTACAAATAAATGTATGGGGTTTATTAAAGCAATGTCCATGAATATTTTTACTGTATGCGCCCAGCTCTAACTTGGAGCACTGTCATGATGGGCAGGCCAACCACTGACTGGCACCAGCAGCTGAATCAGTGACCTCCAGAACTATGAGACTCTACAGCTTGAGTTAAGGAGACAGGTTCTCAAACCAAGAACAAACTCCTATCATCTGTGGACCAGGCACATGGGGGACATGTAACACACACTGAACAGAGGATTACATATTTCCTCTGGAGCGAAGAAGGTCATCCTGAGTTCCTGAGACTCACAGCAGTTCAAAATCTCAGACTTTAAAAATCAGGGCCTGATCTAGGTCCCATTGAAAGTTAATGACAAAATGCCCATTAACTTCAATGCAAGCAGTCCTGGAGCCTATTGACCACAGCCAGACAGGTGCTAAGCACTTGCTGCTGAGTTATTTGGACTGGAGGATGGGATTTCAAAAGCAGTTGTCCTAACTCTGCTCCCCATGATGTCAGTGGTAAAACTCCTACCGACCTCAGTGGGAGCAGAGTTAGGTCAGAGCTGCATACTTCTGATAATCTCACCCTTAGGTCCACATTGTGCTAGAAGCTGTTCAAACCATATAATAAGACAAGATCCCTGCCCCCAAGAGCTTATGGTCTACCTTAGGACAAGAGGAAACGAGTGCAACACATTAAATGGTACTTGGGATGGGCTCAGAGTAACAGTAACAAGACCACACAGTTCCATAGGCTACCTATGTACACAGCATACTGGCTCAAACCACGGGAGGCTTTCCACCTCATTGTATATTAATAGCAACGTTAAAAAAATAATCCCCTTAAACAATCATTACATTTCATGAACTAGTAAATATCCTCAGGCAGGCCCCAATTGAGCCAAGCACTTAAGCACATTGATCCTGAAGCACACACTTATGACCCATCAACATCAATGGGACTTGAACGTGGGCTTTATACTGAATTTGGGTCACAGTGCTGATCTGAACTCACAACATAGAGAGGTATAAAAGGTTTCACAGATGAAACTAGGGGGGAATATATGATCAAACAGAATTCCCAGGTCTCGTTTTCCTTCGAAGCAAAAGCCATTTCACTGATGTCATGTTTCACTGGTGGTTACTCTTTGTCTGTTCCAGGAGTTGTGCATTGAAGTTCTTCTTCCTCCCTGCTCAGCATTCACCTCCTGCTTCTGATCCCTGGCATTATTATTTATGGAGAAGGAAGTGTGTGTGTGTGGTGGTGGTGGTGGGGGTGTGGGGGGTTATTTATCTGCACATTTTGAGAGAGATTTTTTCCTTGTGGTTATGCTTCCTAAATTAAAAAGCCCCCTTGAACTCTTATTTTATAGACATAAAAAAAGCATAATTTTCTTTGTGTAACTTGACACATCCCAGCGGCGGCATGGCGCTCAATTACTTGATGAGACAGCTTTGTGGATCACACACACAATGGCCCCCTGAGAAAAATACAACCTCCAAGGCCTCAGCTAGAATCTCTTTGATGTAGAAAAAGTTATGATGAATAATATGTGGTGACTCAGGTCAAATTCTTACTAATTTAGGGGTGTGTTTTTTCTTTATGTTCTCTCAGCTGTTCAGGTATTGCACATACTAATGCAACTGCTTGTGCAAGGGGTAAGGACTTGATCTAGCCAATCATTTAAGCACATGCTTAGCTTTAAACACATGAACATCAGTGACTTTGATGGGACTACGGATGCATTTAACATTAAGAATGTGCTTAAGTGCTTTTACAGTATAAGTTACATTATAGAAATTAACTAGTTTTACTAATTGCATTTATCCTTGCATTGTAACAAAATTTCAGTTACGTCCTATACGCAACCCACCATTAAAAACTCAACATTTCCCAATCCAGGTTCTTGCAGCAACTAGTACAGCAGGCTGAATTATTCATTACGAGCAATTTATTCACTGAATTCATCCGTTTTGCTTGGTTCATAAGCTGTATGTGAACATACCATGATTTTTACAGATTTGTCCATTATTCAAATTTGTTCAATGAATAACTGATGCAAACAAATTGCAGTCAATGGCTTTGATCTGCTCAGAGAATTTCTTCAAAAGTTCTCCCCAAAAGCTCTGTGTTTGGTCACTAAGTCACATGATCTCTTTCTCTATTTATTAGAGCTGGTCAACAAAATGTGAAACAAACACAGTCATAGATCTGGGAATTCCTCTGACTTACATTCAGAAGAATCATTACCTTTTTAAGATTTGCCAGATCACTCGTAGCATTGTTGCCTGTCAGAGGTTTTAGTTGGGGTACAGGACAGCCCCAACAAAGAAAATAACAGAACGCCACTAGCCATCACCTTCAGCCCCCAACTAAAACCTCTCCAACGCATCTTCAAGGATCTACAACCTATCCTGAAGGACGACCCATCACTCTCA
The DNA here is from genome assembly GCF_965140235.1 of Caretta caretta. Lineage (NCBI taxonomy): Eukaryota > Metazoa > Chordata > Testudines > Cheloniidae > Caretta > Caretta caretta. Next base: position 22,168,784 of record NC_134218.1, read on the forward strand.
CAGATCTTGGGAGACAGACCAGTCCTGGCTTACAGACAGCCCCCCAACTTGAAGCAAATACTCACCAGCAACCACATACCACACAACAGAACCACTAACCCAGGAACCTATCCTTGCACCAAAGCCTGTTGCCAACTGTGTCCACATATCTATTCAGGGGACACCATTATAGGGCCTAATCACATCAGCCACACTATCAGAGGCTTGTTCACCTGCACATCTACTAATGTGATACATGCCATCATGTGCCAGCAATGCCCCTCTGCCATGTACATTGGCCAAATTGCACAGTCTCTGCGTAAAAGAATAAATGGACACAAATCAGACGTCAAGAATTATAACATTCAAAAACCAGTCAGAGAACACTTCAATCTCTTTGGTCACTCAATTACAGACCTAAAAGTGGCAATTCTTCAACAAAAAAACTTCAAAAACAGACTTGAACGAGAGACTGCTGAATTGGAATTAATTTGCAAACTGGATACAATTAACTTAGGCTTGAATAAAGACTGGGAGTGGATGTGTCATTACACAAAGTAAAGCTATTTCCCCATGTTTATTCCCCCGCTCCCACACTGTTCCTCAGACGTTCTTGTCAACTGCTGGAAATGGCCCACCTTGATTATCGCTACAAAAGTTTCCCCCCTCTCCCCCGCTCTCCTGCTGGTAATAGCTCACCTTACCTGATCACTGTCATTACAATGTGTATGGTAACACCCATTGTTTCATCTTCTCTGTGTATATAAATCTCCCCACTGTATTTTCCAGTGCATTCATCCGATGAAGTGAGCTGTAGCTCACGAAAGCTTATGCTCAGATAAATTTGTTAGTCTCTAAGGTGCCACAAGTCCTCCTTTACGATTTAATAAGTCTCCCAGTAGAAACAATATGAGATCAACAGTGGATATGCCTGTGCTTATTATCATGTTGAACCTAAATAGTGTCATTCCTGAAAACTCATTATTCCAGATCATGTGTATCAAGTTGCAAATGTTACAAATTTGCTTATAAGGTATATAAATTATTTGCATTTTATTTTATTTTATTTTTTTTACATTTTTACTAAACTATTCAGGAAGTGAAATCTCACAAGGGTTTCATGTAGCTCTGGAAGTTTATTCATTACAAGACTTTTAACACTGCAAGCACTGGGATATACAGTGGTGACCCTTTTCTTAAAGGTTCATATTTTGTATGTTAACAATGTGTTCTGTGATGTAAGATCCCTTTTTGTAGCAAATGATGTATATACATAATAGAGAGCTTCCTCATTCCCTTTAGGGTCTCTCAAAATCTGCCTGCCTGCTATGGATATTTCCTACACCTTTACTTGTTCCACTGTATAATTATTAGAGCTGTGCAGATGACAGAAGTTTCATTTTGAAAAGGATTTCAAGAATTTGAAATGTGGCTTTATTGAGAATGGGAACAAAACCGAACATTTCAAAATACTCTGCGAAGGAAAAATTTTTAAAACTGTTTTGAGTTGTTTGAAATGCTTTTTTGTTTTGTTTCAAAATACTAATTTATATTATATTATAAAATTTTTTAGAAGAAAGAACAAAAGTTGTGGCATTTCAACATTGTGAGAACCTTTTTCCCCTCTGGTTTTCTAACAAAGCTGAAATCTAGCAAAATCAGCCTGATTTCCTGAAACATTTTGATTTCAATGGAACATCATATCCAAATGGAATATGGTTCCACCAAAATTTCTTTGACCACTCTAGCAATTATACAAGTGTGTCATTAATGACGAAGCTGTCACTTGTATCTGTATTTGGAGCAAGCAAGCAAGCAAGAAAGCAAGAAAAAGTTTGATTAAATCCTGTGGTGCATCAGCTTTTCCTGGCGTGTCCCAGAGCACAGAGCCCTGGCAATAGAGTGCCTGCTTGGAGGGAATTTAAGGTACGGTGGCCAGGAGCCACCCTGCACAGTCCCTAACAAAACATCCTTGGCTGGAGAAATTTCTATCCCAGTGCAGGTAGGGCATGTGCTGATTCAAGTGGGACACCTATGGAGTCCTGTCTGCAGTTTAAAGCTGCTCTCCCCTTGCAAAATCTCAGCTGTCCTTTTCCAGAGGTGAATCAAGTCCAATAATTTGTTACAGTTATATTGTGCAGGAATAAACCCAGGGGTCCAATCCTGCGGCCACTGAAGTTAGAAGCAAAGCTCCCATTGACTTCAGTAGGAACAGGATGGAGCCAGCTGTTAGCTCCAGGAAGAGGAGAGACAATCATTGTCTATGTCTACTTCTCTCAATCCTTTTATATTCAAGGTGAAGAGGGAAGAAGTTACTCAGAAGGAAGAGCACCTTTCCCCGACCCCCATCACAAAGGACAAATACAACTCTAGTCCCTTGAACGTGAACAGAGACGTCTTCCAATAAAGGGATAACCCTGTCCAAGAGCTTTGATGGTATCTGTTAACCTCACTGCATCCTGACACCTGCAAGAAACACTGCTGAGAAGATACCAGGAAAAGTTTGCCAAACAAGGCACTCTCAGAGCCAGCACGTCTGTTATTAGTAATTCATAGGCTTGGCATAGAGACCAAGGATTTTTTTTTAATGGCTTGTTTTCAACCCTGAAATAGATTTCAGACTTTAAAACAAAATCTGTTATTCTGGGAAGAAAGGGAAATCCCTAGGCAAAATCTCAGGGTGGGATACAATGAGGTTGGGGTGTCCGAAAAAATAGCACAAACTCGTACACTTTACTATAATTTTGGGGGTATAATTTATTTGTGGTTCTCTCATAAGGTCACATACAGAATACTATAAATGGTGCAAACTTTCTGCACTAGTGACACTAAACCAATGCACACAGAATCTGTTCTAGTTATTTTTTATTCTAGTTTGAGTTTTTGTTTCCCTCTCCCGTTCTCTGACTGTGCAGCACCCTTATACTGCATGTGTGAACAATATAAAACACATTGGCATGACCCCTGCCGAAGCCTGTTCCAGGCACTGGTGGAAGCCAGGGTGATGGAAAAGACTACTTAGCTGGAGACAAGGCTCATTCTTTTATTAATTCTGGCAAGTTAGCAGTGTGTGGAGAGCTCTTCCTAAGTAGATGCGGTTCTGAAGATCACAAGAAGAGCAGGGGGAAGGAAAGATGTGAATTTATGCATGCTCTTTTCAGGATTGCATAGATGAGTGTGTGTGAAAAAAAGACTGATCATGTAGGTTTGGCCATGCTAAATCATACATCTTTGGGGCATTTGAAAGCAGGAATGTTTCTCATCACAGTCTATGGATAAGTATAAGTAGTGTGTGAAATTTTTACCTTCCTTTCTTCTTATAACTAGTGTAAGCCCTGAGGCCTGAAGCTTGAGAGGGTAAGGAACTCTCTGCTCCCATCTGTTGGTGAACAGATTACAGAATAACTATAGAGCTGTTATCTTCTGCATAAGATATTTACTCAGAACCCAAGATGGACAGAAGCGCTAGAGTAAAAGAGCTCTCTGCCCCATCTACTGGTGAACAAAGGAAGTAGAGCTACAGAGAACTTAATTTGCATAAGCTTTCTACCCAGAGTTCCTCCAGCAATACTTTGGGAGCCAATGAACAAACTCAGAATTAGTTAGGCAGTGAGAAGGAAAATGGACTCCTGTCTTGTGGTAAAGAGTATATGCCCAGTCACAAGAACTCTGCTCAAAGGTTCTCTGTTATTGGTTCCCCTCCTGAGGATCCTGTGCTATTGAAAGGACTTTGAGGTGATGGACCATACAGAATGAGGACTTCTCTGCAAAGTTGCCAGGGAAGAGTCCAGATGGGAGATGAGACAGATAGAGGTCGTGCTTGTGTAACACCAACAGACGCCAGTCGTCAGGTGGGATCGAACCTGGGACCTCCGACGCTTAATGCATGAGCCTCTACTGCATGAGCTAAAAGCCACATGGCCCTTAGCTAAGGCTGTAGCAGACTCATTAATCTCTAAGTGGTCTCGGTGCCATTAGAGGGGACAGAACACCACACCCAGGAGATGTGTGGGTTACACTTGGATGGGGTGCAATGGAGGGAGAGCTCTTTGCTGCAGCTTCAGTGGACAGCAGCAAATCTGAGTGACCTCCAGTAAAACCCCTCCCACCCAGTCAATACATAAAGGTGAAATCACTATAGCTGTGTTAGGTGGTGGTGCCTCAATACAGGCCCAAGCAATGCTTCCCTAGGGCCTGGAGACAGGCCTGCTTGTGTGCACTTCAGGACTTCGTGATTGCACTACCCACTGACACCGAACGATGAGTGTGGTTGAGTGGATGGGAAAGGGATATTTGCCTATTGGATGATCACTCTGGTGGGTGGGACACCAAGTTAACAGACTACTGCCAACATTACTGTTGGGGGTATTTTAGTTATTCATTTAGATATACTGTTGCTGTATTTCCCCAAGCTCTTGCATTGGTCCCTTTCTCCCTAATGAAGGTTTTCTTGTTTCATACACAGATTCATTCCTTGTGAGTGGGGAAATATTGCCTATAAGGTCATCCAGGAAAGATATTTCATGACCTCAGAAATTCTGGGTGGAGACTTGAGCACAGGGTGTTTGTTATTTTTAAAGTGAACTCCTGGCTATTTGAACCTGACCCTTGATTCTGCCAACAGCACGTGGTAGCAAGGTTATACTGGTATTACAATAGTGCACTTAGTCCCCGACTGAGATCAAGGCTTCATTTTGTTAGGCCCTTTACAAACACAAACACAGAGTGAGACCAGACAGACCTGCTCTGAGGAGCTTACAATATAAATGGACAAGACAGACAAAGGCCTGGGAACCAGAGGCCCAGAGACTTGAAATGTGTGGGGCCCAGCTCACAGCAGGTTACTGACAGAACTGGAAATGGACTCATGTTTCCTGGACCAGCATTCTATCCTCCTTACTTAGTTGGTTTTGCTTACTCACTGCTGCGATATCTAAGGAACTTAACAGTATTGTTTTGCACATGTTCTTGTGAAACTCACTCTTGCACTAGAGTTGGATAAAATATTCACCAAGAAATTATTGTGGGGGAAACTTTGCCTGTTTTTGACCCGGTGAAACATTCACAGGATTGGAGCAAATTACATTACATTTCAAACAATTCTTCAACTGCATGTATCACATGAAATATTTTTCATTAGCTCACATGTTTGCATGTGAAAAGTTGCCTTGCTTTGTTAGCAAAACTAATCACTGGACGTTTTGAAGCAAACCCCAAAACAATGGATTGGGTTTTGTGGGTTTTTTTTAATTAAAATGGTCAAGATAATCCTATTTGTCATTTTATAGCCACTTTCATTCAAAGATCACTAAGCACTTTGCAAACTAAAGACTTGATCTGACAAGCGCTTCCTCACCTGAGCAGTCCCCCGGAAGTCAACACTCTCATTAAAGTCAATGTGGTCACTTGCATAAGTAAAGTGCAAGGACTGGCTAGACCAAACCCTACTGACCAAATGCTGAGAGACGGTGAGCATCTGCACCCCTATATACTAGATTTAATTAAGCCTTTCATCACCCCTGCGAGGTGGGTTTTACTCCATTATGGGTAAATGGAGCCACAAAGCAATGACTAAAGCCTGCTCATCTTGAACAGGCAATTAGTGCCCTTGTGGTGACTGGGTCCAATCATGTTACTAAGGAAAGGAAGATTCAAGGATGTGGCACCAAGTCAGTGACGGAGTCACCCTCCCTTCTCTAAACACCCAACGCACTGCCACCCATTCCAAATCACAGTCTGATAGTGCTAGAAGGGTAGTTGTGGTTTGTGTCTTGGAAAGGCTTGTTAGGGACTTGTGCCCCATTCAAGGATTGTCCAGAGATCTGTAGTCACACTCACACTTCCCTGAATGCTGGTGGTCAGAACTGTGTCATCATCTCTAACTGCTAGACAGGTGCCGACACCACTTTGACTCAGGGTAGAGTCATCTGCTGGGCTTTCTGCCTGGGACAATCATCTCCAGCCCCATTTTTCTCCCCTACATCTGAAATCAGCCAGAGACCTTGGCAGCGTGTTTGAGAGTCCAAAGCATGTGGCAATTGCCTATGTAAACCCGGTTAATTTAATTACTTCCGGGAGACTGATGTCTCTTACTGCTGAGCCACACTGCGATTACTTAACATCAGCCACTTCTGCTGCACACACAGGTTTGGACAAGAGCACCGGTGCAGACAGTGCACCACCTCAGTCACAGGGTGCAAGAGTTTATTGTGATGAGAATAGGCAGGATTTCTGGGTTTTGTCAGAGTTGAGTAAATCAGATGGGAAGAGGATTCCCAGGTACAGCTCTGCTCTTCTAACTCTCATCCAGTGCTCACACAAAGGAAAGAAGCATGATGCTGTAAACCCCATTCCAATCACACCCACTTCTACATGCCCGATTTGAGCATTAGCTTCATCCAAAAGACTCCATGCACAATAGATGACAGGGGATTCATTTGAGCTCCTGCAGAAGGGGTTCAGACTAGCTTGCTACTAAACTTGATAAGAACCAATCTGGATACAAATGGAACCTTCAGTGGGGTCTGAACGTCATCCAAACCAGCTTGCCCGTAACTCTACGGATATCAATAAAACACAAGAATCTGTAGTAGGGTCAGTTAGGTGCTGCCTCCTCCTTACCCTCTTTGGGATGAGGGGTGGTCTGGAGGTAACAGGAGAGTGTGCTGGGATCATAATTATCCCTGACACTTGCATCGGGTGTCCAAGGCAGGGGATAAGGCCCCTTATACGCTCCCATCTTGCAAACTCACTGAAGGCAGAGCCGGCTCCAGGCACCAGCTTTCCAAGCAGGTGCTTGGGGCGGCATTCAGAATGGGGCGGCCGTCCGGGTCCCGCAATGGCAGTTCGGCGGCAGCACCGCTGCTGTTCCCTCCACGGCAGCTTTTGGGCGGCAGCTCCGCCGCTCTTCCAGGTGCGGCGGCAATTCAGCGGCGACTGCTTGGGGCGGCAAAGTCGGTAGAGCCGCCCCTGACTGAAGGGCTAGGGACAATCTATTTCCCCTCTCCATCTACCCGTGTCACAGCACATAAGCGTAGAGACCATTCAGAGCTATGTCTACAGGGCAATCAAAAACCCAAGGCTGGCTTGTGCCAGCTGACTTGGGCTTGCAGGGCTCGGGCTAAGGGGCTGTTTAACTGCGGTGTAGACATTTGAGTTCAGTCTGGACCCAAGGCTCTGGGATCCTGCAAGGTGGGAGGGTCCCAATGCTCAGGCTGCAGCTCCAACCCGAACATCTACAGCACAATTAAATAACCCCTTAGTCTGAGCCCAGTGAACCTGAGTCAGTTGGTATGAGACAGCTGTGAGTTTTTAATTGCACTGTAGACATACCCAAAATTCCTAGGCTCCAGAGAATCCAGTAGTTTTGTAGAAAAGGGGAATTTCCATGTAGGTTTTAAATTGCATCATTTTCCAATCAAACCAGTTAATTTGTTCCATTTAATCCATGTTCTGGAACAACCTTATAAATGGAAATGACACATTTTTCATGCTGTTCTCAACAGCAGTATCGACTTCTCATCGTTTTTGTGTCCAAAGATTTCCTGGCACCCACAAAAGGGTTAAATCAAGCTCAACAAACTCCTTTTCTCTTTGAGTTTGATTAACTAATGGTTGGAAAAATGCTGGGAGAAGTGGTGACAGACAGACAGACAAGCATTTGGAGAAATAAGAGTCTTAAGTTCCTGAAGCAGATCTGAATGAGATCTAAATTGCACCAAATAATGTGCTTAAATAAACTGCTAGCAAAGGAAACAGCTGTCAGAATATTACACTTCTGTGGCTCCAACTGTATACCCGACAGTTATGGAACAGAAAATTAGCAAATGTAGACTTAAAATGACAAGTCGTGTGTGTGGTGGCAAAAGCAGGTAAAACACAAAAGTCATTTAAACTGACTGTTTAAGTGTTCCATCCACTAAGTGTTGAAACTTTTCAGTAGCTGGTTTCTGACACCTCCCCGCCCCGCACACACAGTCCATTGAATACAGCAGGGTCAGGATCACACCTAAAGCCCTAGAACAGCAGTTGAAATTGTATTTGCTGCTGTTAAAAGCCTGGTGTAAGGAATATTGAATTTCACTGGACTAAATTGGGTTTTTTAGAGTTTGCTTCAAACCTCTCTTACTGTGATGGTAAATTCTGCAACACAGATACATATTGCCCAAGGGGTATCCTAGAGAGCATGGCTTTGGGCATTTTTTTCACAACCAGGGTAACTCCTTTCCAGAGTTATTTACAAATCAGCGGCTTGACACACAATATGATACAACAGGGAGTGACAAATGCTTCCTAATACACCACACCTAGGCTGTGTTGTGTTCACTAGGTTGAAGACTGAGTGTCTCTACCCTCTTTGGGCAAGACTTTATTAAGTGGTATCACCCTCATAATTCTGTAGTTTGCACATCTTCTATCTGCAGCTGAGAAAGTGCTTTCCAGTCCCTTAAGCGATACAGTACAATTATCCCCATTTTAGAGATGGGGCAGTAGAGATGCAGTGTGTGGTTGAACGATTTACACACCTCCCCAAAAGTAGTGGCAGAGTCAGGAATAAAATCTAGGGGTGAAATCCTGGTGTGACAGATATGGCAGTTTCCCGCAATCTTTGTGGGAGATCTTACTATATTAAGTTTATGTATCATTGTGGGCCAGAGATTCTATGTAATGCCTTGGGGGAAGGTGACCACAGCTTCTTCAAGAGCTAATAACAGTGCTGCATCATTATGAAAATTCAGTAAGGTTGTAACACCTCCAGAGAAGTACCTGCACCTGGGGAGGCTCACATACAGTTCAAACTGGGTTCTCCAGAGACCAACAGATAAAGAAAGGATTTTTGGATAAATAGCCTTAGTTTAAACTGACTCAGGGTCTGCTTTTTGATCCAGATAGGATCTTCTGTCCAAGGGACGCCCCAATCCTGCTTGAAAAGGATTGGAAGGATTTGGACCTACTGAGGCCCTGTAAGATTGATGGGTAACCTATGGTAAGCTTTTAGCACGTACACAGGAACTTTGTGTGTGTGTGTGTGTTACCTCTGTAATGCTTTCACCTTGAGAATAACTGTGCTTGCTTAAAAGAGCTGTGCGGTAACTTGTAACTGAGGGCAATTAAGCTATTCATAACCTTCTAAGAGAAAGCAAAGTGCAGATACTGACCTGGTTAGGCAGTCCGACTTGCTGGGGATATCACAGTGTAGACAGGGAATTATGCAGCCTGGAAAACTGGTCAGGAAGGAGAGAGATAAGTTTCTCTGCCCAAGAGAGGTGAGGGCTGTGGAGTCAGGATCCTAAGGTGGGAGCCCTCAAGGGACCAAGCAGAGGGAAATACAGGTGCAGTTGCCCCAAACTGTTGACACCTGGCTCCATTGAAATCAGTGACAAAAGTCCCATTGAATTTTGAGGCCAAGATTTCACCCTAGGAATCTTGAATATGTCTACATGGCAAGTGAACATGTGATTGTACAGTGGGTAGGCATACCCATGCTAACCTTAATTTAGCGAGTGCAGGTAACAGCAGCAGTGAAGACATGGAGGCACGGACTTCAACGCCAGCTAGCAACCGAAGTACATACCCGGGGTCTCTGGCTGGCTGCTATTGGGATGGCTAACCCATGCTTAACTCATGCCTCTAGTCTATACTACTGTTTTTACCTGTGCTAGCCAGATTTAAGCTAGTATGTGTATGCCTACCCATGCTATATTCCCACCTTCACTTGCAGTGTAGACGTGCCCTTAGTCCCCAGTTCCATATTCCAACCACTGGACTATACAGCCTCCCAGCATGCCTATGCCTGACTCTTACCATACAATGAGAGATAGCACCATGAGAATTAGTATATATCAAAATGAACTTGCCAGAGAGATGTACATATAATATTCACAGCAGGGCAAAACTTGCTAACACTTTAAATTACAGACATACCGCCTAACTCAGGATCTATGAAACTGGACAAACTAAGCATGTGCTTAAGTCCTGGGTGAATCAAGGCCCATCGCTCCTTTGGATGGAGAAGTTGAGCGTCCTAGAATGGGGGTGGTCTAAGATGATTAAAGTTTGACCCTGCAATTTTTAATGCCTAGGAGAGCTAGGCTGTCATGCCTGCTAGGGGTACGAAATGATCTGTCCCCATGGCATTGTGGTGGCTGTATTTCTGGAAACTGCGCTTCTTTGCATTTCTATTTTCTCATGGCTCTGCCTATGCACCTCATTAATCTTCACAGTATTTGCAACAGAACAATTGCCCTAATTCCATCTGACTGGAGTGTAAAAAGTTTGAAACTTTCCTTTTTTTTGTTCTTCTTCTTCCCTTTCCTTTCCCTCCTTATTCTGGAAGTGCCTGGCAATTTAACACTTAGCTACTTACTAATGATATTTCCAGAGCTAGGTTGGTCAGTACATTTCGAGAAATGGGATGATTAATAGCTGGGCATATGGAAACTCTCTGCGGGCCAGGCTGCTACTGTTGCATTGACCTTGTTCCATGGCAGATGATCTTTCTTAACATTACTGAATCAAAATTAGAATCTAAAGATGTGGGGCTAGGGTTTTTTTTTCCCAAGTTCTTCTGCATTTGATGGACTGGCTTATTCTCTTTAGTAATGAATGTATGAAAAAATTCCCCCTTGGGAGCTAAAAATGAGGGATATATGTAGCTGCCTGTGGATGTAAATTAGAAATGAAAGCAGGGTGACCAAAGAGGCCCTCTTCTTGTGACAGACAACTTGTCATTCATCCACTACAAAAGGCAAAGGCCCAGTGCAAGAGTAGGACAGCTGAGAGTTGACTAAAGTTACCTGGGGTTAGTGTTGCTCAAGTTACTTTTGTGAGAGTTTAGAAAGAAGTGGGGATTGGGGGCAAAACTTTCCTGATATGAAAAAGTTTCCCAGGACATTGAGACAGGGCCCAAAGTTGCACCTTTCCAAAACAAAAACAAAAAAAAACAGCCCCAACAGTGCAAAATCACCCAGCCCTCCAAAACAAGCAGGTTGTAGATATCTTAAAATCCACCAGCATCTCTGCATTGTCCCAACATGGCCCCCTCACACCCCAACCAACTCAGGGCTGTGCTTTTAATATTCTTTTTTTTGCTACTTAGGTTCTCTTTAAACATGGTTGGAGGGTGGGGGACATGTTTATTGTGTCACTATAATTCCAAATTAAATATACTCAGTTCAGACAACCTCCCGCCCTCCAAACTCATCCTGGTATCTGAAAGTCAGGCTGGGTTATTTCCTGATCATTAATCACTGGATCCTACAGACCAGATTCTACCCTTAATTACAGGTTCACAAACACATTGTCTTCAAATGTTGCCCTCAGTTTGGCCCCGCAGCTGCATCTAACCCAACAATTCTGGTTTTGATGCATGAACTAGTTTAAAATCCAACTGACTCTCCCAGTAAGAATGAAAGTTAGGGGGAAAAAAAAAAAGCTTTGTCTGTCATGATAGCAATAAAATGTGACCCTCCATGCATATATGGAACCAAAGTCTGCTCATAGTTACCCTCATGTAAAGCCAGTACAACTCCACTGATTTTCATGGAGTGACTCTGGATTCACAGGAGGGTAATTGAGAGCAGATAAGTTCAATATGAAGGTGTCTTTTTACAGTCTTATTTCTATTATATTCACACTTACAGAACTTAAGTTAACTAAACGTAACTTAAGTTAACCCCCACTGCGGGGGTTAAGTCAACTTCTCCTGTCTCTGCAGCTCACATAGCATTAGCTCCTGGAATGCTGCTGAGATGCCCCTCTGTTCTCTGCTTCTCTCTCTCTCTCTCTCTCATGGAGTTCTCCACCCCTTTCCCCCCGTAACTTGCGATCTTCTGAGAGCAATTTTTACTTTGCAGAGCGGTTTTTAAATTATTATTATTTTAACATGACAGATGTAAGACATGGCTTTCCTGAAGGGATGACATATTGGCCAGGGTTATCATTCTTCCAAGCCTACATTAATCCCTATTAATACAGTTAGCATAACGTATGAGCTGGGGAGAGAGCATGGTAAGAATGCAACTTAGTTTTAGGCAATTGCTATCCCCCTATTCCTATAATGAAGCTTACAGTCAGGAGGGGGCCTCCACAGCCAAAGTCATGTAAAGACACAAGGCCACATACCATCTTTGGTCCCTGTGCACAGCCTCTATTGATGCGGGTGAAAGTTGCATATGCACTTTGAAGGGTGCGTGTTGCCCAATGTTTTTATTCTGCACCTACTCTGTTTCCCTGTGCCGTTATCTTTTCATGAGGAAGAAGCGATTAATCACTGTAGGGAGACTGGATGGTTGAGGAGGAGTTTAAGGGGGTTTACTGCAATGCTTTTTGCTTTTGGGTAACTTGGTTTGGTCTTCAGAGGTTGCACGTTATTAACTTTAAGCCTGTGCGTAAGTCCATTCCTAGTCAGCAAAGCATTTAAGCATGTGCATATCTTTAATGTGCTTAACACTGACTTCAATGGGACTTCAAGAAAACTCTTAAGCATGGTCCTCACTGGGGCCCTAGCCACTATCTATGTTAGCCAAACTCTTCATATCTCTTGGTCGTAAGCTCCTTGGGGCAAGGATCAAGATTTTGTTTTTCCACTTGCATATTGTCATTACTGTAAAGTGCCATCTGCATCTATTACACTACGTAAATAGCAATGATTAATAATTAATAATAATTCTTATTATTAAGGCAGGTGCCACTTTCCACAATGCACATTTCCATTGCCCCAGCATTGCTGTAAACCCAGAAAACGCTACTTATATAAATGGATTTACTTCAGATTTCCACCACCATTAGTGAGAGCAAAATCTGGCTCCTAATCTACTTTCTATTTAAGAAACAGATTGTGATCCATTGAAGGATATTATAAGGAGCTACAAAACAGCATTTCAACACAGGAGACAGGGTAACCTCAAAAAGCTACGAGACAAACTTTGAGTCTATTCATTGTAGCTCTGCTTTTAAGGAATGTCAAACAATACAAAACCAGTGCAATGGAAAGGAAGCTAAAGGGCCCTGGTGCCCTTTCCTGTACAACAGTGCAATTTCATTGCTACCGCTGGAGTTGCACCAATATTATTGGGAGGAAGATTTGGCCCAGCATCTGTACACAAAGAATTTCAGTAAATAGAAAACTCATTGCAGCCTTGTGCTGACACTTTCCAACCATAGTCTTGTTACCCTTGATATTGTAGAAACTGGGTCATTACAGACCAGAAATGAACTGAGACATGAGATTCAAGCATGAGGCATGCACAGACACACACACACACACACACACATAGGAATACAATGAGAATATTAAATGCATCTTAAAACAATCCCTGGTCAGCAAAACACTTCAGCATGCGTTTAAAGCCCCATATCATCAAAGTACATAGGCCTCGACTCAGCAAGGCACTTAAGCACGTTCTTAACTTCCACTGATACTAAGCATATGCTTAAGTGCTTTACTGATTTGGGGCCTTTAATGATTTTCCATCTGAATAAATGCAGAGAATGGTTAAAATATTTATTGGGTTAAATTCACCACTAGCATATGTGGCACCTAGAGCAGTACCCATCTAAGCCAGTGGTGGATTTTGCCATTTGGGTGCAAAGAGATGCTGCAGACTATGAGTCCATGAACATGCTGCAGTTCTATATAACATATTGACTAAGCTCCTCATTCCATTCAAGTGTTTTTAATTATTATTTTATTTCTCTCTCTTTGAGATGTGGCACTATACATGATAATCACTGGTTATTTTTGACAAACTGTGAAATTCAAAATGATGCAGAAAGAAGCAAATAAATCTGCAAGATGTAAAACTGTTTTTCTTCCCTTTCTTCTCTTTTAAAGGGCTGGTAATCAGAAGGAACTACTAAGATTCTGAGCTGCCAGGGCATCAGAGGAATGAGATTTGAGAGGGGAAAAATTAATGGCATGCTAAATATGTTGTTGAAATGCACTGGGAATATCTTCATTTAAAATGATGTAAAAAGCAGGGGTCAGGCGTGAGCAGAAATGCATCCGTGGAGAATTGAAAGCTGTCCACAGATTCCAAAAACACATATTTAACACTGCACAATTAATCTGTCCAAACTGAATGTTTAAGAGGCGGTTTTATTTGGATCTATTGTGTCCTTTTTGCATTATTCCACATTTCATAATTTATCACAATACTATTTCCAGTGACATAAGCAAATCAGAGGGAATGGTTCATTATAAATATTGGTATGCAAGCAGGAGTGTGATAAGAACAGAGTTTTGATTTGTTTTTTTAAAGCTGTTGATTTTGATAGTAATGGCTAGCATTTTTGGTCGTGAGTTTAGCTACAGTAAAAGATAATGGAGAGTCTGAAGCCTTCTTTTTAAACGGAGTAGCCCCATAATCTTCAAAGCAGTCTATGTAGTGATTTAGCCCTAAGACTCCAACTGACTTTATTGGGAGGATGGTATCATAGGACTGTTACCTCACATATAATGCTTTGAAAATTTGCCTACACACATCTAACCCAAGGGGGAAAAATCATAATCACTTTTAAATGTCTGTGTGATGCTGGCTCTCACAGCACTTTATACAGAAGAATCAAACAAGACTAAATAATTGAAGCAGAGGTCCAGGAAGATAGAAATCCCATCCATACAATCATAAAAGCATATTAAGTTACAGCAAGCAAAGAGTGAACTGTACAGATCAATTGTAAACCTAAACTTTTAATCAGCTAGAGAAATGGAGCCTTACAAACTTCTCTAAAAGAGGCAGGTCTATCACCATGCTGTCTAATAAACATGAGCCTCACAGTTCCCAAGAAAATGCCATTTTGAAATTGGAACCCTCATGAACCTGTCTCTAAGGAAAAGGGAAATGAAAAAAAATAGAAAAGAAAAGAGTTCTAGTCCATTTTCCTCAGCTACTGTAAGGCAATCTAATGCCAAAAGCATTCTGTTTGGACCTGATCCAACTCCCACTGAAATCAAAAGGAGGTCCAAATAGAATGATAGAATAAGTCATGTGTTCCAGTCCCCTAATCATTTTTGTTGCCCTCCGCTGGACTCTTTCCAATTTTTCCACATCCTTCTTGTAGTGTGGGGCCCAAAACTGGACACAGTACTCCAGATGAGGCCTCACCAATGTTGAATAGAGGGGAACAATCACGTCCCTCAATCTGCCTGCAATGCCCCTACATATACATCCCAAAATGCCATTGGCCCTCTTGGCAACAATGGCACACTGATGACTCATATCCAGCTTCTCGTCCACTGTCACCCCTAGGTCCTTTTCTGCAGAACTGCTGACGAGCCATTCGGTCCCTAGTCTGTAGTGGTGCATGGGATTCTTCCGTCCTAAGTGCAGGACTCTGCACTTGTCCTTGTTGAACCTCATCAGATTTCTTTTGGCCCAATCCTCTAATTTGTCGAGGGCCCTCTGTATCCTATACCCTCCAGCGTATCTACCTCTCCTCCCAGTTTAGTGTCATCTGCAAACTTGCTGAGGGTGCAATCCACACCATCCTCCAGATCGTTTATGAAGATATTGAACAAAACCGGCCCGAGGACCCACCCTTGGGGCACTCCACTTGATACCGGCTGCCAACTAGACATGGAGCCATTGATCACTACCCGTTCAGCCCGACAATCTAGCCAACTTTTTATCCACCTTATAGTCCATTCATCCAGCCCATACTTCTTTAACTTGCTGGCAAGAATACTGTGGGAGACCGTGTCAAAAGCTTTGCTAAAGTCAAGGAACAACACGTCCACTGCTTTCCCCTCTTCCACAGAGCCAGTTATCTCATCATAGAAGGCAATTAAATTAGTCAGGCATGACTTGCCCTTGATGAATCCATGCTGACTGTTCCTGATCACTTTCCTCTCCTCTAAGTGCTTCAGAATTGATTCCTTGAGGACCTGCTCCATGATTTTTCCAGGGACTGAGGTGAGGCTGACTGGCCTGTAGTTCCCAGGATTCTCCTTCTTCCCTTTTTTAAAGATGGGCACTACATTAGCCTTTTTCCAGTCATCCGGGACTTCCCCAGATCGCCATGAGTTTTCAAAGATAATGGCCAATGGCTCTGCAATCACATCCGCCAACTCCTTTAGCACTCTCGGATGCAGCGAGAATGTCAAAATTTCCTGCAGAATGGAATATCCTACTTTCAACCAGCTCAAATGATTATGCATCCATGAGCTAGGAAGGGTGGAGAAGACATAAGCGCGTAGTGGTTATTAGACAGTCTGCATGATTGCCAATAAGGAAGGGTGCTCATGCCCAAACAATAACGGCACCCTAATAACGGCCACGTTCAGGAGGTCAATGGAAGAGTCTTTATAGACATACTGTATATTTCACTTAGTGCTTTTAAACTGAAGATTTTTAGCCTGGAAAACTAGAAGGCTTTTTGCATAGTCTCTAGACTCAGCCAAGTCTGCTCTCTTTAAATTGTATTTATATGGATTTTCTTTCTATTTTCTATTTGCTCCAGTGTGTTAAATAAACCTGGCTTTATTTAAGATAATTTGGATTTATTGACTTACTGGGGTCAATTACTCTGAGTGATGCCCAAGATGAGGAAAATGAACTGTGGTAAGAGCAAGGGGGACTTTACCCAGGTTCCATGGGTGCAATTGCACCCACAGAAATTAGGCCCAGATCAAGCAATATTCACTGGGTGCAGTTGCACACAGCTTCCATCTCAAGTTTGGTCTGGCTGCCCCTCCATCATGACAGATGGACGGACAAGCCAAATTTGAGTGAGTGGCAAGGGGTGGCTAGGCCAAACCTGAATGATGCCGTGACCCCATGCGCCAGGTCACAATGCCCAGAGCGAGGAGCCAGGCCCAGCCCCAATGGACAGAAGCAACCACTGTGGGCGAGTGTGGGTTCTCTCTCCAGCCCCCTTTGGGTCTCCCCTCCTCACCAAGCCAAGATTAGGGTTGCAGTGCTGGGGCAGAGGGTACTGCTGTGGTGGTCAGTACCCCCTTGACAGTTTAGTATAGTGCACCCATTGAACCGGGAAGCTACATCTGCCCCTGGGTGAATCTGACACTTGTGGTCAAAGGCAAGAAGCTTGAAGAAGAGGAGGCGCTGCAGTTACCCTGGCTGTGGTCACTGCGGAGTGGAGCATGAGGAAACCCCTACAAGCCGAGTCAGGAGCCACCCTTAGGGGATGTGAGGAAACACCAGACAAGAGGAAGGCAAACAGTGGAAGCGAGGTGCTCCTTTGCGAAGGGGAGGTGGCTCAAGATGTTATTCAGCAATAGATGGTATTCACATTCAGCGGCTTTATTACTCTGTTAGGACTGCCATGCTGAATATTATCTGAATCCAGATGCCAAAATATAAAACTGAGGAATAGAGACTATCAGGGTCAGACTGTTGCAGAGAAAATATGAATGTCCTCCCCTGCCACAACAAAAAGCCACCCAAACCAAATGATTAATTTTGAAGTTCAAAAAAAGACACTGATATCTTTAGCTGCTGGTCCCAGAAGTACTGAAATACCACAAGAACATTTGTCCTTGTTCCTGCCCCCCTCCCTCCTCACCCCCACACATCATCAGAAGCAGGTTGTACCAGTGATTTCATGAGAGCCTATTCTTGTGAGACTGTTCAACCCAGATTTTCAGACCCAATACTTCTGACAGTACAGAAAAACATCCTGGGACAGATTGATTTCAGTAGAGGTACATGGATTCCCACCATCTGAGGATCTGACCCTTTGAGGTTTGCTCACTGTTACAGAAGGTTATCCAAGAATGTACATGTATTGATCTTGAAAGATGGCATTACTGAAGAGACAGGGTGGGGCTGAACATGCTGCCTTAACCAACACTGCTATACCCATGTCCTTCTTAGCCTGGCTGCAGGACTCCTGCATTTTCATTCTTTATGTGGTTGAACTTCTGATAAATAATGAACAACGTCAAGCTGAATGAAAATTTGCCCGGGGATAAATGCAACCAGTAAATAACAGAAAGGTGGTGGAATTGGGTAGATTGTTAGCGGGGTGGCCTAATGCCCTTGGCACACACAGACTGCCATAACCATGCTCTCCAGCTCCAACTGTCTCTAAAGAGGACTTGCCAGTCAGCCTTGTATCTCAAGAAGCAAGTGAAGTCAACCCAGAAGCCGGCACTCTGTCAAAGCATCTGCTGTATGGTGCCAACTCAGAGACGCTGGGCATGTCTAATGAATATAAGTTGTTGGGTTTTTTTGGTAAGGGTCTAATAAGATAAAATAGATGCCAAGAGAAAAAACAGAGAGCATTATTCAGGCACTGGGATGTGAATACCACTGCTCTCCATTTATCCTTGATCAGTCAGTTATAAAATTTTCACTTGCTTAAGTCCTGCAACCAAGTACCATCAATGTAAAAAGACATCAGATAAATCCCTGGCATGTGCTGACATGTCTTGGAACTCTGTGTGTGTGGGGGGGGGGGGTTGGGGGGGAGGATTATTTTAGCTTTTTTCCTCTCTCCCTGGGGTGGGATATCTGGGTGAGCTGCTGCTCACTTACTTACCGTTAGCAGAGCCAGGGAGTGGGGAAAGAGCGCTGAGATTTATAGCGGTCTGAGAAATACATAAATCAGGGCAAAAGAAGAGAAGCCATCAGAGTCCACAGACCCCTGATGGTTTTCCCGCTGTATTTTGATTCTATAGTTAAGGGCTCATCGACATTACTCCCCCTCCCCTTTCCCCCAAACCTCTTTCTGACACAGGTTTGTGGCTGAGATTTTATAAAAAAATCCAGTTCAATTTTACACTTAGCCTTCAAGGCCTCATCTGAATAATATATAAGACTTGCCCAGCGCCTCTTTAGCCAGATATTCAAAAGCTACCTCCTTTTTGCACTCAAAAATATGCAGACACAAATAATTGCAGTCACAGCTTTATATCAGCGAGGTACCTAAGTACCGACCGGTGGGTTTGGCATGTACAAACAGTCACAGACAGGGGTGATTTAAGAGGCCTAAATTGTCTAATGTAAATATTTAGAGGAGAGAACCCTCATGATTCATTGAGTGTATCATGTGAATTTCAATACCCAGCTAAATACACACCCAGAGCACACTACCCTCAGCCAGTTTCAGAGGTGGAGCTCTGCCATTTTTTGAAAAACTAATACAACTTTTATAAAGTGTCTAGAAATTGGATAGCTCAGGTGGCTGGCAATTGAATACAATAGGGTACCTTTCACCGCTGGGGCCTGGGTTCCAGTTCAGTTTGGGCTAGCCGTGAATGATCAAACAGTTTGAATTTCTGATTGGCTGCCAAAGAGCAATGTGAAATCAATTAGCGGTCTCACTCCTTTTCCTGCCTTAGCTGTGGACTGAATGGGACTGAAGACTGAGGGTACTTCTACATTGCAGCCAGGGTTGTGAATAGCAGCGCGTGTAGACGTATCCACTCTAGCTAGCTCACTAATAATAGAAGCGAGGATGCCACAGCATGGGCTCCACAAGCATGTACATATCCAGAGGAGTCAGGCAGACTTGTGTAGCCTGCACTGCAGTGTCTTCATTTCTATTTTTAGCGAGCTAGCTAGAGTATAGCTAGCACATATAAGTCTACACAAGCTGCCATTCACTCCCGCGGCTGCAATGTACTTTGAATCTAAGGTGTAAGGCATGCTGGCAGCGAGGCTGGTCTGGGAAAGCTCAGTACCTGTGCTATGGTTAAACAAGTCTCTAGGGTGTGATTTTTTCTAAAATAAATTTAGCATTGGCCTAACTCCTGAAGTTAGTGGGAGTTTTAACTTTGACTTCAGTGGCTGCAGAGTTAGGCCAGCACTGAGTGATTCTGGAAATAGCACCCTCTGATTCTCCGGCTGTCAACTTGGCATCACTCACCAACACTAGAGCCCTAAGAAATACTAACAAAGTTAAAGAAAATAATCTTACTCCATATTTCAATGTTCGGCCATAAGAGCTGCAAAGGCTGTGTTTAAATCTGTTCTCTCAGTGCTCAAACATTTTGGGTTTGGGATAAGAATATCTTTTTATTCTTTGTCATTCATTCCCTTTAATAATTAAAAAAAATCAAAACTGAAATGAATCAAAGCATAAAGAACAATAATGGAGTTCAGGGGAGGGTCACTTAGCCAAACCCACTTAAACCAGGAAGTACAGAGTTAAGGGTAAAGCTCTGTCCACTGTATTCTTGCTTTTGTAATTCAACACATATGGTATATACGGTACAGTAAGATTGTGTGCTACTCTCACATCACCATTATATATACAGTAAGCACAAAAGGAGGGAATGAAGATAGGGTTTCAGCTTGGACTTGGAATTTCCTGCCTTTTGGGGTCTCATAATCTTTAACCAGAGCAGGGATTCAGCTGCTAATGACAAAGGGACCCACTTTCATTTATTCTGAGAGGCGCTGGGGCTCTCTTCAACTGCTGGGTCTCAGCACTGGCTAATATCCAACACTGTCCTTAATGTTATTTTGACACAGCTTTTGCAATTCTGCACTATGTAAGCGTGTGCGCTATGCAAATACACTGCATGCCAAGAAGCACTGTACATCTTGGCTCCTGAAAGATTGCAGAGCAAAGTCGAGGGTATGCTCTAATCATGAAAGTAAAAGTCCTTTAAAGGGCTGTGGACAATGCTGCCCTAATTGTTGTACGTGCCTGTAGGGTTACATCAGGGATATTTAACTGAATATCCCTGGGGTATGGTGATTAACTTTTCCTGTGACCTAAATGAGTGGCCTCTATGGAGTTTGCCTCTGATGTCCACAGCTGTATAGTCAAATCAAAAGCAAAGATGAAATACTGGGTTCTAGTCCAGTTTGAAGCTTTATGGTTTTATACATTTATTTTAATCTAATTGTAGCCTCCTTTACATATTGCCCTAGTCATCATAATATCTGAGCACTGGACAATCTAATGTATTTATCCTCACAATGCCCCTGTGAAATAGCAAGTGTTATTATCCCCATTTTACAGATGGGGAACTGAGGCACTGAGAAAAAGAGTGATTTGTCCAAGGTCACACAAAAAGTGCGAGGCAGATCTGGGGAATTCAACACATATCTCCAAAAGTTACATTCTTCCATCCATATCTCCCTCCCTATACGTACTCTTTCTCCTTATATTGCTTTGCAGCAGATATAGGGGAAGCCAGGTAGCTCTTTGTATCCTGAAGGGACATGTTTTCCTCACCCATTGTTTCATTCCAGGTTTTTAATCAGGACACAAACATATTCTGTGTTTCTTTTCCTGGTATGCAGGAGGGAGGGATTCACTGTTCTAGAAAACTTGGGCAATTTAGGTTTGAACTGGGGAAAAGTGAGTCACAGAAGAAGCAAAATAATATTGTTTGGGAAGATTTTAATAGCAGCAGTGGATTCTGAACAGAAGCCCGGCAGGCAGAGAGATCCTGCACAGACTGCAAAAGATACTGCATTGCAAAACACAGATCCAGGCCCAGGCGAGTACCAGAAGACATTAGGGTTGCAGAGTGGGTAAGCTCTGCTCTCTGGACAACAAAATCTTTAAGCACTAAGCCAGAACAGTGAATTTTCAGCATTTCTGCTTTCTGTTCCCCTCAGGCAAAGGAAACAATCTTCATTATGCTTAAAAGTAAACAGAAGCAATCTCACTGAGACCTTTAAAAAACACACCACATAAAGCACAGGACTGGGATTCTGTGCTTCAGGCATAACCCAGAAGGAGGGCAGGCAAAGGTGGCTTTAAGCCAACCTTGTGCTCTCCTGATTCTGGGCCGGCATGACCCGCCAGCATAAACTAGAGCCTGTAGGGACTGCTCTCATTTATGTCTGCCTCCTAAAGGCTGCACTTTGCGTACCCTGCACACTGAGTACCCCAAAGCAGCCCAGAATATTTGTAACAGTAAGTGCTCCAGAGACCACCATGACACATAATTCACACCTTCAGCCCCGCCCTTGGACCTGGGGTTTGTTCTCCGTCCCACTGTGCTGGGGGCTTGCCGGGGAGGAGGGATGGGAGGGGAAGTGTAAGATCACTTAGGATGGCCAGTGCAAGGGGAATTCTCTCCCAGTTGGCTGAGGATCCCTGAGTGCTGCTGGAGTGAACTAAATAAGTGACTCTGTTTGCTCTTAGCAATAGTAGTAGTTGGAGCTTGTAATAGGCTTTTGACTCCTTTGTAGACTAGTCTGTAGAATGGGCCCTGACTCACTTAGCTGGGTATAGCAAACTTTCTTCAGTAACAGCCTAGCTAAGGCCCAATTCAGAAAAACACTTAGGCACACGCTGCACTTTATTAGTTTATGCTGTTATCAAATGGGCCATTTGCAGGTGCAGTACCTGTGTGTAACAACTGTAGAAGTTGTACATGCAAAGTATGCACATACGGTTCTGAAAAATTGGCCTATATAGTTTTCTTGGCTTGTAAGAAGTGGAAGGGATTTCTGACTAGTGGTCCAGACAGAGGACTTGGTGTCAAGTGTGGGGCATTCTATTCCTGGCTGTGCTACTCATTAGATGTAGAAGTAGGATTTTCAAAAGCACTCACTGTTGGCCTAACTCTGTTCCCACTGAAGTCAATGGGAATGTTACTACTGACCTTCAGTGAGAGTAGGGTTAGGTCAATGCTGAGTGCAACTGGAAATCCGCCCCACAGCTTTCAACAAATTGCATAACCTCTCTGTGCCTGCTTCCCTGTCTGTAAATTGTGATGATAATACTTGGTTCCCTCACATGGATGGTGTTAAGTTTAGTGACCACACATCTGTAAAGCACTAAATAAGTGAAAAGCACTATGTTAGTGAAAAGATCAAAAGTAGTGACTAGTATAATTGACATCACCATTACTGTAGGCCGTGTAGGAGACTCACAATCTGAAATTTGTCCACATACTTATATATTCACTGCCCCCTCCTGGAGTATATACATAAACTGCCAATACACACCTGCCATTAGATCCAAATAGATCAGAACGCAGTCAAAGGGTGAAAGAGAAAGAGCTATCACTGTGCTAACTATAGTAAAAATCCTGGTGAAGAACAAAGATCTTGCCAATGCATCATAAGAAATGTCCCCGGGATATTAAAATGGTGTGTCATGGCCTGATTGATGTACGCCCACCTAAACCCAGACCGATTTGCATTCCGTCCCCAGAGAAGATGCCAAAGACTAGTGCACCTGTTATTCTAATTCTGAACTCTCCAGCCCTTCCGCCGTTTTTGCCCGACAGCACAGAAACACACACACACACAAATGTGCCTACCAGCACAATTGCAGAAGATAACTGAGCCACATTCCTGCCATTTTACGTCAAGTGTCTTTTCTGTAACTCCTTCCTCCGTAGGTTAATGAAGACTTAAGCACTCCGTCTCAGCAGCACTGATGTAAAACGGCTGCTTATTGCTTGTTCCATCTCACTGACTTTTATTGTGATACTTAAACCAAAATGGTGAACTATTACACTTCATAGCCTGCAAATAAAAGCAGAGAGTGTTAAAAAGCAGAGGCTATAACCTCTGATCCAGTCAAAATTGCTATAAACGGCTGAGGCTCATAATCTTGAGACAATTTTACTCAAATCACAAGTGCCAGGGATTGGTGTGGATTATCACACTCAGAATAGGGAGGTATTTAATTGTAATACTGCAGCATCTTATTATCCTACCTGTGCTCAAAGACAGTGAGCCAGAGCTTTAACTACTATAAATCAAGGTAGCTCCATTGAAATTAGAGGAGCTAAGTGAATATGTACCAGCTAGGGGTCTAGCTCATTAATTAGAAATCCTGGGAGATCTGCAGTAGATGAGAGAAATTCATTCTCCCTTTCTATATGCACTGAGAGCAGCCTCTGAGTATTACATGTGTACACACCATGCTTTCTGTTCTGCATCAAATTGTAGTCATATATACATCTGACTCTACATTTCTAGCAGCAGGAGGTTATGGGTGAGATCGTTTGTTCCATCTGAGCTGTGCAGAGCATGGGATTTGAATAGTTGACAGTGACCACGGTGGCTTTTGACTAGCTTTACAGATGTCCTGATTCTGAGGAATGTCAGGGACCAGTTCATCCCCCTTCACAATTTAGAGCAGCACTGGGGTTGCTCCAAGTTACACCTGGCTGTTTATGGCCGCCGGGTGTTGGGGTTTTATTGGTAGCCAGAGATGACCCAATGATAAAAGTTTAATACATTTTATAGAGTTTAAACCAAGAAAGGACCATTAAATCATCTAGTCTGACCTCCTGTATATCAGAGGCCATTAAGTTTTATAGATTCCCCAGCTGTGTCCCATTTCACCTGGGAATCTCTCTTACACCAGGATTTCAAGAGGGTGGTAGTTTAGAGTAGCTGTGGACTTCCCCTATGCAAGGAGAATCCCCAGGTAGCCTGGCTTTATACTAGCTTTACAGCCCCTTTGCAATGCCCAGTTAGAACAAAGAGGCCATAGCAGGATCAAGAACGTGGCTTACTACTTTTTGTCACAGTTCACTTCATGGGACTGATTCCAGTCTCACTTATTCCAGATTTGTAGCAGTATATTTCCACTGAGATCAGTAGAGTTACTCTTGTTTCACACCTGTGTGATTGCAGAATAAGGCGTGATGTACACTGTTAGTCCAGATCCTATTGCATGTCTACAATATGATAAATATTGAGGTATATCTAATGCACTTGATTCATCCCTGATGGCATAGCGAGAGAGGCCAATTACTTTGTATGCTGAGTAACAATATAAAAAAAGCATTTTAAATCATGTAAAGTTTGGTTTATAAACTGTTTCATGCTAATCCAGCTACAGTCATGTCCCTGAATCATATGCCAGACCTTCTAGATGGGCGACATCTCTCACATCCAGTTCTGACTTGACTTAGTTCACTGTCCATCTCGGACCTGTGCTGTGACTAACATGCCTTCCAGTCAGGAAGTGGGAATGTTTTTAGTTTTGAATTAAATGCAGTTTCACTAAACAACTAAATTGTATTAGTAAAACCATTTTCTGATTCAGTTTAACATTTCTTCTGCAGCAAACGGGGGCGTAGAACTAGGGTCAAGTGGTCTGGTATGGAAGAAAGCATTTAAAAACAATTACGTTTTTAATTGCAGTGCTGCCTCTAATTCCTGTTCAGTTTGCAGACCCAAGAGGTTTGGAGAGTTTTGATAAAGATCCAAGTTTCTGGCACTTCTATGAGCTGAGCCTTCTAGCCTCTTCAAGTATGCTTACAAATAAACCTGAGGCGATCACTGGAAGCAAATAAGTTCGTGTGCGCTGTATTGGAAAGATAAATGTTATACTCTACATAAAGTGCTTCGGTTCAACAAGTGGAACCAATTCTTTTAAATGTCACAGCCAATGTAGAGATGGCCTTTCCTGATTTGAGCATTGCTCTGTCCTGAGGTTCTATGAACCTTCCATCAGATTCTTGACTAGGACTTTAGAACATCCAAAGGAGAGGACATCCCCTAAGAATCTATCATGGTTGAGCTTAATGGATATTGGGACAGGAATTTAATCAGTGCCAGGTGAATGATCGTGGCAAAGATTTTCAGAAGTGACCAGTGATTCTGGGAAACTCCATTTTTGGGTGCTCAACCTGAAACATTTCAAAAGGGGCCTGGTTTTCAAGGGGAGGTAATGAACATTTTGAAAATTGGGTTCCTTTAAGGTGTCTCAATTTGGACCCCCTTAAATTAAAGTCCCCCCAAACCACTGGCCACTTCTGAAAAACTTGACAAAAATCAAAAACGCTCAAAGTAATGCACTTCATTATTATGACTCAGTGCCTCGATTGGAGGAGCTCCCTGTAACCAGGGACACACCACCAATTCCTGAGTTGTCATTTTGAGAAAAAACAACTATTTTACAGGCACATGCTCCCAGAATTATGGTCTTTGACAGTATAACTTCTGATAAGGACATTGCTGCATCAGTCATAGTGAACTAGTGAGGTCATGAAGACAAGTACCACTTTTCTGAAGTTGATTCTTTAAGCAACAGTATTAAATACAATGTCAGTCAGGTGCTCTTAGGATACCTGCACAAAGAAGGCAAATGAGTAACATGGATTCTGGCCACTGGGTTTTGGAAACTGCTTGGTTCAAGATGGAGAACTGCATGCTGGCTGCGACCAGTAGTCTATGTCAGTGCTTCCCAAGCTATCTGATATGGGGGACTGATAATTTCCCCCCCCCCCCCAATGTGCACGCAGATCAGCAGCCGATGGCTCGCGGACTGGCACCAGTCTGCAGACCACCACTTTGAGTAGCACTGGTCTATGTGGTCTTTATTACAGACAGAGGAGGAATGTACAGGGATTGGACCATCTAGAACTTCCAGAAAGACTTTAAAGTAGTTATGCAAACTTCAGAATTGTGCAAAGTTAGATCTTGGTTCAGATAAGCACGTGACTTCTTGAATCTGCAACAGTGAGCTAGAAATCGTATAAGAACACTTTTGTGTATGTGAGTTTTCCAGCACTTCCTCTGGTCCCAGCCAAACATACCAATCCATGAGAAAATATTACTTGCAAATATTACTTCACCAAATCCAGTCCTAACAGAAAGGTGGTGGTAAAAAGGTTCATGGCAGTGAATACCAAAGAAAAGTTAGATACATTTCAGATCTTCAAAAAAGAGTTACCTTGAATCTGGTTCTAAAAGCAGATGAATGTTTCTGAAGGATTTGGGGAGGATATTTTTTCCAGTCTGAACTGATTTGCCCATACTGATTTACAAGTTGAATTTTAATAAAACAATTAAATAACTCACAAAGCTATTTTGGCAGCTAAAGCTGTATATAGGCACCTAGGAGGTTTTGCATGAGCACCTAGGTGATTTACGCACCTAACTCATAGGAGTTTTTGAAAATCCCGTCTCTTCATCTTTAGGCACCTAATACATTTGTAAATCTGGTATTTGTCTCTTAGAGAGCATGTGGCATCCATAGACCTCAACGCACTTCATGAAAATAGTATCATTAACCCTATTTCACACAGCAGGGAAGCGATTTGCCCAACATCACCCAGCAGGCCAGTGGCAGACACACAACTCGAAATCATGTCTACCGAGTCCAGTCCATTTCTCCACTCCTCAGAGTCTCTCGAATCAAACAAAAGGGGTTAGGAGCCCTTAAAAACAACCCCCCCAAAAACCTGTTTGAAGCAACAACATACAGACTGAGAGGTCCTACATCTCCTTCTTCATGAAAGAGCAAAGCCAACAGATATGTGTCTAGTTAAAGTGTCTATATGGCCTCATTACCATAGTATCTGAACACCTTATAATCTCTCATGTATTTACCTCAAAAACACCTCCATGAGGTAGGGAAGAGCTGTTTCTCCATTGTACAGATGAGGCACAGAGAAATTAAGTGATTTGCCCAAGGTCACACCAAAAGCCTGTGTCAGAGAAGGTGATTGAACCTTTGTCCTCGGATTACTGGACTAGAATCCTAGCCACTGGGCTGTCCTTCCCCTTGGAGAACACACCCCTAGGAAGCTGAATTATCATAAACTCTGTCTGATTTTGCTGGCATCCCATTCCATACAGAATATTCCCAGTTTCCTACTGCATTCACCACTGTGTGACCTGCCTGTTGTACAGGCATGGCTCAAAGCCAAAGGAATTCAACTTTCTCTTGAAATCCTCTCTCTCTCTCATGGTAATGAGCACTTTAATCTATCAGGAAAATGTAGAGCTTCTTGGCACTGCTTTTTATTTCTGATCTGTGCTTTTTTTCAGTCTCTCTCTCTTTTAGGTTAATTTATCTGATTACATGCAACGCACTGCAGACGTGTTAAGGCACCAGTCGAGTTTCCACTTGGAGGCTTGGAGGAAAGATTACTATTAAAACGTGACTTCCATCCACTCAGCTGAAATTACTATTGATTGCCAAAGAAAAATATTTGTGCTGTGAAGCTGGGAGCTATGATGTTGAACCGTATTAACATAATGTTAGCATAGCTACGGGTGTTTAGTGGCACGCAATCAGATTTGAAATGAACGTTGATTATAGATTGAGATTAATGTTCACATATTCATAGGAACACAATGAAAAGAGCAATTTCCTTTCTACTACAGATCAATGGTTTCCCCATTCAATTATACAGCTGTAATAATTGCATTATGCGGAAATATTTCTTAATGGCTTATTTCATTCTTTTCATATATGTGTGTGTGTGTGAGAGAGAGAGAGAGAAATCTTTTGTCAGTGAAATCTGCTGAAGCCTGTAGACAATGCAAGATGCTTTAATCACTGGTACAAATTTGCAAGCTTTGGCTCTGCCAATAATCTCTCCTCTCTTTCTCCACTGTTTTCATGATCCTATAGCAAAACCCTTCATTTGCTGTGCTTGTCTGAGGCTTATGAGCTGGACCCACACCATGCACATGTAACCCACTGATCAGCGTGTTTCCCTTTGTGCCCAATCCACAATGGATGTGAGTCTGCTCAAGCGTCAGATAGAGAGTCTGGCTCGTTAGCTCAAGCAGCAGAGACTCATGCTTTCAGCTCTAGAGGTCCCCATTTGAATCCCTAGCGGTTTGGCAAAAATGGCAGCTGTCACACGCAGGAACCAACCTGCTTGCCTCATACTAGTGTGTCATGCTTGTGCTGCAGTAACCAAGTCTGAGTTACTGTTGAGCTTTTGGCTAGAGGGTTTACACTGTGACAGTTGGAGATCCTCTTTATGTTGGTGTTCTTCCACGTACTCATGAAAAATAGTCCCTCTAAAAACAAAAACAAAAAAAATAGTTTCTCATGATCATCTTACCTTGTCCTTGACATGGGCTGTGCCTCAGTTCCCCCCTGTACTTGAAGTAGGAAGCAACTGCCAGCCTCCCTCCTTTCTCTCTCCCTCAAGAGGAGAATAGAATCAGGCATGAGGTAATGCTCCCTCTTTTTAGGGGAGAACTGGCAGTGACTTGGTTCTTCAATGGGGGTTTAAGGGCTAGGTTGGGAGAGACTGCCCCTTCCTATTCCTCTTCAGGGGTGGGAAGAGGTGACCTCTCCCATTACTCTTCTTCATAGAAGAGGAAGGATCAGGCCGGGAGAAGCCTTCATTTCTCCTCTTGACTGTGTGTAGGGAGATCAGCCCCATTTATTTTCTTCAACCAGGCCACTTCTCATCTCCATGTCTCACAAGAAGGACAGCACAGAGGGGCAGTGTGCCTGAGGGAGGACATGAGTCTCACAAAAGGAATTTATCTCATGGGAAAAGTACTCCTTTTCTTTTTGCGAATACAGACTAACACGGCTGTTACTCTGAAACCTCTCATGGGAGTAGTTGTCTCCCTGGGGTAGTCCAACAAGCATATGAGAGGGATAGGCATGGGAAAGACGAGCACACAGTGCGGGGCACGTGTCTCAGAGAGAGAGGCTGTCTGTGCTATGGGGGAAGCATACCCAGGTCAACAGGAGCTGTTAGGACACTAGTGGCCTGAGGCCTCTACTCCAGATGTCCCCTAGAGCAGAGCCTAGTGGTTCATCCCCATCTGTTCCATTCCTGAGTCTGTCTTAAATGGACTGGTTTACAGATGTTGCTGCAGAGATCTTTTGTTTGAGGCTACCATTAATATAGTGTATGTGTGAAACTGTGTGCCAACAGGACAATACAGCAGGTCAAGATCTGGCTCTAATTGTAACTATAGTGCATGGTATAATCCTCAGCTAAATACTTCAGACGTTGCACCAGGAATGCACAATGAGGAGAGTCCTAACTTGCATGACATTTTCCCCTTCTTGGGGTTGATTCCATAAGGCACATATGCACTTGCTTCACTTTAAGTGAGCCTAGGGGCACCCCGCTACCCCTGCCTGTGGCCATGCTCCTGGCCCTGGGGACAGGGAGGGGAGAAGATGGAGTGCTCAAGTTGATGGATCTATGCCACCACTGCATTTCCTCACACTGACTAGCTCCCCCAGGTCTACTTACACTGACTTTATGGTCAAGAACTGCTAGCAGCATAGCAGACAGCAATCTCAGTGTACCTCAGGATGTGGCTAGGTCTCGTCTTACTTAGATTGCAAAGATTCAAGCAGGACTTACCTCTCTTGCTGTGTGTTTATCTGTACAGCACCCAGCACAATGGGGCGTCTAAGCCAGTGTTTCTCGCATGCGGCCACCAAGGGCTTTTCTTGTTGCCACAGCCTCCTGGGCTGTGATAGAGGGGGGAAGGCAAACTAGAGCTCCCTCCCCCTCCCTGTTGCTCCTGGATGCACCGTCCTGATATTGGTTGCTGGGCCCTGCCCCCATCTGGAGTCACCTGGGGCACAACGCTGGAGGAGCAGGCAGCCAGTGAGTTCCCCACCTTCCCATGGACAGTGGGGCTCAGGCTTTGGGCTACAGCTTGGGGTGGCGGGGCAGCAAGCTCTGGCCGTGGGGCTTTGGGCTCCAGCCCTGGGCTCTGGCTGTGAAGTGGCAGGCCCCAGGCTCCAGCCACACAGCTTCAGGCTCCATCTCCGGACCACGTCCTCTGGGCTCCAGCCCCATCTCCTGTGGCCCCCACTGTCTCCCCCCACCCTCCATCCAGGGCTTAATTTGTCCCCAGGCTTACCAGGGCTGATTAAGTCTGCTGTGAAAAGTGATACTTGTATGTTTGTTAATATCACTTTTCACAACAGCCTTACTAGCTAGCAATAAATAAATTACAATGATTTGGACGTGTCTATGTGCATATTTATTTGGTTTTCCCAAAGCTAATTAAGTATTTTAGGAAAAAAAGTGTGAGAACGGTCACCAGCAAGAGTTGGTGGCCACACTCTGAGGCCACCAAAAAAACTTATCCTGAAAACCCCGGCTCTAGACACTTGTAAAGTCCAAATAATAAATACTAACAATCAATGTGAGCACCACATCAGGGAGTATCAAAGCTGGGTGTCAAACTGGCTACAACTGCAAAAAAACCCACATCTCATATGGAAAGGACTGGCTGCCAGACAGGGTTTGCCAGAACTGCAGTATCATCGTTTCCCCTTATGATGCTGAGTCATCCGTTGGTGACCCATGAGCAACAATGAAGCAACATAGCCCACAAACTGAGCACTAAAGCCTGCCTCTCATTTCCCCCCTGGTATTTTCACATCTGCCAGCAGAAGTCCTTTGATTTGTTGCCCTTCAGCATTAGTCACAAGTCACAAGGAGGGAGAGACACAGAATGCTTGCTGCTCATGTGCATTTTTAGCATCCAGCAATGCTCTTTCAGGAAAGTGTAATCTTGGAAATGCCTCATCTGGGGGGCACAAGGAGACTCAAGTAACTTTCATTTTCTTCGGTCAGGGTGTTTTTTCGAGGGGCAGCTAAACAATAAATAAGTGAAAGAAAAAGGATGGGGGAATAGCAAGTTATTCAAGGGAATGACAAGCATTATGGTTGAAATTTTTAAAAGTAAATAGTGATTTTGAATTCCTAGATTTTTGGAGACCACATTTGAGACCTCACATGAGAGCTTGATTTTCAGAATATGCTCAGCACACCTCAGAAAAATCAGGGCCATTTAAGGCTTCTCATGTTGGACCCCCAAAAACAGAGGCACTCAAAATCACTAGCCATTTTTAAAAAATCATGACCAGTATGTGCTTCTACTAGTCCCTGTAATGCACTTTAATCCTGGCTTGTGGGGGGAGGACTTCCTAGAAATGTGTCAAATATATATTTATCTATATCAGCAGTTATCAAACTTTAGCAACCTGAAGACCCCCATTTTGATTTAATTTTTTTCCCGGACCCCAACTCCCCTGCTCAGCCCCAGGCCCCACCCCTACTCAACCCCTTCCCCCAAGGCCACAGCACTGGTCCTTGCACTGGGGGTCTCTCTCTTCAATGGGCCTGTCCAAAAACCTTGAATCTAAGCATCCTGGATAACATGCATGTTCAGAACATCATGACTGAGGCCCATCTTCATTAATTAGACCCTGCCTTGTGGAGGCAATCATATGAAGAGTAAACTATTTCAACACCCGGTAAATGCTATATTTTCTGAAATTAATGAACTGTACTGAATGGATTCATTTCGTTGCTGTAAATTAATAAATCCCCACCAAACAAAACCACTGGAGGTTTGCCTATAGATTACTCTGAAATCAAACAATTTTGAGTTTATGGTCAAGCAATGTTGTTCAATAGGTAATTTTCTGTAGATTTACAGAGTGGGCTATAATTTGATATAACAGTTGATCTTGGAAATGTGGAAGCACAAGGTATGACATTCAACTCTTAATAGTCTAGGAGAAGCTGAAGTTGGATCACTTGAGGTCAACCGAGAGATCAGAGGTCAAATTCAAGACCATATTGCAAATCTAGGGGAAATTACTTTTCCAGTAACTTATGACATGACCTCTAGCTCCTATTAGTCTGAGGAGTTCTTGTCTTGCCATTCATACATTCATGTATTCAGAGTCCCCAAATTGCATATCAGGGAAAAGTTCTTTTAACGTGTTAGCTATGCTGGATTCTTATTCAGATTGTTTTCTTCTTTCTGGGGAGTAGTTCAATTTTCTGTAAAACAATTTGTATGTTGATTATTTTGTCAGCCTACACAGAGCCAGATTCTGATGTCACACTGTTATTATATCAATATAACTATTAATTTCAGTGGAGTTATCATACTCCAGATTTATATTAGTTCAAAAGAGAATAGAATTAGACCTCGTAACTGGATGTTTTTTGGACACATTCACCTAGGAGAGTAATTTATTATTGAAGTAGGTGAAGAATTGCACATTGGAGAAATACCCTTACAGTTTGTGAATACAGCTATTGTGGAATAGCATTCTAGGAGAATGTGAATGAATATTCTAATATTTCATGCTTTATTTTTACTTATTTGTGTTCATATGTGCCTTATCTTGTCTTTCATATGAGCTAGCCTCAAACTGTCTTAGCAAAGGTGAGGTACAATGCTGATAGAGTATGGGTTTTAATTGCTGTAATAGATTATTTACATTTATATTTCTAACTTCACAAATTAAACTTGGCTGAAAACTGACATTTTTCCTCAGTGCTGGTATGAATCAAATGACCTGAATCAGTGAATACTTCTGTTTCCCTTTTCTGCTTGATTTTGTTAGTGGATTTATCCCCTTCCTAAAAATAACTACTGTCATCATAGAAATGTTTTAGATAGAAACAGATTTCTGAGTGGCATACATGCTCATTGAACAGTATAAATGTAACTATGTACTAATCATTCTGCTCACCTGTCATTTGTGGAGCAACTGCCAACAGAAGACTACCATGATCTTCTTGCTATGTTTAAACAAAACAAAAAAAAGACACCAGACATTTCTTTTCTCACATAGAGTTGTGCTAACATCACAAAATAGTCAATCAGGCTCCTGAAGAGCTTTTTAGTTTTCCAGTTATATTCTCAAAGAAAGATCTTGTGCTCAGAAAACTGTCTATACAAGATCACATGTGCAATAAGAGACTTTTAAGAGTCACCTTAAGAATAATGTGTTTTGTATTGCTATCATAGTCTGTGTCTCAAGAATGTGAACCACTGGTTAATGCTGCACAGAGGGGACAGTCTCAAGACTGAGGCTGTTGGAAGTGCATACAAGAGATGACAAACAGCAGCATTCGTATTGTAGTGTCCTGTGAAAAAAGGAAAGCAGGAAGGGAAACCCGTTGTTGCCTATATAGAGTATTTGATAGTAAAGCACTGAGGAATTCCATAAAGGGTAAAAACCAAAGATACCCAAGGAAGGAAATCTGTATGTTTATTTAAATTACAAACTATCCAGGTACGGTCCTGTCTTCCTACATCTCTAAAGCTCCTCGCCCTTTTGGGTGTTATATAAATGATATTAATAGCAATACTATTAGCAATATTTAATAGGTACAGTCAGGTGAAGACATGAAGCAGTGTTTTATTAACAGCCCTCATGAAGACCCAAAATCTGCCAATTGCCATCAGAAATATTGCCATGTGCCTGTCTATACCCACGCTGGTGAATCCCCAAACTGGAAGTTTCTCATAGCTAATACTGAAGAGTTGGTAGAAGTATGTCATTCACACCGGTTCACTGAATTATGGAAACAGCTGAACAAGGTGTGCAACCAGTGTCTTATGAAAGCTAAGCTACTGTCACTAACAGTTTAAAACAGAGTTTGGGGAAGCAAATCTTTAGTCACATCAGAGACAGTATTTTTGTGTAAGACAAACACAGTCATTTTCCTAATGAATTTTTGGAGATATGCCCAAACTAGAAGAGTAAATCAGAACCCTATTGAACTCTAGGACATTTCAGATTTTGACCTAGATCCAAACCTTCCCACACAGGTGTATCTCTACAAGATGGATCTAAAGAGGAACCCCTGGAAATCTGGGGAATTTGAGGCCCTGCTCTGACTCGCTATCTGAATTTCATGACTTTAGACTCAGCTTTAAAGAACGTTAAAAGGCACGTTGATCACTTTGGTTAATAGAAGTCTGCAAACAGAGATTTTAGTGTGTACCTATTGAATTAGATTTCTAAGGCAGACGTTAGACATCAGTACAGCAGGCATTCTAGTTAAGAGTTATCTTTATTCTCAACAACATCTGCAAGTAACCTCTTGTATTCCTAACTTGAATGCTGTGCACTTCAGTTTGTGTTTTCTTGCTATAGAGTAGTTTGTTTCCAGATGCAAGGTTTTCTTTCAAAACATCCGTTTGAAGGCTGATGTGCCTCAGAGATCTGTCCCTTTGAGCTATTCCTACTTTGCATGTATATCTTTTGCCCCTTGTTCTGGATATTCAAAGACACAATGTCAGTTTTGCTGTTATGCTGATACAACACAAATGCATGGCTTTTTAGTTATTGTCTCTTTAGGTTTCAGAGTTGGAAAGGGCAGGTTTGGTGTCTGCATATGATGTCTTTCCTCTGAGCTTTGTTAGAGCCATTCCCAGGGGATGAGTCCTACTGCAAGAGTCAGGACCAGGTTGTAGTCCCAAATCCATCTGAAGACTGATCTACCCTCTGCCTGTATCCATTGCTGTTGATGACTCAACAAGTAGAGCAAAGAACTAATGAATGCAGCCCTGAAACCCAATGGGACCACTCATGAGCTTCAGTTAAGCACATGCATAAATCGAGGTAGAATGAGGGCCCAAGACAGCCACTGTCAATGATCCGGCTGTTGTACATAGCCAGGTCTGTATTGCAGAGTCATTTACTAGAGTCGAGGGCAATTCACTGGGATGGATTTGGCCTTTTGCCATCATTTTTCATTCCATGCTGGAGGAGAGAGGCCTGGGTAGGAGGATGTAATAAAAATTCAGGGCAAAACATTCTACGTGAGGCTGAAACTTTCATAGCATAGGTCAACACTATGAAAGAACAGCCCTTCTGCTGGAGTTGTACTAGCTAGCACCTTCTAACAGGAAGGGCTGATATGTCACACCACATTGAGTTATACAAACAGTTTTCACCTCAGCTCAGTAAGTTCTTGGCATCAATCACAACCGCCTCCTTCTTCACCTGAAGTGGTTTACACAAAACTGCCCATAATTCACACTTTGAGGCTCAGCAGCTCAGTGAACCAAATCAAACCAACCCTGTGCATTCCAGGAGGAAGTTATTGTTCCCTTCCTGGCTCAAAAGTGCAAGTGGAGAGGTAAGTGGGAAGTATATTGGACAGATGCAAGGTGCATATTTGAACTGAATATGTTCTTGATTTGACATTAAGTTCCTGGGTTCTCCTTTTTGTTGATCTCCTCCTCCACTAGCCAGAAATCAGGATCAGCTTTCCTTCCAGCAGGGCACAACAGATGTTGATGTGCTGCTTGCTTTTACAACGGTATCTCTACTACCCGCTGCACAAAGGAGATGAGGGCAGTGGTCCTAGTGTGTTTTTTATTCCAATCAAGACTTTCTTCCTATCTTTTTTCTCTGTGCAATTTAGTCTCCCCCTACCCCACCGTGCATATACCTACAGTGTGAAAGCCATCACAGTCTATAGATTAAATCCTGAAGTCCTCACTCAGGCTTTAAAACTCCTATAAAAATCAGAGTGAGGAATGAGTAAAGACCTCAGGATCAGGCCCTTGGAATGGTTTGCATAAGAAGTGAATTGCTGAACTGGCCAGGCATTTGCACGGTGAGGATTACAACTGACAGCTGCTACAGGCAGGCATGAGAGAGTTCCAGAAAGCCTTATCGAGCCTCTCCCTTCAGTTGGGCTGCAAGTGGAGAAGCGTGGCACATGGAATGGCTAAATTTGGGTCCTGATGCTTTCCAGCAATTGAACAAGATTTTCTGGAGCAAATTTAAAACTGAGAGGATCTAGCCGCAATGTAAGGGAGTGCAGAATAGTAAGACATTCTCTTCCTTTCTCCCTGCTGATGAGCTTTTAGTTGAATTGTAAAGTACTGAAATAACAGAAAACTATTTCAATTTGATGACTACCTTGGCCAATACAATCAGCTTGGTGAGTAGAGTGGCAGGTACCTTCCGGCCTGAGAGGCAGCTTGAGGAGATCCATAGCAATTATCTTGACAAATTCTGGGGAAAGTAGGCTTTGACTCAGGGAGTACCAACATTCTTGTTCAGAGAGAAGTTCCCATTTCTTATTCCCCCCACCGAAGACTCTCCCTGTGTATCTGGCTCTCAATAGGCAAAGCTTAGTAGCTCCCTGGGCTACTTCCCCATGGCCTCCTCCCAACACCTTCTTTATCTTCACCATCGGTCCTTCCTCCTGGTTTCTGATAATGCTTGTACACCTCAGTCCTCCAACAATCTGCATTCTCACACTCAGCAACTAGTGCCTCTTGCTCCCAGCTCCTTACACACACCACAAAGTGAAGTGAGCTCCTTTTTAAAACCCAAGTGCCCTGATTAGCCTGCCTTAATTGATTCTAGCAGCTTCTTGATTGGCTGCAGGTGTTCTAATCAGCTGGTCTGTCTTAATTGTCTCCAGAAGGTTCCTGATTGTTCTGAAACCTTCCCTGTTACCTTACCCAGGGAAAAGGAACCTACTTAGCCTGGGGCTAATATATCTGCCTTCTATTACTCTCCTGTAGACACCTGGCCCAACCCTGTCACACAGGATAAAGGAGTTTTATACCTTTCCTTCGGACCATCTTCGTGCAAAAATTAGGCAACTCATTTCTTGATTGGGTACAGACTTTACATTTTGTTTTCTCTCATTATTTGACCCAAACGGATAGATTCTGGCAGGGGCTACAGACTTGCACAAGGAGTAACAACCTCCCTTACATCTGATGTAGGCTACCCCGACTTTAGGTACAGGCACACAGAAGAAGGTGGGCAGGGAGTGGTTGGAGTCTTGGGTCCACCCCTCTACTCAGAGTATTCTTAGCTGCTATGGGAGGTATAATTTGCTGCTGCTATAGGGCAATAAATTCCTGCCTCCATTGGAAAGGAAGAAGTAGGGGAGGAACTGGCCCTCCAAAGGGTGTATGAAGCAAAATGCCATCTGTGGCCATTCCTCAGTTGATGTAGCTTCCATGCCACCCCTTTCGCAGGGGCTATGGCTAAGGTAAAAAACCAGTACAAACTAAATAGTGTGCATGCATAGCCTTAACATTTGTCATCACCAGCTCCCACATCAGTGAAACTTGATTGGCCCAAATGGTTACAGAAAGCAATGATGAAAAAGGGGCATGAGCACAGACCATGTTTCTCTTGAATGTGAACATGAGTTTGCAAGGGACATTCCCCCCCCCCACACACACACACACAGGACTCACCCAGCTCTAAACAAAAGGTTGCAGGGCTAGACTTAGGGCTACTGCCAGAAATATGTTGCAAGAGCACTGAAAGGGTTGAAGAGGTGCTTGGGAGAGCTGTCTTGAGAAGATTGCACAGCACCTGAGTCTAGGGCTCTATAGTCAGGATAGTTCTATTAGGCTTAACTTTACATGAAATCCAAATTTAGCAGTCTAAACAATATGATAAAAGCATATGGAAAATCCTCAGCGGCCAGGCACATGTAACATTATGCCCCAAGTGTGGTATTTTGAGGCAGCTGTTAGATATATGGGGTATGTATGCATGAAAATCCTTGAAGAACGTTTTATGGTGAGGAACACGTGCTCTATTTTTGCAGTTTCACCCTTTTGTCAAATTTTATTTCTTCCAGCCCTTCAGTTTCCAAAGAAAGCAAACATGTCCCATTTCCAGTTAAATGCTTATTCAGTGCCCATCTTCCCCACACTAATGACTTTCTCAGATGGAAGATATCGTGCTAGACAGAAACCAAATAAAAAAATCCCAGCAATTAATGGGCAGAATTCATTGGGGTTGGTTCCCCCCCCCCCTTCTTCATATTTAGCTCTCCAGATTGGCAGCACCAGGGGAAACCCTGCACTTGGATGAAGAGTGATGCAGATGGCGAACACAGTGGAATGAAGCTGTAAGTCAGGTAAGTGAGAGCTGAGCTCTTTTTTTTCTCTCCCCTTTCCTTGCCTCTTCTACCCACCTTTTTCTGGCAGTGATTTTAAAGTACAGATGAGAGTATTAAACACAGCCTCAGTGCTGGTGTTTTCCACCTGTGACTCTCAGACTTAACAAATCGCATTTTAAAATCTTAGTTGTACAGATACAAGACCTCCATGTTTCCCATGTGGACAAGTTTATTAAAACATTTAAAATATTTCTAATGAGTTATGAGTACAAAACACCCATCAGCTGAAGGACCAAAACACACCAAAAACTGACCCCTAACTTTGCACCCAATTTTAAATT
This sequence comes from Caretta caretta, assembly GCF_965140235.1. Taxonomy (NCBI): domain Eukaryota; kingdom Metazoa; phylum Chordata; order Testudines; family Cheloniidae; genus Caretta; species Caretta caretta. The sequence goes on from NC_134218.1 coordinate 22,207,385, forward strand.
GTGAGCACAATTCATAGTAGCACAGATGCTATTAGTTTGCATCTGAGGACATCACTGTAAGATCAGGGCCTAAATTTCTAACTACTTCACTGAGTCTGCAAATCAGGCATTTAAAATGTCTAAATGCTACTGGTGTATGCAGTGTTGTGGTAGCCACGTCGGTCCCAGGATGCTAGAGGTACCAGATGAGTGAGGCAGTATCTTTTATTGGACCAACTTCTGTTGGTGAAAAGTTCAGGGTGGCTCGAAAGCTTGTCTCTCCCCAGAGATATTATCTCACCCACCTTCTCTCTAGATGCTACTGTAGTATTTGTACCCACCAGTTACCACTAGTTTTGGATCCACAACATTGGAGGGTAGGTTATGACCTCTTTAAAAATGTCACCCTGAGTAATTAAAATAAGAGCAGTTTAATTCCACGGTAGCATAGATTGGAAAGCTCCCTTCCAGCGGTTCTCAAACTGTGGGTTGGGACCCCAAAGTAGGTCACGACCCCATTTTAGTAGGATCTCCAGGGCAGAGATTAGACTTGCTGGGGCCCAAGGCTCAAGCCAAAGTCTGAGCCCCATTGCCCAGGACTGAAGCTGATGCCTAAGGGTTTCAGCCTTGGGCAGCCGGACTCAGGTTACAACCACTCCCCCAGTCCTGAAGCCCTCAGGTTTTGGCCTCACTCCAGGGTGGCAGGGCTTGGGCTTCAGCCTCTGCCAGGGCAGTGGGGCTCAGGCTTCAATCCCTCTTCACAGGGTTGTGTATTCATTTTTGTGATCCAAAGTGGGTCATCGTGCAATGAAGTTTGAGAAACCTGATCTAGCTTATCCTGCTGCCAGCACAGGATGGTTTCCTAAGCTATGGCATACAACAAGACTGTCCCAATGAAGTCAGTGGCAAAAGTGCTACTGAATTTAATGCAAGAAGGAATGAGCCCTGTATTACCTTGCTTTGGCCAGTCCAATTTTAAAATGTCCAGCAATTAAACATGTGCTACTTCCAGTGAATTCTTCTACCCTCTAATAGACCTGATTATAATTTAGTTAATAAATCTTTGTTAAATATTAACTACTTACCCACTGCTAAATGCAATTTGAGGATTAACAAGTATCTAATAATGGATCCACATTTTATCACTGTAAAACATCAGTACTTTTAAAACACTCAAGTGATATTTAATTAGCAATGTGATAACTAGATAGTTCCCATCAGATTTAGTCAAATCATTATATATTTAATAAGAATATACACTCGAGGATTTCAAGTTCTTAACCATAATAAATTAAGACCAATCTTCCTACTGGGATGGACAAATGCTCATTGTACAGACAAGGAATTTGTAGTACACATGGGTTCAATCCTGTTGTGAAGTGCTGACCACTCAAATCCCCATTGAAATTAGTGGGAGTGGCTTAGCACCTTGATCCATCAAGGTGACTTGGTCAAGGTCACTTAATAAATCAGTAGTAATGCCAGCTGTAGAACTGAGAACTCCTGGCCTCATGCTCAAACCACTAGATAATGCTGCCTTGAAATAAACAAGGACTATTGGCAACCACAGCTAATGGTTAGTTATGTAGCAAGCAAGTGATCTTTACATGGGTGTTATTGATCAGCTGGTTATTTAGGTAAACCAACATTTTCAAAGTGCCCACTGTTTTAAGGGCCTAAATTGGAGTTGTGGCCCCACAGTACCTCTGGGAAAAAAAAAATATCAAGCCCTACATATCTGAAGATGGGCACCCAAATATTAGAGGATCCTTAATTTTAGCCTCTTGCTGGGATGTTCAAAGGCACCTAACGGATTTAAGCACATTATCCCCATTGAAATCCAGTGGCGTATGGTCCCTCACTCCCTGAAGCTCCCCTGGAAAGCCCACTGTCCAGCAACGGGGTTGACTTAAAGCATATTCTTGTGATCCAGGGTAGCTGCTCCAACAGAGCCTAACCCAGAAGCAGCCACTTAACGTTCTGTGCAAAGGCTAGTAGAGGAAGGCGGGAGAAACTAACTGGGTGAGGACAGGGAAGTGGATCATAGAACCTGGGGGGTTGGGAGGAAGCAGTGGGAAGGGAGGGATCCCAAGGTTTTTGACTCACTCCTGTCCCAAGTAGCTATAATCTCTGTACCTCCTGCCACACCATCTACCACACCACAAATAAAACCAGAGTGGGATTTCAGATGAAGTTGCTGCATCCCCCTGAACCCATTGCTATGGGGCTCACACCAACACACAGTTTTGGTTTCTCCTGTGGGGAAAAAAGGAGACAGATCTATTAACTCCATCAGAAGCTGTGCCATAAAATGAAGCCACCTCGTTTTGTTCTGTGTGAATTAAGACTAAAGAGCTTAGCAGTTGGTGGGAGTGAGCATTCTCCCTCGTTTCTCCTCCAGACTGTAACATGACAGACTCGCCTTGCCTCAGACAACGTTCCGCACTGTCAGTAAACAGCTAGGGATCCTGCAGCTTTAATCACCGGAACAGAGAGGGAGGAGGGGCCAGTGGAGAGAAGCAGAATAAGAAAAGAGCAAAACTGACTTAGATTGATTGCATGGCTTGAGCCAGGCCCAGACTGTACACCTCAATCCAGCGCCGACACTAAATAATGGCAAGCCCGGAGATTATCAATAGACCGCAGAGTATGGGGTCTGGTTATGGACTTTATCAGACAGAGACCTGGAGATTAACCCCTGGCCTCCTAATCGGGATTGTGCTCGTACACCATTTATTACAATGGCTGGGTGTGGGCCAGGCTGCTAAACAGAAAACATGCCAGCTGAGTGCTTAGCCAGTCCAGTCCTGCAACGTGCCACTTTGTCTCATGCTGAATGTCTTTGTTTTCTTCATCAGATTCTAGTGTAAATTCTTGAGCCTTTATTGATTGTCGAGAGGAGCCGTGTGGGTCCGGAAATAGCTGTCACCTAATTAAATCATCTAGAGAGGAGCTTTGGAAAGAGCTCCCAACTCAGGCGCTTAATTTAGGCCAGGCCCATGCACAGGGGCTCCGTCTTATTATTAAATGGAATTTTAATCATTAGAGATCCCCCTCCGAGTTTCTCTCTCTAGCCCCATCTCCTAACAACCTGAATCTGGCACAATTCCCTTCCCCTTTAACCCTCTGGAGCTAAAAATAATATCCTCTTGGAACCAGCCAATTTTTATTTATTTTTTAAAAAGTGGGATGAACCAAAAGGTGTTTAATTAGCAGGAGTGAGCTGGAGATGGAATCAGCAATCACATTTTACAGCAGTCTCTCTGGAGACAGGCCAAGCATGTTATGAAAAATTCAGGGTCACGTGCTCTAAGAGGAAGGAAGGTGTTTTATTATCCACATTCAGGGCTTTTATACCTCAGACTTAGCAACCCCATTCTAAGCCTTCACATGTAAAGGCTATGTCTTTGGTCACCTGGTGTGAGAGTTCCAGAATGCAGGCTGCCCGGTGCTGACACAGGAGACCATGGTCTGAGAGCACAGCACTTGTAGCATGCATATCTACATGCAATTTACAACTCTGACACTGAACATATCATGGAGTAAGACAGTCCAGCTTTGTGCCTCAGTTTCCCCATAAGTAAAATACCCACCTACCTCACAGGCCTGTTGTGTAATACACGTGTTAATTCATATTCTCAATGCCTTTTGAAAGCCGTGGCCAGAAGCCACTAAAGATGTTTAAAGTGTATAGATGGAGCTCTTTAGAGCGAGTGTTGTCTTTTTAATGTGTCCAAGGCCTAGAATAATGGAGTTCTGACCTCTGATCCTGCCCCTAAGCGCTAGTGTAATAGAAAAATTATACTAGCACCTCTGGCTCATAATAAAAGAAAAGTGCATTTATGATATTCAGTGGAATTACTCTGGATTTACACCAGTGTAATTGATCTTGATCTGGCCCTGGGTATTTTACAGTGGAAATTAAGTGAAATCCTGACGCTTTCATTTTGACAGCAAACAGGGCTGCTGTGTAATACTGTTTCACCAGCAATATTGGAAAAGCCAAGGAAAGTCCTGGTAAGAAGTAAACAAACTCCCTGCTAAACTACAATAAAGCATGTTATCTCCCCCTCTCTGTCTCTGCAGCCATGATGCTCACATGCAGACTATTTGAGCATTATGCTTCAGGAGAACATCTTAATGTAGATTATGCAGTGCACACTGAGATCCAGCTGATTTGGTGCTTCCTGTCGCAGCTGATACTAGAGAGTTAAGGTACAAAAGCATATAGTAGCTTAGTTCTGTGAGCCTGGTGACATGCTTTTGTACTGTACATTGAAGGAAGAGACTCCAGGCATGCAACTGAAATTTGAGATTTCCTTCTTTTGAATGAACTCAGTCACCCCTCTTCCTATCTCATCAGCAGGTCTTAGTCTGAATCCCCAGGGGTTCTCTTTAAGCAGAGGAGAGAATTTCTAATCTAATCTGGGACTCAACTTGTAGGCAAAACACACTACCAGGCTTCTATCACATATCAACACAGCTTTTAAATCCATCGAGGGGAGGGGCAGGACAGCAGGCGAACTTATTGGCTTCTGTCTGGCATAGATAGCATATTTTTAGTTATCTGCTTCCCTCATCCTCACCTCCGAGAAGGCAAACGCATTCATACCTGGAGATGGGTCTAAACTGACCTCTCAGGACCAGATTTCAAACTGTGGTGAGCCAAACCGCAACCCTATACCTGAACACCCCCAGACTTCAAGGCATGTAAAATCTAGATGGTGATTAGGGCTGAATTTTCCACCCAGCACCCCATCTTCAGTTGGATCCTAAGGACAGGCCTTTGGCCAAGAGGGTTTACTCATTCTGAATGGCCGTATTTCACATTTGTGACCACCAGACAAGAAAGCAGAACTGACACTGTTGACCTCCTGTAACTTTTGATTTGTTTTTTGTTTGGCTGTGTTCAGTACTGGCTGGCTGGCCGGCCTGCCAAGCCCATTAGCCGTCGGCCATTCGTTGCATCATTAGTGCCAAAATGACTTTCTAATTAAGTTTGTAATTGCAGCTAAAAGCACCTTTAGCACTGCCTCAAAGAAGCCTTCCTAGAGGCCTCCCTGCTTCCTGTCTTCCATCTACTGTCATTGGAACCTTAATGGAGACACTGTGTCGGGCTAGGAAACAGTATCAAATAGATCCTTTGCTTGTGCAGGATGTTGGTTTATTTTGCATTGAGTTTTGTTTGCTCTTCTGTTGCAGGGTTTAGCAAGTGACTAGCTGATGTCTGTGCATTAAGAGATATTTGTCTGATAAGTGTCTGGCCGTAGCTAAAACATCCCAATAGCAACACAAAGAATATGTTGATAGTATGCTATGAAAAGCTCAGATTCTTAATTCCTTGTGCCTGTTTTTCTTGGGCAGTTCAAAATCCTAGTCAAGCTTTAAAAATAAAAATCATGAACAATTACTACAATTACTGTGAAAAAGCTGCTGCTTTTATTAATGTTAGGTCCATACTATTTCCATCTCTGCTTACTGGGCCTGATTCTGCTCCTAGGAGCAGGGCAGCAAATCAAGACACACTCCATAGAGGCAACGGAGCTGCTCCAATGGAAAAGCAACATGAGCAAGTAGAATCATGTCTCCAAACTGATAAGCCAGGCATTTACCTTTTGCTTCTATTGCTGCTACTGAAGTGGATTGAAACAGAAGGGGGAGCTGCAAGGGAGCTCAGCTTATCTAAACCAGAGATAGAAGGCCAGCTATCCCTCTACTATTATCAGAGGAAGAGGGCTGGCACTTTCCCCTTAGGATTAACCCCTGCAAGTATGTAAGACAGACTGTGCAACTATACTAAAGCAGAGAGGAAATGAACTTGTGTGAAAATTACGCGTTGCTACATCAAAGGAAGGCAGTTTGGGGATGACTGAAGACTAGAGCTAATTTATTAAAAGCCATTGATAGGTCCGATTACTTTTAGACTTGAGCAGTAAACAATCAAGGCACAGGGTTTTTCATGGGGATTAAAGGCTGACTTGGAGGGGCTGACATCCTGAGGTTCAGCTAGGGACTATTAACCCCCGCTGGTCATTAGTCCTCCAAAAACAAAACAAAAAACACACACCCTTCTACTGAGATCATTATTGGTATCATCAGATGACCATAAAATACACTATTGATTTTGTTTAAATGGGTGACACACTTTCAGTTAGTATTTGCAGGGAATTAATGCTGCTATGTATTGGCCAATTAGATTTCTAAGGGCATTATCTTGACAGGTCTCATCAGCTTCTGCTGAATGCTGAAGTAGATAGTCAACCACCACGTAATGCTGTACACTTGGGTTTTATTGTATGCTCAGGAGTGTCTGGCAGGCACAACCCCAATCAGCTGATTTGTAGCTTGTGAGATTCTCCCATCCTGTGGCTGCACTTGTACACAAGTGAGAGAAAGTGGCTAGTTCACCCAGCCCATGGCTGTAGCTCAGAACCCATCAGGAGAGATGGAGCCCAGTTCTCCATTGACTTAAATAAATCGAGCTAGTCTCAATTCACACTAGGATGAACGGAAATCATGTGTACACTTTCTCCCTTGACCTTCCCCCCACTTTTATACCAACAGCCGGTCTGCTGCCCTATGGTATTTATATTCATCAGAACATCTCAAAGCACTTTGCAGTCCTTAAAGCATTTCTCCTCACAGTGCCCTTTTGAGAGGAGGCTAGTAGCTCTCCCCTATTTTACAGAAAGGGAAGTGAGGCACAGAGAAGCTAAGTGACTTATCCACAGTCACACAGGAAGCTGGTGGCAACCAAGGAACTGAACCTAGATCTTCCAAGTTCTAGGCTAGTGCCCTAGCCCCGGACCATCCTTCCTCTTAAAAAAAAAAAAAGCAGTGAAAACTTCACTGTTAACCATTACTCTGAATCCACACCGATGCAGGTGATAACAGCTTTCATGCCAATGTCAACAGCTACTTTTTCACATCAGCATTGTGTTGGAACTACAAATTAGATAAAGCCATTGGTCAATCCCTGCCTGGTAAGGATGTCATAGTTCTGCTCTGTTCAAGACAGGCTACAAATCAATAAGTGCTCCAGGAAGCACAAGAGATGAGAAAAAGATCTTGCCATTTGGTATACAGTCCTGTGGCCTGCAAATACCCAGACTCAAGGAACTGAGGTCCAACCTTTCCATATCACACCCAGCTCTTTAAGAACTTGTGGAAAAAATTGTGCCTTATAGGAACAGATGATCCATGTGTGAAGTATTGGAATAGGCCAGTCAAATCAACAGCTGCAACAGAACACCAAGCACTGTTTCCTCCAAGCCTCAATTCATGACACTTGTATGCACATATTGCAATAAAAGACAAAGGCTTTATATAAGCAGAGACTTAAAAATGGGGAAAACTCCAGCTCAAGCTCAACACTCCGGCAACTTCTCTCTTTTGCTTCCCAAGGAGCTATTTATGTTTCCTTGGCTCCCGACTGGGTCTTCAGTCTCCAACCTTGCCTGATGACACCACCCTGTACAGGTTGGTAAGAGCTAAGCAGGGAGCTAACTTCCTGTGCACTGTTGATTAGCAGACATATGCAGGACCCAGTCCTACAACAGGTGCCTTGTGGCCAGCCCCCTTGACCTGGGCTAGTGTGGTGGGTGGGATTTCATTTTGTAACATTCTTGCATCATGGTTTCATTTGTGGGCAAAGCCTGTTGGCAACAGCTATATCTAAAATCTGAGGGAATAAGGCAGAGCGATTCAGATAAGGAACCTATAGATTTACTTACACTGTGCTCTGCATTGTGCTCTGCATTGAAAAAGAACTGCAATAACCATTTATCCAACAGCACCTGACTAAACATTCAGGTAATCAGAATTTATAGCACCATCATCTGGTGACACCCAGTAGCATGACAGAAGTCGGGGGGGGGGGTGGGGTGGAGGAGAAGAGAAGGAAGGAGGAAGAAAAACGTTACCGCAGTAGAAGGGCCATGCACCATTTAAATAAGAGTTGAAAGAGAACTAAGATTGGCCACAGGCCTTCTGCAAAGGGCTATTTTACCCAGAATGATTTGTGCGGGCCTGCTGACATGTTTAAAAGACAGGTTTCAGAGTAACAGCTGTGTTAGTCTGTATTTGCAAAAAGAAAAGGAGTACTTGTGGCACCTTAGAGACTAACCAATTTATTTGAGCATAAGCTTTCGTGAACTACAGCTCACTTCATAGCTCATGAAAGCTTATGCTCAAATAAATTGGTAGTCTCTAAGGTGCCACAAGTACTCCTTTTCTTTTTGTTTAAAAGACAGACAATCTTCTGATTTCTTTCAGAAATTTTAAATTATCCGAATCCAGCTTCCCCATTGCCTCTCACCAGACAGAATTCAGTACTTTCCTTTGTTGTTTGGTTGTTTTTAATTGTGACCATTAAAAAACCCTCCCATTTGTCTGGGTTCAAGTTTGAAATAGGTCACTAGAACTTGAGGGCTACTTTCTGAGGAATCAACCTGAACACCTTTGCAAGGGATGTGTGGGGAGCGGAGGGGAATCAAAATGTATGTTTTGGATTCTACACTTTCTAGTATAGAACTTTAAGATGCCATTATCTGTTCTTATAAGCACACTGTTAGGCTTGACACTTCTACAATTTTTGAAAATTCAGATATGAGTTTGCCAACTCTGGTGATTTTATTGAGAGTCATGATATTTGATGTTTCTTACAGCTCCAGATCCTGGTTTCATGTGAGAATCTCAGCTCAATGTAACATTAACTGGCTTAGCTCTGCAGAGGCAAAAGGATCGACCCACACAGAGCTCAATGGAGGATCAGGGCCTAGGTGATGATTCAGTCCCTGATCCTGCAGTGTTACAAGCTCAGGTGGAAACATGCACCCACCTGGAGTCCTAAATGACTTCAGTGGGATATCAGCACTGGTGCAGGATCCATGTGCCTTCATTCCCTGAAGCTCAGTCCTGCAATGACTTATCTACACTACAAACTTAGGTCAACTTAATTTAGGGTGACCTACAGCCACCGCAGTAATTAAAATCAGCTGTTATCCACAGTAGCCTTGTTCTGCTGGTGGAACCTGACCTTACCAGGAGCACTTGCACTGACTGAAATGGGGCATTATGGGGCACTGACAGCCACACAGGGCTCACAGCTGGAGCTCCCTGCCATCTGTCCCAGGATGACAGCCCCATCTGTGATCTGGGCACAGAGTTCACAGCAGGGAACCTACCAGCCTTTCTTATCAATTTCCAGCTGATGTAAGTGTAGACGCTGCATCACCCTAACTACACTGACATAAGCTGTAAGCCTCTCCTGGAAGTGGAGTGCTTATGTCGGTGTAGTAGGGCACTTACATCAATGGGAGCAAGACTTTTGTGCCAACACGGACATAGTTAGGTCGACATAAGCTGCCTTATTTTGACCTAACTCTGTAGTTTAGGCCAAGCCTCAGTTAGGAGTAATTATTTGAATAGGCACCTGCTCTATCTCATCCTATGTTACCATAAGAGAACGCATGCATGCAATTATCTGCCCACATTCAGACTTTGTTACAGTATACCTTTAAAATAGGAAGACATTTCTAATAGCTGGATTCATGCAAATATTTGCCATTATGCAAATGAATAATGGACTGCTCTTTGGTTGAAGGGTGCCAGCAGTTAGCAGCTTGTGTGCCAGGGCACACAACAATATAAGGCATCTTCATTACGAATGGACATTCCATTACAGAATAAACATCCTCCCCCACACTATCTTTTTCTAGGAGGATTTCACACAAATCAATCTCCAAAATGAAAGTTGGTGAGAGTTTTCCAGTTTAACAAACTGGAAACCAAAAATCACTCAAATTGTAAAAAAAAAAAAAAAAAAAAGTTTGGTTTTTAAAACATTTTGCTATAAAAAGTTTTGAAAGTAAAATTTCAGTTTTTAGTTTCAGGTTTGTTTTAAAAAAAATTAGATCTCTTGGGAAAAAATAGGCATTTTTGGACTAGCTGTACTAAAAAGCAAACATGATAAAACTCAACAGCTGTTAGGAATTTAAATGTTCATGAACATTGTTTTAGCAGCATCCGATGAGTGCTGCTTCCTGAGCAGCACTTGGCTTCCCAGAGCAGATATATCTTCCTCTTACTGTGACATTAGCAGACCCTAAATTTTACAATGTATTTTCAAAGTGTTACTTGTGTATTAACAGCAGAGCTTCTGTATTTGGGAATCAGACAGAATGGGAACTGGGCAGCTCAAACCCACACATAGGAAGTGCACAACAAAAAACAAACAAACAAACAAAAAAAACCCCAACAGAATGTAGCCGTATGTGGGGGCATTGCGCAACATACTGTAAGCAGAACCAGTGAATGCTAGAAAAGGAAAAGATCACTGTGGGCCAGAAATAGAACAGTGTGAAAAGGGGAGGCAAAGTAGCATTTCAGTCACCATTGCTGTATAAATGACAGCCTGAGAAAGTTCTAAAACAGTCAAAGCTAGCCCTAGAATTTTTGAGAGAGAGAAGAACTCAGCCAGACTCTGCTCTGCTCTAGATCAGAGCGGACCTGGCAATCCAGAGCTGCAACCACACACGGGTCAGAGTCAATCCACCACCCTGATTCAAACCTTTGTCAGAACTGACCCATCAGTCCAGGGCTATAGTCAGACTTGGGTCAAAGCCAACCTGTGATCCAGGGATGGAACCAGTTAGCCTGTGCTCCACAGCTGGTCTCAGACCATGGTGCACAGATCACCCAGCACTCCAAAGTTAGAATGAGAACTTGTCAGAGGTTGGCAATCCAGACCCACAAAATGCCCATATTTGTACTGATTTGGGTTCTGGATTGCTGGGTCAGTACTAATCTCACAATCCAGAGCTGGAATTGGACCTAGGTCACAGCTGATCTGAAAGGCCAGAAGAGGGATCACACTTATTCCAGAATTGAATTGGCCATCCAGACCTAGAGTGAGACCAGGGGCCAGATTTATAAAGGTATTTAGGGGACTAGTAGAATTTAGAAAAAGCTTAAGGCCAGGTCTACACTTAAAATACTGCCACAGCACAGCTGCACCGGCATAGCGGTAGCGCTTCAGTGAAGATGCTACTACACCAACAAGGGAGCATCTTCCATTGTTATAGTTATCTGGGATAGAGCAGGCAGGCCAGCTGTGTGTTCAAACTCCATGCAGTGTTTCACAAAATGTGAAAGTCCCACTTAACAGGACCTTCATTTTCCTTTGAGCCAGCTGAAGGGAAAGTGTTGTTAAACTGTGTTTTGCCAGCCTGAGAGTTTACACAGATGGACCAGTTAGCACAGACCACAGAACAAACACCAGCCACCAACCAGTTTCACACTTCTAAAGAAAGAAAGAAAGGAATGGCCGAGGCAGGCCAAAGCAAACAGGCCTTGGAAAACTCGAACCCGCTGCCTAGATTTTTCAGCTGTTACTATTCTTTTTACATTCAGGCTTTTTTGGAGGTCTCTCTATTCAGCAAAGCAGAGAGAGGGCTTCTGCATTCATACCAGAAGATTTAAGTCTCCTTGAGGAGCACTGTAGTCGGTCTCAACAGCCACAAAACATACATTGTTTGAAATTTTTATAAGTGTGGTTTCACTGAGAGCCACATGTTTAAAAAAGAGTCTCTTTCCAGCAAATATGTTTTTGAATCATGACTCACTGCAGCACTGGGCTGTGTGTCATTTACCTTTTTCAATCCAGTAGCTAGTCCTATGACCTCAATAAAGCCTAAACAGTCTCTTCATTTCTCCCCCCTTCTCCCAACGCTATCCAGGCAAGATGGGCTGGGCTCCCTTTGGGACCTACCCATCCTGCCCCTTTATTCAATCAGAAGGGTCACTGCTGAGTATCAGACTGAAACCTCTAGAACACTCTGAGCTGCTGTTAGCCCTGAAAGCAAAGGGCCAGAACAGAAATCAAAGGCTGGAAGTGGAAGCATGAAGGCCACCTTGAATATATATTATTTTATTAAGATAAAGCAGTCATGATTCTCAATTCATACTACCCCAGCCTTGCAATCTTCCCCCTACAAAGAATTTGCTAAGGAATAAGAAACCCTTCTCAGACCCTGTGCGCACATGTGCGTACAGCTCCCCCCATCTCAACCACCATTAAGGATTTCACAGAGGGATTCCTAAGGGATGGCTAAATCCATTCAGATATACCCAGTAACCTGGTTTCAAAACACCCACCTAGGTATGCAAACCAATCATCGCATATATTGTCTTCTCAACAAAGAACCAGATTCTGCTCCCAGTTCCACTGATATAAATGGGAATACAAGACAGTGACTCACCAGCCAGAAGCTCCCTCATAGCTGGGCCTTATGTAGCAGGATCTCTTCATCTGATACCGACTGATGACAGCCACTCCACTTCCTCTCATAGCTTTGTCCTCCAGCCAGGTCACTTTAAAGTCTCGCCCCTTCCAGGGTATAAAAATCAGTGTCTTAACTCTGAACATACCAACACAGCATCTTCCACCCATTCTGGGCTCCTCCACAGTCCTACAGTTCTTCAGCAAATCACATTCCCATGGTTCCTAAATGACATCCTCTAGCACAACACAGAAAAATCCACACAAAACAAACCCAATTAAAGCAATCTCTACTCACCCAGACTTTGACTTTTAGCCCTGCTCTAGAACACCAACCCTCAGGACCACCTCTCTAGAGCCTCGTGTGTTTGTTCACCAGGAGAGACTCATTCCTCTTCTGCAGCTTTACTCAGCTCCTTTTCCCCAATGAAAGGAGCTTAATCCTCCCCACCCCCAAGTAGCTTTCATTTCCCTCCAGTACAAAGAAGACCCAGCTGGGTCTGATAACAACTGGAGCCTGACACACTCTCCAGGTGCAGCCAGATGAGTTAATTGTGCTCACACACTCCTTTTAACCCTTTGTTCACCTATGTGTGGTTTATACCCCATCACATGGAGTAACTCCAGATTCTGCTCCTAGTTACTTGGGTGAAAATGCACAGTAACTCTGAGTTACTCTGGATTCATGTCAGTGTAAATGAGAGCAGAAGCTGGCCCTTAATCTTTTAATTATGGCTTCATTTCTCCCCTCACCTTTTTATCTATACACTCCCCATCAGTGGCCCCACAAAATTGCGAGACCTCCTGGTTAACCTCCTCCTAGCCTTGGCTAAAACAGCCATTTATAAAACCAGAGAGGGGAGGTTGGCCCATGAAGCGTCCTGCGATTATAGGGCCTTTTTCCGATCCTCAGTACATTCACGTATCCGGGCGGAGTTCCTCTGGGCGGCATCCACCGACTCCCTTGACGCCTTCGAGGAGCGGTGGGCGCTGTCTGGGGTTCTCTGCTCGGTGACCCCGTCCGGTTCCCTCCGTCTGACCCTTTGATTGAGGGGAAGAGCGAGAGACGCCAGCCCCAGCCGTTGCCGCTGTGGATACCATCATTACTGTCATCTAGGAGGGGTCCTATAATACATGGGTGTCTACCCCCCCACCCCTAAACTGCCCACCCCGCAGCTGTGCCCATCTTGCTGGGCACTCTCAGGAGAGGGATAATCAGTGACACTGGGCGCGGCACTAGGTAACTCGAGGGGGTGGAAGACCACGAGTGTCGAGGAAGCCCCCCTGCTCTAGGCCACCAGGTAACTCAGGAGGGTGGACGACCATGAGTGTCGAGGAAACCCCCCCGCTCTGGGCCCAGGCTAGCCTGAACACTTCTCCCTCCTGAAAGCTGCTGTGTTATACCTTCTGTTTGCGTTGTTTTGTTGCATAGTTTGTTTTGTTTTCTTTGGTAATTCTTTGTAAGTGTTACAAATAAAATTCTTTTCTGTTTCAAAAAAAAAAAATCTTTTAATTAACACTGGGCACCACCTGCTAGTGGCCTCCATTTTGCTCAAGAGTGGGTTTCTGTACATCAGGGTTTGGTGAAATTATTCTTTATTTTGCTTTAATAACAGCTCAACGTTGGAAGGGCTTTACTACGTAAATATGAAGAGTTGAATTATCCACCACCTTGCACTTTGTGAAGTCACTGAATCACAGCTCCTCAAAGGTATTTAAACTCCTAACATCCATAAATTTCAATGGGAGCTAGGAGCCTAAATACCTTTGAGGATGGGGGTCCTACCCTGTGCAAAGTTGGTGTAAAACACTACCAAATCAGACTCCCCCACTCGCTTACACCAGTGACTGTGTTTTACACATACTTTTCTCTGGTGTGAATGGCCACACAACGCAATGGAGAATGGGGCCTGAAGGTTCTAATTCATTAGTGACATAAAAAGTGTGGCATGTCAAGTGCAACTTGAACTGATATGGCATTCAAGGGGTATGCAAAATACGTGTAATTTACATATTAGGGAGGGGGAAAAGGAGGAACAGAAAAAGTCTGTAACTAGCATGCAAGACAAAACAGCCCCCCTCTTCCATCTTGCACACTCCTGTTAATTGCTTTTCTGGCTACACGACTTCCTCTCACCTGCTTGCACACCCTCTGAGCATCAAGGACTTGATTCTCTGTTGCCCTGCGCCTTGTGAACTCATATACATCCGTGCAAAGTGAGTGCAACATGAGTGTAAAATGCCACCAAATCAGAATAGCATTATACATCTCCTCTGCACTGGTGAAAACGACTACCCAAGGGGCAGGGCAAAGGAAAATAATGGCCACATTCTCCACTGGTGTAAACTAGTAGAGCTCCACTGACTGCAGTAGAGCTAAACCAGTTTACACTGACAGAAGTTGGTTCCAAATCAGTGTAGATTGTATTACTTTACCACCTGTGTTACCATTTACGTCATGGCTGACTTTGGCCCAGGGATTTCCATGGGAGCTACCTCCACTTAAACTAGGCCTGAGTTTGACATTAAATAGTTGAAATATTTAAAGATTGAACCTGTGAATGGGATATAGAGGGTCCGTAAAGGGAAAAATAACTGACTTTCATTCTTCCCTGTAGTTCTCTGCTGTTATTACCTATGGTGACTAGTCCCTCCCTTTCAAACAACCTTTGCTGACAGCAGCCCACAATGATACATTGCAGGATGCACTAGAGTGCTGAGGAAGCCAGTGCAATATGACGCATTTACTGTACTACAATGTACTGTATCTCAGTACTAATGACGTCTGAGTATTGAACTAGCCTCCACAGGGAGCAACGCTGTAACACCTGCTCTTTGTGGATAACCTAGCCTTCATCCCCCTGCTGCAAAGGGAAAAAAAAAAGAAAAGGGGAAAAAAAGACCTTTTCAGAGAGGTTGCTGAAGTGGAATGTCACATTAGTGCATGCTTGTTAATGACAGCCCATTACAAGGTTGGCAAAGTGTTCCAAAAGCTGCCCCCAGAACCACAAGTACTGGAACATTTTATGTAGTGTTGAAGTATTCAAGTCTAAAGGTCTATATAATAAAATAAAATACAAACTTTTCATTTATTTGTTTTAATAATTGTCTGTTAGTTATTTTGTGTACAATAACAATCCTATATCTGGAATCTACACTTCGTGGTCCAAGGGACTCTGAGATAGTAGTGAGCTGGTGAGAACTAAGGTCCAAATTCTGCCCTTTGTTACACCAGTGAAGCGCTATGTAAATAGTTAATGTTGCATTGGTGCAAATCGAGAGCCAGGTTTGCTACTAAGTATCTACATGAAGGCTGGTTGTGCATAGGAAGCTGGGTTTTTTTTACTATATTTATGAGATTGAAATGTGATTGTATGGTCTCCACCAGGGTGCATGCATTTTGCTGGCTGTACTGATATCTGGGAAATCTTTCATTCATGTAACAGGAGGTAAATACACATGTATTTCTCCGTCTCTCATTTCATCTTGCCATTCAGCATTGTAGTTTCAAACGAAAAGATGGTGGTGCTTTTCCAAGATCCTCCCACAAAGTACACTCTACTCACTGGAGATACATAAATGTGGTGCTGCTCTGAACACATGGTGCAGAGGTTCAGCATCTGATCATGCATGCCCCTCGGGCTCGAGGGGGCTCTTTGGGGTTGGTTCCTGTCAAGGGATTTTGAATACATCGCCCATGGACAATGCTGGCTGCTTCTTGGGACTGACGTCTATTGATGAAACTCAGATGGCCTTTTAAACTCTGATATGCTTCTTCTTGATAGGAATAAAAATTAGTGGTGGTAATCCCTCAAGCACTGCCCACTCCAATGAGCTTTCACAGGCGCTTGTGATCTTCCCTGTCGTTCCTTACATGTTTTGATGAACGGTGAAATAGTTATCAATGGTGATTTTAAATTATTGTCATTGGATAATGAAATTAACACCTCACTGAGATAAATGGGGCATTTCATGCCTCTCAGAGCTACTTTCTCAGGCTCTTTACAAACTCAGGCAGACATCACTGCTTCACTCACACTTGGTTCACATTTTCAAGGTTTTTTTCATGACCATAAGAGCTGTAGGTTTACTTTGTTTTTGTTTTGTTTTATGAATGTTTAAATTCTGGGAGACCAGGAAGGCAGCTTGGGAGAGGTACTGCTGCAGGCAGTCCCAATTCAAGTTCTATTCACAGCCAAACAGAGATTTCCAGGACATTCCAACTGAATAGAATTGGAAAGTATGTGACAATGCATCCACTGACTTTGGGTTTCAGTGACTATCGTGATCTATGGTAATCCAGAGAAAATGTTGAGCTTAACTTCAACTTGGTCAATATTTTCCTTAGCAGACGTCAATATCTGCTTATGATTTCACTCTTCAACTGTATCTATGAAGCATTTTGTGGTGCATTTTGTACGAAAAAAATATATAAAATAGAGTCATAATATACTGGTCAAATCATGTTGCTGAAAATATAGGCCTCAAGTGCCTTTTTAGCTCAGACATTTTTCTTAGCTGTTTTTCCCATTGCTAGCCTTTCTTGTTTTTATAAATACAGCATTTAGTTTTTGCTCTGTACTTACAATCACCTACTGAAATATAAACATTTAGTAACTTTTCTAAGCTGTATGCAGCACTGTCTATAAGATTTTTTTCTCTCTGGGGATGTAATACATGCATTAAAATGTCACTGTGACTTTGATTCTATATGTGTGAAGTTAAGAGTGTAATTTTCCTGTGTAGTTTAAAGCTATTTACAAATGATCCCTATTCATAGTATAGAGAATGCTCACTTCTCAATGCACTCACCTAATTCCCACTAGAATTAATTAACTTTAACTCTGGTTGCTCATATGACAACAGTGTCCCCAGAATGGGCAAAAGTTTCAAAAGGGTGATTTCCCTTTTGCAGTTGTAATTTGTGCTTCTGCACCCACATTTGAATTGTGGGTGCAAATGCAAATTATTATACATGTCACTAGCAGAATGCAAGTCCAAATCAAGTAGTCAGAGACACAAATACATTAATTTGCAAGTGCACAGCATTCTGTAGATGCAAGTATAGGTGCAAATTGCACCTGCAAAATGGTAGGCCAGGTCTCAGCCAAACATTTAAGTCAATGATTCTGCAAATTGCCTTCAACAAAGGTTAAGGTCTGTCTCAGCTCTTTCTCAACATACACCAGGAACCAGCTAAGATGAAATGTTCACAAATGTCACAAATATTCATTGGATTTCATGTTGATGGCTGTGATGGGAGTGTATACCACATTCTGGACTTAACAGGAGCTGAGTGCTCAATTAGGGCACCTGGTTCCATCTGGAAGGTAGGCCTTGCCCAATTAAAGATGAATCCTAGCTGTGGGAGAAGCAAAGTGGTTAGAGGTAGTCAAGAGTAAAAGGATGACTACAGAGAGAAAGGGAATTCTGTAATTCTTCTCTATATAATAAAGAGGCCCCTAGGCCAGGGAAGGTTTCAGAGCAATAGAGGGAAGAGAAAGCCCTGAGATGAGTTAGACTTGTGTGCTCCTTGGAGTTGAGAACTTTGGCAAGCGATTAGGAGAAAGATGGAGACCCTAGCAGGGTGGATTCTGCTTCAGGATTGAGCCCTGCCACAAGGGTTGGGATCAAACCACCCTGAAGGTGCTTGAAGGGGGAACCAGAATAAAGGGGAAAGTTAAGAGGGGTGAAAGCTTGAGCCTGGGGAATGATAAAGGGGTTTGTTTGTGTTTTCATTTTGGATTTGTTTGGAGGAGTCCAAAGGAACTTTGTGAGCCCCTGCCCTAAAAGAAGGATGAATTGTGCAAGGCCATGGAGCCTGGAAAGATAAAGAATTTGTGAAGCCCTGAGGTGAGGGGCTAAAGATCACTGAGTTCAGAGTTTGAGGCTGAGAAGCTGACACAAGGTCTTAGAATTGTTTGCTGGATTTTCTGTTACCCTAGCAGGGGGTGGGACTAAATGAGGCCAGGCTGTAGGGCTGAGTCATGACAAGAGGAAGAACACTGCAGGGCTGGAGTGATTGTCACTAAGGGGCATTGGAGGAGAAGAGACTTCTACACCATGACCAACCAGAGGTGCATCCACTCTTCTGTAATGGCATTATTCTTTGCTTGGATGTCTTTCTATAGACTCCTGTTCTCCTCTCTAAGGAATTCCCTTGGAATGAGGTGTATTGTCTCTATGAGGCCTCTTATGTAAATGGGGTGATATGTGGTCTCCCCCTCTTCTCTACAGGCCTATCCAGTGATACTTGCAACCATCCATTTTGTTCATGTGCAGGTTAGACAAGCAGTCTCCCAGTTTGTGCACAAGCAAATCCTGTGCAAGCACAGAACAGGCTTGTGTATCTGGACACTTAACTAGGTGCCTAAGTGGGAACTGAGCTCTTTTGAAAATCTGGGCCTATAGGAGATTGTTGGAATTCTTTATTGTATTGCAGTTCTGTACAATGAAATGTTCTTTCAGCAGCCTTAACTTTTTAAATGCAATGCTTTAAACACATAATGTAACCTACCAGATCTCACAGGCTAAGCGGAGTTAGACCTGGTCAGTATTTAGACAGGAGGCTCCTAAGGAAACCCAAGATCCTGTCGGAGATAGGGGTGTACATAAGAGGGGGAGGTTGTGATGGGGGCACAAACTCCTCTGGCTGTGGCAGGCAAACAGAACATGCCTCTCCAAAAGTGGAGGAATTTAAATTCTTGTGCATTCCCCTGGTAGGAGAGGAGGCTAGTCATTCAGTAGAAAGCGATCTTCCCAAGACATGAACAAAGTCTTGTATTAAAGTGGGGCCTGACCACTGTGAATGAGGCATAAAAACCATGGAACTAGGTCCTTGTGCGATGAGCTCTTTAATTCTTATTTTGTATAAGAATTAGAGGCATTTGCTCCAATATCCTAGCCAGATTCCATTGTGGCTAATTCATCAATTTCTAAGGCTAGAAGGGACCACAGTGGTCATCTAGTCTGACCTGTGTAACACAGGCCATGAAACTTCCCTGAATTAATTCTGGTTTGAACTAGAGCCATTTTTTTTTTTAAAGAAATCCAGTCTTCATTGTATGTATTGTCTTGTCTTTTTAAAATCTCTCTGTAGTTTGAAGCTGCACATAACATTTTGTTACACTTTGTGTCCTAAAGTACTGTGCAATGCTGGGTGTGTTAGCTACCATGTTTCAACCCAGAGGTGGCTGCACTTCAGTGCTGGGTAAAGCATTTCCTTTATATGGACTGGAAAGCTCTTTGGGATAGTCTTGGATGACAAATTATTATTGTATTTAATTTTTGAAACTCCACTGGAAAAGTTAAGCCCTTAAAGAAATCCGTGCACTTACTACATTCAGCATTTTCCCTTGTAAGAAATGACTGGTGAGTTTGTGCTTTTAATTATTATCATTCTCCCTTGAAATTATAGGCAAAGCACTCAGTGATATTTGAAACATAAATTACTGGCCTGAAGCCTCATGCTACTGTTTCTCCATATCCCTGCCAGGGCTGCAAATCAATTTTCTGCATTTCTTTCAGATTTTCTGAGCAAAATTGTGGAAAATAGCTGTTGGCACATGGCATTTTTCCACAATGGTTAGTTATTGAGTTGTGCAGTAATGTGCTGCCATCGCGAAGCCAATCCAGTTAAAAATGCCAACCTCAGAAGGATCAGAACGCTTTCTCAATCTGGATTTCATAACGTTTCCACAGGAAGAACAAAACAATCGGCTTGGGTTTTGCCTGTGGCCCTGTGTCATAGTAAAAAAGATAAAATAAAATTTAATTTCATTGCCCCTTAGTTTTCTTCTCCTCTTGGTTCTCTCCATTACGCCCCTTCCACCCTGTGTGGTTTCTTTCTCTTCCCCTTAGGCTCCTGCTATGGCTTCCTCTGACTGCAGAAGATTTCAGGAGGGTTTTGTTTTGATCTATTTAGTCATTCTTTGGTATTTTTAATGGGAGACCTCAAACTTCATCTAGGTGCTGTAGGGAGTAGCACTGATCACTGAATCAACTCCCCAGCATGGTGCTGTGACATTGGCGGTACCATCTTCTGAAGGAATGTGGTTCAAAAGAAACTCCTGACCACTGGCAATTATAAACCTTTAGGATGCTGCCCAGTCCTGAGGAGCTTTACGCCTTCAAGGCTAGCCAATTTCCCAGGCCTTTGTGGCTACAGGTACGATACTGTGCTGAGAAAAAGAGAAGGTGTTTACCCAGTGGAACAGGGATGGGTCTAGGACTCATAAAGGGAGCTACTGTAGTCCACCCCTATCTTTTGTAGAAGGAGCAGGAGGCAGCTGGACCTCAGCAGTGTGCCCACCAGAGCCATGGAACCAGGAAGTGGCTCCAGACTGAATAAGGAGTACTTAGTAAGAGGCAACAGAGGCTTTCTGTCTGTGCAGGAAGTGAGTTACATTCAGACTTGTGGGGGAAGTTCTAGGCAGGGCTTGAGTTCCCCTGCTGGGAGGGAATGGGAACCAGGTCCAGGTGGAACAAATAGATAAGAGCTGAGTTTCCTCCTGTCATAAATATAAAGGGAAGGGTAAACCCCTTTGAAATCCCTCCTGGCCAGGGGAAAGCTCCTCTCACCTGTAAAGGGTTAAGAACCTAAAAGATAACCTCGCTGGCACCTGACCAAAATGACCAATGAGGAGACAAGATACTTTCAAAAGCTGGGAGGAGGGAGAGAAACAAAGGGTCTGTGTGTCTGTCTATATTGTGTCTTTGCCGGGGATAGACCAGGAATGGAGTCTTAGAACTTTTAGTAAGTAATCTAGCTAGGTATGTGTTAGATTATGATTTCTTTAAATGGCTGAGAAAAGAACTGTGCTGAATAGAATAACTATTTCTGTCTGTGTATCTTTTTTGTAACTTAAGGTTTTGCCTAGAGGGGTTCTCTGTGTTTTGAATCTAATTACCCTGTAAGGTAACTACCATCCTGATTTTACAGGGGGGATTTCTTTATTTCTATTTACTTCTATTTTTATTAAGTCTTCTTGTAAGAAAACTGAATGCTTTTTCATTGTTCTCAGATCCAAGGGTTTGGGTCTGTGGTCACCTATGCAAATTGGTGAGGCTTTTTATCCAACATTTCCCAGGAAAGGGGGGGTGCAAGTGTTGGGAGGATTGTTCATTGTTCTTAAGATCCAAGGGTCTTGGTCTGTAGTCACCTAGGCAAATTGGTGAGGCTTTTTACCAAACCTTGTCCAGGAAGTGGGGTGCAAGGTTTTGGGAAGTATTTTGGGGGGGAAAGACGTGTCCAAACAGCTCTTCCCCAGTAACCAGTATTTGTTTGGTGGTGGTAGTGGCCAATCCAAGGACAAAGGGTGGAATATTTTGTACCTTGGGGAAGTTTTGGCCTAAGCTGGTAAAGATAAGCTTAGGAGGTTTTTCATGCAGGTCCCCACATCTGTACCCTAGAGTTCAGAGGGGGGGAGGAACCTTGACACCTCCACTTAAAACCCTAATGATGAGACAACTCCATTTGTGGAGTTCTAAGGATTAAAGATGCCCTGGGACTCTGTATTGCAAGAGAATTGTTGTTAATCCTGGTGGCCAAATTCTAGAGCTGGTCAAATAAAGAGAGAAAGCTGATTTGAATTTGATTCAGTTAAAGCTTGAGGAACAAGGTCGTAGCTCAGATTCTTACCCGCTGAAAAAAATGGTTCTTCCAAAACCTCTGGAGAAAGTCGGCATCTGGGTTTTTGATTATATGCTCTACTGCAAGAGAGTGATGTAATGTCAGACATGATAAAACAGGGGAACTGATCTTGAATTGGAGTTAATGGACGCTAACTACTTTAATCCAAGTTTGAGCACTTCAGATTTATCCAGCCATAATTTTAGGAGCAAATATTTTTGAGGTTGGAATAGTTTGAGTGACATAGGCTGTCGGCTGGTTTAGTCTGAATCTTATTTTGCCATGGCAGAAGGAAATGCTGCCATGTGGTTGTAAAAGTCATTTTAAAAGGGAAAACCAAGTTAACCTCTGGGTCCTTCGGCTAGTGTAAAGTGATGAATTGCTATCTTCGTTAACAGAGAGGATGCCAAATAAGCTACATGAGTCAGAACAGGCATAGAGACAATCTGGCAGCTCTTAATGAGTCAAACAGGACCTGATTTGTAATGTGAAGTTATTGATAATCCCTGAGTTTATATAACAGTGATTCTAGACTAAGGAGCAAAAAACATTCTCATCCCACCCCTTCCCTGCAAACTGTTAGATGACAAACTCCTCTGAACAGATGGCCTGGGTTAAGCATCTGCAATCTGAAAAGGTGACATTGTCAGAGGTAAGGCTTCTCGTCTGCTCCTGTAGCAAGACACGTAGGGCAGATGTTGATTTTTCAGTTAACAGGTTTAAGGATCACTAGGAATGTTGTGGTACTTGATCAAAGTAATTCATCTCAAGAGAATCCGAGTTCGAAGACAATTTAAAAAAATAATTCTCGAAGCTGTTGCTGCAGCTCGAGGAACACGCTGCTTCTTTTTCACACTAAATTCCTTCCCTCAATCAGAAATTCAATACGTTGGGTAGGAGAACCATTGTCAATAAAATAAACATTGAAGCTTAGGTCTGGTCTAAATGTAACTTTAGTACGGGTGTAACTATCACTTTAGGGGTGTTTTTACCCATGTAGTTATACCAGTACAACTCTTAGTACTACTAATCTACAAAGTTTTGTTGACATAGCTATGAGGGTCGGGGTGTGTGTGCATGGGGTAGGGGAAACACAACCAGCCACCACAGCTGTGCTAGCAAATCCCCCAGTGTAGACACGGCTATGCTGACAGAGGGCTTCTGTCAAGTTAGCTAATGAAGTGTGGGGAGGCGCTGTTACTATGCGAGCAGAGAAATTTCCTTCCCTTGGCATACGTTGTGTCTATATTAAGGGATCTGCTGGTATAGTTCTACAAGTGCTTTGCTGATGGTGTAGACAAGACCTTAGTGTGGATGCAGTTATACCAGTGTACAGGTATTCCCTTTTCAGGTACAGGAATAAGCTATTCTGATATAAGCACCATTACAACTGCATGCATACTAGGGGCGGGGAGGAGGGTTGTACCACTATAGCAGCACACAGTATAACTAAAGCCGTGCAGATTTCTGTGTGTAGACAAGCCCTTGTAAGTGAGAAAAGGGAAAGGTCTAGTGCGTCACCCATACCACCCCCTGCTAATGCAGGATTGTTCCTGACCCTGGGCCAGGAACTCGCAGCTGTAAACAAGCTCATTTTCATTGGTTTCATTGTTACCAGCTGAGGATCTTGACCTATATGTCTCTTAGCATGTTGCCCGTTCTAGTTTTAAGTGTCCCAGTTCCACTTTTCTAACATCAGATTCTTCTGCCTGAGATTCAGGCATGCAGGGGATGAATCCACAGACCCTCATGCCTACCTACAAATTCTTAGAACTCTTGGTGACACAACAGCCATAGCTTCCAGAAGTGCAAAGACTGTGGACTCTGAAATTATGAAAGTGGATTAAGCTAAACTGAATTAAGGCCACTTTTTGTGAATGTGCGTCTACACAGGGGGTTCATGCAGTTTAACTATTCCACTTCAAACTCACACTTTTCTAGTTCATTTGGATTATGTTTCCTGAGTGTCCCCATGTAAACTAACAGAATAGATTTGAAGGAGCTGGAGAGATGGGTCCTGTCCAGGAAGCCTGTAAAAGAGACATTCTTGAACCCAGGAAACCTGATCTTGTCCGAATTCATGCAAAGTTGGGAAATCTTTATTTTTAAATTCCGAGACCAACAGACATGTATGCGAAGCATGCATTTTCCCAAATGGCAAAGGAACTGGACAATGGGAAAGAGCAGAGGGAGGGGTTAGCCTAAAGGAAAAGGCATTCAGGCTGTTAGAGTAAAATGGGTGCCATTAAAGAACTAATGCTATTGATAAATATCCCAGTTTTAATTGGGGACACATGGAAACTGATAACAGGCTTGTATAAATGGACATTTAGATCATTATTGTTCGTTAAGATGGCACCATCAGAAAAGTGCACACTGTGAACATCAGAGGCTAGACTAGGACTCTGGTGAGTAATATTTGCAGAAGCCAGAGACCAGCCGTAAAACGGGCGGGGGAAATGTCACAGTTGAAGATGGCTGCAGTAAAATGTGAAGGTGCAAATGTCAACACCTGTGCATGGTGCAGGCGTTGGACTGCTCCAAGGGCACACAGAAGTGTAAGCATGTTCAGGTGTTTGTGACGGCAAAGTGCAGGTATCCATTTGAGCATGCATGTACAAGTGAAGCCAGGCATTAGAAAGTGACCATTTAAAGAGTCTGCGATAATACCTTACACTGACAAGGTCTGCGATTCTGTTTACCCTAATGTACATTCCAGGCACCCTTTTTTTTTTTTTTTAAATTGTGTACTGCTTAATGAGAGCCAACTTCCGTGCCTTCACAGGAAGGGGCAGGGTGTGTCACTTTAATAATTTTGTCTCCTTCCATAACACTCCTGATTTATTTATTTATTTTATTTTTTTTGTTAAGTGATTCCTAGAAAGCATGGTGTTGAGCCAAAAATGCAGTTCAACTGGTGTCCTGTTGCATTGGCAAGAACAGTGATTGCATATCATATCGCTGAGCCTCCACAGCCCTTAGCGCTGCAACAGAGTACAGGAGGAATTTATCTTCTTGGAAAAACTGATATGCTCCCTAAAGCTATAGGAAAGAACAATGAGGAAGGTGATCAAGTGTTATAACTACACAATGCACAGTGTGTCCCCTTCATTTCAATATGTCTCCCTCACAATTAGACATGTAGGTAATTATTGCAGAAGGGACCATGCCACAAACTTCAGATCTCGATCTAACATATGCATGGCTCCAGGGAATTGGTCTGGCCCACTAACAAGGAAGGGTGTGCTTGCAGAATTTGGGTCCTGATGTGGGTTCAGATTTCAAACACTCCAAAAGCTTTGAGGCATCTTAACTGAGTAGCCTGGTTCAGGCCTGTTTCTAGGGATGGGTGAAACTGACTTTTGTGCAGTAGACCTGTGTAGCACTGATGCCAGGCCACCCTTTAAGCCGTTGGATGAGATAGTACATACGCTTTGTGCTGTCTCCCTTCACAGTGGGGCATAGCTGGTAACCCAGGGGAAAAACTGTATTTGCCTCTTCTACAAATATTTAAACAACTTCTGGCCTTGTCTCCAAATCTATCTTTATTCCCCACAAAAGTGAAGACAAGGCATTTTGGTTTTGAGATAAATAGCCATTTTCACAGGGAAAGTGGTACTATTTTAGCTGGTGTGAAAATTTGCTCTTTATTCCAAGATGGAAGTTCATCACTTTTTGGCAGAGAATTTTTTTTTCCTGGTGAGGAATTGAACCCCTGACCAAATTCACAAAGCTCCTAGTTCCCACAATCCAACTCTAAGACCATCTCAACTGCAAAATGGCTGTGATCATCTATGGTATTTGAACTGTTCCTCTTGTTGGGGTAGAATATAATAGGATGCAGAACTGGACTGCCCCCTAAGAAGGGAGGCATCAAATTGACTATCCTAGGTCCAGAATTCAAAAGGCTCCCAGTATTTTGGATGACCCCTTCTCATCACAAGTGTGTGGTGGGATAACCTCTCTCCTGTGGGCTGCTGCTACCTACCACTTCATGCTAGCTATTTCTCTCAACTTCTGGAGCTCCCCCTACTAATCTGAGTGGTGCAATGGGGTCCAGTTTTAAATTTGGCAATGAGATCTAGCATGATCAGGGTTGGACACCAGACCTTGGTGTGTGTCTGTGTAGAAAATAAATGACTGGTAAATAAATTTATTTATTCAGGGAGGGAGTGATCTTAGATCCCAATAATATGTTACATAGAGTGCTTCAAGACCCAGGCCCTGCTGTCACCATTTCACTTTGCTCCTCCTTCTGCAGCACAAACACCCCCACACACCTGCAGTGTCACCTTTTATACAGTACAACAGTGATGGGGAATCAGGGCCACTGCATTGCACCAAAGTGAGAGGCTGAAATAGTTCAAATGAAAGTGTGTGGCAACAGAATGAGAAAAGTTACTGCTCTGATCCATTGTCAAGAGGTGAAAAGCTCAATTCAGGTAGCAGAGGAGGAGCAGGAATAATATGCTGGGGTCGGGGGAGAAGTTGTGGGGAGTGTGTGTCTGCAGGCAACTTCTCTTGCTTCCTTTGTGTTTTAAAGGAACACTGTCAAGTGGCTTGGGTCCAAAATTAGTTTTGTCTGATCACACAGATCCCCCCCCCCCACTCGAAGGGCAAGAATAGCTGCTAGGAGACCCATATAATTGCTTCATACCCTGTCCTTGCATGAAGACATTGATTCCTACCTGCTTACCTCCAGATAGTTCTCATACAAAGTCCATTTACTCTGAATTTCCTCCTATCAGAAAATATGTAGACTTCAAAACTACAAATATACTTCCATTAGTAAACAACATATTTGAAAACCAGATCACCCTTTATTTATCTTCCATTGAGAGCATAAACCAGTCACTTGCTGTTGGGAGTTGAGGAGAAACTTTCCTTACCTGCTGCAAGATTCTTATCCCATCTCTGACAAGTGTACTGGAAAAGATGGGCCTCTGGTCTGATAATTTCTGAGTCCCTTTGAGAACTCTTGCGTTACAAGAAGGGTAAGCAGGAACATGCTCTGGGTTCTTCTGGCCAAGATTCAATAGGCATAGGTAGTAACATATGATAAACCAACTACACAACATGGAAAAATGAAGCTAACCTAGATTAGATTGTGTGTGCATATATAAACTGCATGGATTTAATGTATCGGTAAACCCCATGCAGATGGGTGTGACCTACAGATTTAGAATTGCTTCACACACTGTATGTAAATTGTAGTTAATCTGTCAGTTTTCACTGTTAATGTAACTGTGTGTAAATCTGTCACTTGCACAAGGTTACTTAGTTTTCCTGGCCGAGAATGCAGTCATTTACACTGCTGTGGAGATCACATGTGCCCTTTTGAAACATTGATGCATCCAAGGTCGGGGGGGGTGGGTAGGTGTGTGTGTGTGTGAACTGGGAAATTGGATCTCATTCCCAGGGCCTCTAGCTTACAAATATCAATTTCGCTTGTTCCGCAGTGATACCTTCTGTGCATTCTTCATGCTTATCTGTATGTAGAATCTTAGCTGTTTAGCTGCCATAGAGTGGCGTTCCCTTCTGCTGCTCTACACCAGTCACTATTGGGACCACATCTTCAAACAGACACCTGTGTCTGCATTTACACATGCAGTTACTGTGATTGCTTGTGCCTAGTGGGTTTGTGTGTGCAAATAGTTATACAATGAATATTAGAGTCCAACAGTATATGTCTAATCACCCCATATGCAAAAGCTTGGTGGTAATGTTGCCTGCAAAGATACATGTCTTTTGGTGTTGTCAATGAAAGTCACAGGTTTTCCAGGTAGGGTGGAACAGGAGAAGTGTGCAGGCTGCTGCTGCCAGTTCTTTTGATAAAGGCACTTCAGTCACCAGGGAAGTAGCTTTTATGAAAGAAAAGAATAGCAAATATAAACTGTCATAGGGTGGCTGGCCCCTTTTAAGGGAAGTCAGAGTCCAGTCTACCTGTGATGAGCTTCATTAAAGAGAATGAGCCCATGTCAGCCTCCCTGGAAGTAATTAACTGCCTAGGTGGCAGGTTGGTAGCTAATTGGCTAATGAGCACTTGACTTAGATAACAAGTCAGCCCTCACCAAAATCTATAACATCTTCTAAGTACCTCTAAGATATGGATGCTACATGGATAGTTTGATCCTAGCCCATAGTGGGCGAGGTTCACTGGTAAGCTCCAGCTACTTTTGTGCCACACCATAAACCTGATCAGCCAGTTAAATTAGACCAGGCTGACAATTGTCTTTCATTGTCAAAATGTTGCCTAGGAGGTAGAGTGCAACTGTAAATCTAGCCTACTTAGGAGAAACTCTTTCTAAAATTTAAAAAAAAGATTAATTCTAAGCAGGAGCCACTCCCGCTCTGTCCCAGACAACTCTCCCTTGGTGGCTGCCTCCACCCCTGGGGCCAGGAACTGGTTCTCCATCTGCCCCCCCACAATTCTCCCCTGGTGTCTTCCATTTGGACCCCCTCCCCCTGGAGTCATTCAGCTCAAACACAACTGCACTCTGGCATCCCCCCATGCTCCAAAACCTCTGCACTTCCAGTTCATGCCACCCAGCCTGGCCTTGGCATGCCACACCCTAGCCAATCCCAGCTTGTATACCCCACCTGGTCCCCCTACTCTGCCCCCTGCAGCCCTCCACATCTTTCTGGGTGAGCATTTTCCTGTTGAAGCGACAGCCACCGTGCGAGTCTGGGGGTGGCCAAGACCAGGGCTGGGAGTTGTCTTGGCAGTAGGGGCCAAGACTGCAACAGCAGGTGTGGTTTGGGCACGGCTAAGAGCAGCCCTCGCTTGGGGGCAGGGAGTGGCTAGGGAGGAGATGGGAGCGATTCCCTGAGCAACCCGTTGGCAAAGGGCTGCGTCCTGCTCCTCAGAGCCTTGTCTGCCTATAGGTAGGCTGTGGTGTAACTACAATGGTACTGAAGGAAGAGCAGTCCTGGTTGGTTGGGCCCCCATAACCTTGTAGGCCTATTGTAGCTATGCTCCTGGAAGGAGTTGCTCTATGAAAGGGGCCTGAGGGCAGCTGAAGATGGGACGTGACCCAGGGAAACAGCAGCAAGTCTGAGTGAGCAGATCTTATCTGCTTAATACAGGGTCTGTGGGCTGGGATCCAGAACAGAGGGGTTGTCTGGCTTCTCCTACTGACACCTTCCCTGAAGAAGGGGATGTAAAAGCCCCTCGATGTGACAGGAGACAAGGACTATCAATCACAGGCTGGGCAGAAGGCCAGGGATACAGTCATTAGACTTTGTTTTATTGGACTCCTTATTACCTCAGAAGCGATGGGACTAAGTGACCAGCCTGGAGGTCTCAGTCATGGAAAGGGGCAAGCCACCCCAGGCCTGGATGGCGGTTAACAGGGGAGCCAGAGTTGAAGAGGCTGCTACACCAGCTCAACCCCAAGGGGGCACAATGGAGAAATGACACCATCATGTATTTGTTCAGGGAAGTGTCCTCCATTTCTGAGGATGGAGGCTACTGAGAGCCTAAAGCTCTCGCAAAGACATACTAAGGCCACATTTTCAGGCAAGCGTGTGGATAAGTGACTCTCTAGCAAGTGTGCCAGTCAGGGGGGCATGAATGCATACCTCTGTGCATGTGTCCATCCCCAGCTGCAGGAGATTTGTGCACCTACATAACAGGGGCACATACAAAAGTGTTTGCTCATTTAATGCACACCTGAAGGGGCTACTTCCAGCTGAACCTAGTTTGTTACAGTTGCTAGCTGAGCCAGAATAACACTTCCACTTTGCTTATTCTGTCCATATGCCACAGAGGCCTAGGTGCAGGGTCTCGGCAAATATATCATCTATACATGCCCAGCTATAAAACAGCGTGTGGGTGGACTGTCTGTGCTTTCAGAACTCCAGCCTGTAGAAAGATATGGCAGCTACTGTGCTTGTGGTGATGTATGTGTGTGGGTGGTTCAAGGTGTGGATCAATGTCTCCCTTCCAGTTAAAACATGCTGATCATGATGTCACATTGAGGAATCCCAGCTTGTAAAAGGACTGGCAGATGAGTACTAGAGCAAAAGACAACAGCGTAGTTTGTGCATGTAGAATTTTAGTGCTGGCCTTACAGTTCAGTGGTCTGAAGTCCTGGGCTTGCCCACACAAAAAGGGACTCCATGCAACTCTGCTAATATTAGTCAACCTTGTTCAAGAGGGACCAACTTTAGGGGAAAGAGCGTTTTACTTTGTATTCCCATTTAAAACCTGGGCCTTCTGCTGACACTGCCATTGAGTACCCAAAATGCCAGTTGTTTGATGAGGCCATGTATCCACTAGAACCTGGACTGACACTACCAACTTACTTCTATACTGCCCAGTTGGCCACTGGAGAGGTGTCAGACAGAAACAACTGTAGGTCCCTATTGGTCTAAACCAGTTTCATATTGGCAGTTCATTTATTGTTATTACTACTCAAAAACTAGACTTCAAAGTTCTGGCACAGAAAATATTTCAACTTAAAAAAACAAAACAACAACAAAAAACACCCCCAAAACCCAACCTTGTGAACATATGTGTTTCTCATAGGAATGCTGGCATAATCTTACTTTAACTGTGAACTGAAACACACATGCATAGTATACCCTGTACTGACAGTCTGCCCAGCCAGTAATATCTGCATATAGGGTTAGATATTAACCCTTGCTCTTGTTTGTTTATGATGGATGAGAGGCCTGGAGCTGTGTAAAGGGGCACTAAGGACCAAGTCCACCAAGGGACTTAGGTTCCTAAACTCCAACTAAGTCCCAGTCCTCTTGGCGCTTGTTTCTACCTCGAAGCATGCACACAGATTCCTCCCTCTAGGTGTCCGAATGCCTATCTCACACCAAAGCTCCAGTGTGATCCTCTCACTGGGGAAAGACAGGCATTCCTCTGCTTCTCTGGCCTGCAGGGCTCGATCCAGTAGGCATATAACTCCACACAAATAGCCAGAGGAAGCAGACTGCCTTACATCCTTTAGCCAGTGGTAAGGTCACTTACTTGGGATGTGGGAGACCCTGGTTCAGTTCATCCCTCCACCTCTCAGGTGAGTACCCTAACCACTGGGCTCTGGGATGTTCTGATGTAGTGCACTCTCTCTCTCTGTCTTGTGGACACTATTCCATTTAATTAAATAGCTTAATAATTAAATATTGGGCCAAAAACAGTGAGATTCACTCTATAGTCCAATGGCTAGGGCACGTAACTGAGGTATAGCAGCTCCCTGTTCATATCCCTTCTAATCAATCAGTGGGGGGGAATTGAACTGGTGTCTCCCACCTCCCAGGACTGTCCTACCCAGGGGGCTAACGGTCATGAGACGCAGTTTCTGCCGCCTCCTTCACCCCCTTTCTCCGGCCATTTTGTATGGTGTTAACTCTTTCTCGCACGAAATGGCTTAGTCACCTGCCTCCAGCAGAGGGTTCTCAGCTGTGGAATGTAAGTAGAGACGGGCACCTCCCTGCAGGCTGGAGTTACGTGCTGAACACCATGGACACACACCCCTGTCATCAGCCTCTCCCATTGGCTAGCTTAGGTGGCTTCCCACCTAGCATGCTGTTTTTTGTGGATTCCATTCTAAGGTGCCTGCCCCCATTCATTGTATAGGGAGTGTAGGGGTCTGGCTCAGGCTTTGTGAATTCCATTGTTGCTCCGGTGGCTTTCTGGGTTCCTAAAAGTTGTGTGTTGCGACACCTAAGCCCCTTTGTGGATCCAGGCCTAAAAGCCCTGTATCCAACTGGGGGAGGATTCCCTCAGTGCAGGACCTGAGGAAAGCAACCATGAGTCTTCCTTTGAAATATGTCATTGAAAGTCATAGTGTAAAGGGTGTGCTGGGTTGGGGCTTGGTGCAGGAGGGGCATGTCAGGCTAAGACTATAGTCTGCAGCGCTGTGAAGATTCTGGGCAGCTCAGCAGCCCATAGGCAACCATGGAAAGGCTGCTATAATTAGACAGATCTGGGGGCCTATGTTACTATAGGGAGACAGAGCAGCCCTAGATTGGGTGAGTGCACAAGTGGCTTAAAGGCACCTTAGCCCAGCTCCCCTGGGTTGTGAGTTCTGTGCTCCACCTCTGAGACAGTATAGAATCTCCCCTGTTGTATTCTGTGGAGCTACAGTGATTGACTCTAGCTGAGGATCTTTAGAGATTCTATGGGCCAGAAGTTAATCAGGGTGTGTGTGTATATATATAATTGTATGTATATAAGCAGTAAATGATCATTCTGATTTAGACCGTGATAATCAACTCAATCCTGTGAGATATTGAGCACCTTCAGCTCCCAGTAGTGTCTATGGGAATCAGGACCTGTTGGGAAATGCTCAGCATTTTGCAGGATCAGGGAGCTAATATGACATTACAGCAATGGACTGCGACCACTGTTCCCTCTAAGCTGTGCGTGTGTGCGTGCGCACACAGATCCTAAACCCCGCGCACATGGCGAAACACCGTGCACACAAACAGTTGCACAGAAGAAATTTGCACAGAAGAAAAGGCCTGTCAAAAAGTAGAGAGAATATTGACTGTGACTGTCCATTTTTGAACTCTCCAACATCTGTTGCATGGGGATTCTGGGAAATATCATGTCACATGACTAAAGATGATTAAAACTTTGGATTTGAGTGACTAAACACTGGATGTGGACTTGAGTGATGAAGTTCAGCACTGGACCTGGATCTAAAGTTCAGATGCAGTGTTCTAGTTTGATCCTCTACTGACATTCCACTTTACTTGCATGCAAAAAGCTCTGTAATGCTGTACTAGTTTCATTCCCTGCTAGTGTAGCTGTCGTTTTAATAAATGGTTAATTCATGTTAAAGTTCAACAACAACACTGGATTGATACAGTTTGAAAAAAAAAAACCCAAAAGCATGTTACAGAGAATGAAGTCGGCTTCAGCAAGTCTCCAGCTCTGCTTTTGTGGTTTGTGATGTCACCAGATCTCTTGGTGGAATGATTCCCTTGTAAATCACTAGACCCCCGTTTGTTGTTCTTGTTGCATTCCATCTGTCCATATGGCTCTGTCAGTTGCTTGGCAGAGCAGGTGACTAGGTGAGTGTGCGTGCCCAAACACTGAAGACATGGTCAGGAAGGACACTCACCCTCGAGCAAAATAACCACAAACATATGAATGATTCTTTCAATTCCCTAATCTTTCAATCAGATGTTTCTATCATGTGGGTAAGCACGACAATCATCTTTAAAGGGGAATCAACAGAGTTAGAGAAACTTTAATGGAGGTTCATTTGAGGTAAGGCAGTAAGCTAAAAGCCATATGTTGCTTTTATTGCAACTTTTCCCTCCTGCTTACCATTGGGAGCCAATAGCTCCCTTCGAGCCCTCAGTGCACACGCACATGGGCGCGCGTGCACACAACCAGTATAACAGGCTTCCTTGCTGAATGCACTTAATGTGCTGTCTGTGCTGGCATGCCTTCGTCTTGCTTCATAAAACTTGTTGAAAGCCAGTCAATTCACTAATCTTTTGCCAAGAAAAGTTCAATGCCAAAAGGAGGAAGATGATAGGGCCCAGTCCTGTGAGGTGCTGAGAACTGAAACCAGTGGGTGCTTAGCCTGCTGCAGGGTGGAGCTCTTGTATGTTTGCCCCCCTCCCCTTTTTTCTCTGCGTCTGAGATACGGCTGCTAAAATGAGTAAAGGAAGCAGCTTGGTGACTGGAGCCATGAGACACAGATACTGACTTTGCCAGCTCTTTGAGGAGGTCTCTATGCTAACCAGAGCAATGTTCCCCCCCACCCCTCAGACAGCGCTAAGGATAGGAAAGTTAATAGGATCGCCTTTTCAAAACATGCGGAGGAGACATTGGGACACTCTGGCCCCACGCCAATATCAATCCAGCATTTCTCCTCCCTTCCTGAACTAACTGACAGAAAATCCCTGGCAATGGAAACTTCAAACTGTTTGAAAAGAAATGAGTAATCACTTGAGTTGCCTAGTCCAGTTCTAAAGTGCACTATCATCAGACCATAGGGTTCTGGCAGTGCTGGTAGCTTTTGGTCAGCAGTGAGCTTGCCAACATTCCTGTCCAAGCTATTCAGAGTGTGTGCGCGTTGGGGGCTCTAGGGGCTACCATAATACGACAAAAAATAATCGAATTTGCCACTCTCACTTCTTGTGAATGGTAGGCTGGGACTCTTACTCCTTCCCACCCAGAGCAAGTCTGAAGGTGTCCTTTTAAATGCTACATTGATCACAAATATTTGCTTATGCTTTTAAGTCAGTGTAGGCTCCACCAAACATAAGTAGCCTTATTCCTGAATGGTTCAGATAAATGGTTATTAAATGGCCGCTTTGTGTGAAAATGATCTCTTTCCAGATACTAAACCAGATTTTTATCTTGTCAATAATGTAAGATTACTTTCTTTCCTGCACTACAGTATAGTAAACAATCTGGGGCCAATTTCATTGACATAGATCTAGTTGGAAATGTGAGAATCAGGCCCCAAGTGTCTGATTCTGCTCTGCGCCTCATGCAGTCACTTAAACCTTCACACTGACTTGTACTTGCTTCGCACAATAGGCAGGGGTTTAGTCTGTGCAATTCACTCACTGGCCTGAGTCAAGGGTGGCTCAGCCTGCACAACCCCATGAGCAGCTCAAAGAAGGGTTGCACATCAGGTTGTCACGAGCTTCCACCCGCTCTGCCTTCAGGATGGTGCAGCTGGCTTCCAGAGCCTGTCCTCCTTGCTTCACAGGCTAGTGTAGAGGGAGTGGTAGGGACATATACAGTCCCTTCCCTGTCCCCTTTGCAGTGCTTGTGCCCCTGTGGGGGAGCACTGAAGAAGCAATCCCTATGTGCAGAGGGTTGCAGTTGGGACAGGTCCTTGAGTGGGTAGCCCACAGGCTGGGGGAGGGAAGAGGGGCAGACTACCTGCATGCTCACCTCAAGCAGTCTGCCTGATAGGGAGCTGTCACAATCTGACCCTGCATATTCCTTGCCTTCAATGGGGGCAGGAGCAGGCCCAGGGGTCAGAACTCTCCCTGGTGAGCACATTCCTTGTCCTACAAACCCTCATCAGTGAGATGGGGAATCATCATTGAGCGGGTGTGTTTCTAGTGGGGTCCCACAGGGATCGGCTCATGGTCCTATGCTATTTAACACTTTTGTCAGTGACCTGGAAGAAAACCTAAAATCATCACAGAGCAAATTGGCAGAGTGGTAAATAATGTCACAGACAGGTCACTGATACAGAGACTAACTGTGAGCAAGCAAGCAACATTAATTTTAATACAGCTAAATGTACATCTGGGAATAAAGAATATAGGCCATGCTACAGGATGGGGGGACTCTATCCTGAAAAGCTGTGATTCTCTGAAAAAGATTTGGGGATTGTGGTAGATAATCAACTGAACATGAGTGCCTGGTGTGATCCTGTGGCCAAAAGGGCTGATGTGATCCTGGGATACATACACGGAAGAATCTTGAGTAGAAGGAGAGAGGTTATTTTTACCTTTCTATTTGGCATTGGTGCGACCGCTACCGGAATATTGTGTCCAGTTCTAGTGTCAACAACTCAGTGAGGATGTTGATAAATTGGAGAGGTTCAGAGAACAACAATGAGAATCATTAAAAGATTAGAAAGCATGCCTTATAGTGATAGACTCAAGGAGCTCAATCTATTTAATTTAGCAAAAAGACAGTTAAGGGGTGACTTGATCAATCTGGGGAACAAATATTTAATAATGGGCTCTTCAATCTAGCAGAGAAAGGTATAACATGATCCAATGGCTCGACGTTGAAGCTAGACAAATTCAGACAGGAAATAAGGAGTACATTTTTAACATGGAGGGTAATTAACCATTGGAACAATTTATCAAGGGTCATGGTGGATTCTCCAGTTCTGGCAATCTTTAAATCAAGATAGGATGTTCTTTCTAAAAGATCTGCTCTAGGAATTATTTGGGGGAAGTTCTCTGGCCTGTGTTAAACAGGAAGTCAGACCACAATGGTCCCTTCTGGTTTTAGAATCTCCATGACTCTAGCAAATCTGTTTGTTTTACAGCTAGACGAATCAGGAGACAGGGACTGGGGAATATTCAAAATCACCCATGGATGGGTACTTGTTCAAATTGAGGAGACAACCCAACAATACAGATAGTTTGCCCTCAGAAGGATATCCAGACTGTTAGGGTTACAACAGTTGTGAGGACAAGCTCCCCTGCTTGATTTTTCAGAACTACTTTGTCACTAGTCAGGCCAGAAGTACTGTATTTATGAAGAGGTTTTGCTGTAGAGTGACCTGATGTCCCGATTTTCATAGGGACAGTCCCGATATTTGGGGGTTTTTCATATATAGGCGCCTATTACCCCCCACACCCTGTCCCGATTTTTCACACTTGCTATCTGGTCACCCTATTTTGCTGTGCTAGTCAGCCATCTCTGCTGGAAACCAGAGCCAGGAAAGGAAGAAATACACTTGGGGTCTAGAGGAGCTAACAGGACGACTTGATGTTCGTTAGAGTTTGCATGTGAACTGTGGGTAAAGTTTGGGTCTGTTTCCTGTTTCTCCCCAACCAATTTGTCTGACCGACCCAAATGTTAACTTGATTCTCTTGCACAAGCCAATGTTTCCCTGTGTCTTTTGCGAGAAGGTATTTCCCCCAGCTAAATGTGTTAAATCAACACTGAAAACGAGGCAAACCTTTATTCTGGGGGCACCATCCTCCCTGCATCTATATGGATATACGAGCATCCATGTCTCTGCTTTGAATTATTTGGGAAAACCTCTTTGGGTGTGGGGGAGGATGTACTGGAGGGCTGCCATGCAGGCTGTAATACTGTGGAGAAATATGAATTTCCTGGATACACCCTTGTCTTCAAGCTATCTGTTGCTCACGAGTAATTGTATCAGCCAATCCTGGAGTCTTCTGAGTACGAAGCCTCAGCCAGGCCCCTTTCTGGCAGGCTTGTTTATCTGGGTGTTACGTTGCTTTAGGCCAAGGCTTAGTTTCTGTTGTACTTGTGCCAGTGTACACAACTCTGGCAGCCTTAGGCACATGGGAGGAATGTCATTATACCCCAAGTCTCTTTCTCTCTTTCTGGAATTGATAACTGTTTGACTGCAGATCAAGGTGGGCATTGGGCTAGGGAGGGGTTCCAGGAGTGGGATAGCGTATTCAGTTCAGCTAGACACTGAAAAAGAGCTGGACCTGGAGTATATAAAAAAACAAATCAAGATTGTTTTTATTTTGGTTGGCTTTAGACCAATTAATGAATCTCCTGCAAGTATTCTGCTTTGTCTAGATGTGGGGAAGACTGTATTATAAAGGGGGTGGGGAAGCACCACTTATCTGTGTGCTTTTATAGATCAGAGTTAAAAGGGGTAACCCGATGAGACCGCTTTCATTTCAGACAATGCCAGCATAGCTGAGTCCCTCTGTTCTCTTAAACTGAGACCTAATAAGCAGGTTGGAGTCTCTCATGAGGACGCTGCATTTTGGAGAGTGGTATGAGCTAATTATGCAACTGGCAGAAGCAGCCAAAGTATCAGCGTTGAAACTGAAAGTTTTTGTACTAGAAGCAACACTAGGGAAGTTTGGCTTTTCATAGAGGTTTGCAAAAAGATTACACTTGTTGCCCTTTTCACTCTATAGCATGCACATACTTCCACACAACCTGTCAGTGCAGTTTTGTAAAAATGTAAATCACAGGGAATTTTCACGCGCTTTTATGAAAACAGTCACAAAGCAATGTTGCAATGACCTCTGTGTAATCTGCAAAGACGCCAGTGGAAAATTGCAACAGGATTGCCCTTTGCAAAACTTTACCTTGGAGAAATGTGACACTTTTCATAAAGAATGATGGGGCCTGCTCCCTTTTGAAGTCAAGAGCAAAACTCCCACTGACTTAATTGATTGGGACCCAGGACTTTTCCACAACACCGCTCCCCCCATAAATGCAATTTTGGATCCTGGCCATATCTGCAAAGTGCTACGTGCAGACCGGGGAGACACAGCTGTTTAGCTTGCAACAGAGGTTTGGGTTTTTTGTTTTTTTTTTCTTGAAGGCCTACTGTTGGGGGGAGGGAGGGAGATGCCCTCCATAGCTGGAGAATTTCAGAGAAGTCTCCACCCGCTTCTGAGCACAGGTTACAGCTGTTTGAGAGTCACATCTGCCAGCTGAACAATTAAAACCAAAAACCTGTTTTACAAGCTGTCAAGTCAAGTAAAACTTTCTGAAGCCCTTCATAAGGCAGCAGAGCTGACACACTATCGGCAATAGCTCTGGTTGGTTTTAAAAAAAAAAAACAACCACCCCGCATAATGACATTACAGTTCCTACCTCTCTCTGAGGTTTGTCTCACCCACTGCACTAGTATCCAAGTGCCAGGCTACCGACACTCTAGTTAAGATTGTGAAAGGGGTTTGTATACAGACCCTTAGTTTCAACCCATCGTATGTTTGAGAAACACTGCACTTACAGACTGAATTGTTCCATACTTGGGCCCTGTTTCTCCTCCAAATTTCTGGGCATGTGGTGAGTAGTCCCATCGAATTTATACAGGAACTACTCACATAGCATAAAGTTCAGCACATGCATACAGCTTCTCACCGTTTTATATTCCTGAGAATGGGGGGGATGGGAGGAAAACCTGTTTCTGTACAGTTTTGTGTTGAGGGGAAAAAGAGAGAATTTCACCTTTACACTTCAGGTACCACAGTGGGTATGGTCTTAGGCCTGGATTTGTAAAAGTATTTAGGCATTTCAAAATTACATGAGACAATTTCCTCAAAGGTGTTTAGACACCTAACTCCAATTAATGTGAGGATGTGGGTCTTAGCAGCCTAAGTCTTATAAACTTTCAGTGAGACTTAAGCTTCTAAGTCACTTTTGAAAATGAGATGTGAGGCTTCTAAGTCAGTTTGGCATAGCAATGCTGAGCAACCAATGGCTAAATACCTTTAAAAATCCAAGCCTAACGGCCTAGATATAGAGCTAGAATAGAGTAAATACCGTATCCACACCATGCACTAGAAGCTGGATCCCTTTCCTCTCATTCTTGGAGCATTTTGTTATTTTTCAGACATAACCAATTAAATGTTTATGCTCTGATGGGAGCTAGGACCCAACATACAACCCCAGATGCTGCTACTGACCTCCTTGCTCTTTGTTCCTGGACATGCCCACCTGAAAATTACACTAGGGTTCTGGGAATGAGCTGGCAATACTGTTATGTTGATGAGAAGTCCGGGAATGCTGACTCCAGGAAGGTACCTCTCCTTAAAATTCTGGCAGCCCTCACCATGTTAGAAATGCCTAGATGATGATAATGTGAAAAGCTATCGCATCTCTTCCACCCAGAGGCGCACATCATCGCATCACTAGGATAGCCACCAGACAACACACCATGAGTGCAACTCTACCCCAGTAGGGCTTCCAGCACCCAAAACAACTGACTTCCCGTCTAATGTCTGTGCTGCATAGTTCTGGAAAATCACACTCACTCATGTCTGGGGAAGAGGATGCTCCAAGCCTGGCATTAATTTATTAGAACTCAGGAACAAAATAAGTGACTTTCTTGAAATGCCTCAGAAAATTCAAACTTTATTCAGAGATTGTGGTGAAAACTTGGGGCAGATACACTATTTTTCACGTAAAGCAGGCAGTCAACCTTTTCGTTCTTAATGCGAAAATTGAATTCAACCTTAAATAGGGCAGAGTAACAGTGCCGCCATGGTTATAGATAGTATAGTAGCACTTTCCGTCCCCAGCCAAGATAGGTGCCCCGCTGTGTTAGGTGCGATACAAGTGCATATTCAGAGACAGTCCATGCCAGAAAGAACTTACAGTTGAAGGCTGTGTCTACATTGTACAGTTCACCCAGCTGGTTGGCACATCTATGTATTCTGTGCCTCTGAAAGTAACCGCCATCCTCAAATGCTGGGGACATAGACATAAGCAAATCACGGCAATAAAGAGGTTAATCCTTTGCCTGCAGGCCTTGCAAGGGACTGGACTGGTTTCATTCAGCAAGATTTGACAACAAAGCCCTCTGTTTCAAAAGAGCTCCAGATACAAAATGTGCCTCTAAGCTCTTAACCTGCCAAAGCATCAATGTGAGGCACAAATTATAGGCAGACCCAAAATAAAGGCATGGCACCCAAGTGCTGAAGTGCAGGAGGGAACCTGGAATGGCATGCGGTTCATTTCTATAATGTAAGGAAAGCACTCTGCAAGTTCAAGTTCATGAAAAGAATCACTTACAAAAATAGTGATGCAACAGTAGGGATGAGGAAGGGAAAGGACAGATGTGGATGAGGGGTCCTTGTAATGGAATGGTTGGAGTTGATTTTTCAGAGAGCGCCAGCTTCGATAGCAAAGAACCTTTGTCAAGAACCCAGGAAATCCTGTACCAAAATACCACAGGTCAGATTCCTGGGTGTAACTTTGACTCCAGCGGAGTCACACCTAGGATGAACTTGGCCCTACAGTATGCCTGGGATTTTTAAAGATGCCTACAGGAAATCTGGCCCAAAGTTCAATGGTCTCTCAATGTTCTCCATTGAAAATCCCTACATTTTAAGTCACACCAAGTTCAGCTTCAAGGCTCCTATTAAAATCAGTGGCGATGGCATGGGTAAATCCTGCGTGACTCTTTGAACCTCATGTGGCCAGGGGATCTTAGCAGATGAGCTGAGATAAATCCAGCTATTTCAATAGGCCAGGGGCACTATTCCTTTTATGGAAGGCACCACACTGCTGGAGTGGAAGTGGGGGGTGGCATTAGAACACGCTTTGATATGATACAGAGTCCCTTCTCCAACATTGGGGAGTCCTGTCTCCTAATATTATTCTTTGTTCATTTTTTGATTCAAGCCAAAAGTGAAAACAGAAAATAACTATTTTTTTCTTTTCTCCCCTCACCCTCTTCCCATTGCTGCAATGGAAATGGTAGTGGGGGGAGGGGGTATGGAATGGGCTAGAGCCACTTAGACCAGTTTCATGCACAGGAGAAATAAGACAGGAATTATTTTTCTTGTTAGCCTTTTTGTAAGAAGACAGACAACCCTTTCAGCCCAAATACAATATTGTAATTGCTCATATTCAACTGACAGAGGTTCCCAGATGAGCTTCACTGAAGCGTCATTTACTAATCTGTCATGTTCTATAGCACCCGGCACAGAGCGCTGTAAAAGTGTCTTCTTCTCTTTAAGTTATTTATATAGTTGGCTGAAAGCGCTTTGCTTGTACAAACTAGAAACTATTAGATTAGACCAGTGGAGACAGCCAGAGGCAATCTTTTTAACAAAGTGAGTGGGATTCAAAGTAGGGCTGGAAAGCAAATATTATTTCACTGGAAGTCTATTAGAGGTAGTTCCCTGGATAACAAATAAGTGCTTTGTTAGCTTAGCTTGGAGAAATGCACTGGTCAGGTTGGCACCAGCTGGGTCTAATGGTAAACTGCTTGATAGCAGATGATAATTCTATGATCAGTGGGATGTATAAACCAATTTTGCTCCTTCTCCTCCACATCCCCAGGTTTACTTATTTAAAGTACATGTCAGAACTTAGCAGCTGGGGATGACTCAGTTTGTTTTAAAACTTCTCATCATTACACATACGCACAAAAAATATGTAAATTCAATGGATCAGAAAGCAAATATTCTCCTTGGGTAAGGCTAAAAGGTTGGCCATACCAGAATGTTTTAATAAAAATGTGACCTGGATATGAACTAAGTTATAGATGTAGAGCCAATAGGGACATGCAGGCTTCTTTTTGTCCGCAAGTGTTAAATAAGTGTAAATCTTCATAAAAATGTGTAAAGCAATTCTTAGTTACTATTAGTTTCTGGCACTGGCAAAATGTAACTCTTATTCAACCCCTGAGATGGCTGCATTTCGGTGATGGATAAAGTACACTGTTGTGTACTATACTGGGCCAAATGTATCCCTTGGGTAACCTCTCTCACTACAAGAAAATGATGCCAAGGATGGAGTTGGAGCAATGTCTGTGAAACAGCTTGGGGTCTATTACCTTTCAATGAAAGGTGCTCTATACATGTAAGGGTTTATTTATTATTAATAACCAGTTGCCTGCTCGATGGAAATTCCCTGTATGGAGCTCCCCAACCTGATAAGAGGGATCAGAAATAGCACTTAATATCTCCTACATATCTAGGTGGATAAAGAACAGTCAGGCCACTGTATTAATCGAAGTGCTAATGAGGAGATTATGAATTTTTGCCCAGTATGGGCCGGACTTCGTCTGACTACAGCTGGGTGTCTAAGACAGATGAGAGGGTGCAAGGATCCTTTCCCAGATCCCCTTGTGCCCTTGCACGGTCCCTGAACTTGTGTCCATGAAGTGCAAGGATGGGTCCAAGCTGGTGCCAACAGTGATGCTAGCTACCCAAAGGGAGCAGAGACGTCCGCACCCTCTGTCCTGCTCCACAGAAGTCAGCAGAGTTTGTCTTTCATGGGGCAAATACATGATTCACCCTGTAAAGGAGTGGAGCAGCAGTCAGTCTGGCCACACTTGCTCAGCGTTTCTGAGCAAATTGTGCCTGCCAGTGGGCACTGTCACTAGCTCTGCACCTTTTCTAAGGGGGACTTGTGCATTAAATGCACAATCTAGGCCCAAATGTGGGATCCTTATTTGTTTAATTTATTGTATTTTTAAACCATACCCAAATAGCTTAACTGATCCTTTCTGGCTCTTCATCCACCCATTA
Source organism: Caretta caretta (assembly GCF_965140235.1). Classification (NCBI taxonomy): domain Eukaryota; kingdom Metazoa; phylum Chordata; order Testudines; family Cheloniidae; genus Caretta; species Caretta caretta. The sequence goes on from NC_134218.1 coordinate 22,249,945, forward strand.
AATTGGAGGCAGGCAATCGGGTGAGCAGACAGATAATGCCTTACCACTTATGTTATATAAAGTGCCACATTTTAAACAAATATCAAAATTTATCAGTAGGGCTGTTTCCCAAAACTTTGTAGCTGAGAAATGCTGATGATTAGCAGGGTCCCTGTCATACTGCCAGCCAGCGATTGCCCAGGAGAGTAAATGCAGAACCATTGTGGTCTGCTCCCACTCCAGAAACTTTATGCAAGTTCTCCGGAGAGTCATTTTGCTTTGACAACCCTGCTGTAAACCTAGGAAGCAAATGGCTTTTGCTTCCCAAGAGCTAATGAAAAACATAGCCAGCCAAAACCTTAAAGGTGATGGCACAAACTTGCTGTTCCCTACCAGCTGGAGAGAGAGAGACTTTGAGACCCAACTGACTGGGAAATCCAGTCCATGGTTTGCCCATGGTGAAATCCAGTATCCACTCCTAAATGCTTCCAAGTGAGTTAGGAAAGTGAGGGTGTCCCAGGGACAAGCTTGGTTTCTAACTTGCCTGGGGAGGAGGAAGAACCTAGCTTCCCTTCCAAGCCTAGCTCTCTCCTACACAGTGGCATAGCCTCAATTCTTCTATCAGCCAGAGATCTTGCAGTTTACCTCTAACAGCGCTACTCCCTGGTAATGACGCTTCTAGCCTTTATGCTACTGGAAGAAGGAGGTACACTGCTGCCCCCTTTGATCTTCCCTTTCACTCCTCCCACAGGGCCATGTGTAAGGGAGAAGGAGGCGAGGGAGCAGACATGCCAACGGCTCCCTTCAGAACAAGCCAGACAAGTCTTTTATCTGCAGGGAGGTTTCACTCCATTTAGGAGGATTAAGGCTTCTCAAGTCTGACTAGAAGCCCTCGCTTGCTGATAACAAGTACTTCAGTAGCTCAGCACTCCTGGCTCAATACATCATCAGTAGCTGCTTAAGCGGGCGGCATATTAAAAGCACCAGGCACAGCCCCTTCGGTGTCAGCAAGCCAAAAGGCAGATAATGGCTGAGTTTTGGGGAGGGTTGACTCAAATGAAAGCTCTTATGGGGCTGGTCATATTATTCATAATGAATAAAGTAACTACCTGGCAGATTCAGCCCGTTTCTTCCATCTCTGAATTAACCACGAACAGGTCACGATTCTGGCTAATTTCTTTGCCATTCGCACTTGTTCAAAGCAAAAAAAGATGCACCCTGTGATCAGTCCACCGTAGTGGTCACTGTGCGTGATTGGCTATTAGCACTGTGTCGTTGGTTGCCCATATCACATCAAGGGATAACCGTGAATGCAGAGGGAAAAGCTTCTGATCATCTTGATGCTCAGTGGTGGTGTGAGGGGGCAGAGGATTGCACTGGGAAAAGCATCTGTGAGTTGGACTTCAATACCTATTGGGCCAGATTGTCAGCCGGTGTAAATTGGTGCCACTCCACTAACTTCAGTGCAGCAACACTGATTTATATCCCACGGGGATCTGGTCCATTATTGGTTCCATTGGCCTGAGTGTAGCACATGGCTCACTTTCTCCAGCAGTTCACCTGAAGCTCCGGGCTCAATCCTGAAAGAGGCTGAGCATGCTGCTTCTGATCCAGTAAAGCACGTGATTTACGTCAAGTGCCTAAGCGGTCTCATTAAATCCAATGAGACTATTAATAAGCTTAAAGTTAAGCATATGCTCAAGTGCATTGCTCACCAGCTTACAGGGCTGAGCCCAAAGAGAGCATTTCATTGCCCTTATTTATTTACACCCAAGGTAATCGAGCACCTGCCCGTCTTTAAACGCAAAGAATCCGACTGAAGTCAGTGGCACTCCTCGTGTTCAGTTAGGCACACACTCAAGCACTTCGCTGAATCAGGTCCTTAGGCTGGAAAATGCTTCCCCCTTTTAGCCACTTTCCTATATTATTTTTCTTTACCATCAATAGAACTGACTAATTTGAGGAGTGGGAGGCAGGGTGGGGGATAGTCTGATGTAATGAGCGTGTGCAGTTAATTTGGAGTGGCTTACAGCAGGATGGAAATTCAAAGGCATTTGTCTTGGCTGGTAGAGGAGACTTTCTTGAGGGTAGGGGTTTTTTTTGTTTATCAGCTGCTCCCCCACTTCCTACTGCTAGATTACTCAGTTCATATCAGTCTCAGACAGGCTGTAATGATCTTAACGCAGCTCTGATCTATACAGGCCAGCAGCCGAGGCTGATGATCTATTGCAATCTTTATTGCCCTGTTACTCCCATTCTCTCAAATGCTTCTCCAGATCGATGGTGAAATTCCTCTAGTCCAGTGGCTGTAAGTCTGCATGCCGCTAATGAGCAGAACTGTTCCAGGCTGGGCGGCAAACCTTAGAAATGCTTAGCCTACAAGAGACAGGCCATGTGGAGTAGGCTGCAAACCTGCAGGCACAGGACCCTGAAAGGGACAAGAAAGGAGTGATTTCCTGCTGATGCTATGCACCCTGCTAACCGATTTTGGTGAGAATTATTTCTCCTCAGGAGGCCTGGATCTTTCCCTCACCTTCAGGCTGCTGCTAGTGCTGCAGAAACATGGGCTGTTAAAAAGAGGAACAGGAATAATGTGACTGTAGGGTAAGGAGTGGGTCCTGTTGGGTAAGAGGGAAACCTCAGTTAGAGGCAAGAAACTTTGTTCCCCAAGAAATGAGGCTAGGTGTTAAGCCTCAGGCACCGTATGCTAAAGCCTTGGGTCTCAGTTCTCAGAAAATCCCTGGTAAGGGAGGGCATGTATATCACAGGAGGAAAGCAAATATCCACTAGATCCATACTGCCATGTTAAAAAATCCTGAGTCAACCTCCCCGCCCAATAGTGAGATTGATCCCCAAATTGAGCTTTTTTAAAAAAAGACTATTATGATTGTTGGTCTTTTGATTTTTGAACGCCCTTTGCTCATCACTTGTGTGTATGTTTGCATGTAGCAATTAATGTAGCCAACTTCCCCACACTTACACAGTAAGGTGAAGCTGGCCCCCGCTGCATGAGCTCTCACTGACTGCGTGCTAATGCAGAGCTTTCAGGTTCTCTCCAAACCTCGACATTCTAGTTAATTCATTCTGGGGTAGATAGGTCTTGCAGTGCCTGAAGAGTCTGTGTCTCTGCCCCCAGGCTAGCACTAGGCACCTGGCCAGATTTACCTCCACTGGTGCAGGGAGGTAAAAATTGTAGTTCCCTGTGGCAAGAGAGATTGCTGTAACCACATGGTGTCCACACCCTCTCTCCCACAGGGTTTCTTTCAGGGCACAGGGAGCTTTACCTCCCCCCTGCCCTACTCAGACAAACTAGCCTTCTTCTGGAGCTGCACTGACTAGCCCTCACCCAGAAGAGATGTTGTGGATGCCTGGTACTGCCACAATCTGCACTTGATGGTAGATTTGATGGGGTCTTTGCTGAGCTCGGTTAAGACTTCTTCTAGTTCAGACCTGAATGAACAGGGCCCAGAAAGATTAGATTGTGTTTTCCAACTGAAATGTTGGAGGAGTAGTTATGGAACATGGATGCAGAGATGCTGTGAGACACATTTTCAAAGCCTACCTCTTACGTTGCACTCACAGTCATTCACATGTGGGGGAAAAATGCATTTGCATATGCAAACTGTAGTGAGGAAGCTTGCATTTGTGAACAATCACGTGTGTGAAACTGCAGGTGTAAAGAGAGGCCAGGTAGAAATCCATTGGAAAATTTGGTCTGGAAGGCTGAAAGTATGTTCATTGTGGAAATGAAATGAAAATCATGAATAAAATGTACCACCAGGGCCTAATCCAGCATCCACTGAAGTCGAGGAGAGTTTTGCCCCATTGACTTCAATGAAAGCAGGATCAAGCTCAGAGTTAACTCCTCTCTCATGAGCTAGTGAAATCATGGCTTTGCCAGAGAGAGTTGATGATAAAATTGGGTGGCAGGGGTTCCACAGAGAATGTCAACTTTTCATTTTAAAAAAACTCCTGAAATTTAACTTTTTGGGCTTTCAGTGAAACATTGAAATTTTTGATAGAAAGCAGACACTTTTCCTAAAAAAAAAAAAAATCATTCATCAAAAACCCAATTTTCCACTGAAACAGTTTCAAGAGAGAATTTTTCACCAGTCCCATTACCAGAATCAATTCCAGCTACAACTACATGGTATACAAGAGGCATGGTTTATTCCTGTTTGCAATGCAGATTTGATGGCAAAGAGGACAAGAACTAGTGTAGTTTGCAACAACTAACAAGTATTTGATCAATGATACTCAAACTATGGTCCAAAACCCACAGCTGGGCCAAGAGCTTTTCCAGCTGGTCCATGGAACTGCTTCTGATGTGGCTTCTGACAGTCTTTTAGCATTGGTCCTTCTAACCATTTGTAGTCTAGTCTGGGGACCCTCAAAAATTCTACGAGCTTTTTTGACCAACTATACCGAATCAAAAACACCCAAACCAAAGCAGCTCTGGGCACCCTGCCTGGGGGCTTCTGATCTTTGTTTGTCAGGGGTTCACTATAAAATCAACTGTGATCACACTTCCTGATGAAACCAACACTAAAGCAGTAGCAAGCACACAGGACACAGATGGGAAACGTGACTTAGACCGATTACAGCAGAGGAGGCTGAAGGGGAGATTTGTTACCACTAAATGTAAAGTCCTTCACCTAGGAAGAGGGAATAAAGGGCATGGATACAAAATTGGGAGGTTATAACTAGAGCTAGTTAAAATTTTTCGGACAGAACAGTTTTTCATTAGAAAATGCTGATTTGACAAAAGCAGTGCTCCTCTGGTAACGTGTCAGTTTTGTCAAAACTTCCTGTGGAAATCGGGTGCACAGGCATACTGGAAATGCAGAATTTCTCATGGGATGGAAATTCCAGTTCCTCCACAGCTCTAGCTATAATCGATCAGCTGCAATTGCATGGAAGGCACTTCGATATGACAATGATTGAGGACAGTACAAAATCCCAAGATAGAGAGCTGCATTCACCTCCATTTAAATGAGTTTGTTTACATCTTGTTTCTTTACCATTGTCTTACGTTACATCTTATTAAACACAGTACTACAGTTGATGCAGGGAAGCTGTAGGTTTGGGCCTGGGAGGCTAAAAAGAGGTATATGCAAGAGTCCCACTGAATGAAGTTATCCCCAGTCTGAGCAAATTTGAAAGCCAGCGTACAGGAGAGTCCCCAGTAGAGTTGATGACGCTGTGTGTTGGGAGAGCTTCAATTACTTAATGAAGGAAATTATGATGCTGGGAGAGTAGCTTAGAAGAGGAAATCTCTCTCATCTGGATGCATTTCATTTATTTATTTATTTTTTTATTTAGTGAAAGATGGAAATAAAAATGGAAGACGACGTAACATTTAATAATGTTATTGCTAGGAACTAAAATGGGGGAAATACTTGGAATTAATTAAAACAAAAGCATGAAACGATTAAAAATAAAAGAGAAAGAAATAGCAGTGGTCAGGCAGAAAACAAAATAATCCATTTATTCCCGGCACTGGAAGAGCCAATCAGCGTTAAGAAGAGGGGTGGGGGTGTAGTGATTACAGCAGTGGAGTGGGAGTCAGGTTCGACTCTCCTTAATGCAACTCATTCTATCACCCTGAACAAGTCACTCCACCTCTTTGTGCTTGTTTATTCGTTTATAAAATGTGGATAATAGACCCCTGCATCACAGTGGTGTCGTGGGGCCTAATTCACTAATGTCTGTATAATGCCTCGAGACCATTACATGGAAAATGCTCTGTACGTGCAAATTATTGCTATGGAGTGGAAGAAGTCACTCCATGGTTAAGACTGAAGTTATATTCCCATTATAAGCCCTCCCCCTCCAACTTCCCCAAAGAGAATCCCTTGAAATTTCACATGCCACATTTTATCCCAGGGTAGATGGTGTGATGTTTGTAACCTGACATCGTTCTTTCGCTCTCTGGTGTGTGTGGGGATGCATCAGAGTAATCAGTCTGAAATGGCTCTCTTCTGTTCATGAAGTTGAATTAGTCCTCTTAATTAAGTCAAATGTTATTTTTCTCATTTACCTTCAGACTCCTCTTAAGGAACATCAAATTCAGGGGTCCTAGGACTTCTCAGCTCAGGGCATCACACACTATTATTCCAAATATACTTTACAATCATTGCAGTAAAGATATCTGTATACCATTTAAAACATCACATTTGTGGTCAGTCTCTGAACTGTTTTCTTACTGTCATCTTTGGGAAGTGCTGGTGAGGTTTCCTGTTTGCTGACATTGCATTCCAAATTTTCGCATATGTGTGCGTCTAAAACTTGCATGAGTATTGGTTTGTGTTCAAGGCGGGGAGTTGGTCACAAGGTAGCAGACTTTGAAGTAAAAATGCCAAATTGCTTATGTAAATGCAGGATCTGCTCATGCAGAAAAAGAGAAGTCCTCTGAAAAGGTGGTTGTGCCTGTTTATGAAGGACTAGTGACCCAAACCAAGAGGATCCTGCCGTCTGATACGTAAAAACACATGTTTTTCTAGCTCAGCTGCTGCAGCTGGGCTCAAGTTGCTAAACTGAGCATTAAAAAAAAAAAGTTGTTTTCAAAAGCTGCAGAACATGGTTTATGTTGATGGACAAACCTCAAAGTTTGGAGGTTTCCAGTTTTCCCCAAACATTTGACTTTATCCAAACTATCAAAAAGCCGCAAAATTCAACTGGTAATCTCAAGAGAACAAGCGGTTTCACAAGATTTCTGATGTTTCCTGATTCAGTTTGGGCCAGAAATACTGGAAGAATTGTCTTTCATGTGATATTTTTGCACTTTCAGATATTAGTGGTGGTGGTGGTGGCAGGGTTTTATTGTGACAGTGTCTACAGGCCTCATCTGAGACTGACGCTCCATTGTACCAGGTGCTGTACAATCATATAGTAAGAGATCCTGCCCCAAACAGTTTATAATCTAAATAGACAAGACAGACAAAAGGTGGGAGAAGGAGCTTATTTTGATTCCTCAGCTAGGGGATGTGAGAAACAGAGAGATGAAGATGCCATGGTCACACAGGAAGTCTCTGAGAAAGCCAGGAATTGAACCCAGCTCTCTTGCGTCCTAGCTGGGTGTCTTATCCATAAGACCATCCTTCTTCTCACTTGGTCAGCCACCTCTGGAAACCCAGACGTGCAGCAATGCACGCAAATAAATGATACACAGTTAACTACATTTTTAAACATCAAAACAAGTATGATTTGAATTTCTACCAACAACTCGGGTAATTTCCAATTGTACATGAACTGCTTTGACTATCCCTAGTTTATAATAGCAAGCATCAGCAGAGCATTGGCAATTAACCAATTTGTAAACAACTGCTTTGTTGAAGTGGGGCTGGGGCAGTTGTGTGGCTGAGAGGGGGTTTTCATTATAAATTTCACTGAGCAGACTTCAGTCTTCTGATAAATGGTTTCTTGAGGATTTTTGCCGGTGTTCGTGGGACTCCAAAGAGAGAAGACGTTTCTCAGACCAGATGCTGTGAGCCAGAGTATCCGAGTGACAAAACCAGATGTCTAAGTAGGATGATGAAGGGGAATTGTAATTCGTACAGAGGATGAAAATCTGGAGCTCTGTAAAAGTGCTGCGTTTTCTTTGCAAGTATTTGTATTTCAAACATGAATGTGGGACAAAATATCACCACTTCTGGGTGTGTGTATGTGTGTGTGTGTGTTTTCAGAGACCTGCCTTTTTAAAGACTGAGCCCCCAAATTACAAGGACAAATTATTATCTGGATTTTCAAATCAGTATTTAGACATCTAACCTAGGTATCTGGCAAAAATGAGTACATGTAAGTGCTGATTTGAACACCCAAACAACGAACTCAGGTGCACAGCTTGGATGACTATGTCTGAAAATTAAACCTGCGTGTAGAGAGAAGCAGAATTTCAGCCACTGGGAAAATTTAGGAAAATTTGCAGCAAGGGAAAACTTTCATCTTTTCTTTCTTGGTAACATCGACAAACTTTTTTGTTCAGGACTCTTTTTCCATTCTCCCAACACACAGAGACACTTCTTGCTTATCTCACCCCTACTACTCCCATGAGCTGGGCTGTTGTTTTCACTGGATTTAGTGAGGGGCTTTCTACATGGGAAAGTTATAGGGTAAGGTTTGAATTTAAGCCACTATAGTAATACCAGTATAACTGTCCATGTTAGCGCTTAGGCCTGGTCTACACTTAAAATTCTGGTTGGCATAGCTACATCACTCCCCTTGAGTGATGTAGCTGTGCTGACCAAAGCCCTTAGATGCAGCTAGCTTGACAGAAGGAATCCTCCTTCCATCACTTTAGGAAGTGTCAACACTGTAGTTGTGACACTGTAATGCCCATAGTGTCAAAATGGCCTCATTCTGGTTTGGCTTATGTCGCTTCGAAAGTAGTTTAAACTAAATCTCCGCCGTCCCCTCCTCACCCCCCCGAAAAAGTAAGTGTTCACATGGGGAGTTATAACCAATAACAGTAGTAGTTAAACTATAGTAGTTTAACTTTACTTGTATAACTGGAATATTTTCCTGTGTCGACAAACCCTCAGTAAGAATTTGACCCACGTGTCTCTGTCTGTCTGGATGAATAGTTCCTAGTTGTCTCTGTGAAAACAACCACTTTACATGTTCACAGAAGAAGTGGAAAAATTTTGTTGAAGCTATTAAGTATCTCCTTTCTTCATTAATGGTTGGCATTTTTTCAGAAAGCCCTGAACAGTTTTTTAACTTTCCATTTCTGATCTAACCCTCCCCTCCCCTCAACAAACTTAATTTGAACATTTGCAAGGTATATCTGTGAATTCTAAATATTTCAGATGGTCTTACTTCTGTCTGTTCAAATACGGCCCTGGTGCCTTATTGCCTGATGAAATACATGCATATCACCTGATATTTATTTTTACTGGACAATTACAAATCAAATTGCCTAATTCAACCTAGAGGAATATTTAGGACACAGTCCCACTTTGACACCTTTGGTTCTAACGTAAGGTATTGTACTGCAATATCCCTAAACACTTCAGGAACACTCTTGTAAGTTTAAGTCTAACCCTTTCCTTCCTCCCCCATTCACTCCCCTTGCATGGTCACCCCTCTTAATATAGCATGGGCTAGATCCTCCGAGATACTGAACTTGTACTTGATACAGCTGGTAAGGGAGTTGGCTCTGTTACCTCTTCATTCCCCTGATTCTAGACCCCACGGGAATCTCTCAATTAACCAGAGCACATACTGTTTCCTCCTGTCTGGCACATCCACTACGCCAAAAGGGTGGGGACAGATGATCTGGGAGAATCCCCAGTTGCCTTTGTACTGTAGCAGCACTAACGGGACTTAAGAGTTAAGTCTACATCTAGGTTCAAGCTTTTCAGAAAAGGGACTGTCATTCTGTTTCTATTGTAAAACATTTACCCATCGACTGATCAAAAACGAACATGGTACACATCACAGTGCATATTAGATTAACTCTTTGGGGCAGGAATGATCTCTTGGTTCTGTGTTTGTACAGTGCCTAGCACAGTGGGGTCCTGATATATGACTAGGGCTCCTAGGTGCTACTGTAATTTTCTATTAAATAATAATGGAAAATAAGCTACTCTCATTGCCTGATGAATTATATTTAAGAGAATCTGTGCATGTTACTTTGTACTTGCCATGTAGTTTTGCTTTAGGTGCATGCTCATCGCCCAGAAAAACCGAGCAAAACCAAAATTTTCCAGGCAGACACACAGTATGCTATCCTGTCAACGTGTGTGTTGTTGCCAATTACTAAATGAATAACAATATCCTGAATGCCAGATGCCTTCATTAAAAGGTGTGTTTGGGAATATTCTGGGATTCTGCTCCCTCTGCAGTTCTTGAATAGATTCCAGCCTCCTGCTAGTCAGCAGTGAGCAGCGGGGAGCTACGGTTTTAATAACAAATTGTGACTAGTTGCTACTGGCTGCAAAGCAGTTCTCGCTGCAGTACACAGACCCTTGAGGTTGTGGGAGAGCACATGAGTGTTTAGTTTAATAGACAGCCGTTCGAGTGAAAGGCACCACAGTATAATCAGAATCTTTGCCTTTGGTGATATTACCCTAGGCAGGAAACTAGGAATAGGATTTTTGACTTTGGGCAAACCCAACAGGTCTCAGCAAAATACATCAGCATTAAAAAGGAGGGGAGAGTAGGCAGCTAAAATCAATTCTGATTTTAAAGTGGTAGTGATATGCAGCCACTCCTCAAAGATAAGCTTCTTATTAGCATAGAGGGCTTGATGCTTGAGTTGAAGCAGAGGCAAAGCTCCTATTGACTTTATTGATGCAGGATCAGAGCCATAACTGACAGCTACATATACTTAGATATTGTCAGGGCAGATTATCATCATTTATTATTTACAGAGGAGAAGATTTTTCTAATGCACCAAGAACAGTTAGGTGCCCAACTCCCATTGAAAGTCAATGGGAGTTAGGTGCCTAAATCCATTTGTGTCTGTTGAAAATCTCCCACAATGTTCACAGCGCAGCCGATGGTTTTGACCCATTTATTATAGTATCTATTGTATAAGATTTATTTCTGCAGAATTTGCTCAGATTTCCAAGGCTTAAGTGCCAGAAAAGCAAATTCTCTATTCAGTTCAACTAGGCACTCCAATGTATTTTGTTTGCATTAGCTTCACTCTGTTGCATTAGTAATGTCCCATCATGTCATATTAGTAGTCTGCTTCGCTTATACAGGAAAAGTTGTTCAGGCAATACTGAAGTCTCCTTGTATTAGCAGTTGTTTTCCATTGTATTTCATTACATACAGATGCATTGAACCTTGTGGGGGAATTTCTTTGATACCTGGGGCTGGATTAATCCAAGGGGATAATAGGGAGATGTTTTGGGTTCATTTGAATTGAACAGAAAAAATGAAGTTCCCTTTCCTCCTTTATCTCTTTACAAATGTGAATGAATAGATCTAGTGATGATTTCATACCCTGATTTTCAGAGGGGCTTTGTTGGGCTGGTAGATATTTTTCAGATTTAGAAACTTCAACCGTTTGCAGTTTTTGGTTCAATTTCAAATCTTCAACAAAAAAAATTCATCAAAAGGTTCACTTATTTTCTGCTCACCACTTTCTCAATCAGCTCTACTGCTGACAACTGTAGCTTCCATTAATTTCAATGGCTGGGTTACACTGCACTATGGAAAGTCAAGCCAAGATTAATTTTGATATTTATAGGAAAATGGCTTCTGGATAGACATCAGGACAAATCAATATAGACACTGATTTTAAACTACATCCCTGCATTGCCTGTGGCGTACCTCATCCAGTGCACTAAATGCCCCAATAACTGTGTGTGTGAAACCAGACAATTGCTACGCTCTCGAATGAATCACAGAAAAATGATAAACAACAAAAAGACCATATCCCCAGTGGGCAAACACTTTTCACAAAACCATCACTCCATATCTGACCTCTCAGTCCCTGTCCTCAAAGGAAACCTGCACAACACCTTCAAAAGACAAGCCGGGGAGCTTAAATTTATAACTTTGCTAGACACTAAAAAAATCATGGTCTTAATCAAGATGCTGGATTTATGGCTTATTACAACAATCTGTAACCCACTAACCTCCCCTTTTTTGTCTTATGACTGCAGGGGTGTTAACAAGCCACTTCATCTTGAATAGTCCTTTAGAATGTGTCAACTTTTTATACTGAACGCTCTGTTCCTTGTGTTTAGCTGTGACACTGAGAACTTTCCAAGACCTGAAGAACTCTGTGTGGATTGAAAGCTTGTCATTTTACTAGCAGAAGTTGGTCCAATAAAAGATATTCCCTCACCTACTTTGTCTTTATATAGGGTCTGTGCATTCCCTTTTCAGTGCATGCCTTCTGAAGGCTAATGCATTTGCCAGGTCACCTTTATTTCCATACAGGCAGGAACAGATGAGAGCTGTTTTCACCATCCTCCTCTTCCCTCTTTCTTGGCCCCAGAATCACCTGAAAAGTTTTACAACAGTGGTGCCTAAAGAGTAGCCCAAGAGTTCATACAACCCATGCAGAGCCAAAATTCACCACCTGGCTACACTTGCCCTGGATCCAGGTGAGTTCAAAGTTGATCAGCTGCAGATAGTATTTATTTTATTTCTGGTGAACACAAACAGGAAATGTCTAGTCATTTATCAACCACCTAATATAGCTGGATGGATTAGGACAGACGGTCCGCTGGTGTAAATCACCATAGCTTCACTTCAGCTTTTGGAGCTACATCCATTTACACCAGCGGAGAATCAGGTCCATTGTTTTTTGATAAACTATGTGCATTTCTATACAAACTGAAACAACAAAGTATTTTCTAATATGAATTTAACCCAGAGCACCATTACTGAGCATGGATTGTCGTTTTTTTCCAAACAGTAGTGCGGGGCTCTGCTCAGATGATTATAAGTTGATAATATGCTCTGTGAAACTCGGTGCATCCTTAGGTTAATGTTTTGTGGTTTGGACACTCGTTCCATCTTCTGGCATAAAATGCACTGCTGAACAATGAACTTCTTGTGAGTAAGGGAGTCTTTCTTTAAAAAAAAAAATGTTTTAATAAACTAATGGGAGAGAAGAACTCCAGGCACATTCCTGTGTCAGATTTGATGTGTGCTGCGAGATTGCATATGCACAGACAGAGAGATCCCTCCGATGAGAGAGTGAAACTGTCCCAAATGGGTGCCTATAAAGCTTTAGTGTCACCATGCTAGGCATTCTGCATTTGTCACAAATCTGAGAGAAAAGCTACTTGAGAGATGTTTTAGATGCCTACATGTAATCATTTGTAACCCTCCTGACTTGTGCCAAATGTCTTATGCCTTACTTATGCCTTTACTATAGGCCAAATTTATTATTTTATTTGTATTACAGTAGCACATAGGGATCCTGGTCCATGACTGGAATTCCATTGTGCTAGGTGCTGTACAAACACAGAACATAAAGATGGTCCATGCCTCAGGAGTGGTCTGCATCCACAATCAGGTGCATAAAAGACTGGGTACACTAGATGCTGAGCTCTTTTGAAAATCTCCCCCCCCCCCACATATAGATGCTTAAATAGGAGCTGATCACATATGGAAATCTCGCCTCATAAACAGAAGCGTGCTAAGAGGAAGCTAAAAATGAGAACGAATACATTTTATCCACAGTTACTGATTTATCTGAGAGAGCTCTTTCTAGATTTTGAGAAGTCCACACAAGCATATTACATTGAGGGACTGGGGCCAAAGAGCGGAAGCTTCCCTTCACAGTTCAGTCAGCACACCTCAGTGTTCACATTCAATATCATACTTTAGTGGTGGCCCGGTATGGTTTACTAGGTACCAGAATTAGACCATCCATCACAATTTCATCCGTAACAAGAAAAGGAGTACTTGTGGCACCTGAGAGACTAACAACTACTCTGAAACCGGAATTTCGTCCGTGTGTCCTGTGGTGACAGGAGTAGAGCAGCCACTTTCTGCACCACCTTAACCAACCCTCCACCCTGCTAAATAAAGCCCCTTTATTAGTGTAAACAAACATCCATTCCAAAATGTGTCAGTTTAAAGACTTGATAGTCCTGTCACTCTGATGTAAATCAGAAGTAACTGAGGTTACACCAGTGTAAAAATCAGTATAAGTGAGATCAAAATCAAACTCCCCTTGACTTCAGTGGAGACAGGATTTCACCCTAAAGGTAAGTCTATACTAGAGCTGCAAGGTGTAATATCCGGCTCAATGAGACATACCTGTATTAGCTGTGATTGAGCTAGTATGTTAAAAATATTAGCCATGGTGGCATGAGCAATACAAGGGACTAGCTGCCCCGAGCACGAACCTATGGTCTCAGATGAGATTGTACACAGGCTGGCTAGCCCCGCTGACTGGTCATGGCTACACTTCTGTTTTTAGCACACTAACTTGATCAAAGCTAGCATGAGTATGTCTCCTGGAATTGGAATTTTCACCTTCCAGCTCTAGTGTAAACATATCCTAAGCGTTTAAAGTGGTGATCAATAAATTTTGCGAAGTGCAGAAGAGTTGACCTTGAAACAAACTCTTCAGGGTCTTAACTCTTCGTAGGTTCCCGAGACCTATACAACCCCTGTAAAGTAATATTAATTAACACAGTTAAGGTGCCAGCTTAATATGTTTGCCCTTGTGGAGGAGAAGTATGGAGAAAAGTGGGCTGGGTGGGTTTGTTAGACTGTGTTCTGGATTTGATGGTGGCTCTATTTGCTAATGTCGAAGATTTCAGTGTGATATAGAATTAATATGGTCTCCCATGTCATGTAATGCAAATAAAGTAAATTGCTAACAGTGTGAACATGGACTGAAGATGAGCTCTGTGACATCCGTTATTGTAGAAGCAAAATCACCTTACTTCATGAAGGAAGGCAGTTTGAAGGCTAAATTTAATGAGCCTAATTCTGATCTTGCTTATACTGGGGCAAATCAAGATTGACTTCATTGAAGGCAATAGAAATATTGTTGTAAGGCAAGAGGTGAATCCGATGTATTAATATATCCATCTATGCTTCATGTAAAACCCTAGTGCTTGCTGGTGTATGTTTGCTGTTCATTACTCTGATTTTGACAGTAGGTGCTGTTAGAGAACCACCAGGAGTTTCTAATTTGACATACAAATTAAAAATAATCCTCTGGTACCTTTACAAGTACCATAAATTGTGTTTTTTGGCACTGGTGTCTTTTGAGCTAAGGAAGGGGGACTCACAGTTCAATTCAGATAGTTAGCAGGGTGCTGACAGTGACATGTTGGTACAAGACTGTACTCCTTTGTTTGGTTTTGTTTTAATTAAAGCAGCATTTATTTTTTTAAAGCAGGTCATAAAGCTTTACTCAGACAACACAGAATTGCATTATAAAAATCATTCCTTATAATAATTATAAACCTCTACTAAAGCAAAGTGAAATGGAATGAAAATACTCGCATAAGTTACCTCTCTTTGTGATAGGATCAAAATCACTACTGAATGTTCCAAAACGTTGTTTTTTGGAATATATTCCTACAGTAAGTCTGGGAATCTTCAGATTCTTGTCTCTCCAAATATGATGAGAGACCCTTTAAAAACAGTCTTCCGTTTAAATTAAATGCTAAGCAGCTAAAACTTCTCTGGGCCATACCTTCAGCCTGTGTTAAGTTGTGTAAGAATGTGAATCAAATCATTCAATATCTTCTGTTGTGGAATGAGAATTTTTGGAATTGCAACTTCAGCGTCTAGTGAGATGGTTTAATGAAAATAATTTGTCAGCAGTTCCAGATGAGATGGAAGAACTGATGGGTGGATTTCAGTAGGTTTGTAATCTCGAGGCAAATTACACAGGTGATACAAGCATCTGAAGTGGAAAAAGGGTGGAATTCCCGTGAGGGTTTTTTTGGCACTTCAGTTTTGTTCTGAGCTAGAAATCCTGAGAGGACAATCTCTTACATGGTATTTCAGTACTTCCAGATTGGAAACCAGGGCCCAGATCCTCAGCTGCTATAAACTAGTGTAATTCTATTGATTGTAAATGGACTCACATCAGTTTACCCAATCTGAGTGACGATCTCAGTCCAGAAATCTAAAAAAAAAAATCTGTCCAAACATTTCAAAATCTCAAACTGTCTGGTTCAAGTTTCCTTAGAAGGAGGAAGGGGACTATTGCATTTGAATCCATTTCTTGCAATAGCCTATCTGCACTCACCTATTTCCAGCTGATGGTGAACCTACATGCTCAACATCAGAGAGGAGGCCATTGTCTGACTTCTCAGGCTCTCCATCCCTCATTGTGTCCACACTTTTGGAATTAATTAGGAGTCTTCTCAATGCCTCACTAATTCAAGAAACATGGGAAGTCAGAAAGAAAATAGAGTTTATGATTAGTAAATAACTTGCAGGAATTCAAAGCCTAGTATAGGGGATTGCAAGGGATTCCCTTTGGATATGAAAATGCCAATGGTATACTTGGGGTTGCATGTATAGTAGAGTCCATTTAGTATTTCAGGCAGAAGACTGCTAGAATTGGGAAAAGGTATTGCACTGAAATACAAAATAAATCAGACTTCAATACACTCCAACTGAAACTACCCATGAAGACAAGAACAGATGAGAAAATTTTCATTGGAACATTTTTTGGTTGGAAAATGCCATTTTGACAGAACTGAAATTTGTCATGAAATCTGGTTTTGACTTAAAATAAAAATTGAAAAATTGGGAAAAATATTTCAACATTTTTGGAACTAAAAGCTTCAATTTTTTGTTCCAGAATGACATTTTGTTTTGAAATATACTTAATTTTTATATATATATATATATATATATATAAAGAGGGTTGAAAGTGAAGTGAAATGTTTTGAATTTGATCAAAATGAAACATTTCAATTGACTTAAAACAAATAACGTTTGGAAATTTTGTTTCTTAAAACACTTCAAAGTTTTGGCTCTTTGGGATGATTTTTTTTTAATCTTGAATTTTTTTATGGGGTGGAAAATGCTTTTCCCAATCAACTCTAACACTTTCATCAGAAAGTTTAGCTAATGCAGAGCTTAGCAGCCCACTTAGGTACTGGTAAAAACATATGGAGCATGTCACATCTGTGTGGCTCATAAGGCTGCCTGGCGATCAATACATTTCCAGTTGTAATTTAAGCTCTTGATTTGGATCTACCAGAATAAAACAGTACATGGCCTGGATCTTGCTCACGTTAGAGATCAGCTCTTTGTCCTCCTTCATTTTTGCAGCTGTCCAGATTAGCTGCTATGTTGTGTCTAACAGATAGAAATAGGGCCCTACCAAATTCACCTCCATTGTGATCAATTTCACAGTCACAGGATTTTTAAAATCGTACATTTCATTATTTCAGATATTTAAGCCTGAAATTTCCTGGTGGTGTAATTGTTGGGGTCCAGACCCAAAAAGAAATTGTGGGGCGGTTGTGATACTGCTACACTTACTTCTGCATTGCTGCTGGCGGGGGCATGATCAGAGCTGGGCGGCTGGAGAGCGGCAGCTGCTAGCTGGGATCCCAGCTCTGAAGGCAGAGCCAACGCCAGCAGCAGTAGGGAAGTGAGGATGGCATAGTATGGTATGGCATTGCCACCCTTACTTCTACACTGCTGCCCTCACTCTTACTTCTGCACTGCCCTTGCTCAGCAGCTGCCACACTCTGGCCGCCCAGCTCTGAAGGCAGCAACTCAGAAGTAAGGGTGGCATGGTATGGCATTGCCATCCTTACTTCTGCGCTGCTGGCTAGGTGCCCAGCCAACAGCCACCACTCTCAGCTGCCCAGCTCTGAAGGCAGCACAGAAGTAAGATGGGCAATACTGTGACCCCCTTAAAATAACCTTGTGACCCCCCCCCCTGCAATTCCCTTTTGGGTCAGGACCCCCAGTTTGAGAAACACTGGTCTCCCCTGTGAAATTTGTATAGTACAGAGTAAAAGCACACAAAAGACCAGATTTCATGGAGGGAAACCAGATTTCATGGGCCCTGACACATTTTTCATGGCTGTGAATTTGGTGTGGCCCTAGGATATAAACTCTGGAAGTGTATGTATGGATGCAGGCACTTCCCAGTCATGGACACCCAGCGCTGCAATTCACTTTCCCCACTGATGTGCAAAACCAGATTGTACTGGCCTTCAAAACACAGTGAAAGCCCTATCTATTTACTCAGGCTTTTCCTGAGAACGCTTCCTAGGGAAGTTGAAACAGGGATTGGGGACGGGGAAAGTTTATTTTTGTATTTATATCTGAAATTGTGATGGGTTTTCACTGTTTTGTGCATGCCCCAGCAATCGTGATGATGGCATAGTTTGAAATTGAAAAACAAACACCGCTGATAAATAAATATCAAGCCAATCCTTTTTAGGCCACAGCAATGCAGTGACAACTGTTGCTCATATTATCCTCTTTCAAGCGTGTGATTTCTTCACATGGCAAGGGGGGAGGATGCAAATATTAAAAAAAATAAACAGCCTTTTTAATTCTAAGGAATTGTGGGTACTATGTAAGAGTTTCTCTGCTTCCATCAAATGGAGGTGTTTATTCTACTCTAGTGTGTGAACTCTTTGTTGGGAGTGGCAGTAGTATCTAGTAGCTAAGGCACGGGACTGGAATCTACTCCTGGGTTCTACTCCTGACTCTGCTACCGAGTTTGAACACGTCACTTCACTTCCCTATGTCCCCTCCCACCTCTTGTCTGTCATGTCTATTTAGACTATAAGCTCTGCGGTGCAGGAACTCTCTCTAACTATGTGTATGTACAGGTGCCAGCATAATGGAGCCCTGATCTTGGTGGATCCTGTAGCTGCTGTCCTAGCACAAATAACAATGGGAGAGGAGATTAAAGCATCCCGGGCTCTAGGCCCATTTACTCGCCTCTCCCTGAAAGTTAATATATTAATTACCATTTGCATCTCCTTTTTTAAAGTGAGCTGCATGATGGCTCTGGTGTATACGAGTGCACAAAAGCCAATGCTTGTCACAGATGTTAGATAAGACTTTTATTACCTGTGTTGTTATTACAACTAGGCCATTCCAGCAGCTGAAAGAAGGGGCTAGCTATGGCAAAGCACAATAGAGGGCTCCATAAACCATCAGTAAAGGAAATTCCTTTATGAAAAAGAAGCTCTCCTCAGAGGCACATTTCCAATGTAATACGATGGGTTGCAGTTTGGCTGCAGTTTCCCACTAGCCAGAGTGTGTGGTAAATTCCTGTGCATTGCACTGAAAATATACCAGAATAAGAACCATGGCATTTATTATTCATGCAATCTGGACATTTAAAATTAGATATTCAGGACAAAGGTCGTGCAAGAATGCATGAGCCATCATATGCCTAATCAGTGCAGAAATGGCCGATTCTATATTTGACTACTTGTATGTGCTGTTATGAACATTGCATATGAAGTCGAGGTATATGAGCATGAAAATTAGGTACACAATTCTATGCACATTTTTGTGCATGTGCATTTGCTGAAAATCTGATTATTCTTTTCCTTAGTATGAACCCAGTTCAATCAACACTTGATCTGGACTCTCCGAATCACAGAAGATCAAAATATTTAATTTTTTTGAGCGGGTGTAGAAACCTGGTGGATTATTTTTTTAAATTGAAGCTTACCCTGTGTTTGTATACAACAAAGACACACTAGTAACTCACACAAGTAGATGTTGATCTATAGCATAGAGCAGAATTCTGATTGAATCATACAAGAATCAGGGGTTCTCAAACTGGGGGTCGGGACCCCTCAGGGGGTCACGAGGTTATTACATGGGGGGTCGTGAGCAGTCAGCCTCCACCCCAAACCCCGCTTTGCCTCCAGCATTTATAATGGTGTTAAATATATTAAAAGGTGTTTTTAATGTATAAGGGGGGGTCGCACTCAGAGGCTTGCTGTGTGAAAGGGGTCACCAGTACAAAAGTCTGAGAACCCCTGTGCAAGATGAATCTTACAAAGCATTTTTTCCAATAACTTTAATGTCTGTAAGATAGTGTGATGAACTCTTTGATAATGCATTTGCTTTATACCACCATGGAAATACTTTTAGTAAGTGCTGGAAATGAGACACCTTTAATGTTGAAATTAGTAACCAGACCACATTTCCTGTTTGATTTGTGGTTGGAAAGCCCTAGGGTGACCAGATGTCCTGATTTTATAGGGACAGTCCTGATTTTGGGGTCTCTTTCTTACATAGGCTCCTATTGCCCCCCACCCCCTGTGCCAATTTTTCACATTTGCTGTCTGGTCACCCTAGAAAGCCCAATGGTAAGCCAAAAAAATCAGTAAAGACTGAGTAGAAGATAAGGGAGATTATTCAAATTCAAACCTTCAGCAAATTATATTGCTTTCTCTTTACATTTAAATGTATATTAATAGTAAATATTCAGGGCCAACTGCTGATCCTCTTGCACACATTGAGTAGTACCTTATTCCATGAGTAGTCCCATTGATTTCTGTGGGCCTACTTGTAGAGGAAGGTCCTACGCAGTGTGAGCAAAGAGATCAGAATCTGGCCCCCTGTAAATATTTATTCGCTAAACATGGAGAAAGATCCATTTACAGCCTCAGGCCCTGAGCTTCCAAATTATACATAGGCTTCACTTTTTGCACATGAGTAGCCCCATTGATTTGAATGGGACTACTCATATTTGCAAAGATAAGCATGTGCATAAGGGTTTGTAGGAGCAGGGACTTGGTGAAAACAAATTGCTTTATTAATTGTACCAAACTGTGCTACTGTACTTTTCATACACTCAGTCACACACTCCACTTTCCAGGTTAGAACAAAGCTTAGGGAGGATTTCTCACTTTTTTTTTTTTAAGGAAGTTCTGGTGAAATACTTCTGTTGAAAATCCATTTCCATTGCTTTTAGCATTTTAACTGCAAGGCAATTACTCAGTCTGTCAGGCTAATCATTGTAAATATTGCTGTCCACAGTATTTCTGCAAGTTAATAGTATTTGGGCTGGTCAGTTCAGCTGCAGCCAGTGACCTTACAGGAAAGAGTTGCACCCACTAGTGTTTGTTGCCGAAACTATGGATTAGAGTGACTGTAAAAATGGTCCATTGTTAGTGCATTGATCTCTTCCCCATGACTCCGGAGTCATATTTACTGACACAAGTGCATTTTCCCGACTCTGTCCAGTATACCTGCTGAAGATCAAGCAGTATTCTATGGAGCCTCATGCATCTGCAATAAAATTGTCTGCTAAGCTCTGATTCCAAGTATCTCTTCCGTTGAGGACTATGGATAAAGCAAAAACAAAAACAAAAAAGCTTGATTTCCACATACCAGCTTGAGAAATATTGATTTCATTGATAAGCCAACAAACTGGAACTGGAAGCCATTGACAGGGAACAAAGAATGCCAGAAAAGAAACACTTTGGCAGATGTCAAAGGTGATCCTTGTGTGGTAAAGGGACACATCCCCAGATCCAATGTATATTGGCCTAGCTTCATGGAAGTCAATAGCACTATGACAGGTTTCAGAGTAACAGCCGTGTTAGTCTGTATTCGCAAAAAGAAAAGGAGTATTTGTGGCACCTTAGAGACTAACCAATTTATTTGAGCATAAGCTTTCATGAGCTACAGCTCACTTCATCAGATGCATACTGTGGAAAATACAGAAGATGTTCTTATACACACAAACCATGAAAAAATGGGTGTTTACCACTACAAAAGGTTTTCTCTCCCCCCACAAACCCACTCTCCTGTTGGTAATAGCTTATCTAAAGTGATCACTCTCCTTACAATGTGTATGATAATCAAGGTGGGCCATTTCCAGCACAATCCAGGGTTTAACAAGAATGTCTGAGGAGGGGGGGAGGGTAGGAAAAAACAAGGGGAAATAGGTTACCTTGCATAATGACTTAGCCACTCCCAGTCTCTATTCAAGCCTAAGTTAATGGTATCCAATTTGCAAATGAATTCCAATTCAACAGTCTCTCGCTGGAGTCTGGTTTTGAAGTTTTTCTGTTGTAATATCGCAATTTCATGTCTGTAATCGCGTGACCAGAGAGATTGAAGTGTTCTCCGACTGGTTTATGAATGTTATAATTCTTGACATCTGATTTGTGTCCATTTATTCTTTTACGTAGAGACTGTCCAGTTTGACCAATGTACATGGCAGAGGGGCATTGCTGGCACATGATGGCATATATCACATTGGTGGATGTGCAGGTGAACGAGCCTCTGATAGTGTGGCTGATGTGATTAGGCCCTGTGATGGTGTCCCCTGAATAGATATGTGGGCACAGTTGGCAACGGGCTTTGTTGCAAGGATAGGTTCCTGGGTTAGTGGTTCTGTTGTGTGGTATGTGGTTGCTGGTGAGTATTTGCTTCAGGTTGGGGGGCTGTCTGTAGGCAAGGACTGGCCTGTCTCCCAAGATTTGTGAGAGTGTTGGGTCATCCTTCAGGATAGGTTGTAGATCCTTAATAATGCGTTGGAGGGGTTTTAGTTGGGGGCTGAAGGTGACGGCTAGTGGCGTTCTGTTATTTTCTTTGTTAGTCCTGTCCTGTAGTAGGTGACTTCTGGGAACTCTTCTGGCTCTATCAATCTGTTTCTTCACTTCAGCAGGTGGATATTGTAGTTGTAAGAATGCTTGATAGAGATCTTGTAGGTGTTTGTCTCTGTCTGAGGGGTTGGAGCAAATGCGGATGTATCGCAGAGCTTGGCTGTAGACAATGGATCGTGTGGTGTGGTCAGGGTGAAAGCTGGAGGCATGTAGGTAGGAATAGCGGTCAGTAGGTTTCCGGTATAGGGTAGTGTTTATGTGACCATCGTTTATTAGCACTGTAGTATTGATTTACAACAGTGGAGTATCTGGCACTCTGAGTTTAAGGATCCTAAATGTGTTTCTGACTATACAGTTATACAGTCCTATCACCATAGCATCTGACAAGTTCCCATATATTTAAAGGTTTCAGAGGAACAGCCGTGTTAGTCTGTATTCGCAAAAAGAAAAGGAGTACTTGTGGCACCTTAGAGACTAACCAATTTATTTGAGCATGAGCTTTCGTGAGCTACAGCTCACTTCATCAGATGTTTACCGTGGAAACTGCAGCAGACTTTATATACACACAGAGAATATGAAACAATACCTCCTCCCACCCCACTGTCCTGCTGGTAATAGCTTATCTAAAGTGATCAACAGGTGGGCCATTTCCAGCACAAATCCAGGTTTTCTCACCCTCCACCCCCCCACACAAATTCACTCTCCTGCTGGTGCTAGCCCATCCAAAGTGACAACTCTTTACATAATCAAGTCGGGCTATTTCCTGCATAGATCCAGGTTTTCTCACATCCCCCCACCCCCATACACACACAAACTCACTCTCCTGCTGGTAATAGCTCATCTAAACTGACCACTCTCCAAGTTTAAATCCAAGTTAAACCAGAACATCTGGGGGGGGGGGGGCGTAGGAAAAAACAAGAGGAAACAGGCTACCTTGCATAATGACTTAGCCACTCCCAGTCTCTATTTAAGCCTAAATTAATAGTATCCAATTTGCAAATGAATTCCAATTCAGCAGTTTCTCGCTGGAGTCTGGATTTGAAGTTTTTTTGTTTTAAGATAGCGACCTTCATGTCTGTGATTGCGTGACCAGAGAGATTGAAGTGTTCTCCAACTGGTTTATGAATGTTATAATTCTTGACATCTGATTTGTGTCCATTTATTCTTTTACGTAGAGACTGTCCAGTTTGACCAATGTACATGGCAGAGGGGCATTGCTGGCACATGATGGCATATATCACATTGGTGGATGTGCAGGTGAACGAGCCTCTGATAGTGTGGCTGATGTTATTAGGCCCTGTGATGGTGTCCCCTGAATAGATATGTGGGCACAATTGGCAACGGGCTTTGTTGCAAATAAATTGGTTAGTCTCTAAGGTGCCACAAGTACTCCTTTTCTTTTTGTATTATAATACTAACAGTACTTTGTTATATAGCCTCTTATCCTAATCTCAAAGCATTCTATGCATGTTAATTACTTTATAGCACTGTGCAATGTGGAAAGTGTCCATATTTTACAGATAGGTAAACTGAGGCACAGAGTGGCTGTAACTAGCTGTACCTAGCTCAAGTTCAAACAGTGAGTTAATGGTGTAATCAAGAATAGACTCCAGGAGTCAGCTGCTCTAATCACATATGCCTTTAAACTAGGTTCACCGGGGGAAGGAGACCAAAGGCCTGAGGTAAATGGGGAAGTGGGATACCTGGAGGAAGCACGAGCAGGAGCGCGTGAGAGGGGCGGGCTCCTGCCTCATACTGAGAAAGAGGGACGATCAGCGAGTTATCTCAAGTGCCTATACACAAATGCAAGAAGCCTGGGAAACAAGCAGGGAGAACTGGAAGTCCTGGCACAGTCAAGGAGTTATGATATGATCGGAATAACAGAGACTTGGTGGGATAACTCACATGACTGGAGTACTGTCATGGATGGATATAAACTGTTCAGGAAGGACAGGCAGGGCAGAAAAGGTGGGGGAGTTGCATTGTATGTAAGGAAGCAGTATGACTGCTCAGAGCTCAAGTATGAAACTGCAGAAAAACCTGAGAGTCTCTGGATTAAGTTTAGAAGTGTGAGCAACAAGGGTGATGTCGTGGTGGGAGTCTGCAATAGACCACCGGACCAGGGGGATGAGGTGAACGAGGCTTTCTTCCGGCAACTCACGGAAGTTACTAGATCGCAGGCCCTGGTTCTCATGGGAGACTTCAATCACCCTGATATCTGCTGGGAGAGCAATACAGCAGTGCACAGACAATCCAGGAAGTTTTTGGAAAGTGTAGGGGACAATTTCCTGGTGCAAGTGCTGGAGGAACCAACTAGGGGCAGAGCTCTTCTTGACCTGCTGCTCACAAACCGGGAAGAATTAGGGGAAGCAAAAGTGGATGGGAATCTGGGAGGCAGTGACCATGAGATGGTCGAGTTCATGATCCTCACACAGGGAAGAAAGGAGAGCAGCAGAATACAGACCCTGGACTTCAGAAAAGCAGACTTTGACTCCCTCAGGGAACTGATGGGCAGGATCCCCTGGGAGAATAGCATGAGGGGGAAAGGAGCCCAGGAGAGCTGGCTGTATTTTAAAGAATCCTTATTGAGGTTACAGGGACAAACCATCCCAATGTGTAGAAAGAATAGTAAATATGGCAGGCTTAACAGTGAAATCCTTGCTGATCTTAAACACAGAAAAGAAGCTTACAAGAAGTGGAAGACTGGACAAATGACCAGGGAAGAGTATAAAAATATTGCTCAGGCATGCAGGAGTGAAATCAGGAAGGCCAAATCAAACCTGGAGTTGCAGCTAGCAAGAGATGTTAAGAGTAACAAGAAGGATTTCTTCAGGTATGTTAGCAACAAGAAGAAAGTCAAGGAAGGTCCCTTACTGAACGAGGGAGGCAACCTAGTGACAGAGGATGTGGAAAAAGCTAATATACTCAATGCTTTTTTTGCCTCTGTCTTCACGATCAAGGTCAGCTCCCAGACTACTGCACTGGGCAGCACAGCATGGGGAGGAGGTGACTAGCCCTCTGTGGAGAAAGAAGTGGTTCGGGACTATTTAGAAAAGCTGGACGAGCACAAGTCCATTGGGCCGGATGTGCTGCATCCGAGAATGCTAAAGGAGTTGGCGGATGTGATTGCAGAGCCATTGGCCATTATCTTTGAAAACTCATGGCGATCGGGGGAAGTCCCGGATGACTGGAAAAAGGCTAATGTAGTGCCCATCTTTAAAAAAGGGAAGAAGGAGAATCCTGGGAACTACAGGCCAGTCAGCCTCACCTCAGTCCCTGGAAAAATCATGGAGCAGGTCCTCAAGGAATCAATTCTGAAGCACTTAGAGGAGAGGAAAGTGATCAGGAACAGTCAGCATGGATTCACCAAGGGCAAGTCATGCCTGACTAATCTAATTGCCTTCTATGATGAGATAACTGGCTCTGTGGATGAGGGGAAAGCAGTGGACGTGTTGTTCCTTGACTTTAGCAAAGCTTTTGACACGGTCTCCCACAGTATTCTTGCCAGCAAGTTGAAGAAGTATGGGCTGGATGAATGGACTATAAGGTGGGTAGAAAGTTGGCTAGATTGTCGGGCTCAATGGGTAGTGATCAATGGCTCCATGTCTAGTTGGCAGCCGGTATCAAGTGGAGTGCCCCAAGGGTGGGTCCTCGGGCCGGTTTTGTTCAATATCTTCATAAACGATCTGGAGGATGGTGTGGATTGCACCTTCAGCAAGTTTGCAGATGACACTAAACTGGGAGGAGAGGTAGATACACTGGAGGGTAGGGATAGGATACAGAGGGCCCTCGACAAATTAGAGGATTGGGCCAAAAGAAATCTGATGAGGTTCAACAAGGACAAGTGCAGAGTCCTGCACTTAGGACGGAAGAATCCCATGCATCTCTACAAACTAGGGACCGAACGGTTAGGCAGCAGTTCTGCGGAAAAGGACCTAGGGGTTACAGTGGACGAGAAGCTGGATATGAGTCAACAGTGTGCCCTTGTTGCCAAGAAGGCCAATTTCATTTTGGGCTGTATAAGTAGGGGCATTACCAGCAGATCGAGGGACGTGATTGTTTCCCTCTATTCGACATTGGTGAGGCCTCATCTGGAGTACTGTGTCCAGTTTTGGGCCCCACACTACAAGACGGATGTGGAAAAATTGGAAAGAGTCCAGCAGAGGGCAACAAAAATTATTAGGGGACTGGAACACATGACTTACGAGGAGAGGCTGAGGGAACTGGGATTGTTTAGTCTGCGGAAGATAAGAATAAGGGGGGATTTGTTAGCTGCTTTCAACTACCTGTAAGGGGGTTCCAAAGAGGATGGATCTAGACTGTTCTCAGTGGTAGCAGATGACAGAACAAGGAGTAATGGTCTCAAGTTGCAGTGAGGGAGGTTTAGGTTGGATATTAGGAAAAACTTTTTCACTAGGAGGGTGGTGAAACACTGGAATGCGTTACCTAGGGAGGTGGTGGAATCTCCTTCCTTAGAAGTTTTTAAGGTCAGGCTTGACAAAGACCTGGCTGGGATGATTTAGTTGGGGATTGGTCCTGCTTTGAGCAGGGGGTTGGACTAGATGACCTCCTGAAGTCCCTTCCAACCCTGATATTCTGTGATTCTATGATTCTATGCCATCCCTTCAATTGGCCTATAAAGTTTAAAAAAAAAGTGTGTTTGGAGTCCTCCATTCCTCATTATTAGCTTTTCAGATGAGTTTTGCCTAAAAGGAGTGAGTTAATCAGCTCTGCTGTTGCATCAGTATGTTTCACTGTGGCTGAAGTAGGTGTCACTTCATGGAGTAGTTGTCTTCATTTTGTCTTGGCTATGCTTGGGAAGATCTTGGCTAACATCTTGTTTGACAAATTTTGCACCACCCCACATAATGACACTCAGGCAAACTTAGAAAAGTATCAGAGTAGCAGCCGTATTAGTCTGTATTCGCAAAAAGAAGAGGAGTACTTGTGGCACCTTAGAGTCTAATCAATTTATTTGAGCATAAGTTTTTGTGAGCTACAGCTCTAAGGTGCCACAAGTACTCCTCTTCTTTTTAGAAAAGTTTGAAATTTGACCAAAACCACTTTTGTCTCTTGTGGCTCTTTTCTGTGCTATCTTTCTTGTCACTTTTAAATGGAAGGTACATGATACGTGATCTAGTGGTTAAAGAACAACAGTGGCGATAAGTAGGTCTAAGTTCTCTACTCCTGGCTCTGCTGTTGGTTTGTTGTGCTGGTTGAGAAATCTCTTTTGTTTGGTTGTTTCTCATGAAAAATGTCAACAAATTCAGAAAAAAAATTGTTTCCATCAACATTTTTCTTCAGTCATTTTTGGGTTTTCATCAAAGCCCCCCAACCTGAAAATCTGTTTTTTAGCTTCTAGCATTGAAACACCAAAATATATTAGCCCCAGATCAAAATATTTTCAGGTTTTTGATAAAAAGTGGAAGAAAAAATCACCTAAAACAGGCATTTCCCACAGAAGTGTCTATTTCAGTGAAAAATATTTTTGGGGGGCGGGGGAGGATGGAAAATTTTCAGCCATCTCTGAACATCACTCTTCTGTGCCTCAGTTTCTCCATCTGTCAAATAGGGTAATATCTACTTCACTAGGTGTGGGGAGAGAGTGGGAAGTTTAACATTTTAAATCACTTTTATCTTCTTGGACAGAAGGGCTATAATCATGTAAAGTATTTACATTATTACTCCATTAATATTGCAGCATCGGATACATCTGGTCCTGATACAGTCGGTTCAATCTATGATGCCACAAACATTCCAGATGGTAGGGACTAGTTACCTCACCATCACTGGATTGTGATATTGTATAACTTATACCTAGACGATGTTTCTGATGATGTGTGGAATTGATTGTGTTATTTAGATAAGTTAAAACAGATGATGGTGAATTAACTGTTTATTTTCCTTGTGAATTTTCATGCATACAGAAGTGAGGCCACAAAAGCATTGGTTTAAACCTGGCATAATGTGGTGGCCAGGGGCGACGTGAACTTCCCTTCCCACACTTCTGCAAATGCATCTTAATCCTGACCTGCAGGCAATGCTAATGTTACTCCTTTATTGCTCTGCAGCTACTACATACCATTTCTACTCCACTTCCTCCTAGGAGAGCTTTACCAGTGTAACTTCTTCCAGAAATCAGTTGCACACCATCTAGTGACCTGGCAGGAAATAGACCCAAGGTGCATCAGCCTTAGTGCAGTGACTTAGTTTCTAGATGGTGCAAAATAGTCGCTCTTGACTTCAATGGAGCTATGTTGATTCACATCAGCTGAGAATCTGGCCTCTGTGTATTTTGGACAAATATTAAATATTTGTCTGTGATGTGGCAAGGCTTGTTTATGGGAAATGCTGCCAGTTTAGTGTCTACTAATATTTTTCCTTTGCATGGACAAAAGCAAAATGTGGAATTCCCTTAGGTACTTCTTGTATGCATGCCATATACTTATGATATGGGGTCAGTGCTCAGCCACAGTGACATTTCAAATGATTTCCAGTGAGAAGGGGCTGTAGGGGTAAATTATGGATATGGCCACACTTTGCTGCATTAAAGTGCTTACATTTGACCACATTATCAACTAATTCATGTCACCATTACCATTCTATGAGTGGAAAGCGTGTTTGTGAAGCCAATACCCAAGCATTCAGTTTATAAACAGTGGCTCTGCAGGTGAGCTAGCTCTCCTGCTGGCTGAGCCAGCAGAAGTATGTGCAAAGCTTTTCTCAATTATAATTTGCTTGCTTACTTAACTTTCTTCTGCAATGTGGACTCCCATCAAACTCTGTGACGTGACACCGGTAACTTGACGACAATACCCCACTTAGTCTGGTGACCCTTCTTTGTAAAGCTCTCTTTATCCTCCGTGCAATTCAACTTATGTAAAATGTTTTGAGGCATTTTATCCCTGGCATGTAAAGAAAATACCCCCAACTATTTCACCTGCTTCTTTCTATCAGTAAGTGAGCACTTGGTGCCGTAGAACCTACCATTAGGGTAATCAATGTTAAGAAGCTATC
This sequence comes from Caretta caretta, assembly GCF_965140235.1. Taxonomy (NCBI): domain Eukaryota; kingdom Metazoa; phylum Chordata; order Testudines; family Cheloniidae; genus Caretta; species Caretta caretta. The sequence goes on from NC_134218.1 coordinate 22,278,948, forward strand.
TGGAAAGAGAATAGTTTGGCAGGACAAAATGATTGCAAAAGACGCTTGTAATTCAATCTGTTGCAGCAGCCTGGGTGGATGCTGAATTTCATTAGCCTTTCAAATTGCCATAGATTTGTTCAAAGGAGCCTTCTCTTGTTGGTAGGGCAAAGCGACAAGAACCAGCACGCCTGTGTCTGACAGTGACGTTAACCACCTGTGGAGGAGTAGAAGCAACGAAAACAGCCAAGTGCTGCCTGCCAGCAACACAGATACAGGAGTTTGTGTGTTTCTGCAGGCACCTGCCAAGCATGATCCATCCTCTTCCACCTCCCTCCAGGTGAAACTCTGATTCAGCATCTTTAACCAAACCACAAACCCTGCCTGTCAGTCTGAGAGCCCTGTTGTCTCTCTTTTTCCTCTGCCACAAGACTCTGCACGTAACAATCTGACTGCCCCAGAGGGGGCTGGAGTGAAGGAACACAGTACATTCAGGAACCCATCTTATCTGACACTTGCTGGTGTTTGAGAAACTGCCAGGCTTTGGATCACTTGCGGAAAGCAGTCTATACTCCTGGGGCCGACAGATCTGTTCAGACTTGCAGTCCCAGCGAGTTTTTCAGCATATTCTGAGCTTTGTCACCTGGAAGGGACTTATCTGTCAAGTTTGCTGGTTATCAGAACAAAAAAAAATCATGAGGATTCCTTTCTAACCTGTTTTTTGTTGTTGTTGGTTGTTTTGCTTTAATTAAACGGCTTGAAAATACATAGCTGAAATCTACAAAGAAGTGTAAGCAAAGAAAAAGTGTCACGCTAAGGCTATCCATCAATTCAAACTAGAAATTTGGATACATTCTAACCCTAACTTCCTATTGTTCCAACTACATTCTTTCATTCAGGTAATGACTAGAGTAGGACTAAATAATGATTTTCAGAAGACTGCAAGCAAAGGGCCAGAATTCCTCCTCACATTGACTCTGCATCTGCTGAAATCTTTATTTATTCCTTGATCATTTTCTGCCTTAATGCAGCTCCTGCTTTTATGGTCTTATTCAGTCTCTGTTCTTTAAACTTGATGGAGTTCACATGCCATGGCCTGGTTATCAACTCCTCTCTGATGTAGGACCATTATCTCCCTCCTTTAGACTACCCCAGCTCCAAACACCACTAACTTTTGAGCCAAAGCAGAAGTTTAGAACCAAATTTCTTCCCATTTTAGGGTTTGCTGTACAATGAGTAGACCCCAAACCTTGCAAAATATGGACTTAGATCTGAACATTGCAGCTCTCACCTATCCCTAATCAGGCTAAATCTAGTATAAAAATAGTTTTTATATTGGTGCGTTTTAAATACCAATACACTTTGCTGATTTTTGACCCAGACTGAACGTATTCTGATAAGATATAAGCAGCTACTGTGAATGGGTAGAAAAGTAGGAATGCCTCATTTTTTCACTGGATGCTGAAAAGGGTTTGACAGAATTGAGGAGTAACATTATCTCCTAAATATATTTTAAAAGTTGGGCATCTGCTTGACTGACGGTAAGGGATGAAGATCCTTTATCATTCTTTTTTGGCCCAACTAATCCCAAAAGGTTTTATCACTCCAGAGGAGCTAGAGTGTGGTTTTCCGCCACATCAGGGGATGCGGAGGGGATATTTGCAGTTTGGACAGCTGCTCAAAGAATGACAGGAAATGAGGGGAAGAGCACTGAGGGCTGTGAGAAAGCAGGGCCTGTTGCTGAACTGCCCTCATAAGGGATCTCTTTCAGCAGTAGAACTTTGCAGCATGAGTCCAACTCTTATTTATATTAGAGATGGGCCAGCGCTGGAACCCTGAGTGCATCCTTTGTATTCTGGGGTATGTGGTATATGGATACGAATGCCCAAATCCAAAATCATTCCACGGTTTTAGTTCCGAGGTTAATTCCAAAACTGCAGGGACCCTGGAGTAAGTTGAGCAGTCTTTCTGTGAGCATGGACTAGACTGGGATTTAGGGAGAATCTGTGTAGTGATATTAGCTAACCCAGGCCGTGTTTGTCAGTCTGGAAGCTACACAGCCAGAGAGAACCAGAAGGGCTGTCTGTGTCCAGCAGCCAGAGCCAGCATTCTGAGACCCTCGGTACACCACAGTTCTTCCTCCAAAGCCCTGTGCCTGCAGTGTTGTTCCACTCCCCATTTTGATGGATGGTGGCAAGAGGGCTCCCCCTACCCTCCTAGAGAGGCAGAGGCATAATGTCCCTATCTGTACCCCAGAAGTGGTTGCAAGAGCCACCCTCCCTTTGTACACATCAGAAGTTCTTTCTCCTCTTCAGAAAGGCAGAGTCCCCAACCCCAGCTTTTCAGAGTGTATCTGCTTGAATGGGTGAGTGGAGCCTACAGCACTCTTCTACTCCTACTACACAAAGACTCCTCTGCTGCGCTGGTGTTGACAGGCCTCTTCTCTCCCCCTCTACCTCCAAGAAACAAGTATTGAATTAAACCCGACTGAGCTATATGGAGCAACTCACAACTCTCAGACCTATTGTTTCGGGCACTCTGCAGCCTCAGGGAGATGTCACTGTGTAAGTTACGCTCTTGTCACATTTTCAAGCTTTTTTTCTTCAACCAACAAGGAAAGAAATTTTTCCCCTTGAATAAATGAAAACTGGCATACTGATTTAATCATATGACACCAGCACTTAGGGCACCTATACATGGGCCTGTAGTATCTCTGCCTTAATCTGTCCATGCAAGCTATCTAAATAAAGAATCCTCTTGATTTTAATTACACCCAAGTCTGTCTCTTGTCTACCAAGAAGGACATTGTAGGGCCATTTTTTTCCCAGTCCCAGGCCTGGAATGACCATATCTTTTGGAAACACCCATTCTTGTAAGTATTCAGTCCAAGATGGCAGAAGCCATGTGAAAACAGCTGATCCCATAACGTTTCCTCTCTACCTAATAAATCTCATGATGTGGGGCCTGGCCTTTGGGGCTGAAACCTTGTGAGGACAACTTTTAAGATTCCTTGTGCCTCCAGAGTCTGAATCTGAAGCTAAGAGCCTTGATTTGGCCTGGGAAATAAACCCTGAAAGCTTGCCTAAAAGTAATACCTTTCAGGTCCTGGTTTTAAATGTCACCTCACTTCCTGTTCTGTAATGCATGTGGCTGCTAAACCCCAAGCTATTCATGATCTATTTTGAGATCTCTGGGGGTTGTTTTGTCTCTTCACTTTTAAGACACATTCTTTTATATTTAATTCAGTTCTCTCTGATGTACATATTGGTGTCTGTGTGCAATTCGCCCATTTGAAACCGTTGAGTAAAAATCGAAGTGAAACAGGAAAAGCAAGTGTGTTGCAGGAGCGGTAAGGAGCACATTCGGAGCTGGTTAGGCTGTGGGTACAACACAGCACTGACAATGCCAAGCAGCGCCAGTAGGTGGATGTGTTGGGGCACTACTCCTGATTCTTTTGTATATCCTGTTGCTGCCTCTCGGATCTCCTTTGTTGTGAAGTCTGGTGTCTGTCTGGTTGGAAAGAAATAACGTGACGATGAGTGTGCTCTGTAGCATTGTTTGCTTCTTTTTCCTGGCTAGTGACTAATTGTAATCCTTTCAGCTTCAGTTGGCCTCAGCACTGCTCCGTTCGGCTTGATGACCTGCACTTTCTTAAGGGCTCTACAGAGCCTTCTACAGGTCTCAATCAGAAATGCCTCCTGGATAGAATTACTTAAACCTGTTTTTTATATATGCATATGTATCCACTCTCTCAGATTCCCAGTCTCTACTTTTCATGCCCTCTGTTCTCCCTCCCCTCGGATCCCTGCATGTCTGGTTGCACCTTGTTTCTACATGCCCCAATCATGCTTTAACAAACAGCTGTTTGATTCCCTGTTTCTTCTCATACCCAGCTAATTATCTGCAATTTATTAGTTAATTTTCCACAAGGAAATTAATGGGTAATTCAACTCTGGCAGCCTGTATGTTCACAGCTGTGAAGAAATAACAGAGGTGTGTGTGTGTGTGCTGATCACATTTCTGATGAACTTGTGTACTAAACTCAGTTTTTAGGTTTTTTTCTTGCTCTCTATAAAAAGCAAAGGGTTTCAAACTCTTGCCAATGAGTAATCACATTTCATGGTTTAAAAAAAAGCTGATAAGTTTACAAAAGGATAATTGGTAGCATGTGTCTTTTCTGTTTCTGTTTTGCCAATATGTCTAATTACACAGGCTAATATGTTTTGGGTGTGAAAGAGATAGACATAACACAGAGGAAAGCAGTCACTGGACAGACGCTGGACACTGAGACTCTGCAATTGGCTCTGGCTCTGTCCCAAAAGACTAGTCTGACCTCGGTTCCCGGGGCATTATACTGAACTCAACACAGAGTACTCCATTTACTAGAAGGCTGTTAAAATAGTGACCCAGATTCTCTGGCCATCTAAGGTCCTTTTAGCAAATGTGGATGCCTAATAGTAGGCATCTAAATCCATATTTCGGGATAAAAAGTAGCCTGATTTTATTATAGGGCTGAGTATCTGCAGCTCCCACTGATTCCAGTGGGAGTTCTGGGTGTTCAGTATGTCTGAAAATCAAGCCGCTTTCTCAGGTGTCTAATTATGGATTTAGGGGGGTGAGTTTGAACTTTGAAAGGTTTGGTTTTAATGCACAGAAATTCTATTCCCTGTTGTTACCCTAGAAGTTAAATCTGGTCTTCTCTATGCTGAGGACTCCATCGAAAGAAAAACCTGGCTGCTGCAGCTTACCTTTTGTATCTTCTCTCCAACACATTTCCAGATCAACCACACTTTCTTTGGCAGACACAGTTTCAAGAAGCATCTGCCTCTACAGATAGGGCTACCTAGAATTACCATAACCCCGAGAGGTGTAATTGAGAGTAGGGTTTGACTGGGGTAAGAGTTCAGACAGGCTTTAATGGAGCTGATGGCTATGGTGAAGCTTTTTAACAAAGAGCGCTAGAAAAAGGATGCTTTGCAACACAGGGGAATCAACGGTGCAATTTGGGATTCCTCTAACCAGAGAAATGTAGCTTAGCAGGAAGGTAAAATTAGATGGTAGGCCAAAGTTTTGGGTTTTTTTCTGAATCAGCAGAAGTGAAAGGGATGAAATTGGTCCAGATATTACTGATTTCCCCCACCCCCACTGAACCTGCTCTCCAAAATAAACAAACCAATCTTCTTCCTCATCCCAGACTCATTGTATATGTCAAGACTGTTGTCTTCATACTTGCTAGCCACCTGGAAGAAATTCATCCCTCCTGGGGAAAGGAGAGCAACATGGCAGCCATCAGATGAAGTCTCCAACATGTCTGCTGCTGCCAGCAGCTTGCTGCAGGTCATCTCTGAGAATGCATGTCCCTCTCCTGTTACTGCTTTTGTTGAGAATGGCTCAAGGTACTAAAAGCTGAAACATCCTGTTAGGATAGGAACGGAGAAGCGTGGGCTAAGGTAGCGTGGGCAGGAAGGCATGCAAGCATCTGGTTTGAATCGCAAAGCTGCATTCAATATCAGCCAATTTTTGTAGGTTTCAGGGTTGTTGTTTTTATCCAAGAGCTCTGGAATCGTGGTGGATCCCACCCCAGATACACCTCCCAGGAAGATGGGAACAAAGTCTCTTGAGAAGGGTCGGCCTCCTCCAGTTACAGGAGCTGTAGTTTTGAGTGAGGGTTATAAATGACTTTGAAAAGTCAAGACACACTCCTAAAGGTCAAGTGTCTCCTGTGACATTTGGGAGCCAGGAGGACCTGCTGCTCTGCCATGAAAGCAACACGAGAGAAGAGAGTTGAGCAAATAGCCTGAAGGATGCACATTCCTGAACGTCATTTAGCCATACAACCTGCGAGGGCGTACAAGTGGGCAGATGGAAAAATAATATTTTCATTGAAAATTCTCTACCCTTAAACTATTTCCTGTCATGTTCCTACGGGGGAGGGCCAAAGTAGGAGGGTGGAGTGTGGGGGGGGGGAAAGGGGGGTTGGTGGTAGTGGACTCAAGTTTGTGTTTTCCCAGAGCACTCCATTTTGAGAGCATTTAATCCAAGGCTTTTTTTCCCCCCTCCCCTCCCTGACAGGAGGATCTTGCTAAGCATTACTGAACCGGGAAGCAGATTGAGGAGTGAAATAAACACCTGACTGTTAAATGTTAAAGGTTTACTCAACCATAAATAAAAATAATTCTGGTTTCCTCCATGACATTCTAGAATTACATGAGGCAGCGCACTGGAGGTGGAGGCTTGCACAGGGGAGCCTTGAAAGGTTGAAATTCTTAAGTGGGAAAATCCTGAGGCAATCAGACAGGCCTCCCTCTGTTCCGCGAGAGCCACTCTACTCTGAGAAAGTGCCACAGCTGTTTTCCTTGTGGACTCTAAAAATACCCCCCCCCACACTCCCATTTGGTTTAATGGCTGCTAGTATCTGTTTCATGGATGCCATCACAAATCTGTGATGTGGCTGTTTATGGGCCAGAGTCTCAAGGGTGGTTACAGTCCCTTTTTGCCACCTGAGGGGCATAATGCAATCAGCAATCCGCAGCAAAGAATATTAAGGCCCCTATGCCAACAGCATAACTTAATTGCCTGTGAGGAACTCTAAATAGAATCTAGATTGAGGCTTGCCTCAGTGTTGGGGAGGCGTAATCTGTGGGGGTGGGGAGGTGGGGAGGAATCAAAAAATCTGCACCTTTATGTACCACGTTGTAGGGAAGGAGTCTAAGTTCAGTGGCACTGAAGATCCTCCTCACTTTCTCCCCCAAACAAAAGTTCAATTCTTCATGCTAGCTCCATCGATTACAAGGATGATGATTTATATTACAGTAGCTCTGTGAGGTCCCCATCAGGAATCGAGTCCCACGGTGATAGGCACTGTACATGCACACAACACAAAGATGAGCCCTGCCACAAAGAGTTCCGCCACAAAGAGTTCCCAGTTGAGACGGGGCAGGAGGGGAAGACATGCCAAAAATGTGTGATGTGTGCAAAATTCTCCAGCTCCCCTATCACCCCAAAATACATGGCATGAAACTAAATGTATTGAAGTAGATATCTGAGCCAATTTTGTATGTCACATTTATGGGCAATCTACCTTATCTGCCATATGAATCTATAGATGGAATAGGAATTATCACGTAAAGGTATGTACAGTGGAATAGGTACTATCCCTTTATGGAGTCTGGCTAGGGACTCCAAGGGCTTGCCAGCCCAAGGAAATTGACTGAAATAGCTATTGTGGAACTCTGTGGCTTGGACCCACCTCTAATACTTCCACACACCCCAGGAGTGTTATGTGATCTCCAGATCTGTCCTACCTTAGTTGTGTTCATTAAATGCCTGAAATCTCCTTCTTCACTTATCACCTTTCAGTGCACTAGCTGGTGGCTCTGTTAAACCACTGGGCTCTCCAGGAGACCAAGAACATCATCTTGGTCATAGCTCACATGACATAATTAAAATTCAGGGGCCAGGAGAGTGAGAGTCTAAAGACTGATCTGTAACATCCTGGTGCCTGCAGTCTCAATGCACCCCATGAGATGCATCAGGTCAAGAGGAGAATCGAAATCTTAGCATCAGGCTCCTAGTGGGTAAGTATTAGAGATGGAGTGCAAGCCACTAGGTGATCTGCTCATTTACTCACATCAAAGGACTTTATAGATTGAAAAAGGCATGGCTAATGGCCATCTGCAACTGTCATCTCTGTTCAGATCAGCTAGCTGTGCCAGTCACTTGGTGTTTGATGACAAAGGCCAAACTATATCTTTTCCTGAACCAAGATCAAGCAAACTCATGGACTGAAAAGTCATTCTCTGTTCCCAGGCTGGACATTCTTAAAGCTGGATTGGTACCTGAAGTAAAAGCCTCCAAAATATGTTCTCCCCAGGTGGGGCTGAAATCCCGGACGAGAAAGCCCTGCTGAGAACCAGAATCAGCTGACTTGCTAAATGAAGGCAAATTATGATAAAGTTGCTCTCAGAAGAAGTGAAACTCACTGTTAACCAGAAAGTATTGGGAATTAGAAAGTACAGAACTACTGGGCAAAGAGAAATGAAAGCCACCTGCTTAAAGTTAACCTTTAACCTATACCTCTGCCTTCCTTCTTCCTTTTTGTCCCTTTGAAATGCTCCCAGAATCTCTGCTGTCCATAGAAGCAAATTTTCACCATGGAAAGTCAATTTTGAAGGCAGTTTTCCAACACCATGTGGCAGAATTGGCCAGTACTTTGACTACAAACATGAAAAGGCACTTATTGTGCTAACTTGAACGTAGTTTGGAAGAGACATTACCGAACTTGTTCTAGGAATATACTTTGACTGTATCAGTTTTATTGCTTCTTGTGTAAATGTCAAACTCAATTTGCCTCAAAGGGGAAAAAAACAGCACATAATTGTATATATTACATTCAGCAACTAAGTTAAAAGAACATTATTTAGGTTGCAAAGTCAAGCTCATGTAACCTTAACTGTGTCCCCTTGTGCATCCATCCTGTGCACTGAACAAGGCAGGGGTCCTGTGGAAGAAAACAGTAGGTGATCGAGGTGTGAATTCCTGAAACAGTCTTCCAAGGGGAGTGGTGGGGCAAAAAACCTAACTGGCTTCAAGACAGAGCTTGATACTGCCTGTGACATTCCCCTCTGGCGTTGTCTGGACCGGTGGACTGCTAAGTCACTCCAATCCTTGATTCTGGGAGCCAGCCTTACCCCGCTCTGCTGTGAGAACCCCCACTCCTGGGCTATTCACGCACAGCCTCTGGCATGTAAGCTGCTCCCAGCTACTTGCAACTGAATGACACTAGCCAATATCTCCGGTCCCAGATACAACGCTAGGAATCTCCATCTTGCAGTGTCCAGTTATACCCGCTGGACGCTGCAAGTTTATATGGGTTTGTCAATTTAACAAAGAAATTGATATGTACCAGGCTTGTTCTCCCAAGGGGAGCCTCTGAAACGCGTCAAACCAAACACACTGCTTCAGGTAGAATAAACAAATAGATTTATTAATGATGAAAGATGGATTTTAAGTGATTATAAGTCAAAGCACAAGAAGTCAGAGTGGTTACCAAATGAAAATAAAATATAAACATGCAGTCTAAACTCTCAACCCTATTAGACTGGATAGCAACTAGATTAAGCAGTTTTTCTCACCTCACTGGATATTCCAGTCCTTAATATACAGGTTTGTTCTTTAAATCTGGGCCAATCTCCTATGTTGGAGTCTTGTCTTCTTCTCAGTGTCTTGGTTGCTTGCAGCATAAGTGAGGGCAGGAGAAGGGCCCAGTATGTATCCACTCTGCCTGTTTTATACCCTCAGTCCATGTGCTTGGGGAGCACAAGTCCAGGCATGCCTGGGGGCATTGCTGAGTCTCTCCCAGCAAGGTCAAGCAATTCCCCTGGTGTGGCCTCATGCAGGTGAGTCATTGCGCTGTAGCTCCCTTGCTGGAAATGGCAGTTGATGGGTTGTTTGACACTCTGCCCGGGCATTGGTTACTTTCCTTGCTGTTACCTCTGGGGAGCTAATATCTGGCTGATTCCCCAACTTACAACATGCTTTATTTAGTGACCACCATACAAAATAACTTCATATGCATTAATGATACATATATATGGATAAAAATTTGACTTTCAGCAGATCATAACATTTCCCCTGATACCTTACAAGTCATGCTTTATATGTGAGATCATGATTATATGAAAATGAGGATTATGGGGTTTACAGTACACTCTCCCAAGGTATCGAATGCCACACTGCCTACAATGGCATGTAGTCGATATGAGACTGCTAATAACAGATATCCCCAGCAGCCAGTGATTGGACACTAGATGGGGAGGGCTTTGAGTTACTACAGAGAATTCTTTCCCAGGTGTCTGGCTGGTGGGGCTTGCCCACATGCTCAGTATCTTCCTGATCGCCATATTTGTAGTTGGGAAGGAATTTTCCTGCAGGTCGAATTGGCAGAGACCCTGGGGTGGGGGAGTTCATCTTCCTCTGCAGCATGGGGCACAGGGCAATTGCAGGTTTAAACTACAGTAAATGGTGGCATCTCTGTAAAGCCTTTAAACCATGATTTGAGGACTTTAGTAACTCAGCCAGAGATTATGGGTCTATTACAGGAGACAGTGGGTGAGGTTTTGTGGCCTGCAATGTGCTGGAGCTCATTATGGTCCCTTCTGGCTTTAAAGTCTGAGTCTAAATCAAAAGCTGTCATAATGCATATGCTCAGGGGGGCTGAATTAAGGTTGCATGGGCAACCATGAATCTGACACTTCCTAACTTCTGAGCGACAGATTTTGCCACCCTAAATAATGTTAGTTTGTGTAATTTTTTTTTTTTGGGGGGGGGGGGGGGCTGTTTTTAGGAAAAAATGATAAGAACAAATTATAATATGTGGAACTACAACAGCCCCCTTCATTATGCATCAGCAGCAGTGTTGGAATCCTGAGCCTTCCACACTGACTTCTATCACTTGAGATACGGGACAGTAGCTGGCCACAGAAGAAGGTTATTATCCCAGAACAGAAAAGGGGATGGGCCAGAGATACCATGCGCTGGGTTCAGGAGGTGCTTGGAAGGAACCCAGCCAAGCTCTTTCTCCACACTCCTCCTCACCACTGCTCCGACTCGCAGGCAGTTTCCAGGTGAAGTGTGTGCTGCTGCTGTTTTGGTGGCAGCATACGCCTGACTTTTACAATGTTCACGTATTATTTTGGCCTATTGCCAGAATTTCCCTGAAGAACCTGAGTTAAAGAAGAGAAATGGGATTTCAAAAGGCTTTAGCGTAGCAAAACTTGAATGGAATTTCATGGGGCAAAGAAAAAGCAGGACTGTAATCCCAGGGCTTTCCCCCTGCTGAATTTCAAAGACTAGCTGCAAACAATGGAGGTGTTAGAGCTTCCCCTCTCCTCCCACCACCCCTAGAAAGGTTGCAAGAATGGAAAGTGGTAGGCAAGTTAAATATAAGTATTGCTGCCACTTCCTCTTATAATACAATTGGCTGCAAATTTAAGTGTCCGCCTAGATTAACTGTATATTTCGATCCATCTACTTTGTAAGAGATCTGTGCGTATGCACTGGAAGAACTTTTTTAACTCTTTGATTTGCACGTTAAGGACCTGATCCTGCAAAGACTTGCGTATGAGCTGAATATTGCTCATGTGATTAGCCACACTGGTATCAATGGAATTAACTCAGATGCATCAACTTGCCATCTTGTCGCAGTGTTTGCAGGATCAGGGTATAAGATTAAGAATGCAATTAAATTTTGAGTTTAAAAAATAAAGCACATTTTTGAACTCTTGGGCAAGAGCCTCATCTGGAGTAAATCAGGTGCTACTCACTAGTTTCAGTGGAGCTTTGCTGATTCACTCCAGCTGATGATCTGGCCCATTAATTTTAGTGTCTGAAAAGGAATTTCTACTCTAAAAATACCAATTAGTAATAAGCTTTGAGAAAGAAGAAGGAAAAAATACTTCCAACAATTTAAATTCACTTTGTTTAATGCACCTTTTCAGTTGCTATTTTAGTTTTAAAAAATTCTAGGCATAACTCTTGATGAATAGAGGGTCTCCCTTAGCAATTGGCAACTATGTTATGCAGTATAAAATTAATTATGGGCAAATGTGAAAAAGATTCAAAAGTTCAATGCAATTACTATGATTTGTATTACGGTGGCACCTAGAGGCCTGAGCCAGGATCAGAGCCCCGCCTTGGGACTCAGGAGACCTGGGTTCTAATTCCAGGTTCTGCCACTGGCCTGATATGTGACCTTGCACAAGTCTCTGCACCTCTCTGTGACTCAGTTTCCCTATCTGTAAAATGGGAATTATGATACTGACTTCTTTAGTAAAGTGCTTTGAGATGTACTGAGGAAGAGATCAATATGAGAGCTAGGCAATGGACAGACAGAGTGAGAGAGAGTCACCACCCCCAAACAATTAATTATCTCAACAGACAAGCCAGATACAGAGTAAGAGGGGAAACTGAGGAACGGAGAGGCAAAGTGACCAAGATCACACAACGGGTTAGTGGCTGCACCTGGTATGGAACTCATCAGGTCTCTTGACTCCCAGGCCAGTGTTCTATAGACTACATCACCCTAAGCATCAATGAGCCCAAATTTTCAAAACTGTGTGTGCAAAACTGAATGTGTACTTTAGCTTGCAGCCAGTTTCAATGTTCAAATAGCCGGCTGCAGGCATGCAAGCTGGGCTCTGTCTGCACACACAGCTCTGCACATGTGGTAACCACGGCATGTTCACTGGGTTATTTGCATGCCTCCTCTGGGTCTGTGCAGAAGTGTTCCCACCTGCCATGTGTTTCAGGGTAAATGAGACCCAGGGTAGGGTCTGAAAATCAAGCTGGGAGTGGTCATTCAGAATTGCTGTTCCTGAAAGATAATGATGATTTTGGGGACATGGAACTCAATGAAACCTCAGGGGATATGTCTACACTGCAAAAAAACAAAACAACCCTGTGATAGCAAGTCTTAGAACCCAGGTCTGCAGCCTTAGCCTTGTGCTACAGCACTAAAAATAGCCATGTAGCCATTCCCGCTTGGGCTCTGAGACCCAGCCCTCTTGCTGGGTTTCAGACCCCAAGTGGAAACATCTACACAATTTTTAGTGCAACAGCACAAGCCCCACACACTCAAGTCTGTAGCCCTGGGATCTGAGACTCACTGCCATGGGTGTGTTTTTGCGGGATAGACATACGCAGGCTCACTTTCCATAGGCCAAACAGTCATTAGAGTAATGAAATCACTGCTGAACTGGGTTGAATGTAAGCTTGTAACTTGAAGGCCAAAACACTGTGTCCCAGTGTCAATGTGTTCAGCCATCCAGTCCCAAAACCTGGCGATGCAACAATATTCAGAAAAGATTACCTGAACCTGTAAACACTCCCAGCATGAAATTCTTATTTAAGGTTTTCTGAGCCTGATACTGAAATTTGCTGAATGCCTCCGGCTAGGTGGTGAGGCTTGCTTCACTGAGAATTAAGGATGTTTAGCGCAACCTGGGATAAGGCTCAAGTCATAAGAACCTGGGGTCCAATTCTGACAGCTGCTCTGGACATCTTGCCCCCTGTAGCTGCACATAGCCCCACTGCAAGGCCTTGACGATTTATCGTTTGCACCAGCCTGTGCCAGATTAGAGACAAAACAGTAGCAATCTGCAGCAAGAGAACTTTCCTTCTCCTCTTCCGCCTTTGCCCTACCCGTTAGCATCCCACAGACCTGGTTGAAGTTTCATCTTGCATTGCAGTTACAAAGCTGTTCATCTCTCAGTGGCAGTGAGAAAAATGTTTTTCTCTACCAAACCTAGTTTCTATTGACAGGCAGATCCTGTGGATTCCTCCCAGAACAGCTATCTTTGAACTGAGGGCTTCTTAGTGAAGTTGGGGGTTTCCTGGGGTTTCATTTATTTCTTTATTTATATTGATTTGGAAATTTTTAAACAAGGTTGGTGCCTCTGATCTTTTTCTCAGAAGCTGTGCAATCTGTTCCCCTCACTGCCCTCCCCCACAAGGTTCTACCGAAATAGCGTATTGCAGAAATTCAAGGGAAAAACGACAGCAGCACACTTTGCAAAGCCAAAATGAAACTAGAAAAGAAAGCTAAAAAATTTCTGATCTACATTAGGAACACCTAAATATCCAAGGGTGTTTTGATCCAGCGTTTGGGTTTACTCTATTGTAATGAAAAGGGTTAACTACAGACAGTTGCTCTGGGTCTCATTTGGATTTTGAACACTCTTATGGTATGTCTACACTTGCAACAAAACACCTGCGGTGGGCCCATGTCAGCTGGCTCAGCCTTGGGCTGTGGGGATATAAAAATACACTGTAAACGTTCAGGCTCGGGCTGGAGCCTGGGCTCTGGGACCCCACTAGCAGGGATGGTCCCAGACCCTGGGCTCCAGCCCAAGCTCAAATGTCTACACTGCTGTTTATATTCCCACAGCCTGAGCCTTGCAAGCTCGCATCAGCTGACACAGGCCAGCCTCTGGTGTTTTATTGAAGTGTAGAAATACCCTTAAAGTTCAGTAGGTATCTGTATGCAGCCTCCGTCATTCTGGTTCAGATCTTAAATGTTGGTTATTACTCTTAGGCAGCCTGCGTCTTTTTCAAGCATTGAAGAAAGAAGGGACCTATGTGAAAGGTTACATTCTGATACATCTTACAGATGTATGATACATGAAGCATGAGACAAACTCCCTATCTGATACAGGGGCCCTAACCTCAGCTGGGGTACATTCGTGTAGCTAAATTGACTTCAGTGGAACTAAGAGGATTTCTATCATTTGAGGATCTGGCGCAGCGTTTTTAATGTCACCATCCATCGTCCCATGCAGAAACGTTAAGTTATGGTAAGTGGTATACTCTCCTCCAACTGGCAAACCACAGGAGAACACTAGCTTTGGGTTCAGAGGTCCAGTCCAGAGGAAACAAGGATCAACTTGAATCTTCAGCCAAAAGTTGGTTGGGAATTTTCTTTCCGTTTGAAAAAGTTTGGTTAAAGTTTTTAAGCTTGCCGTCATTTTTCATTGTTGCGGGGGGCACCCCATATCCTGTTTCTAGCTGGAACAAGCAGCAAAAATGTCACAGATTGTAAGAAAGGCTATTCTTGGGAAACTGCTGTCCAGCCTATACACAGAGAAATGCTAGAAATCTGCATGAAAATGTATTCTAGTGAGATTTCCAGACCCAATTTGGCAGAGTCAGGAGATCCTGACAAGTTTAGCTTCACATCCAAGCATTTGGGTAGTTTTTCATTCAACCGATCGTTCTGAGGCTCTCCAGCCAGTTTACTTCACACGCAACCTTTCCAAATCACGTTGGGACCAGAGAGTTATTTATGCGACCTGCTTAATTGAAAGAGTATTCACCGTCAGTGATCAAATGAACTGTTATTGATCTTTGGCATCGTAGGCAACTTGCATGGAGTATTCTGCTATGTATTTTTCATTAAGACACTTCAGATAAATCAGAATGCAAATGCAGCAAAAAAATTGTACAAGGTTTTCACAATGTTTTGAGCTATTCACTCCCAGGAAAAAAGAAACTGTAAAGAAAAAACAAAACACACTATTCTGCCCAAAACTGGGAAGAGGCCTGAACCACACAATATCCATGTCTGAGTCTCTCAATATTCAAGTGGGTGAGAGTGTTTGAATCCAGAAGGGTGGAGTGGCCTGCTATATAAATGGGTCAGCTGTGAAGTTCCACACCAGCTCTAACAGTAGTTATCTAAGACTAATGAATCCAAAACCTCTGTGCATCTCTTTGTGCCCCTTCCATCTCAGGGCTGTGCCTGTAGGCCCTGTCCCGGGTTTGACGGTTTGTATGTTACAATAGATAGGTACATGCTCTTTTTGAGCCATTATAACTAAGGCTACGTTATGTCACAGAGGTCCGTCATGGAAGTCACGGAATGGTGACTTCCAGAGACCTCAGTGACATTCTCTGCTTCAGCCCCAGGGGCTGCAGGATTCCGGAGCTGATAGCCAGTGGGGCCCTGGCAGGGTTCCAGCGACCCGCGACAGCAATGACAGGGGGCCCCCTCAAAGTTCCAGCGACAGGTGACAGACTCCTGAGGGGGCCCTCCTCAGGGTTTTAGCAACAGGCGGCAGCCTCGCATGGGGGAGGGGGATGCCTCAGGCAAGCGGCTGAGGGTGTCCCGTTTTCTCTTTGGGAAATATGGTCACCCTGCAACTCCCAGCTGCTGTAGGCGGAGGGGGAACCCCACAGGTTCCCAAAGGAAGTTCTGTGTTATTAGCACAAGGCTGCTTCACAGCTTCCATGAATTTTTGTTTATTGCCTGTGACCTATCCGTGACTTTTATTAAGAATAACCATGACAAAAATCTTAGCCTTAATTATAACCTATTATAGGTCTGATTCTTGTAGCCTTATGTTGACTTGTACCTTACCCCGGTGATTTCAGTGGGACTACTGGAGGAGTAAGGGACTTAATGAGAGTAAGGTGTCCAAATCTGGCCCTTAATCAGTATGTCTAGCTTATGGGCAATCTATCCCAGCTCATTCCATTATACAGTGGAGTAAACTCTGTCCTGAATTACACCCATAGAGCTACATGGGAGCTATAGGAATAACTGAGGGCAGGATTTGGTCCACAGTATGTAGACATGACTCCTGTAAATTTGTTTTCAAATTCCAAAAATGTCACACAACAGCAAGGAGATTCTAGGCCAGTTTCTATCTTGTTTGTGATGCCTACAAGTTTGGCTGGGTATAGCAGAGAGTGCAGTCTTGTGTTTATGGCTTATCATTTTTCTTTGTTACATTGAAGCCCTACTTGAACTTCATTCCGTACTTGGACCCAAATCCTTAGACCATGACACTTCTATCCTTCCCCTTTCCACCCTCATCACTGTTGTAAATAAGAGAGCAAAATCATCAGGTATTTAACTTCAGCCCACATTCATTTTACTGGTAGAATTGCAAACCTGTGAAAAGTAGGGCTTATGATGGAAACACTAGCCCAACCTTGCCTACAGCAGCCCTGTGCTAATATCACTGATCTTCCTTTGGGAACCTTTGCCTCAGGAACCTTAACTACCTGATATGGTCAATTAATCCAAGATAATGATGATTTTATCAGGTATTACTGCTCAAATATTTTAGGATAGGCTGTTTAACTGCATTCCTGACCTACCAAAATGCTTACAGATGGCCGAATTAAACACAACGTGCGTGTGACAGTGGGGAGACAAAATTTTAAATCCTCTCATATTCTCTTTCAGGAATTGTTTCTCTTGAACATCCTGCTACCTGCACATGGCAGTAGGGATACATGCATGTAACTAAGAGCTAAATTTGGTCCCTGCTTTCTGATAAAGCAGAGGTCTTGGAAGAATGGTTGAATGCCCTTATTAAACTATTCTACAATGTTGGTCCCAAACATTATCAGCCAGTTTCTTCCTTCAGATACACAGGTGCAAATCACACTGAAATAAATGGGCCAGGCAGTTGTGTCTACTCTATTCTGCGACTGCTTGAGGCTGGCTTACTTCCCACATACAGGTTAGGGTAGCCCTGAGAACTGCTCTAATATGCACTCCTGCTTCAATAGCCATTATAGGCCACTTTAGGGGCAGAAAACTGCCAAGTTATAAGAATACTCTGGTTACAACTCAAGCATGCCCCATCCCTGGGACAATCTCTGTAGACTGGTTTTCGAAAAGTGGGCAGCAGGACAGTTATGAATCTGGTACAATAGGAGTTGTATTCATGAATCCAAGAGTAAATTTGACAGCTGATGGTTACAATGTGTAGCATTTTCAACAACTAACTTAAGGACTGAGCCAAAGCCCTCTGAAGACAATGGAAAGACTCTCATTGACTTCAGTGGGCCCTTACATTTCTCTTGCATTTTTTCACATGGGTCCGTTATTTTTCCTCTCTACCAATGAATGACTAGGGACCTAGACATTACGGTAATACAAATAAACATAAAAATACAGTATTGTTTCAAAACTGCCACCAAATTCTCCTGGGTAGAATAGTGGTTAGCCACTACTGCACCAGAGTAATAGAAAGAAGAATATGGCACATTGTAATTGGCACATGGTGGCATTTTCAGTTTTTGCTAGGAGAAAGTTTCATGGGAAAACTATTTTCATTTTGTGAAGTTTCACAACATAATTTTCTGGGTGGCGTTTTGATTGAAGAAAGGCAGAACATCTTGCCAACATTTCTGCAAGTTTCAAAATGTGGCATCCAAAGATATTACCAAATATGGTTATAAATATAAAGAGACAGAAGAGAACAAATGTTTAATTTATTCTTTGCTTTTTTCTTTAAGAAATTAAATAAACCTCCCAGAACCACATCCTAGGAATGCAAATTTTGTTTTCCTCTTATGTTATACTTGGTAAACAGCTAAAAATGTGATGGTTTGGTTTTCCTGGGACACTTAATACCATTCATCTGTAACTTCTTATGAGACTAATAAAGCACTGATCAGTAGATATTTTAAAGACATAGCTCAGCTGCAAAAATTAAAATAATAATTAGTATTACTTCCAGAGTTGTCTTAATTTTTCTGAATTTTGGGTTTGACAAATTTTTAATCGAAAATTCAATTTTTGGATGAAAATACAATTCACATTTCCACCTATTTCATCAAAACTCCAACAAATGCTTCGCTGATAACAAAAATATATAAAAAATGTGAAACTGACTTTTTCAAAATTCTGACATCTTAAAAAAACAAGCAAGCAAACAAACAAACAAAACTACCGTAACAATTCTGAAAAGTTTCCAGGAATTTTTTGAAATTAGTTTTACTACCCAATCTAGTTATTTCTCTTTTCCTCCATGATATTTTCCTGACGATCTTATTTGGACCAACACATTTGATTTTACAAAGCTCCACTAACAGCGACTGTAAAGTCCTTTAGCCTGATTCAGATCTCCTACCCGTGTAACTTGTTTGCCAAATTCATTAAAGCTACTGCTGCTTTACATAGGTTAAAAACGAGTCCCTGCCCTCTTTTTTTAAAAAAACCAAAATGGTTAAGCATTTAATTAAATGATGAATCTTAAATAGCATATAATGCACCACAAACATAATAAAAGACAGTCCTTGCCAAGAGTTTGCAATCTAAAAGAGTGCATCTTTAACCTGTCCCCTCACTATGTATTTGTACAGTGCCTAGCACAACGAGGCCTCAGTCTTGGTTGGGATCTAGAGGTGCTACTGTAATATAAATATATATTATACTAATTGAATGGTAAAATTAAGACATAGCAACTGATGTCTTTTAAAATCAACAACAGGTTAAATGGCATTGAGTTTTGGACCTACTCTGTGTGATGCTGCAGGACTTACCACATTTACAAGCCTTGTAGAGGCCTCAGGTTCAAATTTGTGGATAAACTTTATCTTTTCCTTACATTACCTTAAGCAACTGAGAGGATGCAGGCGAGCAATGTGATTAACTAAAACATCCTTTCAATTCATTCCCATGAAACCAGAAAGAGTACAGCTTCTTCCTAGGTCTGTAACTGCAGCTTTTCTCTCTGCAAAGCCTCAGTTCCTGCACAGAGCACATACATATTTCAAAGTTACCACTTAATACAATTATAGTTCATTTAGCCAGCAATTACAGTAACATAAAGAGTGGCAACCATGGTCCCTGAGATTGAAAAGAATCAGTGACACACACGGTGTTTTTTAATCCATCCCATGAAATGCCACTTCCGTGTAGTACACAGACTCAACAGAAATATGAAAAGTTTAAGAATGCTGATGCTTTTCAAATATATATTTGGGTCAGAATGAAATGCATTCAGTTACTTGAGCTATTCTTTTATCAGGTCCATTTTCTACTGCATTTCACTAAACGAGAATGAATGTTGATAGTGCTGTTCCAAGAAGTATCTCAAAACTTGGATGGTCATATAAAGTTAAGTGGACACTCCTGAGTTTGTAAACATTGCTAAAAAGGCACACAGGCTTTCAGTGACCTTCCCAAGATTTCACAAGCTTAAGTTCAGCAAACCATCAAACAAGGTTCTTAAGTTCATCTCAATTCAGCAAAATGCATAATCACATGCTTAATAGCAGACAGGTTCTTAAGTCCCATTATAGCCAACAGGACTTAAGCATGTGCTTAACTTTAGCCATATGTTTAAATGCATGGCTGAATAGGGATGAACTGCTGAAATAGGGTATTGTGTGTCAGGAGGAAAGCCATGAATATAACCCACATCTGCTGGTTTTAAGGCCTGTTGCCCAGTCACTTGGCCATGTTGTGACAAACATACAGTGTGTCTAAGGCTTAAATAACTGCTATATTTGCATTTCATTATGTGAACATACTTTAAAAAATTAACACTTTCATTTGAGGAAAAATACTATCTGGACCTACGGGCTTTATTCCACACTCTCCTAGGAAATGGGTAGCTAGTAATGAGAGATTTCTTTTGAACAACAAAGGAAATCTTTAAAACACTCTCATTACTGCAAAGAGTCACTTCAGCAAGAAGACTAATTATATTTTTCAGGTTGCCAAAATTTTGCCGCAGAGGAGCCTCTTGGCCCCAGATACACTGGATTCGATGTGCATTACTGAATTTCCTTGTTGATCTGTTCATCTCTATGTGGTGCCATCTTTTTACTGTGTTACATTACAGTACCTTCAAAAAGAAAAGGAGTACTTGTGGCACCTTAGAGACTAACAAATTTATTTGAGCATAAGCTTTCATGAACTACAGCTCACTTCATTGGATGCATTCAGTGGAAAATACAGTGGGGAGATTTATATACACAGAGAACATGAAACAATGGGTGTTACCATACACACTGTAAGGAGAGTGATCAGGTAAAGGTGAGCTATTACCAGCAGGGAGCGGGGGGAGGGGGAAACCTTTTGTAGTGATAATCAAGGTGGGCCATTTCCAGGAAATGATTATCACTACAAAATGACAGGTTTCAGAGTAACAGCCGTGTTAGTCTGTATTCGCAAAAAGAAAAGAAGTACTTGTGGCACCTTAGAGACTAACCAATTTATTTGAGCATGAGCTTTCGTGAGCTACAGCTCACTTCATCGGATGCATACCGTGGAAACTGCAGCAGACTTTATATACACACAGAGAATATGAAACAATACCCCAGGACAGTGGGGTGGGAGGAGGTATTGTTTCATATTCTCTGTGTGTATATAAAGTCTGCTGCAGTTTCCACGGTATGCATCCGATGAAGTGAGCTGTAGCTCACGAAAGCTCATGCTCAGATAAATTGGTTAGTCTCTAAGGTGCCACAAGTAGTCCTTTTCTTATCACTACAAAAGGTTTTTTCCCCACACTCTCCTGCTGGTAATAGCTCACCTTACCTGATCACTCTCCTTACAGTGTGTATGGTGACGTCATGTCACGTGACAAGGATATAACTTTTTGTAACTTTTACCCATGTCACGTGAGTGGGGCTTGGAAATAAAGACCAGTTTCTCAATCCCTTCATCAGACCCTGAAGCATGTGACTTTAGTTAACTTCACAAAAATGCAAACCCCATACAACTCCATAGAAATACTGCCAAACTAATGGCACTTCTTACACATACAGGGAGAGAGTTCCAACAAAATGCAGCTCCAGAGCTAAATGACAAAGTGCCAAATGTGCATTTAAGCTTGGGAATCTTAAAACCCTTATTAGGATTTGATCAAAGAATTGTGGCTATATTCCATTGACACTAACTGTGGAAATAAATAAAGTGGTGATTTATTATGTATACTGCTGCAAAGAAATTTAGCCCTATGCATTTTTTCTTTTAACTCAACACAAAAGCTTACTCTGCTGCATTGTCCACATTACAGTGATGGGGACCAAATGGACACTGAACAATAGAGAAAATACAGAAATAATTAAAAATGGTATCCCTCTCTCTGAGGAAAAATCTGCAATGCAGAATATTCAGCAATAGTGACATCACCCAAGACTGGGCACAATACAGCCTCCACATTTGTGATAAGTCAGCCAAAACAACAGGCATCTTAGCTCCCAATAGGCCAGTTGAGTACTAGACGTGCCAACCTGGCCTATTGGCCTCTTCTGTGTCAGACTGCAAAATTTTCATCACTTGGAGGCAGAAATGGTTCCAAACTCAAATCATAGATTTGAATTTTACAAATGTTCTCTCTTTGTGATGGAGGCATGACTCCAGTTCCGGACACCTGCACCTCTATAGGTGTTGCCATTCTGGATCTGGATAGTGGTCCATCTAGTCCAGTATCCTGTCTGTGGGTATGTCTACACTGCAGTCATGAGGTGCGACTGAAGCTTGTATAGACATACCCAAGCTAGCTATAATCTAGCTCAGGTACTGGAATAGTGAAGCCAGTACCTTGGTTAATTACTCACATAGCTAACCCACCCTAAAGCATGCACTGCCTTGGCTTCACAGCTACCTATGCCCAAACAAGATCAATTAAAGCTGGCTCAGATAGGTCCACACACGCTGCAGTCACTCTCCGTGATTGCAGTGTAGAGATACCCTGGGACAGTGGTTAGGAGCAGGTGTTTCGGAGGAAGGTACAAGAAACTACCTAGCAGGCAGTTATGAAGGAAGCTGCCCCTGGGGGAACTTTCATCCTAGCCCCTATCAATTAGCAATTGCCTTGAAACATGGGCATTTCTATCTTTTCTACAAATATTTTTTCCTTTCAGTGTAACTGTGGGTGTTATTATTATCTGCATAAATGTTTAATCCCTGTCTGAAGATGAACTATACTGTACTACGTGGCACTTATTGGTGACTCTGGAAGCCCTTGACTTTTCCTCCAAGGAACAGGTTGCACCAGACAATTCTTACCTGTAATGCCTAAGAATCAGGTAATACTACCTGAATTATATAGGATCCAATTTCAGTTGGGAATCTCTTGCATGTCTGAGATAATAGTACTTTGTAAGAGGTCACTGGTGTTTTAACCTCCTCCAGCAGGGCTAACATTAATAACAGACAAGTCCTTAGAACTTTCCTCATATGCAGCTAGTGGTAACATGGCTTTTCCAGGGCTCCGCATGCTACAGTGATTCGTGTCATCAGCCTCCCACCTCAAGGAGACCAGGCCATCCTGAAAGTAGACCCTTTTAGACAGGTCACTCCCTGGCACATTCTGTTTCCTCTGATGTATGTGGATAAAGGGTTTATATGAGAGAGTGCACTGAAGATGCTAGTCAGTACCGGGAAATGTAGGGGCATGGATCTGGGAAGGAAAAGCAGAAAACAGAGGAGCTATTTATAGACTAAATGCCGCCTCAATGGAGGAAGAATAAGAAACAAGAGTATTAACATGTGCCTTATAAGAGTGTGGAATGCAGCAGCAAGGAAGGTAGACCTGGGGACTAGGTTGCACTAACAAGGGAAGACCTCAGGTTTGCAACACAGGAGCCATGATAATTTACACAGAAGTTCTTTCCCATAGGGTCTGATTCTAATCTCATCTATTCCAGTTTACACCAGTGAAAGGGATACACCTAGGCAGATTCTCCTTTCGTTTACTCCAGTGTGAATCCAGAGTAACTCCACCAATTTCAGCAAATGACTCTGGATTTACAATGGCATGAGCAGAAGTTGTCCCACAAATACGTATATGAGTGCAAGGTATTTTGTTGATATTTAGTATCACTACATCAAGAAAGGTAGTGCTTTCTTTAAGCAAGGCTCAGATTCAAGTACATTAGAAAGAGTATGTGCAGCGTGGGTCACTTTTTTAAAAATAATGCAGTCAGGGTGGGCTTTCCCCAAGGGCACAGTGGTGGCCTATCTCTGCTCCCACTGACAAATGATAAAACTACCACCTTCAAGTTTTAGGTAAAGGATTAGTTGGGTATGGACAGATTGTTTTATGAGGACAGATTTTGATACATGAACTTGTACATGCTTTAAAAATGGTGATTGAATGGGGATTTGATCCTGGTTTGTGTGGGTTCATTGGAGGATATGGGGCAGGATGTGTACAAGCTACAAGATGAAGTACCAAGTGGTCATGAATTAAAGAAAAAAGATTTGCTTGAGTTTAGGTGGACCACGGGCTTTCTTACTGGTATCAGCCACATCATCAATATGTAGACTAGGCTCCTCATGGCGATAAACTGGAAAGGGGAAGACACAAAGCAGCTGGTGATTCCCTATCAGTACAAAACACATGTCCACAGGCTGTCTGGCCCAGGCAGACATTTATGGCCTGATCTAAAGCCACTGATGTCAACTGAAGTCTTTTTGAAGGCTTTGGGTTGGGCCCTTGGGTACACAGTGTATTGCTTATCATGTTACTTCTGGCTTGGGCAGGATATGATCACAGGCTCTGATCGGCACTTGTAGCTATGTGTATAATATATCCATAGTAGGTTGGTTTGGGTCAAAAACTCCTTGAACAGAAAAATTCTCTTTGCAGTCTCTGAAGAGCAGCTCTGAAAGAGCTTCGTCCACGGCACTGAATCTGTAGTCACCTTCCAGTAGAATGGCTCCTAGTGCCACACACATTCCAACAGTTGGAGGGGATCCAGACTGAGATGCAAATGTGCATGGGAGCATGATATGGCACAACAGCTTCGGTTCTGACTTCTGACTGAAACCTCTTTGCCAGCCATCCCGGGAATCTACTGTAAAGGCTGTGATTTATTGCTGTGTTATCATGCCTGTCTGCCTCATTACAGCCCCTGAATTTTATCAGGCAGCTTGTCCTGTAGGGTCTGGTAAGCAATTACTATGGTCTGCAAAGAAGCCTAAAATGTGATGCCACACGTTGCTGATAAACTCGGAAAGAGTCTGAGCACCTCCTTCAGAGTACTTTAAAAGAGATCCCAATAGTTCTTTTGGCTTTATTGGCTAGTTCTCCATATGAACTGGGCCTTATGAAGAGTCACTCATTACACAGAGCTAAACTCTTTACATATTAGATTACTATACATGAGCTCCCGTAAGCTTTCCACTGTAGCTAGTTGGAGTCTGTCAACTGTCTACAATGGACTTTGGATCAGGCCCTCACTGTTTTCAGAACCCTGCGATCACTAACATGGTAAGAATATAAATATTCTTCAACTAGAAGAGACCAGTGCCCTCTCCTGTCTTGTATCCTATTGCCTATAGCAATCAATGCCAAATGTTTCAGAAGTCACAAAATTCTGATAATGTACCCACTTGCACCATGTTTTAGGTTCTGTCTGGGAAATTTTGGTCAAAAAATGGTGCTCTGACAGGGTGAAATTCACGCCCCCATGCAGAGTGCTTATGCAAGGCTGTATATTAAAGTTTAAACAGTGGATAGTGCCTTGTATGGTATTATGTTTCGTGGCATAAACATGGAAGTTAGATAACTTCAAATACTCTGCCTGGAAAGTCACGACGTAGCAATACCGTTATTCTTAGAATCCAGAAAATAACATGTAGTAAAAAGAGAGAGAGAGACAAAGCTGGCTGCTTCCTAAAACAGAGAGATCACAGCTCACCCCACCTTACTTTAGGCAAGCTGGCTGCAGACTGACTGCTCCTAGGTGCAGCTCACACCCTTCCCCACAGAGCTCTCTAACCAAGCAGGCCTTAGGAAACATCCCTGAAATGTAGTGACAGTTTATAATTTTAACACAGCTCTCAATACACCATATATGGGCCCTTGGCACAGGGGTGAGTTTCACACAAATGCATGTTGCGTGAAGCACTATATATAATTTTTCTTTTGGAGCTGACATGCCCTAACTGCACAGAAAGGGGATGTGGGTGTGCTTTAGAAGGCAAAAATCATCAGCAAAATGCCCTCACTAACAAGTTTATAAATGTTCAGTGTCTCACTTTCCAGAAGTCCAACTCTTTGTGCTTCTGCTCTGTGCTCCAGCACCTTGCAGGACTAGCCTATAGCATTACTGCTGTGGGAGCTTGGCTGGTGTCAGATCCTTCTGCTTGAAACTGAAACAGATTGGGAGCCCTGTTCTCAGAGACAGCTGCTCCAAGGCTACAGAGCAGATTTCCTTCTCTTTTCCTCCCCTCCTTTTACAAAAAATTTCCCTGTGAGGCAAGCCTCTTAAAAGTTTTTTTCCAGGTTATAAAAGACCTATTCCATAAAGGAATGGCTTAGTGCTACAGTGACATGATTTGCGGCCTCTAGGCTCCAAGGCTGTAATTTGTTCAGACAATTAGCAGCAGCCCTGTATTCTTGACAGATTCTCCACTTGCGGTGTAGTAGTTGCACACAAGGTGCTTTTAAGGATTGTGCCTTTTGGATTAAAAGACTTTTTCTCTTCTCTCCACTTACTTGACAAGTTCTTCTCACAGTCAATGGAGATTAATACAAAGGGCGAGAGAGGTGACACACAATAATTCAGCTAGCCAGGAATATACTGTATGAAGAAAGCAGGTGTAGTCCCTACAGGGATGTTCAATAGCAGAAAATGAATGCTTCACTCTTTGCCTTTTGGTAGAGTTATTTCACCCTTCACTTCACATAAACCGCCAGAGTTACTGTAGGTGAATATTACTCACCACACTATTAATAAGTGGAAATGGTATTCATATGAAGGTGTCTTGTCTGAATTCTACGATATGTATTCCCTTTGTAGGATGTTTGGAACAGCAACCAAGGTATATGTGTAGAGGGCCTAACACAATGAGATCTTGATACCAAATGAGGCTTCTAGGAACCACTGTAATATAAGTTATTATTCTTTTCCTCCCAAAATCTAGAGCTAGGCCTGAGTTGCTAAATTCATGTGAAGGCCTGGTTTCTGGACACCCCAAGGCTTCCAGAGGTTGAAGTAGGTAGGAATGGGGGTTGAATCCAGGTTTTGGAGTCAGCCCATTATAGAGTTAGGTGTTCACAGCAAAATTCCAATCTGGTTTCAGATTCCAAGCTCATACAATGTTCAGATCTAAAGGTATATTTTGAGCTTGCCTCTGTCAAAAACAATAAGATATGCTTGAATTAAATTCCTGAAATAAAGATTTGGTTCATAGCATGAAAGCGTCCCAATCTCTAATTGGATCCTGTGGCAGAATGCAGCAGCAAGGCTGTCCAATGTAGCAGCATGATAAAGTTTGGAGTTATTATGTTAAAAAATATAATACCAAGATTTCTTTCTCCCACACACCTCTTTCCATAACATGACCCCAACAAGCCCAGATTCCTCCAGGTAGCCCTTCCTCCGCCAGCTGGAAGCCAGGGAGTTTTATAGAGTGCTTCCCTACTTTGGAGGGAAGGGATGACCCACCTCTGGTTCTATAAGTGATTGACAGCCCATCCAGCCTGTCAGCTCCCTTTCTCCCCAACCTCCAATTTCTGGATTTGTAAGTGCTTCACCCCATCGCAGGGCATCCAGATGCTATAATAACAATATGATTAAGCAGCTGGCCCTCTTCTCAAGTGTGTCCCAGAGCCGCCGTCCTCTGTAATGGCAGAGTGAGGACAAAGCTGATCATGTCACCTGTTTATATTACTGATGAACTCAAACAATTTCTGTGAACTAGAGGGACAAATACTAAGCTGACAAATACGGCTGGTTACGGGGCACAGGTACAGGAAATCTGAATCCTCCCTCATCAGGCTGAGAATGGCTTTGTAGAGGCAGTGCAGTAGTTGGAGTACATTCTGTGGCCCTTGGCATACTCCCCACTAATAGGGTTACCACCTCTGAGACATCTGAGACTGTGAAATCTTGGAGGATCCTGAGCCCCTAAAACTGGATAGCTGGCAGTGTGCATGGAGCACCTTTACAGATTTCCGTAGAGAGCTATCTCAAAAAAAGACAATGCTGGGAAAACCTGGATAGGAGGCAATCCTACCCGCTAAGGATGGAAGTCTGAGGAATCTGCACAGCTCTACCCCTGACCTGTCCATGGCCTGCCCCCTTCTTGGCGTTCTCAAATCCTTACCCCTAACATCTCAACAGTTCTGCTGCCGGGGATCCTCTGCAGCCATGGAGGCAGGGCCAGGAAACAGCATTATTGATTTACATGACCAGTCACACATCAGACAAACAGCAAATATTCCAGGTGAACAATTTGCAAGGCTGAAATTTGTTGACACAAACTCTTGGGTGAATAGCAAGCAAATAATATGGTAATAGAATTCAGGATCAGTTCACTAACAGTTTGTGAGCAGATAAAAGGGTGACGTTCATCATACAACATATTCATAATAAATTATTCAGGCAGATGCTGGAGCTCGGATGCTACAGTAATGTGAACCTAAGAAGTACCTGAGAGTGAGGGATACACTGAAGTTGCCACAAAACTGCTAATCTTGGTCTGAGGTTGCTCTTGCTTTGTTGGGCCTTTTCCATTGACTTCAATTAGATCAGGACTGGCCCCCGTGTGGACTGAAATTTTAAAAGTAATCCACTTAATTAGGCAAAGGAGGTGTCTGTGCAGTTGAACTAACTTACACAAATCCATGTTAATTAAAAAACAAATACGTTTTCCATGCACAAAACTTAGACGGGCTATGGAAATATAGTGATGCCCTGTTTATTCTCTCTCTTTCTCTAACCCTTTTTTTAAAGCTTTCTGGTTAATGAACAAACCTCCTATAAGAACAAACCCAAGAGGAAAAAATACAATAGAAAAATGACCTTATTAACAGATCTGCTAACTGAAGACATTTTAGGTACTGAACCAAAACACATTTCACAAAATATCTGCACCAAGTTAAATGAATACCTCGAAAAGAAGGGACTTGTTAAAAAAAAAGCACTTTGGTGCAAGAGGATTTGTTAGGTTTCCACTGCATTAATACTTCATTGCAGGGTCTGTTTTCCCTGGGCCAGCTCCTCAGCTGGTGTAAATCGATGTAGCTACATTGATTTCAATAGAGTTATGCTGATTTATACCAGCTGAGGATGCGACTCCCATGTGTGTAACACAGATGTTAATGGAAGTTGCAAGAGGGGAAAACAGGCCATTTTCATTGCACACAATTAGTTCATCAGGCCACCCAAATATGGGAGTTTGACAAATTTGCCATTCAGCTGAAGTCAGACCTCTGCAGGGTCCTTTTTCTCAGACAAGCCTGGTTTCTCTATTTTTTTTTTCTTCTTTAGGGCTTCCCTGTGTTTTGGGATCATTTTCCTAAACATATATATATAATGAGATTTTCTTGCTTTTTGGCTGGGATTCAGACCTCTATTACTGTTAACGTTTTCTCTGAGTAACAGAATCAGTATCCGCAACAGCAGTGGCACTTGGTGTTTGGAAATGGATTCTGGAAATATCAAGCTTTGCTGGGACATTTCTTAATCAAATGGATTTTGTTTGGAAGCAGTAGAGAGAGATGGAGCAACCAGAAAAAAAAAATAGAAGAGAAAGAATGGGAATTCTCCATTCACTGTTGATTTAATAAGGCAGAGAAATTGTAAAGTAGGCCCCAGATTGCCCCCTCACATAGAAAAACCACTGGAGAAGGTCAATGAGGGGAAAAAACACCTTTAAGTTCTATTCAGGTTATTTTCTCCTTGATGTGTCTTTCCCCTCCAAAGCAAGGAGGCCCCCAGACTCTGTGGATCTCAGGGGAACAGCTAGGCAGTGTTATTAATGCAGAGGTTCTGCACTTCTCATGCTTCCTGGCTCCCTGCTGCTTTCCCCTTGTTTCTCCTTCCATCTGCTCCTCTGGGAACTTCCCTTGTTCCACAGCATGGAGTGACTCTGCTTAGGACTTATTGCACTGTCAGACTGATTAAACCCCTGTGCCACTATTCCAAACAGGAAGGGTGTTAACTTCAATGTTCTGGTCACCTCAGTTTGGACAGTTAAGCATCGTCTAACCTAATTTTCCCTCTACCTACACCATTTTGTCTTATTGCGGCATGCTGTTTAATACTTGCTATGACCCATCCCAGAGGAGGCTGCAGTTTCCTGGTCCCTTATGTTCTCATTAGCCTCCTGTATGTGTGAACTTCCAGGACAAAAGGCACCATATAAAGAGGATAATCTTTATTATTATGATTACCTTGTATGAAACAAATGTAAATCAACGAGTATATTTAGCCATATTTAGGTGAGTAATTCTTAATAAGATTTCACTTTACAGTCGTACAGAACTGTTTATGGCACAGCATATCATACAAACAGAGGGACCCTCCAGGATCTATGTATCTGTAAGCAGCGAAAGAAGGGCTTACTCAAATAATATATTAGGCACATTTGATTAAAATTGAGAACATTCCATGGCCCTACACGTAACCTCAGATTGGAACAAAGTCAATGGAATAATTGAAGGGGATCAATTTTTTTTTTTTTTTGCCCAATATGAACGCATAGGTACTATTAACAATAATGGGAGTTACAAGTATTCATCAAAGGAAGAAATGACCCATAAAAGCAGTTAGCTCTATCCTGCGGCACAAGTCAACCTCCTTTCTATATATAAAATGAAGGGGTTAGGAAGGAATGTTCATCAGCCAGTCCACGGATCTGATTGGCTGCACATCGCTAAGTACTTTATAATATGTAGTTATAAATAAATATGTTTTTAATAATCAATTGGTATTTAAATAACATACAATAACTGTATTATTAAATCCAGCTCTTTAGAATGAATAAGCAGTTAAACGTTAAAGACGTGGGTACCAAATGGCCACAAGAATCCAGTCTATTTTCATTTTTATATACAAGCCATAAATATCACTATGGAATTGCTTGGTTAGCCAGAAGCCTAGTGGAATCCAGCAGAAGACCCTGTTTTCTGATGTCCCTTTAAGCGCTCATATATTTTAATGCTAACATGTCTTTTTAAACAATAACCACACATTGTTTTCCTTGGCCTCTGCTCACATTTCAAAGGGGATGGCCTAGAGCTCCAGATTTGAAGCAAGTAATCTGTCCTCAAACCATAGCCCAAAAAGCAAGGAGCAACTAATAGCAGGTTTGAAATTATGGTCTAAGTCATCTGGAGCTACAGTGTTTCCAGAAGTTAAACTCATGCATCTCCTGAAGGAAATTAAAATCAAGAATTAAAAAAACAGCACCTATTCCCTTCCAGAAAAATTTGCCTTTATCTTGCATACATGCGCACACACAAAGACCTCACACATGTACATATGCACACAGAGAGACTTCAAACATATGCACACATCTCTGTCCCTTGATTTTACTTTTCTTTTAAGGAGAGCAATTATGTGTTGACTGGCCTAGAGTGCTGGTCCTCCACCAAGTGGTGAATATAGTTGAACAGCTAGGAATAGCAACCATAATGCAATTAAATTTAATATTCTTGGAGGGAGGAAAATGTCAAAAAAAACCACCACCATAGCATTTAGCTTCAAAAAGGGGAACTGCACAAAAATGAGAAAGCTAGTTAAATGGAAATTAAAAGGAACAGTCACAAGAGTGAAGTGCCTGCAAGCTGCATGAAAACTTTTAAAACACCATAATAGAGGCTCAGACTAAATATATACCCCCAAGTAATAATTTAAAAAAAACAGTAAGAGGGCCAAAAAAAAATGTCGCCATAGTTAAACAATAGAGTAAAAAATTGGAAGTCAGATCCTACTGCGGAAAATAAGGAGCATAAACTCTGGTCAGTCAAATATAAAAGTATAATTAGGCAGGCCAAAAAATAATTTGAAGAACAAGTAGCAAAAGACACAAAAACTAACAGCAATTTTTTTTAAAGTACATCAGAAGTAGGAAGCCTGTCAAACAATCAATGGGGCCACCGGACAATCAAGGTGCTAAAGCAGCACTCAAGGAAGATAAGGCCATTGCAGAGAAGCTAAAGTAATTCTTTGCATCAGTCTTCAGTACAAAGAATGTGAAGGAGATTCCCGCACATGAGACATTCTTTTTAGGTGATGGACCGGAGGAACTGTCCCGGACTGAAGTGTCAACAGAGGAGGTTTTGGAACAAATTAATAAATTCAAAATAATAAGTCACCAGGACCAGATGGTATTCACCCAAGAGTTCTGAAGGAACACAGGTATGAAACTGCAGATCTGCTAACTGTGATATGTAACCCATCACTAGAATCAGTTTCTGTATGAGATGACTGAAGGATAGCTAATGCAACGCCGATTTCTGAAAAGGCTCCAGAGGTGATTCTGGCACCTACAGGCTGTTAAGCCGAACTTCAGTGCCCGGCAAATTGGTTGAAAAAATAGTAAAGGACAGAATTAGTAGACACATAAATGAAAATAATATGCAGGGGAAGAGTCAACACAGCTTTTGTAAAGAGAAGTCATGCCTCACCAATCTATTATAATTCCTTGGGAGGGGGGTCAGTAACATGGACAAGTGTGACCCAGTGAATGTAGTGTACTTGGACTTTCATAAAGCCTTTGACAAGGTTCCTCACCAAAGGCTCTTAATCAAAGTAATCAGTCATGGGCATATGAGGGAAGGTCCTCTCAAGGATCACTAACTGGGTAAAAGATAGGAAATAAATGTTAGGCATAAATGGTCAGTTTTCACAGTAGAGAGAGATAAATACCAAGGTCCTCCAAGGATCGGTACTGGGACCAGTGCTATTCAACGTATTTATAAATTATCTGGAAAAAGGCATAAACAGTGAGGTAGCAAAATTTGCAGATGATACAAAATTACTCAAGATAGTTAAGTCCAAAGCTGACTGCAAAGAGTTACAAAGGAATCTCACAAAACTGGGCAACTGGACAGCAAAGTGGCAGATGAAATTCAATGTTGATAAGTGCAAAGTAATGCACATTGGAAAACATAATCCCAACTATATATACAGATGATGGGATCTAAATTATCTGTTACCACTCAAAAAAGAGATCTTGGAGTCATTTGGATAGTTCTCTGAAAACATCTACTCAGTTTGCAGTAGCAAGCAAAAAAGCTAAGAGAATGTTAGAAACTATTAGGAAAGGGATAGATAATAAGACAGAAAATATCATTATGCCATTATATAAATCTATGGTACACCCATACCTGGAATACTGCCAATAGGTCTGGTCACCCCTTTCTAAAAAGATATGTTAGAATTGGAAAAAGTACAGAGAAGGATAAAAAAAATGATGAGGGGTATGGAACAGCTTCCATATGAGTACAGATTAAAAAGACTTGGACTGTGCAATTTAGAAAAGAGATGACTAAGGAGGGATATGATAGAGGTCTATATAATCATGAGAAAGTGAATGGTGCTGAGAAAGTGAATAAGGAAGTGTTATTTACCCCTTCACATATCCCATGAATCAGGGGTCACCTATTAAATCAATAGGCAGTAGGTTTAAAACAGACATAAGGAAGTACTTCTTCACATAATACACAATCAACCTGTGGAACTCATTAGCAGGGGATGTTGTGAAGGCCAAAAGTATAAATGGATTAAAAAAGAATCATGGAGGATAGGTCCATCAGTGGCTATCAGCTAAGATGGTCAGGGACGCAACCCCATGCTCTGGATGTTCCTAAGCCTCTGACTACCAGAAGCTGGGGCTAGACAACAGGAGATGGATCACTTCATAATAGCCTTATTCTGTTTGTTCCCTCTGAAGCATCTGACATGGGCCACAGCTGGAAGACAGGATATTGGACTAGATGGTCTATTGTGTAACCCAGTGTGGCCATTCTTATGTTCTTACATTCTTATCAGAAGGAGGAATTGCTTTTTTTTTTTTTTTTGGTGGAAGGACAGCACATGTTGCTGTTGGTTTTAAGTGCTGTGAATTTGTATGCCTAGATTTCCCCTTGCTGGTGCGAATTAAACCTTTTTGCACCACTGAGCAGTACCGGACTCATGGGAAAATCATATGAAGGAGACAGTAAATGATGGATCTTGTGTGACCTTCGCTGGGGTTCTTTTGGGGAAAGGTAATTTTAATCTCGGCTTTGAGCTTTGCAGGTTCATTACCAGCAGACATTACAGCAGCGATGCATTAAATCATTGCACGCTTCAACCATCCTGGCCATGTCCCCACTCCAGGTGCTGCTGTCCACCCTCAACCACCCATTGTGCTGCATCAGTTTACATTTAGGTTTTTTCTAGTACTCTGAACTTAACTGGGACTAGCAATGGCACAGCAGGTCCCCATGTAAGAATGGCTGATGCCTCCCATTCAGTGAACTTCCTGCACATATGTTGGAATTCACCCATCAGCTCAGGAGCCATGGAATGCATTGACACTGTGATTGGCTTCTGCAGAGGTATGGGAGCAGAGGTGTATGGGGAGAAGGGGGGGGTACAGAGATGGACTGGGAGAGAAATGTGGGTGTAGCTACTGGGTCTGTGACAAATAGATCCACTGGTCGCAACCTTCCATGTTGGAGATGCGGAAGGGTCAATAGAGTTGTCCTGAACTGTGCTCATGGGGCAGAGGGGACATTATATCACTCCCAACCCTTGCTTAGTTTCCCTATTGATTCTGGCTTTGGGAAGAGTTGGGGTAAGGTGGGATGTCTCGGGGCAGAACCATCCCTAGGTTGTGCGGGACCCTGTGACAAGTAAGGGGTGTCATGCCTGGAGCAGACTTTTGAAATCTACAGAGGCTGTAGTGGTGACATGCTAAAACATTCAACCTTCCACCATCCTGGTTGTGCCCCTTCCCCAGCTGGCATTCCCCACTCTCAGCTGGTGAGAGTTATACAGTCTGGATCAGGGTATTTGACATTGTGAGCCCAGAGTGGACTGGGCTTCCATGCTCGTATTTCAAGGTATGTGTCGTGGATTTGAATGATTGCAGCTGATGGGAGAGGCTATACGTTTTGCTGGGCTGTTGCGGGGTTTGATAGGACAGAGACCCACACAATGTGGGGCCTTATGCAGCCACCCATTGGCACATGCCTAGGGCTGGCTCTTCTGCAGCGTTAATGTGTGACCACCAGCTGGCTGCTCCTTTCCTCCCCTTTCCAGCAGCATAGAGATCCCTTTTCCTTTTTAAACCCTATACATACAACTGAGATTTACTTCTCAGTGCAGAGGCTTCTGCAATTTACTGTAGCTCCCTTTGTGCAGTAAATCTGAACGTCAGGGCAATCCGACTTGGCCCCCCTTGATGCCTCCAGGACCAAAGGGAGCTCAAGATCACAAGATTTTGAAACCGTCCGGAGCCCTGAGTGACAAAGTTCCTAACCTCCCAGAGGATGAGAGCAAGTCAGAGACAGTTTACCAACACGCTTGCTCCAGTAACTTCTCCCATCACACTCTTTTCCCAGTTATTATTATTTTTCTCCCTCCCTTCCTTATTTTATTTTAGGCGCCTCCGAGAGTTCAACTGTCGCCCAAGGCTTCAAACTAATTTTCTCTTCAGAAGTGATTGCAGAGAGCCGCATGCATAATAAATCCCGTTATTGCTCTTGTTATTAAAATAGGTTGTTAGGGAAGTGGACTTGGAGGTCTTTTCGTCTGATGACAGCAGTTCTTCTTAGCTAGGCGCTTATGGCTTATTGACTGAGGCTGCCAGGTTAAAGAGAAAAAAAAAAGAAAATCAAGAAAAGAAGGAGCTGTGACTGCTGTTTAATAGTGAGAAAAAGTTGGGATCATTCGAGGCAGTTCTTTTCATCATGTCCATGGGCCATGTTTGAAAAGACAGCTTATTTCTAGGGTCTCTGAGACTGTACCAGGAACCACTGCAGGAATGTGTGCAATCCTTTCTTTAAAATGATTTTTATTTATTGTTCATATATCAGTAGGTGTTAGAGGCCCCCTCTGAGATCAGGGACCTATTATGCTAGGTGGTGTACAAACACAGATTAAGGTACAGATCCTTCACTGAAGAGTTTTATTCCCGTTTTACAGCGACAGAACTGAGACATAGGGACACAAAGTGATTTTTGCACAGAAACACACATTATGGGTATGGCAGAACTGATAACTGAACCTAGCTAATCCAGTGCCTTCCCTAGAAGCCCATCTTTCCTTTCCTTGCTTAAATGAAACACATGTTCTCCATGCACCAAGCTGAAAATTCTGGTGAGCTAAAAGTGAAAACCCTTTTACAGTGAAGCACAGTGAAAGGAACAAATCAGCTGGAATAATAAACTCCTAAAGCAATGCCAGGTTTTAAAGCAATAAAAATAGATTTGATAAAGGGAAGCATACTTTCCATCTACTAAATGGAGACATTATCTGGTTACCTGCACACCAAAATGTGTTTCATAAATCACCATCGCCCTGTGAAATGAATATCTGATCTAGGGAGACACTTGTTAAGGGGAACAAATGTGGGACATTTAGCAAGTTTCTTGTGAATGTACAGGATGCTGTGAAGTACAATATATTCCTACTTGGCTAAGCCATGCATGCTGTATCCATACAGAGCCCAGTGCTAGATGTTCAATGCTTTTATGCAGAAAACTCCCATGGTGGGAATGGTCTGTATAAATGCAATTGCACGCCAGTTGAGTTTTCAAACCAGGTAGCCATACCTGGACACCATGGATGACAATTCTCTAAGCAGTCACTTCAACATGTGTTATTGGCAGTAACTTATCTTATGATAGTAACTAAGGGAGAGAATTTCATAGGCATAAAGGGAAGTTAGGTGCTTAACTCCCATTGATTGATGTCTTTTTGTGTGTTTCAGCATCTCCCCTTTAATATATACATACCGCTGCTATATGTCTGAGGATCTGCAGTAAAATTACCACAATCAGCACAACTATTTGCCTTGGAAACATGAGTTATTTAATGGGTTACTGCCCCGTAAGGGAATGTGTTCTGCACACTATTCACTATAGCTTCCCAGTAAGTCTATGGGAATTGTGTGATAACTGATGGCAATCATGGACAGGGTACTTTACTAACTACGGTACTATTCCCACACTCACATTGGAGTCAGGGTGGGTTTTGCCACTGACTTCATGAACTCAGGTTTTAGCCTCTTGTATATAAGAATAATTTCAATCATTACCGTCAGGTAAAATGTGGCTGCCATATAACAGTGTACAACAATACAACCTAATTTAGGACAAGAAGCAGAGAAGTATACTGCATTCAGTTGTAACTGCAGGAGAAGTTTAG
This sequence comes from Caretta caretta, assembly GCF_965140235.1. Lineage (NCBI taxonomy): Eukaryota > Metazoa > Chordata > Testudines > Cheloniidae > Caretta > Caretta caretta. The sequence goes on from NC_134218.1 coordinate 22,315,338, forward strand.
GTACAGAAAATATATTTATCTCAATGACCTGGCTGAATTCCAACTCCATCTGCGCTTGGGATAGATGCTTTTAATAAATCAGGACAAATAAACTGACTATTTAAATAACATTCTTAAAGAAAGTGACAGGGGATGTTTAATGGGCACGTGAACATGGAGAGAACTTGGTTTATATCTTGTCTGATTAGACTGAATCTCTACCTTTGCAAGCCCAGATCCTCATAGGTATGTAGGTGCCTAATTCACATTGAAATCAATGGGAGTCAGGCTCTTAAATACCGTTGAAGATCTGGGCCACAGTGCCTACCTCCAACATCATACTGAGTGATTGGTGTAGTATTTCCTAGGATTAGAAGCTCGATCTGCTGAATTCCTAACACCCATATATCTAGGTGAGAGGGGCTCAAATGAAACCCTTAGAGTTGAACCCAGACTTTCTTTTCTTCTTTTGCAGGCATGTGAGGGATTAATTTGGGTTCCAAATTATGCATCTTTTGCCTCATACTTTCTAAGGTAAGATCCAAGAATCCAATGTAACATTTATCTCCCCTGAGGAACAAAACAGGGGTCTAAACAGGTTGAAAGTCCCAATTTATAAATTTGGCCGGTTAATTTAGGGTGCCCATTTGGGTGCTCAAATTAGCATAGACAGTAGATGTCATTTGGACACATAAGCAGCACTCTAAGGCCCAAATAGAGCACTGTATCTCCTGATTGAGCCACCCAAAGTTAGAAAATTCAGCACAGTCTCTGTACATGGGTTCCCTTCATAGGTGAATTTTGAAGAATATAATTCATGTGCTAGGAATGTAAAAGTAGTTACAGAAATGGAAGCCGACTGAATCATTGTCATGTATTCATAGACAATTGGCACCTCCTGAATATTGAATTGTCCTAAGTACTGGCTTTGTACTAAATGCAGAAAATCAATAATTCTCATGGAAACACTTTACCAACATCTGAAAGGTGGCACAGATGAAATAAGAAATGCCATTTATCTAGTACTGCTTGAAACAACGATACCTCCGTTTGGTGATTATGTCCGGTAGCCTCCTGGAATGGAATGATTCTGCACTGTTCCATTTACACATTTGAGAAAGGAGTGAATGAAGAATGCCCTGTATATTCATTACAGCTGAGTTCTGTTTGTTCTCCCACCCATCACTGTTATATCTGAGAGCCTAATGAGCTGGAAAACATGTTCTTGGAGAGGTGAGAAGTGTTCCACAAAACAAATTTATGGATCTACTGTGGTCTTTCCCTTGGAGATTCTTTGAGTAATGATGATACTTAGCTCTTGTCATCTGTAGATCTCAAAGCACTTTGCAAAGGAGGTAAGTGTAATCACCATTATACAGATGGGGAAAGTGAGGAACAGGCAGGTGAACCAAACTGCTCAAGGTCAGATGGCCAAGATAGAGCTGGGACTAGAATAGAGGTCTTCTGACGCACAGTCCCAGGCTCTATTCACTGGACCACAGAGCCTTCCGTACTAAGTTAGCTTACAGGCTCTCTTCCGTTAACGTCTAAAGTTCTCCTTTTTGGGGATCCTCCCAGGTTCCAGGCTCTTGAAACTTCACTGCAGCAGATATCAGAGTTTGGGAGAATAAAGGCTGAAGGGAATAAATAAACTAGAAAACGTATAATCATTACAAACATAAAAAGCCACAAATCTGTCACACTGCAGAAACTCTCACTTCATTGTTACTGTGATTTATTGGGGAGCTAATTTTAAACAAGTTTTCTTTTCCAAAACCACAACACACAAACAAACTGAACAAACAAGCCAGAGGACAGAAGCTAGTCACTACTGGACCATTTAAGCAATAATCTCATTTGCTTTGTAGTATAAAAATGCAGTAAAGGGCTGTTTACTGAGTGAATAAACACTGAATGAATCACAAAAAGCTCTTTATTGCGATTATACGCCAAGGCAGTGGAAATTATTGTTATTACACAACGAGACACAATGTGAAAATTTAACTCAATACCCCAGATTTTCAGACAGTTTTGGTGCACAATCGCAGTTGCAATCCACATTGTGTCTTTAATTTTAGCACACTACTCTGACAATTGTGCATGCAAATTAGGTGTCTGGGTGCAAATGCATTTAATTAGCTATTTATAACCAATCTGTGCCTGCATGGTAGATAGACACACGTTTTGCACAAGCAATTGCATGCTTAACTGGTCTGATAATCTAGCTCAATGGGATTAATGTGCCCTGATACATGTAGTGCTGCAGAAGAGCAAAGCAGATACCTTTGGAAACATTCAAAGGCACATAGAAAGGCAAACAATATCAGGTTTTTCATTAGAGCTGCTTAGAAAAATGGAATGTAGAAGTTGTTTTTTGGGGAAAAAATCCTTTTCATATGTTTTTAGCACGCTATTCTCCTAGCAGGAGGTGAGACAAGTGCTCCTCAGTGAATATCTGTCCTGTCCAAAAATTCTCGCTCTGCTGAAAAGGTGCTAGGAAAAAGGTTAACCTGCATGGTTCATCACTCCCTCGACTATGCTCCCCAAACCAGAGAGTGCAATCCAGAACAGGTGCAGGCCTCTCTGCGATGTGCCTTTTTGCCCAGTGACTAGGCAAAAATTCAGCCCATTGGACCAGCGGTCAGTCGGTGTGCATGAATAGAGATGTGCAGTAGTCATCACTGCTCTCATGCTCTGCTCTTTGTTTCCTCTGTGCATACATCCTGCTGCAAATGTGTGCCAGACCAGGGGCTTGTCTAGATAAAGAGTGTGTGGCGAGCTGGGGTGTAGATTTACAGTGCAGCTGTGTGCTGCTGCGCACTGTCAACGTGGACCCTACTACTGCACACTAAAAGTTCCCTTGTGCGCTTTGATCTACTCCCATTTCAAAGCAGAGTAGATCAAACTGCATTAGGGAACTTGTAGTGCACGGTAACATGGTCCACACAGACAGCGGTAGCTTTACACGCTGCCTTGCTGGGCACTACTGTATCTGTTTTTCTAGACAAGCCTCTGGAGTTCAGGTTACAGCACTGAGTAACCTCAACACTAGCTGTGCATGAGGGTGTTAGCTGGTCAGCTGAAGTGACTCCAACCTGCACCTTGTTCAGTAGTGACTCCTCTTTCGCTGTGTGTCACTAGAACCTAGGTGTATTCTACAATGGATGTTATCAACAGCTGCCTGCCCCCTGCTGCCCCCCTTCCCCATTGCAGTCATAGAATCATAGAAATGTAGGGCTGGAAGGGACCTTGAGTAGTCATCAAATCCAGCCCCGTGTGCTGTGGCAGGACCAAGTAAACCTAAATCATCCCTGACAGGAGTGTGTTTGCAGAAAAATTGTCTCTCCTGTTTTACATATGACACACTTGTTAATACATCCCAGATCCTTTTTTGCAGTTGCATTACACTGTTATCTCATATTCAATTTGCAATCCACTATAACCCCAGATCCTTTTCAGCAGTACTACCATCTAGCCAGTGATTCCTTATTTTATAGTTGTGCACTTTCATTTTTCCTTCCTAAGTGAAGTTCTTTGCACTAGTCTTTACTGAATTTCATCTTGTTTTCAGACCAATTCTCCAATTTCTCAAGGTCATTCTGAATTCAAATCCTGTCCTCTAAAGTGCTTGCAATCCCTCCCAGGTTGTTGTCATCTGCAAATTTTATAAGCATGTTCTCCACTTTATTACCAAAGTCATTAATTAAAGTATTGAAATAGTACCAGACTCAGGACTGAACGCTGCAGTACCCCACTAGATGCATCCTCCAAGTTTGACAGTGAAATGTTGATAACTATTCTTTGAGTATGGTCTTTATGGTCTTTCAACCAGTTGTGCACCCACCTTCTAGTAATTTTATCTAGACCACATTTCCATAGATTGCTTATGAGAATGTCAAGTGGGACTGTGTCAAAAGCCTTACTAAAATCAAGATATAGCACAACTACTGCTTCCCTCATATCTACTAGGTCAGTAACCCTGTCAAAAAAGGAAATTAGGTTGGTTGGGCATGATTTGTTCTTGACAAATCTTTGTTGTCTATTCCTTATAACTCTATTATGCTCCAGGTGCTTACAAACTGATTGTTTAATAATTAGTTCAAGTATCATTCCGGGTATTGATGATAGGCTGACTGGTCTATAATTCCCCAGGTCCTCTTTGTTCACCTTATTAGAAATAGGTACTATGTTTGCTCTCAGACATAGTTTCTAACAGTTCCAAGATTGCTTCAGCTAGTTCTTTAAGTACCCTAGGATGTATTTAATCAGGCCCTGCTGTCTTGAATACATCTAACATCTAAATATTCTTTAACCTCTTCTTTCTCTACTTTGACTTACATCCCTTCCTCCTTGTTGTTAATGTGAATTGTGTTGAGTATCGGGTCACCGTTAACTTTGTTAATGAAGACTGAAGCAAAATAGGCATTAAACATCCCAGCTTCTTGGTGTCATCAGTTATTAGTTGTCCTTCCCTGCTAAACAGAAGACCTACACTTTCCTTCATCTTTCTCTTTCTCTGAAAGTATTTAAAGAATCTCTTCTCATTGCCTTTTACGTCCCTTTCTAGGTATAATTCATTTTGTGCTTTAGCCTTTCTAATATTTTCCCATACATGCTTATGCTATTCTATTGAACTCCTCCTCCTTAGCAATTTGTCCATGTTTCAACTTTTAGTAGGATTCCTTTTTGATTTTTCAGGTTATTAAAGAGCCATATTGCCCTCTTACTATTCTTTATCTCTTTCCTTCTCATCAGGTTAGTTTGCAGTTGTGTCTTTAATACTGTCTCCTTGAGAAACTGCCAGCTCTCTTGAATGACTTTTTCCCTTAGATTTTCTCCTCTTGGGACCCTACCTACCAGTTTTCTGTGTTTGTTAGTCTACTCTTTTGAAGTCCATTTTCCTTATTACACTCCTTCTTTTCCTTAGATTCATGAAATCTATCATTTTGTGATTACTTTCAACCAAATTGCCTTCTACCTCCAGATTTTCTACCAATTCCTCCCTATAAGTCAGAATCAAGTCTAAAATGGCTGTCTACTTGGTTACTTCCATGGGCGGCCAGTGACCTGGCGATTGGAGGAGGCTAGGCCCTGGCCCTTCCCCTTGTGCCCAAAGCCTCACCCTTCTCCTTCTGCCCCCCCTTCCCCTCTCCTTCTGGCCCCCTCCCCTGCAGGAGCCCAGAGCACTCCCACCGCAGCCCCCGGCCTCAGCACCGAGTGGATGGGGGGTGAGGCCCCAGCCCTGGTGCACCCAGCAGAGTGGCCGCAGTGCCTCCAGCCCCCATGCACCAGACAGATCAGCCCCAGAGTGCCAGGTGGCATGGCTTCAGTGCGCTGAGCAGCACGGCCCCAGACCCATCCACCCTGACTCCCTGTGGGAGGCAGGCCAGCCAGCCCCAGCTAGCCAGGGCAGAGTGCTGGGAACTGCAGGAGGGGGCCTGGCCTGGGGGTGGAGTGTGGGCGGGGCCACGCTAGGCTGTTTGGGGATGCACAGCCTACCCCTGCCTATGATACCCACCGCCCCTGGTTACTTCCTCCACTTTCTGGAACAAAAAGTTTTCCCCAATACATTCCAAGAACTTACTGGAAATTTTATATTACTTTTCCAACAGATGTCTGGGTAGTTAAAGTCCCCCGTTACTACCACGTCTTTTGTTTTAGATATTTTTGTTATTTGTTCTAGAAGTGCCTCCTCAACATCCTCTTCCTGTTTGGTGGTATTTGGTCGATCCCGACCATGATGTCATCCCTATTTTTTATCCCTTTTATCTTTACCCAGAGACTCTGAACTGGTCTGCCTCTCACCTCCTTCTGGACCTCAGGACAAGGGTATATATTCCTGCTGTGCAATGCAACACCTCTTCCCTTTTTACCCTACCCGTCCTTCCTGAATACGCTACACCTTTCTATACTAATGTTCCAGTCATATGACGTATCCCATCAAGTCTGTGATGCCAATTCAGGCATATGGGACTTGATCCAAAGTCTATTAAGTGAACTTTGGATCAGGCTTTTGGCAGGGAGATAGCTAGTAAAGGGGAGACCCTTCCCCATTGTCTTGTCCTCTGGTCACAGCTGCCATTTTGGCAAACACATCAGGGACTGAACGGGGGTCTTGCAGAGCTAAAAGCATGAGCTGCTACATCTTGAGGTAAAGCTTTCTAGCTAGGGCTGGGACAAAGTCATATACTCTGTGAATCGGGCACAGAGGGGAACCACCAGTGAGTCACAGTAGCTCATATCATCATGGGCAGAGGGCTGCCAGTTAACTGCTGCAAATGAGCTGATTTACAGCAGCATTTTCCATCCTTATGTGATCAGAGAGCTACTGAGAACCACTTTCAATGCAGCCTAACAGCAAATCTTCCAAAAGTACAAATCAGAACCGGATGGATAATACATGAATTTGCCAAAATTTAGGTGAACACAAGTAATTATTTCAGTTTCCTCCAATTTGTGGGATCCTATGACTTGTTATTTGCAAGATAACTGCCCGTATTCATGGAGATAGTATTGAACCCTGAGACACTCACCATTTTGTATTCAACCCAAAACACACATGGGAAGATCATTATGCCTTGCTCATCACTGTCCTGCTTGAAGAGTTTCAACCATACCATCGGGAAACAAAATTATACCATGTGACTTGAGTGACCAGCCACAAAACACAAATAATGAATAATCAAATCAAACAGCTCGTGATGGCTGAAAATCTTTCATTGACGACCCGAATATTTGGCAAAATCTCAAGAATAATGCATACACTGGCAGAAATAAGGGTTGTCTCCTGAACTATCCACTACCCAAACAAGAAGCTACATTCATAGCAATTATTATTTGTAACAAATATTTCAGTCAGCTCTGGTGCTCAGACATTTTTGAGGCACCTACTGTAGATTACAGTATATTTGTTTTTATTTTATTTTATAAAGGATGATGTGTGAAGGTTTTAATGCATAATTCTAATTCAAATTAAACAGACTTGTTTTTCCACCGTAACCATACTCTTAAGAAGTCTCATATCCTATTTAGCATGTGCAGTTAACTGCAGAATGTGCAGACTTTGCAGGAACAAAATAGGTGTGGATTTTTGCAAATGTGGCCCACATATCTATTTCGGGCCAAATCTTATTTGACAAAGTTATTCAAATATGAGCATCAATGGGACCGTGCTGGTAAAACAAGGAGAAGATTTGGCTTTTATCTTTGCCATTTCCCCACTTCACCCACCAGTCAACTAGAATAGGGGAAGCACGAGGGCTGTAATTGTCAACAAGGGCTAATGTAAAATAGCAAAAGGAAAAAGAAAATATTAAATATTATGGGAAATGTACATGGAAAATCCCCCCCCCACCTTAAAAATATCAATCCCCTGAGCTCAAAGCAAGGGATTTATTTTTTAAATTGTTAAATAAACATGAAGCCGGAATGGAGGGGGCTGCCGCAGATGAGAATAGAAAGGGTTTTGTTGCTGATGGTTCTGAATCTCCTTTGAAGGTTTATTTTGCGAAGGACGGAGCTTTCATGATTTCTGAATTCAACTCCTTGGGCCGCCAGCCTCTGTAAACACTTCTGCTGACTACCAGTTGGGAAAAGGGAGCTCTGGCCCTTGAGAAGGAAGCCTTTATGTTCAAGACACGTTTTCTCAGAGTAAGATGTGGTTTTGGCTGTCCTGTGGAAACCACTTACACCTGGTTTACTTCAGCAGTGCTGGGCAGGATATGGTATAAGACCTGGAGTGCTAAGGCCAAGAATACCAGATGTTCCTACACAGACAGGATAGGCTTCCATAGCCTGTCACAGTGAAGCATCGGCAAAGACCCTGTCCCCTTTTTCTTTGCTTGACCATAATTCAACAATGTAAGCAAAACATTATTTTTGAAGTACAGTTCTTTTTTCTTTCTCATCTCTGACTCATGATACCCCTTTGGCCAAGTCCCTGTTCACCTCAACCTTCCTTCTGAGCAGAAAGGCTCTGATAATTTGCTGGATTTATATAGTTTGTATGCAGCACATTTCAAACTCAGAGTCTGGTCTTTGAAGGCACAGGATATCTGTTTGTATTTCAGATAGCACAAAGACACCTGTAAGCGGAGCAAACAGAGACTCAGGGGTGTGTATGAAGCAGGGTTCACACTAAAATGTCTCAGCGGTAGTTTAACATGGCTGAACAGATTGACTCAATAGCCGAATCACTGCAAGCCATATGGTTTAAGCTTTTCTGCTCCTTTACAGTACATAGTGTGCAAGGACTGGCCTAACAGAATAAAACAACGAACTGGAACTTATTTTCTGTAGTCCCATATTCGTAGTACTTTGAACCAGCTTATGTTTAGGCAAAAAAATGTTTCAGAACTTTTAAAGTGCACTGATAGTACACACCTGTAATCCAGAGCTGAGAGAGACTCAAGAGGTCTGTATGGAACAGGAAGCAAAGCACAACCCTGGCTGCCAGGGAGTGTCTAGACTCCCACAGACTAAAGAGCCACATGCATGTGTTGGGAAAACCAGAGGTTCAGGGTGTCTCTACATACTACTGTGTACAGGAAGCACAGTGCGGGAGTGTCCAAAAAGTTCAACCACTGTGAAAACTTTAGCTATCAATGTAAGATCATAGCACTCCCTTTTGTGTATGCCTTATGGTTACACTTAGATGAAGCATTTTGTTTTGGGAGAAATCAGGAATTTTGATGATTTATTATTTGCATTACTCTAGACCCTGACCAGGGCCCCTTGTGCTAGGTGCTGTACAAACACAGAACCAAAAATGCTGGTTCTCTTATTTTCCAGAAGCAATAGAGATAGCCTCAGGGTGGTCCTATCAGGAAATGTGGGAATGGAAACAGATGGTGGGTGAGAAGAGGAGGGAGTGCCAGGCATTGCTCAGTAAAGCCCCTCTAGTTGTTAATTACATTCCCAATTAATGCATCCCAGGTTTTCATGCTGTTCAGACATGATCAATAAATCTCCTACAGTAGGTATGTATTGGTTTGTTTAGCATACACAAAGAGCAACATGTATTCTGAGACTAAGATTTTTCCATTTTCCTTAATCTGGAATAAAAAAAGAAAGAAAAAATGTAAGATTTCCAGAAAAGCCCAAGGTTTGTCACTCACTCTGTAGCAGGAGCCATCTTGAACTGCCCCCACAGACAAGGAGAAAGAGAGAGACTGTTCCTCAAATTTAAAGATGAAATGTAGGGGAAAACAGCCCTTATAGATACATCTGCAACAAATAACTCATTTAATATTGGTGGTTTGACTGAAGTAGTCTCCAGTGATTTAGTCACAACCAGTCCCTTTCCTAAAAACATAGATCATTCTTAATTCCAGTCATGTCATGCTAAACTTGGGCAGCATTTTACCTTTAATATGTTTGTGATTAAACACGAATTGTTTGCCAGGTTGTTGAGTAGGGTGTTATCAGAGAAAGTGCTGAAGGAATAGACCTGTGCTGACACTTCCCGTCTCAACTTTTTTCTGCCTTGTCTCTTTCAATTGTAAGCTTTTTTGGGCAGGAACTCTCTCTCACAGTGTTTATACAGTGCCAAGCACATTGGGGCTGTGATCTCCCTTGGGCCTGGACGTGCTGCTGTAATATATATAATGAAGGATAATAATTAAACAACAACATCTTGATTTCGCTTGCTGAGTGTTCACAGAAAAACTTGTCTCATTTCAAGAGCTTTGTTTTTCATTCCCAAATTTTGTCCCCTCTCCCCATTAGCCATCTTTCTGTTGCATATGACTGTCATTTTGACATTGTTTTTGCAAGATGAAAATTCTCCTCTGAGATAGATGTATGCAATTTCTGTTAACTCCAAGGGGATGTGCACAGGTTTGAAAAGGGCAGAATTTAGCCTGTGCAAAACTTCACTGTAGAAAAGAAATATCTAGTGTCTGCTTTTTTGTTTATTTAAATAGTATACTTTATTTGTACCGCATTTATTATCCTAACAGATTTCAAAGTCCTTTGCAGTATAAATGGGAATTATTCTGCTCATTACTAAAATGCAGCCACCTCTGGAGTGGAGTAAGGCTGCTGTTTAACAGTTTAGGACAGGAGTTCAAGAAAAACAGCGTATTCAGCTGAAGTTTCTGGGCTAATTTTAATAGGCAGAATGTAATTAGCCATCTCTGTATTTGGCCAGCACCTCTGGTTCTTGTAAAAAGAGCCAGGGATTTTTAATGACCACAAAGTGGGCAGGCCCTCAGTTTTAAGGGCCACCCACAAGATTAGCCAGACATTGATTTTGGGATAAAACTTTTCATGTACTCAGCCAGGGAAACATTTAATTTACAAAAGACAGATTTTTTTTTTTAAATGTATCTCAGTGGAACCTGGCTAAAGAGACTGGGAAGGGGACTTTCCACACTAGTCTGCACTAACTTGTTCAATGAGTACTTTAATTTCATTTATTCTCTTATGCACAGTTTGGCTTGTTGTAGCTATTTGCCAGTACAAATCATGTTTTTCTCCCTCTCCTCTCATTACACTCCTTGCACTGACAGGACCAGGCTGCCTCTGCAGTAAGTTAAGTGGTCTGTCAGCTTGGCCACCGGGATGCAAATCTATGATGAGTATCTCTGTCTGTCCCCTTGGGGTGCCATCGATACTTTATTAAGAGTTTGCCTCTTTCTTTGTCTGGAGAAGTGATGGACTAACTGCATTTTCCTTCCTCTCTAGTGGTCTCAAAGGGCAATAAATAATACTCTCTACAAATGTCTGAGAAACAACAGCTGAAGGAGCACTCATGATTTACTGGAGTTTTCTGAAAACTAAAATTTGTTAAAAATGTGTATTTTAAGTATCACTTTTCTCCTTTTTCCAAGGACCATGTCATAAAATAACGAGGTGGGACAAGCTTAGTTTGAATATCCCAAAGTCTGAACGAATACAGCACTGGGGCATGCGTTCATGTAATTTTGAAGGTACAGGCTATGTACAGAACTCAGAACCTACTCCTGATTTGGATTTGAATAGGGATCAAGTTTTGGGACGGTCAGCCCTGGTGTTTGGTTTCGGGGGCAATTTCCAAAAAGAAACTGCTGAAGCTTCACCAAAGCCCCAAACCAAATCATTCCTGAGGTTTGAAAACCTTCACAGAACATTTTCCCCACATTATTTTTCTTTTTCATGCTGTCTCTAGGCTTCCTAGTTGCAGCTGAGATTCAGAGCAGCACATTTATAAATACCATGAGAAAGGCTCTGCTAACAGTACTTCTAGGCCTGACTGGAAGCAGGAAGCACTCACAAGAAAGTCGGCTCTCAGCAGACTGGCAAGAGGTTTGGAGAAGTCTCATCATTTTTGGTGTTTATCCAAACCAGTTCGGCAAAGCTCAGTGTCTGCTTAACTGTAAGCATTGTAGTGACATCCTCAATGGGACTTCTCATGTGCTTAAAGTTAAGCATACCCTTAAGCATGTTGCTGAATCAGGACCCCAATCTGTAACATTCTTAGATGTACCTACCACCACTGCTTAGTTAAAACGGGACAGGAGAAAAGGAGAGTTCAAATTCCCAGAGCTCATATGAGACACCGGAAGAAGAGACCCGAGTTCCTCAGAGCTCAGATGGCACCTGAGAAGAGAATAGTCCAAGACAGAATTCCAAAGTCACCTAGAGGATACAGATACAGAACTCCCATTAATTTCAATGTAAATCCCCTAGGAAATTTTGTAAATCAACATGCTCAGAGCTCCCCAGGTGCAATACAATTATAAAGGAAGGTAACTAGTATTTCTTTTGAAATAAATTACTATTTCCACATCTGAAAGAAACATAGGTGAGCGTATGGTAGTGCAATTGGATCCTACACTGTCTTTTTTGTTTTGTTTTACCTTAGCTCAGATCTTTATTGGTATCATTTAAATAGAAATAATTTTGCAGGAATCATCTTACTTCACATTTAGGGCTAGACTGAGCAGGATTTATTCACCCCGGTAATACCATGGACTTTAATAGGGCTGCTCATGTGAGCAAATGTTCTCTATTGTGAATAAGGATACCATAGTCTGGCCTTCCTATGAGAACCTTACAAAAACATTACGCCATTTGATACACTCAACAGTCTGGGCTTGACTGCTGGTATAATGGGGAAGCGGGTGCAGTTGCTCATCAGCATGGAGGGGTGTTGGCAGAGCTTGGCAGGGGAACAAGAGTGGAATATCAAGGAATGTTACAGATCAGGCCCAAAGTGTGCGAGCGGAGCTTGCATATGTTCATTTTAATGAGCAGCAAATTCACACACGCATCTATTTTAGGTGAGTCTCACTGAAGCTACTGCATGCTGCAGGAGTAATGATGAAAAGCTAGTATGAACTAGAGCAAAATCAGAGCCATTTTCTATTAGCAAATCAGACTAAGCTCCCTATTTTGCAATAGCAATTGTATGATACAGGGGAAGATTAAGTTCCAGCCCATGGTGTTATTCTACCATCATTGCTATGGCAGGAACATTTGTCTGTCCCAGATGCTGTTGGTGGCTGGTGGGAAAAAAAAGAAACATTATGAGACTGTGACGGTTTACGGCCCTATGCTCAGGACAGCATGGCCTAGTAGCCAGAGGCTATAGGGGTGGGGTGCCCACCAAGTGGTATGGCAGCCTCAGTAGGGGTCCCAGGACCACCTGACTCCACCAGGCCCCAACCCAGGGCCCTAACGGTGGCATAGCAACTTACCACTGACTCAGCACAGGGGTCCTACTGAAACACGCTGAGGTTTCCCGGGTGGGAGGTATCACTCTGTCACCCTCCCTGGGCCACTTCCTACCAGTGTCTGTGTTGGGGTCTTCCATGAGACATCGGGTTCTCTGTGGTCAGCTTGGCCGGTCACCTCTGATGACTCCTCCAGTAACCGGAGTTCAGTCAGGGGCAGTAGCTGGCCCTCCACGGGCATTTCCCAGACAGGTCCTTCCCCTGCAGCCTCCAGCCCAGAATTAGCTGGGCTTCTTCCCTTTATACTGCTAGAGCATTTGGAGCATGCCCAGTCCTGCCGGGGAGGTGGGACTTCCGCTGTCAATAATTTATGGGCTTAGCTCTCTCTGGGCTATTATGTGGTAAGCAGACCCCGTCACAGAGACCTCCCAAGGCATCCATAGCTGCACATTGCTTGACTGTACCTGACACAACACTCGGCACTGAAGCAGTTAAACATTTTACTCGCGTGAAAATGCAAAGCAGCTGCTTAGTGCTGTGCTTGGCCCAACACACCAGGCTTCTCTGCACTCCCTGTCTTCTGCTGCTCTTGGATCACTGCAGAGTTAACCAGCTGTTGCGTTCCAAATGCCAGTTATGCCAGTTTGGAAAAGCAATAGCAGGGGTAGCTTTATGGCTGTACAAAGGGAATGGGAATAGTATTTGTTACTGAACCAGAGACGGCAATATTTATTCAACAAACATGTTCAGGAATATAAGGCTTCCTTTGTTATTAGAATATTTGGTGTGCTTTGATTAATTGTGCCTCCGAAAAAAGTACCTAATTTGCATGCACAATGGCTGGCAATCTGCACAAACACTTACTGCAAATGCTCTCACAAATTGGGCACGCAAATGTTCATACATTTTTTGCAAATGCAGTTGCTTGCATGTGTAAGCGGGGGAATAGTCCCTCTATTGTGGGGAACTTTCCTGGCTTCTGCACTACCCCGGTGAAGTGGGCTAGGGAAAGGATCTGAGTCCTCGTTCCCACTTCCTTTACTCAGTGGCCTCCCTGCCCTTGAGGACTCCCCTTCCACTCTCCTGTCTGGCAGAGTCCTCGTAACCCCAGTAAGGCTCGGCCCAGGATTCCAGGGGCGCTCGACCCCCAACCCTGCTGCGGTCACCTAGGACAGGGGCTAGGGTGTCCCCACTCCGGGGTATTGTCTCTGCACTGGGCACTTCTCTGTCCCACTGATTATTACATACAATTTGAAGCAAATGCAAGTTATTTAATCAACAATTAATTTTAAAAAGAATAAGGGGAAATGGGAAAGGTTGAAGGAAACACATCAACCCGCTCTGTGGCAGGGAACATCACAAACAGTGTCTCTGGAACGTCAGGGCAGTTCACAGTCTGTTCCTTGTAAGTCCCAGGCTTCCTTCTCAGGCCCTGGCTGTGCTGCAGGGATGCTGTGGGTTGGACACTCGCTCTGGTGGTGGCCACAGGCTCTAGGTGGCAGGGCCCTTCTTCCCAGCGTTGCCCCCGCCCTGTCAGGGTTACCAATCCCCCTTCGAGTCTGGCCTGCAGAGCCTCCTGGCTGAGGCGTCACCCTGTGCTGGGCCCACTGTCCAGGGTCCCCCCTTGGCTCTCCCCAGCTGGTCACGACTGCTCCAGCTCCAGCTCCACTCTGCCTCAGCACAGCTGCTGCTCTGCCTCCAGCTCCCTGGGCTGCTTCTCTGGCCCCTCTGGTTGCTGCAATTCTGCTCCCAGGACAGGTCTGCTCTGCAGGCTGCTTCTGTGACTCTGCTCCCAGCACTGACCTGCTTCGTGGGCTGCTTTTCTGGCCCCTCTGGCTCTGGTTGCTGCAGCTCTCCTCCCAGGGCAAGTCTGCTCTCTCTGGGCTGTGCCTCTGGCTTTGGGGCTGCAGCTCTGCTCCCAGGACAGGGTCTGCTCTCTCTGGGCTGCTTTTCTGGTCCCTCTGGATCTGGCCCAGCTCTGCTCCCCAGCTCAGCTTGGATCCCTGCTTTCTCCTTAGCTCGGCCCTACTCTGTCTGACCCAGGCAATTCCAGCTCACACCTCCCTGGCCTCCTGACTTCCTGATTAGCCTGCCTGCCTTGTCATTCAGGCTGACCTGGAGTATTGGCCTCTCCCCATTGTTCCTGGGGACTGTCAGTCTCAGGGTCCTGATTTCCCATCGACCTCTTTTTAGTACTGGGAGCTAGCAACTAAAACACCCCCACTGAATGTTAGTAAGGGGGCAACAGTCCCCTTACACATGCAATCCTGAAAGTAAGCCATTTAATAGCTTCACATAAGGTTGCAACTTGGCGAAACTTTCACTTTTCGGGGACAGATTTTGTTTCCAAGTTAGAATGTCAAGCTATCCAAATTGTTTATGGTTTCAGGTTTCATTACAAAAGGTTCACCCTTGAGCTACGCCAAAGTTTAAGAATTTCTGTGCAGGTGCAAGCCAAATTGCAGAGATGTTCAGAACGGGGTCTTTGGTTAGGCCCCTTATAGAGATAGGGAACAGTGAAAAATATGAGATCCAAACTGAAGTTCAGATTCAGAACCTCTCCCTTCCTGAGGTGTTTGATATGAGCTGACCTCCAGTTTATACAATTCTACATCTGACTAAAATCTAAGTGAAATTTTTGCACTGAAACCCCCCAGAAGAGTTTGTTTGTTGTAGGTTGGCTGAAAGACAGTGTGCAGGAAATCCAGTTACTTGGTAGTATATTTTACCAAATGCTCATCCTTCGCTTCCTAAACGCAACAGGGAGATTCTCACGATGACCTGTCAGGAAAATTGATGAAATGGCAGCAAACATTTGCTGAAAATGAAACTCAGCCTATGCCTACATTGCATACTTCTGCTGACACAGCTGTGTTGGTTAGGGGTGTGAAGAGGTGTGATCCCTAACTGACTTAGCTGTGCTGATGGAAGGATGTAATGTAGATGCAGCTATACCATCCAAATTGCATTTTTACTGATAAAGATTGTTTTGTACAGGGGTGGATGGAGTAAGCTATGCTGATAAAAGCACGACTTTGTCAGTATTAGCTACGTCCACACTAGAAGTGCCTTGCTATGATAGTATACCGGAATGCTCATGAAGTGCTCCTAGTGTAGACATGCCCTCAGTGAAAGTTCAGACTGATACAAAAAATTATCTGCTGTAGATTCATTTGCATCAGAAAAAGTTTGCAAAGAGAAACCCAAGGAGATTGCTGCAGGTCTAGGGTTTTGCCAAACATCTCGCTGTACATCACATGTTTGTGATTTCCTCTCAGGGTTCCAGAGCAGTCCTTTACTCTCCCCAGAAACCCCAGTTGCAAAGAACTTCGCTACAGACTAGGGACCGAATGGCTAGGCAGCAGTTCTGCGGAAAAGGACCTAGGGGTGACAGTGGACGAGAAGCTGGATATGAGTCAGCAGTGTGCCCTTGTTGCCAAGAAGGCCAATGGCATTTTGGGATGTATAAGTAGGGGCATAGCGAGCAGATCGAGGGACGTGATCGTTCCCCTCTATTCGACATTGGTGAGGCCTCATCTGGAGTACTGTGTCCAGTTTTGGGCCCCACACTACAAGAAGGATGTGGATAAATTGGAGAGAGTCCAGCGAAGGGCAACAAAAATGATTAGGGGTCTAGAACACATGAGTTATGAGGAGAGGCTGAGGGAGCTGGGATTGTTTAGCCTGCAGAAGAGAAGAATGAGGGGGGATTTGATAGCTGCTTTCAACTACCTGAAAGGGGGTTCCAAAGAGGATGGCTCTAGACTGTTCTCAATGGTAGCAGATGACAGAACGAGGAGTAATGGTCTCAAGTTGCAGTGGGGGAGGTTTAGATTGGATATTAGGAAAAACTTTTTCTCTAAGAGGGTGGTGAAACACTGGAATGCGTTATCTAGGGAGGTGGTAGAATCTCCTTCCTTAGAGGTTTTTAAGGTCAGGCTTGACAAAGCCCTGGCTGGGATGATTTAACTGGGAATGGGTCCTGCTTCGAGCAGGGGGTTGGACTAGATGACCTTCTGGGGTCCCTTCCAACCCTTATATTCTATGATTCTATGATTCTATGAACTTCCCTCTCTCACTGAGGCAGGAAGCACATACTCTTCAACTTCCTCTCAGAGTTACTTCCTGACATAAGGATCCTTCCTGGTTGGAAGATACCACATCCTTGAGGGGCTTTCTGTATATGTGCCACACACAGAGACCCAGCCAGAACAGTAACTCTGTTTACAGTATCTTCCTTGGCGCAATCAACCCTCCCACCCCACCCCTATTGTTGGCTTCCTGTGATGCCTGTGTATTCCCGATGCCTGACACTGACATCCCATAGCACACCTTTCCTGACTGCCTGACCTCTGGGATTGTTCTTTGTGGCACAACATCCTGAAGTATCCGTTTGCCTTGGCACATTATTCCAGACCCCTGGCATTGGTTTCTCAAGGCTGTATCTTTGCTGATTCCCAGCCTCTGGTACCAATTTCCCCGTGACACATCTTCTCTTGCTGCTCAATCTCTGGTGGCGAATTCCAGTGGCATGGCTTCCCTGATATTCAACTCCTGTAAGTGCTTTCCTTTGGCCCAGCTGCCTTCCCTGCTCCATGTGGGCTTACAAGTAGCCTAGATGAGGTTTTTATTAATGCAAAATAAAGGTTAAATGGGGAAAGGCCAAGCAAATATAAAATCAAAGTTGGATTCCATGCAGGCCCAAGTAAGTGCTGCTGAAATCAGCAGATTTCACTATGAAATTAGCCCTTCTGTAAATGGCTCAGAGAAATGTCCCAAACCAACATAATGAACGACGATGCTCCATTTGTTTATCTGTTTTTGGGTATCTACCGCGTGGGGGACAGTCTTGAGGGGCAGGGTATGTGATGGGGTGTATAAACCACAGTGGCAGAGAAAGAGTTAACTGGAGCCAGAGAGTAATTAATGCACCTGGTTACAGCTGGAAGGTGGACCAGGCCCAGTTTAAGATTAGGCCCAGCTGAAGAAGAGCTGGGTGGCTGAATTAAGGATGAATCTCAGCTACAAGCAGCCAGGTGACTAATAAAGGAAGAACTTTAGGGCAGTAGAAGAGAAGCAGGAGGTCCAGGGGGACAGTACACCTCAGGAGCCTCTCCTGAGAAGGAAGCTCTGGCCAAGAATCAGAGAGATACTGGGAAGCCATAGGGATGGAGTGAGCTCCTGGGATGAGCCTTGACTTGAGGCCAAGACCCCAGGAAGGCAGCCCAGTAGTTGGGTTTACAAAGGAAAGAGACATGGAAACTAAGAACTTTGGGAGAGGTAGACAGGGTATGGGCCTTCAGGGAGAAAGCCCTGGGAGGCATCGCTCTGTAAAGGAGCTGGAAAAATCTCTCCAGAGTCCAGGAAGCGGTGAAAAGTCTGGAGGAGTGAGCCCCAGAAGGGTCTGGGGAAAGGATCTTAGAGACTAGCCAAAGTAAGGAGTAGTCCAGGGTGGCAGGAAAGAGACCTGAGCTGCTTGTTACAGGGTCTTTGGACTGAAACCCAGAGGAGAGGGAGGGCCTAGGTTCCCTTACTGGTCACCAAGGAAAATGATGTGAAAGCTCCCTGAGATAAAGGAAGCAAGCATCACTGAGTACAGAGTCTGGCTGAAGACCTGACATAAAGTCACTGAAGGGGTGGGCCAAAAAGTCACCTGGCCAGAGAGCTGAGTCACGAGAAGCAGACCGCTACAGTGCCAGTGTGGCTGTCAGCAGGGGACACCAGAGATGGAGAACATGTTACATCACGCCCAGCAGCAAGGGAGTGTACCAGATGGTGAGTCACTTTTTTAGAGGGTATCATAAAGTGGAGTCATTTGTGACCTGTGTGTGATGCGTTCGGTCACAGAGACCCCCTTGGGACTGTCCCCTGATGTGCTGGAATTACCTCTGAACTACGTTTTCCACTGCCACCTTGGGACTCCAGTAACCACCCTTGTTGAGCCAGACATGCTAGTCTGCTGCAACACAGACCCAGGTCTGGTCCACGCCCCCAGAGCTGCAGATTTTAACCAAAAACTGCTCAGCAAGTCACCTATCTCCAGCACCCAGACACCCAGTTCCCAATGGGATCCAAACCCCAAATATATCCGTTTTACTCTGTATAAAGCTTATACACGGTAAACTCATAAATTTTCCGCCCTCTATAACACTGATAGAGAGATATGCAGAGCTGTTTGCTCTCCCAGGTATTAATCACTTACTCTGGGTTTACTGATAAACAAAACTTATTTTATTAAGTATAAAAAGTAGAATTTAAGTGGCTTCAAGTAGTAACAGACAGAACAAAGTAAAGTTACCAAGCAAAATAAAACAAAACATGCAAGTCTAAGCCTAATACATTGAGAAACTGAATACAGGTAAATCTCACTCTGAGATGTTCCAATAAGCTTCTTTCACAGACTAGACTCCTTCCTAGTCTGGGCCCAATCCTTTCCCCTGGTACAGTTCTTGTTAGTTCCAGCTGAGGTGGTAACTAGGGGATTTCTCATGACTGGCAACCCCCTTTCTTCTGTTCCACCCCCTTTTATATCTTTGGCGCAAGGCAGGAATCATTTGTCTCTCTCTGGATTCCCACCCTTTCTTCTAAATGGAAAAGCACCAGGTTTAAGATGGATTCCAGTATCATGTGATAGGTTCCCATGTCCTGTGAGACTTCATTACTCACTGACTGGCACCCAGGTATACAGGAAGGCTTACAAGTAAACAGAACCATTTACAACCAATTGTCCTAGTCAATGGGAGCCATCAAGATTCCAAGCCACCATTAATGGTCCACACTTTGCATAGTTACAATAGGACTTCAGAGTAATACTTCATATTTCTAGCTTCAGATAGAAGAATGATACATTCATACAAATAGGATGGACACACGCAGTAGATTATAAGCTTTGTAATGATACCTTACAAGAGACCTTTTGCCTAAAGCATATTCCAGTTACAGTATATTCACACTCATTAGCATATTTCCATAAAACATATGGAATGCACCGTCACACTGCGCTACCTTCCAAATAGTGCTGTGTGCACCATTTCCTTCCCTGCATGTCCCAGGATGTGGCACTAAGCTGGAGAATAATACTCTGCAGAATAATACTGCCAGCTCTGGCAATAATGATTGGCTGGCATGCTGAAGTTACTCCTGAGAGTGCCCTGTTCCACTGTGATGAAGTCATAGGAAAGACAGCCTGGGGTACCCAAATGGGCCTGCCTACTAGTTATTGTTTGTGGTATGTAGGCTAACCTAGGTCAGAGATCTGCACTCCAGACGGGTAGTTTTATCTTCATAATGGAGTAAATTATTATCCCCAGTCAGCACTGAATGGGTTTAGGGTTAAATTTCAGAAACTGATTTAGTAAGGAAATGATGGCTTTGATATGTTATTAATTGTTTATAAAATGACTTTTGTATCCTGGTTACAAAAGCAGAGTAATGGGATTAGTTGCCTGTGATTTTCACACTGTGAAGGAAAGGTGTCTATCCTTACTTTTCAGTTTTGGAGAATTGGATGACTCAGGAATTGGCAATGAGGCATAAAAAGTCTTTCACCACTAAGGTGTCAGCTCTAATTCATTGCTCATTAATGTCAGAAAGTGGTTATCATCTGGTGGCTACCTACAATGAGTTCAGTCCAGTTTCTCATGGACAGTTGTCCACATCACAGAAAGTAACAACACAAGTGGGTCTAACTGGCACTCTTCTTGGCTGTCTAAATGGCAGGTCAGTAGACATAGAGACTCCAAATCTGAGTTGAGACAAGCGATGGGTGGGGAAGCTTACTCTGCTCTGACCTTGCTGTACCTATTCTGTGAATAGAGAATTTCTGTGTCCAGAGCTGTCACTCCAGCATGTTTCATCAGGAGAACACTCATGGAATTAATATACATATACATCATCTTTCCCTTCAGATGACTACAATTATTCTGAGGGAGAATATGCCCAAAAGTTGAAATCGAGGGGGACTTCTGATACTTTAAAAAAAAAAAGAAGAAAAAGTGCAGGCATCCAATTGCATAGTTCATGGTCCCCAAGGTTTCAGAAAGGAAATGCTGATGGGAAGAACAGTTAAGACGGGGTGTTCTGGTCAGTTGATTGCATGTCACCATATTGGCAAGCCAGAGTAAAGAGTGTCCTCGGGGCCCACTGTATGATCAAAATAGGATGAGTAAGTGTTACAGAAGTAACTGGGTTCTATGCACCACACACACAGAAAAGGAGTTGCCCTTCTGAAATGTTCAGAATTCAGCAAGTCCTAATTCAAGTCACTCAGACTTCAGCCTCATGCCTCACATAACACCGCCCCAGGCATATGCGATAATCAGCCAGAAATTCACTGCCTGCAGTGCTTGACTACCCTGTTCATATGGCTCCATGTGAAAGGTCATGCGTGGGCTGTTATTGTTGGGAACATCAGCCCGCTCGCCAACCAATTTTTAAAGCATGTCGCTGAGCTTCAGAGTTAACTTTTTAATGATGATGATTGTTATTGCATTACATGTATAAAAAAAGCCGAAATCCCTGCGAGGTTTCTTGTGATTGTCCCAGAAAGAAAACATTTTCATTGTGTGGGCCGTGATTGGGAACACATGTACTTGCCACACCCCACTTAGTTCTGCTTTTTCTGTTACTAATTAAAGGGGGAATGGAGCAGAATGTAGAGTTTCCTTTCATTCCTCGGGTTTGGAAACTCTGCAAGCGAATTACCTGAAGATGCTCTGGATTCCCTTGGGTATAATCAGTCATGCAGTTTGGGGTTAGACCGGTGTGGGGAGACATGGATAATTTACACACGCCACCAACATTATGTATTCACCCAACAGAGTAAAAGGAATTTCTCTTAATTAATGGCATGATGTATGACACGTTAACAGTACAAACACTTCAGTAAATCCCAGTGCCTGTTTTACAACTCACATAAGATGAAAGCAGGCTGGGTTACCTGAAGGAATTGGGTATTTAGAAATGCTGGCAGTGAAAGTGTTTTAATTGGTGCACATGGTGCTTTCGATTCTGCAGTCAATTTTAGGCAAAACTGCTTTGAAGCACTGGAAGAGAGCTAAAATTTCTAACCTCACTTGTGGGTGATACCAGGAGATGATGACAATGATGAGGAAGATAGTAGGAAATGCAAAATCTGTGATGGGACAAACTCAAAAGGTTTGGAGATTTGGTTTAGAGAAGTTTGGATGATTATCAGAATCACTTAATCTGAAATACTGCCCTGGAAATTTGAGATGCAGGTTTCCATTTGGTGAGAGAGATAAGCCAGCTGTGAAGTTCAGATCCAGACCCAAATCTGCCCAAGGTTTTAGGGTGTTCAGATCTGTGGGATTTGATGCAGGCCCATCTCCAAAGAACAGGTTTATGGTTTGACTGCATGTGGCCTTCTCCCACACTAAAGGTTATTGGCTTAAGTGTCTCATTTTGGCCATGCTTTATCCATCTTGTATTTCTTACTTCCTAGTTTACACTAAGTTTCAGGAGATTTCTGCATCAAAAATGAGAGAGAATACAGATGGGATGTGAAGAGAGACGGACTCTTGATTTCTAAAAAGAAATGTGTAGTCATTGTTTTATTATGCATTATTATTTATTGCAGGCACTTCAGTGGTGTCACTCACCATATTGTCTGAATGCTCTGTGTTTGGTTAGAATAAATGGAGACAAAAAAGAAATATTGTAATCCTAAATCCCAGTTACTAGTAACATGGGGAGAAACCCAAAGTTCAAGGGTCTGAATCAAGGCCAACTGAAGTCAATGAGAAGTTTTCCATTGACTTTCCAACTGGGCTTTGGGTCAGGTCACTACAGAAGGAGGACCCCAAATTTCAAATATAATGTGGTACTCAAACTTTTCCATTCTGTGACCCTATGCTACTGCAACAAAAAAGTTTCAGGGCCCCTCTCACAGTATTTGCCCTTGCCCGCCTCCCCCATGTAGCTATAAAAAAGGGAGGATGGTCATTGCCCTCCTTAGACCTGTCATGACCAGTAGGCTGAGACCCCTGTGAAGCTGAATATTCAATGGCCTTATGTTGCCCCTTTTAAGTTCTGGAATCTGACAAGACTCTAGGCACCCAAAACTCAAGTGCAACACTGTAAAGGGACACTCCCCATGCTACATAGCATGGCCACAGCTACTTTCTTCTGTGACCCTCCACAATGTAAAGCATCAACAACAAAATTAGTTAAGAACAAAAACTGTGCACTAGATATAAATGGCATCAACTGAAAGAGAAAGAAGGGAGGAAAAGAGCCTTGTTCCAATCATCCTTCCTTGTTCTGCAATAAAAATGTATTCTTTTTTTCTGAGAACAATTTAGTGTGGCCAATAAAATCCCAGCTAATTTCTAAATCAGCATGTAGCCAAGTCAGCCACCCAGTAGCTCTGTCCTTGGGCAATATTACTGAAGCACACACAATCTATACTAAAGTGATCAGCTTCCCTCCGGCCTGCCAAGGGGATGCGTTAGGCGAGCCCAAAATATGACAGGAGGAAATTTATGTGCAACTTTTACACATAATATCTCATTATGACTCTCCCCAATCTTTCAATTTTAAAAGTAAACGGCCTTTGTAATGATTTTACCAGGAGCATGTTGGATGGGAGATTGAAAAAGAAAAAGGAAAGTAGCCTTGGCTCCATTTATTTCTTTTGCTCTTCTCCTCCTCTCGGGTTTTTCTTTAATTTTCCTGAAGATGTTTCCACTCAATTTAGGAAGAAATGGAATTTCTTGCCCCCGCTCTTTCTTTCTTTTTTGTCAGTGTTTTCAAACACTGGAATGGCCGACTTAATGAAGCCTCTGTCAATAGCAAAATCATTTTGACTGGTTGGTAAATAATGAAAGTTTCCACTTCATACGCAGTCCAACTCCCACAGGAGACCATTGTTTGATCCCATTCCAGGCCATCCCTACACACACACACACACACAGAATATCTGAGTGAATCCCCTTGCAATAATAACAATAAAAAACCCAGAGGATACTGTTGGGCTGCATGAGCAGCAGTTCGTTTCTCCTTTGCTATAAAGCAAATGAATTTTCATGCCCCAGCTTTTGACTCTGGTTGCACACCCATTTTGCATGGGAAGCAGGATGAGGCCCCAAAATCTCAGGTGGTGGAGTATCATTTAAGGAAACATTTTTCAGTGGTGAGTGATCCGGACAAAACACATTCATAAAAGAGTTTAATTCTGTGGCCCAGTTTGGTAGAGAGAGATCCTGTGACATACTTAGCATCCCAACTCTTTACTGCCTGATCTTTACGTTTCATTGTGAGGCCCACCAGGAAGGAATTGGTGGACCACTCCTGGTCCACAGACCACAGTTTGAGAACCGCTGCCAGAAAATTTACCTGAAGTTAAAAATCAGTCATTAGCATTTTGGGGAATAATTTCCTCTTGGGACAGGGGTCATGGGTGGAGGGGGGGGCATCTTACAACTTTTGCTGGTGGCAAAATGAGTTATTCTCAGCAAAAGGAAAGCAATCTCTGCCAGTGTATACTAAATGAGCTTTCCACTGTGGTTCTTATGGAGAAACTAGCATTATCAGGCAGAAATAACTGGGGCAAATGGAATAATATTCCAGGTCACATAAAAATCCTGCTCTGTTACCCTGCACTGTAACTCTCTTGCATTCCAGAATCTTGATGTTTCTCACCAAAGGTGCATCACATTTTCTGCCTGCTTTATCTGGGGCACTGTTAGCCCCCATGTGAGGTCAATTCTATAGAATGCCTTCAGGGCTTTCGATATATTTGCACAACAAGTGGTGTATTCCATTGCTCACTATTTGTGTGTTAGCATTGTCCTGTTCTCACTTATTCTCTTTCTTGTATATTTGTGAAAAATACATTTAAGGGACTTTATGGGTAGACTCATAAGTAACTTTCTCCTCATCAGGCCATCCAGCTAGTTCTGCATTAATGCTATCTTTTGAAAACCCATCAATACCTGTCATGAGTCAGACGGGTCGGTCCCTGTCCTGGAGTGACTCTTCGCTCTCCCTTTGCATTAAGGGCTGAGCAGTGATTTATTTGTGAAATTCCTGCAAAGGCTGGGGAAACCACAGAAAGGTCTAGACCAAGGTAAATAAATGGAGTGTGTGTATATATATTTAGTAAATGATTGGGGGAAAAACCCACTGGAAAATACATAGAAGGAAGGCAAAAAATATACTCCCTGGCTGAGAAATTATATATTTACAATATATTAATTATGCATTGGAACCAGGATCCAGATGATTTAGCAGGGCAAATTCACTGGCTTCTCCAATTACCAAAAAATTACAGGACTAGAGTGTGTGGTTCTCAATAACCTAACCCTTATAATAGGCCCAGAAGCTGAAAATTCAATAGGCCCTCACAATGGCTTTTTTTTAAAATGCAATCTGTATTAACAATCTACTCAAGGCCTTGACCAAAGTTGGTGCTTAATAGAGGTGGCCTTCTAATAAAGCTGGAGAAGAAGAGTACACATTATGTTGAAGGATACTTTAAGGTGATCTCCTAAGACTGAAAGATGGCCAACAAGGATTGTCTATTGGAGAGGCTTCAATGATACAAAGAAAAGAAAATATGCACAGACAGACACATGTTTAGTTTGTCTTTGTACATAGGAGGTGCAAGCACAGCAGGACTGACTGAGTTAGGGACTAGCAGTCAGGAAATCCCAAGTTCTGATCTTGGTTTTTGCACTAACTTGGCACATCCTTGGGTAAGATACCTGAATTCTCTGGGCATCCATTTTCCCATCTGTAAAATGGGAATAATGCTAACCTACTTTACAGAGGTGCTGTAAGGATGAATTAATGCTCTGAATTTGGCACAGATACACTGTCAACATATGAAACAAAAGGACTTCATTTAGTCTTCTGAGCTGTCTTCACCACAGATGTAGCATGATATGTTTGACACTAATTAGCCTGAGCATTCAGCATGCAATGTGGGATTCTGTGATTCTCATGATTGCACTGAATATGTGTGTGTGTGTAAGTGTAATTTTGCAATTGCTTATGTTAAAAAATGTATAAAATATTTGTTTTACAGTTAGGAGCTTGACTGTATTTTTCATATACTCTGTATGCTGTGCCCTTTATTTAATGTTTTAGATGAGAAATGTTTAGAAAAGACATGAGTTTTCCATCCTAATCTAATTGAACTGAATCAAATCTGCCTCAGATATTTCCAAGGAGTCTATCACCATGGCCTCTATGCAGCATCCGAGCCATAACCCTGACTATGTGATTATATTACTCTTTCTGATGCAAATTTGCCTTCTTTCCAGGCAAACCTCACCATTGCCACTTTACTGTAACTGAAGAGGCAGGGTGGTCTGGGGCAACAATCAGGTGTGGGAATCAGGAAATCTTGGTTCCATCATTGACTTCCTGGGTGGCCTTGGACAAGTCCCATTTCACTTTCTAGATCAATTTCTCCATCTGAAGAATAGGGACCCTGATATCTGAATGCATCCTAGGAATGTCTTTCTAGTTCACGTATGAACACTGTGTACATGCTATTGGTAATGGGGATAGGCTTCCATATGAAAAGGTGAACCAGCAGATTGAGAATCTAGAAACATTTCTACCTTTTAGACGGCAGGGGAGGAAAGGTATGGAATGGGGTTTAATTTCAGGTTATTCTGTTTTTCTTTATGTCCCTCACTTAGGCTCTTTGCTGTCTCTCAGAGGCCAGTGTGTCACATTTCGTTCCTGGCAGGTTGAGAGCAATGTGTAGGACCTGACCTACCCATATAAGCACAACATGCAGTTACCTAGGGCAGCAAAAAGTTCAGTAACTGTTCGTGGTTCCAAATCCCAGAACCCATAAAACTCAAATACAAGTTCTAACTGTAAGGCTGTGACCTCTCCACTCACCAATAAAACATGCTGAGACTCATCATAAACAAAACATTACAATTCCGGGTGGCAAGGCATAAACCACTCACATGTATTTTCTTTCTGGCCACTAAGCAAATCTTTCTCTTTACCAAAAATTATCTCAGTGAACTAAGTTAGCAAAACAGTCCTCATTACAACATACTTTTTTTAATTAAAAAAAGTCATATAAACTTAACCTAGGTTTCTTGTGGGATGTTTTATGTTCTTGTTGTTGCAAAGCAGAGTGCGGGCCAGAAAAAACATGGAAGGGACATAAGTGTGATAATATAATGATACCTTTTATTAGCTCAATGAAGAAGAAAAGAGTAACAGAGCTTTGGATACATCAAAGGTCTTTTCCCTTCTGCTTTCAGGATGCAGAAGGGAAAATAAACCACAGCTTGTATATTCCCGACAATACTAATCTTGTTAGCAGCATGAACTCACGGTGCTGGCTTTTCATTTCATAGGTTCTCTGG
Source organism: Caretta caretta (assembly GCF_965140235.1). Taxonomy (NCBI): domain Eukaryota; kingdom Metazoa; phylum Chordata; order Testudines; family Cheloniidae; genus Caretta; species Caretta caretta. Next base: position 22,342,333 of record NC_134218.1, read on the forward strand.
TGAAGGAGGGGAGAAAAAAAGAGTAGTTTTGTAGGAACAGAAGGAGTTGACATCTGGTTATACAAAGATACAAAATTTCTAGGTCATATTTTACAGCACAAAAAATACAACAAAAAGAGTTTCTGGCTAGTTTCAGCACTGCATGGTCATTATCTCATCAAGATGTTTTCCATTGGCTATCTTTGGAGCTGTAAAAGATAACAGGAAGGAAAGGAACAGGAGTCAGATTTTTAGATTGTTGCTTTACCAAAGATGGGGGATGGTAAGTAAAGGCCTGAAGGCGAAGATGGGCCAGATGGAAGTGAAAGAATGAATGTTATGACTGAGCCCAGGTCCATTGAACCTGTAGCTGAGGCTACCAGCAGTGGGGAGAGAATTCAGAGCCTCTGGGCAAAACGCCATGGGTGAAGAAAAAGCTCTGAGTGAGATGTGCTAGTTGCCAAATATCTGCTTGCTGTTATAAAATCCAGGCATGACTGTTATAGCGGATGTGTGACATCCCTCCTTGCTACTCCCAAAAAGCCCTGCATTCCTTCCCACTACGCACCTCCATTTCTCAAGGCCTCTTTGTCGTGTGGATGAAACTGACAGAGCAAAAACAGATTACAAGGCCTGTTTTCAAAAGCAATTCCCCTTCCCCAGGAAGTGGATCCTAGATTTTAACACAGTAACTGCACCCCTCCCCCACCCGCATTACGTGACTTACTCCAATATCGCAGTGCCAAACAATTGCCTTCTCACACTGGATGAAGAGCTTAAGATGCTTCAGATGGATCTATCAGGCAATGACTGATTAGTTCATTTTACTCTCTGCCCATTCAAAGTGAACCTCAGGTTTCCTCCCAAGGACAGGAGGCATTTTCCAGTGGAGAAAGAGAGCAAAAGAGATGAGAAGGGTGCAGGGAGATATTGAGAGGAGGAGCCATCTGTAAGGGAGGTTACAGAACGTGGGTGCAACCACCTGGTGAGTGTGGTTTACTATCTTGTTAATATCCTCCTTGATTTGGCTACAGGACTCATGCACTTTCACTGCTGTTTCCCTGACATTCTCTTTTATATGGGTGCACCTCTGCTTCAGGGAAAGTGGGAAGAGCCTGGGACAGGACTGTTAGGAGAGAGCCAGCTACAGGTTGAGGGAACAAGTAAGAAGTCATTAGTTAATCAGTTGTTTCAGTGGACTGACTGGAGACAGGGAAACATTTGAGGGGAGGGGTACGTGCAGAGAGTGAGGAGGACTGTCTGAAAAATCCAGTGATCTCATTGGCCAGCTAAGAATTAATCTGCTATGCAGACATTTGGTTTGGGTTGCAGAACTGGCTTTTGACCAGCTTGTCCAATTGTCCAGACACTAACCCACATCTCATTGATGCATGATTGTCTGAACCGTAATACATTTTATTTGAATAAACAAACTAATAATTTAAGAACCTTTTCTTCTCCATCAGTGTAATTCTGAAATAAGAACAGTCCAAGAGTCACAATGGAAAAATAACCTAGGAGCAGTTTCTGTACTTTCCACAGTCTGAGGCATCTCTAGGCAAAGCCAGAGGGCCAGGAATATTCCTTCAGTCCAGCCATCTGAACTTTCATGAGCACTTTATATAACTGCAGTGGAATCTAACGGTTGATCAGCTGGGCCCACCCGCTCCACTGTGCTCTCACGCTTCAGGCAGAACCTTGATGAAATTTACTAAAAGCCTGAGGGAATTTGGTAAACTTCCCTTCAATTGCTTGGAAGCCTGGCCCCGAGCATAGAAGGTGTTTAACCAATTTAAGAGGAGGTTGGGGATGGTGATATTGCTGATTGTGTGCTTGCTAATTGGTGAAGAAGGATAGGTAGGTACTAATGTGATGGGTGTCCATAGATTGATATCAAACACTAAAAGCCTGTCTTCTGCCTCTGAGTATCAAGGAAGAACACAGATAATGATGGTCATATCTTATGTGTATATAGTATGGCTGGACCATCGTCCAGCCACCACACCAGCCTTGCAATAGGTAGTGGGGGAGTTGAACAAATGGAATAAAACATACATTGCTTTTTTTGCCATCCTTAAAATAACTCTTTCTGTGTTTCTTGTGGTCTCTCTTCACCATTGTGCAAGCTATTGTTTGTTGCGGCAGCAATATAAACAAAAATTAGGCCTGCTCAGAGTTAGTTGCATGATTACACAGTCCTTATTTACCAATTACTTGTACCACTAAAGCAAACATGACAAATGTGGTCTGTTTTGTGGGAGATCCATTGCTGGCACATGAACACAGCTAAGGATTCCAGCTATCAAAATGCCTATTGGTTTCCAGTTAACACATGGGTAAGTTGGTGGGAAATACGCCATCTTTTTATGTTTATTTTTAATGTTGTTGTAGACCACTTTTGAGGATTTTCTAGAGACAGGAATGAAATGCAAAGTTTGGGTCTGGAACTAAATTGGACTTTCCTTAAGTTTGGGGGTGTTTGGATCATGGTCTTTAGTAGCAGGGCCCATCTTAAATATTGTCACCATCACATTGAAGATTGGGGTGGATATAGGAATACCAAACAAATATCTTACCTTTACCCACCAACCCATTTTAGCACCACATGGAGATTACAATTCCCTTTCTCCATCAGTGATTGTTCTCTTTTTCCCTTTGGCGATAAAAGGGGTCAAGTAGATCAGTCTGGCTTCCCTGCCCAGGTGCTTGCATATCCATGGTGAGGTTACCCCCACCCCCTTTTCATTGAAACCAAATTTCGCTTTGAACCAGGGAGCACTAAAGGAAATGAAAACATTAGGCCCAGATATCTATATCCTTATTCCCTGGAACTGGTTCCGCTTAGCCTACTGGATCACATGCCTGCTGCCTCAGTTTCCCCTTCTTCATTCCCCAATGAACTCCCACAAACCCGCATCCTGACATAGTTAAAGTATCTCTTCGCCCACATGGGGTCTGGTTTATTGGACACACACATAATAAGTATAAGCTGTTGCTCCCCTTGGGCAGCAAGGGTTTCACAAATAGTCTATTCCAGTGTCCTCTTAGGTATAAACATTTACCTGTCTCCTTGGAGCAGGGTCTCAGTCTCATATGGGCTTCATAATCCCTAAGCCCTCTGCTTAGCTCGAATAGACTCTCATCCCTTGGTGCAGGGTTCTCTGTTATCTTTCTCCTAGGGTTTTCAGTACAACCCTTTGTATTCCATCATCCCTCTGGCAACTATGGGGAGACCCATATTAGCACTTCACCCAAATATGGTCTCTCTTCCAGGTCATCCACCTGGCCCAGAGGTTCCCAAACTTGTTCTGCCGCTTGTGCAGGGAAAGCCCCTGGCGGGCGGGGCCAGTTTGTTTACCTGCCGCGTCTGCAGGTTCGGCTGATTGCAGCTCCCAGTGGCTGCGGTTCGGTGCTCCAGGCCAATGGGAGCTGCTGGAAGCAGCAGCCAGTATGTCCCTCAGCCCGCGCCACTTCCAGCAGCTCCCATTGGCCTAGAGCAGCGAACCGCAGCCACTGGGAGCTGCAATCAGCCGAACCTGCGGACGTGGCAGGTAAACAAACTGGCCCGGCCCGCCAGGGGCTTTCCCTGCACAAGCGACGGAACAAGTCTGGAAACCACTGATCTAGCCCATGTGTAGAGACCTGTCCCAACTCCTTTACCAAGCCTGGGTATCTTTTGTCTATTCCCCTGCCTAAAATACAGGAAGACTTAGATTAGGCTTCCTGTGGGTCACATACTTGTTCCTAGTTGTATGCCCTGCAACTACAGCTCCCAGCTTTACAGAGATAGGACCCACAATAGATTCACTGGAGTACATGCATGCATCCCTTGAAGTCCATGGCTCTGCTTATTGAGTTAGACGCTACTTGTTTTGAGTAAGGGTGTCACAGCCTGGCCCTGAATGAACAACCAAACTTTTAAACTTGGAATGTAGTTCACTTTAGTTGACTTGAGTCATTATTCCCCATATATACTTCAGAAATTATAGTTCCACTGACAAAAGATGGAATATCAATGGTGCTTCATTGAGAGGGACAACACAAGGCCAGTAAAAGTAGATGGTATAGCATTAAAATCTGTGCAACAATTTAATTACCTCGTTTCAGTGTTGCGCCATGATGGGAGTCTAGCTGCAGATGTTAGGAGCCATATGAAGAGTACTTGATTTAAATGGAGGGAGTTTACAGGAATTCTCTATGTTAAGAATAGGCCAAGTAAACTAAAGAGCAAAGTGTATAAGATCATAATTAGGCCAGTCATGATGTATGGGTCGGAATACTGGCCAACGAGGAAGAGAGAAGGTCAACTACTTCACACTGCCAAAATGGGAATGCTTAGGTGGATGCTGGGTAAGACAAGAGCTGATACGCTACTCAATGAAATTGTATGAGCCAAGATGCAGGTAGCTCACGGAAAAGCTGAGGGAGTATCAACTGAGATGGCGGGGTCATGTGAAATGAAGAGATATGGTATATGTTGGTCAGAGTTCAAAAGCTAGTAGTCACAGAACAAAAACCACGAGAAAAACTTAGAAAAAGGTGGTTTGAGACACTGAAGGAGAACATGAAGCAGATAGGTGTTAGTTTGAATGATACACTTCACAAGAATGCTTAAAGATGAAAAACAAGAGCCACTGACCTTGATTGACATGACAAGGCGAAAAAGAAGAAGCTATCTCCCAAACTAGTTCATCCTCTCCATGCAACACAAGGGGATAACTTCATTCCAGTAAGGCCCTCATCTTAGGCAAATCTTCCATTGGCTTTATTAGGTGCCCTAAGACTTGGTCAACACTGTATCTCTTTAAGAGCACAGTAATCCTCCAACAAATTGAATCTTCTCTGACAATTGGCAGCACATCAGAGACAATGCACAGGCATATTTTCTTCCCTTTCCTTAACAGGAAATAGAGCTTGTGTTACATTTACCATGACCTGGATCTCCAGGGGCAGACTAATATCTCACCTAAACAAACACACAGTATTTCTTCACTGATAAGGGTGAAACGTCTGAAGGGGAAAGCAGATTTGGCTGGAGTTTGACGAGCTTCCAGCGGCGGTGCACACAGCTGCAGCACGGGAGGTGTCAACAGTGCACTAACTTATAAACATGAACGCAAGGAAATCAAACGCCACTCATTATCCAAACAATAGTTAAGAAGGCTGGAAACTGCAGGTGATTAGGGAGGAATCAATCCTGCTGTGGTCTGCATTCATGGTACATCTTTTAGTTTTGTTTAAAGAAATTGGCTGTTTTCCCATCCATCATAGATCGCAGCAGAGTTTCCCCAACAGATTGCAGCTTTCTTTCCAGAGGGGCTGGATGATTTCTGTGCTTAGTCCATGGCAGGATAGAAAGACTCTAACGTTTTAGAGCAGCCTCCCTTAATACTTTGTTCTGAGAAATCTCTCCACCTCTTGGAAGTTTACAGCATTCATTCAGAGCTCCCCAATGGTGGCGAAGGGGATGAGCTATAACTGTAAGTGCATAGATCGCACAGGATGGAAGCGGAACTAGATCTTCACAATGGACATCCGCACCCCCAGGAACAAACAGTATCAGAGGGAAGAATTCCTAGGAAGGGGGTGGTTCTCCCTCAACCAAAAAATGAAGAAAAAAAAACAGTTCCAAGGAGGCAGAGCTAAATGAAAGGGTACCCAGCCATGAGATAGCATGATAACAGCACCAGAGTTAAAACCCCCTGTTAATATTGACTGCGGGGGGGAGGGCGTATTTCATATGGGTGTGCCCCAAATCCCACCCAGCGAAGGCATAGCCATGATGGCCTCAACTCTCCAAAAGTCCATACCACATTCCAGAGGAGCTTTCCATGTTGTCACATGAAATGTGTTAACACTGAACAGATCTGGGTACAAGATAGACCTCGTCAAAGAACTTACTCGCTAAAAGATCCTAATTGTTGGCATTACAGAGGCTTATTGGCCACAAAGCAGTCAAATCATTGTGAAAGGAGCAACCTTCCCCCACTCCAGTGGCCTAAACCACACTCAAGGTGTGGCACCTGTTATTAGACAACCTTAACGACATGGAATCCCATCTTCTCCCCTTCATGTATGCTTATCAGTTGTTCCAGCCTATGCAGCAATGCAAAACACATCACCTGCAGGAAAGGACACATTCTACCTCCAGTTTAGCAGCAAAAATCCAGTCACCTTCACCACACGACACATTGCTAGTGCTTGGAGATTTCAGTGCTGTGACTGGCTGTGATCCAACTGGGTATGAAACTGGCACAGGTCCCTTTGGTTCAGGTTCCCCAAATGACACCCTCACTTGGCTTCAGACATTATGTGCTGCCAAGGGTTTGTCATGGGCTTCTGGTTTGGGCACCTCAGTAACGATCACTGGACTTGGACTTCAAACAGTGGAGATGCCATGAAAGAAACTGACCTCATTCTTATCAGAAATCACTCCATGGTGAAATCTTATTGCGTCCTCAGCAGTGTAGAAGCACCAGCAAACTCAGAGCATAGACTAGTTGTCGATCAGCCCTCAGTGCATCTTCCAACTCCTTGCAAGCCAGACATCCACTAACAAATATAAAATGTCTAGCATCTTGCCAATCCTGCTGAAGATCTGAAATACATGCAGGCTGTCGAGACCACAGTAGAGAGATGTCCAAAAACGGAAAAAGTCTAAAGGCATTTTCTGGGCCATGGCAAACTGTGATAAATAAGAAAATCTTCAGAAAGGCTGATGTTTTATTGGTATTAGTGTTGTGCTAGGAGCCCTAGTCCTGGACCAGGACCCCACTGGCCTATGTGCTGCACAAACACAGAACAAACAGTAGTCCCAGCCCCAAAGAGTTTACAATGTAAGTATAAGACGAGAGATTTGATACTGACAAGGGAGTACAAGGAAACAATGAGACGATATTGGTCAGCATGATAGGCAGCAGTATCAGCACACCAGAAGCCTGGCTGTTGTTTAGTTTTAATAAGCATTGGAAATAATAAGTGCCTTTGCATGCTAGCTTGTAAGATACATAAATACTAGACTGACATTCTTGTATTTGGATTTTCCCCACCAAGGTACTATTGCTCTCTTTGCCCAGGACCAATGTTCAGTTCTTCCTTCATAAAACCAGAGAACCAAACCAACACTAATGAAGAGATTTGCTATTTGTGAAACTCCATGCAATAAACGCACATGACTAAACCTACCTTAGGGAAAAAGGGGGAGAAAGGCCAGTTCATCTTGCACATATGAGGAACCCATATTGGGCAAAAGAAAACCCTGGAGGCTTCCATTCCTGTTCATGTCTGCAGAGGGATTTACCCCTCAGCTGAGTGAGCAGACTTATCCAAAGTCCATCTGCTTCAATGGCAGGGTCCTTCTGTTGACATGAATGAGTTTTGGATCAGACCCTTAGCGTCCCCAAACCTGCACATGATCAGAGATCTCACGAAAGCCCCACACACCTAATGACACCCATGTAGGGCAGAGCTTCTGTGCTAAAGCCATGACCACTCCCCTCCCTGGGTATCCTTTGGATCCACGCAAAAAATGAATCAGCATTATCTTAAGTAGCTGTGTCCCTGGTTTGATGCCATGGAGCAGAGCCACCTCAATAACTACACACCCTCCCATCTCTGGCAGGCCATACCTGTAGAGTCTTGACCACCAGAAGTGAGGCGAAGGGGCTCCCTGAGGAGTGGGGAGCAAGTGACAGCATGCCATGGAGCCACTGCTCCTCACATACCATGCATCCTGAAGCACAAATCCACCCTTTCTGGTTCCCCTTCACTTGTACTACCAGAGAGGAGCATCAGACCCTGAGTATTCACTCTGTGGACCAAAACAATATAGTTTGTGTATGTGCAGGGAGAGCGGGGGAGGAATCCTTAGCATTTAAAACACATGGATGATGCAATGTCTATAGCAGGGAGTATTCTCTTAGAATCAGGAGAGACAGACAGTGATAGGCAAGGAAGTAATACTACTGTAGTGAATTGCTTTAAGCTGTTCTTTTGGCTCTGTCAACACAACCACAAGTCTGTTCATGTTAGGAACAGACCTCTCTCTTTTTCCTCTCTGCTTATTTCCAGGAATCAGCCTTGTAGACATCAACAGTTGACAATTAAAACCGACTCTAACATAAACACCACAGCTGGCCACTTTCAGTAGATCTGAGGGCTCTCGATTTGGTTTTGCAATAGAAATGATCTATCTCGGGCACTTCCATTGCACCCACCTCTTTAGCGCTAAATCAAGGGCATGGTTAATGATAGTCACATATAAACAGTCATGATACATCCTCTGAGGATCTCACAGGATTTCAGTAGGTAAATCATATATGCTTGGTTGGGGTGGGGCAGGGAATCTGCAGGCAAGGTTGCCGTATTCCATGTGAAGCTCTGCTAGTCTGGAGGTTGAAGTTGGAAACAAAACTGAATTTCAACTAACTGTTTTGGAGATCCAAGAACCTTCTGTTGAAACTCAGAACAAAACTTATGGTGCCCCTGAATGAGTGTGAATTTTCTGAGGCTGAATGTTGTGGTTTCAGCTGGTTTTGTAATCATGTTCGTGTCCTACTTTCATTCTGAGTTTCTGCTGATGCCATGTTCAATTCAGATAAATCAGAAAAGTAAAGTGAAACTCAAGAGCTGCAAATACGTGGACGCCCATATGAACTCGATTCTCCTTTCCACTCTCTGTCCCAGTCTTTTTCTCCTTCCACCCCTCTCTCCACACCATTTCTAGTCACACCACCCTGGGTTCGCTTGGGATGAGCAATGCAGTTCGGGTCCTGCTCATCTTGCTAGTGCAGATGATGAGAACGTTTCATAAGGCGATTTCAGGGGAGAATTTGCAGGCATCCTCCTCCAAATGCAAGTGATCCAACAGCCTTGCATTACTGCAATCTTGTCCTAGCCTGCATATGCAGAAGAGAAGAGCAGTAGACTCAGTTCTCCATCTTTTAAGAGTTGAACATTGTTTCCTTGGGTCTGTGCTGTGTTTGTAAATACTGGGCAAGGTTCCTCAGTTTTAAAGCTGAACAGTGTGCAAACCCAGATGACTGACAAGTGTACATTAGAATGAGTTTATCTTGTGTGGCAAAGTTCTTTGGCCTGAGAGGCACTTTCTTGCTTTGTCAACTGTCCAGAGCATGAAAAGCAGCAAAGATAAACAAGCATTAAAGTGAAAGAGAATAGCCAAGTGGGTACTTGAGGGCTTTACTGTCATGTCTCCTGGTGCCTGAAGCCAAGTGGCTAAGATTTGGTCTACAGCTCAAGGTCACACACAAGGGGTGGCGTGTATGTGTGAAAGTTAAGTTTGATGTAATTGTGTGGTTTTGTTTTCCTGGTTAAATGTGTTGCCTACATCTAACAGGGATCAGGGGAAAGTTAGCATTACCGTTAAAATGAGCTGCAGTAGCAACAGGCTCGCCTGGGTTATGGCCTGAGAATGAAAAAACTGGATGAGATTAGGGTGTCAACTCAATTGCGAGCCCATTATGAAATCTGGATGGAGAGCTAGATGAATGAATGAACAAACAAAAGAAAGAAAGAGGATGTTAAATGGACTGTGGCAGGGAGGCCAGAAATGTGACCTATAAGAACTTAATATTATTGTAATGCAGTGGGAAATGTGCCTGGAATTCTACATAACACTGTGTTTTATATAATGTTCTGTAGGACTGTAGCAGGACAAGGTCTTAAGTCCACAGCTGGAGGGAAATTCAGCAGGACTCCCAAGTCAGGCAGCAAAAACCCTCTGTTTTTCAGGATAGCTACCGTGTTTTGCTTTTTATTGTTTTTAATAAATAACAGAAAGCTCTGGGCACTTTTCTCTCATGCAGCCTACGGGCCTTAAAATACCAAACAAAATCTTTTTGAACAGGCAGCTCTTGTATCTCCAGAGCTCTCTGTCCTGCTTTCTGTTCAGCAAACCCCTATTTATTGTTCCCCACTCTGCCCTACAATACTTTTTATCAAGTGTCTAGTCTAACTAGGCTCAGGTCCAGGTAGGAAGTGAGGAGTTAACCCTATGGCACTGTCTGAATCACTGTGGTCTCCCACTGGGGACATCATTGGGCAATGGAATAGCAGGGCTAGGGACCACTGTGGTCTAGTAGAGTACTGGCCTGGGAGGCAAGAGACATGTGTGCTAGATCTGGCTCTGGCACTGACCTGCGTAAGTCACTGCCTCTCCTAGTGCCTCAGTTTCCCCTACCGATAAAGCACTGTTACGTCTGTGCGCAAAAACCTCTCTATAAGAGCTAAGCATTATTATCCTCACACGGACATGCACAAAATAACCTTTAACAATCTTGTAGAAATGAGGGGGGAAATTGGTGGGTCAAATCCAGGGCCAGCCATAAGTGTTTTGTCACCCAGGGCAGGAAACGTTTTCAGCACCCCCTGAATAATGAAACAAACAAAAAACCGTCATGCCAAACAAAAAAGACTAGTTTGGTTCCTCCCACCCCCGAGGTTGACTTGGTGCCCCCAGAAGTTGGCACTTATAGCTACCACCCTGATCACCTGCCCCTCGTCAAATCCTGGGAAAGCGAGAACCTCTCATGTTTGCGACCTGGATTGCGGGGAAACAAATGTTGTTGTTGTTTGTTGTTTGTCGGCAAGCAAGGGGATTAGAAACGATGGACTGAAGAAAAATTAATCTAAAGTACAAAATAAAGCATCCTTGATAGCAGTCTTCAGATATTGTTATCTTTGGTGCACTCCAAGCGTTTGCCTGTGGTACCTGAAATCTTCTCCAAAGTAGAATCTCCTCTCGCCATCAGGAACACCTTGTGAAATTGCCTTTTCATAGCAGCAAGTGAGCATGCAGGTCGTATCGGGCTTTAATTTTTTTATAAAGATATCAGATAATAACAGCTGCACACTGCTTTCCCCCTAACCTCCCCCCCTTGCATACACTCACACTATCTAAGATCAGATCCAAACCAGATAGTGTGGGCAGAACAATGGGAAACAGATAGCATCTGGTTCTTTTTTTAAAAAAAAACCCCTCCAAACTGCATATACTAGCTCCTTAAGTAACTGTCTTTCAAGGTGTTTTTTAGGGGTTTTGGGGGGGGGCGTAATTTGATTGTCCTGTGGTTTGGATTTCAGTCTTGTTGAAGTGGGAACAGGGAGGAAGGCGCAGAGGAGGAACAAGATAACTTGTTCTGTCAGAGCCCAGTATCCTTCCTCTGCAAACACAAATGGAGTGGGAGGGAAACTGGCAACTGGCAGAGTTATCTAATTTGTGTCTCTGTGTGACATAATGCAGCCAATTGCATTAGCCACTTGTGCCCTATCAAGCACTGGAATAGCAGAAAGTCTAATATGTTTGCGTGCATTTTTAAAACATTTTTGGTACCTGCAGTTTGCAGGCGTGGATTAGGCAATGGCTGATCTTCAGGGGCCCAATCCAAAACCCACCGAAATCAGAGGAAAGGCTCCCATTGACTTCAATGGACTTTGGATCAGGCCCTCAATGAACACCTGCATTCATGTGGTAATAGGAGTATTTGCAATTTATTTCCTATTCACTACTTACGATATAATGTATTATTCTCCTGCTTAAAAAGTTTCAGTCAACCAATCGCACAGTAGAAGAAAAAATGCCTTGTGATTTAGGAGACCAATCACACATCCGGAAGAAAGAATAGTTGCCATGAACAGCTTCTGAGTATGTCTTAAATCAAGGCTGCAAATCTTTCTGAAGACTATGCTCTAGTTCAACCAGAAGTTACGGGCTTGATGCAGAAATTACTGGGTGACATTCTCTGGACTGCGTTATGCAGGAGGTCAGACTAGGTTATGCAAATCTTTCTAGCTTTAAGATATATGAACCTATGAAAGTTTGCAGGCTTAAAGTTGTTTGTCCAAACTGTTTGGCAAATAGTGATGAACAGCATATACTGTCACAGAAATCTCATCTGGAACAGGATCAGACCAAAGTGTGAAATTCATCAGATGTTTTATTTGAAGTGTGGACTGTGACCAGCTCTACCTGACTCCAGAAGAAAAGTGCTGTGACTAAGGCACTCGGATACTGAACATCTGGGGTCAATTTAAACGATCTGCCTCCTCCCAACTTTTGTCTTGCCTATTTAAATTGTAAGCTTTTGGGGGCCGGGACTGTAATTTATGTGGTTTGTACAATGACAAGCAGAATGAGGCCTTAATCTTGGTTGGGGCATCTAGGTACAACTAGAGGTGATTGAAAACTTCAGAACACCTTGGTAAAAATTTGCATGGAATTTCAGATTTTTGGAAAAATTCAACCACTATTATCAGCTGGTTGGAAAACAGACAAAAATTAAAAAAATTAGAAAATGTAACATTTTTCAACTGTAAATTAAATAATGAACACCATTAAGCATAATAATCATTATTAATAATAATTAATTAATTATATACTTAATCCCAGGTTTAGTGCTCCATCATTTCCAGCTACAGATATCTTTGTCTATTTAAAACATATAGATTTTTTACAAGAGTTGAAGCAATTAGTACCTAACAAAGGCTTAGGTCTTGAACACTAACAGGGTTTAAAATGCTGCAAAAAGTCATCTTCAGCTCTAAAATCTTAGTTCGTCTGTTTCTGTAATTCAAAAATAAGAAAACCAGTTTTAGTGAAAAATCAGAGGCCATTTTTGGAAAACTGGCCATCAGAATGTAACAGCATTTCACAATGTATGGGAAAAAAATGAAGCTTGTAAGTGTATAAATGACTAATAATGCGCTATAATCCTTCTATTCCTCCTGGATGCATAAACTATTCAGAATCAGAGGACACATGTCATTTGCACGGACAGACAAGTCATTACTGCTTTGTCTGCCAGGAAATTTGTTTTGTAAACTAATACTAAGGTCAAGTTTATTATTATATTGACATTTAGACCAACAAGTAAATTGAAAGGTTACATTGTTGACATACCAGATGTTATGCAAACTGCATTTCAAATCACAGTTTCCATACATCTCTGCAAATAAATAAATTAGACACTTACAAATGGTGTGTAAATCAATCTAGGGTAAATCATCCATTAATATATATAAACACAGAGAAAACTACTGTATGGAAACCCTATTTTTCATGCAGTGTCAGAGTCTTCTTTCCCAGCTCCCCACCCCTCCACCCACACTTCTTATTCTCCTTAATATGACTGTAATCTATACAATATACCGGTATATATTTTTCCCACCACGACCTAATGTGCTATAGAATAAGAGGCCTCTTTTCAAACTTGGGTAGTTAAATCAACACCTAGATGTTTAAAACAAGTATTTTGGGCCCAGATCCTCAAAGGCATTTAGGCACCTAACTCCGTCTAACATAAATCCAGTAAACACCAACAAGCTATTGATCTAAATTGAATTTATTGGGTGTATTCTCCTCTTGCAATGGGCTAGAAGCTGTAGTCTGGATGGGCTAGCCTTGGCACAGCACTGAAAGGGCAACAGTAAAGGTGGCTGTAATCTGCTTTTTGAACTCCCTTAGTCCTGAGTCTGCTAGAGACCAGGCTGGTACCCATCATAAGCTAGAGCAGCCTTCATGGACCATTCTTGTGACCATAGAGAATGGTGTCCTGCCCATGCCCTCTTTGGCCAACTACAAGCATAGGAGCCATTATGGCACCAAAATACTCCCCCCAATGCCAGAGGATTCCTTCACTGTCCAGATTCACCATCCGTACAGCCCAGTGAATTTACTCTGGTATAAACTAAATGAGAATCAGGCACCATCTATTGCAGGGAGAGAGATTAAATCTTTTAGGAATGGTGCTGATGCCTTCTGCAAGTTATCCCATCTCCAAATCAAAGCAGTGTCATAACAAATTATCCCTTGTGTAAAATTTGCATCACACACACAGAAGCAGCATGGTCTCAATATGTTCTAAAGTTTTCCTCCTGGCAGGGTGAAGCCTTGCTAAATTCTGACCCTTTTTAGCCAGCCGAGACATGGCAATGTGTCTTTCCCACTTTATAATTCTTCACTGAGTGCTCATACTGAAATTGTTTCATAACCACATGAATTTGGAGTTTTCACTTCACCCCTGGAAGAAATGTAGAGTCTGGCAGAGTGACAAGTATAACAGTGTGTAAAAGCACAATTAACTTATACTCCCACCCCATTTTTTTTACATTTCTGGGGAAGCACAGAGATTTCAGAGTGATTGTTTTCACTTCAGAGCCAGCATCACACAGTTCCTTCACTTCATCAGCGATCCCAAACAAACTTGTACTTTGCCATAAGCAGTGCACGCCCTCCAACATTACACAAAAATCTGGTACTCTTTGGGTCTTTAAAATCAGCATGTCCTGGTGCCCTCATCCTTAAAGGAGACAGACAAAATAAAATGATTGGGAGTTTCAAAGGATCCTAGGGGAGTTAGACATCAAAATCCCATTATAATCCAGGGGAAATCGGGTACCTTGGAAAATCTCAGACAAAATTCATAGACTGAAGCCCCTTTCAGATGTACCTGTGTGTACATATGCTGCTGTTACAACCAGGGACACAGGCCATAGTGTTTCTGAACCACTGTCAGGGCTAGTTCATGCAAACATGAAGACACTGCTAAATCATTTGAGCAGATCCTCTTCCTCCCTCTTCCACCCCACCCCTGCCAACGACTTAAGATTTGATACTGCAAAAGCTTACACACTAGAGTAGTTTTATTCATGTCCCATTGAATTCAAAGTTAACAAAGTTAGTCTCTTGCAGTAATTTGTCCTATATGTTGAATTACCCTATCTGACCCAAATGTCTTGACCAGGCCATCTGGGCAAAGCGGTGAGTGAGGAGGGTAGGTTATGTGTGTTAGTGGCTGGAGTTACAGTAATAGCGATGGATGCTCTCTCACACACATCAGGTGGAATCTGTGATGCGCCCAGCCAAGGCTACAGAGCTCCTGGACAGCACCAAGCAGCTGTTACTCAACACCACATGGAATATCCCACTAGCATTTCAACTTGCCACTACTGAGCCCCAAGTCCCTAAGGTTCTTTGTGGCAGGATTGGCTGAATCAACCATGTCCAACACCATAGTGTGCCTACCAGTATCTCCAAGCATTTGGCTGACTATTACCCCTTTTCTAGCACCCTATTTTCCCTTTCTTGGCAGCTGTCTTTAGATATTCCATTAACAACTAGTAGAGATACAGATTAGAAGATAGGTTGAGCTCTGATCACCCTAGTCCCTATCTCCACCATGGATCAAAATAAAACTTTGGAGCTGGACTGCCCCAAACTTTCTGAAGTTCCAGGTCTGAACTTTGTGCCTCAGGCTGGTCCTACTAAAGATCTTCAGTTCAGAGCCAGGACCGAATGGACCATCATCAATGTAGGACTAGTGTAATCTGGGCTTTAGGTGGGAGTAAGTATCATTCCAATGTAGGATTTCCATCTGGATCAACATAATGCAGGCTTTTCTCTTCACAACCAATGCCACAAAGACATCCTGCCAGGGAAATGCTAATGTCTCCAGCATAGCAATCTCCAAGCTATCCTAAGCACATGGTTTGAAGAGCTTGGTCATGAAGAGAGGAATGTATAAAATTGTGCTCTGCATTCCAAAGCAGAACAAAAACAGCACCACCACCAAAACTTTATGCGTTCTTTTATGAGTCTGGGCCGAGTTTGCACAGGGGTTTAAAACACTGTTTAAATAAAAGTACTGTGAGCCCCTAACCGTTATAACAGGAGTAATTAAAAATAACACCCCCACCCATACACACCTGCCCAGGTGAAATGCAAATGAGACTATGCAGATTTTACATCACGGGGTTTTGATTTTAAATTCAGATTCCTTTCCCCCCACCATCTCAGCATTTTTAATCGGGTTATAATGAAACACCCTTGAGCTCTGTAACGGTTTGTATCTGTTGTTAATGGGAAAGGTACCTGGATATTTTGTTTCACAAGTTACAGATAACAGAGGGCAAGACTGTGCTCTAATTTTATAAGGCCACACAGTTGAATAAGGGCTCACTCACCCCTCCTGCATAGTGTACTTTGGTCACAATATGATGGTGGAGGGGTCAGAGTATTTCCCCCATGAGCAAATTTCCTATTGTCTATTTCCCCCATGAGCAAATGGGTGGGGAAGGACTGGGAGGGGCTTCACCCCATGATTCATACCCATCAGCAGACTTAGCCAGCTGTGAGGGGAAGTGAACTATTCCCAGAAAAGGGGTGTCACAACTTATTTCCTCCCCTCCCCAGGCAAAAGGGGAGCATGGAAGGAATAGTGATTCTGAGCAACATTTTTTCCCCTTGGGTAGAGCATCTGTGTGCGAGCCCATACTCAGGGCTGAGCCAAAAGGCCCAATCTGGAGGAAGGATAGCTCAGTGGGGAGGAGGGATAGCTCAGTGGTTTGAGTGTTGGCCTGTTAAACCCAGGGTTGTGAGTTCAGTCCTTGAGGGGGCCATTTAGGGATCTGGGCCAAACATTGGGGATTGGTCCTGCTTTGAGCAGGGGGTTGGACTAGATGACCTTCTGAGGTCCCTTCCAACCATGATATTCTATGATTCTATTCTATGATATGTACAGAAAAATGGCATATTCAGGAGACACCAGGAAAAAGTCAGCATTCCCCCATGAGCACAGATACGTCCTATTCTAAGCATAGGCAAATGCTATCATAATCTCAGATACCTTCGTATTGGGAGGTGCGGCAAAAGGCTGTAGGTGGCTTTGGGGAATGGGTAGAGAAGGCTATAGAGACATTCTCTCTCAGAATCTTCTGATTCCAAAAAGAGACCCCTCACAGCCATCTAAATCTGGAGAGGAAATGCAACATCACCACAATTCTCTATAAAGTAGGGGGGAGAAAGAAAGGTACACTATGAGTTTGATCACAAATTTCACTTTTAATTAGTTTTATTTAAATGGCATCATGTGAAAATTACAGCTGAGGTCTGTCAGATATTAACTTTCCACTTTTTAGAGACATACAGATCCCTGTTTGCCAAGGTCCATGGTTTCAGCATGTGCCATACAGATTCCACGAGAATCACATGGGCACAGAGCAAAACCGTGTCACATTGGTCTCTGTTGATCCAGTGATTCTGTTCTCCCACTTGCCAAATGGTTTACTGTGCGCTCCATCATCCTGTTGTGTCCCAACTCCCCTGTGGGCAGGATCATCGGCAAATGCCCTCATTGCGTCTCATTGGAGTCACTGGTTTTCCAGCTGACTTTGGTGCTCACACAGTGAGACATGAAAAAAGGTTTTATTCCAGCCTCCTGCAGAAGTTAACCAGAGCTTCTGGGGTCACTACTCTAACAGGCTCATGAATCTGAAGTAGGCTAAATTTATCACCATCCATTCATTCTGGCACTAGCCCGTGTCTGGGGAGCATGTGTTCAACTCAGGATCTAGCCAGAGTGTGTTGCTCGCTGGAAACAAGGGCCTCTCGCATCACTCAAGCACTTCCTTTCACAGAAGGCCAAGAAAGGGGAGCAAAATTTCTTTTAAAGGCCTGTTGCCTGATGAAGGCCCAGTTGTCAGCTCTACCCTTCCTCCCCCAGGATCAACAGCTTATACATTTTCTGCAAGGGTAGGGCAGGTATTTTTCTTCCCCTACAGGGAAACTGAGTCACCCCCTCCTTTCCTCACATGAGGTACATACACGATAGCACAGACAGCATCTGAGACAGAGCAAGTCCACAGCTCAGCAATGGCCCTTGCACAACTTGACCAACAGCTCGCACCAAGAGAGTGGTAGCATGAGCATTTCCTCGTTGTCCTCTTCAGAACTGGAATAGCATTCAAGGTGGGCCACCATCAAGGACAGGAATGGGTGGCCTGTTCTGGATAAAAACAACCTCCAATCTGATGATTCACAGTAGGCTTGAGCTCAGCTCCTTAAGAGGTTTGAAAAGGCCCATTTACTAGAGGTATTAAGGCTGGAAACAGAGTCTTTGTAGGGGACTGAAATTTAGCTGGGCCAGCAAGTTCCCACTGTTGAACAAGAGGTTGTGGATAACCACTGTGTTACAACTCATTACAGAGTAGGTTGTGCATAGGGTGAGGGGACAGGGTTCATGAGGAGGCTGTGGAAAGAATAGACCGAGCTGCAGTCACTGCACTCTGACGAGCACAGGGTCAGCTCCCTGCCTACTCACCTGGATAGAGCTTCAAAGGGGTTGGCAGAGATGAAGAGGAGGCAGGGCCATTGCCAGATAGAGGGGAGTATCCACCCTTTGCAAAGTGCAAGCAGACGGGCAGCCCCTGGATGCCCAGGAGCTCCAGCAAGCATTTTGCCTCCCACTGCACCTGCTGGGGTGGTGCAGCTCCACCCGACCCCCAAGCCTAGCTCGGTGTCCCGAGGGCACAATAAAGCTCTGCCTATGGAGCTGAAACAGGCATATGTGTTAGACCAACAGAGCAGAAGCTGAAACACTGGAAAAAGGCAGGCATGGTATCAAATGCAGGGGGAAATGATGCACCAAGGGGAAAAAACCTGAAGTGATGAGTCACCCAAATTCTCAGAAATAAGATAGGAGACCAGATGCTCTTGTGGCAGAAAGAGAACCAGTTCACAGGAAGTCCACTTGAAATATAAACCTCAGCCAAATGATCCTTGATGTAAGAAACTGAAGGCCACGGGAGCAAGTTTTGCTAGGAGATGCTGTGACATCTGGCTCCAGCAGAATGCAAGCCTGACTTCCAAGGGGGCACTGAATGAGGAAGTGAGGATGATGATACAAAAATTTTTGCTTGCTCATGATATGAGCAAACTTTTCCAATTGTTTTTGTTTGTTTGTTAATTTATGCTTAGATTTGCAGTTTGCTTCTGAGATTTTATTTAATATTTATTATCATTATTATTTGTGTTGCATTAGCACCTAGGAGACCCAGTCATGGATCAGGACCCCATTGTGCAACAAGACACTCTCTGCTCCAAATAGCTTAGAATCTAAATATAAGAGAGGAGACACAGGAGGAGATAGGCTTGATAGCTAGTGGTTTCAGAATGCAAGCTGCCTAGCTATTGTCAAGTTTGTTGCAGGCATCCTGTTATAACTTTGTTTCTAAAAGAGATGTGCTCTTTAGTGTGAGAATAAAGAGAGGACTATTTTTTAAAAGATAAAAACCTACTGAAAAGGGCTTATCATTTAGGTGTATTTCCCAGACAACGGTTTGTGTCCTGGATTTTTTTGAAAACATCTTCTCTTTACTATTGTTTCTGGATATTATCTGATGATTGTTCCTGGCTCATGAGGCCATGACTATGTGGGTCAGGAGAGTGCTGTCCTATATGTATATTAGAAACCAAAGATCCTATGTTCATGCAAATATACTCAGGAAAAGAAATCAAATCAGAAACTGTAGATGATATGGAAGCAGAATTGGTTTCTAAGAACTTGATCCAAGTCAGATTGAAGTCAATGGAAAGACTCCTAATCACTTAAATGGGAGTTAGGTCAGGCCGTAAGCATGGTAATTATGGTCTGTAAAATGGGAGTATTAGTATATTTTATTTACATCACAGGAGTGTTTGCTTTTACAGCCCTTTGAGATAGATAAAAAACACAGTGAAAGGGTAAGGTTTTCATCTACCTGAATTATTATTGAGCTAGAATGCGACTTGGACTATGCATCTGTGCACAGGAGTGAGAGGGGAAACAAACTTCCTATACCCCTCTACAGAGGCTACTCAGGCTCCAGGTTGAGGTGAGTAGGAAGGAATAAGTGGATCTATTCACCCATTTTTCCCCTCCCCAGACCAGGTGAACAGGAGGTGTCTAAACTGGGAGAAACCATGACTCCACTCTCCCTACTTTCTGGCAAAAGCAGCAGAGCCAGTGAGGGGTGAAGGTGGGGAGTAGAAGTAACTTTCTGATAAGAATGGCCATACTGGGTCAGACCATTGGTCCATCTAGCCCTCTATCCTGTCTTCTGATAGTGGCTGATGCCAGATTCTTCAGAGGAAATGAACAGAACAGGGCAATTTGAGTGATCCATCCCCTCTCGTCCAGCCCCAGCTTCCGGCAGCTGGAGCATAGGTTTGCACCCCTGACCATCTTGGCTAATAGTCATTGATGGACCTATCCTCCATGAACTTCTCTAATTCTTTTTTGAACCCAGTTATACTTCTGGCCTTCACAACATCCCATGGCAACAAGTTCCACAGGTTGACTGTGCATGGTGTGAAGTACTTCCTTATGGTTTGCTTTAAGTCTGATGACATATGTCACCAGGGAACTACTCCCCTACCAAATCCAAGAGGAAACAGGGGAGGAATTGTGACTCAGGAGGATGTCTCAGATTCACAAACCCTTCTAGGACTACTCCAGGGAAGCTTATGCATCATCCCTTGCACAGGACTGTAATGAAAAGCACACTCTAGCCCATTATTATTAAACAGAGATAGGCCCAAAGCCACAACAGTTGGGTCCCAATACTGATATGGGCCCAACTGTCCCCAAAACTCATATGTGGCTTCACCTTGCATTTGGACTTGGCTCTGTTAAATACAGTAGAATGATGGGGGAGGGGTTGTTTTGTTTTGTTGTTTTCCTAATTTTCCCATGAGTATTCTCTGTCTGTGGCATCACCATTGAGAAAGATTTTTGTTTTCACTAATTAGGACTCGACAGCTCAAGGAATTGACTGGGAATGTGATACTGAGGCTTTCACCTCGAGGTCACTGGTTCAAATCAGGCTCAGGTTGGTAATGAATGAAAGTAATTATCATCTGACAACAACTGTTCAATAGCTGGAATATGCTACCCATTACATTGAATCAGAGACCCATATGGCCAGGCTTTTAGAAACTTTGTATTCCCTGTATTAATAAGCCTGTCAGTGTAAAATAAACTAAGAGAGTGACTGCTCAATGATGTCTGCAGTGTTAGACCAAGTGCTCCGTATTATATTGTTTGTGTTGTACTGGAGTAGGCTATGGCAGGATTGTCTGACTTCTGTTTCCCAGGGGGCCCTCGTGGATCTTATGAGCGTCTCCGTCAGCAGGATTTCTGAATAAAAATAAATAAAGGAGTTGGTGGTCTCAACCATATTTCTAGCGGTCAGCTGCCCATTGCAAAAACTACCCCCATAATTGGCACTAAGTGCCCCTCCCCCCCCCTTTGCTAGCAGTCTCAACAGAAAGGCAACAACTTAATTAAAATAGAGAGTGAGTTACTAGGGCTGTGCAGAGGACAGCAATTCATTTCACAAAGGATTTTGAGATTTCAAAATTTGGCTGCTTTCCAAACTGGAACGAAGCCAGAAAGTTTTGAAATTCCCTGTGAAAGAAAATTCCAAAAAAAATTTGTTTCAGATTGATCCAAACATTTTTTTAACAGAAATCAAAATATTTAGTTTCAATTTTGACTTTTAAAATTGTATATTCTATTATAATGTACAATAGATCAAATTCAAAACATTCAAAATGAAAAGTCATTTCAAAATGAAAAATCAAAATGTTCTATTCCAACAGTATCAAAATGGGATATTTCAACTCTGCCAGAACTTTCCTTTTCCGTTTTCCTCCTGAACTTTCAGTGAAATCAGCACTGCATCTGAGGGTATGTCTACACTACAGAATAAGGTCGAATTTATAGAAGTCGGTTTTTTAGAAATCGGTTTTATATATTCGAGTGTGTGTGTCCCCACAGAAAATGCTCTTGCACTGTGGGTAGCTATCCCACAGTTCCCGCAGTCTCCGCTGCCCATTGGAATTCTGGGTTGAGATCCCAATGCCTGATGGGGCTAAAACATTGTCGCGGGTGGTTCTGGGTACATATCGTCAGGCCCCCGTTCGCTCCCTCCCTCCGTGAAAGCAAGGGCAGACAATCGTTTCGCGCCTTTTTTCCTGAGTTACCTGTGCAGACGCCATACCACGGCAAGCATGGAGCCTGCTCAGGTAACCGTCACCCTATGTCTCCTGGGTGCTGGCAGACGCGGTACGGCATTGCTACACAGTAGCAGAAACCCCTTGCCTTGTGGTAGCAGACGGTACAGTATGACTGGTAGCCGTCATCGTCATGTCCGAGGTGCTCCTGGCCACGTCGGCTGGGAGCGCCTGGGCAGACATGGGCGCAGGGACTAAATTTGGAGTGACTTGACCAGGTCATTCTCTTTAGTCTTGCAGTCAATCCTATTGAACCGTCTTATGGTGAGCGGGCAGGCGATACGGACTGCTAGCAGTCGTACTGTACCATCTTCTGCCGAGCAGCCATGAGATGTGGATGGCATGCAGTCCTTCTGCACCATCTGCTGCCAGCCAAAGATGTAAAAGATAGATGGAGTGGATCAAAACCCTGTAAGCCGTGTCGTCAGTCGCCCCTCCCTCCGTCAGAGCAACGGCAGACAATCGTTCCGCGCCTTTTTTCTGTGCGGACGCCATATCAAGGCAAGCATGGAGGCCGCTCAGCTCACTTTGGCAATTAGGAGCACATTAAACACCACACGCATTATCCAGCAGTATATGCAGCACCAGAACCTGGCAAAGCGATACCGGGCGAGGAGGCGACGTCAGCGCGGTCACGTGAGTGATCAGGACATGGACACAGATTTCTCTGAAAGCATGGGCCCTGCCAATGCATGCATCATGGTGCTAATGGGGCAGGTTCATGCTGTGGAACGCCAATTCTGGGCTCGGGAAACAAGCACAGACTGGTGGGACCGCATAGTGTTGCAGGTCTGGGACGATTCCCAGTGGCTGCGAAACTTTCGCATGCGTAAGGGCACTTTCATGGAACTTTGTGACTTGCTTTCCCCTGCCCTGAGGTGCATGAATACCAAGATGAGAGCAGCCCTCACAGTTGAGAAGCGAGTGGCGATAGCCCTGTGGAAGCTTGCAACGCCAGACAGCTACCGGTCAGTTGGGAATCAATTTGGAGTGGGCAAATCTACTGTGGGGGCTGCTGTGATGCAAGTAGCCCACGCAATCAAAGATCTGCTGATATCAAGGGTAGTGACCCTGGGAAATGTGCAGGTCATAGTGGATGGCTTTGCTGCAATGGGATTCCCTAACTGTGGTGGGGCTATAGACGGAACCCATATCCCTATCTTGGCACCGGAGCACCAAGCCGCCGAGTACATAAACCGCAAGGGGTACTTTTCGATAGTGCTGCAAGCTCTGGTGGATCACAAGGGAGGTTTCACCAACATCAACGTGGGATGGCCGGGAAAGGTGCATGATGCTTGCATCTTCAGGAACTCTGGTCTGTTTCAAAAGCTGCAGGAAGGGACTTTATTCCCAGACCAGAAAATAACTGTTGGGGATGTTGAAATGCCTATATGTATCCTTGGGGACCCAGCCTACCCCTTAATGCCATGGCTCATGAAGCCGTACACAGGCAGCCTGGACAGTAGTCAGGAGCTGTTCAACTACAGGCTGAGCAAGTGCAGAATGGTGGTAGAATGTGCATTTGGACGTTTAAAGGCGCGCTGGCGCAGTTTACTGACTCGCTTAGACCTCAGCGAAACCAATATTCCCACTGTTATTACTGCTTGCTGTGTGCTCCACAATATCTGTGAGAGTAAGGGGGAGACGTTTATGGTGGGGTGGGAGGTTGAGGCAAATCGCCTGGCTGCTGGTTACGCGCAGCCAGACACCAGGGCAGTTAGAAGAGCACAGGAGGGTGCGGTACGCATCAGAGAAGCTTTGAAAACCAGTTTCATGACTGGCCAGGCTACGGTGTGAAAGTTCTGTTTGTTGCTCCTTGATGAAACCCTCCGCCCCTTGGTTCACTCTACTTCCCTGTAAGCTAACCACCCGCCCCTCCTCCCTTCAATCACCGCTTGCAGAGGCAATAAAGTCATTGTTGCTTCACATTCATGCAGTCTTTATTCATTCATCACACAAATAGGGGGATGACTACCAAGGTAGCCCAGGAGGGGTGGTGGAGGAGGGAAGGAAAATGCCACACAGCACTTTAAGCACAGCACTTTAAAAGTTTACAACTTTAAAATTTATTGAATGACAGCCTTCTTTTTTTTGGGCAATCCTCTGTGGTGGAGTGGCTGGTTGGCCGGAGGCCCCCCCCACCGCGTTCTTGGGCGTCTGAGTGTGGAGGCTATGGAACTTGGGGAGGAGGGCGGTTGGTTACAGAGGGGCTGCAGTGGCAGTCTGTGCTCCAGCTGCCTTTGCTGCAGCTCAACCATACACTGGAGCATACTGGTTTGGTCCTGCAGCAGCCTCAGCATTGAATCCTGCCTCCTCTCATCACGCTGCCGCCACATTTGAGCTTCAGCCCTGTCTTCAGTCCGCCACTTACTCTCTTCAGCCCGCCACTTACTCTCTTCAGCCCGCCACCTCTCCTCCTGGTCATTTTGTGCTTTCCTGCACTCTGACATTATTTGCCTCCACGCATTCGTCTGTGCTCTGTCAGTGTGGGAGGACAGCATGAGCTCGGAGAACATTTCATCGCGAGTGCGTTTTTTTTTCTTTCTAAGCTTCACTAGCCTCTGGGAAGGAGAAGATCCTGTGATCATTGAAACACATGCAGCTGGTGGAGAAAAAAAAGGGACAGCGGTATTTAAAAAGACACATTTTATAAAACAGTGGCTACACTCTTTCAGGGTAAACCTTGCTGTTAACATTACATACATAGCACATGTGCTTTCGTTACAAGGTCGCATTTTGCCTCCTCCCACCGCGTGACTACCCCCTCAACCTTCCCCCCTCCCTGTGGCTAATAGCGGGGAACATTTCTGTTTAGCCACAGGCAAACAGCCCAGCAGGAATGGGCTCCTCTGAGTGTCCCCTGAAGAAAAGCACTCTATTTCAACCAGGTGACCATGAATTATATCTCACTCTCCTGAGGATAACACAGAGAGATAAAGAACGGATGTTGTTTGAATGCCAGCAAACATACACTGCAATGCTTTGTTCTACAATGATTCCCGAGTACGTGTTACTGGCCTGGAGTGGTAAAGTGTCCTACCATGAAGGATGCAATAAGGCTGCCCTCCCCATAAACCTTTTGCAAAGGCTTTAGGACTACATCTAGGAGAACCGCAAATGCCAGGGCAAAGTAATCCTTTCACATGCTTGCTTTTAAATCATGTATAGTATTTTAAAAGGTACACTCACCAGAGGTCCCTTCTCCACCTGCTGGGTCCAGGAGGCAGCCTTGGGTGGGTTCGGGGGGTACTGGCTCCAGGTCTAGGGTGAGAAACAGTTCCTGGCTGTCGGGAAAACTGGTTTCTCCGCTTGCTTGCTGTGAGCTATCTACAACCTCCTCCTCATCATCATCTTCTTCGTCCCCAAAACCTGCTTCCGTATTGCCTCCATCTCCATTGAAGGAGTCAAACAACACGGCTGGGGTAGTGGTGGCTGAACCCCCTAAAATGGCATGCAGCTCATCATAGAAGCGGCATGTTTGGGGCTCTGACCCAGAGCGGCTGTTCGCCTCTCTGGTTTTCTGGTAGGCTTGCCTCAGCTCCTTCAGTTTCACGCGGCACTGCTTCGGGTCCCTGTTATGGCCTCTGTCCTTCATGCCCTGGGAGATTTTCACAAAGGTTTTGGCATTTCGAAAACTGGAACGGAGTTCTGATAGCATGGATTCCTCTCCCCAAACAGCGATCAGATCCCGTACCTCCCGTTCGGTCCATGCTGGAGCTCTTTTGCGATTCTGGGACTCCATCACGGTCACCTGTGCTGATGAGCTCTGCATGGTTACCTGCAGCTTGCCACGCTGGCCAAACAGGAAATGAGATTCAAAAGTTCGCGGTTCTTTTCCTGTCTACCTGGCCAGTGCATCTGAGTTGAGAGTGCTGTCCAGAGCGGTCATAATGGAGCACTCTGGGATAGCTTCCGGAGGCCAATACCATCGAATTGTGTCCACAGTACCCCAAATTCGAGCCGGCAACGTCGATTTAAGCGCTAATCCACTTGTCAGGGGTGGAGTAAAGAAATCGATTTTAAGAGCCCTTTAAGTCAAAATAAAGGGCTTCATTGTGTGGACGGGTGCAGGTTTACATCGATTTAACGCTGCTAAATTCGACCTAAAGTCCTAGTGTAGACCAGGGCATAGAGTGCTTCAGTTTTGATGGATCTGAATTCTCTAATGCAGTGGTCACCAACTGGTAGATTGCAATTGACTGGTCCATTGTGGAGCCTCTCACAGTCGATCTCAGTCTCAGTCTGGAGTTGCCAACCCTCCTGCAGCCAAACTGGGAGATCAGCTGCTAACAGTCTGGTGGCACAGCGGGGCTAAGGCAGGCTCGATGCCTGCCCTGGCTCCACGTTGCTCCCAGAAGCGGCCAGCACATTCTTGCAGCTCCTGGAATGGCTGTGTCTCCGCACACTGCCCTCGCCTGCAGGCACAGCTCCCGCAGCTCCCATTGGCTGGGAACGGAGAACTGCAGCCAATGGGAGCTACAGAGGCTGTGCCTGTGGATGGGGGCAGTGCGTGGAGCCACTTGCCCTGCCCCACCCTCCCCCCAGGAGTCGCTGCTGGACATGCCGGCCACTTCTGTGAGCAGTGCGGGGCCAGGGCAGGCAGGGAGCCTGCCTTAGCCCTGCTGCGCCACCACCCAAGAGCTGCCTGAGCTAAGTGGCGCCTGGCTGGAGCCTGCACCCTGAACCCCTCCTACACTCCAACCCCCTGCCCCAGCCCTGAACTCCCTCCTGAACCCCAACCCTCTGCCCCAGCCCTGAGCCCTCCCACATACCCAAACTCCCTCCCAGAGCCTGCACCCCAACTGGCTGCCCGAGCCCTAAGCCCCCTTCTGGAACCAGCACCCTGCACCCCCTTCTGCATCCCAACCTCCTGCCCCAGCCCAGTGAAAGTGAGTGAGGGTAGGGGAGAGTGAATGACAGAGGAAGGGTGGATGGAGTGAGTGGGGCTGGGCCTCGGAGAAGGGGCGGGACAGGGGCAGGGCCTTGGGGAAAGGGTGCAGGGGGCAGGGAAAGGGTGTTTGGGTTTGTTTGATTACTGTTATTTCTACATTTTCTTTGAGGTAGATCCTGGGTTGCACTTAATTCAAAAAGTGATCTTGTGCTTAAAAAGGTTGGAGACCACTGCTCTAATGGAAAATTGTTCCCTCAGAGATTTTCTGACCAGCTCTGTGAGTTACTTCTCAAGGTGGTCCATACAGAAATATCCTTATTCCTCTTACCAGATCAGTATGGAAAAGTTTGCACAGTCACTACCTGTATTGCAATGTGAAAACAGGCTTCACCCAGGCTTTGGTACCTCAAGTTACTCTTCTCCTTTCCAAATTATATAGTCCTAGTGTAAAATTTTCAAAAGCAGCTATGTGATTAGGAGCCCAGTCTCATTGAAGGTCAATAGGACTTAGGCTCCTAATTCACTTAGGCACATTTGAAAAACTTGCCTTGGTCTTTTTAATCTCTCCTTGTCTGGCATCTCCTCCACTTCTTCCATTCACTACCACCATAGCTATAACCATTTGCTGCAGTGGGACTTCCCACAGAAACACTACACAATATACCAGTTACAGTCCTAGTTAGGGCAAGTATTTGTGGGATTCAGATAGTGAAACCGGTATTCCACAATCTACCCTGGTTGAAAATTAAAAGAGAAATGGTCAAAGGCAGTTGTGAAAGGAAAATTACCAAACTTAGAGTATCAAAAGAACTGGCTTGAGAAGTGCACAAAAGAGCCACAACTGTAACTGCTAGGAAGTGGTTAGATATCAGCTCACCAATCTGAATTGAAAGCATATCACTAACTCAGTGGTTTTCAAACTGGGGTATCCATACACCAGGGGTACGCAAGCTCTCGTCAGGGGGTACGCAAGAAAAATCCTGTAATGCCAGATGATGCATTTTATTTAGTAAAACTAGGCAATCTAATCATAGGTATATTGGTATGACCCTATCTCAGATGGGGGTACACGGTAGACTACATTATTTGGAAAGGAGTTCGCAGCCTAAAAAATTTGAAGACCACTGAACTAATGTTTTGACATTTGCAAATCAAATTTTTTCATTCTGCAAAAACTTTCACTATTTCATCCAAAAGAGGATGAAAACAAAATGTCAAAATGACAGAATTTCTTGCAGGATAGAAATTCTGTTTTCTGAACAGTTGTGATGGACATTCATCCTTGTATCCCTCCTCCCTCTAGCTTCTGACTGTAGTTTGTTACCTTCTCTCAGGGATTGGTTCATCCTGCTCATGGGCACAGTAAATATGTCACTGGTTCCAGAATCCAATTGCATACACGAGATGACAACTATTATGAGATGATGGGTGCCCTGTTTGTTTTTTAAACAGAGTTTTGAAGAAAGGATATCTCGGCTGTAATGGGAATATTCCACTGCCAGGAAAAATATCCACTTATTCTCCAGTCAGGGTTCTTCCCCACAATTTTGAGGGGAGACACTCTTAGCCAAACAACCAATGTCTGAGGTGCTGAGGACTTCTGGATGCTGACTGAGAAGGTGATAATCATCCTGGTATGAAAGGCAACCTCCAGCCCTATGTCTTTCTTAACTCCAGCTTAGAGCAAATGTCAGGTCCCAGTGTAAACTTTCCCATCTGTGTTATTCTATTAACTGAAAAGGAAAGGGATTAGTATGTGTTCTTGTCACATCTTGTGACCTGCTGCACACTGAGCCAGAAGGTACCATTAATGTCAACCACATTCTTTTCTCGCAAGCCTCCCTCGTGGGGATAAGCTGGGAAGGGGGCTGGCACTTTTGTTTGTTAAAAGAAAAGAGATCCACATAAAACCTAGTCTGTCCCCCCTGCAAAAATAAATCTTGAAAGCTGCAGGCCTCCAAAGGATATACCTTAAACAGGGCAAGAGAGAGAGGGGGCGTGGGGAAACATTTGAAAGGAAAGTTTCCCTCTTTGCCAAGCTCTTCCAGATGGAAGGCCTTCCCACGGAAATAGTTACAGAAGACAGATCGCTGACAGAAAACCTTGCCAAGTGAAGGAGGTCCCACTAGTTGTGCTGGTTAGAGCTTAGTGGATGAGAACATAATACTCCGATTAAAGCACTTGGTCCAGCGAAGGGGGCTGGAATGTGGTAAAACAGAGTCTTTAATGCGACAGAGTGCATTTAGCACAGCCACACAGAGTGTAAATTATAGAAGGTCAACGCGGCTGGGGATATTTTTATTCCTTCTTTCATGTAGATTACTACTTTTGTAACTGTTAACTTAAAGAGGCACATAACAAAAAAGAGAGTCTCAACAATATGGCCCTCTGCTCCCTTCCCCCTCCTTTTATTTTTACAAATCCCCTGCCAGGATTCAGGCAGGATGAAGTGTTGGATGCTGACACTGATAGAGAATACATTTGGGTATAGAAGGTTTAAGCCAGCCAGGCACCAACAAAACCTTTCCCGGATAGTTCTGTTTTATGCCAGTTAACATGCCATGAAATTATTTATACAAAAAAAAAAAAGAGAGAAAAGAAGCGGCGAGAGTTTCCTCCCTTCCATTTGAGAGTTGTTCTCTGGTTCCCTCTTAAGATCTGCAGCAGTGTATGTACCTGATCAAAGGAAGGAAGAAATGCAGCAATTCCTGGATGATCAAGGCAGTCAGACAGTGGGAAACAAAGTGAAAACACAGAGAGCAAAATGAATGGGGCAGAATGTGCTGCATACAGCGTGTTCAGGAAACATTCCTCTCCAGTAAGGCTACAGATACACCCTGATGTTCCCTTCATTTGAACAGGGGCCATTCTATTAAAACTATTGCCGAGACACAGGCACCATCCAAAATCAACAAAGCCGTTAACAAGAGTAATACTTGTCACTGATCTAGGCCTGCATTTTCAAAAGCCCTGCCTCCCATTTCTGTGCACAGTTTCTGCCTCCCAAATTTTCACCCGCTTTTTTTTCCCCCCAGTTGCAAACAGGAGTCTAGACTCATAGACTTTAAGATCAGAAGGAACCATCATGATCATCTAGTCTGACCTCCTGCACAAGGCAGGCCACAGAACCTCACCCACCCACTCCTGTAATAGACCCCTAACCTCTGGCTGAGTTACTGAAGTCCTCAAATCATGGTTTGAAGACTTCAGGTTACAGAGAATCCACCATTTACACTAGTTTAAACCTGCAAGTGACCCATGCCGCAGAGGAAGGACAAAAAAACCCAGGCTCTTTTCCAGTTTGACCTGGGTGAAAATTCCTTCCTAACCCTAAATACGGCGATCAGCTAGACCCTGAGCATGTGGGCCACAAGACTGGGAAAGAATTCTCAGTTGTAACTCAGAGCCCTCCTCATCTAATGTCCGATCACCCGTCATACTAGAATGAGGCTTAACTGAAAATTTAGCCCATAGTGCCTGTGATTCTGTAGCTCTCAAAGCAACGTATCCAGCTTCAGAACAACTCTATATGGTTGGTACATTTCATTTCCCCCAGTTTTACAGATGGTGTTATGAATGTTGCTCACCTGGAATCTGATCCAACTTCAGTTGACTTCAAAGAGCTTTTGATCAGACCCCCAGTTACA
Source organism: Caretta caretta (assembly GCF_965140235.1). Lineage (NCBI taxonomy): Eukaryota > Metazoa > Chordata > Testudines > Cheloniidae > Caretta > Caretta caretta. The sequence goes on from NC_134218.1 coordinate 22,372,697, forward strand.
TTGCTTCCAATCATTTCCATCCATCATCATCATCATCACTTATTTGTACTGTGGTAGCACCCCAGTGAAGTAACCCCCAGTGAAGGACCAGCCCCCCTCCCCTTGTTCTAGGTGCTATACAAACTCAGAACAAAAAGGTCTCCTTACTTTGCTTGACTCTTAACTTATGAATCCAGTGGACCCTTCTTGCACTAATAATTTTTTTTTTTTTGGTGGCTAAGAATGACAAACAACAACCCAGCAAAGATGTTTTCTTGCTGATAGGCAAATAAATCCACTCGGATGGAAGAGTCTTGGCTTCCTTTTGACCTCAAACTAAAACAAGTTGGGAAATATTTCCCTATGCTTGGCAAAACATAAAGTCTAGCAATTTGGGGTGGGGGTGAGGAAGCTAGCAGAGAAGTAGGGAGACAATGCCACATGCAGTGGGTGATTTGCAGGCACTTCTGTTTTACACGGAGTTGAATGAGCTCTCTAGGACTTCTGCTGGATTTCTACAGCACTGATACACTATTCCAAGGACTGTTATTAAACCCCCTAAAACAGACTATTGAACCAAAGTTTATTGCTTGCTGTTATAATAACTATAGCCATTGCAATGCGGTGATTGGGAATGTTTACAGTGTGTAATTCTTGGCTAAACAGAAAATGCATTTTTGGGGAGGCCATGTGGCACAGGTCATTGCATTGTTTGAAGACAGAACACAGGATAAAGCACTCATACTCTGCCAGATTTACTGTTTTCCTCATAGGTAAATGTGGGGCTAGTGTCAGGCATGGTAGAGGCAGATGTGTGTAACCTTCCCCATGCAACTCCATCAATACAGTTCCAGCCTGCAGTGCACTATTGCTTCCCCCATCCTCTTTTCCACTCCTGAGCCATTATTGTTATTTATTAGTTGTATTGCAGTAGCTCTTAGGAACCCTGGTCATGGACCCACTGTGCTAGGTGTTGTACAAACACAGAACAAAAAGATGGCCCCTGTCCCCAGATAGCTTACAGAGCCTCTGCTGAGTAATGACTGCCAGTTTTGCATGTTTTTATATGTTGATATAGCTGTGACCATCCAGCTCATTTCACTTGTGACCTAGGTTGAATTGAAGCTTAGATTTTCATAGGTGAATGGTGCCAGGCCGTCTGGAGTGGCTCACGAGCGTGAGTGTCAACCTCAGGGCAGACTATCAAGAAGCCAGGCACAAATCCCTAATTGGTTGTGAGTTCTATACTTAGATTTCACCAACCAAGTAACAAGTGTGAACTCCTCAAGCACTGTAGCAGCCTAACCATAGAGTCACAGACAGTCCCCTTGGGTACTGCCAGCCAGGCAAACTAGCCTTTGTGATAGAGGGTTCATTACATCAAAATTCAGAAGAATATTCAGGTTACTCCCAGTTCCAAAGGACTAGTCACTTACCACAGGGTCAATTGCACCTTAGACCGCACCAAAGACCATGCTTGTAGCCAATTGTATAATGAGCTAACTAAAGATTTATTAACTAAGAGAAAGAAATGAGAGTTATCTACAAGGCTAAAGCAGATAAACATACACACACAAATGAGTCACAGTCTTAGGTTACAAAATGTAATAGAAGCTGCTGTGATATGCAAGTTTTCCATGTCCTTTAGAACGAGTCCAAGCTTGAGGATCCCTTGCTCATGCTTACAAGTATTGCCCTCTCCAAATTCCAAGCAGCATAGTGATACAGTTCCTGCTGGTTAGGGATTTTTATTCTCTTCCCCCAGAGTTCAAACTAATGGGACAAGTGTTTGCGCCTATGTCCTCTTCATGGGTGAGAGGGAGGAGCAATCAACAAAGTCTTTGTCCTTTGATGTTTCACAATGTCTCATTTGGTTTCATTTATGTGCAGGACAAGCACTTCACATGAATTCATGCTTCTTTCCTGTTTGGTGAATTACACAGTTACAGAGGTTTACAATGCAAACACTCAGTACAGCTTTATACCATGGGATACAGACATTATAAATGAGATCAATATGTGCAGCATCCTACAAACATGTCATAAAGTCTAAACACTAGACACACTCTTATAAACTTAAGATCTGATTCAACAATATGAACACACAGGTGAGCCAGACTGGTTTCCAGCTCTGCATTTGTCAGTGTTCAGTGAGGCCTAGGAGCGTTGGCATGAGCTGGCACCTAGTCTGCCAGCATCACAAATGGTAAATGTATTAATTCATTGCACACACACTTAGACCTACTGACCAATATTTTTTGTGCTGAACACAAATATTGGGTATATATATACACACACACACACACACACACACATATATGTGACTATTAGAAGAGGATCCCACAACTCAAAGGAGGGTGAGTTAATATGGAGTCCAAGTTCTACATAAGAATGCCCAGATGAATGTTTAGGCCATTTTGTCTACCAACGTAGTAATTTGAGCAGCCCATTGTATATAATACTTCCTTGTTATCACAGGGTAAGCCCAATTTTCAAATGTGCGTGCATTAATATAGGATTTTGTGATAGGTAAATATATTGGACTAGGGTACTGACATTGCACTATGGCTGACAGATAAAGAGAAATGTCTCTTTTTATGGGTTGATTGAAAGCCCACTGAAATCAGTGGGATCCATTCCATAGACTTCAATGGGGTTTGGATCAGGTCCTTAATTAAATGAACCTGCCAGTGCTAGCTTCCCTCAGGCTGCATGCCAATTGCCTCTCAGGCAGTAGTGCAGATTCAAGCCTATGCTGCCTAATGGACATAGTGCCAGACAAATACCAATGAGTCCCATTTTGTGTTATGAACCCACCGTTCTCTGACATCAACAGCCATTGCACATGCCCTCCAGGTCAATGGCAATTTTGTTTTTGTGCAAAGCCAAGGGCTTTAAAAAGCAAACAACTCCCCACAAGTAGCCTGCATTTTGCTCAGCAGAAGTAACTTGGACTCCTTGGCAGGTTTATGGTCTAGCTCTCTATCTCTGCACCTGCCAATAATCTGGCTAATGCATTTTAATCCTTAATTAGATTTTTCACATCTCTTCCATTTAGCCAGACTCTTCCTGCCTGAAGAGGATATTGTTTCAAGGATTGGTTTTTTGGTTTTGTTCTGGTCTTTTTTGGATGGGGGGAGGGAGATAACACAGTTCTACTCATTCATGGTTGTCTAGGCACTATAATGAAAGTTCTTTGGTGCTTTCACTGCCCCCCTGCCACAATCCCTTACAATAGAGAGAAAGAGAGAGACACACTCAGTGATTTACCAACTAGTTCAGCACCTATGGAGAGAGAGGAAATAGTGATATGACTTAGGATATTTTAACATTTCAAATGACTTGCTTACCAGCATTTTTCTAATCAGGGTCTTTTCATTCATTCTTTCCTTCTGGTTTTATTTGTTTCAACAGCAGGTGCATCTGCCTTCAAACCTTGAACAAGAACCTGCCTGATTTTATCCTCGCCCCACTTCCAGTTCCCACCCAAATACTTTCATCTCCTAAATGTCATTTAAGGCTTGAACTCCGGAAAGGATGCAAAAGCTCCTTATTCAAGAGAAGCTACTAGTTTTCCCTTCATTTGTTTGGTAATAGGAATGGGTCTGAGCTACAAAGTGTGAATCAAATTTTTCTCTAAGTTATGGAGTATTCTTTGTATAGCTTTGTATCAGTATCTGACTGATAGTGTGAAGAGTAAGTTCACTGTGCTGGTAGGACCCCAAGGGGAGAACCCCGGTGGAACTGTATGGGTGAAATCTCGGCCCCATTGAAGTCAATGGCAAAACTCTCATTGACTTCCGTGAAGCCAGGATTTCACCCATACAATTTAACAGAGGGTGATATGCAGAATTTTAAAACAATTTAAGCCTTGTCCACACTGTGAATTTGCCCCAGCTTCAACCATCAGTGATCAGCCGTGGGGCAGTTGTACTAATGCAAATCCTTACTGTAAATGGGCAAAGTTGATGTAAGATGCAGTTTGCATTAGTGCGTCTTACCCATGTCTTAAGCAGGGATAAACTGCAGCAGTGCAAATCACGCCTTAAATCAGCTTTGCCTGTCTACACTGAGGAGTAAGGCTCAGATTTTGAAAGTTAGTTAGGCATTGCTGCAGTCAATGTTGTAATACCTAACTGATTTAGGAGCTTACATATCATTTTCACCAGGAATTTTGATTTCTAAGTGCCTAAATCACTTTTGAAAATGAGATTTGGGTTCCTAAATCAGTAAGTGTTACAATGTTGAGCACAGCAATGCCTAAATAGTTTTACAATCTGGGTCAAAGTTATGACTTGCAGTGAGTAAGGGTATTAGAGTCTGGACTTAATTGAACACAGAAGAATCCAGCTAAGGTTCAGTTTGAGTTTTGGACCATGGTTTGGGTCAGTCCAGATGAGATCTGGTCTCTACCAGTTCATCTCTTCCCTAGTGCTAATAAAGTCCTGCTACACTAACATAAAGCCACAGAGCAGTCTTTAAAAAGAAAGAAAGAAATCAAGCTAAATCAACTCTCAAATTCCCATGTAAACTGTGTTTAAGAGTGGAAAATTTCTTTTACCTATTCTTTGGGTGGTACAAAAATCTAAAATTCCTATAACCCTGCTTCTCCAGGCCAAGTCAAACAAGGATATTGTCCTTTTAATGTCTTAAAGGCTCTGTTTTCTTGTAATGCCAAATGCAATATTTTTTTGAAAACACTACACCAGAAGTTTCCCAGCTGAGAAAACAGGCTGGTGAAAAATGGTTTCAGAAAACGAAATAAACCATGCAAAAGCTGTTCAGGGTGTGTGTATGAAATGAACATCTGGATTTGGGTTGTTAAATTACCTCCTTTTCTTCTTTTTTTTTTCTTTTTCTCACAGCTGTTCAAAAGAGTCCTGAGGGCAAAGAGACAGGTCAATGGACTGGATTGCACCTCTTTCTTTTTCTTTTTTTTCTTCTTCAAACCTCTTTGCACCTAGGCAAGAAATCCAGGCCACATGTGTGTTTAATAAGTAGACACAAACACAAGAGAAAGTACAAAAATTCTCTCAATTCCTGTTGGTTCTTTGCAATGACAGCAAAGGAAAAATAAACTCCGGATTTCAAATTTTCTTTTTAAAAAATAAAACCGTATGGTTCTAATAAAAGATTCTGTTTAAAACCTGATGGATTTTTATCAAGAACTATACAGAGCATATATTTCTCACCACTTCTTTAAAGGGATATAACAGGGGATTGTTCCATTACATAGAATAAAGACCAAAACAAAAATGTTCTAGATTCACTGAACTGTGTCTTCCATTATCACTATAAAAATATGTTTGTATTTAATGGGCCTGCATTTAATTTCAGGTTGTAGCTTCCCTAACTCAAGTGGTGTGGAATCCAAATAGAGCAATAAAACATTTCCTCCAAGAGAAAGAGAATCATTATTCTTTTTCTGCTGATAGAAAGTCTCCTGGTGGCCAAAACAATGGCGAGTAGTATTGTGTCTTCCAGGTGGGGCAAGCTTAGCCCAGCGCTTTGAGATGCTGTGTGAGATCTGGTTCTAGTTCTGGCTGCGGTAATGGATGGACACGCAGTGAATCCCAGTCACTGGATGAGGGATGTTAAAACAGCCCCCATTCCATTGACATTGCTTGCATGAAAAGGCTCTGTCCACTTTAAAGTGTAGCCGCCAGCGGAGAACTGGAACTGTCCACACTCCCAGACACACACACACAGACCAATACATTCCAGGGTAACCCACCCTCTTGAAAGCCAAGAGCAGCAAACCTAAACAGACATTGCCAATTAGCAGCGATCTCCCTTGCTGGAAATAATGTATGAAAGCCACATACTGTGCACACCAACAAAGCCGTGAGGGTGGTCTATTACTTAGAATGGGTGACTAGGACTCAGGATCTGGGGGAGGTGTGTGGGTGGGGTGGGGAGGGTCTCTTCCCACCTCTGCCATTGACTCACTGTGTGACTTTTGAGGAGTTGCTTAGATTTAATTTTCAGTCATGTGTACAGTAGCTTTGGCTTTACAAGATGCAGCCATCCCGATACTTGTGTTCTGTAATGTGCAACAGGTATATGCTCATTTTCACATGTATAACCATTGAATCACAGCTTAAAGTTTAGTACCTAACTGCTCTGTGCATCAAAGGTACCCATCTGTACAACGAGTATAGGAATTAGAGGTGGCCTGAGGAACTGGTGTTAGGATCTAGAGCCTGATTAGTCTTAGGCTAAAGTTTAACGTTTGGGTTTGAGCCTGACCTGAAGTTTAACTTGAGTATTGTATAACAGTGCCAAAAACCTGCAAGCTTTACTCATGTGTTTTCAGACTGAAATAGTGGAAATCTTCTAGGACCCGTCATTCCTAGGAGATTTTCACCAGTTTGGGCCACATCATAACATGATCTGGAGTACAAACCCTTTTCAGTTTTGGATTTAATCAAACCTAAAGTAACGTTGGTGGGTTCAGATCCAGGGATTCAAACCTGACCACCCCAACCAATGTTGCTGGGGATTGTTGTTAGTTGGGGATTGGTCCTACTTTGAGCAGGGGGTTGGACTAGATGACCTTCTGAGGTCCCTTCCAACCCTGATATTCTATGATTCTATGATTCTAATGCCCCCCAAAAATATAAGGTGTGGGTTCGGCCCATCACTAATAACTGCATACATCAGAGGGGAGTGGGTAGGAATGGAGGTTGTTGTGTGGCTTAGCTCATGTTTGTAAAGTGCTTGGAGATCATTGGAGGAGAGGACACAATATTATTGAAGCTGGCAGTTGACTCAAGACGCTCAGTGGGCTGTAGGCAGTAGGTTTACCAGGGGAGCCAGAGAGGTCTCCCCTGGTAAACTTAGCTAAGTTTTCTCAGCCAGCAGTTGCGCTCACAGATATTACATTTCTAATTGATTCTTGGAGAGTACATGATGGACATCCCGAAGTCATAGGTTGCATGAACCTACTCTTCCAGGTAAAAGCCTGAGTTCCTCACAGTAGCCCTAACACTCTGATTTTATTCTGCTGATTTCACCACAGGAAGAGGAGCATGGTTTTAGATGCAAAAGGAAAGGAGGGGGGATTTTAATCAGTGGATCTCTGAGGAGGAAGCAGAGGGATGCAGAATGGAAAAATGCCCCCTAGATTGCAGCCCAATCAGAAAAAAAGGAGTTCAATCGAGAAATTTTACATCAGCTGGAAAATTGATGCTGAAAATCAAGTGCTTCTGTATATCCTGCTTCAGAAACAGTAGGGCCCTCGTGCCAAGAGAGAGTCTGCAAAAACTAGTGCCAATACTGTAACTCAAGCAGCTATATTAATATTTACTGGAAAAGCGCCTGCACAGTGGTCTCCACCAAAAAGTCAGCATTTGCATAACCACACAGACAGGCTACAGACAGGAAGTGCTGGGTTCTTTTACTTATTTTCTTTTCTTTTTCTTAAATCCATCATTACCACCATAGCCCCAAATTAAACAAAAAAATCCTTAAACTAACTCCCATTTTAATATTGAACAAATGGAGCATGTGGAAAGAGAGTATCCTACTCCAATCAAATTATTCTCCATTATATCCCATCCTTGGTTTGTATCCGGTCTATTTAGGGCCCAGTCCTGCATCATCAAAGTAAAGTTAAAAAGTATGGATTGGATGGATGGACTGTAAGGTGGATAGAAAGCTGGCTAAATCATCGGGATCAATGGGTAGTGATCAGCAGCACGATGTCTAGTTGGCAGCCAGTATCAAGTGGAGTCCACCAGGGGTCTGTCCTTGGCCCGGTTTTGTTCAACATCTTCATTAATGATTTGGTTGACGGGATGGATTGCACCCTCAGCAAGTTTGCAGATGACACTAAGCTGTGGGGAGCGGTAGATATGCTGGAGGCTAGGGATAGGATCCAGAGTGACCTAGACAAATTGGAGGATTGGGCCAAAATAAATCTGATGAGGTTCAACGAGGACAGGTGCAGAGTCCTGCTCTTAGGACGGAAGAATCCCATGACAGGCTGGGGACCGACTGGCTAAGTGGCAGTTCTGCAGAAAAGGACCTGGGGATTACAGTGGATGAGAAGCTGGATATAAGTCAACAGTGTGCCCTTGTTGCCAAGAAGGCTAAAGGCATATTGGGCTGCATTAGTAGGAATGTTGCCAGCAGATTGAGGGAAGTGAATATTCCCCTCTATTCAGCTCTGGTGAGGCCACATCTGGAGTATTGCATCCAGTTTTAGGTGCTTCCCCCCACCCCAGACACACTACAGAAAAGATGTGAACAAATTGGAGAGAGTCCAGTGGAGGGCACAGAAAATAATTAGGCGGCTGGGGTACATGACTTATGAGGAGAGGCTGAGGGAACTGGGCTTATTTAGTCTGCAGAAAAGAAGAGTGAGGGGGATTTGATAGCAGCCTTCAACTATCTGAAGGGGGGTTCCAAAGAGGATGGAGCTAGGCTGTTCTCAGTGGTGGCAGATGACAGAACAAGGAGCAATGGTCTCAAGTTGCAGTGGGGGAGGTCTAGGTTGGCTATTAGGAAACACTATTTCACTAGGAGGGTGGTGAAGCACTGGAATGGGTTACCTAGGGAGGTGGTGGAATCTCCATCCTTAGAGGTTTTTAAGGTCCGGCTTGACAAAGCCCTGGCTGGGATGATTTAGTTGGGGTTGTTCCTGCTTTGAGCAGAGGGTTGGACTAGATACCTCCTGAGATCCCTTCCAACCCTAATCTTCTATGATTCTATTAAGTGTCGTTGTGCTATTGATGCTGGTAAGTTCTTTGCAATCATAGAGGTCTGCTCAAGTGGAACCTACTGCAGGATTGGGGCCTTAGATTGGAAACTCTGCCACAAAGAGAATTTGAATTCTCACAGGTTTCTTAAGCACCTGAATCTGAATCCCACCTGTACTGTCAAACATCATGCTGCTTGCTAAGATGTGTATCTTGTTGTGTTTCTATAAGTTAATTTTTAATGAGGTTAGGTTGTTATAAGTCAACCCCCAATGTAGAGGACCAGTGGACTGCTTTTCAACTGGTACCTACCCTGTGACCTGTCCAGCTTGGTTGACTCTACCAGGAATTAACATTCCTGCTAGCATAGCTCTCAGGGTCATTGGAACACACAAGCCTTCCCACCAGAGACAGATGCCTTCACCAGGGAAGGTTAGGCACCTATCACATTCTAAGTAATAAATTAATAAGAAACAACTACATAATAATTAGCAACACCATTAATCCCTCTTGTTACATGCTTGCCAGAGCCTGCGGGTTGTCAATTCCATTTCAGTTGTTCAGTGCAATTTCCCTGATGACTGGACAAATAAAAAAATATGAAATGCAAATGGCTATTTCCTTTTAATGTGCCTTGTGCTACTTCTACTTATTTATGGTCATGTGGGCATTGGATATAAGGCCAGCCTGAGAGGAGCAGATTTGCTGTCATTTTCAAGTTCCTAGCTCCTTGATTAGTAATGTAAAGGACTCATCACCTCAAAGTCTAGCTGAAAGGGAAAGTTAATTCTTCTTTCTTTCTCTCTCCTTTTTTTTAAAGAGACCATGAGAAGAAGACAGCCATGAATATTATTTATGGAGCACCTAATAAAACACGCTATGGGGAAATAATTACTGGAAACATCTGACCGTGTGACTATAAATGCTTAGGCCCCAGTGTGCAGATTTAATGGACCACTGTTTTAGTCTCTTATGCCTTGTACTATTGACTTGAAATCCCCCTGCCCTCCTATTTAACAGCTAACATCGCTATTAGATCAGAACGTTATTCTGCATGTGGCAACTTTCCAGAGAGTTATAATGTCAGCAGGGGTGACTCTGTTCAGAAGGAGGCATAGAACTGGGCTTAGAAGTGATGGAGAGGTGTATTTACACAGATGCTGTCGCTAGAGGTGGCTTTGTGAAGGAATAAGAGGGAAATGCTGAAGGTCTTGTGGCTCTGGGAATGAACAATATTTAATGGCCAGATTCTAGGTGCTTCCAGGATAATATTTTTGACTAGATGTGAATTCATCCCCTTTTCCTGTCCATGCATCATTCACAAATGAATCCTGATTTCCTTTGAAAATATTACCAGGTGTGGGGATTGGTTTGGGGATTGGTCCTGATTTGTTGGGGATTGGTCCTGATTTGAGCAGGGGGTTGGACTAGATGACCTCATAAGGTCCCTTCTAACCCTTATATTCTATGATTCTATTAGCTATTTGTAAGTATCTGCTACATAGTTTGGATGAATAATTTGCAAACTATGGTCGTTTGTGAACTGTCCACTTCAGCTATTCACTGTTACTTATTTGTGTTGTATGGTTGCTAATTTGAGTCACATGATATTGTTTCTGCTTCCTTACCCTGGATAAAGCAAACTTCTTAAAGAGGAGATTAACCAATACCAAATAGTGCATTTTTGGATAATTACACATCTGTGAAACATTAAGAATTCACAAATGTTTTCAAAAATGCCCCATGGCTGATGCCTAAAACAAATACTATGACCTCTCTCCCCTCAATTCGCAGAGACTGAAGTCAGTGCTTTCATTCATGAATCATGGGTTACTATTTAACCAGCTCTACTGCTGATGCAGATCTGCTAAAAAAGTTCCAAGGAGAATGGTAGAAGTCAGAGTGTGGACCACTTACCTCATAGGCGCATGAGTGGTATCCTACCCATTCTTCCTACATGGAGTATTTAGCACACTTTTTACGCTTTCTTTATTATTGATTTTAATATGAATTCTGGTGCTTCTGAACATGAGAAACAGATATAATAACATCGGGATAACAGTACTCCCTATCTTCCACCCTTTATTGGTCTTGTCCATTTAGATTGTAAACTCTTCAGGGCAGGGACTGTCGCTCACTATGTGTTTGTAGCACAACTGGCTCCCCGTCTTGGTTAGGCCCCTAGACACTTCTGTATGATACACAGACACACATACATCAATAATAATATAACATAGCACTAGCCAGAGCCAGTCTGTGTCTTTGTAAGCTTCTTCTGCATAGCTCTTCCACTATACTTGAATTCTCACTTGAAACACCCCCTGCTATTCTAGTCCTGAGATCTCACTAACATAGCTCTGCTTTATCACATGTGATGGGGTGTATCCCCCACACTTGCAGGAAAAGGGTTAACAGGAGCCTGGGAGCTCAGTTAGCCCACCTGGCTGCATCTAAAGGGACGTGGCTAATTTTGTAATTTGACCCAGCTGGGGAGGAACTGGGTGGCTGATTTAAGGAAAGGAGGCCCAAGGCAGTGGGAGAGAGAGAAGCTGGGGTAGGGGAGGCCCAGGCTGAGACAGAGATATGGACACAGACAGCCTAGAAAGAGGCAGACAGGGTCTGTGCCTCCAGTGAGAAAGCTCTGGGAGGCTGTGCTCTATACAAGAGCAAGAAAGAACTTTGCAGAGCCAGAGAAGTGAGTCTGGAGGAAAGACCTAGAGACTGGCTGAGGTAGGAAGTGGTCCAGGGAGGAAGCAAGAAGTCTGAGGAAGCAGACTTTAACTGCTTGTTCCAGGGTCTCTGGATGGGAACAAAAATAGAGGGAGGTCCTAAGTTACCCTGTGGACCCAACAAAGAAGGTGGTGTAAGGACTATTGCGCCCAGAGTCGGGCTGAAAATCTGCTGTGAGGTTGCTGGACTAATTTTTTGTTGGACTCTGTTACCCTGGAAGTGGCGGGACTACACATCAACTGGCTTGAGGGCCAATTCACAAGAAGAAGACCACTGTAGGTCCAGAGTGGCTGTCAGCAATGGGTGTGTGATGGGGCTTGCTCCCATCACCTGTTAGACATGGGTTAAGAGCCAAGTAGTTCACCTGTGATTGATTCATTCATTCCTGGACAGAGGCGGTGGAGCTAGGTAGGGCTCATTAGGCACCTGGGGCTTATGAGGGAGCTGAGAGAACTCAGCAGAGGAGAGGACTGCAGAGGAGGCAGGACTCTCCCAGAGAGAAACCCACAAAGAACAGGTTAGTCTTCTGTGGGGGGGCCCAGTAAAAGGGCTTAATACCGGCAAGAAGCCAGACAGGAGGATGCATGGGGAGTAGGTCAGACTCCTGTGGGGGAGGCCATGAGGGAGCGTCCCTCAAAGCATGTCAGTGAAACCTAAGAGGGGCAGACAAGTTGTTAGCTCAGCAGAGATAGGGGAAGCTGGGAGCACCTAGGGAGAGCCTAGAGGCCTGAGAACCAAAGGGAGGCTGTGTTAAGCACAGGTTGTGAGGAAGCAGCATAAGGGGGTTTAGGGGTAAGAAGCATCCTAAGGAAACAGCAGTACATCTGAAGGAGCAGACCTAGCTGCTTAATGCAGGAGCCCAGAGGCCAGAGTAGAGAGTAGGTCTGGGTTCCCCCACCCGCCCCTGAGGAAAGGGGTATGCAAGCCCAGCTGAAGGAATATTGAGCCCAGGATGGTGCTGAGAACCGACTCCCAAAGGACAGGCTGAGGAATGTCCCAAGAGGGGGCTGAAGGCTATTTTATGTTGGGACATTTTTGAACATTTAGTTGGACCTTCTTTTCACCCTGGAAGGAGACTGAACTTTATGTGACTTGGCTGGAGAGCTGAGCAGTGGAAGACCCTGTGAGAGGCAGCAAGCAGGGGTGCCAGACACAAAGACCCCATGCAGTGTTGCACTGTGACACAAGGGGTTGCAAAGAGTGGTGAATATACTACCTTACAGGGTGCCAGAGGAGAAGACCCTGGTATGCCATGTCCACGGATTGACTCTTCTACAGCACCCTAATCCTGATATGTTGTACCTCTTGTTTGTTCCAGGTAGAAACTAAAATAGATCATAGAAAGTCAAACCACTTCCAAATGCATTGTACCAATAATCTAAACTAAATATTCTCCTAATTTTACAAAGCAAATCTCAGGGGTTTGAGCTGGGGGCTCCCACTCCCTTTAATGGAAGTGAGCAAACTCCGTACACTGCTTTGACTGCAGGCAGTTCTCATTGTTACAAGTCTTTCTAACTGGTTGCTGTTAGATAACTCCAGTAAAATAATATTTCTTTCCAGTTGTACTGGTGACTAGTGTTATGAAAGGGTTGTTCCTGAAAAAGAAACTCGTGAGCTTTAGTATTGCACACTGAGAGGAACTAGGTGATGGAATATGAAGGCAATGCAGTTTTCATAAACCCAAGAATTTCTATTGCAACTAGAAAGCCATCTAGAATTCTGAGAAACCCCCAAAAGGGAAACCTACATTGTTGCTGAAAGTTCACTGAAGTGCAGAATGAAACAATGTGATTGGTTCTGTTTCTGAAGAGTTCCACATTGCTTTCTCGGTCTTCACTTCTTCCTCACTCAGGTTTCAGTCATCTGATTCGTGAAAGGCAGTTCCACACCCCATCTGCCTTGGCATTACTAACTAGGGAGACATTCATAGGCGGCCTTCTGCTAAACCCTGGAGAAGAGGTGGTCTTTATCTGCAGAAAGTTAAGGCCTGCATCTGCTCTCAATTAGCAGGCAATTAGGGGAGTTGAAAACAAACCTGTTTACATTGGCTATGAAGTCTAAAATAATTTGCAAGATGTCAGGACAGGATTTTAAGATGTTAATGATCTTGTTGCTTTTCTTTTTTGCATGCAGTGTAGTATCACATCTTCCTTTCTGAGCTGTGTATACAATGACGGATTGACTGACTTTTGGGAGGTTAACAAACCACTAGAAGCTAGTTTGGAGAGGAGGTGGAATACTCTCTTACAGAGAGTATGTCCAGTATGTATTGCAGACATAAAGATGTAAAATGCCTTTCAAAGAAGAGACTGTAGCACATTATTTTACTTGTGAAGTACACATGTTCCATGCATTTACGGTGCACTGAGTTGTCACCCAGCATTCATTTGGCATAGGCCCAGTCTGTGACTTCCCCTGTGTCTAGGATTGGACCAGATCCAAAGAAGATTGCTTGCAAACCATTGTTTGACTTGTTCTGTTTGGGTGGTGAGAGTCAGTTCTCCCGCCCCCAAAATCCAGAGTAGATGGATTATTGTTTTATAAAAAGATCCAGAGAAGTAGTGGGAAATTAAATAATATTTGGTCTGTATTCTAGCCTCCTTCATGAAAAGTTAATGGAAGTTTGTCCCACAGACTGAAAATAGACTGTGACTCTTGAGAATTGGGATATGTTCATATTTACTTCTACATTAGTCTGCCAAATATAGTTGCAATGTTCACTGTTTTTCTGGGTGTATGTAGATAACAGGAATACTATATTTTCTCATATAAAATAAAGAACAAAAACTGTGCTCCAGGTGCTTCTGTGGCCTATTGTATTTTCAGAAAAGGCCGTCTCCTATCTTCTCTTTTTCCCCCTCGCCACATATTGTGGATCCAGTTTTAACTGTGTTTGACTTCTGCAGGATCCCAAGCTAAAAAATAATGCTCATTACAATAATAATAATATTCGGCTAAACCGGAAAGAAGCAAATCACTCATTACTTGTGGTTATGGTTTTTTATAACTGTACTTTTGTTTGTTTTTTCTTTCCAATGTTATTTTTCACTGGCTTTTTTAATGCCTCAGAGACATTTAAGGGGCCAAAATGACATGAGATCTGCTCTTCTCACACTATTCCCACCTTCCACAAAATGAAATACCGGGAACAGATCCAATATCACTTTATTTCAGCCCCATAGATATCTTCTTGGGTCATTTCAGCCACCCATGGAAAATGTAAACTTCAACACAAATTACACAAACCCAGAAACTGATGATAAAAAATCAAATGGAAAGAACAGACCCCTTTTATTTTAATGAGTACTAGACAAAGCTATTCATGGTGCCCAGCTCTCTCTCAGATGCATATCGTATGATTCAACCAAGAGTAAAGCAATAGAAAGGTGAAGCTGAATGGACGTAGCCTGCCAATGCCAGCTGGTGTCCTTTGGGGATGGTCTTTTTCTTTTCTTTTTTTTAATTAAAGAAAAAGGATGTTTATTAAAAGCAACATTATATTGGTTCTGTATTTTAGTCCCTGTCAGCGACTTTCATATCAAATCTGTTCAGTTTAAGAGTCAAAACAAAGGATTTCCCCAGTCTATTTCCTTGTGAAAGCGTGTCCATATTCCATAAAGCCCTACAATAGTCCTCAGCAGCACAGCAATTCTTGGCAACTTTCCAAGTTTCAGATTTTCTTTTCATTCCAGTTTGGAACAAAACCAAAAGCTTTCCACTGTTTCCATGAAAAGGGAATTGTGTTGAAATGTCTTTTCAAATTGAAAACCTGAGTTTGTCTTTCCAATGTTCAATGCGGTTTTCCATTTGGGAAGAAGAGTCAAAAAGTCCAAGAAAGAGAGCTTCTAGTCAATGCACTAGCCTGGGATGTGGGAGAGACAAGTTCATATCCCTGCTTTTCCTGATTCATGAGTTTTTCATATTAGGGTACATCTACACTGCAAACACAAAAACAAAAATCCGCAGCAGCTCGTCTGAGAGCCCAGGACAACTGACTTGGTCTTGCAGGGCTCACACTCTGAGATTCAAAATAGCCATGTAGATGTTCCTGTTCAGACTGGAGCCTGGCTTCTGAGATCCAACCTCCTGGTCTGGTTTCAGAACCTAGATTCCAGGCCAAGCGAGAACGTCTACACTGCCACTTTTAGTCGTGGACCACAAGCCTGAGCCAGCTGGCCTGGGTTCTGACACTTGCTGCTGTGGGTTATTATTCTTTGCAGTGTAGATGCACCAGCAGATCATTCTGACTCAAGCAGAGCAGGGGCTTCGCTATGGGTCACCCATATCCCTGGCCAATGGCCCAACCAGCAGGGTATGTGAGAGGGTCTCTCTCCCCAAAATCACATTGACAGTATCTTTGTCAAAACCAATTTTTTTTCAGCCCCTAAGAAAGGAAGTTCCAACCAGCTCTACCCAGCAGGTCTGCATGATGCTTTTAACCACAGATGGGTCCACCCCATTTATGGATGAAGCACATTAGTGGAAAGTTTGTCCTGATGCTGCCCATGCTATCCCTGCACAGAGGATACCACTTTCCAAAGCTGTCAATCCAGTATCGTTGACCAGCACTAGACTCATTAAGAAACCCTTTTTTCTTTTCCCAAGCGGTCAGCACTGGACTGTGAGCATCTGACTGTCAAGTTAGATCCTTTCTGCTTCATACATTGCCCCTGAACACAGTGAAGCTGGGGATGGGGGCTGTCCATAAATTATGTGACATGTTTTTGGGTGATTTTCAAGACCTGCCCAGCCCTTGTAACAGAGAAACAAACACATACAATTAAGGCCACATCAATCCGCTAATGTGTTATGGAATTTTTGGACAGCCCCTGGGATGCAAATGGCGCCTGGCAGTTTTGCTGGTAACACATGAGGCTTCCTAGCCTGCAGCTCACTTGGTTTAAGCTCTCTCGTCTCTGCAGCACTGACAGGAGTAAAACTTGTTTTTGTCAGTAAACTAAGCTGTGACTCAGCCGTTGACACACAGGGTGCAGTTAGTGTGTGCAGTAACGAGGTGCTGTATTTAGAGTTCTAACCATAACCACACTCGCAGAGAACTGCATTAGATCAGCTGCTACTTTCCCGGAGTTGTATTCCTTGGTTCTAACTCCAGGAATTCAGATGATTTGTTTTTCTTCCCAAATAAATATTTGCTTGGGAGATAGACTGGTGAGAAGGGAAAAAATAATGGGCCCAATTCTGCCGCCCTTCTTCATGGCAACTAGCTCTTACCGGTCCACTTTGTGAATAAGTAAATGCTGCTCAAGGTGGTAAAGGCCAACCCAGTAGCAGGCTTTGGAATGTTGATTGCATCGTTATTAACATACACAAACAGTCCATACAAGTATTAGGAAATCATATTCACTGCCTGTATTTGTTACCCTTAGAAGACCCATTTATAGGTACTAGCAGCTACAAAATGGGAATGCACAAAGAGAAATGTTTTGAATGTTGAAGTCCCAGCCCTAAGTGAATATTATTATTTCTTTGTTATTTATTACAGCTGGTCTTACAAAGGGGAATGTTTTGCTAGTTTGTTTTAAATTTGCCAATTTGAAATGTTGATATGTTGACATTCAAAACTTTTCAGCTATTTATTAACTATTGTTTAAATAGTTATTTACTTTGGCTGGTTGGTGCTGTACTAGTTACCTGAGGGGCTTTTTGACACTATCTAGAAAACATGAGCCAGTAGCGTAGGTACAGTCAGTCATGAGGTTAACAGTGTCCAAACATCTGTGTTTTTATGAATATTCACCTGGGTGGGCCTCTGCTTTTTTCCCCCAGTCCTCTTAGTAAGAGCATACTGGGTAGGGAAAGCAATCAATGGCTTTCATGAAGAAACAAAGGCAACGAAAGAAGTTACTATTGCACAGACCAAAGGCGGTGTTGCCACCGTAAATTTTATGCCTGATGTCACCTCTTCATAGGACAATCTCGCATTTATGCTGCTGACCTGCTACTTTATGATGCTGCATCCTGGGATGGAAACTGATTTAATTTTTGCTAGCCACAGTAAAGTTTGGATTTAAAAAAAAAATCCTTAGAACTGTCCTATGACATTTTGGGAATGTGTCAATCCAGCTTAATCCGGTGGCCAGGAGACCCCAGTAGCACCTGTGGGTTAGATGCCTTTCCCTTGCTGTATGCGTCTCTATGCAGAGTGCTTAACATTTACATTGATCCATTTGCTACCTCTCTGAGGGCTGGCAGGGCAGTAGGAGAGGGGGACTGACTGGTTCAGCTTTTGTTATTTGTTTTCTGGGAAGTCAGACTTGGTCAAGTGGAATCAATTTTGTGTTCATTTTAAGAACGTTTATATTTAACTCTGGTAAGGTGGACGAGGAGGCAGATGGTAGGAAATGATCAGAGATTCTGCAGGGGGTGCCCCTTAAGACACCACAGCCAGATCTTCCTTGATTTTCAAATCAGCATAAATATGAGTCAAAGCCCTGGATCCAAACGTCTCTGCATTTTGGGAGAGTCTGGAGGGGATTTCAACCCAGATCCACCTTGGAACTTTGTAGCTGTTGTTGAAGTTTATAATTCATTAAACTAATTTTTCTGTTCTCAAGTATTGCCCCTACACTTTGGAAATCCACCTCCTCACTTTGCAGCTCTGGCCCAGCTCATGGTAGCAAACGATGCTTGCTACCACAGATTTGGGGATCTGTGATGATTTTACCTGCCACGGCTGCCCTGCAAGTGAATGCAGGCATCACTGCACCGTATGCAGTTCCTGGAGGCATTCTGCCTCCACAAGACACAAGCAAGTGCAAAGGGCAGTGGGGAGCATATTCAAGTGTGGCTCCAACACTTGGTTTTGTGCGAGTACGCCAGGCATTACCCATAGCAATCCCCTTATCCCGCCAGCCAGAGTAGAAGAGTCTGCGGCTGTGGCCCTGCTACCGTTGGAGTATCTAATACCGCTAAGACTTCTCCAGGTATTCTGCTCAGGTAGACCAACCAGGGGGATTCTTACACAAATACATAAAAGTGTGGATGGCCTTCACCACAGTGCACATCCCATGCAAGATCAGCTAGAACCAGGCCCTGTCTATTTATGCATTACTAAAGGAAGTTTGCTGCATCCATGCCCCTCACCTATGGCCACAGACTGCTGACCCCCAATGCCAGCAAACAAGCCTATGCTTGCCCATCGCTTCTAGATCTATAACTACACACATTTTAGAAAAGCCAAAATAATTATTAGGTGACATGAAGGGAGAGACAATAAATAAATAAACCATGTGAGTGTTGCCACTGCAAAGATCTGAATCAAACCACCACATTACTGCTGTAGGAAACCGTGGCCAGGCATATTAAGCTATCCGCCACTGTCATCCCCTCATTCTTCTCAATGTTTCTTAGGCGAGGGGGCATCCATATTCTTTAATATGGTCCCCCTGATTTGAAAAGCCAGATGCAAATTAATTCCGGGAATCCTATGGCGGGGAGACATTAAAAGCCATTTAGAGGTTTCTGTGGAAGCCTCTCTCCATGATTATTTGAATTGAGCCAGACTTAAGGCATAGCATGCTGGAGCCAGCCTGAAGGAGCAGTGGGTTACAAGTCTGCAGGGGACTGCAGGGACATGCTGAGCTGGCTTAGGCAATAACTGGGGGTTTTCTTTTGTGTGGCAGAGTGTAGATGGTGCACATGTGGGAGGAGGGGACAGGGTAGAGCTGTATTAGGGACTACGCAAAATATCTTGTATCCTTTAGCTCTTTTGCTCTTAGTTAAGACATTCATTCTTGTTGCTTTATGCACCAATATAAACTGCCTACAGTGAATGAGTTCTGTGTGAGAGCTCATGGTATCAGTAAGAGGTAAACACTCCCATAATAAAACCCTAAGGAATGGAACCTCAACTTTCAGCTGAGACGAGCTTGACACACATTCCAGTGGCTCAGCCAGGAGAGAAGCTCTGTTTAGTCACACCAGATTTAGCTGCTCTGCTCTCTAGAGGTCATGAGGATCTTGCTAGGGAATTGACAAAATTTACATAATGATTTTCTGATTTAGGTTATCGATATGTTTTCAGTTTTACTGTAGCACCTGTCCCTGAAGTATATAGTTACATTGCCAAGTGTTGCACTTGTTTTGGTTTCTAATGACTGTTGTAAGACATTTGTTTGCAGTGTAGTTGTAGCCAGGTTGGTCCCAGGCTATGAGAAAGACCGGGTGGATGTGGTAACATTTACTGAACCAACTTCTGTTGGTGAGAGACACAAGCTTTTGAGCCACTGGGAACTCTTCTTCAGGTCTGGAGAAGGACATCAGAATGTCTGTGCCAAATACAAGTTGATTGTTCAGAATAAGGGGTAACAGTTGTTGTAGGAAGCCGCTTGAAATGGAGCAAACTGTAAGGGCTAGATTGTTATGCAAAAAGGTTTGAAGTGGGCCATTAAGGATTGTTACAAATTGTTGTAATGAGCCCTGAAACCAGTGTCCCTGTTGAGTCCTTGGTTTTTTAGTGCCTGGCAGCATTATGCATTTCAGATCTCATGCTCACCTTTTGAAGATGTTGTGCAGATTTCCTTTGAGGGTGAGTATTGAACAATCAGATATGGAGTGATCACTTTGTGAAAAGTCTTCACTCACAGGTGACATGGTGTTCTTGTTTTTTTATCATTTTTCTGTTTGAGTTCATTCAATAGCACAGTGATGGTCTGGTTTCACTTACATAGTTTAATACTGCGGCACTTGATGCACTGGGTAAGGTACACCACATTTTGTGATAGGCATTTTGTGACCCATGAATCCTAAAGGGTGTGTTGTGGGGTGGGGAGGTATTGATCATGGTACCAGTGGAGATATGTCTACAGGTTTTATCTCAGTTGTTCTGAGGGTTTGGTGCTGTTTTGAGTTGATGTGTCCTAGTCTGCAGGGAGTTTGCTTCTGATGATGAAGTTGGTGAGGTCAGGGGGTTCTTTGAAGACCAAAGAGGGGGATGGGGTTGGGAAAGATTTCTTTCAGGCTGTGGTCCCCCTTAAATATAGGTTGTAATTTTTTGATGATACCCCGAATGGGTTCTAGTGTGGGGTGGTAAGTGACAACTAGTGGTGTGTGGTCAGTGGGTTTTTTTTCTGTATAGAAGCAGTTTCTCCCAGGTATTTGGGGGTGGCCCTTTCCATGATGTGATCAACTTCTTGGGTGGAGCGTCCTTGTAGAGTGAAAGCGGTTTTAAATGAGTTAATCTTGTACCATCCACCAACAGAAGTTGGTCCAATAAAAGATATGAGTGCATCCATCTTGTCTCTCTGTTGTAGGACTTGCAAAGAGTGATTCCAACTTGGGCACAGATGATTAGAGGGAATCTTCTCTTTTGGCTCACCTGGCCTTTAGAACAGAAAGGTCTTTGGGTCGCGCATCAGCTGGAGAAGGGTAGCCACACAGCTGTACTCTGAGGCCTGGGTATAAGTATAGAACATTACTGAACATTTTATTCTGTCCAGCCATGATAATAAAATGAATGCAATCGTGCCAATCTTTTTTTTAAAATACTAATTTTGTGCTTTTATTTTCCGGCTATTGTGGATCCTTGTTTCAGAGAATCTCTTGATATAATAAACATTTCCTGAAGACATACTTCCTTCCTATGTGCTGCAGTGGAGGAAAACACCATGTCCTAAGTGTACCTACTAAGGGGTATGGATTATTTTAGAGAACACAGTGTCACTTGAAAACAAGCCTTCACCTTAATGTGTGAACTACCTGCTATTTACAAATGTACAAAGAACAGCATTCACAGTTGCATTGTGCGTCTAATAACGGGAGTGGCCTACATAAAAATCCTGCCTCCAAACTCCCTGAACTTGGAAGAGTTTTTTACCTGGATCTAGATTGATTGCTACTAAGTTCAGTTCAATCCCCTGATTTAGTAAAGGCCCAAACCAAAATTTCAGCTCCGAACATTCCCCATCTTTGCAGAAGCCCATTTCAAGTACAGAAAAGGGTATAATTATATCATGTTCCTCACCTTTGAGTTGTGAGGGATGAAGCCAAAGGAATATGCACTGGGGATAAGAAGATGAGACTATGAGTTGGCATACGAAATCAAGCCACTGGTACATCTTCTCTGGCTTCCTTCCTACATCAATAGCAATTGCCAGATGTTTCAGAGAAGGGTCAGTGGGAGGGTAGGGGGGAATCCTTCCTGAGCAGCTAGGGCAATCATCTTGATTACAGATGTCAAGGGATAATTAGGGAGGGGAGGCCCAGTAAAGGTTTGCAGGTTTGATTCAGACAAGCACCCAAAAGCCCAGCTGCTTATCCAAAGTTTGTTCTCCTTCACCACCTAAGTCTGCAAAGCTGGGCTGAAAACCTTGCAGGATTTCCAGACATTTCTCATGTCATGAGCTAGCAATAACATGAGATCAACCTTTATCATAGGGGGAAATGGGCAGAGGAGGTGGCATTCATATCACTGAGATGGGGGTCAAAAGGGCAATGAAGACTGCTGAATGGTAATTTGACTGCTGGGATGGCTCTGATGGAGTCATATTGAAACTCCTTACTCACACAGTAGGTCCTTAAAAGTAGAACTGGCTGAACTTTGGTTCATGGCAAATGTTGGCATTTCAAAATTTAGCTTTGGTCTGATCTTTTTTAAATTTTTCACAAATTGAAAATTCTGGAAAAAAAATATTTTGAAACACTGACATGTCATGCTTCCAAAACGAGCTGGGACCTCAGAAGCTTCTGACTAAAAGTCACCTTGATGTCAGTTTCATCAATGCTATTAATGAGGCTACCCTAGAACTAGAGATCTTGGAAGCCCAGGGTCCCTTGCCCCAGGACAGTTTGCATGGTGGGGCTGCCTGGAGTTTCAAACCCAGGGTTCCCTGGCAGCCCACCAAGCCACCCGGCAGATAGCCCTCAGAACCCTGCCTGTGATTTGACAAAAGTTTGTTGAACCTGAGATGGTTTCATGATACATTTCAGGTTCGACAAATTGGCATTTTCAGATTAAACATTGCTTTGGCAGATAATTCCTGACTTCCGTTGCTACAGAAAGGAGGTAATAGAATCCAGTGGATAATGTACTGGGCTAAGAGATATGGGTTCTGTTCCCAATTCTTACACTGACCTGCTCTGTGCCCTTTCCCCCTTAGTTTCCTGGTCAGTAAAATGGGAATAAAGCTCCTTGCCTGATTTTGTAAAGCACTTTAAGATATGGATACAAAGTTCTATACAACAGAGAAGTGCTATTAAAGTGAGACTGCCTAACTGGGAAGGTCAACAAAACCCTAGCTAGATAGGATCAAATGCATCATAACATGGAACAGAAACTGCAAAGAAACACAAAGGAACAGAAACTAAATTCCTAGGAAGATCTATAAGAAACAAAAATACACCAACCACATAAATTATTTAATGAACCTCTCGTGTCCATTAACGGATACTTAACCAGTGCCTTGGGTGGAGCCCCTGCTGGATCACATTTGTATTGGTCTAACTGGATCTTGTGCTTCAGTATGATCAAAACCTATCTGTGGCATTTCTGCCAATTGGTGGCCATACACTGCAATGCCCCAGCCTGTGGCTGGAGTTCCATGCCATTGCAGCCATTACTAATACCAGGGCCCAAATAGGGCACAGAGGAACTCTTATCATGCAACTAAAGCCTTCAACTGGCTGAGTGCTAGTGGCTGTGATGGGCTTTTCTCAGCTGTTAATCACTGAGAATGCTTGTGGCACCTTAGAGACTAACCAATTTATTTGAGCATGAGCTTTCGTGAGCTACAGCTCACTTCATCGGATGCATACCGTGGAAACTGCAGCAGACTTTATATACACACAGAGAATATGAAACAATACCTCCTCCCACCCCACTGTCCTGCTGGTAATAGCTTATCTAAAGTGATCATCAGGTTGGGCCATTTCCAGCACAAATCCAGGTTTTCTCACCCTCCGCCCCCCCCCACTGTTTACGTCACCTAGGGAAATTAAAACACGAGGCCAGAATCTGATCTTAGCTATACCAGTTAGCAGAGTGATATTCATGTGACTATCAGACTCTTGCTGTCAAGTCAATATAGGGCTTGTACATTGCTCTTGGGCACCCCCTGTGGGTTTTGAAACAACCGTTAACTGGCGACTCTTGCAGAACAATTTTGAAAATGGGATTTTAGCCAATGTAAAGGGAATAATACACAACAGTGTTAAGCAAAGATGAAGAGCAGAAACCAGACCCTTTTGAATCCAGTTTAGGTGACCATAGGCTGAGATTTGGTTTTGCCTCAACACCGGGTGAAATGTGACGGCTTGGACTGAGTTTAGCACCGAGTTTTGGGGTTTGTTTGGGTTTGAAACGCAAAGTGGAACTTGGAAGCAAGTGCTTGAACTCAGCTGATCAACAAAATTGTTAGAAAATGTTCCAATGAGCTTGGGCAAAGGTAACCCAGGCTCACACTGGTGGCTTTGTGTCCTGCTCCAGTGGGCCGAACACATGTCAGTTGAAAAGACTGCTGCTGCTCCCAAGCTAATAGAGTTGATCCTTTAACTAGGATGGTAGTGGGGCATCCATAGGTTCTGGGTTCAGGGCCCAAAGGTAACCAGCATGAGGGTGTCCTTACACAAAGCAAAACAGCTGAGTTTCATCCAGCTCTTCCCTCTTCAGGGAACCTGGCTCTGGAGAGCAGCTATAACAGAGGACGGACTCAATTCTTCGATCAGAGTTCTCACACTTTCCTATAAGGTCTAGGAATGGTCTCCCCAAATCCCTACGGTTGTTCTGGCAGCAGCCCATATTTTACTTCCTTATGTTCATCTGTGTCTGAGGCTGCTGCTGTCCACTCAGCTGAAGCTGGTGCCACCACTTCCTCCTGTTGGCAAATGCTGGACGCACAACTAAAATCAGGCTGACACAGTTAAAGACACACGTATTTATTTCACTGAGTATTACACACAAGAAGTCACAGGCAAAAGCAGCTTAAAACACAGGTGGGGGGCCTAGGTTAAGTCAGGCCATTTTTAATGTTGCATCAGTTGGATGGGCTGAGCAACTCTGTAGATAAGGGATTTCTCCCTCTGTGGGTGGGAGGGCAAGCTGAACTATACACAGTACTGCAGCACCTCCATGCAGCCAGGCTGACAGCTGCACATCTGCCCTGCATGTGTCAGAAGGCGGTTCTCTTGTGAATGAGAAGGAGAGTTAATGTGAGTAATTTTCAGTGGGATAAATATATATATACAGTTCACTCCCAGAACAGAAGGAGAGTTGAAATGAAGCAAAAAAGAAGTGTGGGGGTGGAGAAAATAACATTAATGTCAGCAACAAAGGAGTTAAAGCAAAGTTCTAGGGGACTCACAGAGCACAGCTCAATACCAGTAGAAGACGGGGACTATAAGAGGAGGCTTTTTGAATGTCTTTGACACGCCAGTGG
This sequence comes from Caretta caretta, assembly GCF_965140235.1. Classification (NCBI taxonomy): domain Eukaryota; kingdom Metazoa; phylum Chordata; order Testudines; family Cheloniidae; genus Caretta; species Caretta caretta. The sequence goes on from NC_134218.1 coordinate 22,397,502, forward strand.
GTCTTGATTGCAGTGATCTATGACACTGGCACCTCTGGTTTAAAAAGTAAGCCTTTCAAATCTTGTTGCATTTTCTTTAGGGATCATGACTCGGGTTGGACAAACACTGGGGATTCTTTTCTGAGAAAAAAAATTCAAACCAACAAAAAATGTTCGTCTCCTTTAAAAAAAATTCCACAATTTTTTTATGAAATGGTTCAATGTGTGTGTGTGGGGGGGGGGGGGGTCATTTTGATTCCAATCAGACAGGATCAAAACAATTTTTTAAAAGTTGTTTTCACCCTTCTGTCTTATGACATATGGGGGGGAGGAAGAAAAAAATGAAGAGAAAGGGGGGAAATATCTCACAAGCTACAGTTTCCATTCCAATTTCTGTTCAAAATGATGTGTTTTGGTTTTGTCAGAAAAAATAGAAAATGTCAAATAATCTCATTTTTTTCATGAATGTTCCGGTAGTGTCCAAGAAATATTTTTTCATTTGGGGAGGGGGAAACTTTTTGAAGAAAACATTTTAACCAGTCTTAATAAAATTGTCTCATTTCCTTTGAAGAGCTTCTGTCATAAGAGGGTGTCACTTCAGAGGGTCAAGGCACTTTTCACAAGAGAGGCAGAAGAAAAAGGGAGAAAGAAAAAAGAAATGAGAAAATATGAAAGATAGATTTCAGAGTAGCAGCCGTGTTAGTCTGTATTCGCAAAAAGAAAAGGAGTACTTGTGGCACCTTAGAGACTAACAAATTTATTTGAGTATAAGCTTTCGTGAGCTTATGCTCAAATAAATTTGTTAGTCTCTAAGGTGCCACAAGTACTCCTTTTCTTTTTATGAAAGATAGAGAAAGCTATGAGGGAGAGCAAACCTGAGGCAGCAGCCGCACATATAACAGTTCAATGTGCTGTTGAAAATCCCCAGGGGTAGTCACAAAAATCCATCAGTGTCCCGAATGGTCACTTGAGCTTTGTATAGCACCACGTATACCATCAGCTAGAAAGGGTGCCAGCTGGCTAGACAACTAACATTGCAGAGCTGCATAGCCCAACACTGCAAATATATACAAAGCAAACACAGAGCCACACACTTAATTTGTCTGAGGCCTGCATGAAGGCTTGTGCATATATGGGTTGAAATCAGGGGGAGAACAGGGGTGAGAGATGACTGCCTGGCTGTTGTCATTAATTTTTATACATTAATGGAGGCGTCAGTGCTATTTAAGTTCTGTTTCAACTGCCTTAGCAGGCTGGTGGTTTCTCTCAATAAAAAGCAAACACTGGCCAAATCCTTCCAGAAATATTGCCCATCTTCTTTTAGGAGTTTCTTTTCATGAAAGAGGATTAACTAGTCCTAATGGGGAAATAGGAAAAGAGGATATGGTTATTTTTTCTCCTAGAGACAACCAGAGTTTGTAAAACCTGGAGGATACGTAGCCACAATGAAAGACCTACATTTATGTAGTGCTTTCCATCAAGAAGGATCCTAAAATTCTTTACAAAGTGACTTAAGAGAAAATACTTTGCTAACTCAAACTAGATGCTGCTAGCCAACATGAGCTAGGAACTACTAGGGGTTATGACATCTACTAATGCAATGCAGCCACTTCCATAATGGAACACACAGCAGCTGTTTTAACAGCAACACTGCATAACAATTAAGACAGGAAATGAAGAAGACTATCTGTTTAAATCTACAGGTGAAATTTGGAGGGGAAGTGGTTAGAACTGGCAGTTGACTGGGAAAACTGATTAACACAATGTCAGCAATAAGGCAGACGAAAGTAAGGGATGTTTTAAAACTGAATGAAAATGTTAACCTTTAAAGCAAAAATAGCAAATATTGTTTAAAGCTATGTTTATTCACGTTTACTGGTACACTATAGACAGACCATACAACACACGAATGCCAGAGCTGGCTAAGTTGCTTATACTATATAGCTATAGAATGGTTTATTTGAACAGCTTTGTGTAATTAATTGACTACATAATTCAAGCAGCTCTACTGCGTGTATGTGCGCAGAGAACCAGATTGCTGAGAAGAGCTTTGTACCCAAAGGTTACGCAGGTTTTCCAAAGTGCTCAGCACCAGAAGATCCCATTGTGACAATTGTGGCCAGATTTTGAAATGAGATCAATATTTGATGTCCTGAGTCCTTTGGATGATCCCGTGCCCTGGTGATGATCTCTTGGGCTGATCTTGCTCCCTTTAAAATCAGTAGCAAAAGTCTCGCTCACTTCAGTTTGTCATGGGATCATGTCTGCCCGTGTTCCCACTCAAGTTAGTGGCGAAACTCCAGTGGGAACAGGATCAGGCCGTTAATATATTTTACATTCTTCATGCGTTCCACGTTTCTGACACCTCTGAGTATCAAGATGAACTGTGTACAATGCAACCTCTAGTCTTCCGCCCCGATGGGCTGGTGTTAGTCATGTCCTTGGGTTTTGCTCTCTAGCGTTTGCATCTTAAGAGTCCCAGCGACAGCAGAAAGAGCAGCTGCCAACACCCTGGGAATATCTGCTTTGGAATCTCAACTACTGTGCAAAGTTGCTGCTGCTCCAACTTGAGCTTTGTGTTTTCAAAAGAAATCTGTCCAACAACAACACCAACTGAAAGGGGGGGGAAGGGAGCAAAAAAGGCTTCATATAACAGAATGAACAGAGCTGCTGCACCAGCACCATTCAGCTAAGAGGGACTCCTCCCCCCCCCGCCCTTTAACAGCAGTTTCATTTGTTTTTGTTTCCAAACTTGTTTTACGGGCCACTCATGCTGCCTGCCTTCCTTTGTCTAATTTGGATCCCGAGCCTCCATGCAACTGACTCTTGGTGTAACTGTAAATCCTTTTATGGCCCTTCTGCCTGCGGACTGCAAAAGCAGTGCCATTGTAAGCTGCCTAAATGGGTTGTAAATCCACTCAGTGCATTGAAGGAGGCAAAAGGGTTTTAAGGGCAAGGGGGAAGCTTAGGGTAGCTGGACAAACACTGAGTTAAAAAAAGCATTTGCTAATTGGAACTAAAATAACAGGAGTCGAAGGGAAAATATTAATGCAGGAAAAAAATCAAACACGAACTAATATTTTTGGGTGGTTCAAAAGAAAAATGCTTCTGTAGAGCTGCTCAGCTTCATTAATGTTCAAGAATTAATGGAAGCGTGCTGGGTACCCTCAACTCCTATTCGCATCTCATAAGCAGCTCTGGGAATTGCTCAGCGTCTGGCAGGATCAAGCCCTGAGCAATATTGCCTAGTGGACCAGACTCAAAAGACATGATTCTAGTCCAAGCTCTGCCTCCGGTCTGCTGGGTGACCTTGGGCAAGGTATGTCACACCTCTGTGCCTCAGTTTCACCATCTGTAAAATGGGGTTGCCTCTTTTATAAAGCTCCTTGAGGTCTACCAATGAAAGTAGTTATTGTTATTAAATACCAAGAATAAAGGCTCTAATCCTATCCCCATTGAAGTAAATGGGAGCATTCCCATTCGTTTCAGTGGGAAGCAGAATTAAGCCATGATGTATATTCTCTCTTTGTCTATCTAATCTAGTGCTCTTAGCATCATAGTATTAAGGCTCCAAGGGCCTGCTCCGGAGACTACTGAAATCAACAAGAATCTTTCCATTGCCTTCAATGGATTGTGGATTTGGCCCAAAGTCACAGACAAGCTGAGGGGTATTTCAAAAAGAATTTAAGTGGGTGTGAGATGGAATTGAGGAGTTTAGAGACAGGAGAATGTAGAACAGTAGCTATTTAAAGAGCAGGTTTGCGACTGAGTGTTCCCCTTTAATAGGGTTATATAAATACACTCCCTCTCCATGAATGTGGAAAAACAGGCAGTGAGGTGAGACTATATCCCTTTATTTCTTATGGGAAATATTGCACATAGCTAACCACCTCTTTCCCGCTCCTCACCCACCACCCACGGTCCCTGGAAGCTCTTAGCAGCAATGTACAGTGTTAGAGCCACATCAGTCGTGGTGCTAAAGTTAAGAGTTCACAGCATTTCCATTAGAACAAAGCCCCTGTTTTCATTGCATTCCAACTTGGCCATGAAGGTTTGATCTGAAATTTGGCACTCAACATGTCAGAACGGGAGGGGCAGTTTTCTCTGGTTTGTTTGCTTCACTTCCTTGCAAATGAAAAATAAAAGGCTCTTAGTTGCCTTTGTAAAATGAACGGATGGGGCTCAGCCCAGCTTCCCTGGGGGCAGGTGTGGCCCCTTCAGAATCCCCTCCCCTCCAGCCTCCGCCAATCACTGGCATTAATTGGCCTCTCTGATGCCAATCTCAGCAGAAAGGTTGGAGGTGAAAAGGTCTGCAGAGTGAACGCCTCTCTTGTTCTTGCAGTGGAGCAATGCAGATCACTGACTGCTGGTTCAGGTCATGAGATGTTAGCAATCTGAAATAAAAGAACCCCATTAAAATGTGCAGATATTTAACGATGAGAAGTGTCATCTGCACCTGGACAATAAGTAGTTTTCAAAGAATATCCATCTGGGATTTTATAGCTTGTTCTCTGTCTGCACTCGCTGCACAAGAACATACAGGGGCTGGATTGTTACATACCAGAATGGTTCCAAAAAGCTGTTTACATGCCAGCAGGTCAATAATCTACACAGCTTTACACCACATTATCTCATTCGGCAGTAAAAAGTTTGAATATACATTTTTAAAACGGTGCACCAGATCCTCAGCTAGTGCAGTTTGGCATAGCGCCGCTGAATTCAACAGAGGGTTTACACCAGCTGAAGATTTAGCCCACAGCATTAGGCATGTTTTGGAACTACAGATGAAATCAGAATTTGGAGTTATGCTGATTTTGAAGTCAATGGAGCTATGCCAGTTTTTACAGTAGCTGAATCCTGGATAGTCCTGTGTATATTTGCAGGATGGACTGTCATGTGATTGTGGG